>NW_026061713.1:0-2400000 GCF_023897955.1 Schistocerca gregaria | reverse complement strand
CAATGTGCCAATCCTCATTTCAGTCCAAATGTTCTTTTTACGGATGAGGCTTTATTCCAACGTGATCAAATTGTAAATTTTCACAATCACCATGTGTGGGCTGACGAGAATCCGCACGCAATTGTGCAACCACGTCATCAACACAGATTTTCTGTGAACGTTTGGGCTGGCATTGTCGGTGATGTCTTGATTGGGCCCTATGTTCTTCCACCTACGCTCAATGGAGCACGTTATCATGGTATCATACGGGATACTCTCTCTACCTGTGCTGGTGGAACATGTGCCTTTACAAGTACGACACAACATGTGGTTCATGCACGATAGAGCTCCTGCAAATTTCAGTAGAAGTGAAACTTCCTGGCAGATTAAAACTGTGTGCCCGACCGAGACTCGAACTCGGGACCTTTGCCTTTCGCGGGCAAGTGGTTGTCGCCAACAAATCGAGGGTAGATTTAAATCTCCACCAATTATAATTGTATGAGTGGGGTACTTATTTGTAATGAGATTCAAGTTTTCTTTGAAGCGTTAAGCTATTATATCATCCGAGTCGGGTGTCGGTAGAAGGAGCCAATTATTATTTTGGTACGGCCGTTGAGTATAACCTCTACCCATAGTAATTCGCAGGAACTAACTATTTCAACTTAACTACAAGATAAACTACTTCCAACAGACACAAACACACCACCACCTACTTTATTTAATCTGTCCTTTCTGAACACGTTTTGCGCTTCTGTAAAAGTTTCGGCAGAATTTATCTCCAGCTTTAGCCAGCTTTCTGTTCCTATATCGATTTCAGCTTCAGTGCTTTCTGTCAGCGCTTGAAGCTCTGGTACTTTTCCAACACAGCTACGACAATTTACAACTATAATACCGACTGTTGCTTGGTCGATTCTCGTCGTTTCTTTGCCCTGTACCCTTTGAGACTGGAACCCTTTTCAATGTTTCCCAAGACTGTCTAACCTAAAAAACCGGCCAGTCCACGCCACATTGGCCCTGCAACTCGTGTAGCCGCCGCCAGTGTGCAGTGGACATCTGACCTGTTTAGCGGAACCCGAAACCCCACCACCCTATGGCGCAAGTCGAGGAATCTGCAGCCTACACGGTCGCAGAACCGTCTTAGCCTCTGATTCAGACTGATGTAATGAGACTGATATGAGAAAATGTTGCTTACCGTTTTAGTCAAGTTTAGTGTTGTCTCCTTCAAAGTAGTTCCCTTCTGGCTACACATGCTTTTTCCAGCGTTTCTGCCGTTGATGGTAACATTTCTGGAACTCATATTCTGTAATATCCTCCAAGACCCTCGTCACAGCTTTTTGGACATCTTGTGTTGTTTGAAAATGGTGTCCCTTGACCGCCGTTTTGACTCTTGGAAACAGAAAAAAGTCGCACGGAGCGATAGCTGGTGAATAAGGTGGCTGTGGTAGTACTGAAATTTGTTTAGAGGTTAAAAATTGCTGTACTGACAGAGCAATATGGGATGGCGCATTATCGTTATGCAAAATCCAATTATCAGCAATGTTGATAAGGACACGAAGAACTCTTATGAAGTATTTCTAAAATTTATTTGTTGTAATACTGGTTAACTGGTTGTCCAGGAGGCACCCGCTCTTTATGAACAATTCTGTTGGAATCAAAGAAGCACAGAAGCATGCATTTCACTTTCGAGTTTGACATGTGAGCTTTTTTTGGTCATGATCCCTTTGAGCACCATTGCGAACTTTGGCGTTTTGTCTCTGGATAGTACTGAAAAAACCAACTTTCATCAACAGTGATAACACAGCTCAACAATTATGGATTGATTTCCGTTTGCTCTAACAGATCGGCTGCCATATTTTTCCGTGTTCTCACTGTTGTGGTGTGAGATTTTTGGAGACCATTTTTGCAAAAATCTTTCGTTGCGCGATATTATGCGGTTCCATTTCTGTGACGAGAGACACAAACACATGTTAACTTATTGAAGCATAACTCACGACTGAGCATTTGCATCGATATGCCGCTAGGACTAGAAGCAGCTTATAGACCGAGGTCAAAGATATTGTGCCTACGTAAGCCTGCAGGGTTGCCACATCTTGCAAAGAAAACCAGTCTCATTACTTTATTGTCGCACCTCGTAAACCGCGAATGACGTCACAGTGGCCTGAGGAGCACTGACAAGAGACGTGCGCCACACGTGCACAAACCTACCGGCGACTTGTTGGCTCCCGGGCTTCGCTGTGCTGCCTTCCAGTGGCGAGAGAACACGTCTTGAAGCGGCTGGTTACGGTGTTTTGGCCCACAGGTGCGACGCCAGGGCAACACGTACAACTAAGTGTCCACGTAGTACTGGAGTGGTACACCAGTTAACAAGGCCTGCGTCAGAATAGGAACATGTTCCATAGTTTATTTGCGAAATACCTAAGGCCAGCTACAGGAAACCAGAAGACATTTCGCCTTCGAGAACCAGTGCTGGGAGCACTGTACGTCAAGAGAAACGTAGACAGTCGGCTGGAGACTGTGACAGTGAAACGCGCGGGCTGGCTCGTCGCCCCGGGTCCCCACTTTGATGCCGCCACTTAACGCTCATCAATCGTCATCACCGTAATACGCTGCGGAACAGCTGGACTAATGGCAGTTTAATCTCCGCAATATCATCAGAATCGACCCACTTATAATACGACATCGTATCTCAGTCTACAAAATCAAAATCATTTCTCCCACCGACTTGCCAGTGGTGGAAATCTTTCTTTAAATATATGTGGAAGAAACACGTCGTTATTGCTTTCCACCGTCTTCCGTGAAAGATGAAGACACTAGTTAAATCACAACAGCTGCACTACACACTCAGCAGTTTAATAAATGTTTTTATTTATTTTATTTATTAGAGATCATGTTGTGTGCATTTAATAAAGAACTTGAGAGTAATCAAAGAAGTACAAGTTCAACCTCACAACTTCGTCTTTCGTTGTTTCTCTTGTCGATGGAAATGAGCGTTTAATTCAATAGAGCTGAGAAAAGGCAACATGTGGTCAGAATAAAGGCTCAGAGCATGTCGCGATACGTCAGGAAGTAAGGCAGAAGATACAGAATGTGCGTGACAGTCGAAGCTACCAGTTACAGCGAGCACCCTGCTATTAAGTTATCAGTCACCAGCAGATGACGGATTCTTTCATTTCACTATATTCGTACTCTTCCGCCTTGCCACTCATCAGTCATCACCGTATCATATCGGAACGCCTTCTGTAGTATGTCTGGCGTCATCCTGAAACCGGGCCTGCCCACGTGATAGTTTTGCGCGTTATGGGCTACTAACATGGAGATCCTAGGTCAGTTTGCTAGTAACTACCCGATATTCTGTGATGGAAAGTAATGGTACTCGGTAAACTTAGCCTCCTGAGGCTGAACAAGTACTAAGAATTCTTACGCTGTGGCTCACTAGGTCAATTCAAAGACGGACTGGCTTAATTATCGGAAAGGTCGGTTGGAAAAGCGTGGACAATTATACTCTATGCCCCCTATATCACCATCTATGAACTCGTCGGCTAAACTGAGACATTTCTGGAGGTTTACTACGAGTGGAGAGCTCTTGCATTTCGCACCCCTGGTGGGAGAGTGAATTTCTCGCAAATTTGGATAGACTGCATTAGATGCTTCTTGCATGTCGTCGCAATTTGAGAGATCTTGTGAATGAAATACGACTGTAAGAGATAGCTTATGGCGGAAGAAACTTTATTGCAAATTTATAGGCAAAACAGGAAGTGCAATTTCGATGAAAAAAGCGGCGAGACAAGAACCGAGAAACGAACAATAACTGTTACAAGTGATTGCAATGTCTAGTATTTAAACTGGGTGAATCAAACATTGAAGGAAGTGTGTCATGTAAAGTGATAAGTTACGCGTAGCGAAAAATATAATTCGCGTCACTGGAGTACAAACATTTCGAGAGAGAAGAACAGCGAACGATCGTCGAGAAGAGATCGTAGCAGAAGAAACGAGATAGCGACGTCCAACGTGGCAAAGCAAGCCGCTTAACCGGAGGAACCAACGCGTATAACTACTCAGCGTAGGACAGCAGCAGAGAAGGGGTGCGCCGGGGGCGCTCTAGCTGATGTCCGGAGTTCGACTCTTGGCGAGGCAGCGGAGCATTACTGTGTCCAGGAAAATAAACAATTTTCAAAGTAAGTTAAAGTGATACAATAGTGCTGTACATAGTTAACTTTACTTAGAAGCAGTAGGACAACTAAGAGGAAAATGAGCGAACCAAATATTAGAGAGAATATGCCTCAGGGGAGCTCTGACTTGACAGAGACGCATGATGTATTTTCGCTTGCAAAATCAAAAGGCCCTGTAGTCACTATGAATGATATCGTAGGCACCGAGGGGCAGGGAGTCACATTAAATAGTTACCACAGACAATGGTGCTGAGTTAGACACTCAGACAGTGGTTCAGAAAAGCATGACGACAGAAAATGAACCTAACAGAATTAATGATTCAGAAATATGCAAGCCATTTTTTCAGATATCATAAGTAAACTAGAGGAAAGTGATAGGGAAAGTAAACAACTAAACAAAAAAATTGGAAACCAACAAAACATTCAGAAACTGGTACGGAAACTAACATGACGGACTGGCCTGCACAGAGTTCTGACCTGAATCCTATGGAACACGTTTGGGATATTTTGGTACGGCGACTTCGTGCTAGGACTCACCGAACGACATCGATACCTCTCCTCAGTGCAACACTCCGTGAAGACTGGCCTGCCATTCCCTAAGAAACCTTCCAGCACGTGACAGAACATATGCCTGCGAGAGTGGAAGCTGTCGTCAAAGCTAAGGGCGGGCCATCACCACAATGAATTCCAGTATTACCGATGGAGGGCGCCACGAACTTGTAACTCATTTTCAGCCAGGTGTCCGGATACTTTTGATAACATAGTGTATATATCCAGGTTCTGTCGGTCTTCGAACGCTGTGAAGACAGTTAAGAAAGATCCTGGAAGACTAAGTAGAGCCTTTGGCAATGTATGTTACAGAGTTTGAGGAGATACTGAATGAGCTTCCACATTCAACAAGAGAAATATCGCCCTATGAATTGTTGATGGGTAAAAGACCTGAAACCATGATCGAACGCTTAGTAAAATTCCCAGAAAATACTGACTTGATTTTGGAAGAACAGCAAAGGGAGAGTCTTGTAAGGCGACGCATAGCAATTATGTAACACGTAGGGAATTCATTGTGGTTGATCTGGTACTAATAAGGGCTCATTTACGAAATTTTTGAAGGATCATATGTAGTCAGCAGGGTGCCACACCCTAATGTAGTGGAGTTGGCACGTCCAGAATCCTATATAGTAAGGGGCATATACAATGTAGTCGATGTTAAGAGACTGCGTGGTAATTACAGGGAAGCCTCCAAACTCTGAAGTGCCTGAATATCAGTTACCAGATGGAATATCTCTATAGTAAGATAATAGTATCCAGCCTAAAAGACACAAAAATGACCATAAAATACATTGTAAACAGCAGTTCTACTAAATTGCTGAGAGACAAAGTAGTTCTAAGCATTTTGAAATAACATGTCCATTTTGTGTGTTTGAATACAAAAGGCAGGGGTTGAATGACCCTCGAAGGGATATTATGTGCTGGCATATTTTGACTTCAGCAAGGCCATTAAAGAGATTGCACAGGCTGCAAGAGGCTAATGACATGTGCAGCGCACAGCTGGCAGCTGAGATAGACGAGCCAGGTAATTGCGCGACGAGGCCAGCGAAATGTAAGCAGAAACACATCACGACTGCGACAGGGAAAACACAGCAACTCTTTATGAACCAAAAATGTCAATAATTTAATACCGAGACTTCACAGTTGTTATTAAAGAAGCAAATTATGTAAAGAATAAAGTAATTAAAAGAGGATAACTTTCGAAGAAATAATGAAATTAAGTGACTGCACGTAACTTTAGAATTGCTTATACATAATAATTACTTTGAAAGAGTTATCTAATTCATGAAGGTAGTAGTTAATTAACAACTCTGAATTTTAGCCACTTTGGCAGAACCAATGTAGTTAGTTACAAGAACGCAGATACGCTACTATCAACAACATAGTGAACGCATTATTGTGGCCAAGATAGACATGAAGCCCACAACCATCACAGTAGTACTAGTTTAGCTCTGCAGATGAGGATGAGATTCAGAAAATGTGTGATGAAATAAAAGAAATCATTCAGATAGTTAAGGGAGCCGAAAATTTAATACTCATATGGGTCTGGAATTCGGTAGCAGGAAAAGGAAGAGATGGAAAAGCAGTAGGTGAATGTGGACTAGGGAAAGGGAATGAGAGAGGAAGTCGCCTGGTAGAATTTAGCACAGAGCATAATGTAATCATAGTAAACACTTGGTTTAAGAATCATGAGAGAAGGTTGTATAAGTGGAATAGACCCAGAGACACCGGAAGATTTCAGATAGATTATATAACGGTTAGACAGTGGTTTAGGACCAGATTTTACATTGTAAGACATTTAGCGGGGGGTGGGGATTTTCGCCACAATTTATTTGTTATTAACGCAGATTAAAACTGAAGAAACTGCAAAAAGGCAGGAATTTAAGGAGTTGGGGCCTGGATAAACTGAAAGAACCAGAGGTTGTAGAGGGTTTCAGAGGGCAACGATTTACAAGAAAGGGGGAAAGGAATACAACAGAAGAAGAATGGGTAGCTTTGAGAGATGAAACAGTGAAGAGAGCAGAGGATCAAGTAGGTAAAAAGACGAGGGCTAGTAGAAATCCTTGGTAACACAAAGAGATACTGAATATAATCGATGAAAGGAGAAAATATTAAAATACATTAAATAATAAGGCAAAAGGCAATACAAATGTCTAAAAACTTAGATTGACAGGAAGTGGAAAATCGATAAGCAGAAATGGTTTGGGACATATGTAATGATGTAGAAGCATGTATCACAAGGGATAAGATAGATACTACCTACAGGAAAATTAAAGAACCTTTGGAGAAAAGAGAACCACCTGTATGAATATCAAGAGCTCAGATAGAAAACCAGACCTAAGCAAGGAAGGGAAAGATGAAAAGTGGAAGGAGTGTATAGAGCGTCTGTACAAGGGCGATGTACTTGAGTGCAATATTATGGAAACGGAAGAGGACGTAGATGAAAATGAGATAGGTGATATGATACTGGTGAAGAATTTGACCGAGCACTGAAAGGCCTAAGTCAAAACAAGGCCCTGACAGTAGACAATATTCCATTAGAGCTACTAATAGCTTTGGGAGAGCCAGCCATAACAAAATTCTTCAGTCTGGCAAGCAAGATGTGTGAGAGAGGCGAAAACCCGCAGAGTTCAAGAAGAATATAGTAATACCAATTCCATACCAATGTCTGTTAATCCCTTACAAAAGAATGGAAAAACTTGTACAATACGAGCTCGAGGAAGATCAGTTTGGATTCCGGAGAAATGAAGGACCGACCCTATGACTTCTTATAGAAGATAGGTTAAGGAAAGCAAACGTACGTTTCTAGCATTTGTAGACTTATAGAAAGCTTTTGACAATGTTGACTGGAATACTCTATTTCAAATTCTAAAGATCGCAGGGATAAAATGCAGGGAGTGAAAGGCTATTTACAATTTATACAGAAACAAGATGGAAGTTATAATAGTCGAGGGGCACGAAAGGGAAGCAATGGTTGAGAAGGGAGCGAGACAGGGTTGTGGTCTACTCCCGATGTTGTTCAGTCCGTATAATGAACAAGCAGTAAGGGAAACAAAAGGAAAATTTGGAGTACAAAATAAAGTCCAGAGAGAAGAAATATAAACTTTGAGATTTCCTGATGACATGCCATTTTTTGTCAGAGACCGCAACGGAGTTGGAAGAGCTGTTGAACCGATAGGACAGTATCTTGCGAGCAGGAATAAAATGAAAGTCAACAAAAGCAAAACGAGGATATTGGAATGTAGTCGAATTAAATCAGGTGATGCTGAGGTAATTAATTAGGAAATGAGATAAACGAGATTTGTTACTTGGGAAGAAAAATAATTGACGATGTTCAAAGTAGGGAGGATATAAAATGTAGACTGGGAGTGACTAGAAAAGCGTTCTGAAGAAGAGAAATTTGTTAACATAGAGTACGGATTTGGTGTCTCTTCTTGTCTAATCTTTTGAAATCTGGTGCTACAGAATAATGTTGACGATTAAATGGGTAGATCACGTAATTAATTAGGAGGCACTGTACAGAGTTGGGGTGAAGAGAAAGTTATGGTACAACCTGAACAAAAGAAGGGATCGATTGGAAGGACACATTCTCAGGCACTAACTGATGACCAATCTAGTACTGGAGGGAAGTGTTTGAAGTGAAAACCATAGAGCAGTCCAACAATTTTGGTGGGGAATAATAGTGCTTCTTCCCAAATAAGTGTGTGTCAGTGTAGTGTTTCTTCCCAAATAGGTGTGTGCCAGTGTAGTGCTTCTTCCCAAATGTGTGTGAGCCAGTGTATTGCTCCTTCCCAAATAAGTGTGTGCCAGTGTAGTGCTTCTTCCCAAATAAGTGTGTGTCAGTGTAATGCTTCTTCCCAAATAAGTGTGTGTCAGGGTAGTGCTTCTTCCCAAATAGGTGAGTGTCAGTGTAGTGCTTCTTCCCAAATAAGTGTGTGTCAGTGTAGTGCTCCTTTCCAAATAGGTGTGTGTCAGTGTAGTGCTTCTTCCCAAATAGGTGTGTGTCAGTGTAGTGCTTCTTCCCAAATAGGTGTGAGCCAGTGTATTGCTCCTTCCCAAATAAGTGTGTGCCAGTGTAGTGCTTCTTCCCAAATAGGTGTGTGTCAGTCTAGCGCTTCTTCCCAAACAAGTGTGTGTCAGTGTAGCGCTTCTTCCCAAACAAGTGTGTGTCAGTGTCGCGCTTCTTTGCAAACAAGTGTGTGTCAGTGTCGCGCTTATTCGCAAACAAGTGTGTGTCAGTGTAGCGCTTCTTCCCAAATAGGTGTGTCAGTGTAGTGCTTCTTCACAAATAGGTGTGTGTCAGTGTAGTGCTTCTTCCCAAATAGGTGTGTGTCAGTGTAGTGCTTCTTCCCAAATAGGTGTGTGTCAGTGTAGTGCTTCTTCCCAAATAGGTGTGAGCCAGTGTATTGCTCCTTCCCAAATAAGTGTGTGCCAGTGTGGTGCTTCTTCCCAAATAGGTGTGTGTCAGTCTAGCGCTTCTTCCCAAACAAGTGTGTGTCAGTGTAGCGCTTCTTCCCAAACAAGTGTGTGTCAGTGTCGCGCTTCTTCCCAAATAAGTGTGTCAGTGTAGTGCTTCTTCACAAATAGGTGTGTGTCAGTGTAGTGCTTCTTCCCAAATAGGTGTGTGTCAGTGTAGTGCTTCTTCCCAAATAGGTGTGTGTCAGTGTAGAGCTTCTTCCCAAATAAGTGTGTGTCAGTGTAGTGCTTCTTCCCAAATAGGTGTGTGTCAGTGTAGTGCTTCTTCCCAAATAGGTGTGTGTCAGTGTAGTGCTTCTTCCCAAATAGGTGTGTGTCAGTGTAGTGCTTCTTCCCAAATAGGTGTGTGTCAGTGTGGTGTTACTTCCCAAATAGGTGTGTGTCAGTGTGGTGCTTCTTCCCAAATAGGTGTGTGTCAGTGTAGTGCTTTTTCCCAAATAGGTGTGTGTCAGTGTAGTGCTTCTTCCCAAATAGGTGTGTGTCAGTGTAGTGCTTCTTATCAAATAGGTGTGTGTCAGTGTAGGGCTTCTTCACAAATAGGTGTGTGTCAGTGTAGTGCTTCTTCCCAAATAGGTGTGTGTCAGTGTAGTGCTTCTTCCCAAATAGGTGTGTGTCAGTGTAGTGCTTCTTCCCAAATAGGTGTGTGTCAGTGTAGTGCTTCTTCCCAAATAATTGTGTGTCAGTGTAGTGCTTCTTCCCAAATAAGTGTGTGTCAGTGTAGTGCTTCTTCCCAAACAAGTGTGTTTAAGTGTTGAGCTTCATCGCAAATAGATTTGTGTCAGTGTCGTGCTTCTTCCCAAATAGGTGTGTGTAAGTGTCGTGCTTCTTCGCAAACAAAAGTGTGTCAGTGTAGTGCTTCTTCCCATATAGGTGTGTGTCAGTGTAGTGCTTCTTCCCAAATAGGTGTGTGTCAGTGTGGTGCTTCTTCCCAAATAGGTGTGTGTCAGTGTGGTGCGTCTTCCCAAATAGGTGTGTGTCAGTGTAGTGCTTTTTCCCAAATAGGTGTGTGTGAGTGTAGTGCTTCTTCCCAAATAGGTGTGTGACAGTCTAGTGCTTCTTCCCAAATAAGTGTGTGTCAGTGTAGTGCTTCTTCCCAAAAAAGAGTGTGTCATTGTAGTGCTTCTTCCCAAAAAGGTGTGTGTCAGTGTAGGGCTTCTTCCCAAATAGGTGTGAGTCAGTGTAGTGCTTCTACCCAAATACGTGTGTGTCAGTGTAGTGCTTCCTCCCAAATAAATGTGTGTAAGTCTCGAGCTTCTTCGCAAATAAGTGTGAGTCAGTGTAGTGCTTCTTCCCAAATAAGTGTGTGTCAGTGTAGTGCTTCTTCCCAAATAAGTGTGTGTCTGTGTAGTGCTTCTTCCCAAATTAGTGTGTGTCTGTGTAGTGCTTCTTCCCAAATAGGTGGGTGTCTGTGTAGTGCTTCTTCCCAAATAGTTGTGTGTCTGTGTAGTGCTTCTTGCCAAATAGGTGTGTGTCTGTGTAGTGCTTCTTCCCAAATAGGTGTGTGTCTGTGTAGTGCTTCTTGCCAAATAGGTGTGTGTCTGTGTCGTGCTTCTTCCCAAATAAGTGTGTGTCAGTGTAGTGATTCTTCCCATATAAGTGTGTGTCAGTGTAGTGCTTCTTCCCAAATAAGTGTGAGTCAGTGTAGTGCTTCTTCCCAAATAATTGTGTGTCAGTGTAGTGCTTCTTCCCAAATAAGTGTGTGTCAGTGTAGTGCTTCTTCCCAAATAAGTGTGTGTCAGTGTAATGCTTTTTCCCAAATAAGTGTGTGTCAGTGTAGTGCTTCTTCCCAAATAAGTATGTGTCAGTGTAGTGCTTCTTACCAAATAAGTATGTGTCAGTGTAGTGCTTCTTCCCAAATAGGTGTGTGTCTGTGTCGTGCTTCTTCCCAAATATGTGTGTGTAGTGTAGTGCTTCTTCGCAAATAAGTGGGAGTCAGTGTAGTGCTTCTTTACAAATAAGTGTGTGTAAGTGTTGAGCTTCTTCGCAAATAAGTGGGAGTCAGTGTAGAGCTTCTTCACAAATAAGTGTGTGCCAGTGTAGTGCTTCTTCCCAAATAAGTGTGTGTCAGTGTAGTGCTTCTTCCCAAATAAGTGTGTGTCTGTGTAGTGTTTCTTCCCAAATAGGTGTGTGTCTGTGTAGTGCTTCTTCCCAAATAGGTGTGTGTCTGTGTAGTGCTTCTTCCCAAATAGGTGTGTGTCTGTGTAGTGCTTCCTCCAAAATAGGTGTGTGTCTGAGTAGTGCTTCTTCCCAAATAAGTGAGTGTCTGTGTAGTGCTTCTTCCCAAATAGGTGTGTGTCAGTGTAGTGCTTCTTCCCAAATAAGTGTGTGTCTGTGTAGTGCTTCTTCCTAAATAGGTGTGTGTCTGTGTAGTGCTTCTTCCCAAATAGGTGTGCGTCAGTGTAGTGATTCTTCCCAAATATGTGTGTGTCAGTGTAGTGCTTCTTACCAAATACGTGTGTGTCAGTGTAGTGCTTCTTAGCAAATAAGTGTGTGTCTGTGTAGTGCTTCTTCCCAAACAAGTGTGCGTCAGTGTAGTGCTTCTTCCCAAATAAGTGTGTTTACGTGTCGAGCTTCTCCGCAAATAGATTTGTGTCAGTGTCGTGCTTCTTCCCAAATAGGTGTGTGTCAGTGTAGTGCTTCTTCCCAAATAAGTGTGTGTCAGTGTAGTGCTTCTTCCGAAATAAGTGTGTGTAAGTGTTGAGCTTCTTCGCAAATAAGTGTGAGTCAGTGTAGTGCTTCTTCACAAATAAGTGTGTGTCAGTGTAGTGCTTCTTCCCAAATAAGTGTGTGTCAGTGTAGTGCTTCTTCCCAAATAAGTGTGTATCTGTGTAGTGCTTCTTCCCAAATAGGTGTGTGTCTGTGTAGTGCTTCTTCCCAAATATGTGTGTGTAGTGTAGTGCTTCTTCCCAAATACGTGTGTGTCAGTGTAGTGCTTCTTCCCAAATAAGTGTGTGTCAGTGTAGTGCTTCTTCCCAAATAGGTGTGTGTCTGTGTAGTGCTTCTTCCCAAATAAGTGTGTGTCCGTGTAGTGCTTCTTCCCAAGTAAGTGTGTGTAAGTGTCGAGCTTCTTCGCAAATAAGTGTGGGTCAGTGTTGTGCTTCTTCCCAAATAAGTGTGTGTCAGTGTAGTGCTTCTCCCAAATATGTGTGTGTCAGTGTAGTGCTTCTTCCCAAATACGTGTATGTCAGTGTAGTGCTTCTTCCCAGATAAGTGTGTGTAAGTGTCGAGCTTCCTCGCAAATAGGTGTGTGTCAGTGTCGTGCTTCTTCCCAAATAAGTGTGTGTCAGTGTAGTGCTTTTTCCCAAATAGGTGTGTGTCTGTGTAGTGCTTCATCCCAAATAGGTGTGTGTCTGTGTA
The DNA here is from genome assembly GCF_023897955.1 of Schistocerca gregaria. NCBI lineage: Eukaryota > Metazoa > Arthropoda > Insecta > Orthoptera > Acrididae > Schistocerca > Schistocerca gregaria. The sequence goes on along the minus strand of NW_026061713.1, from coordinate 2,387,470 downwards.
GTGCTTCATCCCAAATAGGTGTGTGTCTGTGTAGTGCTTCATCCCAAATAGGTGTGTGTCTGTGTAGTGCTTATCCCATATAGGTGTGTGTCTGTGTAGTCCTTCTTCCCAAATAGGTGTGTGTCTGTGTAGTGCTACTTCCCAAATAGGTGTGTGTCTGTGTCGTGCTTCTTCCCAAACATGTGTGTGTCACTGTAGTGCTTCTTCCCAAATAAGTGTGTGTCAGTGTGGTGCTTCTTCCCAAATAAGTGTGTGTAAGTGTCGAGCTTCTTCGCAAACAACTGTGAGTCAGTGTAGTGCTTCTTCACAAATAAGTGTGTGTCAGTGTAGTGCTTCTTCCCAAATAAGTGTGTGTCAGTGTAGTGCTTCTTCCCAAATACGTGTGTGTCAGTATAATGCTTCTTCCCAAATAATTGTGTGTAAGTGTCGCGCTTCTTCGCAAATATGTGTGTGTCAGTGTCGTGCTTCTTCCCAAATAAGTGTGTGTAAGTGTAGTGCTTCTCCCCAAATAGGTGTGTTTCAGTGTATTGTCCCAAAATAGGTGTGTGTCAGTGTAGTGCTTGTCCCCAAATAGGTGTGTGTCAGTTTAGTGCTTGTCCCCAAATAGGTGTGTGTCAGTGTAGTGCTTCTTCCCAAATAGGAGTGCGTCAGTGTAGTGCTACTTCCCAAATAGGTGTGTGTCAGTGTACTGCTTCTTCCCAAATAGATGTGTGTCAGTGTACTGCTTCTTCCCAAACAGGTGTGTGTCAGTGTAGTGCTTCTTCCTAAATAGGTGTGTATCAGTGTAGTGCTTCGTCCCAAATAGGTGTGTGTCAGTGTAGTGCTTCTTCCCAAAAAGGTGTGTGTCAGTGTAGTGCTTCTTCCCAAATAGGTGTGTGTCAGTGTAGTGCTTCTTCCCAAATAAGTGTGAGTCAGTGTTGTGATTCTTCCCAAATACGTGTGTGTAAGTGTGGAGCTTCTTCGCAAATAAGTGTGAGTCAGTGTAGTGCTTCTTTCCAAATAAGTGTGTGTCTGTGTAGTGCTTCATCCCAAATAGGTGTGTGTCTGTGTAGTGCTTCTTCCCAAATAGGTGTGTCTGTGTAGTGCTACTTCCCAAATAGGTGTGTGTCTGTGTCGTGCTTCTTCCCAAATAGGTGTGTGTCTGTGTAGTGCTTATTCCCAAATAGGTGTGTGTCAGTGTAGTGCTTCTTCCCAAATAGGTGTGTGTCTGTGTAGTGCTTCTTCCCAAATAAGTGTGTGTCTGTGTAGTGCTTCTTCCCAAGTAAGTGTGTGTAAGTGTCGAGCTTCTTCGCAAATAAGTGTGGGTCAGTGTAGTGCTTCTTCCCAAATATGTGTGTGTCAGTGTAGTGCTTCTTCCCAAATACGTGTATGTCAGTGTAGTGCTTCTTCCCAGATAAGTGTGTGTAAGTGTCGAGCTTCCTCGCAAATAGGTGTGTGTCAGTGTCGTGCTACTTCCCAAATAAGTGTGTGTCAGTGTAGTGCTTCTTCCCAAATAAGTGTGTGTCTGTGTAGTGCGTTTTCCCAAATAGGTGTGTGTGTGTGTAGTGCTTCATCCCAAATGGGTGTGTGTCTGTGTAGTGCTTATCCCATATGGGTGTGTGTCTGTGTAGTGCTTCCTCCCAAATAGGTGTGTGTCTGTGTAGTGCTACTTCCCAAATAGGTGTGTGTCTGTGTCGTGCTTCTTCCCAAATATGTGTGTGTCAGTGTAGTGCTTCTTCCCAAATAAGTGTGTGTCAGTGTAGTGCTTCTTCCCAAATAAGTGTGTGTATGTGTCGAGCTTCTTCACAAACAACTGTGAGTCAGTGTAGTGCTTCTTCACAAATAAGTGTGTGTCAGTGTAGTGCTTCTTCCCAAATAAGTGTGTGTCAGTGTAGTGCTTCTTCCCAGATACGTGTGTGTCAGTGTAATGCTTCTTCCCAAATAAGTGTGTGTAAGTGTAGTGCTTCTTCCCAAATAAGTGTGTGTCAGTGTAGTGCTTCTTCCCAAATACGTGTGTGTCAGTGTAGTGCTTCTTCCCAAATAAGTGTGTGTCAGTGTAGTGCTTCTTCCCAAATAAGTGTGAGTCAGTGTAGTGCTTCTTCCCAAATAAGTGTGTGTAAGTGTGGAGCTTCTTCGCAAATAAGTGTGAGTCAGTGTAGTGCTTCTTTCCAAATAAGTGTGTGTCTGTGTAGTGCTTCTTCACAAATAGGAGTGTGTCTGTGTAGTGCATCTTCCCAAATAGGTGTGTGTCTGTGTAGTGCTTCTTCCCAAATAAGTGTGTGTCCGTGTAGTGCTTCTTCCCAAGTAAGTGTGTGTAAGTGTCGAGCTTCTTCGCAAATAAGTGTGTGTCAGTGTAGTGCTTCTTCCCAAATAAGTGTGTGTCAGTGTAGTGCTTCTTACCAAATATGTGTGTGTCAGTGTAGTGCTTCTTCCCAAATACGTGTGTGTCAGTGTAGTGCTTCGTCCCAGATAAGTGTGTGTAAGTGTCGAGCTTCTTCGCAAATAGGTGTGTGTCAGTGTCGTGCTTCTTCCCAAATAAGTGTGTGTAAGTGTAGTGCTTCTCCCCAAATAGGTGTGTTTCAGTGTATTGTCCCAAAATAGGTGTGTGTCAGTGTAGTGCTTGTCCCCAAATAGGTGTGTGTCAGTTTAGTGCTTGTCCCCAAATAGGTGTGTGTCAGTGTAGTGCTTCTTCCCAAATAGGAGTGCGTCAGTGTAGTGCTACTTCCCAAATAGGTGTGTGTCAGTGTACTGCTTCTTCCCAAATAGATGTGTGTCAGTGTACTGCTTCTTCCCAAATAGGTGTGTGTCAGTGTAGTGCTTCTTCCTAAATAGGTGTGTATCAGTGTAGTGCTTCTTCCCAAATAGGTGTGTGTCAGTGTAGTGCTTCTTCCCAAAAAGGTGTGTGTCAGTGTAGCGCTTCTTCCCAAATAGGTGTGTGTCAGTGTAGTGCTTCTTCCCAAATAAGTGTGAGTCAGTGTTGTGATTCTTCCCAAATAAGTGTGTGTCAGTATAGTGCATCTTCCCAAATACGTGTGTGTCAGTGTAGTGCTTCTTCCCAAATAAGTGTGTGACAGTGTAGTGCTTCTTCCCAAATAAGTGTGAGTCAGTGTAGTGCTTCTTCCCAAATAAGTGTGTGTAAGTGTGTAGCTTCTTCGCAAATAAGTGTGAGTCAGTGTAGTGCTTCTTTCCAAATAAGTGTGTGTCTGTGTAGTGCTTCATCCCAAATAGGTGTGTGTCTGTGTAGTGCTTCTTCCCAAATAGGTGTGTGTCTGTGTAGTGCTACTTCCCAAATAGGTGTGTGTCTGTGTCGTGCTTCTTCCCAAATAGGTGTGTGTCTGTGTAGTGCTTATTCCAAATAGGTGTGTGTCAGTGTAGTGCTTCTTCCCAAATAGGTGTGTGTCTGTGTAGTGCTTCTTCCCAAATAAGTGTGTGTCTGTGTAGTGCTTCTTCCCAAGTAAGTGTGTGTCTGTGTCGAGCTTCTTCGCAAATAAGTGTGGGTCAGTGTAGTGCTTCTTCCCAAATATGTGTGTGTCAGTGTAGTGCTTCTTCCCAAATACGTGTATGTCAGTGTAGTGCTTCTTCCCAGATAAGTGTGTGTAAGTGTCGAGCTTCCTCGCAAATAGGTGTGTGTCAGTATCGTGCTACTTCCCAAATAAGTGTGTGTCAGTGTAGTGCTTCTTCCCAAATAAGTGTGTGTCTGTGTAGTGCTTTTTCCCAAATAGGTGTGTGTCTGTGTAGTGCTTCATCCCAAATGGGTGTGTGTCTGTGTAGTGCTTATCCCATATAGGTGTGTGTCTGTGTAGTGCCTCTTCCCAAATAGGTGTGTGTCTGTGTAGTGCTACTTCCCAAATAGGTGTGTGTCTGTGTCGTGCTTCTTCCCAAATAAGTGTGTGTCAGTGTAGTGCTTCTTCCCAAATAAGTGTGTGTCAGTGTAGTGCTTCTTCCCAAATAAGTGTGTGTATGTGTCGAGCTTCTTCACAAACAACTGTGAGTCAGTGTACTGCTTCTTCACAAATAAGTGTGTGTCAGTGTAGTGCTTCTTCCCAAATAAGTGTGTGTCAGTGTAGTGCTTCTTCCCAGATACGTGTGTGTCAGTGTAATGCTTCTTCCCAAATAAGTGTGTGTAAGTGTCGAGCTTCTTCGCAAATATGTGTGTGTCAGTGTCGTGCTTCTTCCCAAATAGGTGTGTGTCAGTGTAGTGCTTCTTCCCAAATAAGTGTGTGTCAGTATTGTGCTTCTTCCCAAATAAGTGTGTGTCAGTATTGTGCTTCTTCCCAAAGAAGTGTGTGTCAGTGTAGTGCTTCTTCCCAAATACGTGTGTGTCAGTGTAGTGCTTCTTCCCAAATAAGTGTGAGTCAGTGTAGTGCTTCTTCCCAAATAAGTGTGTGTAAGTGTGGAGCTTCTTCGCAAATAAGTGTGAGTCAGTGTAGTGCTTCTTTCCAAATAAGTGTGTGTCTGTGTAGTGCTTCTTCACAAATAGGAGTGTGTCTGTATAGTGCATCTTCCCAAATAGGTGTGTGTCTGTGTAGTGCTTCTTCCCAAATAAGTGTGTGTCCGTGTAGTGCTTCTTCCCAAGTAAGTGTGTGTAAATGTCGAGCTTCTTCGCAAATAAGTGTGTGTCAGTGTAGTGCTTCTTCCCAAATAAGTGTGTGTCAGTGTAGTGCTTCTTACCAAATATGTGTGTGTCAGTGTAGTGCTTCTTCCCAAATACGTGTGTGTCAGTGTAGTGCTTCATCCCAGATAAGTGTGTGTAAGTGTCGAGCTTCTTCGCAAATAGGTGTGTGTCAGTGTCGTGCTTCTTCCCAAATAAGTGTGTGTAAGTGTAGTGCTTCTTCCCAAATAGGTGTGTGTCAGTGTATTGTCCCAAAATAGGTGTGTGTCAGTGTAGTGCTTGTCCCCAAATAGGTGTGTGCCAGTTTAGTGCTTGTCCCCAAATAGGTGTGTGTCAGTGTAGTGCTTCTTCCCAAATAGGAGTGCGTCAGTGTAGTGCTACTTCCCAAATAGGTGTGTGTCAGTGTACTGCTTCTTCCCAAATAGGTGTGTGTCAGTGTACTGCTTCTTCCCAAATAGGTGTGTGTCAGTGTAGTGCTTCTTCCCAAATAGGTGTGTATCAGTGCAGTGCTTCTTCCCAAATAGGTGTGTGTCAGTGTAGTGCTTCTTCCCAAAAAGGTGTGTGTCAGTGTAGCGCTTCTTCCCAAATAGGTGTGTGTCAGTGTAGTGCTTCTTCCCAAATAAGTGTGAGTCAGTGTAGTGATTCTTCCCAAATAAGTGTGTGTCAGTATAGTGCATCTTCCCATATACGTGAGTGTCAGTGTAGTGCTTCTACCCAAATAACTGTGTCAGTGTAGTGCTTCTTCACAAATAAGTGTGAGTCAGTGTAGTGCTTCTTCCCAAATAAGTGTGTGTAAGTGTGGAGCTTCTTCACAAATAAGTGTGAGTCAGTGTAGTGCTTCTTTCCAAATAAGTGTGTGTCTGTGTAGTGGTTCTTCAGAAATAGGAGTGTGTCTGTGTAGTGCTTCTTCCCAAATAGGTGTGTGTCTGTGTCGTGTTTCTTCCCAATAATTGGGTGTCAGTGTAGTGCTTCTTCCCAAATAAGTGTGTGTCAGTGTAGTGCTTCTTCCCAAATACGTGTGTGTCAGTGCAGTGCTTCTTCCCAAATAAGTGTGTGTCAGTGTAGTGCTTCTTCCCAAATAGGTGTGTGTCTGTGTAGTGCTTCTTCCCAAATAGGTGTGTGTCTGTGTAGTGCTTCTTCCCAAATAGGTGTGTGTCTGTGTAGTGCTACTTCCCAAATAGGTGTGTGTCTGTGTCATGCTTCTTCCCAAATAAGTGTGTGTCAGTGTAGTGCTTCTTCCCAAATATGTGTGTGTCAGTGTAGTGCTTCTTCCCAAATACGTGTATGTCAGTGTAGTGCTTCTTCCCAGATAAGTGTGTGTAAGTGTCGAGCTTCCTCGCAAATAGGTGTGTGTCAGTGTCGTGCTTCTTCCCAAATAAGTGTGTGTCAGTGTAGTGCTTTTTCCCAAATAGGTGTGTGTCTGTGTAGTGCTTCATCCCAAATAGGTGTGTGTCTGTGTAGTGCTTCTTCCTAAATAAGTGTGAGTCAGTGTTGTGATCTTCCCAAATAAGTGTGTGTCAGTATAGTGCATCTTCCCAAATACGTGTGTGTCTGTGTAGTGCTTCTTCCCAAATAAGTGAGTGTCAGTGTAGTGCTTCTTCCCAAATAAGTGTGAGTCAGTGTAGTGCTTCTTCCCAAATAAGTGTGAGTAAGTGTGGAGCTTCTTCGCAAATAAGTGTGAGTCAGTGTAGTGTTTCTTTCCAAATAAGTGTGTGTCTGTGTAGAGCTTCTTCCCAAATACGTCTGTGTCAGTGTAGTGCTTCTTCCCAAATAAGTGTGTGTCTGTGTAGTGCTTTTTCCCAAATAGGTGTGTGTCTGTGTAGTGCTTCATCCCAAATAGGTGTGTGTCTGTGTAGTGCTTCATCCCAAATAGGTGTGTGTCTGTGTAGTGCTTCTTCCCAAATAGGTGTATGTCTGTGTAGTGCTCCTTCCCAAATAGGTGTGTGTCAGTGTACTGCTTCTTCCCAAATAGGTGTGTGTCTGTGTAGTGCTTATTCCCAAACAGGTGTGTGTCTGTGTAGTGCTTATTCCCAAACAGGTGTGTGTCAGTGTAGTGCTTCTTCCCAAATAGGTGTGTGTGTCTGTATAGTGCTTCTTCCCAAATAAGTGTGTGTCCCTGTAGTGCTTCTTCCCAAGTAAGTGTGTGTAAGTGTCGAGCTTCTTCGCAAATAAGTGTGGGTCAGTGTAGTGCTTCTTCCCAAATAAGTGTGTGTCAGTGTAGTGCTTCTTCCCAAATATGTGTGTGTCAGTGTAGTGCTTCTTCCCAAATACGTGTATGTCAGTGTAGTGCTTCTTCCCAGATAAGTGTGTGTAAGTGTCGAGCTTCCTCGCAAATAGGTGTGTGTCAGTGTCGTGCTTCTTCCCAAATAAGTGTGTGTCAGTGTAGTGCTTCTTCCCAAGTAAGTGTGTGTCTGTGTAGTGCTTTTTCCCAAATAGGTGTGTGTCTGTGTTGTGCTTCATCCCAAATAGGTGTATGTCTATGTAGTGCTTATCCCAAATAGGTGTGTGTCTGTGTAGTGCTTCTTCCCAAATAGGTCTGTGTCTGTGTAGTGCTACTTCCCAAATAGGTGTGTGTCTGTGTCGTGCTTCTTCCCAAATATGTGTGTGTCAGTGTAGTACTTCTTCCCAAATAAGTGTGTGTCAGTGTAGTGCTTCTTCCCAAATAAGTGTGTGTAAGTGTCGAGCTTCTTTGCAAACAACTGTGAGTCAGTGTAGTGCTTCTTCACAAATAAGTGTGTGTCAGTGTAGTGCTTCTTCCCAAATAAGTGTGTGTCAGTGTAGTGCTTCTTCCCAAATACACTCCTGGAAATGGAAAAAAGAACACATTGACACCGGTGTGTCAGATCCACCATACTTGCTCCGGACACTGCGAGAGGGCTGTACAAGCAATGATCACACGCACGGCACAGCGGACACACCAGGAACCGCGGTGTTGGCCGTCGAATGGCGCCAGCTGCGCAGCATTTGTGCACCGCCGCCGTCAGTGTCAGCCAGTTTTCCGTGGCATACGGAGCTCCATCGCAGTCTTTAACACTAGTAGTATGCCGCGACAGCGTGGACGTGAACCGTATGTGCAGTTGATGGACTTTGAGCGAGGGCGTATAGTGGGCATGCGGGAGGCCGGGTGAACGTACCGCCGAGTTGTTCAACACGTGAGGCGTGAGGTCTCCACAGTACATCGATGTTGTCGCCAGTGGTCGGCGGAAGGTGCAAGTTCCCGTCGACCTGGGACCGGACCGCAGCGACGCACGGATGCACGCCAAGACCGTAGGGTCCTACGCAGTGCCGTAGGGGACCGCACCGCCACTTCCCAGCAAATTAGGGACACTGTTGCTCCTGGGGTATCGGCGAGGACCATTCGCAACCGTCTCCATGAAGCTGGGCTATGGTCCCGCACACCGTAAGGCCGTCTTCTGCTCACGCCCCAACATCGTGCAGCCCGCCTCCAGTGGTGTCGCGACAGGCGTGAATGGAGGGACGAATGGAGACGTGTCGTCTTCAGCGATGAGAGTCGCTTCTGCCTTGGTGCCAATGATGGTCGTATGCGTGTTTGGCGCCGTGCAGGTGAGCGCCACAATCAGGACTGCATACGACCGAGGCACACAGGGCCAACACCCGGCATTATGGTGTGGGGAGCGATCTCCTACACTGGCCGTACACCTCTGGTGATCGTCGAGGGGACACTGAATAGTGCACGGTACATCCAAACCGTCATCGCACCCATCGTTCTACCATTCCTAGACCAGCAAGGGAACTTGCTGTTCCAACAGGACAATGCACGTCCGCATGTGTCCCGTGCCACCCAACGTGCTCTAGAAGGTGTGAGTCAACTACCCTGGCCAGCAAGATCTCCGGATCTGTCCCCCATTGAGCATGTTTGGGACTGGATGAAACGTCGTCTCACGCGGTGTTCACGTCCAGCACGAACGCTGGTCCAACTGAGGCGCCAGGTGGAAATGGCATGGCAAGCCGTTCCACAGGACTACATCCAGCATCTCTACGATCGTCTCCATGGGAGAATAGCAGCCTGCTTTGCTGCGAAAGGTGGATATACACTGTACTAGTGCTGACATTGTGCATGCTCTGTTGCCTGTGTCTATGTGCCTGTGGTTCTGTCAGTGTGATCATGTGATGTATCTGACCCCAGGAATGTGTCAATAAAGTTTCCCCTTCCTGGGACAATGAATTCACGGTGTTCTTATTTCAATTTCCAGGAGTGCACGTGTGTGTCAGTGTAATGCTTCTTCCCAAATAAGTGTGTGTAAGTGTCGAGCTTCTTCGCAAATATGTGTGTGTCAGTGTCGTGCTTCTTCCCAAATAAGTGTGTGTAAGTGTAGTGCTTCTTCCCAAATAGGTGTGTTTCAGTGTATTGTCCCAAAATATGTGTGTGTCAGTGTAGTGCTTGTCCCCAAATAGGTGTGTGTCAGTTTAGTGCCTGTCCCCAAATAGGTGTGTATCAGTGTAGTGCTTCTTCCCACATAGGAGTGCGTCAGTGTAGTGCTACTTCCCAAATAGGTGTGTGTCAGTGTACTGCTTCTTCCCAAATAAGTGTGAGTCAGTGTTGTGATTCTTCCCAAATAAGTGTGTGTCAGTATAGTGCATCTTCCCAAATACGTGTGTGTCAGTGTAGTGCTTCTTCCCAAATAAGTGTGTGTCAGTGTAGTGCTTCTTCCCAAATAAGTGTGTGTCAGTGTAGTGCTTCTTCCCAAATAAGTGTGAGTCAGTGTAGTGCTTCTTCCCAAATAAGTGTGTGTAAGTGTGGAGCTCCTTCGCAAATAAATGTGAGTCAGTGTAGTGCTTCTTTCCAAATACGTGTGTGTCAGTGTAGTGCTTCTTCCCAAATAAGTGTGTGTCTGTGTAGTGCTTTTTCCAAATAGGTGTGTGTCTGTGTAGTGCTTCATCCCAAATAGGTGTGTGTCAGTGTAGTGCTTCTTCCCAAATAAGTGTGAGTCAGTGTTGTGATTCTTCCCAAATAAGTGTGTGTCAGTATAGTGCATCTTCCCAAATACGTGTGTGTCAGTGTAGTGCTTCTTCCGAAATAAGTGTGTGTCAGTGTACTGCTTCTTCCCAAAAAGTTGTGTGTCAGTGTAGCGCTTCTTCCTAAATAGGTGTGTGTCAGTGTAGTGCTTCTTCCCAAATAAGTGTGAGTCAGTGTTGTGATTCTTCCCAAATAAGTGTGTGTCAGTATAGTGCATCTTCCCAAATACGTGTGTGTCAGTGTAGTGCTTCTTCCCAAATAAGTGTGTGTCAGTGTAGTGCTTCTTCCTAAATAAGTGTGAGTCAGTGTAGTGCTTCTTCCCAAATAAGTGTGTGTAAGTGTGGAGCTCCTTCGCAAATAAATGTGAGTCAGTGTAGTGCTTCTTTCCAAATACGTGTGTGTCAGTGTAGTGCTTCTTCCCAAATAAGTGTGTGTCAGTGTAGTGCTTCTTCCCAAATAAGTGTGCGTCAGTGTAGTGCTTCTTCCCAAATAAGTGTGTGTAAGTGTGGAGCTCCTTCGCAAATAAATGTGAGTCAGTGTAGTGCTTCTTTCCAAATACGTGTGTGTCAGTGTAGTGCTTCTTCCCAAATAAGTGTGTGTCAGTATAGTGCATCTTCCCAAATACGTGTGTGTCAGTGTAGTGCTTCTTCCCAAATAAGTGTGTGTCAGTGTAGTGCTTCTTCCCAAATAAGTGTGAGTCAGTGTAGTGCTTCTTCCCAAATAAGTGTGTGTAAGTGTGGAGCTCCTTCGCAAATAAATGTGAGTCAGTGTAGTGCTTCTTTCCAAATACGTGTGTGTCAGTGTAGTGCTTCTTCCCAAATAAGTGTGTGTCAGTGTAGTGCTTCTTCCCAAATAAGTGTGCGTCAGTGTAGTGCTTCTTCCCAAATAAGTGTGTGTAAGTGTGGAGCTCCTTCGCAAATAAATGTGAGTCAGTGTAGTGCTTCTTTCCAAATACGTGTGTGTCAGTGTAGTGCTTCTTCCCAAATAAGTGTGTGTCAGTATAGTGCATCTTCCCAAATACGTGTGTGTCAGTGTAGTGCTTCTTCCCAAATAAGTGTGTGTCAGTGTAGTGCTTCTTCCCAAATAAGTGTGAGTCAGTGTAGTGCTTCTTCCCAAATAAGTGTGTGTAAGTGTGGAGCTCCTTCGCAAATAAATGTGAGTCAGTGTAGTGCTTCTTTCCAAATACGTGTGTGTCAGTGTAGTGCTTCTTCCCAAATAAGTGTGTGTCTGTGTAGTGCTTTTTCCCAAATAGGTGTGTGTCTGTGTAGTGCTTCTTCCCAAATAAGTGTGTGTCTGTGTAGTGCTTCTTCCCAAGTAAGTGTGTGTCTGTGTCGAGCTTCTTCGCAAATAAGTGTGGGTCAGTGTAGTGCTTCTTCCCAAATATGTGTGTGTCAGTGTAGTGCTTCTTCCCAAATACGTGTATGTCAGTGTAGTGCTTCTTCCCAGATAAGTGTGTGTAAGTGTCGAGCTTCCTCGCAAATAGGTGTGTGTCAGTATCGTGCTACTTCCCAAATAAGTGTGTGTCAGTGTAGTGCTTCTTCCCAAATAAGTGTGTGTCTGTGTAGTGCTTTTTCCCAAATAGGTGTGTGTCTGTGTAGTGCTTCATCCCAAATGGGTGTGTGTCTGTGTAGTGCTTATCCCATATAGGTGTGTGTCTGTGTAGTGCCTCTTCCCAAATAGGTGTGTGTCTGTGTAGTGCTACTTCCCAAATAGGTGTGTGTCTGTGTCGTGCTTCTTCCCAAATATGTGTGTGTCAGTGTAGTGCTTCTTCCCAAATAAGTGTGTGTCAGTGTAGTGCTTCTTCCCAAATAAGTGTGTGTATGTGTCGAGCTTCTTCACAAACAACTGTGAGTCAGTGTACTGCTTCTTCACAAATAAGTGTGTGTCAGTGTAGTGCTTCTTCCCAAATAAGTGTGTGTCAGTGTAGTGCTTCTTCCCAGATACATGTGTGTCAGTGTAATGCTTCTTCCCAAATAAGTGTGTGTAAGTGTCGAGCTTCTTCGCAAATATGTGTGTGTCAGTGTCGTGCTTCTTCCCAAATAGGTGTGTGTCAGTGTAGTGCTTCTTCCCAAATAAGTGTGTGTCAGTATTGTGCTTCTTCCCAAATAAGTGTGTGTCAGTATTGTGCTTCTTCCCAAAGAAGTGTGTGTCAGTGTAGTGCTTCTTCCCAAATACGTGTGTGTCAGTGTAGTGCTTCGTCCCAAATAAGTGTGAGTCAGTGTAGTGCTTCTTCCCAAATAAGTGTGTGTAAGTGTGGAGCTTCTTCGCAAATAAGTGTGAGTCAGTGTAGTGCTTCTTTCCAAATAAGTGTGTGTCTGTGTAGTGCTTCTTCACAAATAGGAGTGTGTCTGTATAGTGCATCTTCCCAAATAGGTGTGTGTCTGTGTAGTGCTTCTTCCCAAATAAGTGTGTGTCCGTGTAGTGCTTCTTCCCAAGTAAGTGTGTGTAAATGTCGAGCTTCTTCGCATATAAGTGTGTGTCAGTGTAGTGCTTCTTCCCAAATAAGTGTGTGTCAGTGTAGTGCTTCTTACCAAATATGTGTGTGTCAGTGTAGTGCTTCTTCCCAAATACGTGTGTGTCAGTGTAGTGCTTCATCCCAGATAAGTGTGTGTAAGTGTCGAGCTTCTTCGCAAATAGGTGTGTGTCAGTGTCGTGCTTCTTCCCAAATAAGTGTGTGTAAGTGTAGTGCTTCTTCCCAAATAGGTGTGTGTCAGTGTATTGTCCCAAAATAGGTGTGTGTCAGTGTAGTGCTTGTCCCCAAATAGGTGTGTGCCAGTTTAGTACTTGTCCCCAAATAGGTGTGTGTCAGTGTAGTGCTTCTTCCCAAATAGGAGTGCGTCAGTGTAGTGCTACTTCCCAAATAGGTGTGTGTCAGTGTACTGCTTCTTCCCAAATAGGTGTGTGTCAGTGTACTGCTTCTTCCCAAATAGGTGTGTGTCAGTGTAGTGCTTCTTCCCAAATAGGTGTGTATCAGTGCAGTGCTTCTTCCCAAATAGGTGGGTGTCAGTGTAGTGCTTCTTCCCAAAAAGGTGTGTGTCAGTGTAGCGCTTCTTCCCAAATAGGTGTGTGTCAGTGTAGTGCTTCTTCCCAAATAAGTGTGAGTCAGTGTAGTGATTCTTCCCAAATAAGTGTGTGTCAGTATAGTGCATCTTCCCATATACGTGTGTGTCAGTGTAGTGCTTCTACCCAAATAACTGTGTCAGTGTAGTGCTTCTTCACAAATAAGTGTGAGTCAGTGTAGTGCTTCTTCCCAAATAAGTGTGTGTAAGTGTGGAGCTTCTTCACAAATAAGTGTGAGTCAGTGTAGTGCTTCTTTCCAAATAAGTGTGTGTCTGTGTAGTGCTTCTTCAGAAATAGGAGTGTGTCTGTGTAGTGCTTCTTCCCAAATAGGTGTGTGTCTGTGTCGTGTTTCTTCCCAATTATTGGGTGTCAGTGTAGTGCTTCTTCCCAAATAAGTGTGTGTCAGTGTAGTGCTTCTTCCCAAATACGTGTGTGTCAGTGCAGTGCTTCTTCCCAAATAAGTGTGTGTCAGTGTAGTGCTTCTTCCCAAATAGGTGTGTGTCTGTGTAGTGCTTCTTCCCAAATAGGTGTGTGTCTGTGTAGTGCTTCTTCCCAAATAGGTGTGTGTCTGTGTAGTGCTACTTCCCAAATAGGTGTGTGTCTGTGTCATGCTTCTTCCCAAATAAGTGTGTGTCAGTGTAGTGCTTCTTCCCAAATAAGTGTGTGTAAGTGTGGAGCTTCTTCACAAATAAGTGTGAGTCAGTGTAGTGCTTCTTTCCAAATAAGTGTGTGTCTGTGTAGAGCTTCTTCCCAAATACGTGTGTGTCAGTGTAGTGCTTCTTCCCAAATAAGTGTGTGTCTGTGTAGTGCTTTTTCCCAAATAGGTGTGTGTCTGTGTAGTGCTTCATCCCAAATAGGTGTGTGTCTGTGTAGTGCTTCATCCCAAATAGGTGTGTGTCTGTGTAGTGCTTCTTCCCAAATAGGTGTGTGTCTGTGTAGTACTACTTCCCAAATAGGTGTGTGTCTGTGTTGTGCTTCTTCCCAAATAGGTGTGTGTCTGTGTAGTGCTTATTCCCAAATAGGTGTGTGTCAGTGTAGTGCTTCTTCCCAAATAGGTGTGTGTCTGTATAGTGCTTCTTCCCAAATAAGTGTGTGTCCGTGTAGTGCTTCTTCCCAAGTAAGTGTGTGTAAGTGTCGAGCTCCTTCGCAAATAAGTGTGGGCCAGTGTAGTGCTTCTTCCCAAATAAGTGTGTGTCAGTGTAGTGCTTCTTCCCAAATATGTGTGTGTCAGTGTAGTGCTTCTTCCCAAATACGTGTATGTCAGTGTAGTGCTTCTTCCCAGATAAGTGTGTGTAAGTGTCGAGCTTCCTCGCAAATAGGTGTGTGTCAGTGTCGTGCTTCTTCCCAAATAAGTGTGTGTCAGTGTAGTGCTTTTTCCCAAATAGGTGTGTGTCTGTGTAGTGCTTCATCCCAAATAGGTGTGTGTCTGTGTAGTGCTTCTTCCTAAATAAGTGTGAGTCAGTGTTGTGATTCTTCCCAAATAAGTGTGTGTCAGTATAGTGCATCTTCCCAAATACGTGTGTGTCTGTGTAGTGCTTCTTCCCAAATAAGTGTGTGTCAGTGTAGTGCTTCTTCCCAAATAAGTGTGAGTCAGTGTAGTGCTTCTTCCCAAATAAGTGTGTGTAAGTGTGGAGCTTCTTCGCAAATAAGTGTGAGTCAGTGTAGTGTTTCTTTCCAAATAAGTGTGTGTCTGTGTAGAGCTTCTTCCCAAATACGTCTGTGTCAGTGTAGTGCTTCTTCCCAAATAAGTGTGTGTCTGTGTAGTGCTTTTTCCCAAATAGGTGTGTGTCTGTGTAGTGCTTCATCCCAAATAGGTGTGTGTCTGTGTAGTGCTTCATCCCAAATAGGTGTGTGTCTGTGTAGTGCTTCATCCCAAATAGGTGTGTGTCTGTGTAGTGCTTCATCCCAAATAGGTGTGTGTCTGTGTAGTGCTTCTTCCCAAATAGGTGTATGTCTGTGTAGTGCTCCTTCCCAAATAGGTGTGTGTCAGTGTACTGCTTCTTCCCAAATAGGTGTGTGTCTGTGTAGTGCTTATTCCCAAACAGGTGTGTGTCTGTGTAGTGCTTATTCCCAAACAGGTGTGTGTCAGTGTAGTGCTTCTTCCCAAATAGGTGTGTGTGTCTGTATAGTGCTTCTTCCCAAATAAGTGTGTGTCCCTGTAGTGCTTCTTCCGAAGTAAGTGTGTGTAAGTGTCGAGCTTCTTCGCAAATAAGTGTGGGTCAGTGTAGTGCTTCTTCCCAAATAAGTGTGTGTCAGTGTAGTGCTTCTTCCCAAATATGTGTGTGTCAGTGTAGTGCTTCTTCCCAAATACGTGTATGTCAGTGTAGTGCTTCTTCCCAGATAAGTGTGTGTAAGTGTCGAGCTTCCTCGCAAATAGGTGTGTGTCAGTGTCGTGCTTCTTCCCAAATAAGTGTGTGTCAGTGTAGTGCTTCTTCCCAAGTAAGTGTGTGTCTGTGTAGTGCTTTTTCCCAAATAGGTGTGTGTCTGTGTTGTGCTTCATCCCAAATAGGTGTGTGTCTATGTAGTGCTTATCCCAAATAGGTGTGTGTCTGTGTAGTGCTTCTTCCCAAATAGGTCTGTGTCTGTGTAGTGCTACTTCCCAAATAGGTGTGTGTCTGTGTCGGGCTTCTTCCCAAATATGTGTGTGTCAGTGTAGTACTTCTTCCCAAATAAGTGTGTGTCAGTGTAGTGCTTCTTCCCAAATAAGTGTGTGTAAGTGTCGAGCTTCTTTGCAAACAACTGTGAGTCAGTGTAGTGCTTCTTCACAAATAAGTGTGTGTCAGTGTAGTGCTTCTTCCCAAATAAGTGTGTGTCAGTGTAGTGCTTCTTCCCAAATACACTCCTGGAAATGGAAAAAAGAACACATTGACACCGGTGTGTCAGATCCACCATACTTGCTCCGGACACTGCGAGAGGGCTGTACAAGCAATGATCACACGCACGGCACAGCGGACACACCAGGAACCGCGGTGTTGGCCGTCGAATGGCGCCAGCTGCGCAGCATTTGTGCACCGCCGCCGTCAGTGTCAGCCAGTTTTCCGTGGCATACGGAGCTCCATCGCAGTCTTTAACACTAGTAGTATGCCGCGACAGCGTGGACGTGAACCGTATGTGCAGTTGATGGACTTTGAGCGAGGGCGTATAGTGGGCATGCGGGAGGCCGGGTGAACGTACCGCCGAGTTGTTCAACACGTGAGGCGTGAGGTCTCCACAGTACATCGATGTTGTCGCCAGTGGTCGGCGGAAGGTGCAAGTTCCCGTCGACCTGGGACCGGACCGCAGCGACGCACGGATGCACGCCAAGACCGTAGGGTCCTACGCAGTGCCGTAGGGGACCGCACCGCCACTTCCCAGCAAATTAGGGACACTGTTGCTCCTGGGGTATCGGCGAGGACCATTCGCAACCGTCTCCATGAAGCTGGGCTATGGTCCCGCACACCGTAAGGCCGTCTTCTGCTCACGCCCCAACATCGTGCAGCCCGCCTCCAGTGGTGTCGCGACAGGCGTGAATGGAGGGACGAATGGAGACGTGTCGTCTTCAGCGATGAGAGTCGCTTCTGCCTTGGTGCCAATGATGGTCGTATGCGTGTTTGGCGCCGTGCAGGTGAGCGCCACAATCAGGACTGCATACGACCGAGGCACACAGGGCCAACACCCGGCATTATGGTGTGGGGAGCGATCTCCTACACTGGCCGTACACCTCTGGTGATCGTCGAGGGGACACTGAATAGTGCACGGTACATCCAAACCGTCATCGCACCCATCGTTCTACCATTCCTAGACCAGCAAGGGAACTTGCTGTTCCAACAGGACAATGCACGTCCGCATGTGTCCCGTGCCACCCAACGTGCTCTAGAAGGTGTGAGTCAACTACCCTGGCCAGCAAGATCTCCGGATCTGTCCCCCATTGAGCATGTTTGGGACTGGATGAAACGTCGTCTCACGCGGTGTTCACGTCCAGCACGAACGCTGGTCCAACTGAGGCGCCAGGTGGAAATGGCATGGCAAGCCGTTCCACAGGACTACATCCAGCATCTCTACGATCGTCTCCATGGGAGAATAGCAGCCTGCTTTGCTGCGAAAGGTGGATATACACTGTACTAGTGCTGACATTGTGCATGCTCTGTTGCCTGTGTCTATGTGCCTGTGGTTCTGTCAGTGTGATCATGTGATGTATCTGACCCCAGGAATGTGTCAATAAAGTTTCCCCTTCCTGGGACAATGAATTCACGGTGTTCTTATTTCAATTTCCAGGACTGCACGTGTGTGTCAGTGTAATGCTTCTTCCCAAATAAGTGTGTGTAAGAGTCGAGCTTCTTCGCAAATATGTGTGTGTCAGTGTCGTGCTTCTTCCCAAATAAGTGTGTGTAAGTGTAGTGCTTCTTCCCAAATAGGTGTGTTTCAGTGTATTGTCCCAAAATAGGTGTGTGTCAGTGCAGTGCTTGTCCCCAAATAGGTGTGTGTCAGTTTAGTGCCTGTCCCCAAATAGGTGTGTATCAGTGTAGTGCTTCTTCCCAAATAGGAGTGCGTCAGTGTAGTGCTACTTCCCAAATAGGTGTGTGTCAGTGTACTGCTTCTTCCCAAAAAGGGGTGTGTCAGTGTAGCGCTTCTTCCTAAATAGGTGTGTGTCAGTGTAGTGCTTCTTCCCAAATAAGTGTGAGTCAGTGTTGTGATTCTTCCCAAATAAGTGTGTGTCAGTATAGTGCATCTTCCCAAATACGTGTGTGTCATTGTAGTGCTTCTTCCCAAATAAGTGTGTGTCAGTGTAGTGCTTCTTCCCAAATAAGTGTGTGTCAGTGTAGTGCTTCTTCCCAAATAAGTGTGAGTCAGTGTAGTGCTTCTTCCCAAATAAGTGTGTGTAAGTGTGGAGCTCCTTCGCAAATAAATGTGAGTCAGTGTAGTGCTTCTTTCCAAATACGTGTGTGTCAGTGTAGTGCTTCTTCCCAAATAAGTGTGTGTCTGTGTAGTGCTTTTTCCCAAATAGGTGTGTGTCTGTGTAGTGCTTCATCCCAAATAGGTGTGTGTCAGTGTAGTGCTTCTTCCCAAATAAGTGTGAGTCAGTGTTGTGATTCTTCCCAAATAAGTGTGTGTCAGTATAGTGCATCTTCCCAAATACGTGTGTGTCAGTGTAGTGCTTCTTCCGAAATAAGTGTGTGTCAGTGTACTGCTTCTTCCCAAAAAGGTGTGTGTCAGTGTAGCGCTTCTTCCTAAATAGGTGTGTGTCAGTGTAGTGCTTCTTCCCAAATAAGTGTGAGTCAGTGTTGTGATTCTTCCCAAATAAGTGTGTGTCAGTATAGTGCATCTTCCCAAATACGTGTGTGTCAGTGTAGTGCTTCTTCCCAAATAAGTGTGTGTCAGTGTAGTGCTTCTTCCCAAATAAGTGTGAGTCAGTGTAGTGCTTCTTCCCAAATAAGTGTGTGTAAGTGTGGAGCTCCTTTGCAAATAAATGTGAGTCAGTGTAGTGCTTCTTTCCAAATACGTGTGTGTCAGTGTAGTGCTTCTTCCCAAATAAGTGTGTGTCAGTGTAGTGCTTCTTCCCAAATAAGTGTGAGTCAGTGTAGTGCTTCTTCCCAAATAAGTGTGTGTAAGTGTGGAGCTCCTTCGCAAATAAATGTGAGTCAGTGTAGTGCTTCTTTCCAAATACGTGTGTGTCAGTGTAGTGCTTCTTCCCAAATAAGTGTGTGTCAGTATAGTGCATCTTCCCAAATACGTGTGTGTCAGTGTAGTGCTTCTTCCCAAATAAGTGTGTGTCAGTGTAGTGCTTCTTCCCAAATAAGTGTGAGTCAGTGTAGTGCTTCTTCCCAAATAAGTGTGTGTAAGTGTGGAGCTCCTTCGCAAATAAATGTGAGTCAGTGTAGTGCTTCTTTCCAAATACGTGTGTGTCAGTGTAGTGCTTCTTCCCAAATAAGTGTGTGTCTGTGTAGTGCTTTTTCCCAAATAGGTGTGTGTCTGTGTAGTGCTTCATCCCAAATAGGTGTGTGTCTGTGTAGTGCTTCTTCCCAAATAGGTGTGTGTCTGTGTAGTGCTACTTCCCAAATAAGTGTGTGTCAGTGTAGTGCTTCTTACCAAATATGTGTGTGTCAGTGTAGTGCTTCTTCCCAAATACGTTTGTGTCAGTGTAGTGCTTCTTCCCAGATAAGTGTGTGTAAGTGTCGAGCTTCTTCGCAAATAGGTGTGTGTCAGTGTCGTGCTTCTTCCCAAATAAGTGTGTGTAGGTGTAGTGCTTCTTCCCAAATAGGTGTGTGTCAGTGTATTGTCCCAAAATAGGTGTGTGTCAGTGTAGTGCTTGTCCCCAAATAGGTGTGTGCCAGTTTAGTGCTTGTCCCCAAATGGGTGTGTGTCAGTGTAGTGCTTCTTCCCAAATAGGAGTGCGTCAGTGTAGTGCTACTTCCCAAATAGGTGTGTGTCAGTATAATGCTTCTTCCCAAATAAGTGTGTGTAAGTGTCGAGCTTCTTCGCAAATATGTGTGTGTCAGTGTCGTGCTTCTTCCCAAATAAGTGTGTGTAAGTGTAGTGCTTCTCCCCAAATAGGTGTGTTTCAGTGTATTGTCCCAAAATAGGTGTGTGTCAGTGTAGTGCTTGTCCCCAAATAGGTGTGTGTCAGTTTAGTGCTTGTCCCCAAATAGGTGTGTGTCAGTGTAGTGCTTCTTCCCAAATAAGTGTGTGTCAGTATAGTGCATCTTCCCAAATACGTGTGTGTCAGTGTAGTGCTTCTTCCCAAATAAGTGTGTGACAGTGTAGTGCTTCTTCCCAAATAAGTGTGTGACAGTGTAGTGCTTCTTCCCAAATAAGTGTGAGTCAGTGTAGTGCTTCTTCCCAAATAAGTGTGTGTAAGTGTCGAGCTTCTTCGCAAATAAGTGTGTGTCAGTGTAGTGCTTCTTCCCAAATAAGTGTGTGTCAGTGTAGTGCTTCTTACCAAATACGTGTGTGTCAGTGTAGTGCTTCTTCCCAAATACGTGTGTGTCAGTGTAGTGCTTCTTCCCAGATAAGTGTGTGTAAGTGTCGAGCTTCTTCGCAAATAGGTGTGTGTCAGTGTCGTGCTTCTTCCCAAATAAGTGTGTGTAAGTGTAGTGCTTCTTCCCAAATAGGTGTGTGTCAGTGTATTGTCCCAAAATAGGTGTGTGTCAGTGTAGTGCTTGTCCCCAAATAGGTGTGTGCCAGTTTAGTGCTTGTCCCCAAATAGGTGTGTGTCAGTGTAGTGGTTCTTCCCAAATAGGAGTGCGTCAGTGTAGTGCTACTTCCCAAATAGGTGTGTGTCAGTATAATGCTTCTTCCCAAATAAGTGTGTGTAAGTGTCGAGCTTCTTCGCAAATATGTGTGTGTCAGTGTCGTGCTTCTTCCCAAATAAGTGTGTGTAAGTGTAGTGCTTCTCCCCAAATAGTTGTGTTTCAGTGTATTGTCCCAAAATAGGTGTGTGTCAGTGTAGTGCTTGTCCCCAAATAGGTGTGTGTCAGTTTAGTGCTTGTCCCCAAATAGGTGTGTGTCAGTGTAGTGCATCTTCCCAAATAGGAGTGCGTCAGTGTAGTGCTACTTCCCAAATAGGTGTGTGTCAGTGTACTGCTTCTTCCCAAATAGATGTGTGTCAGTGTACTGCTTCTTCCCAAATAGGTGTGTGTCAGTGTAGTGCTTCTTCCTAAATAGGTGTGTATCAGTGTAGTGCTTCTTCCCAAATAGGTGTGTGTCAGTGTAGTGCTTCTTCCCAAAAAGGTGTGTGTCAGTGTAGCGCTTCTTCCCAAATAGGTGTGTGTCAGTGTAGTGCTTCTTCCCAAATAAGTGCGAGTCAGTGTTGTGATTCTTCCCAAATAAGTGTGTGTCAGTATAGTGCATCTTCCCAAATACGTGTGTGTCAGTGTAGAGCTTCTTCCCAAATAAGTGTGTGACAGTGTAGTGCTTCTTCCCAAATAAGTGTGTGTCAGTGTAGTGCTTCTTCCCAAATAAGTGTGTGTCCGTGTAGTGCTTCTTCCCAAGTAAGTGTGTGTAAGTGTCGAGCTTCTTCCCAAATAAGTGTGTGTCAGTGTAGTGCTTCTTACCAAATATGTGTGTGTCAGTGTAGTGCTTCTTACTAAATATGTGTGTGTCAGTGTAGTGCTTCTTCCGAAATACGTGTGAGCCAGTGTAGTGCTTCTTCCCAGATAAGTGTGTGTAAGTGTCGAGCTTCTTCGCAAATAGGTGTGTGTCAGTGTCGTGCTTCTTCCCAAATAAGTGTGTGTAAGTGTAGTGCTTCTTCCCAAATAGGTGTGTGTCAGTGTATTGTCCCAAAATAGGTGTGTGTCAGTGTAGTGCTTGTCCCCAAATAGGTGTGTGCCAGTTTAGTGCTTGTCCCCAAATAGGTGTGTGTCAGTGTAGTGCTTCTTCCCAAATAGGAGTGCGTCAGTGTAGTGCTACTTCCCAAATAGGTGTGTGTCAGTGTACTGCTTCTTCCCAAATAGGTGTGTGTCAGTGTAAAGCTTCTTCCCAAATAGGCGTGTGTCAGTGTAGTGCTTCTTCCCAAATAGGTGTGTATCAGTGCAGTGCTTCTTCCCAAATAGGTGTGTGTCAGTGTAGTGCTTCTTCCCAAAAAGGTGTGTGTCAGTGTAGCGCTTCTTCCCAAATAGGTGTGTGTCAGTGTAGTGCTTCTTCCCAAATAAGTGTGAGTCAGTGTAGTGATTCTTCCCAAATAAGTGTGTGTCAGTATAGTGCATCTTCCCATATACGTGTGTGTCAGTGTAGTGCTTCTACCCAAATAACTGTGTCAGTGTAGTGCTTCTTCACAAATAAGTGTGAGTCAGTGTAGTGCTTCTTCCCAAATAAGTGTGTGTAAGTGTGGAGCTTCTTCACAAATAAGTGTGAGTCAGTGTAGTGCTTCTTTCCAAATAAGTGTGTGTCTGTGTAGTGCTTCTTCCAAATAGGTGTGTGTCTGTGTCGTGTTTCTTCCCAATAATTGTGTGTCAGTGTAGTGCTTCTTCCCAAATAAGTGTGTGTCAGTGTAGTGCTTCTTCCCAAATACGTGTGTGTCAGTGCAGTGCTTCTTCCCAAATAAGTGTGTGTCAGTGTAGTGCTTCTTCCCAAATAGGTGTGTGTCTGTGTAGTGCTTCTTCCCAAATAGGTGTGTGTCTGTGTAGTGCTTCTTCCCAAATAGGTGTGTGTCTGTGTAGTGCTACTTCCCAAATAGGTGTGTGTCTGTGTCATGCTTCTTCCCAAATAAGTGTGTGTCAGTGTAGTGCTTCTTCCCAAATAAGTGTGTGTAAGTGTGGAGCTTCTTCACAAATAAGTGTGAGTCAGTGTAGTGCTTCTTTCCAAATAAGTGTGTGTCTGTGTAAAGCTTCTTCCCAAATACGTGTGTGTCAGTGTAGTGCTTCTTCCCAAATAAGTGTGTGTCTGTGTAGTGCTTTTTCCCAAATAGGTGTGTGTCTGTGTAGTGCTTCATCCCAAATAGGTGTGTGTCTGTGTAGTGCTTCATCCCAAATAGGTGTGTGTCTGTGTAGTGCTTCTTCCCAAATAGGTGTGTGTCTGTGTAGTGCTACTTCCCAAATAGGTGTGTGTCTGTGTTGTGCTTCTTCCCAAATAGGTGTGTGTCTGTGTAGTGCTTATTCCCAAATAGGTGTGTGTCAGTGTAGTGCTTCTTCCCAAATAGGTGTGTGTCTGTATAGTGCTTCTTCCCAAATAAGTGTGTGTCCGTGTAGTGCTTCTTCCCAAGTAAGTGTGTGTAAGTGTCGAGCTCCTTCGCAAATAAGTGTGGGCCAGTGTAGTGCTTCTTCCCAAATAAGTGTGTGTCAGTGTAGTGCTTCTTCCCAAATATGTGTGTGTCAGTGTAGTGCTTCTTCCCAAATACGTGTATGTCAGTGTAGTGCTTCTTCCCAGATAAGTGTGTGTAAGTGTCGAGCTTCCTCGCAAATAGGTGTGTGTCAGTGTCGTGCTTCTTCCCAAATAAGTGTGTGTCAGTGTAGTGCTTTTTCCCAAATAGGTGTGTGTCTGTGTAGTGCTTCATCCCAAATAGGTGTGTGTCTGTGTAGTGCTTCTTCCCAAATAAGTGTGTGTCTGTGTAGTGCTTCTTCCCAAGTAAGTGTGTGTAAGTGACGAGCTTCTTCGCAAATAAGTGTGTGTCAGTGTAGTTCTTCTTCCCAAATAAGTGTGTGTCAGTGTAGTGCTTCTTCCCAAATACGTGTGTGTCAGTGTAGTGCTTCTTCCCAGATAAGTGTGTGTAAGTGTCGAGCTTCTTCGCAAATAGGTGTGTGTCAGTGTCGTGCTTCTTCCCAAATAAGTGTGTGTAAGTGTAGTGCTTCTCCCCAAATAGGTGTGTTTCAGTGTATTGTCCCAAAATAGGTGTGTGTCAGTGTAGTGCTTCTTCCCAAATAGGAGTGCGTCAGTGTAGTGCTACTTCCCAAATAGGTGTGTGTCAGTATAATGCTTCTTCCCAAATAAGTGTGTGTAAGTGTCGAGCTTCTTCGCAAATATGTGTGTGTCAGTGTCGTGCTTCTTCCCAAATAAGTGTGTGTAAGTGTAGTGCTTCTCCCCAAATAGGTGTGTTTCAGTGTATTGTCCCAAAATAGGTGTGTGTCAGTGTAGTGCTTGTCCCCAAATAGGAGTGTGTCAGTTTAGTGCTTGTCCCCAAATAGGTGTGTGTCAGTGTAGTGCTTCTTCCCAAATAGGAGTGCGTCAGTGTAGTGCTACTTCCCAAATAGGTGTGTGTCAGTGTACTGCTTCTTCCCAAATAGGTGTGTGTCAGTGTACTGCTTCTTCCCAAATAGGTGTGTGTCAGTGTACTGCTTCTTCCCAAATAGGTGTGTGTCAGTGTAGTGCTTCTTACCAAATAGGTGTGTATCAGTGTAGTGCTTCTTCCCAAATAGGTGTGTGTCAGTGTAGTGCTTCTTCCCAAAAAGGTGTGTGTCAGTGTAGCGCTTCTTCCCAAATAGGTTTGTGTCAGTGTAGTGCTTCTTCCCAAATAAGTGTGAGTCAGTGTTGTGATTCTTCCCAAATAAGTGTGTGTCAGTATAGTGCATCTTCCCAAATACGTGTGTGTCAGTGTAGTGCTTCTTCCCAAATAAGTGTGTGTCAGTGTAGTGCTTCTTCCCAAATAAGTGTGAGTCAGTGTAGTGCTTCTTCCCAAATAAGTGTGTGTAAGTGTGGAGCTTCTTCGCAAATAAGTGTGAGTCAGTGTAGTGTTTTTTTCCAAATAAGTGTGCTTCTGTGTAGAGCTTCTTCCCAAATACGTGTGTGTCAGTGTAGTGCTTCTTCCCAAATAAGTGTGTGTCTGTGTAGTGCTTTTTCCCAAATAGGTGTGTGTCTGTGTAGTGCTTCATCCCAAATAGGTGTGTGTCTGTGTAGTGCTTCATCCCAAATAGGTGTGTGTCTGTGTAGTGCTTCATCCCAAATAGGTGTGTGTCTGTGTAGTGCTTCTTCCCAAATAGGTGTGTGTCTGTGTAGTGCTACTTCCCAAATAGGTGTGTGTCAGTGTACTGCTTCTTCCCAAATAGGTGTGTGTCTGTGTAGTGCTTATTCCCAAACAGGTGTGTGTCTGTGTAGTGCTTATTCCCAAACAGGTGTGTGTCAGTGTAGTGCTTCTTCCCAAATAGGTGTGTGTGTCTGTATAGTGCTTCTTCCCAAATAAGTGTGTGTCCCTGTAGTGCTTCTTCCCAAGTAAGTGTGTGTAAGTGTCGAGCTTCTTCGCAAATAAGTGTGGGTCAGTGTAGTGCTTCTTCCCAAATAAGTGTGTGTCAGTGTAGTGCTTCTTCCCAAATATGTGTGTGTCAGTGTAGTGCTTCTTCCCAAATACGTGTATGTCAGTGTAGTGCTTCTTCCCAGATAAGTGTGTGTAAGTGTCGAGCTTCCTCGCAAATAGGTGTGTTTTAGTGTCGTGCTTCTTCCCAAATAAGTGTGTGTCAGTGTAGTGCTTCTTCCCAAATAAGTGTGTGTGTGTGTAGTGCTTTTTCCCAAATAGGTGTGTGTCTGTGTTGTGCTTCATCCCAAATAGGTGTGTGTCTGTGTAGTGCTTATCCCAAATAGGTGTGCGTCTGTGTAGTGCTTCTTCCCAAATAGGTCTGTGTCTGTGTAGTGCTACTTCCCAAATAGGTGTGTGTCTGTTTCGTGCTTCTTCCCAAATATGTGTGTGTCAGTGTAGTGCTTCTTCCCAAATAAGTGTGTGTCAGTGTAGTGCTTCTTCCCAAATACACTCCTGGAAATGGAAAAAAGAACACATTGACACCGGTGTGTCAGATCCACCATACTAGCTCGGACACTGCGAGAGGGCTGTACAAGCAATGATCACACGCACGGCACAGCGGACACACCAGGAACCGCGGTGTTGGCCGTCGAATGGCGCCAGCTGCGCAGCATTTGTGCACCGCCGCCGTCAGTGTCAGCCAGTTTTCCGTGGCATACGGAGCTCCATCGCAGTCTTTAACACTAGTAGTATGCCGCGACAGCGTGGACGTGAACCGTATGTGCAGTTGATGGACTTTGAGCGAGGGCGTATAGTGGGCATGCGGGAGGCCGGGTGAACGTACCGCCGAGTTGTTCAACACGTGAGGCGTGAGGTCTCCACAGTACATCGATGTTGTCGCCAGTGGTCGGCGGAAGGTGCAAGTTCCCGTCGACCAGGGACCGGACCGCAGCGACGCACGGATGCACGCCAAGACCGTAGGATCCTACGCAGTGCCGTAGGGGACCGCACCGCCACTTCCCAGCAAATTAGGGACACTGTTGCTCCTGGGGTAT
Source organism: Schistocerca gregaria (assembly GCF_023897955.1). Lineage (NCBI taxonomy): Eukaryota > Metazoa > Arthropoda > Insecta > Orthoptera > Acrididae > Schistocerca > Schistocerca gregaria. The sequence continues at coordinate 2,362,148 of NW_026061713.1, read as the reverse complement.
CAGCGAGGACCATTCGCAACCGTCTCCATGAAGCTGAGCTATGGTCCCGCACACCGTAAGGCCGTCTTCCGCTCAGGCCCAACATCGTGCAGCCCGCCTCCAGTGGTGTCGCGACAGGCGTGAATGGAGGGACGAATGGAGACGTGTCGTCTTCAGCGATGAGAGTCGCTTCTGCCTTGGTGCCAATGATGGTCGTATGCGTGTTTGGCGCCGTGCAGGTGAGCGCCACAATCAGGACTGCATACGACCGAGGCACACAGGGCCAACACCCGGCATTATGGTGTGGGGAGCGATCTCCTACACTGGCCGTACACCTCTGGTGATCGTCGAGGGGACACTGAATAGTGCACGGTACATCCAAACCGTCATCGCACCCATCGTTCTACCATTCCTAGACCAGCAAGGGAACTTGCTGTTCCAACAGGACAATGCACGTCCGCATGTGTCCCGTGCCACCCAACGTGCTCTAGAAGGTGTGAGTCAACTACCCTGGCCAGCAAGATCTCCGGATCTGTCCCCCATTGAGCATGTTTGGGACTGGATGAAACGTCGTCTCACGCGGTGTTCACGTCCAGCACGAACGCTGGTCCAACTGTGGCGCCAGGTGGAAATGGCATGGCAAGCCGTTCCACAGGACTACATCCAGCATCTCTACGATCGTCTCCATGGGAGAATAGCAGCCTGCTTTGCTGCGAAAGGTGGATATACACTGTACTAGTGCTGACATTGTGCATGCTCTGTTGCCTGTGTCTATGTGCCTGTGGTTCTGTCAGTGTGATCATGTGATGTATCTGACCCCAGGAATGTGTCAATAAAGTTTCCCCTTCCTGGGACAATGAATTCACGGTGTTCTTATTTCAATTTCCAGGAGTGCACGTGTGTGTCAGTGTAATGCTTCTTCCCGAATAAGTGTGAGTAAGTGTCGAGCTTCTTCGCAAATATGTGTGTGTCAGTGTAGTGCTTCTTCCCAAATAAGTGTGATTCAGTGTTGTGATTCTTCCCAAATAAGTGTGTGTCAGTATAGTGCATCTTCCCAAATACGTGTGTGTCAGTGTAGTGCTTCTTCCCAAATAAGTGTGTGTCCGTGTAGTGCTTCTTCCCAAGTAAGTGTGTGTAAGTGTCGAGCTTCTTCGCAAATAAGTGTGGGTCAGTGTAGTGCTTCTTCCCAAATAAGTGTGGGTCAGTGTAGTGCTTCTTCCCAAATATGTGTGTGTCAGTGTAGTGCTTCTTCCCAAATACGTGTATGTCAGTGTAGTGCTTCTTCCCAGATAAGTGTGTGTAAGTGTCGAGCTTCCTCGCAAATAGGTGTGTGTCAGTGTCGTGCTTCTTCCCAAATAATTGTGTGTCAGTGTAGTGCTTCTTCCCAAATAAGTGTGTGTCTGTGTAGTGCTTTTTCCCAAATAGGTGTGTGTCTGTGTAGTGCTTCAACCCAAATAGGTGTGTGTCTGTGTAGTGCTACTTCCCAAATAGGTGTGTCTGTGTCGTGCTTCTTCCCAAATATGTGTGTGTCTGTGTAGTGCTACTTCCCAAATAGGTGTGTGTCTGTGTCATGCTTCTTCCCAAATAAGTGTGTGTCAGTGTAGTGCTTCTTCCCAAATAAGTGTGTGTCAGTGTAGTGCTTCTTCCCAAATAAGTGTGTGTCTGTGTAGTGCTTCTTCCCAAATAGGTGTGAGTCTGTGTAGTGCTTATTCCCAAATAGGTGTGTGTCAGTGTAGTGCTTCTTCCCAAATAGGTGTGTGTCTGTGTAGTGCTTCTTCCCAAATAAGTGTGTGTCAGTGTAGTGCTTCTTCCCAAATAAGTGTGTGTCAGTGTAGTGCTTCTTCCCAGATAAGTGTCTGTAAGTGTCGAGCTTCTTCGCAAATAGGTGTGTGTCAGTGTAGTGAATCTTCCCAAATAGGTGTGTGTCAACGTGGTGCTTCTTCCCAAATAGGTGTGTGTCAGTGTAGTGCTTCTTTTCAAATAGGTGTGTGTCTATGTAATTCTTCTTCCCAAATAGGTGTGTGTCAGTGTAGTGCTTCATCCCAAATAAGTGTGTGTCAGTATAGGGCTTCTTCCCAAATACGTGTGTGTCAGTGTAGTGCTTCTTCCCAAATAAGTGTGTGTCAGTGTAGTGCTTCTTCCCAAATAAGTGTGTGTCAGTGTAATGCTTCTTCCCAAATAAGTGTGAGTCAGTGTAGTGCTTCTTCCCAAATAAGTGTGTGTAAGTGTCGATATTCTTCACAAATAAGTGTGAGTCAAAGTAGTGCTTCTTCCCAAATAAGTGTGTGTCAGTGTAGTGCTTCTTCCCAAATAAGTGTGTGTCAGTGTAGTGCTTCTTCCCAAATAGGAGTGTGTCTGTGTAGTGCCTCTTCCCAAATAGGTGTGTGTCTGTGTAGTGTTTCTTCCCAATAAGTGTGTGTCAGTGTAGTGCTTCATCCCAAATAAGTGTGTGTCAGTGTAGTGCTTCTTCCCAAATAAGTGTGTGTCAGTGTAGTGCTTCTTCCCAAATAAGTGTGTGTCTGTGTAGTGCTTCTTCCCAAATAGGTGTGAGTCTGTGTAGTGCTTATTCCCAAATAGGTGTGTGTCAGAGTAGTGCTCCTTCCCAAATAGGTGTGTGTCTGTGTAGTGCTTCTTCCCAAATAAGTGTGTGTCAGTGTAGTGCTTCTTCCCAAATAAGTGTGTGTCAGTGTAGTGTTTCTTCCCAGATAAGTGTGTGTAAGTGTCGAGCTTCTTCGCAAATAGGTGTGTGTCAGTGTAGTGAATCTTCCCAAATAGGTGTGTGTCAACGTGGTGCTTCTTCACAAATAGGTGTGTGTCAGTGTAGTTCTTCTTTTCAAATAGGTGTGTGTCTATGTAATTCTTCTTCCCAAATAAGTGTGTGTCTGTGTAGTGCTTCTTCCCAAATAGGTGTGTGTCTGTGTAGTGCTTCTTCCCAAATAGGTGTGTGTCAGTGTAGTGCTTCTTCCCAAATAGGTGTGTGTCAGTGTAGTGCTTCATCCCAAATAAGTGTGTGTCAGTATAGGGCTTCTTCCCAAATACGTGTGTGTCAGTGTAGTGCTTCTTCCCAAATAAGTGTGTGTCAGTGTAGTGCTTCTTCCCAAATAAGTGTGTGTCAGTGTAATGCTTCTTCCCAAATAAGTGTGAGTCAGTGTAGTGTTTCTTCCCAAATAAGTGTGTGTAAGTGTCGAGATCCTTCACAAATAAGTGTGAGTCAAAGTAGTGCTTCTTCCCTAATAAGTGTGTGTCAGTGTAGTGCTTCTTCCCAAATAAGTGTGTGTCAGTGTAGTGCTTCTTCCCAAATAGGAGTGTGTCTGTGTAGTGCTTCTTCCCAAATAGGTGTGTGTCTGTGTAGTGTTTCTTCCCAATAAGTGTGTGTCAGTGTAGTGCTTCTTCCCAAATAAGTGTGTGTCAGTGTAGTGCTTCTTCCCATATACGTGTGTGTCAGTGTAGTGCTTCTTCCCAAATAAGTGTGTGTCTGTGTAGTGCTTCTTCCCAAATAGGTGTGAGTCTGTGTAGTGCTTATTCCCAAATAGGTGTGTGTCAGAGTAGTGCTCCTTCCCAAATAGGTGTGTGTCTGTGTAGTGCTTCTTCCCAAATAAGTGTGTGTCAGTGTAGTGCTTCTTCCCAAATAAGTGTGTGTCAGTGTAGTGCTTCTTCCCAGATAAGTGTGTGTAAGTGTCGAGCTTCTTCGCAAATAGGTGTGTGTCAGTGTAGTGAATCTTCCCAAATAGGTGTGTGTCAACGTGGTGCTTCTTCACAAATAGGTGTGTGTCAGTGTAGTTCTTCTTTTCAAATAGGTGTGTGTCTATGTAATACTTCTTCCCAAATAAGTGTGTGTCTGTGTAGTGCTTCTTCCCAAATAGGTGTGTGTCTGTGTAGTGCTTCTTCCCAAATAGGTGTGTGTCAGTGTAGTGCTTCTTCCCAAATAGGTGTGTGTCAGTGTAGTGCTTCATCCCAAATAAGTGTGTGTCAGTATAGGGCTTCTTCCCAAATACGTGTGTGTCAGTGTAGTGCTTCTTCCCAAATAAGTGTGTGTCAGTGTAGTGCTTCTTCCCAAATAAGTGTGTGTCAGTGTAATGCTTCTTCCCAAATAAGTGTGAGTCAGTGTAGTGCTTCTTCCCAAATAAGTGTGTGTAAGTGTCGAGATTCTTCACAAATAAGTGTGAGTCAAAGTAGTGCTTCTTCCCTAATAAGTGTGTGTCAGTGTAGAGCTTCTTCCCAAATAAGTGTGTGTCAGTGTAGTGCTTCTTCCCAAATAGGAGTGTGTCCGTGTAGTGCTTCTTCCCAAATAGGTGTGTGTCTGTGTAGTGTTTCTTCCCAGTAAGTGTGTGTCAGTGTAGTGCTTCTTCCCAAATAAGTGTGTGTCAGTGTAGTGCTTCTTCCCAAATACGTGTGTGTCAGTGCAGTGCTTCTTCCCAAATAAGTGTGTGTCAGTGTAGTGCTTCTTCCCAAATAGGAGTGTGGTTGTGCAGTGCTTCTTCCCAAATAGGTGTGTATCAGTGTAGTGCTTCTTCCCAAACAGGTGTGTGTCAGTGTAGTGCTTCTTCCCAAAAAGGTGTGTGTCAGTGTAGCGCTTCTTCCCAAATAGGTGTGTGTCAGTGTAGCGCTTCTTCCCAAATAGGTGTGTGTCAGTGTAGTGATTCTTCCCAAATAAGTGTGTGTCAGTATAGTGCATCTTCCCAAATACGTGTGTGTCAGTGTAGTGCTTCTTCCCAAATAAGTGTGTGTCTGTGTAGTGCTTCTTCCCAAATACGTGTGTGTCAGTGTAGTGCTTCTTCCCAAATAAGTGTGTGTCTGTGTAGTGCTTTTTCCCAAATAGGTGTGTGTCTGTGTAGTGCTTCATCCCAAATAGGTGTGTGTCTGTGTAGTGCTTCTTCCCAAATAGGTGTGTGTCTGTGTAGAGGTACTTCCCAAATAGGTGTGTGTCTGTGTCGTGCTTCTTCCCAAACAGGTGTGTGTCTGTGTAGTGATTATTCCCAAATAGGTGTGTGTCAGTGTAGTGCTTCTTCCCAAATAGGTGTGTGTCTGTGTAGTGCTTCTTCCCAAATAAGTGTGTGTCCATGTAGTGCTTCTTCCCAAGTAAGTGTGTGTAGGTGTCGAGCTTCTTTACAAATAAGTGTGTGTCAGTGTAGTGCTTCTTCCCAAATAAGTGTGTGTCAGTGTAGTGCTTCTTCCAAAATAAGTGTGAGTCAGTGTAGTGCTTCTTCCCAAATAAGTGTGTGTAAGTGTCGAGATTCTTCGCAAATATGTGTGAGTCAGTGTAGTGCTTCTTCCCAAATAAGTGTGTGTCAGTGTAGTGCTTCTTCCAAAATAAGTGTGAGTCAGTGTAGTGCTTCTTCCCAAATAAGTGTGTGTAAGTGTCGAGATCTTTGCAAATAAGTGTGAGTCAGTGTAGTGCTTCTTCACAAATAAGTGTGTGTCAGTGTAGTGCTTCTTCCCAAATAAGTGTGTGTCTGTGTAGTGCTTCTTCGAAAATAGTAGTGTGTCTGTGTAGTGCTTCTTCCCAAATAGGTGTGTGTCTGTGTAGCGCTTCTTCATAAATAAGTGTGTGTCAGTGTAGTGCTTCTTCCCAAATAAGTGTGTGTCAGTGTAGTGCTTCTTCCCAAATACGTGTGTGTCAGTGCAGTGCTTCTTCCCAAATAAGTGTGTGTCAGTGTAGTGCTTCTTCCCAAATAGGAGTGTGGTTGTGCAGTGCTTCTTCCCAAATAGGTGTGTATCAGTGTAGTGCTTCTTCCCAAACAGGTGTGTGTCAGTGTAGTGCTTCTTCCCAAAAAGGTGTGTGTCAGTGTAGCGCTTCTTCCCAAATAGGTGTGTGTCAGTGTAGCGCTTCTTCCCAAATAGGTGTGTGTCAGTGTAGTGATTCTTCCCAAATAAGTGTGTGTCAGTATAGTGCATCTTCCCAAATACGTGTGTGTCAGTGTAGTGCTTGTCCCCAAATACGTGTGTGTCAGTGTAGTGCTTCTTCCCAAATAAGTGCGTGTCTGTGTAGTGCTTCTTCCCAAATAGGTGTGTGTCTGTGTAGTGCTTCTTCCCAAATAGGTGTGTGTCTGTGTAGCGCTTCTTCCCAAATAAGTGTGTGTCTGTGTAGCGCTTCTTCACAAATAGGTGTGTGTCTGTGTAGCGCTTCTTCCCAAATAAGTGTGTGTCTGTGTAGCGCTTCTTCACAAATAAGTGTGTGTCGGTGTAGTGCTTCTTCCCAAATACGTGTGAGTCAGTGTAGTGCTACTTCCCAAATAAGTGTGTGTCAGCGTAGTACTTCTTCCCAAATAAGTGTGTGTCTGTGTAGTGCTTCTTCCCAAATACGAGTGTGTCAGTGTAGTTCTTCTTCCCAAATAAGTGTGTGTCAGTGTAGTGCTTCTTCCCAAATAGGTGTGTGTCTGTGTCATGCTTTTTCCCAAAGAAGTGTGTGTCAGTGTAGTGCTTCTTCCCAAATAAGTGTGTGTCAGTGTAGTGCTTCTTCCCAAATAAGTGTGTGTCAGTGTAGTGCTTCTTCCCCAATAAATGTGTGTCTGTGTAGTGCTTCATCCCAAATAGGTGCGTGTCTGTGTTGTGCTTATTCCCAAATAGGTGTGTGTCAGTGTATTGCTTCTTCCCAAATAGGTGTGTGTCTGTGTAGTGCTTCTTCCCAAATAGGTGTGTGTCTGTGTAGTGCTTCTTCCCTAATAAGTGTGTGTCATTGTAGTGCTTCTTCCCAAGTGAGTGTGTGAAAGTGTCGAGCTTCTTCGCAAATAAGTGTGTGTCAGTGTAGTGCTTCTTCCCAAATAAGTGTGTGTCAGTGTAGTGCTTCTTCCCAAATAAGTGTGTTTCAGTGTAGTGCTTCTTCCCAAATAAGTGTGTGTCAGTGTAGTGCTTCTTCCCAGATAAGTGTGTGTAAGTCTCGAGCTTCTTCGCAAATAGGTGTGTGTCAGTGTCGTGCTTCTTCCCAAATAAGTGTGTGTAAGTGTAGTGTTCCTTCCCAAATAGGTGTGTGTCAGTGTAGTGATTGTCCCCAAATAGGTGTGTGTCAGTGTAGTGCTTGTCCCCAAATAGGTGTGTGTCAGTTTAGTGCTTGTCCCCAAATAGGTGTGTGTCAGTGTAGTGCTTCTTCCCAAATAAGTGTGAGTCAGTGTAGTGATTCTTCCCAAATAAGTGTGAGTCAGTGTAGTGCTTCTTCCCAAATAAGTGTGTGTATGTGTCGAGTTTCTTCGCTAATAAGTGTCAATCAGTGTAGTGCTTCTTCCAAAATAAGTGTGTGTCAGTGTAGTGCTTCTTCCCAAATAGGTGTGTGTCTGTGTAGCGCTTCTTCCCAAATAAGTGTGTGTCAGTGTAATGCTTCTTCCCAAATAAGTGTGTGTCAGTGTAGTGCTTCTTCCCAAATACGTGTGTTTCAGTGTAGTGCTTCATCCAAATAAGTGTGTGTCAGTGTAGTGCTTCTTCCCAAATAGGTGTTTGTCTGTGTAGTGCTTCTTCTCAAATAGGTGTGTGTCAGTGTAGTGCTTCTTCCCAAATATGTGTGTGTCAGTGTAGTGCTTCTTCCCAAATAAGTGTATGTCAGTGTAGTGCTTCTTCCCAAATAGGTGTGTGTCAGTGTAGTGAATCTTCCCAAATAGGTGTGTGTCAACGTGGTGCTTCTTCCCAAATAGGTGTGTGTCAGTGTAGTGCTTCTTTTCAAATAGGTGTGTGTCTATGTAATTCTTCTTCCCAAATAGGTGTGTGTCTGTGTAGTGCTTCTTCCCAAATAGGTGTGTGTCTATGTAGTGCTTCTTCCCAAATAGGTGTGTGTCAGTGTAGTGCTTCTTCCCAAATAGGTGTGTGTCAGTGTAGTGCTTCATCCCAAATAAGTGTGTGTCAGTATAGGGCTTCTTCCTAAATACGTGTGTGTCAGTGTAGTGCTTCTTCCCAAATAAGTGTGTGTCAGTGTAGTGCTTCTTCCCAAATAAGTGTGTGTCAGTGTAATGCTTCTTCCCAAATAAGTGTGAGTCAGTGTAGTGCTGCTTCCCAAATAAGTGTGTGTAAGTGTCGAGATTCTTCACAAATAAGTGTGAGTCAAAGTAGTGCTTCTTCCCAAATAAATGTGTGTCAGTGTACTGCTTCTTCCCAAATAAGTGTGTGTCAGTGTAGTGCTTCTTCCCAAATAGGAGTGTGTCTGTGTAGTGCTTCTTCCGAAATAGGTGTGTGTCTGTGTAGTGTTTCTTCCCAATAAGTGTGTGTCAGTGTAGTGCTTCTTCCCAAATAAGTGTGTGTCATTGTAGTGCTTCTTCCCAAATACGTGTGTGTCAATGCAGTGCTTCTTCCCAAATAAGTGTGTGTCAGTGTAGTGCTTCTTCCCAAATAGGAATGTGTCTGTGTAGTGCTTCTTCCAAAATAGGTGTGTGTCAGTGTAGTGCTTCTTCCCAAATAGGTGTGTGTCTGTGTCATGCTTTTTCCCAAAGAAGTGTGTGTCAGTGTAGTGCTTCTTCCCAAATAAGTGTGTGTCAGTGTAGTGCTTCTTCCCAAATAAGTGTGTGTCAGTGTAGTGCTTCTTCCCCAATAAATGTGTGTCTGTGTAGTGCTTCATCCCAAATAGGTGCGTGTCTGTGTTGTGCTTATTCCCAAATAGGTGTGTGTCAGTGTAGTGCTTCTTCACAAATAGATGTGTGTCTGTGTAGTGCTTCTTCCCAAATAGGTGTGTGTCTGTGTAGTGCTTCTTCCCAAATAAGTGTGTGTCAGTGTAGTGCTACTTCCCAAGTAAGTGTGTGAAAGTGTCGAGCTTCTTCGCAAATAAGTGTGTGTCAGTGTAGTGCTTCTTCCCAAATAAGTGTGTGTCAGTGTAGTGCTTCTTCCCTAATAAGTGTGTGTCAGTGTAGTGCTTCTTCCCAAATAAGTGTGTGTCAGTGTAGTGCTTCTTCCCAGATAAGTGTGTGTAAGTCTCGAGCTTCTTCGCAAATAGGTGTGTGTCAGTGTCGTGCTTCTTCCCAAATAAGTGTGTGTAAGTGTAGTGTTTCTTCCCAAATAGGTGTGTGTCAGTGTAGTGATTGTCCCCAAATAGGTGTGTGTCAGTGTAGTGCTTGGCCCCAAATAGGTGTGTGTCAGTTTAGTGCTTGTCCCCAAATAGGTGTGTGTCAGTGTAGTGCTTCTTCCCAAATAGGAGTGTGTCAGTGTAGTGCTTCTTCCCAAATAGGTGTGTGTCAGTGTACTGCTTCTTGCCAAATAGGTGTGTGTCAGTGTAGTGCTTCTTCCCAAATAGGTGTGTATCAGTGTAGTGCTTCGTCCCAAATAGGTGTGTGTGATTGTAGTGCTTCTTCCCAAATAGGTGTGTGTCAGTGTAGTGCTTCTTCCCAAATAAGTGTGAGTCAGTGTAGTGATTCTTCCCAAATAAGTGTGAGTCAGTGTAGTGCTTCTTCCCAAATAAGTGTGTGTATGTGTCGAGTTTCTTCGCAAATAAGTGTCAATCAGTGTAGTGCTTCTTCCAAAATAAGTGTGTGTCAGTGTAGTGCTTCTTCCCAAATGGGAGTGTGTCTGTGTAGTGCTTCTTCCCAAATAGGTGTGTGTCTGTGTAGTGCTTATTCCCAAATAAGTGTGTGTCTGTGTAGTGCTTCTTCCCAAATAAGTGTGTGTCAGTGTAGTGCTTCTTCCCAAATACGTGTGTTTCAGTGTAGTGCTTCATCCAAATAAGTGTTCGTCAGTGTAGTGCTTCTTCCCAAATAGGTCTTTGTCTGTGTAGTGCTTCTTCTCAAATAGGTGTGTGTCAGTGTAGTGCTTCTTCCCAAATATGTGTGTGTCAGTGTAGTGCTTCTTCCCAAATAAGTGTATGTCAGTGTAGTGCTTCTTCCCAAATAGGTGTGTGTCAGTGTAGTGAATCTTCCCAAATAGGTGTGTGTCAACGTGGTGCTTCTTCCCAAATAGGTGTGTGTCAGTGTAGTGCTTCTTTTCAAATAGGTGTGTGTCTATGTAATTCTTCTTCCCAAATAGGTGTGTGTCTGTGTAGTGCTTCTTCCCAAATAGGTGTGTGTCTATGTAGTGCTTCTTCCCAAATAGGTGTGTGTCAGTGTAGTGCTTCTTCCCAAATAGGTGTGTGTCAGTGTAGTGCTTCATCCCAAATAAGTGTGTGTCAGTATAGGGCTTCTTCCCAAATACGTGTGTGTCAGTGTAGTGCTTCTTCCCAAATAAGTGTGTGTCAGTGTAGTGCTTCTTCCCAAATAGGTGTGTGTCTGTGTAGTGCTTCTTCCCAAATAGGTGTGTGTCTTTGTAGCGCTTCTTCCCAAATAAGTGTGTGTCAGTGTAATGCTTCTTCCCAAATAAGTGTGTGTCAGTGTAGTGCTTCTTCCCAAATACGTGTGTGTCAGTGTAGTGCTTCATCCAAATAAGTGTGTGTCAGTGTAGTGCTTCTTCCCAAATAGGTGTGTGTCTGTGTAGTGCTTCTTCCCAAATAGGTGTGTGTCTGTGTAGTGCTTCTTCCCAAATAAGTGTGTGTAAGTGTCGAGCTTCTTCGCAAATAAGTGTGAGTCAGTGTAGTGCCTCTTCCAAAATAAGTGTGTGTCAGTGTAATGCTTCTTCCCAAATAAGTGTGTGTCTGTGTAGTGCTTCTTCCCAGATAGGAGTGTGTCTGTGTAGTGCTTCTTACCAAATAAGTGTGTGTCAGTGTAGTGCTTCTTCCCAAATAAGTGTGTGTCAGTGTAGTGCTTCTTCTCAAATACGTGTGTGTCAGTGTTGTGCTTCTTTCCAAATAAGTGTGTGTCAGTGTAGTACTCCTTCCCAAATATGTGTGTGTCTGTGTCATGCTTCTCCCCAAATAAGTGTGTGTCAGTGTAGTGCTTCTTCCCAAATAAGTGTGTGTCAGTGTAGTGCTTCTTCCCAAATAAGTGTGTGTCTGTGTAGTGCTTCATCCCAAATAAGTGTGTGTCTGTGTAGTGCTTCATCCCAAATAGGTGTGTGTCTGTGTAGTGCATATTCCCAAATAGGTGTGTGTCAGTGTTGTGCTTCTTCCCAAATAGGTGTGTGTCGGTGTAGTGCTTCTTCCCAAATAGGTGTGTGTCTGTGTAGTGGTTCTTCCCAAATAAGTGTGTGTCTGTGTAGTGCTTCTTCCCAAGTAAGTGTGTGTAAGTGTCGAGCTTCTTCGCAAATAAGTGTGTGTCAGTGTAGTGCTTCTTCCCAAATAAGTGTGTGTCAGTGTAGTGCTTCTTTACAAATAAGTGTGTGTCAGTGTGGTGCTTCTTCCCAAATAAGTGTGTGTCAGTGTTTTGCTTCTTCCCAAATAAGTGTGTGTCAGTGTAGTGCTTCTTCCCAGATAAGTGTGTGTAAGTGTCGAGCTTCTTCGCAAATAGGTGTGTGTCAGTGTCGTGCTTCATCCCAAATAAGTGTGTGTAAGTGTAGTGCTTCTTCCCAAATAGGTGTGTGTCCTTGTAGTGATTGTCCCCAAATAGGTGTGTGTCAGTGTAGTGCTTGTCCCCAAATAGGTGTGGGTCAGTTTAGTCTTGTCCCCAAATAGGTGTGTGTCAGTGTAGTGCTTCTTCCCAAATAGGAGTGTGTCAGTGCAGTGCTTCTTCCCAAATAGGTGTGTGTCAGTGTAGTGCTTCTTCCCAAATAGTTGTGTGTCAGTGTAGTGCTTCTTCCCAAATAGGTGTGTATCAGTGTAGTGCTTCTTCCCAAATAGGTGTGTGTGAGTGTAGTGCTTCTTCCCAAATAGGTGTGTGTCAGTGTAGCGCTTCTCCCCATATAGGTGTGTGTCAGTGTAGTGCTTCATCCCAAAGAAATGACTGTCACTATAGTGCATCTTCCTAAATACGTGTGTGTCAGTGGAGTGCTTCTTCCCAAATAAGTGTCTGTCAGTGTAGTGCTTCATCCGAAATAAGTGTTAGTCAGTGTAGTGCTTCTTCCCAAATAAGTGTGTGTAAGTGTCGAGCTTCTTCGCAAATAAGTGTGAGTCAGTGTAGTGCTTCTTCCCAAATAAGTGTGTGTCAGTGTAGTGCTTGTCCCCAAATAAGTGTGTGTCTGTGTAGTGCTTCTTCCAAAATAGGAGTGTGTTAGTGTAGTGCTTCTTGCCAAATAAGTGTGTGTCAGTGTAGTGCTTCTTCCCAAATAAGTGTGTGTCAGTGTAGTGCTTCTTCCCAAATAAGTGTGTGTCTGTGTAGTGCTTCATCCCAAATAGGTGTGTGTCTGTGTAGTGCATATTCCCAAATAGTTGTTTGTCAGTGTAGTGCTTCTTCCCAAATAGGTGTGTGTCTGTGTTGTGCTTCTTCCCAAATAGGTGTGTGTCTGTGTAGTGCTTCTTCCCAAATAAGTGTGTGCCAGTGTAGTGCTTTTTCCCAAGTAAGTGTGTGTAAGTTCGAGCTTCTTCGCAAATAAGTGTGCGTCAGTGTAGTGCTTCTTCCCAAATAAGTGTGTGTCAGTGTAGTGCTTCTTCCCAAATAAGTGTGTGTCAGTGTAGTGCTTCTTCCCAAATAAGTGTGTGTCAGTGTAGTACTTCTTCCCAGATAAGTGTGTGTAAGTGTCGAGCTTCTTCGCAAATAAGTTTGTGCAAGTGTAGTGCTTCTTCCCAAATAGGTGTGTGTCAGTGTAGTGATTGTCCCCAAATAGGTGTGTGTCAGTGTAGTGCTTGTCCCCAAATAGGTGTGTGTCAGTTTAGTGCTTGTCCCCAAATAGGTGTGTGTCAGTGTAGTGCTTCTTCCCAAATAGGAGTGTGTCAGTGTAGTGCTTCTTCCCAAATCGGTGTGTGTCAGTGTAGTGCTTCTTCCCAAATAGGTGTGTGTCTGTGTAGTGCTTCTTCCCAAATAGGTGTGTGTCTGTGTAGTGCTACTTCCCAAATAGGTGTGTGTCAGTGTAGTGCTACTTCCCAAAAAGGTGTGTGTGTGTCGTTCTTCTTCCCAAATAAGTGTGTGTCAGTGTAGTGCTTCTTCCCAAATAAGTGTGTGTCAGTGTAGTGCTTCTTCCCAAATAAGTGTGTGTCAGTGTAGTGCTTCTTCCCAAATAAGTGTGTGTCTGTGTAGTGCTTCTTCCCAAATAGGTGTGTGTCTGTGAAGTGCTTATTCCCAAATAGGTGTGTGTCAGTGTAGTGCTTCTTCCCAAATAGGTGTGTGTCTGTGTAGTGCTTCTTCCCAAATAGGTGTGTGTCTGTGTAGTGCTTCTTCCCAAATAAGTGTGTGTCAGTGTAGTGCTTCCTCCCAAGTAAGTGTGTGTCAATGTAGTGCTTCTCCCCAGATAAGTGTGTGTAAGTGTCGAGCTTGTTCGCAAATAGGTGTGTGTCAGTGTCGTGCTTCTTCCCAAATAAGTGTGAGTAAGTGTAGTGCTTCTTCCCAAATAGGTGTGTGTCATTGTAGTGATTGTGCCCAAGTAGGTGTGTGTCAGTGTAGTGCTTGTCCCCAAATAGGTGTGTGTCAGTGTGGTGCTTCTTCCCAAACAGGAGTGTGTCAGTGTAGTGCTTCTTCAAAAATAGGTGTGTGTCAGTGTACTGCTTCTTCCCAAATAGGTGTGTGTCTGTGTAGTGCTTCTTCCCAAATAGGTGTGTGTGAGTGTAGTGCTTCTTCCCAAATAGGTGTGTGTCAGTGTAGCGCTTCTCCCCAAATAGGTGTGTGTCAGTGTAGTGCTTCATCCCAAATAAGTGAGTGTCACTATAGTGCATCTTCCTAAATACGTGTGTGTCAGTGGAGTGCTTCTTCCCAAATAAGTGTCTGTCAGTGTAGTGCTTCATCCCAAATAAGTGTTAGTCAGTGTAGTGCTTCTTCCCAAATAAGTGTGTGTAAGTGTCGAGCTTCTTCGCAAATAAGTGTGAGTCAGTGTAGTACTTCTTCCCAAATAAGTGTGTGTCAGTGTAGTGCTTGTCCCCAAATAAGTGTGTGTCTGTGTAGTGCTTCTTCCAAAATAGGAGTGTGTCAGTGTAGTGCTTCTTGCCAAATAAGTGTGTGTCAGTGTGGTGCTTCTTCCCAAATAAGTGTGTGTCAGTGTAGTGCTTCTTCCCAAATAAGTGTGTGTCTGTGTAGTGCTTCATCCCAAATAGGTGTGTGTCTGTGTAGTGCTTATTCCCAAATAGTTGTTTGTCAGTGTAGTGCTTCTTCCCAAATAGGTGTGTGTCTGTGTTGTGCTTCTTCCCAAATAGGTGTGTGTCTGTGTAGTGCTTCTTCCCAAATAAGTGTGTGCCAGTGTAGTGCTTCTTCCCAAATAAGTGTGTGTAAGTGTCGAGCTTCTTCGCAAATAAGTGTGAGTCAGTGTAGTGCTTCTTCCCAAATAAGTGTGTGTCAGTGTAGTGCTTGTCCCCAAATAAGTGTGTGTCTGTGTAGTGCTTCTTCCAAAATAGGAGTGTGTTAGTGTAGTGCTTCTTGCCAAATAAGTGTGTGTCAGTGTAGTGCTTCTTCCCAAATAAGTGTGTGTCAGTGTACTGCTTCTCCCCAAATAAGTGTGTGTCTGTGTAGTGCTTCATCCCAAATAGGTGTGTGTCTGTGTAGTGCATATTCCCAAATAGTTGTTTGTCAGTGTAGTGCTTCTTCCCAAATAGGTGTGTGTCTGTGTTGTGCTTCTTCCCAAATAGGTGTGTGTCTGTGTAGTGCTTCTTCCCAAATAAGTGTGTGCCAGTGTAGTGCTTTTTCCCAAGTAAGTGTGTGTAAGTTCGAGCTTCTTCGCAAATAAGTGTGCGTCAGTGTAGTGCTTCTTCCCAAATAAGTGTGTGTCAGTGTAGTGCTTCTTCCCAAATAAGTGTGTGTCAGTGTAGTGCTTCTTCCCAAATAAGTGTGTGTCAGTGTAGTACTTCTTCCCAGATAAGTGTGTGTAAGTGTCGAGCTTCTTCGCAAATAAGTTTGTGCAAGTGTAGTGCTTCTTCCCAAATAGGTGTGTGTCAGTGTAGTGATTGTCCCCAAATAGGTGTGTGTCAGTGTAGTGCTTGTCCCCAAATAGGTGTGTGTCAGTTTAGTGCTTGTCCCCAAATAGGTGTGTGTCAGTGTAGTGCTTCTTCCCAAATAGGAGTGTGTCAGTGTAGTGCTTCTTCCCAAATCGGTGTGTGTCAGTGTAGTGCTTCTTCCCAAATAGGTGTGTGTCTGTGTAGTGCTTCTTCCCAAATAGGTGTGTGTCTGTGTAGTGCTTCTTCCCAAATAAGTGTGTGTCAGTGTAGTTCTTCCTCCCAAGTAAGTGTGTGTCAGTGTAGTGCTTCTCCCCAGATAAGTGTGTGTAAGTGTCGAGCTTGTTCGCAAATAGGTGTGTGTCAGTGTCGTGCTTCTTCCCAAATAAGTGTGAGTAAGTGTAGTGCTTCTTCCCAAATAGGTGTGTGTCATTGTAGTGATTGTGCCCAAGTAGGTGTGTGTCAGTGTAGTGCTTGTCCCCAAATAGGTGTGTGTCAGTGTGGTGCTTCTTCCCAAACAGGAGTGTGTCAGTGTAGTGCTTCTTCAAAAATAGGTGTGTGTCAGTGTACTGCTTCTTCCCAAATAGGTGTGTGTCTGTGTAGTGCTTCTTCCCAAATAGGTGTGTGTGAGTGTAGTGCTTCTTCCCAAATAGGTGTGTGTCAGTGTAGCGCTTCTCCCCAAATAGGTGTGTGTCAGTGTAGTGCTTCATCCCAAATAAGTGAGTGTCACTATAGTGCATCTTCCTAAATACGTGTGTGTCAGTGGAGTGCTTCTTCCCAAATAAGTGTCTGTCAGTGTAGTGCTTCATCCCAAATAAGTGTTAGTCAGTGTAGTGCTTCTTCCCAAATAAGTGTGTGTAAGTGTCGAGCTTCTTCGCAAATAAGTGTGAGTCAGTGTAGTGCTTCTTCCCAAATAAGTGTGTGTCAGTGTAGTGCTTGTCCCCAAATAAGTGTGTGTCTGTGTAGTGCTTCATCCAAAATAGGTGTGTGTCTGTGTAGTGCTTCATCCCAAATAGGTATGTGTCTGTGTAGTGCTTCATCCCAAATAGGTGTGTGTCTGTGTAGTGCTTCATCCCAAATAGGTGTGTGTCTGTGTAGTGCTTCATCCCAAATAAGTGTGTGTCAGTGTAGTGCTTTTTCCCAAATAGGTGTGTGTCTGTGTAGTGCTTCATCCCAAATAGGTGTGTGTCTGTGTAGTGCTTCATCCCAAATAGGTGTGTGTCTGTGTAGTGCTTCATCCCAAATAGGTGTGTGTCTGTGTAGTGCTTATCCCATATAGGTGTGTGTCTGTGTAGTGCTTCTTCCCAAATAGGTGTGTGTCTGTGTATTGCTACTTCCCAAATAGGTGTGTGTCAGTGTAGTGCTACTTCCCAAATAGGTGTGTGTGTGTCGTTCTTCTTCCCAAATAAGTGTGTGTCAGTGTAGTGCTTCTTCCCAAATAAGTGTGTGTAAGTGTCGAGCTTCTTCGCAAATAAGTGTGAGTCAGTGTAGTGCTTCTTCCCAAATAAGTGTGTGTCAGTGTAGTGCTTGTCCCCAAATAAGTGTGTGTCTGTGTAGTGCTTCATCCCAAATAGGTGTGTGTCTGTGTAGTGCTTCATCCCAAATAAGTGTGTGTCAGTGTAGTGCTTTTTCCCAAATAGGTGTGTGTCAGTGTGGTGCTTCTTCCCAAACAGGAGTGTGTCAGTGTAGTGCTTCTTCAAAAATAGGTGTGTGTCAGTGTACTGCTTCTTCCCAAATAGGTGTGTGTCTGTGTAGTGCTTCTTCCCAAATAGGTGTGTGTGAGTGTAGTGCTTCTTCCCAAATAGGTGTGTGTCAGTGTAGCGCTTCTCCCCAAATAGGTGTGTGTCAGTGTAGTGCTTCATCCCAAATAAGTGAGTGTCACTATAGTGCATCTTCCTAAATACGTGTGTGTCAGTGGAGTGCTTCTTCCCAAATAAGTGTCTGTCAGTGTAGTGCTTCATCCCAAATAAGTGTTAGTCAGTGTAGTGCTTCTTCCCAAATAAGTGTGTGTAAGTGTCGAGCTTCTTCGCAAATAAGTGTGAGTCAGTGTAGTGCTTCTTCCCAAATAAGTGTGTGTCAGTGTAGTGCTTGTCCCCAAATAAGTGTGTGTCTGTGTAGTGCTTCTTCCAAAATAGGAGTGTGTCAGTGTAGTGCTTCTTGCCAAATAAGTGTGTGTCAGTGTAGTGCTTCTTCCCAAATAAGTGTGTGTCAGTGTAGTGCTTCTTCCCAAATAAGTGTGTGTCTGTGTAGTGCTTCATCCCAAATAGGTGTGTGTCTGTGTAGTGCTTATTCCCAAATAGTTGTTTGTCAGTGTTGTGCTTCTTCCCAAATAGGTGTGTGTCTGTGTAGTGCTTCTTCCCAAATAAGTGTGTGCCAGTGTAGTGCTTTTTCCCAAGTAAGTGTGTGTAAGTGTCGAGCTTCTTCGCAAATAAGTGTGCGTCAGTGTAGTGCTTCTTCCGAAATAAGTGTGTGTCGGTGTAGTGCTTCTTCCCAAATAAGTGTGTGTCAGTGTAGTGCTTCTTCCCAAATAAGTGTGTGTCAGTGTAGTGCTTCTTCCCAGATAAGTGTGTGTAAGTGTCGAGCTTCTTCGCAAATAAGTTTGTGCAAGTGTAGTGCTTCTTCCCAAATAGGTGTGTGTCTGTGTAGTGCTTTTTCCCAAATAGGTGTGTGTCTGTGTAGTGCTACTTCCCAAATAGGTGTGTGTCAGTGTAGTGCTACTTCCCAAATAGGTGTGTGTGTGTCGTTCTTCTTCCCAAATAAGTGTGTGTCAGTGTAGTGCTTCTTCCCAAATAAGTGTGTGTCAGTGTAGTGCTTCTTCCCAAATAAGTGTGTGTCAGTGTAGTGCTTCTTTCCAAATAAGTGTGTGTCTGTGTAATGCTTCTTCCCAAATAACTGTGTGTCTGTGTAGTGCTTCTTCCCAAATAAGTGTGTGTCAATGTAGTGCTTCTTCCCAGATAAGTGTGTGTAAGTGTCGAGCTTCTTCGCAAATAGGTGTGTGTCAGTGTCGTGCTTCTTCCCAAATAAGTGTGTGTAAGTGTAGTGCTTCTTCCCAAATAGGTGTGTGTCAGGGTAGTGATTGTCCCCAAGTAGGTGTGTGTCAGTGTAGTGCTTGTCCCCAAATAGGTGTGTGTCAGTTTAGTGCTTGTCCCCAAATAGGTGTGTGTCAGTGTAGAGCTTCTTCCCAAATAGGAGTGTGTCAGTGTAGTGCTTCTTCCCAAATAGGTGTGTGTCAGTGTACTGCTTCTTGCCAAATAGGTGTGTGTCAGTGTAGTGCTTCTTCCCAAATAGCTGTGTATCAGTGTAGTGCTTCGTCCCAAATAGGTGTGTGTGAGTGTAGTGCTTCTTCCCAAATAGGTGTGTATCAGTGTAGTGCTTCTTCCCAAATAAGTGTGAGTCAGTGTAGATATTCTTCCCAAATAAGTGTGTGTCAGTGTAGTGCTTCTTCCAAAATAAGTGTGTGTCGGCGTAGTGCTTCTTCCCAAATAAGTGTGTGTAAGTGTGGACCTTCTTCGCAAATAGGTGTGTGTCAGTGTCGTGGTTCTTTCCAAATAGGTGTGTGTCAGTGTAGTGCTTCATCCCAAATAAGTGTGTGTCAGTATAGTGCTTCTTCCCAAATACGTGTGTGTCAGTGTAGTGCTTCTTCACAAATAAGTGTGTGTCAGTGTAGTGCTTCTTCACAAATAAGTGTGAGTCAGTGTAGTGCTTCTTCCCAAATAAGTGTGTGTATGTGTCGAGCTTCTTCGCAAATAAGTGTCAATCAATGTAGTGCTTCTACCAAAATAAGTGTGTGTCAGTGTAGTGCTTCTTCCCAAATGGGAGTGTGTCTGTGTAGTGCTTCTTCCCAAATTGGTGTGTGTCTGTGTAGTGCTTCTTCCCAAATAGGTGTGTGTCTTTGTAGCGCTTCTTCCCAAATAAGTGTGTGTCAGTGTAATGCTTCTTCCCAAATAAGTGTGTGTCAGTGTAGTGCTTCTTCCCAAATACGTGTGTGTCAGTGTAGTGCTTCATCCAAATAAGTGTGTGTCAGTGTAGTGCTTCTTCCCAAATAGGTGTGTGTCTGTGTAGTGCTTCTTCCCAAATAGGTGTGTGTCTGTGTAGTGCTTCTTCCCAAATAAGTGTGTGTAAGTGTCGAGCTTCTTCGCAAATAAGTGTGAGTCAGTGTAGTGCTTCTTCCAAAATAAGTGTGTGTCAGTGTAGTGCTTCTTCCCAAATAAGTGTGTGTCTGTGTAGTGCTTCTTCCCAGATAGGTGTGTGTCTGTGTAGTGCTTCTTCCCAAATAAGTGTGTGTCAGTGTAGTGCTTCTTCCCAAATAAGTGTGTGTCAGTGTAGTGCTTCTTCTCAAATACGTGTGTGTCAGTGTAGTGCTTCTTTCCAAATAAGTGTGTGTCAGTGTAGTGCTTCTTCCCAAATATGTGTGTGTCTGTGTCATGCTTCTTCCCAAATAAGTGTGTGTCAGTGTAGTGCTTCTTCCCAAATAAGTGTGTGTCAGTGTAGTGCTTCTTCCCAAATAAGTGTGTGTCTGTGTAGTGCTTCATCCCAAATAAGTGTGTGTCTGTGTAGTGCTTCATCCCAAATAGGTGTGTGTCTGTGTAGTGCATATTCCCAAATAGGTGTGTGTCAGTGTTGTGCTTCTTCCCAAATAGGTGTGTGTCGGTGTAGTGCTTCTTCCCAAATAGGTGTGTGTCTGTGTAGTGGTTCTTCCCAAATAAGTGTGTGTCTGTGTAGTGCTTCTTCCCAAGTAAGTGTATGTAAGTGTCGAGCTTCTTCGCAAATAAGTGTGTGTCAGTGTAGTGCTTCTTCCCAAATAAGTGTGTGTCAGTGTACTGCTTCTTTACAAATAAGTGTGTGTCAGTGTGGTGCTTCTTCCCAAATAAGTGTGTGTCAGTGTTTTGCTTCTTCCCAAATAAGTGTGTGTCAGTGTAGTGCTTCTTCCCAGATAAGTGTGTGTAAGTGTCGAGCTTCTTCGCAAATAGGTGTGTGTCAGTGTCGTGCTTCATCCCAAATAAGTGTGTGTAAGTGTAGTGCTTCTTCCCAAATAGGTGTGTGTCCTTGTAGTGATTGTCCCCAAATAGGTGTGTGTCAGTGTAGTGCTTGTCCCCAAATAGGAGTGGGTCAGTTTAGTCTTGTCCCCAAATAGGTGTGTGTCAGTGTAGTGCTTCTTCCCAAATAGGAGTGTGTCAGTGCAGTGCTTCTTCCCAAATAGGTGTGTGTCAGTGTAGTGCTTCTTCCCAAATAGTTGTGTGTCAGTGTAGTGCTTCTTCCCAAATAGGTGTGTATCAGTGTAGTGCTTCTTCCCAAATAGGTGTGTGTGAGTGTAGTGCTTCTTCCCAAATAGGTGTGTGTCAGTGTAGCGCTTCTCCCCAAATAGGTGTGTGTCAGTGTAGTGCTTCATCCCAAAGAAGTGAGTGTCACTATAGTGCATCTTCCTAAATACGTGTGTGTCAGTGGAGTGCTTCTTCCCAAATAAGTGTCTGTCAGTGTAGTGCTTCATCCGAAATAAGTGTTAGTCAGTGTAGTGCTTCTTCCCAAATAAGTGTGTGTAAGTGTCGAGCTTCTTCGCAAATAAGTGTGAGTCAGTGTAGTGCTTCTTCCCAAATAAGTGTGTGTCAGTGTAGTGCTTGTCCCCAAATAAGTGTGTGTCTGTGTAGTGCTTCTTCCAAAATAGGAGTGTGTCAGTGTAGTGCTTCTTGCCAAATAAGTGTGTGTCAGTGTAGTGCTTCTTCCCAAATAAGTGTGTGTCAGTGTAGTGCTTCTTCCCGAATAAGTGTGTGTCTGTGTAGTGCTTCATCCCAAATAGGTGTGTGTCTGTGTAGTGCTTATTCCCAAATAGTTGTTTGTCAGTGCAGTGCTTCTTCCCAAATAGGTGTGTGTCTGTGTTGTGCTTCTTCCCAAATAGGTGTGTGTCTGTGTAGTGCTTCTTCCCAAATAAGTGTGTGCCAGTGTAGTGCTTTTTCCCAAGTAAGTGTGTGTAAGTGTCGAGCTTCTTCGCAAATAAGTGTGCGTCAGTGTAGTGCTTCTTCCCAAATAAGTGTGTGTCAGTGTAGTGCTTCTTCCCAAATAAGTGTGTGTCAGTGTAGTGCTTCTTCCCAAATAAGTGTGTGTCAGTGTAGTGCTTCTTCCCAGATAAGTGTGTGTAAGTGTCGAGCTTCTTCGCAAATAAGTTTGTGCAAGTGTAGTGCTTCTTCCCAAATAGGTGTGTGTCAGTGTAGTGATTGTCCCCAAATAGGTGTGTGTCAGTGTAGTGCTTGTCCCCAAATAGGTGTGTGTCAGTTTAGTGCTTGTCCCCAAATAGGTGTGTGTCAGTGTAGTGCTTCTTCCCAAATAGGAGTGTGTCAGTGTAGTGCTTCTTCCCAAATCGGTGTGTGTCAGTGTAGTGCTTCTTCCCAAATAGGTGTGTGTCTGTGTAGTGCTTCTTCCCAAATAGGTGTGTGTCTGTGTAGTGCTACTTCCCAAATAGGTGTGTGTCAGTGTAGTGCTACTTCCCAAATAGGTGTGTGTGTGTCGTTCTTCTTCCCAAATAAGTGTGTGTCAGTGTAGTGCTTCTTCCCAAATAAGTGTGTGTCAGTGTAGTGCTTCTTCCCAAATAAGTGTGTGTCTGTGTAGTGCTTCTTCCCAAATAGGTGTGTGTCTGTGAAGTGCTTATTCCCAAATAGGTGTGTGTCAGTGTAGTGCTTCTTCCCAAATAGGTGTGTGTCTGTGTAGTGCTTCTTCCCAAATAGGTGTGTGTCTGTGTAGTGCTTCTTCCCAAATAAGTGTGTGTCAGTGTAGTGCTTCCTCCCAAGTAAGTGTGTGTCAGTGTAGTGCTTCCCCCCGGATAAGTGTGTGTAAGTGTCGAGCTTGTTCGCAAATAGGTGTGTGTCAGTGTCGTGCTTCTTCCCAAATAAGTGTGAGTAAGTGTAGTGCTTCTTCCCAAATAGGTGTGTGTCATTGTAGTGATTGTGCCCAAGTAGGTGTGTGTCAGTGTAGTGCTTGTCCCCAAATAGGTGTGTGTCAGTGTGGTGCTTCTTCCCAAACAGGAGTGTGTCAGTGTAGTGCTTCTTCAAAAATAGGTGTGTGTCAGTGTACTGCTTCTTCCCAAATAGGTGTGTGTCTGTGTAGTGCTTCTTCCCAAATAGGTGTGTGTCAGTGTAGTGCTTCTTCCCAAGTAAGTGTGTGTAAGTGTCGAGCTTCTTTGCAAATAAGTGTGTGTCAGTGTAGTGCTTCTTCCCAAATAAGTGTGTGCCAGTGTAGTGCTTCTTCCCAAATAAGTGTGAGTCAGTGTAGTGCTTCTTCCCAAATAAGTGTGTGTAAGTGTCGAGTTTCTTCGCAAATAAGTGTGAGTCGGTGTAGTGCTTCTTCCCAAATAAGTGTGTGTCAGTGTAGTGCTTCTTCCCAAATAAGTGTGTGTCAGTGTAGTGCTTCTTCCCAAATAAGTGTGTGTCTGTGTAGTGCTTCATCCCAAATAGGTGTGTGTCTGTGTAGTGCTTATTCCCAAATAGTTGTTTGTCAGTGTAGTGCTTCTTCCCAAATAGGTGTGTGTCTGTGTTGTGCTTCTTCCCAAATAGGTGTGTGTCTGTGTAGTGCTTCTTCCCAAAGAGGAAAGGCCGCTGGTCCTGATGGGATACCAGTTCGATTTTACACAGAGTACGCGAAGGAACTTGCCCCCCTTCTTGCAGCGGTGTACCGTAGGTCTCTAGAAGAGCGAAGCGTTCCAAAGGATTGGAAAAGGGCACAGGTCATCCCCGTTCTCAAGAAGGGACGTCGAACAGATGTGCAGAACTATAGACCTATATCTCTAACGTCGATCAGTTGTAGAATTTTGGAACACGTATTATGTTCGAGTATAATGTCTTTTCTGGAGACTAGAAATCTACTCTGTAGGAATCAGCATGGGTTTCGAAAAAGACGATCGTGTGAAACCCAGCTCGCGCTATTCGTCCACGAGACTCAGAGGGCCTTAGACACGGGTTCACAGGTAGATGCCGTGTTTCTTGACTTCCGCAAGGCGTTTGACACAGTTCCCCATAGTCGTTTAATGAACAAAGTAAGAGCATACGGACTATCAGATCAATTGTGTGATTGGATTGAGGAGTTCCTAGATAACAGAACGCAGCACGTCATTCTCAATGGAGAGAAGTCTTCCGAAGTAAGAGTGATTTCAGGTGTGCCGCAGGGGAGTGTCATAGGACCGTTGCTATTCACAATATACATAAATGACCTGGTGGATGACATCGGAAGTTCACTGAGGCTTTTTGCAGATGATGCTGTGGTGTATCGAGAGGTTGCAACAATGGAAAATTGTACTGAAATGCAGGAGGATCTGCAGCGAATTGACGCATGGTGCACGGAATGGCAATTGAATCTCAATGTAGCGAAGTGTAATGTGATGCGAATACATAGAAAGATAGGTCCCTTATCATTTAGCTACAAAATAGCAGATCAGCAACTGGAAGCAGTTAATTCCATAAATTATCTGGGAGTACGCATTAGGAGTGATTTAAAATGGAATGATCATATAAAATTGATCGTCGGTAAAGCAGATGCCAGACTGAGATTCATTGGAAGAATCCTAAGGAAATGCAATCCGACAACAAAGGAACTAGGTTACAGTACGCTTGTTCGCCCAATGCTTGAATACTGCTCAGCAGTGTGGGATCCGCACCAGGTAGGGTTGATAGAAGAGATAGAGAAGATCCAACGGAGAGCAGCGCGCTTCATTACAGGATCATTTAGTAATTGCGAAAGCGTTACGGAGATGATAGATAAACTCCAGTGGAAGACTCTGCAGGAGAGACGCTCAGTAGCTCGGTACGGGCTTTTGTTGAAGTTTCGAGAACATACCTTCACCGAAGAGTCAAGCAGTATATTGCTCCCTCCTACGTATATCTCGCGAAGAGACCATGAGGATAAAATCAGAGAGATTAGAGCCCACACAGAAGCATACCGACAATCCTTCTTTCCACGTACAATATGAGACTGGAATAGAAGGGAGAACCGATAGAGGTACTCAGGGTACCCTCCGCCACACACCGTCAGGTGGCTTGCGGAGTACGGATGTAGATGTAGATGTAGAAATAAGTGTGTGCCAGTGTAGTGCTTTTTCCCAAGTAAGTGTGTGTAAGTGTCGAGCTTCTTCGCAAATAAGTGTGCGTCAGTGTAGTGCTTCTTCCCAAATTAGTGTGTGTCAGTGTAGTGCTTCTTCCCAAATAAGTGTGTGTCAGTGTAGTGCTTCTTCCCAAATAAGTGTGTGTCAGTGTAGTGCTTCTTCCCAGATAAGTGTGTGTAAGTGTCGAGCTTCTTCGCAAATAAGTGTGTGTCAGTGTCGTGCTTCTTCCCAAATAAGTTTGTGCAAGTGTAGTGCATCTTCCCAAATAGGTGTGTGTCAGTGTAGTGATTGTCCCCAAATAGGTGTGTGTCAGTGTAGTGCTTGTCCCCAAATAGGTGTGTGTCAGTGTAGTGCTTGTCCCCAAATAGGTGTGTGTCAGTTTAGTGCTTCTTCCCAAATAGGAGTGTGTCAGTGTAGTGCTTCTTCCCAAATCGGTGTGTGTCAGTGTAGTGCTTCTTCCCAAATAGGTGTGTGTCTGTGTAGTGCTTCTTCCCAAATAGGTGTGTGTCTGTGTAGTGCTACTTCCCAAATAGGTGTGTGTCAGTGTAGTGCTACTTCCCAAATAGGTGTGTGTGTGTCGTTCTTCTTCCCAAATAAGTGTGTGTCAGTGTAGTGCTTCTTCCCAAATAAGTGTGTGTCAGTGTAGTGCTTCTTCCCAAATAAGTGTGTCTGTGTAGTGCTTCTTCCCAAATAGGTGTGTGTCTGTGAAGTGCTTATTCCCAAATAGGTGTGTGTCAGTGTAGTGCTTCTTCCCAAGTAAGTGTGTGTAAGTGTCGAGCTTCTTTGCAAATAAGTGTGTGTCAGTGTCGTGCTTCTTCCCAAATACGTGTGTGTCAGTGTAGTGCTTCTTCCCAAATAAGTGTGTGCCAGTGTAGTGCTTCTTCCCAAATAAGTGTGAGTCAGTGTAGTGCTTCTTACCAAATAAGTGTGTGTAAGTGTCGAGTTTCTTCGCAAATAAGTGTGAGTCGGTGTAGTGCTTCTTCCCAAATAAGTGTGTGTCAGTGTAGTGCTTCTTCCCAAATAAGTGTGTGTCAGTGTAGTGCTTCTTCCCAAATAAGTGTGTGTCTGTGTAGTGCTTCTTCCCAAATAGGAGTGTGTCAGTGTAGTGCTTCTTTCCAAATAAGTGTGTGTCAGTGCAGTGCTTCTTCCCAAATAGGTGTGTGTCTGTGTCATACTTCTTCCCAAATAAGTGTGTGTCTGTGTCATACTTCTTCCCAAATAAGTGTGTGTCTGTGTAGTGCTTCTTCCCAAATAAGTGTGTGTTAGTGTAGTGCTTCTTCCCAAATAAGTGTGTGTCTGTGTAGTGATTCATCCCAAATAGGTGTGTGTCTGTGTAGTGCTTATTCCCAAATAGGTGTGTGTCAGTGTTTTGCTTCTTCCCAAATAGGTGTGTGTCTGTGTAGTGCTTCTTCCCAAATAGGTGTGTGTCTGTGTAGTGCTTCTTCCCAAATAAGTGTGTGTCAGTGTAGTGCTTCTTCCCAAGTAAGTGTGTGTAAGTGTCGAGCTTCTTCTCAAATAAGTGTGTGTCAGTGTAGTGGTTCTTCCCAAATAAGTGTGTGTCAGTGTAGTGCTTCTTCCCAAATAAGTGTGTGTCAGTGTAGTGCTTCTTCCCAAATAAGTGTGTGTCAGTGTAGTGCTTCTTCCCAAATAAGTGTGTGTCAGTGTACTGCTTCTTCCCAGATAAGTGTGTGTAAGTGTCGAGCTTCTTCGCAAATAGGTGTGTGTCAGTGTCGTGCTTCTTCCCAAATAAGTGTGTGTATGTGTAGTGCTTCTTCCCAAGTAGGTGTGTGTCAGTGTAGTGATTGTCCCCAAATACGAGTGTGTCAGTGTAGTGCTTGTCCCCAAATAGGTGTGTGTCAGTTTAGTGCTTGTCCCCAAATAGGTGTGTGTCAGTGTAGTGCTTCTTCCCAAATAGGAGTGTGTCAGTGTAGTGCTTCTTCCCAAATAGGTGTGTGTCAGTGTACTGCTTCTTCCCAAATAGGTGTGTGTCAGTGTAGTGCTTCTTCCCAAATAGGTGTGTATCAGTGTAGTGCTTCTTCCCAAATAGGTGTGTGTCAGTGTAGTGCTTCTTCCCAAATAAGTGTGAGTCAGTGTAGTGATTCTTCCCAAGTAAGTGTGTCAGTGTAGTTCTTCTTCCCAAATAGGTGTGTGTCTGTGTAGTGCTTCTTCCCAAAGAGGAAAGGCCGCTGGTCCTGATGGGATACCAGTTCGATTTTACACAGAGTACGCGAAGGAACTTGCCCCCCTTCTTGCAGCGGTGTACCGTAGGTCTCTAGAAGAGCGAAGCGTTCCAAAGGATTGGAAAAGGGCACAGGTCATCCCCGTTCTCAAGAAGGGACGTCGAACAGATGTGCAGAACTATAGACCTATATCTCTAACGTCGATCAGTTGTAGAATTTTGGAACACGTATTATGTTCGAGTATAATGTCTTTTCTGGAGACTAGAAATCTACTCTGTAGGAATCAGCATGGGTTTCGAAAAAGACGATCGTGTGAAACCCAGCTCGCGCTATTCGTCCACGAGACTCAGAGGGCCTTAGACACGGGTTCACAGGTAGATGCCGTGTTTCTTGACTTCCGCAAGGCGTTTGACACAGTTCCCCATAGTCGTTTAATGAACAAAGTAAGAGCATACGGACTATCAGATCAATTGTGTGATTGGATTGAGGAGTTCCTAGATAACAGAACGCAGCACGTCATTCTCAATGGAGAGAAGTCTTCCGAAGTAAGAGTGATTTCAGGTGTGCCGCAGGGGAGTGTCATAGGACCGTTGCTATTCACAATATACATAAATGACCTGGTGGATGACATCGGAAGTTCACTGAGGCTTTTTGCAGATGATGCTGTGGTGTATCGAGAGGTTGCAACAATGGAAAATTGTACTGAAATGCAGGAGGATCTGCAGCGAATTGACGCATGGTGCACGGAATGGCAATTGAATCTCAATGTAGCGAAGTGTAATGT
Organism: Schistocerca gregaria; assembly: GCF_023897955.1. NCBI lineage: Eukaryota > Metazoa > Arthropoda > Insecta > Orthoptera > Acrididae > Schistocerca > Schistocerca gregaria. The sequence goes on along the minus strand of NW_026061713.1, from coordinate 2,335,341 downwards.
GATGCGAATACATAGAAAGATAGGTCCCTTATCATTTAGCTACAAAATAGCAGATCAGCAACTGGAAGCAGTTAATTCCATAAATTATCTGGGAGTACGCATTAGGAGTGATTTAAAATGGAATGATCATATAAAGTTGATCGTCGGTAAAGCAGATGCCAGACTGAGATTCATTGGAAGAATCCTAAGGAAATGCAATCCGACAACAAAGGAACTAGGTTACAGTACGCTTGTTCGCCCAATGCTTGAATACTGCTCAGCAGTGTGGGATCCGCACCAGGTAGGGTTGATAGAAGAGATAGAGAAGATCCAACGGAGAGCAGCGCGCTTCATTACAGGATCATTTAGTAATTGCGAAAGCGTTACGGAGATGATAGATAAACTCCAGTGGAAGACTCTGCAGGAGAGACGCTCAGTAGCTCGGTACGGGCTTTTGTTGAAGTTTCGAGAACATACCTTCACCGAAGAGTCAAGCAGTATATTGCTCCCTCCTACGTATATCTCGCGAAGAGACCATGAGGATAAAATCAGAGAGATTAGAGCCCACACAGAAGCATACCGACAATCCTTCTTTCCACGTACAATACGAGACTGGAATAGAAGGGAGAACCGATAGAGGTACTCAGGGTACCCTCCGCCACACACCGTCAGGTGGCTTGCGGAGTACGGATGTAGATGTAGATGTAGAAATAAGTGTGTGCCAGTGTAGTGCTTTTTCCCAAGTAAGTGTGTGTAAGTGTCGAGCTTCTTCGCAAATAAGTGTGCGTCAGTGTAGTGCTTCTTCCCAAATTAGTGTGTGTCAGTGTAGTGCTTCTTCCCAAATAAGTGTGTGTCAGTGTAGTGCTTCTTCCCAAATAAGTGTGTGTCAGTGTAGTGCTTCTTCCCAGATAAGTGTGTGTAAGTGTCGAGCTTCTTCGCAAATAAGTGTGTGTCAGTGTCGTGCTTCTTCCCAAATAAGTTTGTGCAAGTGTAGTGCATCTTCCCAAATAGGTGTGTGTCAGTGTAGTGATTGTCCCCAAATAGGTGTGTGTCAGTGTAGTGCTTGTCCCCAAATAGGTGTGTGTCAGTGTAGTGCTTGTCCCCAAATAGGTGTGTGTCAGTTTAGTGCTTCTTCCCAAATAGGAGTGTGTCAGTGTAGTGCTTCTTCCCAAATCGGTGTGTGTCAGTGTAGTGCTTCTTCCCAAATAGGTGTGTGTCTGTGTAGTGCTTCTTCCCAAATAGGTGTGTGTCTGTGTAGTGCTACTTCCCAAATAGGTGTGTGTCAGTGTAGTGCTACTTCCCAAATAGGTGTGTGTGTGTCGTTCTTCTTCCCAAATAAGTGTGTGTCAGTGTAGTGCTTCTTCCCAAATAAGTGTGTGTCAGTGTAGTGCTTCTTCCCAAATAAGTGTGTCTGTGTAGTGCTTCTTCCCAAATAGGTGTGTGTCTGTGAAGTGCTTATTCCCAAATAGGTGTGTGTCAGTGTAGTGCTTCTTCCCAAGTAAGTGTGTGTAAGTGTCGAGCTTCTTTGCAAATAAGTGTGTGTCAGTGTCGTGCTTCTTCCCAAATACGTGTGTGTCAGTGTAGTGCTTCTTCCCAAATAAGTGTGTGCCAGTGTAGTGCTTCTTCCCAAATAAGTGTGAGTCAGTGTAGTGCTTCTTACCAAATAAGTGTGTGTAAGTGTCGAGTTTCTTCGCAAATAAGTGTGAGTCGGTGTAGTGCTTCTTCCCAAATAAGTGTGTGTCAGTGTAGTGCTTCTTCCCAAATAAGTGTGTGTCAGTGTAGTGCTTCTTCCCAAATAAGTGTGTGTCTGTGTAGTGCTTCTTCCCAAATAGGAGTGTGTCAGTGTAGTGCTTCTTTCCAAATAAGTGTGTGTCAGTGCAGTGCTTCTTCCCAAATAGGTGTGTGTCTGTGTCATACTTCTTCCCAAATAAGTGTGTGTCTGTGTCATACTTCTTCCCAAATAAGTGTGTGTCTGTGTAGTGCTTCTTAGCAAATAAGTGTGTGTTAGTGTAGTGCTTCTTCCCAAATAAGTGTGTGTCTGTGTAGTGATTCATCCCAAATAGGTGTGTGTCTGTGTAGTGCTTATTCCCAAATAGGTGTGTGTCAGTGTTTTGCTTCTTCCCAAATAGGTGTGTGTCTGTGTAGTGCTTCTTCCCAAATAGGTGTGTGTCTGTGTAGTGCTTCTTCCCAAATAAGTGTGTGTCAGTGTAGTGCTTCTTCCCAAGTAAGTGTGTGTAAGTGTCGAGCTTCTTCTCAAATAAGTGTGTGTCAGTGTAGTGGTTCTTCCCAAATAAGTGTGTGTCAGTGTAGTGCTTCTTCCCAAATAAGTGTGTGTCAGTGTAGTGCTTCTTCCCAAATAAGTGTGTGTCAGTGTAGTGCTTCTTCCCAAATAAGTGTGTGTCAGTGTACTGCTTCTTCCCAGATAAGTGTGTGTAAGTGTCGAGCTTCTTCGCAAATAGGTGTGTGTCAGTGTCGTGCTTCTTCCCAAATAAGTGTGTGTATGTGTAGTGCTTCTTCCCAAGTAGGTGTGTGTCAGTGTAGTGATTGTCCCCAAATACGAGTGTGTCAGTGTAGTGCTTGTCCCCAAATAGGTGTGTGTCAGTTTAGTGCTTGTCCCCAAATAGGTGTGTGTCAGTGTAGTGCTTCTTCCCAAATAGGAGTGTGTCAGTGTAGTGCTTCTTCCCAAATAGGTGTGTGTCAGTGTACTGCTTCTTCCCAAATAGGTGTGTGTCAGTGTAGTGCTTCTTCCCAAATAGGTGTGTATCAGTGTAGTGCTTCTTCCCAAATAGGTGTGTGTCAGTGTAGTGCTTCTTCCCAAATAAGTGTGAGTCAGTGTAGTGATTCTTCCCAAGTAAGTGTGTCAGTGTAGTTCTTCTTCCAAAATATGTGTGTGTCAGTGTAGTGCTTCTTCCAAAATAAGTATGTGTCGGTGTAGTTCTTCTTCACAAATAAGTGTGTGTAAGTGTGGACCTTCTTCGCAAATAGGTGTGTGTCAGTGTCGTGGTTCTTTCCAAATAGGTGTGTGTCAGTGTAGTGCTTCATCCCAAATAAGTGTGTGTCAGTATAGTGCTTCTTCCCAAATACGTGTGTGTCAGTGTAGTGCTTCTTCACAAATAAGTGTGTGTCAGTGTAGTGCTTCTTCACAAATAAGTGTGAGTCAGTGTAGTGCTTCTTCCCAAATAAGTGTGTGTAAGTGTCGAGCTTCTTCGCAAATAAGTGTGAGTCAGTGTAGTGCTTCTTCCAAAATAAGTGTGTGTCAGTGTAGTGCTTCTTCCCAAATAAGTGTGTGTCTGTGTAGTGCTTCTTCCCAGATAGGAGTGTGTCTGTGTAGTGCTTCTTCCCAAATAAGTGTGTGTCAGTGTGGTGCTTCTTCCCAAATAAGTGTGTGTCAGTGTAGTGCTTCTTCCCAAATACGTGTGTGTCAGTGTAGTGCTTCTTTCCAAATAAGTGTGTGTCAGTGTAGTGCTTCTTCCCAAATATGTGTGTGTCTGTGTCATGCTTCTTCACAAATAAGTGTGTGTCAGTGTAGTGCTTCTTCCCAAATAAGTGTGTGTCAGTGTAGTGCTTCTTCCCAAATAAGTGTGTGTCTGTGTGGTGCTTCATCCCAAATAAGTGTGTGTCTGTGTAGTGCTTCATCCCAAATAGGTGTGTGTCTGTGTAGTGCATATTCCCAAATAGGTGTGAGTCAGTGTTGTGCTTCTTCCCAAATAGGTGTGTGTCGGTGTAGTGCTTCTTCCCAAATAGGTGTGTGTCTGTGTAGTGGTTCTTGCCATATTAGTGTGTGTCAGTGTAGTGCTTCTTCCCAAATAATTGTGTGTCAGTGTAGTGCTTGTCCCCAAATAAGTGTGTGTCTGTGTAGTGCTTCTTCCAAAATAGGAGTGTGTCAGTGTAGTGCTTCTTGCCATATTAGTGTGTGTCAGTGTAGTGCTTCTTCCCAAATAGGTGTGTGTCTGTGTTGTGCTTCTTCCCAAATAGGTGTGTGTCTGTGTAGTGCTTCTTCCCAAATAAGTGTGTGCCACTGTAGTGCTTTTTCCCAAGTAAGTGTGTGTAAGTGTCGAGCTTCTTCGCAAATAAGTGTGAGTCAGTGTAGTGCTTCTTCCCAAATAAGTGTGGGTCAGTGTAGTGCTTCTTCCCAGATAAGTGTGTGTAAGTGTCGAGCTTCTTCGCAAATAAGTGTGTGTCAGTGTCGTGCCTCTTCCCAAATAAGTTTGTGCAAGTGTAGTGCTTCTTCCCAAATAGGTGTGTGTCAGTGTAGTGATTGTCCCCAAATTGGAGTGTGTCAGTGTAGTGCTTGTCCCCAAATAGGTGTGTGTCAGTTTAGTGCTTGTCCCCAAATAGGTGTGTGTCAGTGTAGTGCTTCTTCCCAAATAGGAGTGTGTCAGTGTAGTGCTTCTTCCCAAATCGGTATGTCGGTGTAGTGCTTCTTCCCAAATAGGTGTGTGTCTGTGTAGTGATTCTTCCCAAATAGGTGTGTGTCTGTGTAGTGCTACTTCCCAAATAGGTGTGTGTCAGTGTAGTGCTACTTCCCAAATAGGTGTGTGTGTGTCGTTCTTCTTCCCAAATAAGTGTGTGTCAGTGTAGTGCTTCTTCCCAAATCAGTGTGTGTCAGTGTAGTGCTTCTTCCCAAATAAGTGTGTGTCTGTGTAGTGGTTCTTCCCAAATAGGTGTGTGTCTGTGAAGTGCTTATTCCCAAATAGGTGTGTGTCAGTGTAGTGCTTCTTCCCAAATAGGTGTGTGTCTGTGTAGTGCTTCTTCCCAAATAGGTGTGTGTCTGTGTAGTGCTTCTTCCCAAATAAGTGTGTGTCAGTGGAGTGCTTCCTCCCAAGTAAGTGTGTGTCAGTGTAGTGCTTCTCCCCAGATAAGTGTGTGTAAGTGTCGAGCTTGTTCGCAAATAGGTGTGTGTCAGTGTCGTGCTTCTTCCCAAATAAGTGTGAGTAAGTGTAGTGCTTCTTCCCAAATAGGTGTGTGTCATTGTAGTGATAGTGCCCAAGTAGGTGTGTGTCAGTGTAGTGCTTCTTCCCAAATAGGTGTGTGTCTGTGTAGTGCTACTTCCCAAATAGGTGTGTGTCTGTGTAGTGCTTCTTCCCAAATAGGTGTGTGTCTGTGTAGTGCTTGTCCCCAAATAGGTGTGTGTCAGTTTAGTGCTTGTCCCCAAATAGGTGTGTGTCAGTGTAGTGCTTGTCCCCAAATAGGTGTGTGTCAGTTTAGTGCTTGTCCCCAAATAGGTGTGTGTCAGTGTAGTGCTTCTTCCCAAATAGGAGTGTGTCAGTGTAGTGCTTCTTCCCAAATCGGTGTGTGTCTGTGTAGTGGTTCTTCCCAAATAGGTGTGTGTCTGTGAAGTGCTTATTCCCAAATAGGTGTGTGTCAGTGTAGTGCTTCTTCCCAAATAGGTGTGTGTCTGTGTAGTGCTTCTTCCCAAATAGGTGTGTGTCTGTGTAGTGCTTCTTCCCAAATAAGTGTGTGTCAGTGGAGTGCTTCCTCCCAAGTAAGTGTGTGTCAGTGTAGTGCTTCTCCCCAGATAAGTGTGTGTAAGTGTCGAGCTTGTTCGCAAATAGGTGTGTGTCAGTGTCGTGCTTCTTCCCAAATAAGTGTGAGTAAGTGTAGTGCTTCTTCCCAAATAGGTGTGTGTCAGTGTAGTGATTGTCCCCAAATAGGTGTGTGTCAGTGTAGTGCTTGTCCCCAAATAGGTGTGTGTCAGTTTAGTGCTTGTCCCCAAATAGGTGTGTGTCAGTGTCGTGCTTCTTCCCAAATAGGAGTGTGTCAGTGTAGTGCTTCTTCCCAAATCGGTATGTGTCGGTGTAGTGCTTCTTCCCAAATAGGTGTGTGTGTAGTGATTCTTCCCAAATAGGTGTGTGTCTGTGTAGTGCTACTTCCCAAATAGGTGTGTGTCAGTGTAGTGCTACTTCCCAAATAGGTGTGTGTGTGTCGTTCTTCTTCCCAAATAAGTGTGTGTCAGTGTAGTGCTTCTTCCCAAATAAGTGTGTGTCTGTGTAGTGCTTCTTCCCAAATAGGTGTGTGTCTGTGAAGTGCTTATTCCCAAATAGGTGTGTGTCAGTGTAGTGCTTCTTCCCAAATAGGTGTGTGTCTGTGTAGTGCTTCTTCCCAAATAGGTGTGTGTCTGTGTAGTGCTTCTTCCCAAATAAGTGTGTGTCAGTGTAGTGCTTCCTCCCAAGTAAGTGTGTGTCAGTGTAGTGCTTCTCCCCAGAGAAGTGTGTTGTAAGTGTCGAGCTTGTTCGCAAATAGGTGTGTGTCAGTGTCGTGCTTCTTCCCAAAAAAGTGTGAGTAAGTGTAGTGCTTCTTCCCAAATAGGTGTGTGTCATTGTAGTGATTGTGCCCAAGTAGGTGTGTGTCAGTGTAGTGCTTGTCCCCAAATAGGTGTGTGTCAGTGTGGTGCTTCCTCCCAAACAGGAGTGTGTCAGTGTAGTGCTTCTTCAAAAATAGGTGTGTGTCAGTGTACTGCTTCTTCCCAAATAGGTGTGTGTCTATGTAGTGCTTCTTCCCAAATAGGTGTGTGTCTGTGTAAAGCTTCTTCCCAAATAAGTGTGTGTCAGTGTAGTGCTTCTTCCCATGTAAGTGTGTGTAAGTGTCGAGCTTCTTTGCAAATAAGTGTGTGTCAGTGTCGTGCTTCTTCCCAAATACGTGTGTGTCAGTGTAGTGCTTCTTCCCAAATAAGTGTGTGGCAGTGTAGTGCTTCTTCCCAAATAAGTGTGAGTCAGTGTAGTGCTTCTTCCCAAATAAGTGTGTGTAAGTGTCGAGTTTCTTCGCAAATAAGTGTGAGTCGGTGTAGTGCTTCTTCCCAAATAAGTGTGTGTCAGTGTAGTGCTTCTTCCCAAATAAGTGTGTGTCAGTGTAGTGCTTCTTCCCAAATAAGTGTGTGTCTGTGTAGTGCTTCTTCCCAAATAGGAGTGTGTCAGTGTAGTGCTTCTTTCCAAATAAGTGTGTGTCAGTGCAGTGCTTCTTCCCAAATAGGTGTGTGTCTGTGTCATACTTTTTCCCAAATAAGTGTGTGTCTGTGTAGTGCTTCTTCCCAAATAAGTGTGTGTTAGTGTAGTGCTTCTTCCCAAATAAGTGTGTGTCTGTGTAGTGATTCATCCCAAATAGGTGTGTGTCTGTGTAGTGCTTATTCCCAAATTGGTGTGTGTCAGTGTTGTGCTTCTTCCCAAATAGGTGTGTGTCTGTGTAGTGCTTCTTCCCAAATAGATGTGTGTCTGTGTAGTGCTTCTTCCCAAATAAGTGTGTGTCAGTGTAGTGCTTCTTCCCAAGTAAGTGTGTGTAAGTGTCGAGCTTCTTCGGAAATAAGTGTGTGTCAGTGTAGTGCTTCTTCCCAAATAAGTGTGTGTCAGTGTAGTGCTTTTTCCCAAATAAGTGTGTGTCAGTGTAGTGCTTCTTCCCAAATAAGTGTGTGTCAGTGTAGTGCTTCTTCCCAAATAAGTGTGTGTCAGTGTAGTGCTTCTTCCCAGATAAGTGTGTGTAAGTGTCGAGCTTCTTCGCAAATAAGTGTGTGTCAGTGTCGTGCTTCTTCCCAAATAAGTTTGTGCAAGTGTAGTGCATCTTCCCAAATAGGTGTGTGTCAGTGTAGTGATTGTCCCCAAATAGGTGTGTGTCAGTGTAGTGCTTGTCCCCAAATAGGTGTGTGTCAGTGTAGTGCTTGTCCCCAAATAGGTGTGTGTCAGTGTAGTGCTTCTTCCCAAATCGGTGTGTGTCAGTGTAGTGCTTCTTCCCAAATAGGTGTGTGTCTGTGTAGTGCCTCTTCCCAAATAGGTGTGTGTCTGTGTAGTGCTACTTCCCAAATAGGTGTGTGTCAGTGTAGTGCTACTTCCCAAATAGGTGTGTGTGTGTCGTTCTTCTTCCCAAATAAGTGTGTGTCAGTGTAGTGCTTCTTCCCAAATAAGTGTGTGTCAGTGTAGTGCTTCTTCCCAAATAAGTGTGTCTGTGTAGTGCTTCTTCCCAAATAGGTGTGTGTCTGTGAAGTGCTTATTCCCAAATAGGTGTGTGTCAGTGTAGTGCTTCCTCCCAAATAGGTGTGTGTCTGTGTAGTGCTTCTTCCCAAATAGGTGTGTGTCTGTGTAGTGCTTCTTCCCAAATAAGTGTGTGTCAGTGTAGTGCTTCCTCCCAAGTAAGTGTGTGTCAGTGTAGTGCTTCTCCCCAGATAAGTGTGTGTAAGTGTCGAGCTTGTTCGCAAATAGGTGTGTGTCAGTGTCGTGCTTCTTCCCAAATAAGTGTGAGTTAGTGTAGTGCTTCTTCCCAAATAGGTGTGTGTCATTGTAGTGATTGTGCCCAAGTAGCTGTGTGTCAGTGTAGTTCTTGTCCCCAAATAGGTGTGTGTCAGTGTGGTGCTTCTTCCCAAACAGGAGTGTGTCAGTGTAGTGCGTCTTCAAAAATAGGTGTGTGTCAGTGTACTGCTTCTTCCCAAATAGGTGTGTGTCTGTGTAGTTCTTCTTCCCAAATAGGTGTGTGTCAGTGTAGTGCTTCTTCCCAAGTAAGTGTGTGTAAGTGTCGAGCTTCTTTGCAAATAAGTGTGTGTCAGTGTCGTGCTTCTTCCCAAATACGTGTGTGTCAGTGTAGTGCTTCTTCCCAAATAAGTGTGTGCCAGTGTAGTGCTTCTTCCCAAATAAGTGTGAGTCAGTGTAGTGCTTCTTCCCAAATAAGTGTGTGTAAGTGTCGAGTTTCTTCGCAAATAAGTGTGAGTCGGTGTAGTGCTTCTTCCCAAATAAGTGTGTGTCAGTGTAGTGCTTCTTCCCAAATAAGTGTGTGTCAGTGTAGTGCTTCTTCCCAAATAAGTGTGTGTCTGTGTAGTGCTTCTTCCCAAATAGGAGTGTGTCAGTGTAGTGCTTCTTTCCAAATAAGTGTGTGTCAGTGCAGTGCTTCTTCCCAAATAGGTGTGTGTCTGTGTCATACTTCTTCCCAAATAAGTGTGTGTCTGTGTCATACTTCTTCCCAAATAAGTGTGTGTCTGTGTAGTGCTTCTTCCCAAATAAGTGTGTGTCAGTGTAGTGCTTCTTCCCAAATAAGTGTGTGTCTGTGTAGTGATTCATCCCAAATAGGTGTGTGTCTGTGTAGTGCTTATTCCCAAATAGGTGTGTGTCAGTGTTTTGCTTCTTCCCAAATAGGTGTGTGTCTGTGTAGTGCTTCTTCCCAAATAGGTGTGTGTCTGTGTAGTGCTTCTTCCCAAATAAGTGTGTGTCAGTGTAGTGCTTCTTCCCAAGTAAGTGTGTGTAAGTGTCGAGCTTCTTCTCAAATAAGTGTGTGTCAGTGTAGTGGTTCTTCCCAAATAAGTGTGTGTCAGTGTAGTGCTTCTTCCCAAATAAGTGTGTGTCAGTGTAGTGCTTCTTCCCAAATAAGTGTGTGTCAGTGTAGTGCTTCTTCCCAAATAAGTGTGTGTCAGTGTACTGCTTCTTCCCAGATAAGTGTGTGTAAGTGTCGAGCTTCTTCGCAAATAGGTGTGTGTCAGTGTCGTGCTTCTTCCCAAATAAGTGTGTGTATGTGTAGTGCTTCTTCCCAAGTAGGTGTGTGTCAGTGTAGTGATTGTCCCCAAATAGGAGTGTGTCAGTGTAGTGCTTGTCCCCAAATAGGTGTGTGTCAGTTTAGTGCTTGTCCCCAAATAGGTGTGTGTCAGTGTAGTGCTTCTTCCCAAATAGGAGTGTGTCAGTGTAGTGCTTCTTCCCAAATAGGTGTGTGTCAGTGTACTGCTTCTTCCCAAATAGGTGTGTGTCAGTGTAGTGGTTCTTCCCAAATAGGTGTGTGTCTGTGAAGTGCTTATTCCCAAATAGGTGTGTGTCAGTGTAGTGCTTCTTCCCAAATAGGTGTGTGTCTGTGTAGTGATTCTTCGCAAATAGGTGTGTGTCTGTGTAGTGCTACTTCCCAAATAGGTGTGTGTCAGTGTAGTGCTACTTCCCAAATAGGTGTGTGTGTGTCGTTCTTCTTCCCAAATAAGTGTGTGTCAGTGTAGTGCTTCTTCCCAAATAAGTGTGTGTCTGTGTAGTGCTTCTTCCCAAATAGGTGTGTGTCTGTGTAGTGATTCTTCCCAAATAGGTGTGTGTCTGTGTAGTGCTACTTCCCAAATAGGTGTGTGTCAGTGTAGTGCTACTTCCCAAATAGGTGTGTGTGTGTCGTTCTTCTTCCCAAATAAGTGTGTGTCAGTGTAGTGCTTCTTCCCACATAAGTGTGTGTCTGTGTAGTGCTTCTTCCCAAATAGGTGTGTGTCTGTGAAGTGCTTATTCCCAAATAGGTGTGTGTCAGTGTAGTGCTTCTTCCCAAATAGGTGTGTGTCTGTGTAGTGCTTCTTCCCAAATAGGTGTGTGTCTGTGTAGTGCTTCTTCCCAAATAAGTGTGTGTCAGTGTAGTGCTTCCTCCCAAGTAAGTGTGTGTCAGTGTAGTGCTTCTCCCCAGAGAAGTGTGTTGTAAGTGTCGAGCTTGTTCGCAAATAGGTGTGTGTCAGTGTCGTGCTTCTTCCCAAAAAAGTGTGAGTAAGTGTAGTGCTTCTTCCCAAATAGGTGTGTGTCATTGTAGTGATTGTGCCCAAGTAGGTGTGTGTCAGTGTAGTGCTTGTCCCCAAATAGGTATGTGTCAGTGTGGTGCTTCCTCCCAAACAGGAGTGTGTCAGTGTAGTGCTTCTTCAAAAATAGGTGTGTGTCAGTGTACTGCTTCTTCACAAATAGGTGTGTGTCTGTGTAGTGCTTCTTCCCAAATAGGTGTGTGTCTGTGTAAAGCTTCTTCCCAAATAAGTGTGTGTCAGTGTAGTGCTTCTTCCCATGTAAGTGTGTGTAAGTGTCGAGCTTCTTTGCAAATAAGTGTGTGTCAGTGTCGTGCTTCTTCCCAAATACGTGTGTGTCAGTGTAGTGCTTCTGCCCAAAAAAGTGTGTGCCAGTGTAGTGCTTCTTCCCAAATAAGTGTGAGTCAGTGTAGTGCTTCTTCCCAAATAAGTGTGTGTAAGTGTCGAGTTTCTTCGCAAATAAGTGTGAGTCGGTGTAGTGCTTCTTCCCAAATAAGTGTGTGTCAGTGTAGTGCTTCTTCCCAAATAAGTGTGTGTCAGTGTAGTGCTTCTTCCCAAATAAGTGTGTGTCTGTGTAGTGCTTCTTCCCAAATAGGAGTGTGTCAGTGTAGTGCTTCTTTCCAAATAAGTGTGTGTCAGTGCAGTGCTTCTTCCCAAATAGGTGTGTGTCTGTGTCATACTTCTTCCCAAATAAGTGTGTGTCTGTGTAGTGCTTCTTCCCAAATAAGTTTGTGTTAGTGTAGTGCTTCTTCCTAAATAAGTGTGTGTCTGTGTAGTGATTCATCCCAAATAGGTGTGTGTCTGTGTAGTGCTTATTAACAAATAGGTGTGTGTCAGTGTTGTGCTTCTTCCCAAATAGGTGTGTGTCTGTGTAGTGCTTCTTCCCAAATAGATGTGTGTCTGTGTAGTGCTTCTTCCCAAATAAGTGTGTGTCAGTGTAGTGCTTCTTCCCAAGTAAGTGTGTGTAAGTGTCGAGCTTCTTCGCAAATAAGTGTGTGTCTGTGTAGTGGTTCTTCCCAAATAGGTGTGTGTCTGTGAAGTGCCTTTTCCCAAATAGGTGTGTGTCAGTGTAGTGCTTCTTCCCAAATAGGTGTGTGTCTGTGTAGTGCTTCTTCCCAAATAGGTGTGTGTCTGTGTAGTGCTTCTTCCCAAATAAGTGTGTGTCAGTGGAGTGCTTCCTCCCAAGTAAGTGTGTGTCAGTGTAGTGCTTCTCCCCAGATAAGTGTGTGTAAGTGTCGAGCTTGTTCGCAAATAGGTGTGTGTCAGTGTCGTGCTTCTTCCCAAATAAGTGTGAGTAAGTGTAGTGCTTCTTCCCAAATAGGTGTGTGTCATTGTAGTGATTGTGCCCAAGTAGGTGTGTTTCAGTGTAGTGCTTCTTCCCAAATAGGTGTGTGTCTGTGTAGTGCTACTTCCCAAATAGGTGTGTGTCTGTGTAGTGCTTCTTCCCAAATAGGTGTGTGTCTGTGTAGTGCTTGTCCCCAAATAGGTGTGTGTCAGTTTAGTGCTTGTCCCCAAATAGGTGTGTGTCAGTGTAGTGCTTGTCCCCAAATAGGTGTGTGTCAGTTTAGTAATTGTCCCCAAATAGGTGTGTGTCAGTGTAGTGCTTCTTCCCAAATAGGAGTGTGTCAGTGTAGTGCTCCTTCCCAAATCGGTGTGTGTCTGTGTAGTGGTTCTTCCCAAATAGGTGTGTGTCTGTGAAGTGCTTATTCCCAAATAGGTGTGTGTCAGTGTAGTGCTTCTTCCCAAATAGGTGTGTGTCTGTGTAGTGCTTCTTCCCAAATAGGTGTGTGTCTGTGTAGTGCTTCTTCCCAAATAAGTGTGTGTCAGTGGAGTGCTTCCTCCCAAGTAAGTGTGTGTCAGTGTAGTGCTTCTCCCCAGATAAGTGTGTGTAAGTGTCGAGCTTGTTCGCAAATAGGTGTGTGTCAGTGTCGTGCTTCTTCCCAAATAAGTGTGAGTAAGTGTAGTGCTTCTTCCCAAATAGGTGTGTGTCAGTGTAGTGATTGTCCCCAAATAGGTGTGTGTCAGTGTAGTGCTTGTCCCCAAATAGGTGTGTGTCAGTTTAGTGCTTGTCCCCAAACAGGTGTGTGTCAGTGTAGTGCCTCTTCCCAAATAGGAGTGTGTCAGTGTAGTGCTTCTTCCCAAATCGGTATGTGTCGGTGTAGTGCTTCTTCCCAAATAGGTGTGTGTCTGTGTAGTGATTCTTCCCAAATAGGTGTGTGTCTGTGTAGTGCTACTTCCCAAATAGGTGTGTGTCAGTGTAGTGCTACTTCCCAAATAGGTGTGTGTGTGTCGTTCTTCTTCCCAAATAAGTGTGTGTCAGTGTAGTGCTTCTTCCCAAATAAGTGTGTGTCTGTGTAGTGCTTCTTCCCAAATAGGTGTGTGTCTGTGAAGTGCTTATTCCCAAATAGGTGTGTGTCAGTGTAGTGCTTCTTCCCAAATAGGTGTGTGTCTGTGTAGTGCTTCTTCCCAAATAGGTGTGTGTCTGTGTAGTGCTTCTTCCCAAATAAGTGTGTGTCAGTGTAGTGCTTCCTCCCAAGTAAGTGTGTGTCAGTGTAGTGCTTCTCCCCAGAGAAGTGTGTTGTAAGTGTCGAGCTTGTTCGCAAATAGGTGTGTGTCAGTGTCGTGCTTCTTCCCAAAAAAGTGTGAGTAAGTGTAGTGCTTCTTCCCAAATAGGTGTGTGTCATTGTAGTGATTGTGCCCAAGTAGGTGTGTGTCAGTGTAGTGCTTGTCCCCAAATAGGTGTGTGTCAGTGTGGTGCTTCCTCCCAAACAGGAGTGTGTCAGTGTAGTGCTTCTTCAAAAATAGGTGTGTGTCAGTGTACTGCTTCTTCCCAAATAGGTGTGTGTCTGTGTAGTGCTTCTTCCCAAATAGGTGTGTGTCTGTGTAAAGCTTCTTCCCAAATAAGTGTGTGTCAGTGTAGTGCTTCTTCCCATGTAAGTGTGTGTAAGTGTCGAGCTTCTTTGCAAATAAGTGTGTGTCAGTGTCGTGCTTCTTCCCAAATACGTGTGTGTCAGTGTAGTGCTTCTTCCCAAATAAGTATGTGCCAGTGTAGTGCTTCTTCCCAAATAAGTGTGTGTCAGTGTAGTGCTTCTTCCCAGATAAGTGTGTGTAAGTGTCGAGCTTCTTCGCAAATAGGTGTGTGTCAGTGTCGTCCTTCTTCCCAAATAAGTGTGAGTCAGTGTAGTGATTCTTCCCAAGTAAGTGTGTCAGTGTAGTTCTTCTTCCAAAATAAGTGTGTGTCAGTGTAGTGCTTCTTCCAAAATAAGTGTGTGTCGGTGTAGTTCTTCTTCCCAAATAAGTGTGTGTAAGTGTGGAGCTTCTTCACAAATAGGTGTGTGTCAGTGTCGTGGTTCTTCCCAAATAGGTGTGTGTCAGTGTAGTGCTTCATCCCAAATACGTGAGTGTCAGTATAGTGCATCTTCCCAAATACGTGTGTGTCAGTGTAGTGCTTCTTCCCAAATAAGTGTCTGTCAGTGTAGTGCTTCATCCCAAATAAGTGTGAGTCAGTGTAGTGCTTCTTCCCAAATAGGTGTGTGTCTGTGTAGTGCTTCTTCCCAAATAGGCGTGTGTCTGTGTAGTGCTTCTTCCCAAATAAGTGTGTGCCAGTGTAGTGCTTTTTCCCAAGTAAGTGTGTGTCACTGTAGTGCTTCTTCCCAAATAAGTGTGTGTCAGTGTAATGCTTCTTCCCAGATAAGTGTGTGTAAGTGTCGAGCTTCTTCCCAAATAAGTGTGTGTAGATTTAGTGCTTCTTCCCAAATAGGTGTGTGTCAGTGTAGTGATTGTCCCCAAATAGGTGTGTGTCAGTGTACTGCTTGTCCCCAAATAGGTGTGTGTGAGTTTAGTGCTTGTCCCCAAATAGGTGTGTGTCAGTGTAGTGCTTCTTCCCAAATAGGATTGTGTCAGTGTAGTGCTTCTTCCCAAATAGGTGTGTGTCAGTGTACTGCTTCTTCACAAATAGGTGTGTGTCAGTGTACTGCTTCTTCACAAATAGGTGTGTGTCAGTGTAGTGCTTCTTCCCAAATAGGTGTGTATCAGTGTAGTGCTTCTTCCCAAATAGGTGTGTGTGAGTGTAGTGCTTCTTCCCAAATAGGTGTGTGTCAGTGTAGCACTTCTTCCCAAATAGGTGTGTGTCAGTGTAGTGCTTCTTCCCAAATAAGTGTGAGTCAGTGTAGTGATTCTTCCCAAATGGGAGTGTGTCTGTGTGGTGCTTCTTCAAAAATAGGTGTGTGTCTGTGTAGTGCTTCTTCCCAAATAGATGTGTGTCTGTGTAGCGCTTCTTCCCAAATAAGTGTGTGTCAGTGTAATGCTTCTTCCCAAATAAGTGTGTGTCAGTGTAGTGCTTCTTCCCAAATATGTGTGTGTCAGTGTAGTGCTTCATCCAAATAAGTGTGTGTCAGTGTAGTGCTTCTTCCCAAATAGATGTGTGTCTGTGCAGTGCTTCTTCCCAAATAGGTGTGTGTCTGTGTAGTTCTTCTTCCCAAATAAGTGTGTGTAAGTGTCGAGCTTCTTCGCAAATAAGTGTGAGTCAGTGTAGTGCTTCTTCCAAAATAAGTGTGTGTCAGTGTAGTGCTTCTTCCCAAATAAGTGTGTGTCTGTGTAGTGCTTCTTCCCAGATAGGAGTGTGTCTGTGTAGTGCTTCTTCCCAAATCGGTGTGTGTCTGTGTAGTGCTTCTTCCCAAATAAGTGTGTGTCAGTGTAGTGCTTCTTCCCAAATAAGTGTGTGTCAGTGTAGTGCTTCTTCCCAAATACGTGTGTGTCAGTGTAGTGCTTCTTTCCAAATAAGTGTGTGTCAGTGTAGTGCTTCTTCCCAAATAAGTGTGTGTCAGTGTAGTGCTTCTTCCCAAATAAGTGTGTGTCAGTGTAGTGCTTCTTCCCAAATAAGTGTGTGTCAGTGTAGTGCTTCTTCCCAAATAAGTGTGTGTCAGTGTTTTGCTTCTTCTCAAATAAGTGTGTGTCAGTGTAGTGCTTCTTCCCAAATAAGTGTGTGTGAGTGTAGTGCTTCTTCCCAAATAAGTGTGTGTCAGTGTAGTGCTTCTTCCCAAATACGTGTGTGTCAGTGTATTGCTTCTTTCCAAATAAGTGTGTGTCAGTGTAGTGCTTCTTCCGAAATAAGTGTGTGTCAGTGTAGTGCTTCTTCCCAAATAAGTGTATGTCAGTGCTTCTTCCCAAATAAGTGTGTGTCAGTGTAGTGCTTCTTCCCAAATAAGTGTGTCAGTGTAGTTCTTCTTCCAAAATAAGTGTGTGTCAGTGTAGTGCTTCTTCCAAAATAAGTGTGTGTCGGTGTAGTTCTACTTCCCAAATAAGTGTGTGTAAGTGTGGAGCTTCTTCGCAAATAGGTGTGTGTCAGTGTCGTGGTTCTTCCCAAATAGGTGTGTGTCAGTGTAGTGCTTCATTACAAATAAGTGAGTGTCAGTATAGTGCATCTTCCCAAATACGTGTGTGTCAGCGGAGTGCTTCTTCCCAAATAAGTGTGAGTCAGTTTAGTGATTCTTCCCAAATAAGTGTGTCAGTGTAGTTCTTCTTCCAAAGTAAGTGTGTGTCAGTGTAGTGCTTCTTCCAAAATAAGTGTGTGTCAGTGTAGTGCTTCTTCCAAAATAAGTCTGTGTCGGTGTAGTTCTACTTCCCAAATAAGTGTGTGTAAGTGTCGTGCTTCTTCGCAAATAGGTGTCTGTCAGTGTCGTGCTTCTTCCCAAATAAGTGTGTGTGAGTGTAGTGCTTCTTCCCAAATTGGTGTGTGTCAGTGTAGTGATTCTCCCCAAATAGGTGTGTGTCAGTGTAGTGCTTGTCCCCAAATAGGTGTGTGTCAGTTTAGTGCTTGTCCCCAAATAGGTGTGTGTCAGTGTAGTGCTTCTTCCCAAATAGGAGTGTGTCAGTGTAGTGCTTCTTCCCAAATAGGTGTGTGTCAGTGTAGTGCTTCTTCCCAAATAGGTGTGTGTCAGTGTAGTGCTTCCTCCCAAATAGGTGTGTATCAGTGTAGTGCTTCTTCCCAAATAGGTGTGTGTGAGTGTAGTGCTTCTTCCCAAATAGGTGTGTGTCACTGTAGCGCTTCTTCCCAAATGGGTGTGTGTCAGTGTAGTGCTTCTTCCCAAATAAGTGTGAGTCAGTGTAGTGATTCTTCCCAAATAAGTGTGTCAGTGTAGTTCTTCTTCCAAAATAAGTGTGTGTCAGTGTAGTGCTTCTTCCAAAATAAGTGTGTGTCGGTGTAGTTCTACTTCCCAAATAAGTGTGTGTAAGTGTGGAGCTTCTTCGCAAATAGGTGTGTGTCAGTGTCGTGGTTCTTCCCAAATAGGTGTGTGTCAGTGTAGTGCTTCATCCCAAATAAGTGAGTGTCAGTATAGTGCATCTTCCCAAATACGTGTGTGTCAGTGGAGTGCTTCTTCCCAAATAAGTGTCTGTCAGTGTAGTGCTTCATCCCAAATAAGTGTGAGTCAGTGTAGTGCTTCTTCCCAAATAAGTGTGTGTAAGTGTCGAGCTTCTTCGCAAATAGGTGTGAGTCAGTGTAGTGCTTCTTCCCAAATAAGTGTGTGTCTGTGTAGTGCTTCTTCCCAAATATGTGTGTGCCAGTGTAGTGCTTTTTCCCAAGAAAGTGTGTGTGAGTGTCGAGCTTCTTCGCAAATAAGTGTGTGTCAGTGTAGTGCTTCTTCCCAAATAAGTGTGTGTCAGTGTAGTGCTTCTTCCCAAATAAGTGTGTGTCAGTGTAGTGCTTCTTGCAAAATAAGTGTGTGTCAGTGTAGTGATTCTTCCCAAATACATGTGTGTCGGTGTAGTGCTTCTTCCCAAATAACTGTGTGCCAGTGTAGTGCTTCTTCCCAAATAAGTGTGTGCCAGTGTAGTGCTTCTTTCCAAATAAGTGTGAGTCAGTGTAGTGCTTCTTCCCAAATAAGTGTGTGTAAGTGTCGAGTTTCTTCGCAAATAAGTGTGAGTTGGTGTAGTGCTTCTTCCCAAATAAGTGTGTGTCAGTGTAGTGCTTCTTCCCACATAAGTGTGTGTCTGTGTAGTGCTCCTTCCCAAATAGGAGTGTGTCTGTGTAGTGCTTCTTCCCAAATAGGAGTGTGTCAGTGTAGTGCTTCTTTCCAAATAAGTGTGTGTCAGTGTAGTGCTTCTTCCCAAATAGGTGTGTGTGTGTCATGCTTCTTCCCAAATAAGTGTGTCAGTGTAGTTCTTCTTCACAAATAAGTGTGTGTCAGTGTAGTGCTTCATCCCAAATAGGTGTGTGTCTGTGTAGTACTTATTCCCAAATAGGTGTGTGTCAGTGTTGTGCTTCTTCCCAAATATGTGTGTGTCAGTGTTGTGCTTCTTCCCAAATAGGTGTGTGTCTGTGTAGTGCTTCTTCCCAAAAAGGTGTGTGTCTGTGTAGTGCTTCTTCCCAAATAAGTGTGTGTCAGTGTAGTGCTTCTTCCCAAGTAAGTGTGTGTAAGTGTCGAGCTTCTTCGCAAATAAGTGTGTGTCAGTGTAGTGCTTCTTCCCAAATAAGTGTGTGTCAGTGTAGTGCTTCTTCCCAAATAAGTGTGTGTCAGTGTAGTACTTCTTCCCAAATAAGTGTGTGTCAGTGTAGTGCTTCTTCCCAAATAAGTGTGTGTCAGTGTAGTGCTTCTTCCCAAATAAGTGTGTGTCAGTGTAGTGCTTCTTCCCAGATAAGTGTGTGTAAGTGTCGAGATTCTACGCAAATAGGTGTGTGTCAGTGACGTGCTTCTTCCCAAATAAGTGTGTGTAAGTGTTGTGCTTCTTCCCAAGTAGGTGTGTGTCAGTGTAGTGATTGTCCCCAAATAGGAGTGTGTCAGTGTAGTGCTTGTCCCCAAATAGGTGTGTGTCAGTTTAGTGCTTGTCCCCAAATAGGTGTGTGTCAGTTTAGTGCTTGTCCCCAAATAGGTGTGTGTCAGTGTAGTGCTTCTTCCCAAATAGGAGTGTGCCAGTGTAGTGATTCTTCCCAAATAGGTGTGTGTCAGTGTACTGCTTCTTCCCAAATAGGTGTGTGTCAGTGTAGTGCTTCTTCCCAAATAGGTGTGTATCAGTGTAGTGCTTCTTCCCAAATAGGTGTGTGTGAGTGTAGTGCTTCTTCCCAAATAGGTGTGTGTCAGTGTAGCGCTTCTTCCCAAATAGGTGTGTGTCAGTGTAGTGCTTCTTCCAAAATAAGTGTGAGTCACTGTAGTGATTCTTTCCAAATAAGTGTGTCAGTGTAGTTCTTCTTCCAAAATAAGTGTGTGTCAGTGTAGTGCTTCTTCCAAAATAAGTGTGAGTCAGTGTAGTGCTTCTTCCCAAATAAGTGTGTGTAAGTGTCGAGCTTCTTCGCAAATAAGTGTGAGTCAGTGTAGTGCTTCTTCCCAAATAAGTGTCTGTCGGTGTAGTGCTTCATCCCAAATAAGTGTGAGTCAGTGTAGTGCTTCTTCCCAAATAAGTGTGTGTAAGTGTCGAGCTTCTTCGCAAATAAGTGTGAGTCAGTGTAGTGCTTCTTCCCAAATAAGTGTGTGTCAGTGTGGTGCTTCTCCCCAAATAAGTGTGTGTCTGTGTAGTGCTTCTTCCCAAATAGGAGTGTGTCAGTGTAGTGCTTCTTCCCAAATAAGTGTGTGTAAGTGTAGTGCTTCTTCCCAAATAAGTGTGTGTAAGTGTAGTGCTTCTTCCCAAATAAGTGTGTGTAAGTGTAGTGCTTCTTCCCAAATAAGTGTGTGTCAGTGTAGTGCTTCTTCCCAAATAAGTGTGTCAGTGTAGTGCTTCTTCCCAAATAAGTGTGTGTCAGTGTAGTGCTTCTTCCCAAATAAGTGTGTGTCAGTGTAGAGCTTCTTCCCAAATAAGTGTGTGTCAGTGTAGTGCTTCTTCCCAAATAAGTGTGTCTGTGTAGTGCTTCATCCCAAATAGGTGTGTGTCTGTGTACTGCTTATTCCCAAATAGTTGTGTGTCAGTGTAGTGCTTCTTCCCAAATAGGTGTGTGTCTGTGTAGTGCTTCTTCCCAAATAGGTGTGTGTCTGTGTAGTGCTTCTTCCCAAATAAGTGTGTGCCAGTGTAGTGCTTTTTCCCAAGTAAGTGTGTGTATGTGTCGAGCTTCTTCGCAAATAAGTGTGTGTCAGTGTAGTGCTTCTTCCCAGATAAGTGTGTGTCAGTGTAGTGCTCCTTCCCAAATAAGTGTGTGTCACTGTAGTGCTTCTTCCCAAAGAAGTGTGTGTCAGTGTAATGCTTCTTACCAGATAAGTGTGTGTAAGTGTCGAGCTTCTTCGCAAATAGGTGTGTGTCAGTGTCGTGCTTCTTCCCAAATAAGTGTGTGTAAGTGTAGTGCTTCTTCCCAAGGAGGTGTGTGTCAGTGTAGTGATTGTCCCCAAATAGGAGTGTGTCAGTGTAGTGCTTGTCCCCAAATAGGTGTGTGTCAGTTTAGTGCTTGTCCCCAAATAGGTGTGTGTCAGTGTAGTGCTTCTTCCCAAATAGGAGTGTGTCAGTGTAGTGCTTCTTCCCAAATAGGTGTGTGTCAGTGTACTGCTTCTTGCCAAATAGGTGTGTGTCAGTGTAGTGCTTCTTCCCAAATAGGTGTGTATCAGTGTAGTGCTTCTTCCCAAATAGGTGTGTGTGAGTGTAGTGCTTCTTCCCAAATAGGTGTGTGTCAGTGAAGCGCTCCTTCCCAAATAGGTGTGTGTCAGTGTAGTGCTTCTTCCAAAATAACTGTGAGTCAGTGTAGTGATTCTTCCCAAATAAGTGTGTCAGTGTAGTTCTTCCAAAATAAGTGTGTGTCAGTGTAGTGCTACTTCCAAAATAAGTGTGTGTCGGTGTAGTTCTTCTTCCCAAATAAGTGTGTGTAAGTGTGGAGCTTCTTCGCAAATAGGTGTGAGTCAGTGTAGTGCTTCTTCCCAAATAAGTGTGTGTCTGTGTAGTGCTTCTTCCCAAATATGTGTGTGCCAGTGTAGTGCTTTTTCCCAAGAAAGTGTGTGTGAGTGTCGAGCTTCTTCGCAAATAAGTGTGTGTCAGTGTAGTGCTTCTTCCCAAATAAGTGTGTGTCAGTGTAGTGCTTCTTCCCAAATAAGTGTGTGTCAGTGTAGTGCTTCTTGCAAAATAAGTGTGTGTCAGTGTAGTGATTCTTCCCAAATACATGTGTGTCGGTGTAGTGCTTCTTCCCAAATAACTGTGTGCCAGTGTAGTGCTTCTTCCCAAATAAGTGTGTGCCAGTGTAGTGCTTCTTTCCAAATAAGTGTGAGTCAGTGTAGTGCTTCTTCCCAAATAAGTGTGTGTAAGTGTCGAGTTTCTTCGCAAATAAGTGTGAGTTGGTGTAGTGCTTCTTCCCAAATAAGTGTGTGTCAGTGTAGTGCTTCTTCCCACATAAGTGTGTGTCTGTGTAGTGCTCCTTCCCAAATAGGAGTGTGTCTGTGTAGTGCTTCTTCCCAAATAGGAGTGTGTCAGTGTAGTGCTTCTTTCCAAATAAGTGTGTGTCAGTGTAGTGCTTCTTCCCAAATAGGTGTGTGTGTGTCATGCTTCTTCCCAAATAAGTGTGTCAGTGTAGTTCTTCTTCACAAATAAGTGTGTGTCAGTGTAGTGCTTCATCCCAAATAGGTGTGTGTCTGTGTAGTACTTATTCCCAAATAGGTGTGTGTCAGTGTTGTGCTTCTTCCCAAATATGTGTGTGTCAGTGTTGTGCTTCTTCCCAAATAGGTGTGTGTCTGTGTAGTGCTTCTTCCCAAAAAGGTGTGTGTCTGTGTAGTGCTTCTTCCCAAATAAGTGTGTGTCAGTGTAGTGCTTCTTCCCAAGTAAGTGTGTGTAAGTGTCGAGCTTCTTCGCAAATAAGTGTGTGTCAGTGTAGTGCTTCTTCCCAAATAAGTGTGTGTCAGTGTAGTGCTTCTTCCCAAATAAGTGTGTGTCAGTGTAGTACTTCTTCCCAAATAAGTGTGTGTCAGTGTAGTGCTTCTTCCCAAATAAGTGTGTGTCAGTGTAGTGCTTCTTCCCAAATAAGTGTGTGTCAGTGTAGTGCTTCTTCCCAGATAAGTGTGTGTAAGTGTCGAGATTCTACGCAAATAGGTGTGTGTCAGTGACGTGCTTCTTCCCAAATAAGTGTGTGTAAGTGTTGTGCTTCTTCCCAAGTAGGTGTGTGTCAGTGTAGTGATTGTCCCCAAATAGGAGTGTGTCAGTGTAGTGCTTGTCCCCAAATAGGTGTGTGTCAGTTTAGTGCTTGTCCCCAAATAGGTGTGTGTCAGTTTAGTGCTTGTCCCCAAATAGGTGTGTGTCAGTGTAGTGCTTCTTCCCAAATAGGAGTGTGCCAGTGTAGTGATTCTTCCCAAATAGGTGTGTGTCAGTGTACTGCTTCTTCCCAAATAGGTGTGTGTCAGTGTAGTGCTTCTTCCCAAATAGGTGTGTATCAGTGTAGTGCTTCTTCCCAAATAGGTGTGTGTGAGTGTAGTGCTTCTTCCCAAATAGGTGTGTGTCAGTGTAGCGCTTCTTCCCAAATAGGTGTGTGTCAGTGTAGTGCTTCTTCCAAAATAAGTGTGAGTCACTGTAGTGATTCTTTCCAAATAAGTGTGTCAGTGTAGTTCTTCTTCCAAAATAAGTGTGTGTCAGTGTAGTGCTTCTTCCAAAATAAGTGTGAGTCAGTGTAGTGCTTCTTCCCAAATAAGTGTGTGTAAGTGTCGAGCTTCTTCGCAAATAAGTGTGAGTCAGTGTAGTGCTTCTTCCCAAATAAGTGTCTGTCGGTGTAGTGCTTCATCCCAAATAAGTGTGAGTCAGTGTAGTGCTTCTTCCCAAATAAGTGTGTGTAAGTGTCGAGCTTCTTCGCAAATAAGTGTGAGTCAGTGTAGTGCTTCTTCCCAAATAAGTGTGTGTCAGTGTGGTGCTTCTCCCCAAATAAGTGTGTGTCTGTGTAGTGCTTCTTCCCAAATAGGAGTGTGTCAGTGTAGTGCTTCTTCCCAAATAAGTGTGTGTAAGTGTAGTGCTTCTTCCCAAATAAGTGTGTGTAAGTGTAGTGCTTCTTCCCAAATAAGTGTGTGTAAGTGTAGTGCTTCTTCCCAAATAAGTGTGTGTCAGTGTAGTGCTTCTTCCCAAATAAGTGTGTCAGTGTAGTGCTTCTTCCCAAATAAGTGTGTGTCAGTGTAGTGCTTCTTCCCAAATAAGTGTGTGTCAGTGTAGAGCTTCTTCCCAAATAAGTGTGTGTCAGTGTAGTGCTTCTTCCCAAATAAGTGTGTCTGTGTAGTGCTTCATCCCAAATAGGTGTGTGTCTGTGTACTGCTTATTCCCAAATAGTTGTGTGTCAGTGTAGTGCTTCTTCCCAAATAGGTGTGTGTCTGTGTAGTGCTTCTTCCCAAATAGGTGTGTGTCTGTGTAGTGCTTCTTCCCAAATAAGTGTGTGCCAGTGTAGTGCTTTTTCCCAAGTAAGTGTGTGTATGTGTCGAGCTTCTTCGCAAATAAGTGTGTGTCAGTGTAGTGCTTCTTCCCAGATAAGTGTGTGTCAGTGTAGTGCTCCTTCCCAAATAAGTGTGTGTCACTGTAGTGCTTCTTCCCAAAGAAGTGTGTGTCAGTGTAATGCTTCTTACCAGATAAGTGTGTGTAAGTGTCGAGCTTCTTCGCAAATAGGTGTGTGTCAGTGTCGTGCTTCTTCCCAAATAAGTGTGTGTAAGTGTAGTGCTTCTTCCCAAGGAGGTGTGTGTCAGTGTAGTGATTGTCCCCAAATAGGAGTGTGTCAGTGTAGTGCTTGTCCCCAAATAGGTGTGTGTCAGTTTAGTGCTTGTCCCCAAATAGGTGTGTGTCAGTGTAGTGCTTCTTCCCAAATAGGAGTGTGTCAGTGTAGTGCTTCTTCCCAAATAGGTGTGTGTCAGTGTACTGCTTCTTGCCAAATAGGTGTGTGTCAGTGTAGTGCTTCTTCCCAAATAGGTGTGTATCAGTGTAGTGCTTCTTCCCAAATAGGTGTGTGTGAGTGTAGTGCTTCTTCCCAAATAGGTGTGTGTCAGTGAAGCGCTCCTTCCCAAATAGGTGTGTGTCAGTGTAGTGCTTCTTCCAAAATAACTGTGAGTCAGTGTAGTGATTCTTCCCAAATAAGTGTGTCAGTGTAGTTCTTCCAAAATAAGTGTGTGTCAGTGTAGTGCTACTTCCAAAATAAGTGTGTGTCGGTGTAGTTCTTCTTCCCAAATAAGTGTGTGTAAGTGTGGAGCTTATTCACAAATAGGTGTGTGTCAGTGTCGTGGTTCTTCCCAAATAGGTGTGTGTCAGTGTAGTGCTTCATCCCAAATAAGTGAGTGTCCCAAATAAGTGTGTGTAAGTGTAGTGCTTCTTCCCAAGTAGGTGTGTGTCAATGTAGTGATTGTCCCCAAATAGGAGTGTGTCAGTGTAGTGCTTGTCCCCAAATAGGTGTGTGTCAGTTTAGTGCTTGTCCCCAAATAGGTGAGTGTCAGTGTAGTGCTTCCTCCCAAATAGGAGTGTGTCAGTGTAGTGCTTCTTCCCAAATAGGTGTGTGTCAGTGTACTGCTTCTTCCCAAATAGGTGTGTGTCAGTGTAGTGCTTCTTCCCAAATAGGTGTGTATCAGTGTAGTGCTTCTTCCCAAATAGGTGTGTGTGAGTGTAGTGCTTCTTCCCAAATAGGTGTGTGTCAGTGTAGCGCTTCTTCCCAAATAGGTGTGTGTCAGTGTAGTGCTTCTTCCAAACTAAGTGTGAGTCAGTGTAGTGATTCTTCCCAAATAAGTGTGTCAGTGTAGTTCTTCTTCCAAAATAAGTGTGTGTCAATGTAGTGCTTCTTCCAAAATAAGTGTGTGTCGGTGTAGTTCTTCTTCCCAAATAAGTGTGTGTAAGTGTGGAGCTTCTTCGCAAATAGGTGTGTGTCAGTGTCGTGGTTCTTCCCAAATAGGTGTGTGTCAGTGTAGTGCTTCATCCCAAATAAGTGAGTGTCAGTATAGTGCATCTTCCCAAATACGTGTGTTTCAGTGTAGTGCTTCTTCCCAAATAAGTGTCTGTCAGTGTAGTGCTTCATCCCAAATAAGTGTGAGTCAGTGTAGTGCTTCTTCCCAAATAAGTGTGTGTAAGTGTCGAGCTTCTTCGCAAATAAGTGTGAGTCAGTGTAGTGCTTCATCCCAAATAAGTGTGAGTCAGTGTAGTGCTTCTTCCCAAATAAGTGTGTGTAAGTGTCGAGCTTCTTCGCAAATAAGTGTGAGTCAGTGTAGTGCTTCTTCCCAAATAAGTGTGTGTCAGTGTAGTGCTTCTCCAGAAATAAGTGTGTGTCTGTGTAGTGCTTCTTCCCAAATAGGAGTGTGTCAGTGTAGTGCTTCTTCCCAAATAAGTGTGTGTAAGTGTAGTGCTTCTTCCCAAATAGGTGTGTGTCTGTGTCATGCTTCTTCCCAAATAAGTGTGTGTCTGTGTAGTGCTTCATCCCAAATAGGTGTGTGTCTGTGTAGTGCTTATTCCCAAATAGTTGTGTGTCAGTGTAGTGCTTCTTCCCAAATAGGTATGTGTCTGTGTAGTGCTTCTTCCCAAATAGGTGTGTGTCTGTGTAGTGCTTCTTCCCAAATAAGTGTGTGCCAGTGTAGTGCTTTTTCCCAAGTAAGTGTGTGTAAGTGTCAAGCTTCTTCGCAAATAAGTGTGTCTCAGTGTAGTGCTTCTTCCCAAATAAGTGTGTGTCAGTGTAGTGCTTCTTCCCAAATAAGTGTGTGTCAGTGTAGTGCTTCTTCCCAAATAAGTGTGTGTCAGTGTAATGCTTCTTTCCAGATAAGTGTGTGTGTCAGGCTTCTTCGCAAATAGGTGTGTGTCAGTGTTGTGCTTCTTCCCAAATAAGTGTGTGTAAGTGTAGTGCTTCTTCCCAAATAGGTGTGTGTCAGTGTAGTGATTGTCACCAAATAGGTGTGTGTCAGTGTAGTGCTTGTCCCCAAATGGGTGTGTGTCAGTTTAGTGCTTGTCCCCAAATAGGTGTGTGTCAGTGTAGTGCTTCTTCCCAAATAGGTGTGTGTCAGTGTAGTGCTTCTTCCCAAATAGGTGTATGTCAGTGTAGCGCTTCTTCCCAAATAGGAGTGTGTCAGTGTAGTGCTTCTTCCCAAATCGGTGTGTGTCAGTGTAGTGCTTCTTCCCAAATAGGTGTGTGTCTGTGTAGTGCTTCTTCCCAAATAAGTGTGTGTCAGTGTAGTGCTTCTTCCCAAATAGGTGTGTGTCTGTGTAGTGCTTCTTCCCAAATAAGTTTGTGTCAGTGTAGTGCTTCTTCCCAAGTGTGTGTCAGTGTAGTGCTTCTCCCCAGATAAGTGTGTGTAAGTGTCGAGCTTCTTCGCAAATAGGTGTGTGTCAGTGTCGTGCTTCTTCCCAAATAAGTGTGTGTAAGTGTAGTGCTTGTCCCCAAATAGGTGTGTGTCAGTGTAGTGCTTATTCCCAAATAGGTGTGTGTCAGTGTAGTGCTTCTTGTTAAATAGGTGTGTGTCTGTGTAATGCTTCTTCCCAAATAGGTGTGTGTCTGTGTAGTGCTTCTTCCCAAATAAGTGTGTGTCAGTGTAGTGCTTCTTCCCAAGTAAGTGTGTGTAAGCGTCGAGCTTCTTCGCAAATAAGTGTGTGTCAGTGTAGTGCTTCTACCCAAATAAGTGTGTGTCAGTGTAGTGCTTCTTCCCAAATAAATGTGTGTCAGTGTAGTGCTTCTTCCCAAATAAGTGTGTGTCAGTGTAGTGCTTCTTCCCAAATAGGTGTGTGTCTGTGTAGTGCTTCTTCCCAAATAAGTTTGTGTCAGTGTAGTGCTTCTCCCCAGATAAGTGTGTGTAAGTGTCGAGCTTCTTCGCAAATAGGTGTGTGTCAGTGTCGTGCTTCTTCCCAAATAAGTGTGTGTAAGTGTAGTGCTTGTCCCCAAATAGGTGTGTGTCAGTGTAGTGCTTATTCCCAAATAGGTGTGTGTCAGTGTAGTGCTTCTTGTTAAATAGGTGTGTGTCTGTGTAATGCTTCTTCCCAAATAGGTGTGTGTCTGTGTAGTGCTTCTTCCCAAATAAGTGTGTGTCAGTGTAGTGCTTCTTCCCAAGTAAGTGTGTGTAAGCGTCGAGCTTCTTCGCAAATAAGTGTGTGTCAGTGTAGTGCTTCTACCCAAATAAGTGTGTGTCAGTGTAGTGCTTCTTCCCAAATAAATGTGTGTCAGTGTAGCGCTCCTTCCCAAATAGGTGTGTGTCAGTGTAGTGCTTCTTCCAAAATAACTGTGAGTCAGTGTAGTGATTCTTCCCAAATAAGTGTGTCAGTGTAGTTCTTCTTCCAAAATAAGTGTGTGTCAGTGTAGTGCTACTTCCAAAATAAGTGTGTGTCGGTGTAGTTCTTCTTCCCAAATAAGTGTGTGTAAGTGTGGAGCTTATTCACAAATAGGTGTGCGTCAGTGTCGTGGTTCTTCCCAAATAGGTGTGTGTCAGTGTAGTGCTTCATCCCAAATAAGTGAGTGTCCCAAATAAGTGTGTGTAAGTGTAGTGCTTCTTCCCAAGTAGGTGTGTGTCAGTGTAGTGATTGTCCCCAAATAGGAGTGTGTCAGTGTAGTGCTTGTCCCCAAATAGGTGTGTGTCAGTTTAGTGCTTGTCCCCAAATAGGTGAGTGTCAGTGTAGTGCTTCCTCCCAAATAGGAGTGTGTCAGTGTAGTGCTTCTTCCCAAATAGGTGTGTGTCAGTGTACTGCTTCTTCCCAAATAGGTGTGTGTCAGTGTAGTGCTTCTTCCCAAATAGGTGTGTATCAGTGTAGTGCTTCTTCCCAAATAGGTGTGTGTGAGTGTAGTGCTTCTTCCCAAATAGGTGTGTGTCAGTGTAGCGCTTCTTCCCAAATAGGTGTGTGTCAGTGTAGTGCTTCTTCCAAACTAAGTGTGAGTCAGTGTAGTGATTCTTCCCAAATAAGTGTGTCAGTGTAGTTCTTCTTCCAAAATAAGTGTGTGTCAATGTAGTGCTTCTTCCAAAATAAGTGTGTGTCGGTGTAGTTCTTCTTCCCAAATAAGTGTGTGTAAGTGTGGAGCTTCTTCGCAAATAGGTGTGTGTCAGTGTCGTGGTTCTTCCCAAATAGGTGTGTGTCAGTGTAGTGCTTCATCCCAAATAAGTGAGTGTCAGTATAGTGCATCTTCCCAAATACGTGTGTTTCAGTGTAGTGCTTCTTCCCAAATAAGTGTCTGTCAGTGTAGTGCTTCATCCCAAATAAGTGTGAGTCAGTGTAGTGCTTCTTCCCAAATAAGTGTGTGTAAGTGTCGAGCTTCTTCGCAAATAAGTGTGAGTCAGTGTAGTGCTTCATCCCAAATAAGTGTGAGTCAGTGTAGTGCTTCTTCCCAAATAAGTGTGTGTAAGTGTCGAGCTTCTTCGCAAATAAGTGTGAGTCAGTGTAGTGCTTCTTCCCAAATAAGTGTGTGTCAGTGTAGTGCTTCTCCAGAAATAAGTGTGTGTCTGTGTAGTGCTTCTTCCCAAATAGGAGTGTGTCAGTGTAGTGCTTCTTCCCAAATAAGTGTGTGTAAGTGTAGTGCTTCTTCCCAAATAGGTGTGTGTCTGTGTCATGCTTCTTCCCAAATAAGTGTGTGTCTGTGTAGTGCTTCATCCCAAATAGGTGTGTGTCTGTGTAGTGCTTATTCCCAAATAGTTGTGTGTCAGTGTAGTGCTTCTTCCCAAATAGGTATGTGTCTGTGTAGTGCTTCTTCCCAAATAGGTGTGTGTCTGTGTAGTGCTTCTTCCCAAATAAGTGTGTGCCAGTGTAGTGCTTTTTCCCAAGTAAGTGTGTGTAAGTGTCAAGCTTCTTCGCAAATAAGTGTGTCTCAGTGTAGTGCTTCTTCCCAAATAAGTGTGTGTCAGTGTAGTGCTTCTTCCCAAATAAGTGTGTGTCAGTGTAGTGCTTCTTCCCAAATAAGTGTGTGTCAGTGTAATGCTTCTTTCCAGATAAGTGTGTGTAAGTGTCAGGCTTCTTCGCAAATAGGTGTGTGTCAGTGTTGTGCTTCTTCCCAAATAAGTGTGTGTAAGTGTAGTGCTTCTTCCCAAATAGGTGTGTGTCAGTGTAGTGATTGTCACCAAATAGGTGTGTGTCAGTGTAGTGCTTGTCCCCAAATGGGTGTGTGTCAGTTTAGTGCTTGTCCCCAAATAGGTGTGTGTCAGTGTAGTGCTTCTTCCCAAATAGGTGTGTGTCAGTGTAGTGCTTCTTCCCAAATAGGTGTATGTCAGTGTAGCGCTTCTTCCCAAATAGGAGTGTGTCAGTGTAGTGCTTCTTCCCAAATCGGTGTGTGTCAGTGTAGTGCTTCTTCCCAAATAGGTGTGTGTCTGTGTAGTGCTTCTTCCCAAATAAGTGTGTGTCAGTGTAGTGCTTCTTCCCAAATAGGTGTGTGTCTGTGTAGTGCTTCTTCCCAAATAAGTTTGTGTCAGTGTAGTGCTTCTTCCCAAGTGTGTGTCAGTGTAGTGCTTCTCCCCAGATAAGTGTGTGTAAGTGTCGAGCTTCTTCGCAAATAGGTGTGTGTCAGTGTCGTGCTTCTTCCCAAATAAGTGTGTGTAAGTGTAGTGCTTGTCCCCAAATAGGTGTGTGTCAGTGTAGTGCTTATTCCCAAATAGGTGTGTGTCAGTGTAGTGCTTCTTGTTAAATAGGTGTGTGTCTGTGTAATGCTTCTTCCCAAATAGGTGTGTGTCTGTGTAGTGCTTCTTCCCAAATAAGTGTGTGTCAGTGTAGTGCTTCTTCCCAAGTAAGTGTGTGTAAGCGTCGAGCTTCTTCGCAAATAAGTGTGTGTCAGTGTAGTGCTTCTACCCAAATAAGTGTGTGTCAGTGTAGTGCTTCTTCCCAAATAAATGTGTGTCAGTGTAGTGCTTCTTCCCAAATAAGTGTGTGTCAGGGTAGTGCTTCTTCCCAAATAGGTGTGTGTCTGTGTAGTGCTTCTTCCCAAATAAGTTTGTGTCAGTGTAGTGCTTCTCCCCAGATAAGTGTGTGTAAGTGTCGAGCTTCTTCGCAAATAGGTGTGTGTCAGTGTCGTGCTTCTTCCCAAATAAGTGTGTGTAAGTGTAGTGCTTGTCCCCAAATAGGTGTGTGTCAGTGTAGTGCTTATTCCCAAATAGGTGTGTGTCAGTGTAGTGCTTCTTGTTAAATAGGTGTGTGTCTGTGTAATGCTTCTTCCCAAATAGGTGTGTGTCTGTGTAGTGCTTCTTCCCAAATAAGTGTGTGTCAGTGTAGTGCTTCTTCCCAAGTAAGTGTGTGTAAGCGTCGAGCTTCTTCGCAAATAAGTGTGTGTCAGTGTAGTGCTTCTACCCAAATAAGTGTGTGTCAGTGTAGTGCTTCTTCCCAAATAAATGTGTGTCAGTGTAGCGCTCCTTCCCAAATAGGTGTGTGTCAGTGTAGTGCTTCTTCCAAAATAACTGTGAGTCAGTGTAGTGATTCTTCCCAAATAAGTGTGTCAGTGTAGTTCTTCTTCCAAAATAAGTGTGTGTCAGTGTAGTGCTACTTCCAAAATAAGTGTGTGTCGGTGTAGTTCTTCTTCCCAAATAAGTGTGTGTAAGTGTGGAGCTTATTCACAAATAGGTGTGCGTCAGTGTCGTGGTTCTTCCCAAATAGGTGTGTGTCAGTGTAGTGCTTCATCCCAAATAAGTGAGTGTCCCAAATAAGTGTGTGTAAGTGTAGTGCTTCTTCCCAAGTAGGTGTGTGTCAGTGTAGTGATTGTCCCCAAATAGGAGTGTGTCAGTGTAGTGCTTGTCCCCAAATAGGTGTGTGTCAGTTTAGTGCTTGTCCCCAAATAGGTGAGTGTCAGTGTAGTGCTTCCTCCCAAATAGGAGTGTGTCAGTGTAGTGCTTCTTCCCAAATAGGTGTGTGTCAGTGTACTGCTTCTTCCCAAATAGGTGTGTGTCAGTGTAGTGCTTCTTCCCAAATAGGTGTGTATCAGTGTAGTGCTTCTTCCCAAATAGGTGTGTGTGAGTGTAGTGCTTCTTCCCAAATAGGTGTGTGTCAGTGTAGCGCTTCTTCCCAAATAGGTGTGTGTCAGTGTAGTGCTTCTTCCAAACTAAGTGTGAGTCAGTGTAGTGATTCTTCCCAAATAAGTGTGTCAGTGTAGTTCTTCTTCCAAAATAAGTGTGTGTCAATGTAGTGCTTCTTC
Organism: Schistocerca gregaria; assembly: GCF_023897955.1. NCBI lineage: Eukaryota > Metazoa > Arthropoda > Insecta > Orthoptera > Acrididae > Schistocerca > Schistocerca gregaria. The sequence continues at coordinate 2,304,895 of NW_026061713.1, read as the reverse complement.
CAAAATAAGTGTGTGTCGGTGTAGTTCTTCTTCCCAAATAAGTGTGTGTAAGTGTGGAGCTTCTTCGCAAATAGGTGTGTGTCAGTGTCGTGGTTCTTCCCAAATAGGTGTGTGTCAGTGTAGTGCTTCATCCCAAATAAGTGAGTGTCAGTATAGTGCATCTTCCCAAATACGTGTGTTTCAGTGTAGTGCTTCTTCCCAAATGAGTGTCTGTCAGTGTAGTGCTTCATCCCAAATAAGTGTGAGTCAGTGTAGTGCTTCTTCCCAAATAAGTGTGTGTAAGTGTCGAGCTTCTTCGCAAATAAGTGTGAGTCAGTGTAGTGCTTCATCCCAAATAAGTGTGAGTCAGTGTAGTGCTTCTTCCCAAACAAGTGTGTGTAAGTGTCGAGCTTCTTCGCAAATAAGTGTGAGTCAGTGTAGTGCTTCTTCCCAAATAAGTGTGTGTCAGTGTAGTGCTTCTCCAGAAATAAGTGTGTGTCTGTGTAGTGCTTCTTCCCAAATAGGAGTGTGTCAGTGTAGTGCTTCTTCCCAAATAAGTGTGTGTAAGTGTAGTGCTTCTTCCCAAATAGGTGTGTGTCTGTGTCATGCTTCTTCCCAAATAAGTGTGTGTCTGTGTAGTGCTTCATCCCAAATAGGTGTGTGTCTGTGTAGTGCTTATTCCCAAATAGTTGTGTGTCAGTGTAGTGCTTCTTCCCAAATAGGTATGTGTCTGTGTAGTGCTTCTTCCCAAATAGGTGTGTGTCTGTGTAGTGCTTCTTCCCAAATAAGTGTGTGCCAGTGTAGTGCTTTTTCCCAAGTAAGTGTGTGTAAGTGTCAAGCTTCTTCGCAAATAAGTGTGTCTCAGTGTAGTGCTTCTTCCCAAATAAGTGTGTGTCAGTGTAGTGCTTCTTCCCAAATAAGTGTGTGTCAGTGTAGTGCTTCTTCCCAAATAAGTGTGTGTCAGTGTAATGCTTCTTTCCAGATAAGTGTGTGTAAGTGTCGAGCTTCTTCGCAAATAGGTGTGTGTCAGTGTTGTGCTTCTTCCCAAATAAGTGTGTGTAAGTGTAGTGCTTCTTCCCAAATAGGTGTGTGTCAGTGTAGTGATTGTCACCAAATAGGTGTGTGTCAGTGTAGTGCTTGTCCCCAAATGGGTGTGTGTCAGTTTAGTGCTTGTCCCCAAATAGGTGTGTGTCAGTGTAGTGCTTCTTCCCAAATAGGTGTGTGTCAGTGTAGTGCTTCTTCCCAAATAGGTGTATGTCAGTGTAGCGCTTCTTCCCAAATAGGAGTGTGTCAGTGTAGTGCTTCTTCCCAAATCGGTGTGTGTCAGTGTAGTGCTTCTTCCCAAATAGGTGTGTGTCTGTGTAGTGCTTCTTCCCAAATAAGTGTGTGTCAGTGTAGTGCTTCTTCCCAAATAGGTGTGTGTCTGTGTAGTGCTTCTTCCCAAATAAGTTTGTGTCAGTGTAGTGCTTCTTCCCAAGTGTGTGTCAGTGTAGTGCTTCTCCCCAGATAAGTGTGTGTAAGTGTCGAGCTTCTTCGCAAATAGGTGTGTGTCAGTGTCGTGCTTCTTCCCAAATAAGTGTGTGTAAGTGTAGTGCTTGTCCCCAAATAGGTGTGTGTCAGTGTAGTGCTTATTCCCAAATAGGTGTGTGTCAGTGTAGTGCTTCTTGTTAAATAGGTGTGTGTCTGTGTAATGCTTCTTCCCAAATAGGTGTGTGTCTGTGTAGTGCTTCTTCCCAAATAAGTGTGTGTCAGTGTAGTGCTTCTTCCCAAGTAAGTGTGTGTAAGCGTCGAGCTTCTTCGCAAATAAGTGTGTGTCAGTGTAGTGCTTCTACCCAAATAAGTGTGTGTCAGTGTAGTGCTTCTTCCCAAATAAATGTGTGTCAGTTTAGTGCTTCTTCCCAAATAAGTGTGTGTCAGTGTAGTGTTTCTTCCCAAATACGTGTGTGTCAGTGTAGTGCTTCTTCCCAAATAAGTGTGTGTCAGTGTAGTGCTTCTTCCCAAATAGGTGTTTGTCTGTGTAGTGCTTCTTCCCAAATAGGTGTGTGTCTGTGTGGTGCTTCTTCCCAAATAGGTGTGTGTCTGTGTAGTGCTACTTCCCAAATAGGTGCGTGTCTGTGTCGTGCTTCTTCCCAAATAAGTGTGTGTCAGTGTAGTGCTTCTTCCCAAATAAGTGTGTGTCTGTGTAGTGCTTCTTCCCAAATAAGTGTGTGTCTGTGTAGTGCTTCTTCCCAAATAGGTGTGTGTCAGTGTAGTGCTTCTTCCCAAATAGGTGTGTATCAGTGTAGTGCTTCTTCCCAAATAGATGTGTGTAAGTGTAGTGCATCTTCCCAAATAGGTGTGTGTCAGTGTAGTGCTTCTTCCCAAATAGGTGTGTGTCAGTGTAGTGCTTTTTTTCAAATAGGTGTGTGTCTATGTAATGCTTCTTCCCAAATAGGTGTGTGTCTGTGTAGTGCTTCTTCCCAAATAGGTGTGTGTCAGTGTAGTGCTTCTTCCCAAATAAGTGTGTGTCTGTGTAGTGCTTCTTCCCAAATAGGTGTGTGTCAGTGTAGTGCTTCTTCCCAAATAGGTGTGTGTCTGTGTAGTTTTTCTTCCCAAATAGGTGTGTGTCTGTGTAGCGCTTCTTCCCAAATAAGTGTGTGTCAGTGTAGTGCTTCTTCCCAAATAAGTGTGTGTCAGTGTAGTGCTTCTTCCCAAATAGGTGTGTGTCAGTGTAGTGCTTCTTAACAAATATGTGTGTGTCAGTGTGGTGCTTCTTCCCACATTGGGTTGTGTCAGTGTAGTGCTCCTTCTAAAATAGGTGTGTGTGTGTGTGTAGTGCTTCTTCCCAAATAGGTGTGTGTCAGTGTAGTGCTTCTTCCCAAATAGATGTGTGTCAGTGTAGTGCATCTTCCCAAATAGGTGTGTGTCAGTGTAGTGCTTCTTCCCAAGTAAGTGTGTGTCAGTGTAGTGCTTCTTTTCAAATAGGTGTGTGTCTATGTAATGCTTCTTCCCAAATAGGTGTGTGTCTGTGTAGTGCTTCTTCCCAAATATGTGTGTGTCAGTGTAGTGCTTCTTCCCAAATAAGTGTGTGTCTGTGTAGTGCTTCTTCCCAAATAGGTGTGTGTCAGTGTAGTGCTTCCTCCCAAATGGGTGTGTGTCTGTGTAGTGCTTCTTCCCAAATAGGTGTGTGTCTGTGTAGCGCTTCTTAACAAATAAGTGTGTGTCAGTGTAGTGCTTCTTCCCAAATAAGTGTGTGTCAGTGTAGTGCTTCTTCCCAATAAGTGTGTGTAAATGTCGAGCTTCTGCGCAAATAAGTATGAGTCAGTGTAGTTCTTCTTCCCAAATAAGTGTGAATCAGTGTAGTGATATCTCCCAAATAAGTGTGTGTCAGTGTAGTGCTTCTTCCCAAATAAGTGTGTGTCAGTGTAGTGCTTCTTCCCAAATAGGTGTGTGTCAGTGTAGTGCTTCTTAACAAATATGTGTGTGTCAGTGTGGAGCTTCTTCGCAAATAGGTGTGTGTCAGTGTCGTGGTTCTTCCCAAATAGGTGTGTGTCAGTGTAGTGCTTCATCATAAGTAAGTGTGTGTCAGTATAGTGCTTCTTCCCAAATACGTGTGTGTCAGTGTAGTGCTTCTTCCCAAATACGTGTGTGTCAGTGTATTTATTTATTTATTTATTTATGCATTTATTTTACCTGGCAAGATTAGGGCCTTCAGGCCCTCTCTTACACCTAACCAGGCATACTCAGGTTGAACGAGTTACAGTTTCTACTTAACATTAAGGACATATAGCCTATTATGCAGTATTGATGTTAAAGAAAAAAATAGATATTATAACAGTAGTATAATGATAATTATAACAATAAAAAATAATTATAACAATCAATAATAATAATAATAATAATAATAATAATAATAATAATAATAATAGTAGTAATAATAATAATAATAATAATAATAATAATAATAATAATAATAATAATAATAGTAATAGTAATAATAATAATAATAATGACTATGTATATGAAAGTAAACATACTTTTCTTTTCTGAATGTCAGTCCCATTGTTAGTTGGGAATTTTCTCGTTATGTTCTTGCAGCTTGTGAGTTATTCTCATCGAGCAGAGACATAAGACGATAGAATGGGGTGAAAGAGATATATAAGAGGTAGATAGGTTAGAGGAAGAGAAATAGAACGGTAAAATTCGAAGCTGTGATGGAGAGGAGAAAGAAAGAGATGGGAGGGGCACAAGAATGGTGGTTATACCGTCCCTAATATGTAAGCTTTGAGTTCCCTCTTGAATGTTGAGTAGTTCTGGATAAGACGCAGATCACAGGGGAGCGCGTTCCATAGTCGTATGGCTGAGATGGAGAATGACACGGAGAAAGATTTTGTGTTATGTAAAGGTACAGCCAAGATGATAGACGTATCCGATCTAGTGTTGCGATTGTGGAATGACGATAGGTGTTTAATGTGAGAAGATAAGTATTGGGGGCACCAGTGGCTAAGAAATCGATGAAGTAAGCACATCGTGTGGAGATCGCGTGCCGTATGTGGGCGTATCCAACCTAGCTGGGAGTATGAAGGACTGATATGATCATACAACCGAATATTGCACACGTATCTAACGCAAGCATTCATCACTAGCTCGAGGCATCTAGAATTTTCACTATTTGTGCCGTGTTGAACTACATCGCAGTAGTAAAGATTAGGCAAGACTAGTGTTTGGACTAATTTTTGTTTAACATGGGTTGGAAATATTTTTCTAAACTTTTGAATTGCATGTAGGGAGGAGAGCGATTTCCGGCAAGCTGTGACTGTTTGTTCTTCCCAGTTTAGGTGTTCATCCAAGATTATTCCAAGGTCTTTAACTGTTTTTTGGTATGGTAGTTGGGTACCATTGAGGAGTATTTTAGGGACTGTTTCGCGAAAGTACCGGCTGATTAACTTTGGATGAGATATAAGTATGACCTGGGATTTCTTGGGGTTTAGTTTCAGACCTAGGTTCTGTGCCCATCGAGAAACAGAACAAAGATCTGCGTTCATACTCGCTACTGCGCCAGCAATGTTTTTGGGGCTTGCACTTATGTACAGTTGGATGTCGTCGGCATAAAGATGGTAGTTGCAGGAGTGAATCACTGAAGAAATATCATTAATGTACAGTGAGAAGAGTAGTGGACCAAGGACGGAGCCTTGGGGAACTCCAGAGCGCACGCTTTTCCATGATGACTTTTCCGACCCACAAATGACTTGTTGACTTCTGTTTTTGAGGTAGCTGTCGAACCATTGTATTGCGCTGTTTGAGAAATTCAGCTGTTTCATTTTAATTAGTAATATATCGAAGTCAACTGTGGCAAAAGCCTTGCTAAAGTCAAGCAGTGTTAGGATAGTAGCTTCACGTCTGTCCATAGCATGTTTAATGTCATCAGTTACTTTGGTTAATGCGGTTGCTGTACTATGGTGCTTTCGAAAGCCTGACTGATATTCGTCATGGACGTTATGAGTTTTGAGGTAATCCATCAGTTGTTCATGGACGATGTGCTCTAGGGCTTTAGAAATTGCAGGTAGTATGCTGATCGGCCTGTAGTCACCTGGCGACTTAGGGTTGTCAGTCTTGGGTATAGGCTTAATTAAACTTTGCTTCCACTCAGTAGGATATGTACTACTGACAAGAGACAGGTTGAAGATGTCTGTGATAACTGGAATAATAGTGTCTACGACGTTCTTAATCATGCCAATGCTCACTCCATCATTTCCTACTGCCTCGGAAGAGATTCTCATAATTGCCTTGTGTACTGTGCCGGTAGTGACATGTTTTAGGAAAAACTTGTCTCTCGAGAGATTGATATCTTGGGGCTGGTAATTTGTCGCTGCGTGGCAGTTTGCAGCTGTTGAGAAAAAATCGTTTAATTCTTCTGCAGACGCTTGATAAACAGCGTCAGATCTTCGCTTCCCTATACCGAAACTGCGCAGCTTTTTCCACAGTGCAGCAGGTTTTGATATGCCGCATACGACAGAGCGGGCATGTCTGATTTTGGCATTCCTCACGCTTTGCTTGGTTCTGTTTCGGAGTTTCCTATAAGCTTCGTACGCCTCGGGAGTTGGGTTACGCTTGAAGGCCCTATGTGCAGCATCACGTTTATTCATTAACTGACGTAATGCAGTGGTGAGCCACGGAGCGGGAGCTCTCTTTACCTTAACAGTGCGTTGAGGAGCATGTTTATCATACAGTGCAATAATTTTGCGACATAATTGCCGAATTTTTTCGTCTAAAGTCGGTTCATCGTTTATATCATGCCAAGGGATGTCTGAGCAATCCTTTTGAAGAGCGTCATGGTTAACATTTTTTAAGTTTCTGTAGGTTACCAGGTGAGATTTTTCTTTGGTAGTATGCATTGAGTAATTTAAAAATATCACGTCATGAGCAGAGAGTCCCGGAGCGGATGTCTGATTGGCGCGGATTATTTTATCTGGTCGCTTTGTTGCTATTATATCTATGATTGTGTGGCTGTGTGGCGTGTGATGAGTTGGGTCCAGCGGTGTTAAACTCATATCATTGGAGTGGAACAGTCGCCTTAGTTTTTCGGCAGAGGGAGATTTTAACTGTAAGTCGATGTTTGTGTCGCCCATAATGATTATGTGTTCATACTGTGTCACGAGTGAGGACAGGGCAGACTGAAAGGAGGACATGGCACCGATGTTTGGAGGTTTATAGATTACTCCAATTAGCAGTTTCTGATTTGATGTATTTATTTCGAAAAACAAGAACTCTGCTTCTCCTTCGCCCTTTGCATCCGATGTGCATAGCACAGTAGGTGTCAGATCAGAGCGAACATAGGCACCCACACCACCCCCGCGTCGTGTTTCACGATCTGCCCTTAGGAGAGAGTAACCAGCGATTCGGATAGCGTCGGAAGAAATGTTTGGTTTCAACCAAGTTTCCGAGACGAGGATAATGTGGAACAGCGATTGGCAGAACAGGTCACAGAACTCGTCGAAGTGAGCCGTTAGCGACTGCGCGTTCGCGTGGGCCACAAAGAGCCCGCCGCCGGAACCGGTCCGTCCCATTGTGGCCGCCTGTAGGACCGAGCGCGCTCCGTTTACCTGCTGGCCGGAAGAGGGACAAAAGCTGGATTTCGCGGGGGAAGACATGTTTACAGGTGTCCAAGGTTGTGACTGACTCAAGCGTCTGTGAACTAAAGGTGAAAAACACGCTGGAAGTATCGGAGAAGGGAGCGAAAAGAAAGATGGAAAGTGGCGGTAGTGGTTACGAAAAAGATAATAGTAGTAGCAGTGGTAGTGGCGAAGATGAAAATAACAGATATAGAAAGGCGGTTGTGAGGAGATTCCTGTTAATGGAGAATGTTAATTCCCATTTGACTGACAATATGAATATACATGAGCACTTATAATAGACAAATAAAGAAACAATATTTTTGTGAAACAATTGACTGATTTTAAATAGAGTACTTATGGTACTTATAGAAATAACGGAGCAGTATTTAAGCTAAAAAAATGAAAAGAAAGAATAAAAAAAATTAACTTATATTAGACAGATTACAATATGAGACTTTGTGTCTCGCGAGATTTCGCTCAGTCTTTCAGTTCGAACATGTTTGTCACCGTTTTCCTCCCTCCTTCCGTCTTGATTACGATCCTGCCATCCTGGGTCCATACATTTTGAAGGCCAAACTGTGTGATCGCAGCGTTCAAAACTTTTAGTCTTTCGCGCGTCAGATCTTCCCTCAGGGTAACCCCACTCTTGGCGAGTTTTCTTTTCTGAGCAAACACTTCAGCTCTTTTCCGGTAAGACACAAATTTAATTATTATGGGCCTGGGTTTCATGGCACCTGGTGTCCTGCGCCCAACACGGTGGCTTCTGTCAATATCGGCCACGTCGATCTGCACGCCAAGTTTCTCACGCACGAGGCTAATGGCCAGGTCGTCGGTGTTTTCGCGATCGTTTTCAGCTACCCCGAACAAGCGCAAGCTGTTCCTTCGCTGATACTGCTCAATTTCATCGGTGGCAGCAGACAGTTTAGCCTCTAGGTCGGCGGCTTTTTTCTCTTGTGCGGCCAGGGACTTTCTAAGAGACTGGATTTCGGTGCTGTTGCGCCCGACAGACTCTTGTAGTTTGTCCATGACCGCGGCCGTCACGGAGTCCGTGATGGATTGGACGATTACGTCTAGCGTGTCTTTGCTGTGCAGCGCCGCACTCACCTGGGACCGGACGAGCTCCCCGATGTCGGGAAGCGGGGCCTCACCTGCCGCCGGAGACCGGGCGCCCGCGCTGCCTGCACCCCTGTAGCCTCGCCTGCTGCCGCTTACTCGTGCTCTTCCCATTTTTCACTCACTTATCACTTATCACTTGTGGTAATCAACGGAGAACAATACACCACGGCAAGTAACACTTGTTTAGTCGGATGCACACGTTGTGGACTGCCGCACTTCTCTTTAACACCTTCAATGAGCGGAAAAACTCGCGAGCCGAAGAAACGCGCGTCACTCAGTGGCCGCCATATTGGATTTACTTCCAAAATAAGTGTGTGTCAGTGTAGTGCTTCTTCCCAAATAAGTGTGTGTCAGTGTAGTGCTTCTTCCCAAATAAGTGTGTGTCTGTGTAGTGCTTCTTACCAAGTAGGTGTGTGTCTGTGTAGTGCTTATTCCCAAATAGGTGTGTGTCGGTGTAGTGCTTCTTAAAAAATAGGTGTGTGTCTGTGTAGTGCTTCTTCCCAAATAGGTGTGTGTCTGTGTAGTGCTTCTTCCCAAATAAGTGTGTGTCTGTGTAGTGCTTCTTCCCAAGTAAGTGTGTGTCAGTGTAGTGCTTCTCCCCAGATAAGTGTGTGTAAGTGTCGAGCTTCTTTGCAAATAGGTGTGTGTCAGTGTCGTGCTTCTTCCCAAATAAGTGTGTGTAAGTGTAGTGCTTCTTCCCAAATAGGTGTGTGTCAGTGTAGTGATTGTCCCGAAATAGGTGTGTGTCAGTGTAGTGCTTGTCCCCAAATAGGTGTGTGTCAGTGTAGTGCTTGTCCCCAAATAGGTGTGTGTCAGTGTAGTGCTTCTTCCCAAATAGGAGTGTGTCAGTGTAGTGCTTCTTCGCAAATAGGTGTGTGTCAGTGTACTGCTTCTTCCCAAATAGGTGTGTGTCAGTGTAGTGCTTCTTCCCAAATAGGTGTGTGTCAGTGTAGTGCTTCTTCCCAAATAGGTGTGTATCAGTGTAGTGCTTCCTCCCAAATAAGTGTGTGTCAGTGTAGTGCTTCTTCCCAAATATCTGTGTGTCTGTGTAGTGCTTCTTCCCAAATATGTGTGTGTCAGTGTAGTGCTTCTTCCCAAATAGGCGTGTGTCAGTGTAGTGCTTCTTCCCAAATAGGTGTGTGTCAGTGTAGTGCTTCTTCCCAAATAGGTGTGTGTCAGTGTAGTGCTTATTCCCAAATAGGTGTGTGTCAGTGTTGTGCTTCTTCCCAAATAGGTGTGTGTCTGTGTAGTGCTTCTTCCATAATAAGAGTGTATCAGTGTAGTGCTTCTTCCCAAGTAAGAGTGTGTAAGAGTCGAGCTTCTTCGCAAATAAGTGTGTGTCATTGTAGTGCTTCTTCCCAAGTAAGTGTGTGTCAGTGCAGTGCTTCTTCCCAAATAACTGTGTGTCAGTGTAGTGCTTCTTCCCAAATAAGTGTGTGTCAGTGTAGTGCTTCTTCACAAATAGGTGTGTGTCAGTGTAGTGCTTCTTCAAAAATAAGTGTGAGTCAGTGTAGTGCTTCTTCCCAAATAGGTGTGTGTCAGTGTAGTGCTTCTTCCCAAATAGGTGTTTGTCTGTGTAGTCCTTCTTCCCAAATAAGTGTGTGTCCGTGTAGTGCTTCTTCCCAAATAGGTGTGTGTCAGTGTAGTGCTTCTTCCCAAATAGATATGTGTCAGTGCGGTGCTTCTTCCCAAATAGGTGTGTGTCGGTGTAGTGCTTCTTCTAAAATAGGTGTGTGTGTGTGTGTGTGTAGTGCTTCTTCCCAAATAGGTGTGTGTCAGTGTAGTACGTCTTCCCAAATAGCTGTGTGTCAGTGTAGTGCTTCTTCCCAAATAGGTGTGTGTCAGTGTAGTGCTTCTTTTCAAATAGGTGTGTGTCTATGTAATGCTTCTTCCCAAATAGGTGTGTGTCTGTGTAGTGCTTCTTCCCAAATAGGTGTGTGTCAGTGTAGTGCTTCTTCCCAAATAAGTGTGTGTCTGTGTAGTGCTTCATCCCAAATAGGTGTGTGTCAGTGTAGTGCTTCTTCCCAAATTGGTGTGTGTCTGTGTAGTGCTTCTTCCCAAATAGGTGTGTGTCTGTGTAGCGCTTCTTCCCAAATAAATGTGTGTCAGTGTAGTGCTTCTTCCCAAATAAGTGTGTGTCAGTGTAGTGCTTATTCCCAATAAGTGTGTGTAAATGTCGAGCTTCTTTGCAAATAAGTGTAAGTCAGTATAGTGCTTCTTCCCAAATAGGTGTGTGTCAGTGTAGAGCTTCTTTTCAAATAAGTGTGTGTCTATGTAATGCTTCTTCCCAAATAGGTGTGTGTCTGTGTAGTGCTTCTTCCCAAATAGGTGTGTGTCAGTGTAGTGCTTCTTCCCAAATAAGTGTGTGTCTGTGTAGTGCTTCATCCCAAATAGGTGTGTGTCAGTGTAGTGCTTCTTCCCAAATAGGTGTGTGTCAGTGTAGTACTTCTTCTAAAATAGGTGTGTGTGTGTGTGTGTAGTGCTTCTTCCCAAATAGGTGTGTGTCAGTGTAGTACGTCTTCCCAAATAGCTGTGTGTCAGTGTAGTGCTCCTTCACAAATAGGTGTGTGTCAGTGTACTGCTTCTTCCCAAATAGGTGTGTGTCTGTGTAGTGCTTCTTCCCAAATAGGTGTGTGTCTGTGTTGTGCTTATTCCCAAATAAGTGTGTGTCCGTGTATTGCTTCTTCCCAAATAAGTGTGTGTCAGTGTAGTGCTTCTTCCCAATAAGTGTGTGTAAATGTCGAGCTTCTTTGCAAATAAGTGTAAGTCAGTGTAGTGCTTCTTCCCAAATAAGTGTGTGTAAGTGTCGAACTTGTTCGCAAATAAGTATGAGTCAGTGTAGTTCTTCTTCCCAAATAAGTGTGAGTCAATGTAGTGATTCTTCCCAAATAAGTGTGTGTCAGTGTAGTGCTTCTTCCAAAATAAGTGTGTGTCGGTGTTGTGCTTCTTCCCAAATAAGTGTGTGTAAGTGTGGAGCTTCTTCGCAAATAGGTGTGTGTCAGTGTCGTGGTTCTTCCCAAATAGGTGTGTGTCAGTGTAGCGCTTCATCATAAGTAAGTGTGTGTCAGTATAATACTTCTTCCCAAATACGTGTGTGTCAGTGTAGTGCTTCTTCCAAAATAGGTGTGTGTCAGTGTAGTGCTTCTTCCCAAATAGGAGTGTGTCAGTGTAGTGCTTCTTTCCCAATAGGTGTGTGTCAGTGTACTGCTTCTTCCCAAATAGGTGTGTGTCAGTGTAGTGCTTCTTCCCAAATAGGTGTGTGTCAGTGTAGTGCTTCTTCCCAAATAGGTGTGTATCAGTGTAGTGCTTCTTCCCAAATAAGTGTGTGTCAGTGTAGTGCTTCTTCCCAAATATATGTGTGTCTGTGTAGTGCTTCTTCCCAAATAGGTGTGTGTCAGTGCAGTGCTTCTTCCCAAATAGGTGTGTGTCAGTGTAGTGCTTCTTCCCAAATAGGTGTGTGTCAGTGTAGTGCTTACTCCCAAATAGGTGTGTGTCAGTGTTGTGCTTCTTCCCAAATAGGTGTGTGTCTGTGTAGTGCTTCTTCCCAAATAGGTGTGTGTCTGTGTAGTGCTTCTTCCCAAATAAGAGTGTATCAGTGTAGTGCTTCTTCCCAAGTAAGTGTGTGTAAGTGTCGAGCTTCTTCGCAAATAAGTGTGTGTCAGTGTAGTGCTTCTTCCCAAATAAGTGTGTGTCAGTGTAGTGCTTCTGCCCAAATAGGTGTGTGTCAGTGTGGTGCTTCTGCCCAAATAGGTGTGTGTCAGTGTGATGCTATTTCCCAAATAGGTGTGTGTCAGTGTAGTGCTTCTTCTAAAATAGGTGTGTGTGTGTGTGTGTGTAGTGCTTATTCCCAAATAAGTGTGTGTCCGTGTAGTGCTTCTTCCCAAATAAGTGTGTGTCAGTGTAGTGCTTCTTCCCAAATAGGTTTGTGTCAGTGTAGTGCTTCTTCAAAAATAAGTGTGTGTCAGTGTAGTGCTTCTTCCCAAATAGGTGTGTGTCAGTATAGTGCTTCTTCCCAAATAGGAGTTTGTCTGTGTAGTCCTTCATCCCAAATAAGTGTGTGTCCGTGTAGTGCTTCTTCCCAAATAGGTGTGTGTCAGTGTAGTGCTTCTGCCCAAATAGGTGTGTGTCAGTGTGGTGCTATTTCCCAAATAGGTGTGTGTCAGTGTAGTGCTTCTTCTAAAATAGGTGTGTGTGTGTGTGTGTGTGTAGTGCTTCTTCCCAAATAGGTGTGTGTCTGTGTAGTGCTTCTTCCCAAATAAGAGCGTATCAGTGTAGTGCTTCTTCCCAAGTAAGTGTGTGTAAGTGTCGAGCTTCTTCGCAAATAAGTGTGTGTCAGTGTAGTGCTTCTTCCCAAATAAGTGTGTGTCAGTGTAGTGCTTGTTCCCAAATAAGTGTGTGTCAGTGTAGTGCATCTTCCCAAATAAGTGTGTGTCAGTGTAGTGTTTCTTCCCAAATGGGTTTGTGTCAGTGTAGTGCTTCTTCAAAAATAAGTGTGTGTCAGTGTAGTGTGTCTTCCCAAATAGCTGTGTGTCAGTGTAGTGCTTCTTCCCAAATAGGTGTGTGTCAGTGTAGTGCTTCTTCCCAAATAAGTGTGAGTCAGTGTAGTGCCTCTTCCCAAATAAGTGTGTGTAGGTGTCGAGCTTCTTCGCAAATAAGTGTGAGTCAGTGTAGTGCTTCTTCCCAAATAAGTGTGTGTCAGTGTAGTGCTTCTTCCCAAATAAGTGTGTGCCTGTGTGTTGCTTCTTCCCAAATAGGTGTGTGTCTGTGTAGTGTTTCTTCCCAAACAAGTGTGTGTCAGTGTAGTGCTTCTTCCCAAATACGTGTGTGTCAGTGTAGTGCTTCTTCCCAAATAAGTGTGTGTCTGTGTAGTGCTTCTTCCCAAATAGGTGTGTGTCTGTGTAGTGCTTCTTCCCAAATAGGTGTGTGTCTGTGTAGTGCTTCTTCCCAAATAGGTGCGTGTGTGTGTAGTGCTACTTCCCATATAGGTGTGTGTCTGTGTACTGCTTCTTCCCAAATAGGTGTGTGTCAGTGTAGTGCTTCTTCCCAAATAGGTGTGTGTCAGTGTAGTGCTTCTTCCCAAATAAGTGTGTGTCAGTGTAGTGCTTCTTCCCAAATAGGTGTGTGTCTGTGTAGTGCTTCTTCCCAAATAGGTGTGTGTCTGTGTAGTGCTTCTTCCCAAATAAGTGTGTATCAGTGTAGTGCTTCTTCCCAAACAATTGTGTGTAAGTGTGGAGCTTCTTCGCAAATAGGTGTGTGTCAGTGTCGTGGTTCTTCCCAAATAGGTGTGTGTCAGTGTAGTGCTTCATCATAAGTAAGTGTGTGTCAGTATAGTGCTTCTTCCCAAATATGTGTGTTTCAGTGTAGTGCTTCTTCCCAAATAGGTGTGTGTCAGTGTAGTGCTTCTTCCCAAATAAGTGTGAGTCAGTGTGGTGCTTCTTCCCAAATAAGTGTGTGTAAGTGTCGAGCTTCTTCGCAAATAAGTGTGAGTCAGTGTAGTGCTTCTTCCCAAATAAGTGTGTGTCAGTGTAGTGCTTCTTCCCAAATAAGTGTGTGCCTGTGTGTTGCTTCTTCCCAAATAGGTGTGTGTCTGTGTAGTGTTTCTTCCCAAACAAGTGTGTGTCAGTGTAGTGCTTCTTCCCAAATACGTGTGTGTCACTGTAGTGCTTCTTCCCAAATAAGTGTGTGTCCGTGTAGTGCTTCTTCTCAAATAGGTGTGTGTCTGTGTAGTGCTTCTTCCCAAATAGGTGTGTGTCTGTGTAGTGCTTCTTCCCAAATAGGTGTGTGTCTGTGTAGTGCTACTTCCCATATAGGTGTGTGTCTGTGTAGTGCTACTTCCCAAATAGGTGTGTGTCTGTGTCGTGCTTCTTCCCAAATAAGTGTGTGTCAGTGTAGTGCTTCTTCCCAAATAAGTGTGTGTCAGTGTAGTGCTTCTTCCCAAATAAGTGTGTGTCTGTGTAGTGCTTCTTCCCAAATAGGTGTGTGCCTGTGTAGTGCTTATTCCGAAATAGGTGTGTGTCAGTGTAGTGCTTATTCCCAAATAGGTGTGTGTCAGTGTAGTGCTTCTTCCCAAATAGGTGTGTGTCAGTGTAGTGCTTCTTCCCAAATAGGTGTGTGTCAGTGTAGTGCTTCTTCCCAAATAAGTGTGTGTCAGTGTAGTGCTTCTTCCCAAATAGGTGTGTGTCAGTGTAGTGCTTCTTCTAAAATAGGTGTGTGTGTGTGTGTGTGTAGTGCTTCTTCCCAAATAGGTGTGTGTCAGTGTAGTACGTCTTCCCAAATAGCTGTGTGTCAGTGTAGTGCTTCTTCCCAAATAGGTGTGTGTCAGTGTAGTGCTTCTTTTCAAATAGGTGTGTGTCTATGTAATGCTTCTTCCCAAATAGGTGTGTGTCTGTGTAGTGCTTCTTCCCAAATAGGTGTGTGTCAGTGTAGTGCTTCTTCCCAAATAAGTGTGTGTCTGTGTAGTGCTTCATCCCAAATAGGTGTGTGTCAGTGTAGTGCTTCTTCCCAAATTGGTGTGTGTCTGTGTAGTGCTTCTTCCCAAATAGGTGTGTGTCTGTGTAGCGCTTCTTCCCAAATAAATGTGTGTCAGTGTAGTGCTTCTTCCCAAATAAGTGTGTGTCAGTGTAGTGCTTATTCCCAATAAGTGTGTGTAAATGTCGAGCTTCTTTGCAAATAAGTGTAAGTCAGTATAGTGCTTCTTCCCAAATATGTGTGTGTCAGTGTAGAGCTTCTTTTCAAATAAGTGTGTGTCTATGTAATGCTTCTTCCCAAATAGGTGTGTGTCTGTGTAGTGCTTCTTCCCAAATAGGTGTGTGTCAGTGTAGTGCTTCTTCCCAAATTGGTGTGTGTCTGTGTAGTGCTTCTTCCCAAATAGGTGTGTGTCAGTGTAGTGCTTCTTCCCAAATAGGTGTGTGTCAGTGTGGTGCTTCTTCCCAAATAGGTGTGTGTCAGTGTAGTACTTCTTCTAAAATAGGTGTGTGTGTGTGTGTGTAGTGCTTCTTCCCAAATAGGTGTGTGTCAGTGTAGTACGTCTTCCCAAATAGCTGTGTGTCAGTGTAGTGCTCCTTCACAAATAGGTGTGTGTCGGTGTACTGCTTCTTCCCAAATAGGTGTGTGTCTGTGTAGTGCTTCTTCCCAAATAGGTGTGTGTCTGTGTTGTGCTTATTCCCAAATAAGTGTGTGTCCGTGTATTGCTTCTTCCCAAATAAGTGTGTGTCAGTGTAGTGCTTCTTCCCAATAAGTGTGTGTAAATGTCGAGCTTCTTTGCAAATAAGTGTAAGTCAGTGTAGTGCTTCTTCCCAAAT
The DNA here is from genome assembly GCF_023897955.1 of Schistocerca gregaria. Taxonomy (NCBI): domain Eukaryota; kingdom Metazoa; phylum Arthropoda; class Insecta; order Orthoptera; family Acrididae; genus Schistocerca; species Schistocerca gregaria. Next base: position 2,289,405 of record NW_026061713.1, on the reverse strand, counting down.
AAGTGTGTGTAAGTGTCGAGCTTGTTCGCAAATAAGTATGAGTCAGTGTAGTTCTTCTTCCCAAATAAGTGTGAGTCAATGTAGTGATTCTTCCCAAATAAGTGTGTGTCAGTGTAGTGCTTCTTCCAAAATAAGTGTGTGTCGGTGTTGTGCTTCTTCCCAAATAAGTGTGTGTAAGTGTGGAGCTTCTTCGCAAATAGGTGTGTGTCAGTGTCGTGGTTCTTCCCAAATAGGTGTGTGTCAGTGTAGCGCTTCATCATAAGTAAGTGTGTGTCAGTATAATACTTCTTCCCAAATACGTGTGTGTCAGTGTAGTGCTTCTTCCAAAATAGGTGTGTGTCAGTGTAGTGCTTCTTCCCAAATAGGAGTGTGTCAGTGTAGTGCTTCTTTCCCAATAGGTGTGTGTCAGTGTACTGCTTCTTCCCAAATAGGTGTGTGTCAGTGTAGTGCTTCTTCCCAAATAGGTGTGTGTCAGTGTAGTGCTTCTTCCCAAATAGGTGTGTATCAGTGTAGTGCTTCTTCCCAAATAAGTGTGTGTCAGTGTAGTGCTTCTTCCCAAATATATGTGTGTCTGTGTAGTGCTTCTTCCCAAATAGGTGTGTGTCAGTGCAGTGCTTCTTCCCAAATAGGTGTGTGTCAGTGTAGTGCTTCTTCCCAAATAGGTGTGTGTCAGTGTAGTGCTTACTCCCAAATAGGTGTGTGTCAGTGTTGTGCTTCTTCCCAAATAGGTGTGTGTCTGTGTAGTGCTTCTTCCCAAATAGGTGTGTGTCTGTGTAGTGCTTCTTCCCAAATAAGAGTGTATCAGTGTAGTGCTTCTTCCCAAGTAAGTGTGTGTAAGTGTCGAGCTTCTTCGCAAATAAGTGTGTGTCAGTGTAGTGCTTCTTCCCAAATAAGTGTGTGTCAGTGTAGTGCTTCTGCCCAAATAGGTGTGTGTCAGTGTGGTGCTTCTGCCCAAATAGGTGTGTGTCAGTGTGATGCTATTTCCCAAATAGGTGTGTGTCAGTGTAGTGCTTCTTCTAAAATAGGTGTGTGTGTGTGTGTGTGTAGTGCTTATTCCCAAATAAGTGTGTGTCCGTGTAGTGCTTCTTCCCAAATAAGTGTGTGTCAGTGTAGTGCTTCTTCCCAAATAGGTTTGTGTCAGTGTAGTGCTTCTTCAAAAATAAGTGTGTGTCAGTGTAGTGCTTCTTCCCAAATAGGTGTGTGTCAGTATAGTGCTTCTTCCCAAATAGGAGTTTGTCTGTGTAGTCCTTCTTCCCAAATAAGTGTGTGTCCGTGTAGTGCTTCTTCCCAAATAGGTGTGTGTCAGTGTAGTGCTTCTGCCCAAATAGGTGTGTGTCAGTGTTTTGCTATTTCCCAAATAGGTGTGTGTCAGTGTAGTGCTTCTTCTAAAATAGGTGTGTGTGTGTGTGTGTGTGTGTAGTGCTTCTTCCCAAATAGGTGTGTGTCTGTGTAGTGCTTCTTCCCAAATAAGAGCGTATCAGTGTAGTGCTTCTTCCCAAGTAAGTGTGTGTAAGTGTCGAGCTTCTTCGCAAATAAGTGTGTGTCAGTGTAGTGCTTCTTCCCAAATAAGTGTGTGTCAGTGTAGTGCTTGTTCCCAAATAAGTGTGTGTCAGTGTAGTGCTTCTTCCCAAATAAGTGTGTGTCAGTGTAGTGTTTCTTCCCAAATAGGTTTGTGTCAGTGTAGTGCTTCTTCAAAAATAAGTGTGTGTCAGTGTAGTGTGTCTTCCCAAATAGCTGTGTGTCAGTGTAGTGCTTCTTCCCAAATAGGTGTGTGTCAGTGTAGTGCTTCTTCCCAAATAAGTGTGAGTCAGTGTAGTGCCTCTTCCCAAATAAGTGTGTGTAGGTGTCGAGCTTCTTCGCAAATAAGTGTGAGTCAGTGTAGTGCTTCTTCCCAAATAAGTGTGTGTCAGTGTAGTGCTTCTTCCCAAATAAGTGTGTGCCTGTGTGTTGCTTCTTCCCAAATAGGTGTGTGTCTGTGTAGTGTTTCTTCTTAAACAAGTGTGTGTCAGTGTAGTGCTTCTTCCCAAATACGTGTGTGTCAGTGTAGTGCTTCTTCCCAAATAAGTGTGTGTCTGTGTAGTGCTTCTTCCCAAATAGGTGTGTGTCTGTGTAGTGCTTCTTCCCAAATAGGTGTGTGTCTGTGTAGTGCTTCTTCCCAAATAGGTGTGTGTCTGTGTAGTGCTTCTTCCCAAATAGGTGTGTGTCTGTGTAGTGCTACTTCCCATATAGGTGTGTGTCTGTGTAGTGCTACTTCCCAAATAGGTGTGTGTCTGTGTCGTGCTTCTTCCCAAATAAGTGTGTGTCAGTGTAGTGCTTCTTCCCAAATAAGTGTGTGTCAGTGTAGTGCTTCTTCCCAAATAAGTGTGTGTCTGTGTAGTGCTTCTTCCCAAATAGGTGTGTGCCTGTGTAGTGCTTATTCCCAAATAGGTGTGTGTCAGTGTAGTGCTTATTCCCAAATAGGTGTGTGTCAGTGTAGTGCTTCTTCCCAAATAGGTGTGTGTCAGTGTAGTGCTTCTTCCCAAATAGGTGTGTGTCAGTGTAGTGCTTCTTCCCAAATAAGTGTGTGTCAGTGTAGTGCTTCTTCCCAAATAGGTGTGTGTCAGTATAGTACTTCTTCCCAAATAGGTGTGTGTCTGTGTAGTGCTTATTCCCAAATAGGTGTGCGTTAGTGTAGTGCTTCTTAACAAATAGGTGTGTGTCTGTGTAGTGCTTCTTCCCAAATAGGTGTGTGTCTGTGTAGTGCTTCTTCCCAAATAAGTGTGTGTCAGTGTAGTGCTTCTTCCCAAGTAAGTGTGTGTCACTGTAGTGCTTCTCCCCAGATAAGTGTGTGTAAGTGTCGAGCTTCTTCGCAAATAGGTGTGTGTCAGTGTCGTGCTTCTTCCCAAATATGTGTGTGTAAGTGTAGTGCTTCTTCCCAAATAGGTGTGTGTCAGTGTAGTGATTGTCCCCAAATAGGTGTGTGTCAGTGTAGTGCTTGTCCCCAAATAGGTGTGTGTCAGTGTAGTGCTTGTCCCCAAATAGGTGTACGTCAGTGTAGTGCTTCTTCCCAAGTAGGAGTGTATCAGTGTAGTGCTTCTTCCCAAATAGGTGTGTGTCAGTGTACTGCTTCTTCCCAAATAGGTGTGTGTCAGTGTAGTGCTTCTTCCCAAATAGGTGTGTGTCAGTGTAGTGCTTCTTCCCAAATAAGTGTGTGTCAGTGTAGTGCTTCTTCCCAAATAGGTGTGTGTCTGTGTAGTGCTTCTTCCCAAATAGGGGTGTGTCTGTGTAGTGCTTCTTCCCAAATAAGTGTGTATCAGTGTAGTGCTTCTTCCCAAACAATTGTGTGTAAGTGTGGAGCTTCTTCGCAAATAGGTGTGTGTCAGTGTCGTGGTTCTTCCCAAATAGGTGTGTGTCAGTGTAGTGCTTCATCATAAGTAAGTGTGTGTCAGTATAGTGCTTCTTCCCAAATATGTGTGTTTCAGTGTAGTGCTTCTTCCCAAATAGGTATGTGTCAGTGTAGTGCTTCTTCCCAAATAAGTGTGAGTCAGTGTGGTGCTTCTTCCCAAATAAGTTTGTGTAAGTGTCGAGCTTCTTCGCAAATAAGTGTGAGTCAGTGTAGTGCTTCTTCCCAAATAAGTGTGTGTCAGTGTAGTGCTTCTTCCCAAATAAGTGTGTGCCTGTGTGTTGCTTCTTCCCAAATAGGTGTGTGTCTGTGTAGTGTTTCTTCCCAAACAAGTGTGTGTCAGTGTAGTGCTTCTTCCCAAATACGTGTGTGTCACTGTAGTGCTTCTTCCCAAATAAGTGTGTGTCTGTGTAGTGCTTCTTCCCAAATAGGTGTGTGTCTGTGTAGTGCTTCTTCCCAAATAGGTGTGTGTCTGTGTATTGCTTCTTCCCAAATAGGTGTGTGTCTGTGTAGTGCTACTTCCCATATAGGTGTGTGTCTGTGTAGTGCTACTTCCCAAATAGGTGTGTGTCTGTGTCGTGCTTCTTCCCAAATAAGTGTGTGTCAGTGTAGTGCTTCTTCCCAAATAAGTGTGTGTCAGTGTAGTGCTTCTTCCCAAATAAGTGTGTGTCTGTGTAGTGCTTCTTCCCAAATAGGTGTGTGCCTGTGTAGTGCTTATTCCGAAATAGGTGTGTGTCAGTGTAGTGCTTATTCCCAAATAGGTGTGTGTCAGTGTAGTGCTTCTTCCCAAATAGGTGTGTGTCAGTGTAGTGCTTCTTCCCAAATAGGTGTGTGTCAGTGTAGTGCTTCTTCCCAAATAAGTGTGTGTCAGTGTAGTGCTTCTTCCCAAATAGGTGTGTGTCAGTATAGTGCTTCTTCCCAAATAGGTGTGTGTCTGTGTAGTGCTTATTCCCAAATAGGTGTGTGTCAGTGTAGTGCTTCTTAACAAATAGGTGCGTGTCTGTGTAGTGCTTCTTCCCAAATAGGTGTGTGTCTGTGTAGTGCTTCTTCATAAAAAAGGGTGTGTCAGTGTAGTGCTTCTTCCCAACTAAGTGTGTGTCAGTGTAGTGCTTCTCCCCAGACAAGTGTGTGTAAGTGTCGAGCTTCTTCGCAAATAGGTGTGTGTCAGTGTCGTGCTTCTTCCCAAATAAGTGTGTGTAAGTGTAGTGCTTCTTCCCAAATAGGTGTGTGTCAGTGTAGTGACTGTCCCCAAATAGGTGTGTGTCAGTGTAGTGCTTGTCCCCAAATAGGTGTGTGTCAGTGTAGTGCTTGTCCCCAAATAGGTGTGTGTCAGTGTAGTGCTTCTTCCCAAGTAGGAGTGTGTCAGTGTAGTGCTTCTTCCCAAATAGGTGTGTGTCAGTGTACTGCTTCTTCCCAAATAGGTGTGTGTCAGTGTAGTGCTTCTTCCCAAATAGGTGTGTATCAGTGTAGTGCTTCTTCCCAAATAGGTGTGTGTCTCTGTAGTGCTTCTTCCCAAATAGGTGTGTGTCAGTGTAGTGCTTCTTCCCAAATAGGTGTGTGTCAGTGTAGTGCTTCTTCAAAAAATAGGTGTGTGTCAGTGTAGTGCTTCTTCCCAAATAGGTGTGTGTCAGTGTAGTGCTTCTTCCCAAATAAGTGTGTGTCAGTGTAGTGCTTCTTCCCAAATAGGTGTGTGTCTGTGTAGTGCTTCTTCCCAAATAGGTGTGTGTCTGTGTAGTGCTTCTTCCCAAATAAGTGTGTATCAGTGTAGTGCTTCTTCCCAAGTAAGTGTGTGTAAGTGTAGAGCTTCTTCGCAAATAAGTGTGTGTCAGTGTAGTGCTTCTTCCCAAATAAGTGTGTGTCAGTGTAGTGCTTCTTCCCAAATAGGTGTGTGTCAGTGTAGTGCGTCTTCCCAAATAAGTGTGTATCAGTGTAGTGCTTCTTCCCAAATAGGTGTGTGTCAGTATAGTGCTTCTTCCCATATAGGTGTTTGTCAGTGTAGTCCTTCTTCCTAAATAAGTGAGTGTCCGTGTAGTGCTTCTTCCCAAATATGTGTGTGTCAGTGTAGTGCTTCTTCCCAAATAGGTGTGTGTCAGTGTGGTGCTTCTTCCCAAATAGGTGTGTGTCAGTGTAGTGCTTCTTCTAAAATAGGTGTGTGTGTGTGTAGTGCTTCTTCTCAAATAGGTGTGTGTCAGTGTAGTGCGTCTTCCCAAATAGCTGTGTGTCAGTGTAGTGCTTCTTCCCAAATAGGTGTGTGTCAGTGTAGTGCTTCTTTTCAAATAGGTGTGTGTCTATGTAATGCTTCTTCCCAAATAGGTGTGTGTCTGTGTAGTGCTTCTTCCCAAATAGGTGTGTGTCAGTGTAGTGCTTCTTCCCAAATAAGTGTGTGTCTGTGTAGTGCTTTTTCCCAAATAGGTGTGTGTCAGTGTAGTGCTTCTTCCCAAATAGGTGTGTGTCTGTGTAGTGCTTCTTCCCAAATAGGTGTGTGTCTGTGTAGCGCTTCTTCCCAAATAAGTGTCTGTCAGTGTAGTGCTTCTTCCCAAATAAGTGTGTGTCAGTGTAGTGCTTATTCCCAATTAGTGTGTGTAAATGTCGAGCTTCTTTGAAAATAAGTGTAAGTCAGTATAGTGCTTCTTCCCAAATAGGTGTGTGTCAGTGTAGTGCTTCTTTTCAAATAGGTGTGTGTCTATGTAATGCTTCTTCCCAAATAGGTGTGTGTCTGTGTAGTGCTTCTTCCCAAATAGGTGTGTGTCAGTGTAGTGCTTCTTCCCAAATAAGTGTGTGTCTGTGTTGTGCTTCTTCCCAAATAGGTGTGTGCCAGTGTAGTGCTTCTTCACAAATAGGTGTGTGTCTCTGTAGTGCTTCTTCCCAAATAGGTGTGTGTCTCTGTAGTGCTTCTTCCCAAATAGGTGTGTGTCTGCATAGCGCTTCCTCCCAAATAAATGTGTGTCAGTGTAGTGCTTCTTCCCAAATAAGTGTGTGTCAGTGTAGTGCTTCTTCCCAATTAGTGTGTGTAAATGTCGAGCTTCTTTGCAAATAAGTGTAAGTCAGTGTAGTGCTTCTTCCCAAATAAGTGTGTGTAAGTGTCGAGCTTCTTCGCAAATAAGTATGAGTCAGTGTAGTTCTTCTTCCCAAAAAAGTGTGAGTCAGTGTAGTGATTCTTCACAAATATGTTTGTGTCAGTGTAGTGCTTATTCCACAATAAGTGTGTGTCGGTGTAGTGCTTCTTCCCAAATAAGTGTGTGTAAGTGTGGAGCTTCTTCGCAAATAGGTGTGTGTCAGTGTCGTGGTTCTTCCCAAATAGGTGTGTGTCAGTGTAGTGCTTCATCATAAGTAAGTGTGTGTCAGTATAGTGCTTCTTCCCAAATACGTGTGTGTCAGTGTAGTGCTTCTTCCCAAATAAGTGTGTGTAAGTGTCGAGCTTCTTCGCAAATAAGTGTGAGTCAGTGTAGTGCTTCTTCCCAAATAAGTGTGTGTCAGTGTAGTGCTTCTTCCCAAATAAGTGTGTGTCTGTGTAGTGCTTCTTCTCAAATAGGTGTGTGTCTGTGTAGTGTTTCTTCCCAAACAAGTGTGTGTCAGTGTAGTGCTTCTTCCCAAATACGTGTGTGTCAGTGTAGTGCTTCTTCCCAAATAAGTGTGTGTCCGTGTAGTGCTTCTTCCCAAATAGGTGTGTGTCTGTGTAGTGCTTCTTCCCAAATAGGTGTGTGTCTGTGTAGTGCTTCTTCCCAAATAGGTGTGTGTCTGTGTAGTGCTATTTCCCAAATAGGTGTGTGTCTGTGTAGTGCTTCTTCCCAAATATGTGTGTGTCTGTGTCGTGCTTCTTCCCAAATAAGTGTGTGTCAGTGTAGTGCTTCTTCCCAAATAAGTGTGTGTCAGTGTAGTGCTTCTTCCCAAATAAGTGTGTGTCTGTGTAGTGCTTCTTCCCAAATAGGTGTGTGCCTGTGTAGTGCTTATTCCGAAATAGGTGTGTGTCAGTGTAGTGCTTATTCCCAAATAGGTGTGTGTCAGTGTAGTGCTTCTTCCCAAATAGGTGTGTGTCAGTGTAGTGCTTCTTCCCAAATAGGTGTGTGTCAGTGTAGTGCTTCTTCCCAAATAAGTGTGTGTCAGTGTAGTGCTTCTTCCCAAATAGGTGTGTGTCAGTATAGTGCTTCTTCCCAAATAGGTGTGTGTCTGTGTAGTGCTTATTCCCAAATAGGTGTGTGTCTGTGTAGTGCTTATTCCCAAATAGGTGTGTGTCAGTGTAGTGCTTCTTAACAAATAGGTGTGTGTCTGTGTAGTGCTTCTTCCCAAATAGGTGTGTGTCTGTGTAGTGCTTCTTTATAAAAAAGGGTGTGTCAGTGTAGTGCTTCTTCCCAAGTAAGTGTGTGTCAGTGTAGTGCTTCTCCCCAGATAAGTGTGTGTAAGTGTCGAGCTTCTTCGCAAATAGGTGTGTGTCAGTGTCGTGCTTCTTCCCAAATAAGTGTGTGTAAGTGTAGTGCTTCTTCCCAAATAGGTGTGTGTCAGTGTAGTGACTGTCCCCAAATAGGTGTGTGTCAGTGTAGTGCTTGTCCCCAAATAGGTGTGTGTCAGTGTAGTGCTTCTTCCCAAGTAGGAGTGTGTCAGTGTAGTGCTTCTTCCCAAATAGGTGTGTGTCAGTGTACTGCTTCTTCCCAAATAGGTGTGTGTCAGTGTAGTGCTTCTTCCCAAATATGTGTGTATCAGTGTAGTGCTTCTTCCCAAATAGGTGTGTGTCTCTGTAGTGCTTCTTCCCAAATAGGTGTGTGTCAGTGTAGTGCTTCTTCCCAAATAGGTGTGTGTCAGTGTAGTGCTTCTTCAAAAAATAGGTGTGTGTCAGTGTAGTGCTTCTTCCCAAATAGGTGTGTGTCAGTGTAGTGCTTCTTCCCAAATAAGTGTGTGTCAGTGTAATGCTTCTTCCCAAATAGGTGTGTGTCTGTGTAGTGCTTCTTCCCAAATAGGTGTGTGTCTGTGTAGTGCTTCTTCCCAAATAAGTGTGTATCAGTGTAGTGCTTCTTCCCAAGTAAGTGTGTGTAAGTGTAGAGCTTCTTCGCAAATAAGTGTGTGTCAGTGTAGTGCTTCTTCCCAAATAAGTGTGTGTCAGTGTAGTGCTTCTTCCCAAATAGGTGTGTGTCAGTGTAGTGCGTCTTCCCAAATAAGTGTGTATCAGTGTAGTGCTTCTTCCCAAATAGGTGTGTGCCAGTATAGTTCTTCTTCCCATATAGGTGTTTGTCAGTGTAGTCCTTCTTCCTAAATAAGTGTGTGTCCGTGTAGTGCTTCTTCCCAAATATGTGTGTGTCAGTGTAGTGCTTCTTCCCAAATAGGTGTGTGTCAGTGTGGTGCTTCTTCCCAAATAGGTGTGTGTCAGTGTAGTGCTTCTTCTAAAATAGGTGTGTGTGTGTGTAGTGCTTCTTCCCAAATAGGTGTGTGTCAGTGTAGTGCGTCTTCCCAAATAGCTGTGTGTCAGTGTAGTGCTTCTTCCCAAATAGGTGTGTGTCAGTGTAGTGCTTCTTTTCAAATAGGTGTGTGTCTATGTAATGCTTCTTCCCAAATAGGTGTGTGTCTGTGTAGTGCTTCTTCCCAAATAGGTGTGTGTCAGTGTAGTGCTTCTTCCCAAATAGGTGTGTGTCAGTATAGTGCTTCTTCCCAAATAGGTGTTTGTCAGTGTAGTCCTTCTTCCCAAATAAGTGTGTGTCCGTGTAGTGCTTATTCCCAAATAAGTGTGTGTCAGTGTAGTGCTTCTTCCCAAATAGGTGTGTGTCAGTATAGTGCTTCTTCCCAAATAGGTGTTTGTCAGTGTAGTCCTTCTTCCCAAATAAGTGTGTGTCCGTGTAGTGCTTATTCCCAAATAAGTGTGTGTCAGTGTAGTGCTTCTTCCCAAATAGGTGTGTGTCAGTGTAGTGCTTCTTCCCAAATAGTTGTGTGTCAGTGTAGTGCTTCTTCTAAAATAGGTGTATGTGTGTGTGTAGTGCTTCTTCCCAAATAGATGTGTGTCAGTGTAGTGCTTCTTCCCAAATAGGCGTATGTCAGTGTAGTGCTTCTTCCCAAATAGGTGTGTGTCTGTGTAGTGCTTCTTCCGAAATAGGTGTGTGCCTCTTTAGTGCTTCTTCCCAAATAGGTGTGTGTCAGTGTAGTGCTTCTTCCCAAATAGGTGTGTGTCAGTGTAGTGCTTCTTCCCAAATAAGTGTGTGTCAGTGTAGTGCTTCTTCCCAAATAGGTGTGTGTCAGTATAGTGCTTCTTCCCAAATAGGTGTTTGTCAGTGTAGTCCTTCTTCCCAAATAAGTGTGTGTCCGTGTAGTGCTTATTCCCAAATAAGTGTGTGTCAGTGTAGTGCTTCTTCCCAAATAGGTGTGTGTCAGTGTAGTGCTTCTTCCCAAATAGTTGTGTGTCAGTGTAGTGCTTCTTCTAAAATAGGTGTATGTGTGTGTGTAGTGCTTCTTCCCAAATAGGTGTGTGTCAGTGTAGTGCTTCTTCCCAAATAGGTGTGTGTCAGTGTAGTGCTTCTTCCCAAATAAATGTGTGTCAGTGTAGTGCTTCTTCCCAAATAGGTGTGTGTCAGTGTAGTGCTTCTTCCCAAATAGGTGTGTGTCTGTGCAGTGCTTCTTCCCAAATGGGTGTGTGGCTATGTAGCGCTTCTTCCCAAATAAGTGTGTGCCAGTGTAGTGCTTCTTCCCAAATAAGTGTGTGTCAGTGTAGTGCTTCTTCCCAATAAGTGTGTGTAAATGTCGAGCTTCTTTGCAAATAAGTGTAAGTCAGTGTAGTGCTTCTTCCCAAATAAGTGTGTGTAAGTGTCGAGCTTCTTCGCAAATAAGTATGAGTCAGTGTAGTTCTTCTTCCCAAATAAGTGTGAGTCAGTGTAGTGATTCTTCCCAAATAAGTGTGTGTCAGTGTAGTGCTTCTTCCAAAATAAGTGTGTGTCGGTGTAGTGCTTGTTCCCAAATAAGTGTGTGTCAGTGTAGTGCTTCTTCAAAAATAAGTGTGAGTCAGTGTAGTGCTTCTAGCCAAATAAGTGTGAGTCAGTGTAGTGCTTCTTCCCAAATAAGTGTGTGTAAGTGTCGAGCTTCTTCGCAAATAAGTGTGAGTCAGTGTAGTGCTTCTTCCCAAATAAGTGTGTGTCTGTGTAGTGCTTCTTCCCAAATAGGTGTGTGTCTGTGTAGTGCTTATTCCCAAATAGGTGTGTGTCAGTGTAGTGCTTCTTCCCAAATAGGTGTGTGTCTGTGTAGTGCTTCTTCCCAAATAGGTGTGTGTCTGTGTAGTGCTTATTCCCAAATAGGTGTGTGTCAGTGTAGTGCTCCTTCACAAATAGGTGTGTGTCAGTGTACTGCTTCTTCCCAAATAGGTGTGTGTCTGCGTAGTGCTTCTTCCCAAATAGGTGTGTGTCTGTGTTGTGCTTATTCCCAAATAAGTGTGTGTCCGTGTATTGCTTCTTCCCAAATAAGTGTGTGTCAGTGTAGTGCTTCTTCCCAATAAGTGTGTGTAAATGTCGAGCTTCTTTGCAAATAAGTGTAAGTCAGTGTAGTGCTTCTTCCCAAATAAGTGTGTGTAAGTGTCGAGCTTGTTCGCAAATAAGTATGAGTCAGTGTAGTTCTTCTTCCCAAATAAGTGTGAGTCAATGTAGTGATTCTTCCCAAATAAGTGTGTGTCAGTGTAGTGCTTCTTCCAAAATAAGTGTGTGTCGGTGTTGTGCTTCTTCCCAAATAAGTGTGTGTAAGTGTGGAGCTTCTTCGCAAATAGGTGTGTGTCAGTGTCGTGGTACTTCCCAAATAGGTGTGTGTCAGTGTAGCGCTTCATCATAAGTAAGTGTGTGTCAGTATAGTACTTCTTCCCAAATACGTGTGTGTCAGTGTAGTGCTTCTTCCAAAATAGGTGTGTGTCAGTGTAGTGCTTACTCCCAAATAGGTGTGTGTCAGTGTTGTGCTTCTTCCCAAATAGGTGTGTGTCTGTGTAGTGCTTCTTCCCAAATAAGAGCGTATCAGTGTATTGCTTCTTCCCAAGTAAGTGTGTGTAAGTGTCGAGCTTCTTCGCAAATAAGTGTGTGTCAGTGTAGTGCTTCTTCCCAAATAAGTGTGTGTCAGTGTAGTGCTTCTGCCCAAATAGGTGTGTGTCAGTGTGGTGCTTCTGCCCAAATAGGTGTGTGTCAGTGTGGTGCTATTTCCCAAATAGGTGTGTGTCAGTGTAGTGCTTCTTCTAAAATAGGTGTGTGTGTGTGTGTGTGTAGTGCTTATTCCCAAATAAGTGTGTGTCCGTGTAGTGCTTCTTCCCAAATAAGTGTGTGTCAGTGTAGTGTTTCTTCCCAAATATGTTTGTGTCAGTGTAGTGCTTCTTCAAAAATAAGTGTGTGTCAGTGTAGTGCTTCTTCCCAAATAGGTGTGTGTCAGTATAGTGCTTCTTCCCAAATAGGAGTTTGTCTGTGTAGTCCTTCTTCCCAAATAAGTGTGTGTCCGTGTAGTGCTTCTTCCCAAATAGGTGTGTGTCAGTGTAGTGCTCCTGCCCAAATAGGTGTGTGTCAGTGTGGTGCTATTTCCCAAATAGGTGTGTGTCAGTGTAGTGCTTCTTCTAAAATAGGTGTGTGTGTGTGTGTGTGTAGTGCTTCTTCCCAAATAGGTGTGTGTCTGTGTAGTGCTTCTTCCCAAATAAGAGCGTATCAGTGTAGTGCTTCTTCCCAAGTGAGTGTGTGTAAGTGTCGAGCTTCTTAGCAAATAAGTGTGTGTCAGTGTAGTGCTTCTTCCCAAATAAGTGTGTGTCAGTGTAGTGCTTGTTCCCAAATAAGTGTGTGTCAGTGTAGTGCTTCTTCCCAAATAAGTGTGTGTCAGTGTAGTGCTTCTTCCCAAATAGGTTTGTGTCAGTGTAGTGCTTCTTCAAAAATAAGTGTGTGTCAGTGTAGTGTGTCTTCCCAAATAGCTGTGTGTCAGTGTAGTGCTTCTTCCCAAATAGGTGTGTGTCAGTGTAGTGCTTCTTTTCAAATACGTGTGTGTCTATGAAATGCTTCTTCCCAAATAGGTGTGTGTCTGTGTAGTGCTTCTTCCCAAATAGGTGTGTGTCAGTGTAATGCTTCTTCCCAAATAAGTGTGTGTCAGTGTAGTGCTTCTTCCCAAATAGGTGTGTGTCAGTGTAGTGCTTCTTCCCAAATAGGTGTGTGTCTGTGTAGTGCTTCTTCCCAAATAGGTGTGTGTCTGTGTAGCGCTTCTTCCCAAATAAATGTGTGTCAGTGTAGTGCTTCTTCCCAAATAAGTGTGTGTCAGTGTAGTGCTTATTCCCAATAAGTGTGTGTAAATGTCGAGCTTCTTTGCAAATAAGTGTAAGTCAGTATAGTGCTTCTTCCCAAATAGGTGTGTGTCAGTGTAGAGCTTCTTTTCAAATAGGTGTGTGTCTATGTAATGCTTCTTCCCAAATAGGTGTGTGTCTGTGTAGTGCTTCTTCCCAAATAGGTGTGTCAGTGTAGTGCTTCTTCCCAAATAAGTGTGTGTCTGTGCAGTGCTTCTTCCCAAATAGGTGTGTGTCAGTGTAGTGCTTCTTCCCAAATAGGTGTGTGTCTGTGTAGTGCTTCTTCCCAAATAGGTGTGTGTCTGCGTAGTGCTTCTTCCCAAATAAGTGTGTGTCAGTGTAGTGCTTCTTCCCAAATAAGTGTGTGTCTGTGTAATGCTTCTTCCCAATAAGTGTGTGTAAATGTCGAGCTTCTATGCAAATAAGTGTAAGTCAGTGTAGTGCTTCTTCCCAAATAAGTGTGTGTAAGTGTCGAGCTTCTTCGCAAATAAGTATGAGTCAGTGTAGTTCTTCTTCCCAAATAAGTGTGAGTCAGTGTAGTGATTCTTCACAAATAAGTGTGTGTCAGTGTAGTGCTTCTTATGAAATAAGTGTGTGTCGGTGTAGTGCTTCTTCCCAAACAAGTGTGTGTAAGTGTGGAGCTTCTTCGCAAATAGGTGTGTGTCAGTGTCGTGGTTCTTCCCAAATAGGTGTGTGACAGTGTAGTGCTTCATCATAAGTAAGTGTGTGTCAGTATAGTGCTTCTTCCCAAATACGTGTGTGCCAGTGTAGTGCTTCTTCCCAAATAGGTGTGTGTCAGTGTAGTGCTTCTTCCCAAATAAGTGTGAGTCAGTGTAGTGCTTCTTCCCAAATAAGTGTGTGTAAGTGTCGAGCTTCTTCGCAAATAAGTGTTAGTCAGTGTAGTGCTTCTTCCCAAATAAGTGTGTGTCAGTGTAGTGCTTCTTCCCAAATAAGTGTGTGTCAGTGTAGTGCTTCTTCCCAAATAAGTGTGTGCCTGTGTGTTGCTTCTTCCCAAATAGGTGTGTGTCTGTGTAGTGTTTCTTCCCAAACAAGTGTGTGTCAGTGTAGTGCTTCTTCCCAAATACGTGTGTGTCAGTGTAGTGCTTCTTCCCAAATAAGTGTGTGTCCGTGTAGTGCTTCTTCCCAAAGAGGTGTGTGTCTGTGTAGTGCTTCTTCCCAAATAGGTGTGTGTCTGTGTAGTGCTTCTTCCCAAATAGTTGTGTGTCTGTGTAGTGCTACTTCCCATATAGGTGTGTGTCTGTGTAGTGCTACTTCCCAAATAGGTGTGTGTCTGTGTCGTGCTTCTTCCCAAATAAGTGTGTGTCAGTGTAGTGCTTCTTCCCAAATAAGTGTGTGTCAGTGTAGTGCTTCTTCCCAAATAAGTGTGTGTCTGTGTAGTGCTTCTTCCCAAATAGGTGTGTGCCTGTGTAGTGCTTATTCCCAAATAGGTGTGTGTCAGTGTAGTGCTTATTCCCAAATAGGTGTGTGTCAGTGTAGTGCTTCTTCCCAAATAGGTGTGTGTCTGTGTAGTGCTTCTTCCCAAATAAGTGTGTGTCAGTGTAGTGCTTCTTCCCAAGTAAGTGTGTGTCACTGTAGTGCTTCTCCCCAGATAAGTGTGTGTAAGTGTCGAGCTTCTTCGCAAATAGGTGTGTGTCAGTGTCGTGCTTCTTCCCAAATAAGTGTGTGTAAGTGTAGTGCTTCTTCCCAAATAGGTGTGTGTCAGTGTAGTGATTGTCCCCAAATAGGTGTGTGTCAGTGTACTGCTTCTTCCCAAATAGGTGTGTGTCAGTGTAGTGCTTCTTCCCAAATAGGTGTGTATCAGTGTAGTGCTTCTTCCCAAATAGGTGTGTGTCTGTGTAGTGCTTCTTCCCAAATAGATGTGTGTCAGTGTAGTGCTTCTTCCCAAATAGGTGTGTGTCAGTGTAGTGCTTCTTCAAAAAATAGGTGTGTGTCAGTGTAGTGCTTCTTCCCAAATAGGTGTGTGTCAGTGTAGTGCTTCTTCCCAAATAAGTGTGTGTCAGTGTAGTGCTTCTTCCCAAATAGGTGTGTGTCTGTGTAGTGCTTCTTCCCAAATAGGTGTGTGTCTGTGTAGTGCTTCTTCCCAAATAAGTGTGTATCAGTGTAGTGCTTCTTCCCAAGTAAGTGTGTGTAAGTGTAGAGCTTCTTCGCAAATAAGTGTGTGTCAGTGTAGTGCTTCTTCCCAAATAAGTGTGTGTCAGTGTAGTGCTTCTTCCCAAATAGGTGTGTGTCAGTGTAGTGCGTCTTTCCAAATAAGTGTGTATCAGTGTAGTGCTTCTTCCCAAATAGGTGTGTGTCAGTATAGTGCTTCTTCCCATATAGGTGTTTGTCAGTGTAGCACTTCTTCCTAAATAAGTGTGTGTCCGTGTAGTGCTTCTTCCCAAATATGTGTGTGTCAGTGTGGTGCTTCTTCCCAAATAGGTGTGTGTCAGTGTGGTGCTTCTTCCCAAATAGGTGTGTGTCAGTGTAGTGCTTCTTCTAAAATAGGTGTGTGTGTGTGTAGTGCTTCTTCCCAAATAGGTGTGTGTCAGTGTAGTGCGTCTTCCCAAATAGCTGTGTGTCAGTGTAGTGCTTCTTCCCAAATAGGTGTGTGTCAGTGTAGTGCTTCTTTTCAAATAGGTGTGTGTCTATGTAATGCTTCTTCCCAAATAGGTGTGTGTCTGTGTAGTGCTTCTTCCCAAATAGGTGTGTGTCAGTGTAGGGCTTCTTTCCAAATAAGTGTGTGTCTGTGTAGTGCTTCTTCCCAAATAGGTGTGTGTCAGTGTAGTGCTTCTTCCCAAATAGGTGTGTGTCTGTGTAGTGCTTCTTCCCAAATAGGTGTGTGTCTGTGTAGCGCTTCTTCCCAAATAGGTGTGTGTCTGTGTAGCGCTTCTTCCCAAATAAGTGTCTGTCAGTGTAGTGCTTCTTCCCAAATAAGTGTGTGTCAGTGTAGTGCTTATTCCCAATAAGTGTGTGTAAATGTCGAGCTTCTTTGAAAATAAGTGTAAGTCAGTATAGTGCTTCTTCCCAAATAGGTGTGTGTCAGTGTAATGCTTCTTCCCAAATAAGTGTGTGTCTGTGTTGTGCTTCTTCCCAAATAGGTGTGTGTCAGTGTAGTGCTTCTTCCCAAATAGGTGTGTGTCTCTGTAGTGCTTCTTCCCAAATAGGTGTGTGTCTGTGTAGTGCTTCTTCCCAAATAGGTGTGTGTCTGCATAGCGCTTCCTCCCAAATAAATGTGTGTCAGTGTAGTGCTTCTTCCCAAATAAGTGTGTGTCAGTGTAGTGCTTCTTCCCAATAAGTGTGTGTAAATGTCGAGCTTCTTTGCAAATAAGTGTAAGTCAGTGTAGTGCTTCTTCCCAAATAAGTGTGTGTAAGTGTCGAGCTTCTTCGCAAATAAGTATGAGTCAGTGTAGTTCTTCTTCCCAAAAAAGTGTGAGTCAGTGTAGTGATTCTTCACAAATATGTGTGTGTCAGTGTAGTGCTTCTTCCACAATAAGTGTGTCAGTGTAGTGCTTCTTCCCAAATAAGTGTGTGCCTGTGTGTTGCTTCTTCCCAAATAGGTGTGTGTCTGTGTAGTGTTTCTTCCCAAACAAGTGTGTGTCAGTGTAGTGCTTCTTCCCAAATACGTGTGTGTCAGTGTAGTGCTTCTTCCCAAATAAGTGTGTGTCCGTGTAGTGCTTCTTCCCAAATAGGTGTGTGTCTGTGTAGTGCTTCTTCCCAAATAGGTGTGTGTCTGTGTAGTGCTTCTTCCCAAATAGGTGTGTGTCTGTGTAGTGCTACTTCCCATATAGGTGTGTGTCTGTGTAGCGCTACTTCCCAAATAGGTGTGTGTCTGTGTCGTGCTTCTTCCCAAATAAGTGTGTGTCAGTGTAGTGCTTCTTCCCAAATAAGTGTGTGTCAGTGTAGTGCTTCTTCCCAAATAAGTGTGTGTCTGTGTAGTGCTTCTTCCCAAATAGGTGTGTGCCTGTGTAGTGCTTATTCCCAAATAGGTGTGTGTCAGTGTAGTGCTTATTCCCAAATAGGTGTGTGTCAGTGTAGTGCTTCTTCCCAAATAGGTGTGTGTCAGTGTAGTGCTTCTTCCCAAATAGGTGTGTGTCAGTGTAGTGCTTCTTCCCAAATAAGTGTGTGTCAGTGTAGTGCTTCTTCCCAAATAGGTGTGTGTCAGTATAGTACTTCTTCCCAAATAGGTGTGTGTCTGTGTAGTGCTTATTCCCAAATAGGTGTGTGTTAGTGTAGTGCTTCTTAACAAATAGGTGTGTGTCTGTGTAGTGCTTCTTCCCAAATAGGTGTGTGTCTGTGTAGTGCTTCTTCCCAAATAAGTGTGTGTCAGTGTAGTGCTTCTTCCCAAGTAAGTGTGTGTCACTGTAGTGCTTCTCCCCAGATAAGTGTGTGTAAGTGTCGAGCTTCTTCGCAAATAGGTGTGTGTCAGTGTCGTGCTTCTTCCCAATTAAGTGTGTGTAAGTGTAGTGCTTCTTCCCAAATAGGTGTGTCAGTGTAGTGATTGTCCCCAAATAGGTGTGTGTCAGTGTAGTGCTTGTCCCCAAATAGGTGTGTGTCAGTGTAGTGCTTGTCCCCAAATAGGTGTACGTCAGTGTAGTGCTTCTTCCCAAGTAGGAGTGTATCAGTGTAGTGCTTCTTCACAAATAGGTGTGTGTCAGTGTACTGCTTCTTCCCAAATACGTGTGTGTCAGTATAGTGCTTCTTCCCAAATAGGTGTGTATCAGTGTAGTGCTTCTTCCCAAATAGGTGTGTGTCTGTGTAGTGCTTCTTCCCAAATAGGTGTGTGTCAGTGTAGTGCTTCTTCCCAAATAGGTGTGTGTCAGTGTAGTGCTTCTTCAAAAAATAGGTGTGTGTCAGTGTAGTGCTTCTTCCCAAATAGGTGTGTGTCAGTGTAGTGCTTCTTCCCAAATAAGTGTGTGTCAGTGTAGTGCTTCTTCCCAAATAGGTGTGTGTCTGTGTAGTGCTTCTTCCCAAATAGGTGTGTGTCTGTGTAGTGCTTCTTCCCAAATAAGTGTGTATCAGTGTAGTGCTTCTTCCCAAGTAAGTGTGTGTAAGTGTAGAGCTTCTTCGCAAATAAGTGTGTGTCAGTGTAGTGCTTCTTCCCAAATAAGTGTGTGTCAGTGTAGTGCTTCTTCCCAAATTGGTGTGTGTCATTGTAGTGCGTCTTCCCAAATAAGTGTGTATCAGTGTAGTGCTTCTTCCCAAATAGGTGTGTGTCAGTATAGTGCTTCTTCCCATATAGGTGTTTGTCAGTGTAGTCCTTCTTCCTAAATAAGTGTGTGTCCGTGTAGTGCTTCTTCCCAAATATGTGTGTGTCAGTGTAGTGCTTCTTCCCAAATAGGTGTGTGTCAGTGTGGTGCTTCTTCCCAAATAGGTGTGTGTCAGTGTAGTGCTTCTTCTAAAATAGGTGTGTGTGTGTGTAGTGCTTCTTCCCAAATAGGTGTGTGTCAGTGTAGTGCGTCTTCCCAAATAGCTGTGTGTCAGTGTAGTGCTTCTTCCCAAATAGGTGTGTGTCAGTGTAGTGCTTCTTTTCAAATAGGTGTGTGTCTATGTAATGCTTCTTCCCAAATAGGTGTGTGTCTGTGTAGTGCTTCTTCCCAAATAGGTGTGTGTCAGTGTAGTGCTTCTTTCCAAATAAGTGTGTGTCTGTGTAGTGCTTCTTCCCAAATAGGTGTGTGACAGTGTAGTGCTTCTTCCCAAATAGGTGTGTGTCTGTGTAGTGCTTCTTCCCAAATAGGTGTGTGTCTATGTAATGCTTCTTCCCAAATAGGTGTGTGTCTGTGTAGTGCTTCTTCCCAAATAGGTGTGTGTCAGTGTAATGCTTCTTCCCAAATAAGTGTCTGTCAGTGTAGTGCTTCTTCCCAAATAAGTGTGTGTCAGTGTAGTGCTTATTCCCAATAAGTGTGTGTAAATGTCGAGCTTCTTTGAAAATAAGTGTAAGTCAGTATAGTGCTTCTTCCCAAATAGGTGTGTGTCAGTGTAGTGCTTCTTTTCAAATAGGTGTGTGTCTATGTAATGCTTCTTCCCAAATAGGTGTGTGTCTGTGTAGTGCTTCTTCCCAAATAGGTGTGTGTCAGTGTAATGCTTCTTCCCAAATAAGTGTGTGTCTGTGTTGTGCTTCTTCCCAAATAGGTGTGTGTCAGTGTAGTGCTTCTTCCCAAATAGGTGTGTGTCTCTGTAGTGCTTCTTCCCAAATAGGTGTGTGTCTGTGTAGTGCTTCTTCCCAAATAGGTGTGTGTCTGCATAGCGCTTCCTCCCAAATAAATGTGTGTCAGTGTAGTGCTTCTTCCCAAATAAGTGTGTGTCAGTGTAGTGCTTCTTCCCAATAAGTGTGTGTAAATGTCGAGCTTCTTTGCAAATAAGTGTAAGTCAGTGTAGTGCTTCTTCCCAAATAAGTGTGTGTAAGTGTCGAGCTTCTTCGCAAATAAGTATGAGTCAGTGTAGTTCTTCTTCCCAAAAAAGTGTGAGTCAGTGTAGTGATTCTTCACAAATATGAGTGTGTCAGTGTAGTGCTTCTTCCACAATAAGTGTGTGTCGGTGTAGTGCTTCTTCCCAAATAAGTGTGTGTAAGTGTGGAGCTTCTTCGCAAATAGGTGTGTGTCAGTGTCGTGGTTCTTCCCAAATAGGTGTGTGTCAGTGTAGTGCTTCATCATAAGTAAGTGTGTGTCAGTATAGTGCTTCTTCCCAAATACGTGTGTGTCAGTGTAGTTCTTCTTCCCAAATAAGTGTGTGTCAGTGTAGTGCTTCTTCCCAAATAAGTGTGAGTCAGTGTAGTGCTTCTTTCCAAATAAGTGTGTGTAAGTGTCGAGCTTCTTCGCAAATAAGTGTGAGTCAGTGTAGTGCTTCTTCCCAAATAAGTGTGTGTCTGTGTAGTGCTTCTTCCCAAATAGGTGTGTGTCTGTGTAGTGTTTCTTCCCAAACAAGTGTTTGTCAGTGTAGTGCTTCTTCCCAAATACGTGTGTGTCAGTGTAGTGCTTCTTCCCAAATAAGTGTGTGTCCGTGTAGTGCTTCTTCCCAAATAGGTGTGTGTCTGTGTAGTGCTTCTTCCCAAATATGTGTGTGTCTGTGTAGTGCTTCTTCCCAAATAGGTGTGTGCCTGTTTAGTGCTTCTTCCCAAATAGGTGTGTGTCAGTGTAGTGCTTCTTCCCAAATAGGTGTGTGTCAGTGTAGTGCTTCTTCCCAAATAAGTGTGTGTCAGTGTAGTCCTTCTTCCCAAATAAGTGTGTGTCCGTGTAGTGCTTATTCCCAAATAGGTGTGTGTCAGTGTAGTGCTTCTTCCCAAATAGGTGTGTGTCAGTGTAGTGCTTCTTCCCAAATAGTTGTGTGTCAGTGTAGTGCTTCTTCTAAAATAGGTGTATGTCTGTGTGTAGTGCTTCTTCCCAAATAGGTGTGTGTCAGTGTAGTGCTTCTTCCCAAATAGGTGTGTGTCAGTGTAGTGCTTCTTTTCAAATAGGTGTGTGTCTATGTAATGCTTCTTCCCAAATAGGTGTGTGTCAGTGTAGTGCTTATTCCCAAATAGGTGTGTGTCAGTGTTGTGCTTCTTCCCAAATAGGTGTGTGTCTGTGTAGTGCTTCTTCCCAAATAAGAGCGTATCAGTGTAGTGCTTCTTCCCAAGTAAGTGTGTGTAAGTGTCGAGCTTCTTCGCAAATAAGTGTGTGTCAGTGTAGTGCTTCTTCCCAAATAAGTGTGTGTCAGTGTAGTGCTTGTTCCCAAATAAGTGTGTGTCAGTGTAGTGCTTCTTCCCAAATAAGTGTGTGTCAGTGTAGTGCTTCTTCCCAAATAGGTTTGTGTCAGTGTAGTGCTTCTTCAAAAATAAGTGTGTGTCAGTGTAGTGCGTCTTCCCAAATAGCTGTGTGTCAGTGTAGTGCTTCTTCCCAAATAGGTGTGTGTCAGTGTAGTGCTTCTTTTCAAATACGTGTGTGTCTATGTAATGCTTCTTCCCAAATAGGTGTGTGTCTGTGTAGTGCTTCTTCCCAAATAGGTGTGTGTCAGTGTAATGCTTCTTCCCAAATAAGTGTGTGTCAGTGTAGTGCTTCTTCCCAAATAGGTGTGTGTCAGTGTAGTGCTTCTTCCCAAATTGGTGTGTGTCTGTGTAGTGCTTCTTCCCAAATAGGTGTGTGTCTGTGTAGCGCTTCTTCCCAAATAAATGTGTGTCAGTGTAGTGCTTCTTCCCAAATAAGTGTGTGTCAGTGTAGTGCTTATTCCCAATAAGTGTGTGTAAATGTCGAGCTTCTTTGCAAATAAGTGTAAGTCAGTATAGTGCTTCTTCCCAAATAGGTGTGTGTCAGTGTAGAGCTTCTTTTCAAATAGGTGTGTGTCTATGTAATGCTTCTTCCCAAATAGGTGTGTGTCTGTGTAGTGCTTCTTACCAAATAGGTGTGTCAGTGTAGTGCTTCTTCCCAAATAAGTGTGTGTCTGTGCAGTGCTTCTTCCCAAATGGGTGTGTGTCAGTGTAGTGCTTCTTCCCAAATAGGTGTGTGTCTGTGTAGTGCTTCTTCCCAAATAGGTGTGTGTCTGCGTAGCGCTTCTTCCCAAATAAGTGTGTGTCAGTGTAGTGCTTCTTCCCAAATAAGTGTGTGTCTGTGTAGTGCTTCTTCCCAATAAGTGTGTGTAAATGTCGAGCTTCTATGCAAATAAGTGTAAGTCAGTGTAGTGCTTCTTCCCAAATAAGTGTGTGTAAGTGTCGAGCTTCTTCGCAAATAAGTATGAGTCAGTGTAGTTCTTCTTCCCAAATAAGTGTGAGTCAGTGTAGTGATTCTTCACAAATAAGTGTGTGTCAGTGTAGTGCTTCTTATAAAATAAGTGTGTGTCGGTGTAGTGCTTCTTCCCAAACAAGTGTGTGTAAGTGTGGAGCTTCTTCGCAAATAGGTGTGTGTCAGTGTCGTGGTTCTTCCCAAATAGGTGTGTGTCAGTGTAGTGCTTCATCATAAGTAAGTGTGTGTCAGTATAGTGCTTCTTCCCAAATACGTGTGTGTCAGTGTAGTGCTTCTTCCCAAATAGGTGTGTGTCAGTGTAGTGCTTCTTCCCAAATAAGTGTGAGTCAGTGTAGTGCTTCTTCCCAAATAAGTGTGTGTAAGTGTCGAGCTTCTTCGCAAATAAGTGTGAGTCAGTGTAGTGCTTCTTCCCAAATAAGTGTGTGTCAGTGTAGTGCTTCTTCCCAAATAAGTGTGTGCCTGTGTGTTGCTTCTTCCCAAATAGGTGTGTGTCTGTGTAGTGTTTCTTCCCAAACAAGTGTGTGTCAGTGTAGTGCTTCTTCCCAAATACGTGTGTGTCAGTGTAGTGCTTCTTCCCAAATAAGTGTGTGTCACTGTAGTGCTTCTCCCCAGATAAGTGTGTGTAAGTGTCGAGCTTCTTCGCAAATAGGTGTGTGTCAGTGTCGTGCTTCTTCCCAATTAAGTGTGTGTAAGTGTAGTGCTTCTTCCCAAATAGGTGTGTCAGTGTAGTGATTGTCCCCAAATAGGTGTGTGTCAGTGTAGTGCTTGTCCCCAAATAGGTGTGTGTCAGTGTAGTGCTTGTCCCCAAATAGGTGTACGTCAGTGTAGTGCTTCTTCCCAAGTAGGAGTGTATCAGTGTAGTGCTTCTTCACAAATAGGTGTGTGTCAGTGTACTGCTTCTTCCCAAATACGTGTGTGTCAGTATAGTGCTTCTTCCCAAATAGGTGTGTATCAGTGTAGTGCTTCTTCCCAAATAGGTGTGTGTCTGTGTAGTGCTTCTTCCCAAATAGGTGTGTGTCAGTGTAGTGCTTCTTCCCAAATAGGTGTGTGTCAGTGTAGTGCTTCTTCAAAAAATAGGTGTGTGTCAGTGTAGTGCTTCTTCCCAAATAGGTGTGTGTCAGTGTAGTGCTTCTTCCCAAATAAGTGTGTGTCAGTGTAGTGCTTCTTCCCAAATAGGTGTGTGTCTGTGTAGTGCTTCTTCCCAAATAGGTGTGTGTCTGTGTAGTGCTTCTTCCCAAATAAGTGTGTATCAGTGTAGTGCTTCTTCCCAAGTAAGTGTGTGTAAGTGTAGAGCTTCTTCGCAAATAAGTGTGTGTCAGTGTAGTGCTTCTTCCCAAATAAGTGTGTGTCAGTGTAGTGCTTCTTCCCAAATAGGTGTGTGTCATTGTAGTGCGTCTTCCCAAATAAGTGTGTATCAGTGTAGTGCTTCTTCCCAAATAGGTGTGTGTCAGTATAGTGCTTCTTCCCATATAGGTGTTTGTCAGTGTAGTCCTTCTTCCTAAATAAGTGTGTGTCCGTGTAGTGCTTCTTCCCAAATATGTGTGTGTCAGTGTAGTGCTTCTTCCCAAATAGGTGTGTGTCAGTGTGGTGCTTCTTCCCAAATAGGTGTGTGTCAGTGTAGTGCTTCTTCTAAAATAGGTGTGTGTGTGTGTAGTGCTTCTTCCCAAATAGGTGTGTGTCAGTGTAGTGCGTCTTCCCAAATAGCTGTGTGTCAGTGTAGTGCTTCTTCCCAAATAGGTGTGTGTCAGTGTAGTGCTTCTTTTCAAATAGGTGTGTGTCTATGTAATGCTTCTTCCCAAATAGGTGTGTGTCTGTGTAGTGCTTCTTCCCAAATAGGTGTGTGTCAGTGTAGTGCTTCTTTCCAAATAAGTGTGTGTCTGTGTAGTGCTTCTTCCCAAATAGGTGTGTGACAGTGTAGTGCTTCTTCCCAAATAGGTGTGTGTCTGTGTAGTGCTTCTTCCCAAATAGGTGTGTGTCTATGTAATGCTTCTTCCCAAATAGGTGTGTGTCTGTGTAGTGCTTCTTCCCAAATAGGTGTGTGTCAGTGTAATGCTTCTTCCCAAATAAGTGTCTGTCAGTGTAGTGCTTCTTCCCAAATAAGTGTGTGTCAGTGTAGTGCTTATTCCCAATAAGTGTGTGTAAATGTCGAGCTTCTTTGAAAATAAGTGTAAGTCAGTATAGTGCTTCTTCCCAAATAGGTGTGTGTCAGTGTAGTGCTTCTTTTCAAATAGGTGTGTGTCTATGTAATGCTTCTTCCCAAATAGGTGTGTGTCTGTGTAGTGCTTCTTCCCAAATAGGTGTGTGTCAGTGTAATGCTTCTTCCCAAATAAGTGTGTGTCTGTGTTGTGCTTCTTCCCAAATAGGTGTGTGTCAGTGTAGTGCTTCTTCCCAAATAGGTGTGTGTCTCTGTAGTGCTTCTTCCCAAATAGGTGTGTGTCTGTGTAGTGCTTCTTCCCAAATAGGTGTGTGTCTGCATAGCGCTTCCTCCCAAATAAATGTGTGTCAGTGTAGTGCTTCTTCCCAAATAAGTGTGTGTCAGTGTAGTGCTTCTTCCCAATAAGTGTGTGTAAATGTCGAGCTTCTTTGCAAATAAGTGTAAGTCAGTGTAGTGCTTCTTCCCAAATAAGTGTGTGTAAGTGTCGAGCTTCTTCGCAAATAAGTATGAGTCAGTGTAGTTCTTCTTCCCAAAAAAGTGTGAGTCAGTGTAGTGATTCTTCACAAATATGAGTGTGTCAGTGTAGTGCTTCTTCCACAATAAGTGTGTGTCGGTGTAGTGCTTCTTCCCAAATAAGTGTGTGTAAGTGTGGAGCTTCTTCGCAAATAGGTGTGTGTCAGTGTCGTGGTTCTTCCCAAATAGGTGTGTGTCAGTGTAGTGCTTCATCATAAGTAAGTGTGTGTCAGTATAGTGCTTCTTCCCAAATACGTGTGTGTCAGTGTAGTTCTTCTTCCCAAATAAGTGTGTGTCAGTGTAGTGCTTCTTCCCAAATAAGTGTGAGTCAGTGTAGTGCTTCTTTCCAAATAAGTGTGTGTAAGTGTCGAGCTTCTTCGCAAATAAGTGTGAGTCAGTGTAGTGCTTCTTCCCAAATAAGTGTGTGTCTGTGTAGTGCTTCTTCCCAAATAGGTGTGTGTCTGTGTAGTGTTTCTTCCCAAACAAGTGTTTGTCAGTGTAGTGCTTCTTCCCAAATACGTGTGTGTCAGTGTAGTGCTTCTTCCCAAATAAGTGTGTGTCCGTGTAGTGCTTCTTCCCAAATAGGTGTGTGTCTGTGTAGTGCTTCTTCCCAAATATGTGTGTGTCTGTGTAGTGCTTCTTCCCAAATAGGTGTGTGCCTGTTTAGTGCTTCTTCCCAAATAGGTGTGTGTCAGTGTAGTGCTTCTTCCCAAATAGGTGTGTGTCAGTGTAGTGCTTCTTCCCAAATAAGTGTGTGTCAGTGTAGTCCTTCTTCCCAAATAAGTGTGTGTCCGTGTAGTGCTTATTCCCAAATAGGTGTGTGTCAGTGTAGTGCTTCTTCCCAAATAGGTGTGTGTCAGTGTAGTGCTTCTTCCCAAATAGTTGTGTGTCAGTGTAGTGCTTCTTCTAAAATAGGTGTATGTCTGTGTGTAGTGCTTCTTCCCAAATAGGTGTGTGTCAGTGTAGTGCTTCTTCCCAAATAGGTGTGTGTCAGTGTAGTGCTTCTTTTCAAATAGGTGTGTGTCTATGTAATGCTTCTTCCCAAATAGGTGTGTGTCAGTGTAGTGCTTATTCCCAAATAGGTGTGTGTCAGTGTTGTGCTTCTTCCCAAATAGGTGTGTGTCTGTGTAGTGCTTCTTCCCAAATAAGAGCGTATCAGTGTAGTGCTTCTTCCCAAGTAAGTGTGTGTAAGTGTCGAGCTTCTTCGCAAATAAGTGTGTGTCAGTGTAGTGCTTCTTCCCAAATAAGTGTGTGTCAGTGTAGTGCTTGTTCCCAAATAAGTGTGTGTCAGTGTAGTGCTTCTTCCCAAATAAGTGTGTGTCAGTGTAGTGCTTCTTCCCAAATAGGTTTGTGTCAGTGTAGTGCTTCTTCAAAAATAAGTGTGTGTCAGTGTAGTGCGTCTTCCCAAATAGCTGTGTGTCAGTGTAGTGCTTCTTCCCAAATAGGTGTGTGTCAGTGTAGTGCTTCTTTTCAAATACGTGTGTGTCTATGTAATGCTTCTTCCCAAATAGGTGTGTGTCTGTGTAGTGCTTCTTCCCAAATAGGTGTGTGTCAGTGTAATGCTTCTTCCCAAATAAGTGTGTGTCAGTGTAGTGCTTCTTCCCAAATAGGTGTGTGTCAGTGTAGTGCTTCTTCCCAAATTGGTGTGTGTCTGTGTAGTGCTTCTTCCCAAATAGGTGTGTGTCTGTGTAGCGCTTCTTCCCAAATAAATGTGTGTCAGTGTAGTGCTTCTTCCCAAATAAGTGTGTGTCAGTGTAGTGCTTATTCCCAATAAGTGTGTGTAAATGTCGAGCTTCTTTGCAAATAAGTGTAAGTCAGTATAGTGCTTCTTCCCAAATAGGTGTGTGTCAGTGTAGAGCTTCTTTTCAAATAGGTGTGTGTCTATGTAATGCTTCTTCCCAAATAGGTGTGTGTCTGTGTAGTGCTTCTTACCAAATAGGTGTGTCAGTGTAGTGCTTCTTCCCAAATAAGTGTGTGTCTGTGCAGTGCTTCTTCCCAAATGGGTGTGTGTCAGTGTAGTGCTTCTTCCCAAATAGGTGTGTGTCTGTGTAGTGCTTCTTCCCAAATAGGTGTGTGTCTGCGTAGCGCTTCTTCCCAAATAAGTGTGTGTCAGTGTAGTGCTTCTTCCCAAATAAGTGTGTGTCTGTGTAGTGCTTCTTCCCAATAAGTGTGTGTAAATGTCGAGCTTCTATGCAAATAAGTGTAAGTCAGTGTAGTGCTTCTTCCCAAATAAGTGTGTGTAAGTGTCGAGCTTCTTCGCAAATAAGTATGAGTCAGTGTAGTTCTTCTTCCCAAATAAGTGTGAGTCAGTGTAGTGATTCTTCACAAATAAGTGTGTGTCAGTGTAGTGCTTCTTATAAAATAAGTGTGTGTCGGTGTAGTGCTTCTTCCCAAACAAGTGTGTGTAAGTGTGGAGCTTCTTCGCAAATAGGTGTGTGTCAGTGTCGTGGTTCTTCCCAAATAGGTGTGTGTCAGTGTAGTGCTTCATCATAAGTAAGTGTGTGTCAGTATAGTGCTTCTTCCCAAATACGTGTGTGTCAGTGTAGTGCTTCTTCCCAAATAGGTGTGTGTCAGTGTAGTGCTTCTTCCCAAATAAGTGTGAGTCAGTGTAGTGCTTCTTCCCAAATAAGTGTGTGTAAGTGTCGAGCTTCTTCGCAAATAAGTGTGAGTCAGTGTAGTGCTTCTTCCCAAATAAGTGTGTGTCAGTGTAGTGCTTCTTCCCAAATAAGTGTGTGCCTGTGTGTTGCTTCTTCCCAAATAGGTGTGTGTCTGTGTAGTGTTTCTTCCCAAACAAGTGTGTGTCAGTGTAGTGCTTCTTCCCAAATACGTGTGTGTCAGTGTAGTGCTTCTTCCCAAATAAGTGTGTGTCCGTGTAGTGCTTCTTCCCAAATAGGTGTGTGTCTGTGTAGTGCTTCTTCCCAAATAGGTGTGTGTCTGTGTAGTGCTTCTTCCCAAATAGGTGTGTGTCTGTGTAGTTCTACTTCCCATATAGGTGTGTGTCTGTGTAGTGCTACTTCCCAAATAGGTGTGTGTCTGTGTCGTGCTTCTTCCCAAATAAGTGTGTGTCAGTGTAGTGCTTCTTCCCAAATAAGTGTGTGTCAGTGTAGTGCTTCTTCCCAAATAAGTGTGTGTCTGTGTAGTGCTTCTTCCCAAATAAGTGTGTGTCAGTGTAGTGCTTCTTCCCAAATAGGTGTGTGTCAGTATAGTGCTTCTTCCCAAATAGGTGTGTGTCTGTGTAGTGCTTATTCCCAAATAGGTGTGTGTCAGTGTAGTGCTTCTTAACAAATAGGTGTGTGTCTGTGTAGAGCTTCTTCCCAAATAGGTGTGTGTCTGTGTAGTGCTTCTTCCCAAATAAGTGTGTGTCAGTGTAGTGCTTCTTCCCAAGTAAGTGTGTGTCACTGTAGTGCTTCTCCCCAGATAAGTGTGTGTAAGTGTCAAGCTTCTTCGCAAATAGGTTTGTGTCAGTGTCGTGCTTCTTCCCAAATAAATGTGTGTAAGTGTAGTGCTTCTTCCCAAATAGGTGTGTGTCAGTGTAGTGATTGTCCCCAAATAGGTGTGTGTCAGTGTAGTGTTTGTCCCCAAATAGGTGTGTGTCAGTGTAGTGCTTGTCCCCAAATAGGTGTGTGTCAGTGTAGTGCTTCTTCCCAAGTAGGAGTGTGTCAGTGTAGTGCTTCTTCCCAAATAGGTGTGTGTCAGTGTACTGCTTCTTCCCAAATAGGTGTGTGTCAGTGTAGTGCTTCTTCCCAAATAGGTGTGTATCAGTGTAGTGCTTCTTCCCAAATAGGTGTGTGTCTGTGTAGTGCTTCTTCCCAAATAGGTGTGTGTCAGTGTAGTGCTTCTTCCCAAATAGGTGTGTGTCAGTGTAGTGCTTCTTTTCAAATAGGTGTGTGTCTATGTAATGCTTCTTCCCAAATAGGTGTGTGTCTGTGTAGTGCTTCTTCCCAAATAGGTGTGTGTCAGTGTAGTGCTTCTTCTAAAATAAGTGTGTGTGTGTGTAGTGCTTCTTCCCAAATAAGTGTGTGTCAGTGTAGTGCTTCTTCCCAAATAAGTGTGTGTATGTGTCAAGCTTCTTCGCAAATAAGTTTGAGTCAGTGTAGTGCTTCTTCCCAAATAAGTGTGTGTCAGTGTAGTGCTTCATCCCAAATATTTGTGTGTCAGTGTAGTGATTGTCCCCAAATAGGTGTGTGTCAGTGTAGTGCTTGTCTCCAAATAGGTGTGTGTCAGTGTAGTGCTTCTTCCCAAATAGGTGTGTGTCAGTATAGTGCTTCTTCCCATATAGGTGTTTGTCAGTGTAGTCCTTCTTCCTAAATAAGTGTGTGTCCGTGTAGTGCTTCTTCCCAAATATGTGTGTGTCAGTGTAGTGCTTCTTCCCAAATAGGTGTGTGTCAGTGTGGTGCTTCTTCCCAAATAGGTGTGTGTCAGTGTAGTGCTTCTTCTAAAATAGGTGTGTGTGTGTGTAGTGCTTCTTCCCAAATAGGTGTGTGTCAGTGTAGTGCTTCTTCCCAAATAGGTGTGTGTCAGTGTAGTGCTTCTTCCCAAATAAGTGTGTGTCTGTGTAGTGCTTCTTCCCTAATAGGTGTGTGTCAGTGTAGTGCTTCTTCCCAAATAAGTGTGTGTCTGTGTAGTGCTTCTTCCCAAATAGGTGTGTGTCTGTGTAGTGCTTCTTCCCAAATAAGTGTGTATCAGTGTAGTGCTTCTTCCCAAGTAAGTGTGTGTAAGTGTAGAGCTTCTTCGCAAATAAGTGTGTGTCAGTGTAGTGCTTCTTCCCAAATAAGTGTGTGTCAGTGTAGTGCTTCTTCCCAAATAAGTGTGTGTCAGTGTAGTGCTTATTCCCAATAAGTGTGTGTAAATGTCAAGCTTCTTTGAAAATAAGTGTAAGTCAGTATAGTGCTTCTTCCCAAATAGGGGTGTGTCAGTGTAGTGCTTCTTTTCAAATAGGTGTGTGTCTATGTAATGCTTCTTCCCAAATAGGTGTGTGTCTGTGTAGTGCTTCTTCCCAAATAGGTGTGTGTCAGTGTAATGCTTCTTCCCAAATAAGTGTGTGTCTGTGTTGTGCTTCTTCCCAAATAGGTGTGTGTCAGTGTAGTGCTTCTTCCCAAATAGGTGTGTGTCTCTGTAGTGCTTCTTCCCAAATAGGTGTGTGTCTGTGTAGTGCTTCTTCCCAAATAAGTGTGTGTCAGTGTAGTGCTTCTTCCCAATAAGTGAGTGTAAATGACGAGCTTCTTTGCAAATAAGTGTAAGTCAGTGTAGTGCTTCTTCCCAAATAAGTGTGTGTAAGTGTCGAGCTTCTTCGCAAATAAGTATGAGTCAGTGTATTTCTTCTTCCCAAAAAAGTGTGAGTCAGTGTAGTGATTCTTCACAAATATGTGTGTGTCAGTGTAGTGCTTCTTCCACAATAAGTGTGTGTCGGTGTAGTGCTTCTTCCCAAATAAGTGTGTGTAAGTGTGGAGCTTCTTCGAAAAATAGGTGTGTGTCAGTGTCGTGGTTCTTCCCAAATAGGTGTGTGTCAGTGTAGTGCTTCATCATAAGTAAGTGTGTGTCAGTATAGTGCTTCTTCCCAAATACGTGTGTGTCAGTGTAGTGCTTCTTCCCAAATAGGTGTGTGTCAGTGTAGTGCTTCTTCCCAAATAAGTGTGTGTCAGTGTAGTGCTTCTTCCCAAATAGGTGTGTGTCTGTGTAGTGCTTCTTCCCAAATAGGTGTGTGTCTGTGTAGTGCTTCTTCCCAAATAAGTGTGTATCAGTGTAGTGCTTCTTCCCAAGTAAGTGTGTGTAAGTGTAGAGCTTCTTCGCAAATAAGTGTGTGTCAGTGTAGTGCTTCTTCCCAAATAAGTGTGTGTCAGTGTAGTGCTTCTTCCCAAATAGGTGTGTGTCAGTGTAGTGCTTCTTTTCAAATAGGTGTGTGTCTATGTAATGCTTCTTCCCAAATAGGTGTGTGTCAGTGTAGTGCTTATTCCCAAATAGGTGTGTGTCAGTGTTGTGCTTCTTCCCAAATAGGTGTGTGTCTGTGTAGTGCTTCTTCCCAAATAAGAGCGTATCAGTGTAGTGCTTCTTCCCAAGTAAGTGTGTGTAAGTGTCGAGCTTCTTCGCAAATAAGTGTGTGTCAGTGTAGTGGTTCTTCCCAAATAAGTGTGTGTCAGTGTAGTGCTTGTTCCCAAATAAGTGTGTGTCAGTGTAGTGCTTCTTCCCAAATAAGTGTGAGTCAGTGTAGTGCTTCTTTCCAAATAAGTGTGTGTAAGTGTCGAGCTTCTTCCCAAATAAGTGTGAGTCAGTGTAGTGCTTCTTCCCAAATAAGTGTGTGTCTGTGTAGTGCTTCTTCCCAAATAGGTGTGTGTCTGTGTAGTGTTTCTTCCCAAACAAGTGTTTGTCAGTGTAGTGCTTCTTCCCAAATACGTGTGTGTCAGTGTAGTGCTTCTTCCCAAATAAGTGTGTGTCCGTGTAGTGCTTCTTCCCAAATAGGTGTGTGTCTGTGTAGTGCTTCTTCCCAAATATGTGTGTGTCTGTGTAGTGCTTCTTCCCAAATAGGTGTGTGCCTGTTTAGTGCTTCTTCCCAAATAGGTGTGTGTCAGTGTAGTGCTTCTTCCCAAATAGGTGTGTGTCAGTGTAGTGCTTCTTCCCAAATAAGTGTGTGTCAGTGTAGTCCTTCTTCCCAAATAAGTGTGTGTCCGTGTAGTGCTTATTCCCAAATAGGTGTGTGTCAGTGTAGTGCTTCTTCCCAAATAGGTGTGTGTCAGTGTAGTGCTTCTTCCCAAATAGTTGTGTGTCAGTGTAGTGCTTCTTCTAAAATAGGTGTATGTCTGTGTGTAGTGCTTCTTCCCAAATAGGTGTGTGTCAGTGTAGTGCTTCTTCCCAAATAGGTGTGTGTCAGTGTAGTGCTTCTTTTCAAATAGGTGTGTGTCTATGTAATGCTTCTTCCCAAATAGGTGTGTGTCAGTGTAGTGCTTATTCCCAAATAGGTGTGTGTCAGTGTTGTGCTTCTTCCCAAATAGGTGTGTGTCTGTGTAGTGCTTCTTCCCAAATAAGAGCGTATCAGTGTAGTGCTTCTTCCCAAGTAAGTGTGTGTAAGTGTCGAGCTTCTTCGCAAATAAGTGTGTGTCAGTGTAGTGCTTCTTCCCAAATAAGTGTGTGTCAGTGTAGTGCTTGTTCCCAAATAAGTGTGTGTCAGTGTAGTGCTTCTTCCCAAATAAGTGTGTGTCAGTGTAGTGCTTCTTCCCAAATAGGTTTGTGTCAGTGTAGTGCTTCTTCAAAAATAAGTGTGTGTCAGTGTAGTGCGTCTTCCCAAATAGCTGTGTGTCAGTGTAGTGCTCCTTCCCAAATAGGTGTGTGTCAGTGTAGTGCTTCTTTTCAAATACGTGTGTGTCTATGTAATGCTTCTTCCCAAATAGGTGTGTGTCTGTGTAGTGCTTCTTCCCAAATAGGTGTGTGTCAGTGTAATGCTTCTTCCCAAATAAGTGTGTGTCAGTGTAGTGCTTCTTCCCAAATAGGTGTGTGTCAGTGTAGTGCTTCTTCCCAAATTGGTGTGTGTCTGTGTAGTGCTTCTTCCCAAATAGGTGTGTGTCTGTGTAGCGCTTCTTCCCAAATAAATGTGTGTCAGTGTAGTGCTTCTTCCCAAATAAGTGTGTGTCAGTGTAGTGCTTATTCCCAATAAGTGTGTGTAAATGTCGAGCTTCTTTGCAAATAAGTGTAAGTCAGTATAGTGCTTCTTCCCAAATAGGTGTGTGTCAGTGTAGAGCTTCTTTTCAAATAGGTGTGTGTCTATGTAATGCTTCTTCCCAAATAGGTGTGTGTCTGTGTAGTGCTTCTTACCAAATAGGTGTGTCAGTGTAGTGCTTCTTCCCAAATAAGTGTGTGTCTGTGCAGTGCTTCTTCCCAAATGGGTGTGTGTCAGTGTAGTGCTTCTTCCCAAATAGGTGTGTGTCTGTGTAGTGCTTCTTCCCAAATAGGTGTGTGTCTGCGTAGCGCTTCTTCCCAAATAAGTGTGTGTCAGTGTAGTGCTTCTTCCCAAGTAAGTGTGTGTCTGTGTAGTGCTTCTTCCCAATAAGTGTGTGTAAATGTCGAGCTTCTATGCAAATAAGTGTAAGTCAGTGTAGTGCTTCTTCCCAAATAAGTGTGTGTAAGTGTCGAGCTTCTTCGCAAATAAGTATGAGTCAGTGTAGTTCTTCTTCCCAAATAAGTGTGAGTCAGTGTAGTGATTCTTCACAAATAAGTGTGTGTCAGTGTAGTGCTTCTTATAAAATAAGTGTGTGTCGGTGTAGTGCTTCTTCCCAAACAAGTGTGTGTAAGTGTGGAGCTTCTTCG
Organism: Schistocerca gregaria; assembly: GCF_023897955.1. Taxonomy (NCBI): domain Eukaryota; kingdom Metazoa; phylum Arthropoda; class Insecta; order Orthoptera; family Acrididae; genus Schistocerca; species Schistocerca gregaria. The sequence goes on along the minus strand of NW_026061713.1, from coordinate 2,257,093 downwards.
CAAATAGGTGTGTGTCAGTGTCGTGGTTCTTCCCAAATAGGTGTGTGTCAGTGTAGTGCTTCATCATAAGTAAGTGTGTGTCAGTATAGTGCTTCTTCCCAAATACGTGTGTGTCAGTGTAGTGCTTCTTCCCAAATAGGTGTGTGTCAGTGTAGTGCTTCTTCCCAAATAAGTGTGAGTCAGTGTAGTGCTTCTTCCCAAATAAGTGTGTGTAAGTGTCGAGCTTCTTCGCAAATAAGTGTGAGTCAGTGTAGTGCTTCTTCCCAAATAAGTGTGTGTCAGTGTAGTGCTTCTTCCCAAATAAGTGTGTGCCTGTGTGTTGCTTCTTCCCAAATAGGTGTGTGTCTGTGTAGTGTTTCTTCCCAAACAAGTGTGTGTCAGTGTAGTGCTTCTTCCCAAATACGTGTGTGTCAGTGTAGTGCTTCTTCCCAAATAAGTGTGTGTCCGTGTAGTGCTTCTTCCCAAATAGGTGTGTGTCTGTGTAGTGCTTCTTCCCAAATAGGTGTGTGTCTGTGTAGTGCTTCTTCCCAAATAGGTGTGTGTCTGTGTAGTTCTACTTCCCATATAGGTGTGTGTCTGTGTAGTGCTACTTCCCAAATAGGTGTGTGTCTGTGTCGTGCTTCTTCCCAAATAAGTGTGTGTCAGTGTAGTGCTTCTTCCCAAATAAGTGTGTGTCAGTGTAGTGCTTCTTCCCAAATAAGTGTGTGTCTGTGTAGTGCTTCTTCCCAAATAGGTGTGTGCCTGTGTAGTGCTTATTCCCAAATAGGTGTGTGTCAGTGTAGTGCTTATTCCCAAATAGTTGTGTGTCAGTGTAGTGATTCTTCCCAAATAGGTGTGTGTCAGTGTAGTGCTTCTTCCCAAATAGGTGTGTGTCAGTGTAGTGCTTCTTCCCAAATAAGTGTGTGTCAGTGTAGTGCTTCTTCCCAAATAGGTGTGTGTCAGTATAGTGCTTCTTCCCAAATAGGTGTGTGTCTGTGTAGTGCTTATTCCCAAATAGGTGTGTGTCAGTGTAGTGCTTCTTAACAAATAGGTGTGTGTCTGTGTAGAGCTTCTTCCCAAATAGGTGTGTGTCTGTGTAGTGCTTCTTCCCAAATAAGTGTGTGTCAGTGTAGTGCTTCTTCCCAAGTAAGTGTGTGTCACTGTAGTGCTTCTCCCCAGATAAGTGTGTGTAAGTGTCAAGCTTCTTCGCAAATAGGTTTGTGTCAGTGTCGTGCTTCTTCCCAAATAAATGTGTGTAAGTGTAGTGCTTCTTCCCAAATAGGTGTGTGTCAGTGTAGTGATTGTCCCCAAATAGGTGTGTGTCAGTGTAGTGCTTGTCCCCAAATAGGTGTGTGTCAGTGTAGTGCTTGTCCCCAAATAGGTGTGTGTCAGTGTAGTGCTTGTCCCCAAATAGGTGTGTGTCAGTGTAATGCTTCTTCCCAAGTAGGAGTGTGTCAGTGTAGTGCTTCTTCCCAAATAGGTGTGTGTCAGTGTACTGCTTCTTCCCAAATAGGTGTGTGTCAGTGTAGTGCTTCTTCCCAAATAGGTGTGTATCAGTGTAGTGCTTCTTCCCAAATAGGTGTGTGTCTGTGTAGTGCTTCTTCCCAAATAGGTGTGTGTCAGTGTAGTGCTTCTTCCCAAATAGGTGTGTGTCAGTGTAGTGCTTCTTCAAAAGATAGGTGTGTGTCAGTGTAGTGCTTCTTCCCAAATAGGTGTGTGTCAGTGTAGTGCTTCTTCCCAAATAAGTGTGTGTCAGTGTAGTGCTTCTTCCCAAATAGGTGTGTGTCTGTGTAGTGCTTCTTCCCAAATAGGTGTGTGTCTGTGTAGTGCTTCTTCCCAAATAAGTGTGTATCAGTGTAGTGCTTCTTCCCAAGTAAGTGTGTGTAAGTGTAGAGCTTCTTCGCAAATAAGTGTGTGTCAGTGTAGTGCTTCTTCCCAAATAAGTGTGTGTCAGTGTAGTGCTTCTTCCCAAATATGTGTGTGTCTATGTAGTGCTTCTTCCCAAATAGGTGTGTGCCTGTTTAGTGCTTCTTCCCAAATAGGTGTGTGTCAGTGTAGTGCTTCTTCCCAAATAGGTGTGTGTCATTGTAGTGCTTCTTCCCAAATAAGTGTGTGTCAGTGTAGTCCTTCTTCCCAAATAAGTGTGTGTCCGTGTAGTGCTTATTCCCAAATAGGTGTGTGTCAGTGTAGTGCTTCTTCCCAAATAGGTGTGTGTCAGTGTAGTGCTTCTTCCCAAATAGTTGTGTGTCAGTGTAGTGCTTCTTCTAAAATAGGTGTATGTCTGTGTGTAGTGCTTCTTCCCAAATAGGTGTGTGTCAGTGTAGTGCTTCTTCCCAAATAGGTGTGTGTCAGTGTAGTGCTTCTTTTCAAATAGGTGTGTGTCTATGTAATGCTTCTTCCCAAATAGGTGTGTGTCAGTGTAGTGCTTATTCCCAAATAGGTGTGTGTCAGTGTTGTGCTTCTTCCCAAATAGGTGTGTGTCTGTGTAGTGCTTCTTCCCAAATAAGAGCGTATCAGTGTAGTGCTTCTTCCCAAGTAAGTGTGTGTAAGTGTCGAGCTTCTTCGCAAATAAGTGTGTGTCAGTGTAGTGCTTCTTCCCAAATAAGTGTGTGTCAGTGTAGTGCTTGTTCCCAAATAAGTGTGTGTCAGTGTAGTGCTTCTTCCCAAATAAGTGTGTGTCAGTGTAGTGCTTCTTCCCAAATAGGTTTGTGTCAGTGTAGTGCTTCTTCAAAAATAAGTGTGTGTCAGTGTAGTGCGTCTTCCCAAATAGCTGTGTGTCAGTGTAGTGCTTCTTCCCAAATAGGTGTGAGTCAGTATAGTGCTTCTTTTCAAATACGTGTGTGTCTATGTAATGCTTCTTCCCAAATAGGTGTGTGTCTGTGTAGTGCTTCTTCCCAAATAGGTGTGTGTCAGTGTAATGCTTCTTCCCAAATAAGTGTGTGTCAGTGTAGTGCTTCTTCCCAAATAGGTGTGTGTCAGTGTAGTGCTTCTTCCCAAATTGGTGTGTGTCTGTGTAGTGCTTCTTCCCAAATAGGTGTGTGTCTGTGTAGCGCTTCTTCCCAAAAAAATGTGTGTCAGTGTAGTGCTTCTTCCCAAATAAGTGTGTGTCAGTGTAGTGCTTATTCCCAATAAGTGTGTGTAAATGTCGAGCTTCTTTGCAAATAAGTGTAAGTCAGTATAGTGCTTCTTCCCAAATAGGTGTGTGTCAGTGTAGAGCTTCTTTTCAAATAGGTGTGTGTCTATGTAATGCTTCTTCCCAAATAGGTGTGTGTCTGTGTAGTGCTTCTTACCAAATAGGTGTGTCAGTGTAGTGCTTCTTCCCAAATAAGTGTGTGTCTGTGCAGTGCTTCTTCCCAAATGGGTGTGTGTCAGTGTAGTGCTTCTTCCCAAATAGGTGTGTGTCTGTGTAGTGCTTCTTCCCAAATAGGTGTGTGTCTGCGTAGCGCTTCTTCCCAAATAAGTGTGTGTCAGTGTAGTGCTTCTTCCCAAGTAAGTGTGTGTCTGTGTAGTGCTTCTTCCCAATAAGTGTGTGTAAATGTCGAGCTTCTATGCAAATAAGTGTAAGTCAGTGTAGTGCTTCTTCCCAAATAAGTGTGTGTAAGTGTCGAGCTTCTTCGCAAATAAGTATGAGTCAGTGTAGTTCTTCTTCCCAAATAAGTGTGAGTCAGTGTAGTGATTCTTCACAAATAAGTGTGTGTCAGTGTAGTGCTTCTTATAAAATAAGTGTGTGTCGGTGTAGTGCTTCTTCCCAAACAAGTGTGTGTAAGTGTGGAGCTTCTTCGCAAATAGGTGTGTGTCAGTGTCGTGGTTCTTCCCAAATAGGTGTGTGTCAGTGTAGTGCTTCATCATAAGTAAGTGTGTGTCAGTATAGTGCTTCTTCCCAAATACGTGTGTGTCAGTGTAGTGCTTCTTCCCAAATAGGTGTGTGTCAGTGTAGTGCTTCTTCCCAAATAAGTGTGAGTCAGTGTAGTGCTTCTTCCCAAATAAGTGTGTGTAAGTGTCGAGCTTCTTCGCAAATAAGTGTGAGTCAGTGTAGTGCTTCTTCCCAAATAAGTGTGTGTCAGTGTAGTGCTTCTTCCCAAATAAGTGTGTGCCTGTGTGTTGCTTCTTCCCAAATAGGTGTGTGTCTGTGTAGTGTTTCTTCCCAAACAAGTGTGTGTCAGTGTAGTGCTTCTTCCCAAATACGTGTGTGTCAGTGTAGTGCTTCTTCCCAAATAAGTGTGTGTCCGTGTAGTGCTTCTTCCCAAATAAGTGTGTGTCCGTGTAGTGCTTCTTCCCAAATAGGTGTGTGTCTGTGTAGTGCTTCTTCCCAAATAGGTGTGTGTCTGTGTAGTGCTTCTTCCCAAATAGGTGTGTGTCTGTGTAGTTCTACTTCCCATATAGGTGTGTGTCTGTGTAGTGCTACTTCCCAAATAGGTGTGTGTCTGTGTCGTGCTTCTTCCCAAATAAGTGTGTGTCAGTGTAGTGCTTCTTCCCAAATAAGTGTGTGTCAGTGTAGTGCTTCTTCCCAAATAAGTGTGTGTCTGTGTAGTGCTTCTTCCCAAATAGGTGTGTGCCTGTGTAGTGCTTATTCCCAAATAGGTGTGTGTCAGTGTAGTGCTTATTCCCAAATAGGTGTGTGTCAGTGTAGTGCTTCTTCCCAAATAGGTGTGTGTCAGTGTAGTGCTTCTTCCCAAATAGGTGTGTGTCAGTGTAGTGCTTCTTCCCAAATAAGTGTGTGTCAGTGTAGTGCTTCTTCCCAAATAGGTGTGTGTCAGTATAGTGCTTCTTCCCAAATAGGTGTGTGTCTGTGTAGTGCTTATTCCCAAATAGGTGTGTGTCAGTGTAGTGCTTCTTATCAAATAGGTGTGTGTCTGTGTAGAGCTTCTTCCCAAATAGGTGTGTGTCTGTGTAGTGCTTCTTCCCAAATAAGTGTGTGTCAGTGTAGTGCTTCTTCCCAAGTAAGTGTGTGTCACTGTAGTGCTTCTCCCCAGATAAGTGTGTGTAAGTGTCAAGCTTCTTCGCAAATAGGTTTGTGTCAGTGTCGTGCTTCTTCCCAAATAAATGTGTGTAAGTGTAGTGCTTCTTCCCAAATAGGTGTGTGTCAGTGTAGTGATTGTCCCCAAATAGGTGTGTGTCAGTGTAGTGCTTGTCCCCAAATAGGTGTGTGTCAGTGTAGTGCTTGTCCCCAAATAGGTGTGTGTCAGTGTAGTGCTTCTTCCCAAGTAGGAGTGTGTCAGTGTAGTGCTTCTTCCCAAATAGGTGTGTGTCAGTGTACTGCTTCTTCCCAAATAGGTGTGTGTCAGTGTAGTGCTTCTTCCCAAATAGGTGTGTATCAGTGTAGTGCTTCTTCCCAAATAGGTGTGTGTCTGTGTAGTGCTTCTTCCCAAATAGGTGTGTGTCAGTGTAGTGCTTCTTCCCAAATAGGTGTGTGTCAGTGTAGTGCTTCTTCAAAAGATAGGTGTGTGTCAGTGTAGTGCTTCTTCCCAAATAGGTGTGTGTCAGTGTAGTGCTTCTTCCCAAATAAGTGTGTGTCAGTGTAGTGCTTCTTCCCAAATAGGTGTGTGTCTGTGTAGTGCTTCTTCCCAAATAGGTGTGTGTCTGTGTAGTGCTTCTTCCCAAATAAGTGTGTATCAGTGTAGTGCTTCTTCCCAAGTAAGTGTGTGTAAGTGTAGAGCTTCTTCGCAAATAAGTGTGTGTCAGTGTAGTGCTTCTTCCCAAATAAGTGTGTGTCAGTGTAGTGCTTCTTCCCAAATAGGTGTGTGTCAGTGTAGTGCTTCTTTTCAAATAGGTGTGTGTCTATGTAATGCTTCTTCCCAAATAGGTGTGTGTCTGTGTAGTGCTTCTTCCCAAATAGGTGTGTGTCAGTGTAGTGCTTCTTCTAAAATAAGTGTGTGTGTGCGTAGTGCTTCTTCCCAAATAAGTGTGTGTCAGTGTAGTGCTTCTTCCCAAATAAGTGTGTGTATGTGTCGAGCTTCTTCGCAAATAAGTTTGAGTCAGTGTAGTGCTTCTTCCCAAATAAGTGTGTGTCAGTGTAGTGCTTCATCCCAAATATTTGTGTGTCAGTGTAGTGATTGTCCCCAAATAGGTGTGTGTCAGTGTAGTGCTTGTCTCCAAATAGGTGTGTGTCAGTGTAGTGCTTCTTCCCAAATAGGTGTGTGTCAGTATAGTGCTTCTTCCCATATAGGTGTTTGTCAGTGTAGTCCTTCTTCCTAAATAAGTGTGTGTCCGTGTAGTGCTTCTTCCCAAATATGTGTGTGTCAGTGTAGTGCTTCTTCCCAAATAGGTGTGTGTCAGTGTGGTGCTTCTTCCCAAATAGGTGTGTGTCAGTGTAGTGCTTCTTCTAAAATAGGTGTGTGTGTGTGTAGTGCTTCTTCCCAAATAGGTGTGTGTCAGTGTAGTGCGTCTTCCCAAATAGCTGTGTGTCAGTGTAGTGCTTCTTCCCAAATAGGTGTGTGTCAGTGTAGTGCTTCTTTTCAAATAGGTGTGTGTCTATGTAATGCTTCTTCCCAAATAGGTGTGTGTCTGTGTAGTGCTTCTTCCCAAATAGGTGTGTGTCAGTGTAGTGCTTCTTCCCAAATAAGTGTGTGTCTGTGTAGTGCTTCTTCCCAAATAGGTGTGTGTCAGTGTAGTGCTTCTTCCCAAATAAGTGTGTGTCTGTGTAGTGCTTCTTCCCAAATAGGTGTGTGTCTGTGTAGTGCTTCTTCCCAAATAAGTGTGTATCAGTGTAGTGCTTCTTCCCAAGTAAGTGTGTGTAAGTGTAGAGCTTCTTCGCAAATAAGTGTGTGTCAGTGTAGTGCTTCTTCCCAAATAAGTGTGTGTCAGTGTAGTGCTTCTTCCCAAATAAGTGTGTGTCAGTGTAGTGCTTATTCCCAATAAGTGTGTGTAAATGTCGAGCTTCTTTGAAAATAAGTGTAAGTCAGTATAGTGCTTCTTCCCAAATAGGGGTGTGTCAGTGTAGTGCTTCTTTTCAAATAGGTGTGTGTCTATGTAATGCTTCTTCCCAAATAGGTGTGTGTCTGTGTAGTGCTTCTTCCCAAATAGGTGTGTGTCAGTGTAATGCTTCTTCCCAAATAAGTGTGTGTCTGTGTTGTGCTTCTTCCCAAATAGGTGTGTGTCAGTGTAGTGCTTCTTCCCAAATAGGAGTGTGTCTGTGTAGTGCTTCTTCCCAAATAGGTGTGTGTCTGTGTAGTGTTTCTTCCCAAGCAAGTGTGTGTCAGTGTAGTGCTTCTTCAAAATACGTGTGTGTCAGTGTAGTGCTTCTTCCCAAATAAATGTGTGTCCGTGTAGTGCTACTTCCCAAATAGGTGTGTGTCTGTGTAGTGCATCTTCCCAAATAGGTGTGTGTCTGTGTAGTGCTTCTTCCCAAATAGGTGTGTGTCTGTGTAATGCTACTTCCCAAATAGGTGTGTGTCTGTGTAGTGCTACTTCCCAAATAGGTGTGTGTCTGTGTCGTGCTTCTTCCCAAATAAGTGTGTGTCAGTGTAGTGCTTATTCCCAAATAGGTGTGTGTCAGTGTAGTGCTTCTTCCCAAATAGGTGTGTGTCAGTGTAGTGCTTCTTCCCAAATAGGTGTGTGTCAGTGTAGTGCTTCTTCCCAAATAAGTGTGTGTCAGTGTAGTGCTTCTTCCCAAATAGGTGTGTGTCAGTATAGTGCTTCTTCGAAAATAGGTGTGTGTCTGTGTAGTGCTTATTCCCAAATAGGTGTGTGTCAGTGTAGTGCTTCTTAACAAATAGGTGTGTGTCTGTGTAGAGCTTCTTCCCAAATAGGTGTGTGTCTGTGTAGTGCTTCTTCCCAAATAAGTGTGTGTCTGTGTAGTGCTTCTTCCCAAGTAAGTGTGTGTCACTGTAGTGCTTCTCCCCAGATAAGTGTGTGTAAGTGTCAAGCTTCTTCGCAAATAGGTTTGTGTCAGTGTCGTGCTTCTTCCCAAATAAATGTGTGTAAGTGTAGTGCTTCTTCCCAAATAGGTGTGTGTCAGTGTAGTGATTGTCCCCAAATAGGTGTGTGTCAGTGTAGTGCTTGTCCCCAAATAGGTGTGTGTCAGTGTAGTGCTTGTCCCCAAATAGGTGTGTGTCAGTGTAGTGCTTCTTCCCAAGTAGGAGTGTGTCAGTGTAGTGCTTCTTCCCAAATAGGTGTGTGTCAGTGTACTGCTTCTTCCCAAATAGGTGTGTGTCAGTGTAGTGCTTCTTCCCAAATAGGTGTGTATCAGTGTAGTGCTTCTTCCCAAATAGGTGTGTGTCTGTGTAGTGCTTCTTCCCAAATAGGTGTGTGTCAGTGTAGTGCTTCTTCCCAAATAGGTGTGTGTCAGTGTAGTGCTTCTTCAAAAGATAGGTGTGTGTCAGTGTAGTGCTTCTTCCCAAATAGGTGTGTGTCAGTGTAGTGCTTCTTCCCAAATAAGTGTGTGTCAGTGTAGTGCTTCTTCCCAAATAGGTGTGTGTCTGTGTAGTGCTTCTTCCCAAATAGGTGTGTGTCTGTGTAGTACTTCTTCCCAAATAAGTGTGTATCAGTGTAGTGCTTCTTCCCAAGTAAGTGTGTGTAAGTGTAGAGCTTCTTCGCAAATAAGTGTGTGTCTGTGTAGTGCTTCTTCCCAAATAAGTGTGTGTCAGTGTAGTGCTTCTTAACAAATAGGTGTGTGTCTGTGTAGAGCTTCTTCCCAAATAGGTGTGTGTCTGTGTAGTGCTTCTTCCCAAATAAGTGTGTGTCTGTGTAGTGCTTCTTCCCAAGTAAGTGTGTGTCACTGTAGTGCTTCTCCCCAGATAAGTGTGTGTAAGTGTCAAGCTTCTTCGCAAATAGGTTTGTGTCAGTGTCGTGCTTCTTCCCAAATAAATGTGTGTAAGTGTAGTGCTTCTTCCCAAATAGGTGTGTGTCAGTGTAGTGATTGTCCCCAAATAGGTGTGTGTCAGTGTAGTGCTTGTCCCCAAATAGGTGTGTGTCAGTGTAGTGCTTGTCCCCAAATAGGTGTGTGTCAGTGTAGTGCTTCTTCCCAAGTAGGAGTGTGTCAGTGTAGTGCTTCTTCCCAAATAGGTGTGTGTCAGTGTACTGCTTCTTCCCAAATAGGTGTGTGTCAGTGTAGTGCTTCTTCCCAAATAGGTGTGTATCAGTGTAGTGCTTCTTCCCAAATAGGTGTGTGTCTGTGTAGTGCTTCTTCCCAAATAGGTGTGTGTCAGTGTAGTGCTTCTTCCCAAATAGGTGTGTGTCAGTGTAGTGCTTCTTCAAAAGATAGGTGTGTGTCAGTGTAGTGCTTCTTCCCAAATAGGTGTGTGTCAGTGTAGTGCTTCTTCCCAAATAAGTGTGTGTCAGTGTAGTGCTTCTTCCCAAATAGGTGTGTGTCTGTGTAGTGCTTCTTCCCAAATAGGTGTGTGTCTGTGTAGTACTTCTTCCCAAATAAGTGTGTATCAGTGTAGTGCTTCTTCCCAAGTAAGTGTGTGTAAGTGTAGAGCTTCTTCGCAAATAAGTGTGTGTCTGTGTAGTGCTTCTTCCCAAATAAGTGTGTGTCAGTGTAGTGCTTCTTCCCAAATAGGTGTGTGTCAGTGTAGTGCTTCTTTTCAAATAGGTGTGTGTCTATGTAATGCTTCTTCCCAAATAGGTGTGTGTCTGTGTAGTGCTTCTTCCCAAATAGGTGTGTGTCAGTGTAGTGCTTCTTCTAAAATAAGTGTGTGTGTGTGTAGTGCTTCTTCCCAAATAAGTGTGTGTCAGTGTAGTGCTTCTTCCCAAATAAGTGTGTGTATGTGTCGAGCTTCTTCGCAAATAAGTTTGAGTCAGTGTAGTGCTTCTTCCCAAATAAGTGTGTGTCAGTGTAGTGCTTCATCCCAAATATTTGTGTGTCAGTGTAGTGATTGTCCCCAAATAGGTGTGTGTCAGTGTAGTGCTTGTCTCCAAATAGGTGTGTGTCAGTGTAGTGCTTCTTCCCAAATAGGTGTGTGTCAGTATAGTGCTTCTTCCCATATAGGTGTTTGTCAGTGTAGTCCTTCTTCCTAAATAAGTGTGTGTCCGTGTAGTGCTTCTTCCCAAATATGTGTGTGTCAGTGTAGTGCTTCTTCCCAAATAGGTGTGTGTCAGTGTGGTGCTTCTTCCCAAATAGGTGTGTGTCAGTGTAGTGCTTCTTCTAAAATAGGTGTGTGTGTGTGTAGTGCTTCTTCCCAAATAGGTGTGTGTCAGTGTAGTGCGTCTTCCCAAATAGCTGTGTGTCAGTGTAGTGCTTCTTCCCAAATAGGTGTGTGTCAGTGTAGTGCTTCTTTTCAAATAGGTGTGTGTCTATGTAATGCTTCTTCCCAAATAGGTGTGTGTCTGTGTAGTGCTTCTTCCCAAATAGGTGTGTGTCAGTGTAGTGCTTCTTCCCAAATAAGTGTGTGTCTGTGTAGTGCTTCTTCCCAAATAGGTGTGTGTCAGTGTAGTGCTTCTTCCCAAATAAGTGTGTGTCTGTGTAGTGCTTCTTCCCAAATAGGTGTGTGTCTGTGTAGTGCTTCTTCCCAAATAAGTGTGTATCAGTGTAGTGCTTCTTCCCAAGTAAGTGTGTGTAAGTGTAGAGCTTCTTCGCAAATAAGTGTGTGTCAGTGTAGTGCTTCTTCCCAAATAAGTGTGTGTCAGTGTAGTGCTTCTTCCCAAATAAGTGTGTGTCAGTGTAGTGCTTATTCCCAATAAGTGTGTGTAAATGTCGAGCTTCTTTGAAAATAAGTGTAAGTCAGTATAGTGCTTCTTCCCAAATAGGGGTGTGTCAGTGTAGTGCTTCTTTTCAAATAGGTGTGTGTCTATGTAATGCTTCTTCCCAAATAGGTGTGTGTCTGTGTAGTGCTTCTTCCCAAATAGGTGTGTGTCAGTGTAATGCTTCTTCCCAAATAAGTGTGTGTCTGTGTTGTGCTTCTTCCCAAATAGGTGTGTGTCAGTGTAGTGCTTCGTCCCAAATAGGTGTGTGTCTCTGTAGTGCTTCTTCCCAAATAGGTGTGTGTCTGTGTAGTGCTTCTTCCCAAATAAGTGTGTGTCAGTGTAGTGCTTCTTCCCAATAAGTGTGTGTAAATGTCGAGCTTCTTTGCAAATAAGTGTAAGTCAGTGTAGTGCTTCTTCCCAAATAAGTGTGTGTAAGTGTCGAGCTTCTTCGCAAATAAGTATGAGTCAATGTATTTCTTCTTCCCAAAAAAGTGTGAGTCAGTGTAGTGATTCTTCACAAATATGTGTGTGTCAGTGTAGTGCTTCTTCCACAATAAGTGTGTGTCGGTGTAGTGCTTCTTCCCAAATAAGTGTGTGTAAGTGTGGAGCTTCTTCGAAAAATAGGTGTGTGTCAGTGTCGTGGTTCTTCCCAAATAGGTGTGTGTCAGTGTAGTGCTTCATCATAAGTAAGTGTGTGTCAGTATAGTGCTTCTTCCCAAATACGTGTGTGTCAGTGTAGTGCTTCTTCCCAAATAGGTGTGTGTCAGTGTAGTGCTTCTTCCCAAATAAGTGTGTGTCAGTGTAGTGCTTCTTCCCAAATAGGTGTGTGTCTGTGTAGTGCTTCTTCCCAAATAGGTGTGTGTCTGTGTAGTGCTTCTTCCCAAATAAGTGTGTATCAGTGTAGTGCTTCTTCCCAAGTAAGTGTGTGTAAGTGTAGAGCTTCTTCGCAAATAAGTGTGTGTCAGTGTAGTGCTTCTTCCCAAATAAGTGTGTGTCAGTGTAGTGCTTCTTCCCAAATAGGTGTGTGTCATTGTAGTGCGTCTTCCCAAATAAGTGTGTATCAGTGTAGTGCTTCTTCCCAAATAGGTGTGTGTCAGTATAGTGCTTCTTCCCATATAGGTGTTTGTCAGTGTAGTCCTTCTTCCTAAATAAGTGTGTGTCCGTGTAGTGCTTCTTCCCAAATATGTGTGTGTCAGTGTAGTGCTTCTTCCCAAATAGGTGTGTGTCAGTGTGGTGCTTCTTCCCAAATAGGTGTTTGTCAGTGTAGTGCTTCTTCTAAAATAGGTGTGTGTGTGTGTAGTGCTTCTTCCCAAATAGGTGTGTGTCAGTGTAGTGCGTCTTCCCAAATAGCTGTGTGTCAGTGTAGTGCTTCTTCCCAAATAGGTGTGTGTCAGTGTAGTGCTTCTTTTCAAATAGGTGTGTGTCTATGTAATGCTTCTTCCCAAATAGGTGTGTGTCTGTGTAGTGCTTCTTCCCAAATAGGTGTGTGTCAGTGTAATGCTTCTTCCCAAATAAGTGTGTGCCAGTGTAGTGCTTCTTCCCAAATAGGTGTGTGTCAGTGTAGTGCTTCTTCCCAAATTGGTGTGTGTCTGTGTAGTGCTTCTTCCCAAATAGGTGTGTGTCTGTGTAGCGCTTCTTCCCAAATAAATGTGTGTCAGTGTAGTGCTTCTTCCCAAATAAGTGTGTGTCAGTGTAGTGCTTATTCCCAATAAGTGTGTGTAAATGTCGAGCTTCTTTGCAAATAAGTGTAAGTCAGTATAGTGCTTCTTCCCAAATAGGTGTGTGTCAGTGTAGAGCTTCTTTTCAAATAGGTGTGTGTCTATGTAATGCTTCTTCCCAAATAGGTGTGTGTCTGTGTAGTGCTTCTTACCAAATAGGTGTGTCAGTGTAGTGCTTCTTCCCAAATAAGTGTGTGTCTGTGCAGTGCTTCTTCCCAAATGGGTGTGTGTCAGTGTAGTGCTTCTTCCCAAATAGGTGTGTGTCTGTGTAGTGCTTCTTCCCAAATAGGTGTGTGTCTGCGTAGCGCTTCTTCCCAAATAAGTGTGTGTCAGTGTAGTGCTTCTTCCCAAATAAGTGTGTGTCTGTGTAGTGCTTCTTCCCAATAAGTGTGTGTAAATGTCGAGCTTCTATGCAAATAAGTGTAAGTCAGTGTAGTGCTTCTTCCCAAATAAGTGTGTGTAAGTGTCGAGCTTCTTCGCAAATAAGTATGAGTCAGTGTAGTTCTTCTTCCCAAATAAGTGTGAGTCAGTGTAGTGATTCTTCACAAATAAGTGTGTGTCAGTGTAGTGCTTCTTATAAAATAAGTGTGTGTCGGTGTAGTGCTTCTTCCCAAACAAGTGTGTGTAAGTGTGGAGCTTCTTCGCAAATAGGTGTGTGTCAGTGTCGTGGTTCTTCCCAAATAGGTGTGTGTCAGTGTAGTGCTTCATCATAAGTAAGTGTGTGTCAGTATAGTGCTTCTTCCCAAATACGTGTGTGTCAGTGTAGTGCTTCTTCCCAAATAGGTGTGTGTCAGTGTAGTGCTTCTTCCCAAATAAGTGTGAGTCAGTGTAGTGCTTCTTCCCAAATAAGTGTGTGTAAGTGTCGAGCTTCTTCGCAAATAAGTGTGAGTCAGTGTAGTGCTTCTTCCCAAATAAGTGTGTGTCAGTGTAGTGCTTCTTCCCAAATAAGTGTGTGCCTGTGTGTTGCTTCTTCCCAAATAGGTGTGTGTCTGTGTAGTGTTTCTTCCCAAACAAGTGTGTGTCAGTGTAGTGCTTCTTCCCAAATATGTGTGTGTCAGTGTAGTGCTTCTTCCCAAATAAGTGTGTGTCCGTGTAGTGCTTCTTCCCAAATAGGTGTGTGTCTGTGTAGTGCTTCTTCCCAAATAGGTGTGTGTCTGTGTAGTGCTTCTTCCCAAATAGGTGTGTGTCTGTGTAGTTCTACTTCCCATATAGGTGTGTGTCTGTGTAGTGCTACTTCCCAAATAGGTGTGTGTCTGTGTCGTGCTTCTTCCCAAATAAGTGTGTGTCAGTGTAGTGCTTCATCCCAAATAAGTGTGTGTCAGTGTAGTGCTTCTTCCCAAATAAGTGTGTGTCTGTGTAGTGCTTCTTCCCAAATAGGTGTGTGCCTGTGTAGTGCTTATTCCCAAATAGGTGTGTGTCAGTGTAGTGCTTATTCCCAAATAGGTGTGTGTCAGTGTAGTGCTTCTTCCCAAATAGGTGTGTGTCAGTGTAGTGCTTCTTCCCAAATAGGTGTGTGTCAGTGTAGTGCTTCTTCCCAAATAAGTGTGTGTCAGTGTAGTGCTTCTTCCCAAATAGGTGTGTGTCAGTATAGTGCTTCTTCCCAAATAGGTGTGTGTCTGTGTAGTGCTTATTCCCAAATAGGTGTGTGTCAGTGTAATGCTTCTTAACAAATAGGTGTGTGTCTGTGTAGAGCTTCTTCCCAAATAGGTGTGTGTCTGTGTAGTGCTTCTTCCCAAATAAGTGTGTGTCAGTGTAGTGCTTCTTCCCAAGTAAGTGTGTGTCACTGTAGTGCTTCTCCCCAGATAAGTGTGTGTAAGTGTCAAGCTTCTTCGCAAATAGGTTTGTGTCAGTGTCGTGCTTCTTCCCAAATAAATGTGTGTAAGTGTAGTGCTTCTTCCCAAATAGGTGTGTGTCAGTGTAGTGATTGTCCCAGAATAGGTGTGTGTCAGTGTAGTGCTTGTCCCCAAATAGGTGTGTGTCAGTGTAGTGCTTCTTCCCAAGTAGGAGTGTGTCAGTGTAGTGCTTCTTCCCAAATAGGTGTGTGTCAGTGTACTGCTTCTTCCCAAATAGGTGTGTGTCAGTGTAGTGCTTCTTCCCAAATAGGTGTGTATCAGTGTAGTGCTTCTTCCCAAATAGGTGTGTGTCTGTGTAGTGCTTCTTCCCAAATAGGTGTGTGTCAGTGTAGTGCTTCTTCCCAAATAGGTGTGTGTCAGTGTAGTGCTTCTTCAAAAGATAGGTGTGTGTCAGTGTAGTGCTTCTTCCCAAATAGGTGTGTGTCAGTATAGTGCTTCTTCCCATATAGGTGTTTGTCAGTGTAGTCCTTCTTCCTAAATAAGTGTGTGTCCGTGTAGTGCTTCTTCCCAAATATGTGTGTGTCAGTGTAGTGCTTCTTCCCAAATAGGTGTGTGTCAGTGTGGTGCTTCTTCCCAAATAGGTGTGTGTCAGTGTAGTGCTTCTTCTAAAATAGGTGTGTGTGTGTGTAGTGCTTCTTCCCAAATAGGTGTGTGTCAGTGTAGTGCGTCTTCCCAAATAGCTGTGTGTCAGTGTAGTGCTTCTTCCCAAATAGGTGTGTGTCAGTGTAGTGCTTCTTTTCAAATAGGTGTGTGTCTATGTAATGCTTCTTCCCAAATAGGTGTGTGTCTGTGTAGTGCTTCTTCCCAAATAGGTGTGTGTCAGTGTAGTGCTTCTTCCCAAATAAGTGTGTGTCTGTGTAGTGCTTCTTCCCAAATAGGTGTGTGTCAGTGTAGTGCTTCTTCCCAAATAAGTGTGTGTCTGTGTAGTGCTTCTTCCCAAATAGGTGTGTGTCTGTGTAGTGCTTCTTCCCAAATAAGTGTGTATCAGTGTAGTGCTTCTTCCCAAGTAAGTGTGTGTAAGTGTAGAGCTTCTTCGCAAATAAGTGTGTGTCAGTGTAGTGCTTCTTCCCAAATAAGTGTGTGTCAGTGTAGTGCTTCTTCCCAAATAAGTGTGTGTCAGTGTAGTGCTTATTCCCAATAAGTGTGTGTAAATGTCGAGCTTCTTTGAAAATAAGTGTAAGTCAGTATAGTGCTTCTTCCCAAATAGGGGTGTGTCAGTGTAGTGCTTCTTTTCAAATAGGTGTGTGTCTATGTAATGCTTCTTCCCAAATAGGTGTGTGTCTGTGTAGTGCTTCTTCCCAAATAGGTGTGTGTCAGTGTAATGCTTCTTCCCAAATAAGTGTGTGTCTGTGTTGTGCTTCTTCCCAAATAGGTGTGTGTCAGTGTAGTGCTTCTTCCCAAATAGGTGTGTGTCAGTGTAGTGCTTGTCTCCAAATAGGTGTGTGTCAGTGTAGTGCTTCTTCCCAAATAGGTGTGTGTCAGTATAGTGCTTCTTCCCATATAGGTGTTTGTCAGTGTAGTCCTTCTTCCTAAATAAGTGTGTGTCCGTGTAGTGCTTCTTCCCAAATATGTGTGTGTCAGTGTAGTGCTTCTTCCCAAATAGGTGTGTGTCAGTGTGGTGCTTCTTCCCAAATAGGTGTGTGTCAGTGTAGTGCTTCTTCTAAAATAGATGTGTGTGTGTGTAGTGCTTCTTCCCAAATAGGTGTGTGTCAGTGTAGTGCGTCTTCCCAAATAGCTGTGTGTCAGTGTAGTGCTTCTTCCCAAATAGGTGTGTGTCAGTGTAGTGCTTCTTTTCAAATAGGTGTGTGTCTATGTAATGCTTCTTCCCAAATATGTGTGTGTCAGTGTAGTGCTTCTTCCCAAATAGGTGTGTGTCAGTGTGGTGCTTCTTCCCAAATAGGTGTGTGTCAGTGTAGTGCTTCTTCTAAAATAGGTGTGTGTGTGTGTAGTGCTTCTTCCCAAATAGGTGTGTGTCAGTGTAGTGCGTCTTCCCAAATAGCTGTGTGTCAGTGTAGTGCTTCTTCCCAAATAGGTGTGTGTCAGTGTAGTGCTTCTTTTCAAATAGGTGTGTGTCTATGTAATGCTTCTTCCCAAATAGGTGTGTGTCTGTGTAGTGCTTCTTCCCAAATAGGTGTGTGTCAGTGTAGTGCTTCTTCCCAAATAAGTGTGTGTCTGTGTAGTGCTTCTTCCCAAATAGGTGTGTGTCAGTGTAGTGCTTCTTCCCAAATAAGTGTGTGTCTGTGTAGTGCTTCTTCCCAAATAGGTGTGTGTCTGTGTAGTGCTTCTTCCCAAATAAGTGTGTATCAGTGTAGTGCTTCTTCCCAAGTAAGTGTGTGTAAGTGTAGAGCTTCTTCGCAAATAAGTGTGTGTCAGTGTAGTGCTTCTTCCCAAATAAGTGTGTGTCAGTGTAGTGCTTCTTCCCAAATAAGTGTGTGTCAGTGTAGTGCTTATTCCCAATAAGTGTGTGTAAATGTCGAGCTTCTTTGAAAATAAGTGTAAGTCAGTATAGTGCTTCTTCCCAAATAGGGGTGTGTCAGTGTAGTGCTTCTTTTCAAATAGGTGTGTGTCTATGTAATGCTTCTTCCCAAATAGGTGTGTGTCTGTGTAGTGCTTCTTCCCAAATAGGTGTGTGTCAGTGTAATGCTTCTTCCCAAATAAGTGTGTGTCTGTGTTGTGCTTCTTCCCAAATAGGTGTGTGTCAGTGTAGTGCTTCTTCCCAAATAGGTGTGTGTCAGTGTAGTGCTTGTCTCCAAATAGGTGTGTGTCAGTGTAGTGCTTCTTCCCAAATAGGTGTGTGTCAGTATAGTGCTTCTTCCCATATAGGTGTTTGTCAGTGTAGTCCTTCTTCCTAAATAAGTGTGTGTCCGTGTAGTGCTTCTTCCCAAATATGTGTGTGTCAGTGTAGTGCTTCTTCCCAAATAGGTGTGTGTCAGTGTGGTGCTTCTTCCCAAATAGGTGTGTGTCAGTGTAGTGCTTCTTCTAAAATAGGTGTGTGTGTGTGTAGTGCTTCTTCCCAAATAGGTGTGTGTCAGTGTAGTGCGTCTTCCCAAATAGCTGTGTGTCAGTGTAGTGCTTCTTCCCAAATAGGTGTGTGTCAGTGTAGTGCTTCTTTTCAAATAGGTGTGTGTCTATGTAATGCTTCTTCCCAAATAGGTGTGTGTCTGTGTAGTGCTTCTTCCCAAATAGGTGTGTGTCAGTGTAGTGCTTCTTCCCAAATAAGTGTGTGTCTGTGTAGTGCTTCTTCCCAAATAGGTGTGTGTCAGTGTAGTGCTTCTTCCCAAATAAGTGTGTGTCTGTGTAGTGCTTCTTCCCAAATAGGTGTGTGTCTGTGTAGTGCTTCTTCCCAAATAAGTGTGTATCAGTGTAGTGCTTCTTCCCAAGTAAGTGTGTGTAAGTGTAGAGCTTCTTCGCAAATAAGTGTGTGTCAGTGTAGTGCTTCTTCCCAAATAAGTGTGTGTCAGTGTAGTGCTTCTTCCCAAATAAGTGTGTGTCAGTGTAGTGCTTATTCCCAATAAGTGTGTGTAAATGTCGAGCTTCTTTGAAAATAAGTGTAAGTCAGTATAGTGCTTCTTCCCAAATAGGGGTGTGTCAGTGTAGTGCTTCTTTTCAAATAGGTGTGTGTCTATGTAATGCTTCTTCCCAAATAGGTGTGTGTCTGTGTAGTGCTTCTTCCCAAATAGGTGTGTGTCAGTGTAATGCTTCTTCCCAAATAAGTGTGTGTCTGTGTTGTGCTTCTTCCCAAATAGGTGTGTGTCAGTGTAGTGCTTCTTCCCAAATAGGTGTGTGTCTCTGTAGTGCTTCTTCCCAAATAGGTGTGTGTCTGTGTAGTGCTTCTTCCCAAATAAGTGTGTGTCAGTGTAGTGCTTCTTCCCAATAAGTGTGTGTAAATGTCGAGCTTCTTTGCAAATAAGTGTAAGTCAGTGTAGTGCTTCTTCCCAAATAAGTGTGTGTAAGTGTCGAGCTTCTTCGCAAATAAGTATGAGTCAGTGTATTTCTTCTTCCCAAAAAAGTGTGAGTCAGTGTAGTGATTCTTCACAAATATGTGTGTGTCAGTGTAGTGCTTCTTCCACAATAAGTGTGTGTCGGTGTAGTGCTTCTTCCCAAATAAGTGTGTGTAAGTGTGGAGCTTCTTCGAAAAATAGGTGTGTGTCAGTGTCGTGGTTCTTCCCAAATAGGTGTGTGTCAGTGTAGTGCTTCATCATAAGTAAGTGTGTGTCAGTATAGTGCTTCTTCCCAAATACGTGTGTGTCAGTGTAGTGCTTCTTCCCAAATAGGTGTGTGTCAGTGTAGTGCTTCTTCCCAAATAAGTGTGTGTCAGTGTAGTGCTTCTTCCCAAATAGGTGTGTGTCTGTGTAGTGCTTCTTCCCAAATAGGTGTGTGTCTGTGTAGTGCTTCTTCCCAAATAAGTGTGTATCAGTGTAGTGCTTCTTCCCAAATATGTGTGTGTCAGTGTAGTGCTTCTTCCCAAATAGGTGTGTGTCAGTGTGGTGCTTCTTCCCAAATAGGTGTTTGTCAGTGTAGTGCTTCTTCTAAAATAGGTGTGTGTGTGTGTAGTGCTTCTTCCCAAATAGGTGTGTGTCAGTGTAGTGCGTCTTCCCAAATAGCTGTGTGTCAGTGTAGTGCTTCTTCCCAAATAGGTGTGTGTCAGTGTAGTGCTTCCTTTCAAATAGGTGTGTGTCTATGTAATGCTTCTTCCCAAATAGGTGTGTGTCTGTGTAGTGCTTCTTCCCAAATAGGTGTGTGTCAGTGTAATGCTTCTTCCCAAATAAGTGTGTGCCAGTGTAGTGCTTCTTCCCAAATAGGTGTGTGTCAGTGTAGTGCTTCTTCCCAAATTGGTGTGTGTCTGTGTAGTGCTTCTTCCCAAATAGGTGTGTGTCTGTGTAGCGCTTCTTCCCAAATAAATGTGTGTCAGTGTAGTGCTTCTTCCCAAATAAGTGTGTGTCAGTGTAGTGCTTATTCCCAATAAGTGTGTGTAAATGTCGAGCTTCTTTGCAAATAAGTGTAAGTCAGTATAGTGCTTCTTCCCAAATAGGTGTGTGTCAGTGTAGAGCTTCTTTTCAAATAGGTGTGTGTCTATGTAATGCTTCTTCCCAAATAGGTGTGTGTCTGTGCAGTGCTTCTTCCCAAATGGGTGTGTGTCAGTGTAGTGCTTCTTCCCAAATAGGTGTGTGTCTGTGTAGTGCTTCTTCCCAAATAGGTGTGTGTCTGCGTAGCGCTTCTTCCCAAATAAGTGTGTGTCAGTGTAGTGCTTCTTCCCAAATAAGTGTGTGTCTGTGTAGTGCTTCTTCCCAATAAGTGTGTGTAAATGTCGAGCTTCTATGCAAATAAGTGTAAGTCAGTGTAGTGCTTCTTCCCAAATAAGTGTGTGTAAGTGTCGAGCTTCTTCGCAAATAAGTATGAGTCAGTGTAGTTCTTCTTCCCAAATAAGTGTGAGTCAGTGTAGTGATTCTTCACAAATAAGTGTGTGTCAGTGTAGTGCTTCTTATAAAATAAGTGTGTGTCGGTGTAGTGCTTCTTCCCAAACAAGTGTGTGTAAGTGTGGAGCTTCTTCGCAAATAGGTGTGTGTCAGTGTCGTGGTTCTTCCCAAATAGGTGTGTGTCAGTGTAGTGCTTCATCATAAGTAAGTGTGTGTCAGTATAGTGCTTCTTCCCAAATACGTGTGTGTCAGTGTAGTGCTTCTTCCCAAATAGGTGTGTGTCAGTGTAGTGCTTCTTCCCAAATAAGTGTGAGTCAGTGTAGTGCTTCTTCCCAAATAAGTGTGTGTAAGTGTCGAGCTTCTTCGCAAATAAGTGTGAGTCAGTGTAGTGCTTCTTCCCAAATAAGTGTGTGTCAGTGTAGTGCTTCTTCCCAAATAAGTGTGTGCCTGTGTGTTGCTTCTTCCCAAATAGGTGTGTGTCTGTGTAGTGTTTCTTCCCAAACAAGTGTGTGTCAGTGTAGTGCTTCTTCCCAAATATGTGTGTGTCAGTGTAGTGCTTCTTCCCAAATAAGTGTGTGTCCGTGTAGTGCTTCTTCCCAAATAGGTGTGTGTCTGTGTAGTGCTTCTTCCCAAATAGGTGTGTGTCTGTGTAGTGCTTCTTCCCAAATAGGTGTGTGTCTGTGTAGTTCTACTTCCCATATAGGTGTGTGTCTGTGTAGTGCTACTTCCCAAATAGGTGTGTGTCTGTGTCGTGCTTCTTCCCAAATAAGTGTGTGTCAGTGTAGTGCTTCTTCCCAAATAAGTGTGTGTCAGTGTAGTGCTTCTTCCCAAATAAGTGTGTGTCTGTGTAGTGCTTCTTCCCAAATAGGTGTGTGCCTGTGTAGTGCTTATTCCCAAATAGGTGTGTGTCAGTGTAGTGCTTATTCCCAAATAGGTGTGTGTCAGTGTAGTGCTTCTTCCCAAATAGGTGTGTGTCAGTGTAGTGCTTCTTCCCAAATAGGTGTGTGTCAGTGTAGTGCTTCTTCCCAAATAAGTGTGTGTCAGTGTAGTGCTTCTTCCCAAATAGGTGTGTGTCAGTATAGTGCTTCTTCCCAAATAGGTGTGTGTCTGTGTAGTGCTTATTCCCAAATAGGTGTGTGTCAGTGTAGTGCTTCTTAACAAATAGGTGTGTGTCTGTGTAGAGCTTCTTCCCAAATAGGTGTGTGTCTGTGTAGTGCTTCTTCCCAAATAAGTGTGTGTCAGTGTAGTGCTTCTTCCCAAGTAAGTGTGTGTCACTGTAGTGCTTCTCCCCAGATAAGTGTGTGTAAGTGTCAAGCTTCTTCGCAAATAGGTTTGTGTCAGTGTCGTGCTTCTTCCCAAATAAATGTGTGTAAGTGTAGTGCTTCTTCCCAAATAGGTGTGTGTCAGTGTAGTGATTGTCCCAGAATAGGTGTGTGTCAGTGTAGTGCTTGTCCCCAAATAGGTGTGTGTCAGTGTAGTGCTTGTCCCCAAATAGGTGTGTGTCAGTGTAGTGCTTCTTCCCAAGTAGGAGTGTGTCAGTGTAGTGCTTCTTCCCAAATAGGTGTGTGTCAGTGTACTGCTTCTTCCCAAATAGGTGTGTGTCAGTGTAGTGCTTCTTCCCAAATAGGTGTGTATCAGTGTAGTGCTTCTTCCCAAATAGGTGTGTGTCTGTGTAGTGCTTCTTCCCAAATAGGTGTGTGTCAGTGTAGTGCTTCTTCCCAAATAGGTGTGTGTCAGTGTAGTGCTTCTTCAAAAGATAGGTGTGTGTCAGTGTAGTGCTTCTTCCCAAATAGGTGTGTGTCAGTGTAGTGCTTCTTCCCAAATAAGTGTGTGTCAGTGTAGTGCTTCTTCCCAAATAGGTGTGTGTCTGTGTAGTGCTTCTTCCCAAATAGGTGTGTGTCTGTGTAGTGCTTCTTCCCAAATAAGTGTGTATCAGTGTAGTGCTTCTTCCCAAGTAAGTGTGTGTAAGTGTAGAGCTTCTTCGCAAATAAGTGTGTCAGTGTAGTGCTTCTTCCCAAATAAGTGTGTGTCAGTGTAGTGCTTCTTCCCAAATAGGTGTGTGTCAGTGTAGTGCTTCTTTTCAAATAGGTGTGTGTCTATGTAATGCTTCTTCCCAAATAGGTGTGTGTCTGTGTAGTGCTTCTTCCCAAATAGGTGTGTGTCAGTGTAGTGCTTCTTCTAAAATAAGTGTGGGTGTGTGTAGTGCTTCTTCCCAAATAAGTGTGTGTCAGTGTAGTGCTTCTTCCCAAATAAGTGTGTGTATGTGTCGAGCTTCTTCGCAAATAAGTTTGAGTCAGTGTAGTGCTTCTTCCCAAATAAGTGTGTGTCAGTGTAGTGCTTCATCCCAAATATTTGTGTGTCAGTGTAGTGATTGTCCCCAAATAGGTGTGTGTCAGTGTAGTGCTTGTCTCCAAATAGGTGTGTGTCAGTGTAGTGCTTCTTCCCAAATAGGTGTGTGTCAGTATAGTGCTTCTTCCCATATAGGTGTTTGTCAGTGTAGTCCTTCTTCCTAAATAAGTGTGTGTCCGTGTAGTGCTTCTTCCCAAATATGTGTGTGTCAGTGTAGTGCTTCTTCCCAAATAGGTGTGTGTCAGTGTGGTGCTTCTTCCCAAATAGGTGTGTGTCAGTGTAGTGCTTCTTCTAAAATAGGTGTGTGTGTGTGTAGTGCTTCTTCCCAAATAGGTGTGTGTCAGTGTAGTGCGTCTTCCCAAATAGCTGTGTGTCAGTGTAGTGCTTCTTCCCAAATAGGTGTGTGTCAGTGTAGTGCTTCTTTTCAAATAGGTGTGTGTCTATGTAATGCTTCTTCCCAAATAGGTGTGTGTCTGTGTAGTGCTTCTTCCCAAATAGGTGTGTGTCAGTGTAGTGCTTCTTCCCAAATAAGTGTGTGTCTGTGTAGTGCTTCTTCCCAAATAGGTGTGTGTCTGTGTAGTGCTTCTTCCCAAATAAGTGTGTATCAGTGTAGTGCTTCTTCCCAAGTAAGTGTGTGTAAGTGTAGAGCTTCTTCGCAAATAAGTGTGTGTCAGTGTAGTGCTTCTTCCCAAATAAGTGTGTGTCAGTGTAGTGCTTCTTCCCAAATAAGTGTGTGTCAGTGTAGTGCTTATTCCCAATAAGTGTGTGTAAATGTCGAGCTTCTTTGAAAATAAGTGTAAGTCAGTATAGTGCTTCTTCCCAAATAGGGGTGTGTCAGTGTAGTGCTTCTTTTCAAATAGGTGTGTGTCTATGTAATGCTTCTTCCCAAATAGGTGTGTGTCTGTGTAGTGCTTCTTCCCAAATAGGTGTGTGTCAGTGTAATGCTTCTTCCCAAATAAGTGTGTGTCTGTGTTGTGCTTCTTCCCAAATAGGTGTGTGTCAGTGTAGTGCTTCTTCCCAAATAGGTGTGTGTCTCTGTAGTGCTTCTTCCCAAATAGGTGTGTGTCTGTGTAGTGCTTCTTCCCAAATAAGTGTGTGTCAGTGTAGTGCTTCTTCCCAATAAGTGTGTGTAAATGTCGAGCTTCTTTGCAAATAAGTGTAAGTCAGTGTAGTGCTTCTTCCCAAATAAGTGTGTGTAAGTGTCGAGCTTCTTCGCAAATAAGTATGAGTCAGTGTATTTCTTCTTCCCAAAAAAGTGTGAGTCAGTGTAGTGATTCTTCACAAATATGTGTGTGTCAGTGTAGTGCTTCTTCCACAATAAGTGTGTGTCGGTGTAGTGCTTCTTCCCAAATAAGTGTGTGTAAGTGTGGAGCTTCTTCGAAAAATAGGTGTGTGTCAGTGTCGTGGTTCTTCCCAAATAGGTGTGTGTCAGTGTAGTGCTTCATCATAAGTAAGTGTGTGTCAGTATAGTGCTTCTTCCCAAATACATGTGTGTCAGTGTAGTGCTTCTTCCCAAATAGGTGTGTGTCAGTGTAGTGCTTCTTCCCAAATAAGTGTGTGTCAGTGTAGTGCTTCTTCCCAAATAGGTGTGTGTCTGTGTAGTGCTTCTTCCCAAATAGGTGTGTGTCTGTGTAGTGCTTCTTCCCAAATAAGTGTGTATCAGTGTAGTGCTTCTTCCCAAGTAAGTGTGTGTAAGTGTAGAGCTTCTTCGCAAATAAGTGTGTGTCAGTGTAGTGCTTCTTCCCAAATAAGTGTGTGTCAGTGTAGTGCTTCTTCCCAAATAGGTGTGTGTCATTGTAGTGCGTCTTCCCAAATAAGTGTGTATCAGTGTAGTGCTTCTTCCCAAATAGGTGTGTGTCAGTATAGTGCTTCTTCCCATATAGGTGTTTGTCAGTGTAGTCCTTCTTCCTAAATAAGTGTGTGTCCGTGTAGTGCTTCTTCCCAAATATGTGTGTGTCAGTGTAGTGCTTCTTCCCAAATAGGTGTGTGTCAGTGTGGTGCTTCTTCCCAAATAGGTGTTTGTCAGTGTAGTGCTTCTTCTAAAATAGGTGTGTGTGTGTGTAGTGCTTCTTCCCAAATAGGTGTGTGTCAGTGTAGTGCGTCTTCCCAAATAGCTGTGTGTCAGTGTAGTGCTTCTTCCGAAATAGGTGTGTGTCAGTGTAGTGCTTCTTTTCAAATAGGTGTGTGTCTATGTAATGCTTCTTCCCAAATAGGTGTGTGTCTGTGTAGTGCTTCTTTCCAAATAGGTGTGTGTCAGTGTAGTGCTTCTTTCCAAATAAGTGTGTGTCTGTGTAGTGCTTCTTCCCAAATAGGTGTGTGACAGTGTAGTGCTTCTTCCCAAATAGGTGTGTGTCTGTGTAGTGCTTCTTCCCAAATAGGTGTGTGTCTATGTAATGCTTCTTCCCAAATAGGTGTGTGTCTGTGTAGTGCTTCTTCCCAAATAGGTGTGTGTCAGTGTAATGCTTCTTCCCAAATAAGTGTCTGTCAGTGTAGTGCTTCTTCCCAAATAAGTGTGTGTCAGTGTAGTGCTTATTCCCAATAAGTGTGTGTAAATGTCGAGCTTCTTTGAAAATAAGTGTAAGTCAGTATAGTGCTTCTTCCCAAATAGGTGTGTGTCAGTGTAGTGCTTCTTTTCAAATAGGTGTGTGTCTATGTAATGCTTCTTCCCAAATAGGTGTGTGTCTGTGTAGTGCTTCTTCCCAAATAGGTGTGTGTCAGTGTAATGCTTCTTCCCAAATAAGTGTGTGTCTGTGTTGTGCTTCTTCCCAAATAGGTGTGTGTCAGTGTAGTGCTTCTTCCCAAATAGGTGTGTGTCTCTGTAGTGCTTCTTCCCAAATAGGTGTGTGTCTGTGTAGTGCTTCTTCCCAAATAGGTGTGTGTCTGCATAGCGCTTACTCCCAAATAAATGTGTGTCAGTGTAGTGCTTCTTCCCAAATAAGTGTGTGTCAGTGTAGTGCTTCTTCCCAATAAGTGTGTGTAAATGTCGAGCTTCTTTGCAAATAAGTGTAAGTCAGTGTAGTGCTTCTTCCCAAATAAGTGTGTGTAAGTGTCGAGCTTCTTCGCAAATAAGTATGAGTCAGTGTAGTTCTTCTTCCCAAAAAAGTGTGAGTCAGTGTAGTGATTCTTCACAAATATGAGTGTGTCAGTGTAGTGCTTCTTCCACAATAAGTGTGTGTCGGTGTAGTGCTTCTTCCCAAATAAGTGTGTGTAAGTGTGGAGCTTCTTCGCAAATAGGTGTGTGTCAGTGTCGTGGTTCTTCCCAAATAGGTGTGTGTCAGTGTAGTGCTTCATCATAAGTAAGTGTGTGTCAGTATAGTGCTTCTTCCCAAATACGTGTGTGTCAGTGTAGTTCTTCTTCCCAAATAAGTGTGTGTCAGTGTAGTGCTTCTTCCCAAATAAGTGTGAGTCAGTGTAGTGCTTCTTTCCAAATAAGTGTGTGTAAGTGTCGAGCTTCTTCGCAAATAAGTGTGAGTCAGTGTAGTGCTTCTTCCCAAATAAGTGTGTGTCTGTGTAGTGCTTCTTCCCAAATAGGTGTGTGTCTGTGTAGTGTTTCTTCCCAAACAAGTGTTTGTCAGTGTAGTGCTTCTTCCCAAATACGTGTGTGTCAGTGTAGTGCTTCTTCCCAAATAAGTGTGTGTCCGTGTAGTGCTTCTTCCCAAATAGGTGTGTGTCAGTGTAGTGCTTCTTCCCAAATAGGTGTGTGTCAGTGTAGTGCTTCTTCCCAAATAAGTGTGTGTCAGTGTAGTCCTTCTTCCCAAATAAGTGTGTGTCCGTGTAGTGCTTATTCCCAAATAGGTGTGTGTCAGTGTAGTGCTTCTTCCCAAATAGGTGTGTGTCAGTGTAGTGCTTCTTCCCAAATAGTTGTGTGTCAGTGTAGTGCTTCTTCTAAAATAGGTGTATGTCTGTGTGTAGTGCTTCTTCCCAAATAGGTGTGTGTCAGTGTAGTGCTTCTTCCCAAATAGGTGTGTGTCAGTGTAGTGCTTCTTTTCAAATAGGTGTGTGTCTATGTAATGCTTCTTCCCAAATAGGTGTGTGTCAGTGTAGTGCTTATTCCCAAATAGGTGTGTGTCAGTGTTGTGCTTCTTCCCAAATAGGTGTGTGTCTGTGTAGTGCTTCTTCCCAAATAAGAGCGTATCAGTGTAGTGCTTCTTCCCAAGTAAGTGTGTGTAAGTGTCGAGCTTCTTCGCAAATAAGTGTGTGTCAGTGTAGTGCTTCTTCCCAAATAAGTGTGTGTCAGTGTAGTGCTTGTTCCCAAATAAGTGTGTGTCAGTGTAGTGCTTCTTCCCAAATAAGTGTGTGTCAGTGTAGTGCTTCTTCCCAAATAGGTTTGTGTCAGTGTAGTGCTTCTTCAAAAATAAGTGTGTGTCAGTGTAGTGCGTCTTCCCAAATAGCTGTGTGTCAGTGTAGTGCTTCTTCCCAAATAGGTGTGTGTCAGTGTAGTGCTTCTTTTCAAATACGTGTGTGTCTATGTAATGCTTCTTCCCAAATAGGTGTGTGTCTGTGTAGTGCTTCTTCCCAAATAGGTGTGTGTCAGTGTAATGCTTCTTCCCAAATAAGTGTGTGTCAGTGTAGTGCTTCTTCCCAAATAGGTGTGTGTCAGTGTAGTGCTTCTTCCCAAATTGGTGTGTGTCTGTGTAGTGCTTCTTCCCAAATAGGTGTGTGTCTGTGTAGCGCTTCTTCCCAAATAAATGTGTGTCAGTGTAGTGCTTCTTCCCAAATAAGTGTGTGTCAGTGTAGTGCTTATTCCCAATAAGTGTGTGTAAATGTCGAGCTTCTTTGCAAATAAGTGTAAGTCAGTATAGTGCTTCTTCCCAAATAGGTGTGTGTCAGTGTAGAGCTTCTTTTCAAATAGGTGTGTGTCTATGTAATGCTTCTTCCCAAATAGGTGTGTGTCTGTGTAGTGCTTCTTACCAAATAGGTGTGTCAGTGTAGTGCTTCTTCCCAAATAAGTGTGTGTCTGTGCAGTGCTTCTTCCCAAATGGGTGTGTGTCAGTTTAGTGCTTCTTCCCAAATAGGTGTGTGTCTGTGTAGTGCTTCTTCCCAAATAGGTGTGTGTCTGCGTAGCGCTTCTTCCCAAATAAGTGTGTGTCAGTGTAGTGCTTCTTCCCAAATAGGTGTGTGTCTGTGTAGTGCTTCTTCCCAAATATGTGTGTGTCTGTGTAGTGCTTCTTCCCAAATAGGTGTGTGCCTGTTTAGTGCTTCTTCCCAAATAGGTGTGTGTCAGTGTAGTGCTTCTTCCCAAATAGGTGTGTGTCAGTGTAGTGCTTCTTCCCAAATAAGTGTGTGTCAGTGTAGTCCTTCTTCCCAAATAAGTGTGTGTCCGTGTAGTGCTTATTCCCAAATAGGTGTGTGTCAGTGTAGTGCTTCTTCCCAAATAGGTGTGTGTCAGTGTAGTGCTTCTTCCCAAATAGTTGTGTGTCAGTGTAGTGCTTCTTCTAAAATAGGTGTATGTCTGTGTGTAGTGCTTCTTCCCAAATAGGTGTGTGTCAGTGTAGTGCTTCTTCCCAAATAGGTGTGTGTCAGTGTAGTGCCTCTTTTCAAATAGGTGTGTGTCTATGTAATGCTTCTTCCCAAATAGGTGTGTGTCAGTGTAGTGCTTATTCCCAAATAGGTGTGTGTCAGTGTTGTGCTTCTTCCCAAATAGGTGTGTGTCTGTGTAGTGCTTCTTCCCAAATAAGAGCGTATCAGTGTAGTGCTTCTTCCCAAGTAAGTGTGTGTAAGTGTCGAGCTTCTTCGCAAATAAGTGTGTGTCAGTGTAGTGCTTCTTCCCAAATAAGTGTGTGTCAGTGTAGTGCTTGTTCCCAAATAAGTGTGTGTCAGTGTAGTGCTTCTTCCCAAATAAGTGTGTGTCAGTGTAGTGCTTCTTCCCAAATAGGTTTGTGTCAGTGTAGTGCTTCTTCAAAAATAAGTGTGTGTCAGTGTAGTGCGTCTTCCCAAATAGCTGTGTCAGTGTAGTGCTTCTTCCCAAATAGGTGTGTGTCAGTGTAGTGCTTCTTTTCAAATACGTGTGTGTCTATGTAATGCTTCTTCCCAAATAGGTGTGTGTCTGTGTAGTGCTTCTTCCCAAATAGGTTTGTGTCAGTGTAATGCTTCTTCCCAAATAAGTGTGTGTCAGTGTAGTGCTTCTTCCCAAATAGGTGTGTGTCAGTGTAGTGCTTCTTCCCAAATTGGTGTGTGTCTGTGTAGTGCTTCTTCCCAAATAGGTGTGTGTCTGTGTAGCGCTTCTTCCCAAATAAATGTGTGTCAGTGTAGTGCTTCTTCCCAAATAAGTGTGTGTCAGTGTAGTGCTTATTCCCAATAAGTGTGTGTAAATGTCGAGCTTCTTTGCAAATAAGTGTAAGTCAGTATAGTGCTTCTTCCCAAATAGGTGTGTGTCAGTGTAGAGCTTCTTTTCAAATAGGTGTGTGTCTATGTAATGCTTCTTCCCAAATAGGTGTGTGTCTGTGTAGTGCTTCTTACCAAATAGGTGTGTCAGTGTAGTGCTTCTTCCCAAATAAGTGTGTGTCTGTGCAGTGCTTCTTCCCAAATGGGTGTGTGTCAGTGTAGTGCTTCTTCCCAAATAGGTGTGTGTCTGTGTAGTGCTTCTTCCCAAATAGGTGTGTGTCTGCGTAAAGCTTCTTCCCAAATAAGTGTGTGTCAGTGTAGTGCTTCTTCCCAAATAAGTGTGTGTCTGTGTAGTGCTTCTTCCCAATAAGTGTGTGTAAATGTCGAGCTTCTATGCAAATAAGTGTAAGTCAGTGTAGTGCTTCTTCCCAAATAAGTGTGTGTAAGTGTCGAGCTTCTTCGCAAATAAGTATGAGTCAGTGTAGTTCTTCTTCCCAAATAAGTGTGAGTCAGTGTAGTGATTCTTCACAAATAAGTGTGTGTCAGTGTAGTGCTTCTTATAAAATAAGTGTGTGTCGGTGTAGTGCTTCTTCCCAAACAAGTGTGTGTAAGTGTGGAGCTTCTTCGCAAATAGGTGTGTGTCAGTGTCGTGGTTCTTCCCAAATAGGTGTGTGTCAGTGTAGTGCTTCATCATAAGTAAGTGTGTGTCAGTATAGTGCTTCTTCCCAAATACGTGTGTGTCAGTGTAGTGCTTCTTCCCAAATAGGTGTGTGTCAGTGTAGTGCTTCTTCCCAAATAAGTGTGAGTCAGTGTAGTGCTTCTTCCCAAATAAGTGTGTGTAAGTGTCGAGCTTCTTCGCAAATAAGTGTGAGTCAGTGTAGTGCTTCTTCCCAAATAAGTGTGTGTCAGTGTAGTGCTTCTTCCCAAATAAGTGTGTGCCTGTGTGTTGCTTATTCCCAAATAGGTGTGTGTCTGTGTAGTGTTTCTTCCCAAACAAGTGTGTGTCAGTGTAGTGCTTCTTCCCAAATACGTGTGTGTCAGTGTAGTGCTTCTTCCCAAATAAGTGTGTGTCCGTGTAGTGCTTCTTCCCAAATAGGTGTGTGTCTGTGTAGTGCTTCTTCCCAAATAGGTGTGTGTCTGTGTAGTGCTTCTTCCCAAATAGGTGTGTGTCTGTGTAGTTCTACTTCCCATATAGGTGTGTGTCTGTGTAGTGCTACTTCCCAAATAGGTGTGTGTCTGTGTCGTGCTTCTTCCCAAATAAGTGTGTGTCAGTGTAGTGCTTCTTCCCAAATAAGTGTGTGTCAGTGTAGTGCTTCTTCCCAAATAAGTGTGTGTCTGTGTAGTGCTTCTTCCCAAATAGGTGTGTGCCTGTGTAGTGCTTATTCCCAAATAGGTGTGTGTCAGTGTAGTGCTTATTCCCAAATAGGTGTGTGTCAGTGTAGTGCTTCTTCCCAAATAGGTGTGTGTCAGTGTAGTGCTTCTTCCCAAATAGTTGTGTGTCAGTGTAGTGCTTCTTCCCAAATAAGTGTGTGTCAGTGTAGTGCTTCTTCCCAAATAGGTGTGTGTCAGTATAGTGCTTCTTCCCAAATAGGTGTGTGTCTGTGTAGTGCTTATTCCCAAATAGGTGTGTGTCAGTGTAGTGCTTCTTAACAAATAGGTGTGTGTCTGTGTAGAGCTTCTTCCCAAATAGGTGTGTGTCTGTGTAGTGCTTCTTCCCAAATAAGTGTGTGTCAGTGTAGTGCTTCTTCCCAAGTAAGTGTGTGTCACTGTAGTGCTTCTCCCCAGATAAGTGTGTGTAAGTGTCAAGCTTCTTCGCAAATAGGTTTGTGTCAGTGTCGTGCTTCTTCCCAAATAAATGTGTGTAAGTGTAGTGCTTCTTCCCAAATAGGTGTGTGTCAGTGTAGTGATTGTCCCAGAATAGGTGTGTGTCAGTGTAGTGCTTGTCCCCAAATAGGTGTGTGTCAGTGTAGTGCTTGTCCCCAAATAGGTGTGTGTCAGTGTAGTGCTTCTTCCCAAGTAGGAGTGTGTCAGTGTAGTGCTTCTTCCCAAATAGGTGTGTGTCAGTGTACTGCTTCTTCCCAAATAGGTGTGTGTCAGTGTAGTGCTTCTTCCCAAATAGGTGTGTATCAGTGTAGTGCTTCTTCCCAAATAGGTGTGTGTCTGTGTAGTGCTTCTTCCCAAATAGGTGTGTGTCAGTGTAGTGCTTCTTCCCAAATAGGTGTGTGTCAGTGTAGTGCTTCTTCAAAAGATAGGTGTGTGTCAGTGTAGTGCTTCTTCCCAAATAGGTGTGTGTCAGTGTAGTGCTTCTTCCCAAATTAGTGTGTGTCAGTGTAGTGCTTCTTCCCAAATAGGTGTGTGTCTGTGTAGTGCTTCTTCCCAAATAGGTGTGTGTCTGTGTAGTGCTTCTTCCCAAATAAGTGTGTATCAGTGTAGTGCTTCTTCCCAAGTAAGTGTGTGTAAGTGTAGAGCTTCTTCGCAAATAAGTGTGTGTCAGTGTAGTGCTTCTTCCCAAATAAGTGTGTGTCAGTGTAGTGCTTCTTCCCAAATAGGTGTGTGTCAGTGTAGTGCTTCTTTTCAAATAGGTGTGTGTCTATGTAATGCTTCTTCCCAAATAGGTGTGTGTCTGTGTAGTGCTTCTTCCCAAATAGGTGTGTGTCAGTGTAGTGCTTCTTCTAAAATAAGTGTGTGTGTGTGTAGTGCTTCTTCCCAAATAAGTGTGTGTCAGTGTAGTGCTTCTTCCCAAATAAGTGTGTGTATGTGTCGAGCTTCTTCGCAAATAAGTTTGAGTCAGTGTAGTGCTTCTTCCCAAATAAGTGTGTGTCAGTGTAGTGCTTCATCCCAAATATTTGTGTGTCAGTGTAGTGATTGTCCCCAAATAGGTGTGTGTCAGTGTAGTGCTTGTCTCCAAATAGGTGTGTGTCAGTGTAGTGCTTCTTCCCAAATAGGTGTGTGTCAGTATAGTGCTTCTTCCCATATAGGTGTTTGTCAGTGTAGTCCTTCTTCCTAAATAAGTGTGTGTCCGTGTAGTGCTTCTTCCCAAATATGTGTGTGTCAGTGTAATGCTTCTTCCCAAATAGGTGTGTGTCAGTGTGGTGCTTCTTCCCAAATAGGTGTGTGTCAGTGTAGTGCTTCTTCTAAAATAGGTGTGTGTGTGTGTAGTGCTTCTTCCCAAATAGGTGTGTGTCAGTGTAGTGCGTCTTCCCAAATAGCTGTGTGTCAGTGTAGTGCTTCTTCCCAAATAGGTGTGTGTCAGTGTAGTGCTTCTTTTCAAATAGGTGTGTGTCTATGTAATGCTTCTTCCCAAATAGGTGTGTGTCTGTGTAGTGCTTCTTCCCAAATAGGTGTGTGTCAGTGTAGTGCTTCTTCCCAAATAAGTGTGTGTCTGTGTAGTGCTTCTTCCCAAATAGGTGTGTGTCAGTGTAGTGCTTCTTCCCAAATAAGTGTGTGTCTGTGTAGTGCTTCTTCCCAAATAGGTGTGTGTCTGTGTAGTGCTTCTTCCCAAATAAGTGTGTATCAGTGTAGTGCTTCTTCCCAAGTAAGTGTGTGTAAGTGTAGAGCTTCTTCGCAAATAAGTGTGTGTCAGTGTAGTGCTTCTTCCCAAATAAGTGTGTGTCAGTGTAGTGCTTCTTCCCAAATAAGTGTGTGTCAGTGTAGTGCTTATTCCCAATAAGTGTGTGTAAATGTCGAGCTTCTTTGAAAATAAGTGTAAGTCAGTATAGTGCTTCTTCCCAAATAGGGGTGTGTCAGTGTAGTGCTTCTTTTCAAATAGGTGTGTGTCTATGTAATGCTTCTTCCCAAATAGGTGTGTGTCTGTGTAGTGCTTCTTCCCAAATAGGTGTGTGTCAGTGTAATGCTTCTTCCCAAATAAGTGTGTGTCTGTGTTGTGCTTCTTCCCAAATAGGTGTGTGTCAGTGTAGTGCTTCTTCCCAAATAGGTGTGTGTCTCTGTAGTGCTTCTTCCCAAATAGGTGTGTGTCTGTGTAGTGCTTCTTCCCAAATAAGTGTGTGTCAGTGTAGTGCTTCTTCCCAATAAGTGTGTGTAAATGTCGAGCTTCTTTGCAAATAAGTGTAAGTCAGTGTAGTGCTTCTTCCCAAATAAGTGTGTGTAAGTGTCGAGCTTCTTCGCAAATAAGTATGAGTCAGTGTATTTCTTCTTCCCAAAAAAGTGTGAGTCAGTGTAGTGATTCTTCACAAATATGTGTGTGTCAGTGTAGTGCTTCTTCCACAATAAGTGTGTGTCGGTGTAGTGCTTCTTCCCAAATAAGTGTGTGTAAGTGTGGAGCTTCTTCGAAAAATAGGTGTGTGTCAGTGTCGTGGTTCTTCCCAAATAGGTGTGTGTCAGTGTAGTGCTTCATCATAAGTAAGTGTGTGTCAGTATAGTGCTTCTTCCCAAATACGTGTGTGTCAGTGTAGTGCTTCTTCCCAAATAAGTGTGTGTCAGTGTAGAGCTTCTTCCCAAATAAGTGTGAGTCAGTGTAGTGCTTCTTCCCAAATAAGTGTGTGTAAGTGTAGAGCTTCTTCGCAAATAAGTGTGAGTCAGTGTAGTGCTTCTTCCCAAATAAGTGTGTGTCAGTGTAGTGCTTCTTCCCAAATAAGTGTGTGTCTGTGTAGTGCTTCTTCCCAAATAGGTGTGTGTCTGTGTAGTGTTTCTTCCCAAACAAGTGTTTGTCAGTATAGTGCTTCTTCCCAAATACGTGTGTGTCAGTGTAGTGCTTCTTCCCAAATAAGTGTGTGTCCGTGTAGTGCTTCTTCCCAAATAGGTGTGTGTCAGTGTAGTGCTTCTTCCCAAATAAGTGTGTGTCAGTGTACTCCTTCTTCCCAAATAAGTGTGTGTCCGTGTAGTGCTTATTCCCAATTAGGTGTGTGTCAGTGTAGTGCTTCTTCCCAAATAGGTGTGTGTCAGTGTAGTGCTTCTTCAAAAGATAGGTGTGTGTCAGTGTAGTGCTTCTTCCCAAATAGGTGTGTGTCAGTGTAGTGCTTCTTCCCAAATAAGTGTGTGTCAGTGTAGTGCTTCTTCCCAAATAGGTGTGTGTCTGTGTAGTGCTTCTTCCCAAATAGGTGTGTGTCTGTGTAGTGCTTCTTCCCAAATAAGTGTGTATCAGTGTAGTGCTTCTTCCCAAGTAAGTGTGTGTAAGTGTAGAGCTTCTTCGCAAATAAGTGTGTGTCAGTGTAGTGCTTCTTCCCAAATAAGTGTGTGTCAGTGTAGTGCTTCTTCCCAAATAGGTGTGTGTCAGTGTAGTGCGTCTTCCCAAATAAGTGTGTATCAGTGTAGTGCTTCTTCCCAAATAGGTGTGTGTCAGTATAGTGCTTCTTCCCATATAGGTGTTTGTCAGTGTAGTCCTTCTTCCTAAATAAGTGTGTGTCCGTGTAGTGCTTCTTCCCAAATATGTGTGTGTCAGTGTAGTGCTTCTTCCCAAATAGGTGTGTGTCAGTGTGGTGCTTCTTCCCAAATAGGTGTGTGTCAGTGTAGTGCTTCTTCTAAAATAGGTGTGTGTGTGTATAGTGCTTCTTCCCAAATAGGTGTGTGTCAGTGTAGTGCGTCTTCCCAAATAGCTGTGTGTCAGTGTAGTGCTTCTTCCCAAATAGGTGTGTGTCAGTGTAGTGCTTCTTTTCAAATAGGTGTGTGTCTATGTAATGCTTCTTCCCAAATAGGTGTGTGTCTGTGTAGTGCTTCTTCCCAAATAGGTGTGTGTCAGGGTAGTGCTTCTTCCCAAATAAGTGTGTGTCAGTGTAGTGCTTCTTCCCAAATAAGTGTGTGTCAGTGTAGTGCTTATTCCCAATAAGTGTGTGTAAATGTCGAGCTTCTTTGAAAATAAGTATAAGTCAGTATAGTGCTTCTTCCCAAATAGGTGTGTGTCAGTGTAGTGCTTCTTTTCAAATAGGTGTGTGTCTATGTAATGCTTCTTCCCAAATAGGTGTGTGTCTGTGTAGTGCTTCTTCCCAAATAGGTGTGTGTCAGTGTAATGCTTCTTCCCAAATAAGTGTGTGTCTGTGTTGTGCTTCTTCCCAAATAGGTGTGTGTCAGTGTAGTGCTTCTTCCCAAATAGGTGTGTGTCTCTGTAGTGCTTCTTCACAAATAGGTGTGTGTCTGTGTAGTGCTTCTTCCCAAATAGGTGTGTGTCTGCATAGCGCTTCCTCCCAAATAAATGTGAGTCAGTGTAGTGCTTCTTCCCAAATAAGTGTGTGTCAGTGTAGTGCTTCTTCCCAATAAGTGTGTGTAAATGTCGAGCTTCTTTGCAAATAAGTGTAAGTCAGTGTAGTGCTTCTTCCCAAATAAGTGTGTGTAAGTGTCGAGCTTCTTCGCAAATAAGTATGAGTCAGTGTATTTCTTCTTCCCAAAAATGTGTGAGTCAGTGTAGTGATTCTTCACAAATATGTGTGTGTCAGTGTAGTCCTTCTTCCACAATAAGTGTGTGTCGGTGTAGTGCTTCTTCCCAAATAAGTGTGTGTAAGTGTGGAGCTTCTTCGCAAATAGGTGTGTGTCAGTGTCGTGGTTCTTCCCAAATAGGTGTGTGTCAGTGTAGTGCTTCATCATAAGTAAGTGTGTGTCAGTATAGTGCTTCTTCCCAAATACGTGTGTGTCAGTGTAGTGCTTCTTCCCAAATAAGTGTGTGTCAGTGTAGTGCTTCTTCCCAAATAAGTGTGTGTAAGTGTCGAGCTTCTTCGCAAATAAGTATGAGTCAGTGTATTTCTTCTTCCCAAAAAAGTGTGAGTCAGTGTAGTGATTCTTCACAAATATGTGTGTGTCAGTGTAGTGCTTCTTCCACAATAAGTGTGTGTCGGTGTAGTGCTTCTTCCCAAATAAGTGTGTGTAAGTGTGGAGCTTCTTCGCAAATAGGTGTGTGTCAGTGTCGTGGTTCTTCCCAAATAGGTGTGTGTCAGTGTAGTGCTTCATCATAAGTAAGTGTGTGTCAGTATAGTGCTTCTTCCCAAATACGTGTGTGTCAGTGTAGTGCTTCTTCCCAAATAAGTGTGTGTCAGTGTAGTGCTTCTTCCCAAATAAGTGTGAGTCAGTGTAGTGCTTCTTCCCAAATAAGTGTGTGTAAGTGTAGAGCTTCTTCGCAAATAAGTGTGAGTCAGTGTAGTGCTTCTTCCCAAATAAGTGTGTGTCAGTGTAGTGCTTCTTCCCAAATAAGTGTGTGTCTGTGTAGTGCTTCTTCCCAAATAGGTGTGTGTCTGTGTAGTGTTTCTTCCCAAACAAGTGTTTGTCAGTATAGTGCTTCTTCCCAAATACGTGTGTGTCAGTGTAGTGCTTCTTCCCAAATAAGTGTGTGTCCGTGTAGTGCTTCTTCCCAAATAGGTGTGTGTCTGTGTAGTGCTTCTTCCCAAATAGGTGTGTGTCTGTGTAGTGCTTCTTCCCAAATAGGTGTGTGCCTGTTTAGTGCTTCTTCCCAAATAGGTGTGTGTCAGTGTAGTGCTTCTTCCCAAATAGGTGTGTGTCAGTGTAGTGCTTCTTCCCAAATAAGTGTGTGTCAGTGTAGTCCTTCTTCCCAAATAAGTGTGTGTCCGTGTAGTGCTTATTCCCAATTAGGTGTGTGTCAGTGTAGTGCTTCTTCCCAAATAGGTGTGTGTCAGTGTAGTGCTTCTTCAAAAGATAGGTGTGTGTCAGTGTAGTGCTTCTTCCCAAATAGGTGTGTGTCAGTGTAGTGCTTCTTCCCAAATAAGTGTGTGTCAGTGTAGTGCTTCTTCCCAAATAGGTGTGTGTCTGTGTAGTGCTTCTTCCCAAATAGGTGTGTGTCTGTGTAGTGCTTCTTCCCAAATAAGTGTGTATCAGTGTAGTGCTTCTCCCCAAGTAAGTGTGTGTAAGTGTAGAGCTTCTTCGCAAATAAGTGTGTGTCAGTGTAGTGCTTCTTCCCAAATAAGTGTGTGTCAGTGTAGTGCTTCTTCCCAAATAGGTGTGTGTCAGTGTAGTGCGTCTTCCCAAATAAGTGTGTATCAGTGTAGTGCTTCTTCCCAAATAGGTGTGTGTCAGTATAGTGCTTCTTCCCATATAGGTGTTTGTCAGTGTAGTCCTTCTTCCTAAATAAGTGTGTGTCCGTGTAGTGCTTCTTCCCAAATATGTGTGTGTCAGTGTAGTGCTTCTTCCCAAATAGGTGTGTGTCAGTGTGGTGCTTCTTCCCAAATAGGTGTGTGTCAGTGTAGTGCTTCTTCTAAAATAGGTGTGTGTGTGTGTAGTGCTTCTTCCCAAATAGGTGTGTGTCAGTGTAGTGCGTCTTCCCAAATAGCTGTGTGTCAGTGTAGTGCTTCTTCCCAAATAGGTGTGTGTCAGTGTAGTGCTTCTTTTCAAATAGGTGTGTGTCTATGTAATGCTTCTTCCCAAATAGGTGTGTGTCTGTGTAGTGCTTCTTCCCAAATAGGTGTGTGTCAGTGTAGTGCTTCTTCCCAAATAAGTGTGTGTCTGTGTAGTGCTTCTTCCCAAATAGGTGTGTGTCAGTGTAGTGCTTCTTCCCAAATAGGTGTGTGTCTGTGTAGTGCTTCTTCCCAAATAGGTGTGTGTCTGTGTAGCGCTTCTTCCCAAATAAGTGTCTGTCAGAGTAGTGCTTCTTCCCAAATAAGTGTGTGTCAGTGTAGTGCTTATTCCCAATAAGTGTGTGTAAATGTCGAGCTTCTTTGAAAATAAGTGTAAGTCAGTATAGTGCTTCTTCCCAAATAGGTGTG
Organism: Schistocerca gregaria; assembly: GCF_023897955.1. Lineage (NCBI taxonomy): Eukaryota > Metazoa > Arthropoda > Insecta > Orthoptera > Acrididae > Schistocerca > Schistocerca gregaria. The sequence goes on along the minus strand of NW_026061713.1, from coordinate 2,220,173 downwards.
TGTCAGTGTAGTGCTTCTTTTCAAATAGGTGTGTGTCTATGTAATGCTTCTTCCCAAATAGGTGTGTGTCTGTGTAGTGCTTCTTCCCAAATAGGTGTGTGTCAGTGTAATGCTTCTTCCCAAATAAGTGTGTGTCTGTGTTGTGCTTCTTCCCAAATAGGTGTGTGTCAGTGTAGTGCCTCTTCCCAAATAGGTGTGTGTCTCTGTAGTGCTTCTTCCCAAATAGGTGTGTGTCTGTGTAGTGCTTCTTCCCAAATAGGTGTGTGTCTGCATAGCGCTTCCTCCCAAATAAATGTGTGTCACTGTAGTGCTTCTTCCCAAATAAGTGTGTGTCAGTGTAGTGCTTCTTCCCAATAAGTGTGTGTAAATGTCGAGCTTCTTTGCAAATAAGTGTAAGTCAGTGTAGTGCTTCTTCCCAAATAAGTGTGTGTAAGTGTCGAGCTTCTTCGCAAATAAGTATGAGTCAGTGTATTTCTTCTTCCCAAAAAAGTGTGAGTCAGTGTAGTGATTCTTCACAAATATGTGTGTGTCAGTGTAGTGCTTCTTCCACAATAAGTGTGTGTCGGTGTAGTGCTTCTTCCCAAATAAGTGTGTGTAAGTGTGGAGCTTCTTCGCAAATAGGTGTGTGTCAGTGTCGTGGTTCTTCCCAAATAGGTGTGTGTCAGTGTAGCGCTTCATCATAAGTAAGTGTGTGTCAGTATAGTGCTTCTTCCCAAATACGTGTGTGTCAGTGTAGTGCTTCTTCCCAAATAAGTGTGTGTCAGTGTAGTGCTTCTTCCCAAATAAGTGTGAGTCAGTGTAGTGCTTCTTCCCAAATAAGTGTGTGTAAGTGTAGAGCTTCTTCGCAAATAAGTGTGAGTCAGTGTAGTGCTTCTTCCCAAATAAGTGTGTGTCAGTGTAGTGCTTCTTCCCAAATAAGTGTGTGTCTGTGTAGTGCTTCTTCCCAAATAGGTGTGTGTCTGTGTAGTGCTTCTTCCCAAATAGGTGTGTGTCTGTGTAGTGTTTCTTCCCAAACAAGTGTTTGTCAGTATAGTGCTTCTTCCCAAATACGTGTGTGTCAGTGTAGTGCTTCTTCCCAAAAAAGTGTGTGTCCGTGTAGTGTTTCTTCCCAAATAGGTGTGTGTCTGTGTAGTGCTTCTTCCCAAATAGGTGTGTGTCTGTGTAGTGCTTCTTCCCAAATAGGTGTGTGCCTGTTTAGTGCTTCTTCCCAAATAGGTGTGTGTCAGTGTAGTGCTTCTTCCCAAATAGGTGTGTGTCAGTGTAGTGCTTCTTCCCAAATAAGTGTGTGTCAGTGTAGTCCTTCTTCCCAAATAAGTGTGTGTCCGTGTAGTGCTTATTCCCAATTAGGTGTGTGTCAGTGTAGTGCTTCTTCCCAAATAGGTGTGTGTCAGTGTAGTGCTTCTTCCCAAATAGTTGTGTGTCAGTGTAGTGCTTCTTCTAAAATAGGTGTATGTGTGTGTGTAGTGCTTCTTCCCAAATAGGTGTGTGTCAGTGTAGTGCTTCTTCCCAAATAGGTGTGTGTCAGTGTAGTGCTTCTTCCCAAATAAATGTGTGTCAGTGTTGTGCTTCTTCCCAAATAGGTGTGTGTCAGTGTAGTGCTTCTTCCCAAATAGGTGTGTGTCAGTGTAGTGCTTCTTCCCAAATAAGTGTGTGTCAGTGTAGTGCTTCTTCCCAAATAGGTGTGTGTCTGTGTAGTGCTTCTTCCCAAATAGGTGTGTGTCTGTGTAGTGCTTCTTCCCAAATAAGTGTGTATCAGTGTAGTGCTTCTTCCCAAGTAAGTGTGTGTAAGTGTAGAGCTTCTTCGCAAATAAGTGTGTGTCAGTGTAGTGCTTCTTCCCAAATAAGTGTGTGTCAGTGTAGTGCTTCTTCCCAAATAGGTGTGTGTCATTGTAGTGCGTCTTCCCAAATAAGTGTGTATCAGTGTAGTGCTTCTTCCCAAATAGGTGTGTGTCAGTATAGTGCTTCTTCCCATATAGGTGTTTGTCAGTGTAGTCCTTCTTCCTAAATAAGTGTGTGTCCGTGTAGTGCTTCTTCCCAAATATGTGTGTGTCAGTGTAGTGCTTCTTCCCAAATAGGTGTGTGTCAGTGTGGTGCTTCTTCCCAAATAGGTGTGTGTCAGTGTAGTGCTTCTTCTAAAATAGGTGTGTGTGTGTGTAGTGCTTCTTCCCAAATAGGTGTGTGTCAGTGTAGTGCGTCTTCCCAAATAGCTGTGTGTCAGTGTAGTGCTTCTTCCCAAATAGGTGTGTGTCAGTGTAGTGCTTCTTTTCAAATAGGTGTGTGTCTATGTAATGCTTCTTCCCAAATAGGTGTGTGTCTGTGTAGTGCTTCTTCCCAAATAGGTGTGTGTCAGTGTAGTGCTTCTTTCCAAATAAGTGTGTGTCTGTGTAGTGCTTCTTCCCAAATAGGTGTGTGACAGTGTAGTGCTTCTTCCCAAATAGGTGTGTGTCTGTGTAGTGCTTCTTCCCAAATAGGTGTGTGTCTATGTAATGCTTCTTCCCAAATAGGTGTGTGTCTGTGTAGTGCTTCTTCCCAAATAGGTGTGTGTCAGTGTAATGCTTCTTCCCAAATAAGTGTCTGTCAGTGTAGTGCTTCTTCCCAAATAAGTGTGTGTCAGTGTAGTGCTTATTCCCAATAGGTGTGTGTAAATGTCGAGCTTCTTTGAAAATAAGTGTAAGTCAGTATAGTGCTTCTTCCCAAATAGGTGTGTGTCAGTGTAGTGCTTCTTTTCAAATAGGTGTGTGTCTATGTAATGCTTCTTCCCAAATAGGTGTGTGTCTGTGTAGTGCTTCTTCCCAAATAGGTGTGTGTCAGTGTAATGCTTCTTCCCAAATAAGTGTGTGTCTGTGTTGTGCTTCTTCCCAAATAGGTGTGTGTCAGTGTAGTGCTTCTTCCCAAATAGGTGTGTGTCTCTGTAGTGCTTCTTCCCAAATAGGTGTGTGTCTGTGTAGTGCTTCTTCCCAAATAGGTGTGTGTCTGCATAGCGCTTCCTCCCAAATAAATGTGTGTCAGTGTAGTGCTTCTTCCCAAATAAGTGTGTGTCAGTGTAGTGCTTCTTCCCAATAAGTGTGTGTAAATGTCGAGCTTCTTTGCAAATAAGTGTAAGTCAGTGTAGTGCTTCTTCCCAAATAAGTGTGTGTAAGTGTCGAGCTTCTTTGCAAATAAGTATGAGTCAGTGTAGTTCTTCTTCCCAAAAAAGTGTGAGTCAGTGTAGTGATTCTTCACAAATATGAGTGTGTCAGTGTAGTGCTTCTTCCACAATAAGTGTGTGTCGGTGTAGTGCTTCTTCCCAAATAAGTGTGTGTAAGTGTGGAGCTTCTTCGCAAATAGGTGTGTGTCAGTGTCGTGGTTCTTCCCAAATAGGTGTGTGTCAGTGTAGTGCTTCATCATAAGTAAGTGTGTGTCAGTATAGTGCTTCTTCCCAAATACGTGTGTGTCAGTGTAGTTCTTCTTCCCAAATAAGTGTGTGTCAGTGTAGTGCTTCTTCCCAAATAAGTGTGAGTCAGTGTAGTGCTTCTTTCCAAATAAGTGTGTGTAAGTGTCGAGCTTCTTCGCAAATAAGTGTGAGTCAGTGTAGTGCTTCTTCCCAAATAAGTGTGTGTCTGTGTAGTGCTTCTTCCCAAATAGGTGTGTGTCTGTGTAGTGTTTCTTCCCAAACAAGTGTTTGTCAGTGTAGTGCTTCTTCCCAAATACGTGTGTGTCAGTGTAGTGCTTCTTCCCAAATAAGTGTGTGTCCGTGTAGTGCTTCTTCCCAAATAGGTGTGTGTCTGTGTAATGCTTCTTCCCAAATATGTGTGTGTCTGTGTAGTGCTTCTTCCCAAATAGGTGTGTGCCTGTTTAGTGCTTCTTCCCAAATAGGTGTGTGTCAGTGTAGTGCTTCTTCCCAAATAGGTGTGTGTCAGTGTAGTGCTTCTTCCCAAATAAGTGTGTGTCAGTGTAGTCCTTCTTCCCAAATAAGTGTGTGTCCGTGTAGTGCTTATTCCCAAATAGGTGTGTGTCAGTGTAGTGCTTCTTCCCAAATAGGTGTGTGTCAGTGTAGTGCTTCTTCCCAAATAGTTGTGTGTCAGTGTAGTGCTTCTTCTAAAATAGGTGTATGTCTGTGTGTAGTGCTTCTTCCCAAATAGGTGTGTGTCAGTGTAGTGCTTCTTCCCAAATAGGTGTGTGTCAGTGTAGTGCTTCTTTTCAAATAGGTGTGTGTCTATGTAATGCTTCTTCCCAAATAGGTGTGTGTCAGTGTAGTGCTTATTCCCAAATAGGTGTGTGTCAGTGTTGTGCTTCTTCCCAAATAGGTGTGTGTCTGTGTAGTGCTTCTTCCCAAATAAGAGCGTATCAGTGTAGTGCTTCTTCCCAAGTAAGTGTGTGTAAGTGTCGAGCTTCTTCGCAAATAAGTGTGTGTCAGTGTAGTGCTTCTTCCCAAATAAGTGTGTGTCAGTGTAGTGCTTGTTCCCAAATAAGTGTGTGTCAGTGTAGTGCTTCTTCCCAAATAAGTGTGTGTCAGTGTAGTGCTTCTTCCCAAATAGGTTTGTGTCAGTGTAGTGCTTCTTCAAAAATAAGTGTGTGTCAGTGTAGTGCGTCTTCCCAAATAGCTGTGTGTCAGTGTAGTGCTTCTTCCCAAATAGGTGTGTGTCAGTGTAGTGCTTCTTTTCAAATACGTGTGTGTCTATGTAATGCTTCTTCCCAAATAGGTGTGTGTCTGTGTAGTGCTTCTTCCCAAATAGGTGTGTGTCAGTGTAATGCTTCTTCCCAAATAAGTGTGTGTCAGTGTAGTGCTTCTTCCCAAATAGGTGTGTGTCAGTGTAGTGCTTCTTCCCAAATTGGTGTGTGTCTGTGTAGTGCTTCTTCCCAAATAGGTGTGTGTCTGTGTAGCGCTTCTTCCCAAATAAATGTGTGTCAGTGTAGTGCTTCTTCCCAAATAAGTGTGTGCCAGTGTAGTGCTTATTCCCAATAAGTGTGTGTAAATGTCGAGCTTCTTTGCAAATAAGTGTAAGTCAGTATAGTGCTTCTTCCCAAATAGGTGTGTGTCAGTGTAGAGCTTCTTTTCAAATAGGTGTGTGTCTATGTAATGCTTCTTCCCAAATAGGTGTGTGTCTGTGTAGTGCTTCTTACCAAATAGGTGTGTCAGTGTAGTGCTTCTTCCCAAATAAGTGTGTGTCTGTCCAGTGCTTCTTCCCAAATGGGTGTGTGTCAGTGTAGTGCTTCTTCCCAAATAGGTGTGTGTCTGTGTAGTGCTTCTTCCCAAATAGGTGTGTGTCTGCGTAGCGCTTCTTCCCAAATAAGTGTGTGTCAGTGTAGTGCTTCTTCCCAAATATGTGTGTGTCTGTGTAGTGCTTCTTCCCAATAAGTGTGTGTAAATGTCGAGCTTCTATGCAAATAAGTGTAAGTCAGTGTAGTGCTTCTTCCCAAATAAGTGTGTGTAAGTGTCGAGCTTCTTCGCAAATAAGTATGAGTCAGTGTAGTTCTTCTTCCCAAATAAGTGTGAGTCAGTGTAGTGATTCTTCACAAATAAGTGTGTGTCAGTGTAGTGCTTCTTATAAAATAAGTGTGTGTCGGTGTAGTGCTTCTTCCCAAACAAGTGTGTGTAAGTGTGGAGCTTCTTCGCAAATAGGTGTGTGTCAGTGTCGTGGTTCTTCCCAAATAGGTGTGTGTCAGTGTAGTGCTTCATCATAAGTAAGTGTGTGTCAGTATAGTGCTTCTTCCCAAATACGTGTGTGTCAGTGTAGTGCTTCTTCCCAAATAGGTGTGTGTCAGTGTAGTGCTTCTTCCCAAATAAGTGTGAGTCAGTGTAGTGCTTCTTCCCAAATAAGTGTGTGTAAGTGTCGAGCTTCTTCGCAAATAAGTGTGAGTCAGTGTAGTGCTTCTTCCCAAATAAGTGTGTGTCAGTGTAGTGCTTCTTCCCAAATAAGTGTGTGCCTGTGTGTTGCTTATTCCCAAATAGGTGTGTGTCTGTGTAGTGTTTCTTCCCAAACAAGTGTGTGTCAGTGTAGTGCTTCTTCCCAAATACGTGTGTGTCAGTGTAGTGCTTCTTCCCAAATAAGTGTGTGTCCGTGTAGTGCTTCTTCCCAAATAGGTGTGTGTCTGTGTAGTGCTTCTTCCCAAATAGGTGTGTGTCTGTGTAGTGCTTCTTCCCAAATAGGTGTGTGTCTGTGTAGTTCTACTTCCCATATAGGTGTGTGTCTGTGTAGTGCTACTTCCCAAATAGGTGTGTGTCTGTGTCGTGCTTCTTCCCAAATAAGTGTGTGTCAGTGTAGTGCTTCTTCCCAAATAAGTGTGTGTCAGTGTAGTGCTTCTTCCCAAATAAGTGTGTGTCTGTGTAGTGCTTCTTCCCAAATAGGTGTGTGCCTGTGTAGTGCTTATTCCCAAATAGGTGTGTGTCAGTGTAGTGCTTATTCCCAAATAGGTGTGTGTCAGTGTAGTGCTTCTTCCCAAATAGGTGTGTGTCAGTGTAGTGCTTCTTCCCAAATAGTTGTGTGTCAGTGTAGTGCTTCTTCCCAAATAAGTGTGTGTCAGTGTAGTGCTTCTTCCCAAATAGGTGTGTGTCAGTATAGTGCTTCTTCCCAAATAGGTGTGTGTCTGTGTAGTGCTTATTCCCAAATAGGTGTGTGTCAGTGTAGTGCTTCTTAACAAATAGGTGTGTGTCTGTGTAGAGCTTCTTCCCAAATAGGTGTGTGTCTGTGTAGTGCTTCTTCCCAAATAAGTGTGTGTAAGTGTAGTGCATCTTCCCAAATAGGTGTGTGTCAGTGTAGTGATTGTCCCCAAATAGGTGTGTGTCAGTGTAGTGCTTGTCCCCAAATAGGTGTGTGTCAGTGTAGTGCTTGTCCCCAAATAGGTGTGTGTCAGTGTAGTGCTTCTTCCCAAGTAGGAGTGTGTCAGTGTAGTGCTTCTTCCCAAATAGGTGTGTGTCAGTGTACTGCTTCTTCCCAAATAGGTGTGTGTCAGTGTAGTGCTTCTTCCCAAATAGGTGTGTATCAGTGTAGTGCTTCTTCCCAAATAGGTGTGTGTCTGTGTAGTGCTTCTTCCCAAATAGGTGTGTGTCAGTGTAGTGCTTCTTCCCAAATAGGTGTGTGTCAGTGTAGTGCTTCTTCCCAAGTAAGTGTGTGTCACTGTAGTGCTTCTCCCCAGATAAGTGTGTGTAAGTGTCAAGCTTCTTCGCAAATAGGTTTGTGTCAGTGTCGTGCTTCTTCCCAAATAAATGTGTGTAAGTGTAGTGCATCTTCCCAAATAGGTGTGTGTCAGTGTAGTGATTGTCCCCAAATAGGTGTGTGTCAGTGTAGTGCTTGTCCCCAAATAGGTGTGTGTCAGTGTAGTGCTTGTCCCCAAATAGGTGTGTGTCAGTGTAGTGCTTCTTCCCAAGTAGGAGTGTGTCAGTGTAGTGCTTCTTCCCAAATAGGTGTGTGTCAGTGTACTGCTTCTTCCCAAATAGGTGTGTGTCAGTGTAGTGCTTCTTCCCAAATAGGTGTGTATCAGTGTAGTGCTTCTTCCCAAATAGGTGTGTGTCTGTGTAGTGCTTCTTCCCAAATAGGTGTGTGTCAGTGTAGTGCTTCTTCCCAAATAGGTGTGTGTCAGTGTAGTGCTTCTTCAAAAGATAGGTGTGTGTCAGTGTAGTGCTTCTTCCCAAATAGGTGTGTGTCAGTGTAGTGCTTCTTCCCAAATAAGTGTGTGTCAGTGTAGTGCTTCTTCCCAAATAGGTGTGTGTCTGTGTAGTGCTTCTTCCCAAATAGGTGTGTGTCTGTGTAGTGCTTCTTCCCAAATAAGTGTGTATCAGTGTAGTGCTTCTTCCCAAGTAAGTGTGTGTAAGTGTAGAGCTTCTTCGCAAATAAGTGTGTGTCAGTGTAGTGCTTCTTCCCAAATAAGTGTGTGTCAGTGTAGTGCTTCTTCCCAAATAGGTGTGTGTCAGTGTAGTGCTTCTTTTCAAATAGGTGTGTGTCTATGTAATGCTTCTTCCCAAATAGGTGTGTGTCTGTGTAGTGCTTCTTCCCAAATAGGTGTGTGTCAGTGTAGTGCTTCTTCTAAAATAAGTGTGTGTGTGTGTAGTGCTTCTTCCCAAATAAGTGTGTGTCAGTGTAGTGCTTCTTCCCAAATAAGTGTGTGTATGTGTCGAGCTTCTTCGCAAATAAGTTTGAGTCAGTGTAGTGCTTCTTCCCAAATAAGTGTGTGTCAGTGTAGTGCTTCATCCCAAATATTTGTGTGTCAGTGTAGTGATTGTCCCCAAATAGGTGTGTGTCAGTGTAGTGCTTGTCTCCACATAGGTGTGTGTCAGTGTAGTGCTTCTTCCCAAATAGGTGTGTGTCAGTATAGTGCTTCTTCCCATATAGGTGTTTGTCAGTATAGTCCTTCTTCCTAAATAAGTGTGTGTCCGTGTAGTGCTTCTTCCCAAATATGTGTGTGTCAGTGTAGTGTTTCTTCCCAAATAGGTGTGTGTCAGTGTGGTGCTTCTTCCCAAATAGGTGTGTGTCAGTGTAGTGCTTCTTCTAAAATAGGTGTGTGTGTGTGTAGTGCTTCTTCCCAAATAGGTGTGTTTCAGTGTAGTGCGTCTTCCCAAATAGCTGTGTGTCAGTGTAGTGCTTCTGCCCAAATAGGTGTGTGTCAGTGTAGTGCTTCTTTTCAAATAGGTGTGTGTCTATGTAATGCTTCTTCCCAAATAGGTGTGTGTCTGTGTAGTGCTTCTTCCCAAATAGGTGTGTGTCAGTGTAGTGCTTCTTCCCAAATAAGTGTGTGTCTGTGTAGTGCTTCTTCCCAAATAGGTGTGTGTCAGTGTAGTGCTTCTTCCCAAATAAGTGTGTGTCTGTGTAGTGCTTCTTCCCAAATAGGTGTGTGTCTGTGTAGTGCTTCTTCCCAAATAAGTGTGTATAAGTGTAGTGCTTCTTCCCAAGTAAGTGTGTGTAAGTGTAGAGCTTCTTCGCAAATAAGTGTGTGTCAGTGTAGTGCTTCTTCCCAAATAAGTGTGTGTCAGTGTAGTGCTTCTTCCCAAATAAGTGTGTGTCAGTGTAGTGCTTATTCCCAATAAGTGTGTGTAAATGTCGAGCTTCTTTGAAAATAAGTGTAAGTCAGTATAGTGCTTCTTCCCAAATAGAGGTGTGTCAGTGTAGTGCTTCTTTTCAAATAGGTGTGTGTCTATGTAATGCTTCTTCCCAAATAGGTGTGTGTCTGTGTAGTGCTTCTTCCCAAATAGGTGTGTGTCAGTGTAATGCTTCTTCCCAAATAAGTGTGTGTCTGTGTTGTGCTTCTTCCCAAATAGGTGTGTGTCAGTGTAGTGCTTCTTCCCAAATAGGTGTGTGTCTGTGTAGTGCTTCTTCCCAAATAAGTGTGTGTCAGTGTAGTGCTTCTTCCCAATAAGTGTGTGTAAATGTCGAGCTTCTTTGCAAATAAGTGTAAGTCAGTGTAGTGCTTCTTCCCAAATAAGTGTGTGTAAGTGTCGAGCTTCTTCGCAAATAAGTATGAGTCAGTGTATTTCTTCTTCCCAAAAAAGTGTGAGTCAGTGTAGTGATTCTTCACAAATATGTGTGTGTCAGTGTAGTGCTTCTTCCACAATAAGTGTGTGTCGGTGTAGTGCTTCTTCCCAAATAAGTGTGTGTAAGTGTGGAGCTTCTTCGAAAAATAGGTGTGTGTCAGTGTCGTGGTTCTTCCCAAATAGGTGTGTGTCAGTGTAGTGCTTCATCATAAGTAAGTGTGTGTCAGTATAGTGCTTCTTCCCAAATACGTGTGTGTCAGTGTAGTGCTTCTTCCCAAATAAGTGTGTGTCAGTGAAGTGCTTCTTCCCAAATAAGTGTGAGTCAGTGTAGTGCTTCTTCCCAAATAAGTGTGTGTAAGTGTAGAGCTTCTTCGCAAATAAGTGTGAGTCAGTGTAGTGCTTCTTCCCAAATAAGTGTGTGTCAGTGTAGTGCTTCTTCCCAAATAAGTGTGTGTCTGTGTAGTGCTTCTTCCCAAATAGGTGTGTGTCTGTGTAGTGTTTCTTCCCAAACAAGTGTTTGTCAGTATAGTGCTTCTTCCCAAATACGTGTGTGTCAGTGTAGTGCTTCTTCCCAAATAAGTGTGTGTCCGTGTAGTGCTTCTTCCCAAATAGGTGTGTGTCAGTGTAGTGCTTCTTCCCAAATAAGTGTGTGTCAGTGTATTCCTTCTTCCCAAATAAGTGTGTGTCCGTGTAGTGCTTAGTCCCAATTAGGTGTGTGTCAGAGTAGTGCTTCTTCCCAAATAGGTGTGTGTCAGTGTAGTGCTTCTTCAAAAGATAGGTGTGTGTCAGTGTAGTGCTTCTTCCCAAATAGGTGTGTGTCAGTGTAGTGCTTCTTCCCAAATAAGTGTGTGTCAGTGTAGTGCTTCTTCCCAAATAGGTGTGTGTCTGTGTAGTGCTTCTTCCCAAATAGGTGTGTGTCTGTGTAGTGCTTCTTCCCAAATAAGTGTGTATCAGTGTAGTGCTTCTTCCCAAGTAAGTGTGTGTAAGTGTAGAGTTTCTTCGCAAATAAGTGTGTGTCAGTGTATTGCTTCTTCCCAAATAAGTGTGTGTCAGTGTAGTGCTTCTTCCCAAATAGGTGTGTGTCAGTGTAGTGCGTCTTCCCAAATAAGTGTGTATCAGTGTAGTGCTTCTTCCCAAATAGGTGTGTGTCAGTATAGTGCTTCTTCCCATATAGGTGTTTGTCAGTGTAGTCCTTCTTCCTAAATAAGTGTGTGTCCGTGTAGTGCTTCTTCCCAAATATGTGTGTGTCAGTGTAGTGCTTCTTCCCAAATAGGTGTGTGTCAGTGTGGTGCTTCTTCCCAAATAGGTGTGTGTCAGTGTAGTGCTTCTTCTAAAATAGGTGTGTGTGTGTATAGTGCTTCTTCCCAAATAGGTGTGTGTCAGTGTAGTGCGTCTTCCCAAATAGCTGTGTGTCAGTGTAGTGCTTCTTCCCAAATAGGTGTGTGTCAGTGTAGTGCTTCTTTTCAAATAGGTGTGTGTCTATGTAATGCTTCTTCCCAAATAGGTGTGTGTCTGTGTAGTGCTTCTTCCCAAATAGGTGTGTGTCAGTGTAGTGCTTCTTCCCAAATAAGTGTGTGTCAGTGTAGTGCTTCTTCCCAAATAAGTGTGTGTCAGTGTAGTGCTTATTCCCAATAAGTGTGTGTAAATGTCGAGCTTCTTTGAAAATAAGTATAAGTCAGTATAGTGCTTCTTCCCAAATAGGTGTGTGTCAGTGTAGTGCTTCTTTTCAAATAGGTGTGTGTCTATGTAATGCTTCTTCCCAAATAGGTGTGTGTCTGTGTAGTGCTTCTTCCCAAATAGGTGTGTGTCAGTGTAATGCTTCTTCCCAAATAAGTGTGTGTCTGTGTTGTGCTTCTTCCCAAATAGGTGTGTCAGTGTAGTGCTTCTTCCCAAATAGGTGTGTGTCTCTGTAGTGCTTCTTCCCAAATAGGTGTGTGTCTGTGTAGTGCTTCTTCCCAAATAGGTGTGTGTCTGCATAGCGCTTCCTCCCAAATAAATGTGAGTCAGTGTAGTGCTTCTTCCCAAATAAGTGTGTGTCAGTGTAGTGCTTCTTCCCAATAAGTGTGTGTAAATGTCGAGCTTCTTTGCAAATAAGTGTAAGTCAGTGTAGTGCTTCTTCCCAAATAAGTGTGTGTAAGTGTCGAGCTTCTTCGCAAATAAGTATGAGTCAGTGTATTTCTTCTTCCCAAAAATGTGTGAGTCAGTGTAGTGATTCTTCACAAATATGTGTGTGTCAGTGTAGTCCTTCTTCCACAATAAGTGTGTGTCGGTGTAGTGCTTCTTCCCAAATAAGTGTGTGTAAGTGTGGAGCTTCTTCGCAAATAGGTGTGTGTCAGTGTCGTGGTTCTTCCCAAATAGGTGTGTGTCAGTGTAGTGCTTCATCATAAGTAAGTGTGTGTCAGTATAGTGCTTCTTCCCAAATACGTGTGTGTCAGTGTAGTGCTTCTTCCCAAATAAGTGTGTGTCAGTGTAGTGCTTCTTCCCAAATAAGTGTGTGTAAGTGTCGAGCTTCTTCGCAAATAAGTATGAGTCAGTGTATTTCTTCTTCCCAAAAAAGTGTGAGTCAGTGTAGTGATTCTTCACAAATATGTGTGTGTCAGTGTAGTGCTTCTTCCACAATAAGTGTGTGTCGGTGTAGTGCTTCTTCCCAAATAAGTGTGTGTAAGTGTGGAGCTTCTTCGCAAATAGGTGTGTGTCAGTGTAGTGGTTCTTCCCAAATAGGTGTGTGTCAGTGTAGTGCTTCATCATAAGTAAGTGTGTGTCAGTATAGTGCTTCTTCCCAAATACGTGTGTGTCAGTGTAGTGCTTCTTCCCAAATAAGTGTGTGTCAGTGTAGTGCTTCTTCCCAAATAAGTGTGAGTCAGTGTAGTGCTTCTTCCCAAATAATTGTGTGTAAGTGTAGAGCTTCTTCGCAAATAAGTGTGAGTCAGTGTAGTGCTTCTTCCCAAATAAGTGTGTGTCAGTGTAGTGCTTCTTCCCAAATAAGTGTGTGTCTGTGTAGTGCTTCTTCCCAAATAGGTGTGTGTCTGTGTAGTGTTTCTTCCCAAACAAGTGTTTGTCAGTATAGTGCTTCTTCCCAAATACGTGTGTGTCAGTGTAGTGCTTCTTCCCAAATAAGTGTGTGTCCGTGTAGTGCTTCTTCCCAAATAGGTGTGTGTCTGTGTAGTGCTTCTTCCCAAATAGGTGTGTGTCTGTGTAGTGCTTCTTCCCAAATAGGTGTGTGCCTGTTTAGTGCTTCTTCCCAAATAGGTGTGTGTCAGTGTAGTGCTTCTTCCCAAATAGGTGGGTGTCAGTGTAGTGCTTCTTCCCAAATAAGTGTGTGTCAGTGTAGTCCTTCTTCCCAAATAAGTGTGTGTCCGTGTAGTGCTTATTCCCAATTAGGTGTGTGTCAGTGTAGTGCTTCTTCCCAAATAGGTGTGTGTCAGTGTAGTGCTTCTTCAAAAGATAGGTGTGTGTCAGTGTAGTGCTTCTTCCCAAATAGGTGTGTGTCAGTGTAGTGCTTCTTCCCAAATAAGTGTGTGTCAGTGTAGTGCTTCTTCCCAAATAGGTGTGTGTCTGTGTAGTGCTTCTTCCCAAATAGGTGTGTGTCTGTGTAGTGCTTCTTCCCAAATAAGTGTGTATCAGTGTAGTGCTTCTCCCCAAGTAAGTGTGTGTAAGTGTAGAGCTTCTTCGCAAATAAGTGTGTGTCAGTGTAGTGCTTCTTCCCAAATAAGTGTGTGTCAGTGTAGTGCTTCTTCCCAAATAGGTGTGTGTCAGTGTAGTGCGTCTTCCCAAATAAGTGTGTATCAGTGTAGTGCTTCTTCCCAAATAGGTGTGTGTCAGTATAGTGCTTCTTCCCATATAGGTGTTTGTCAGTGTAGTCCTTCTTCCTAAATAAGTGTGTGTCCGTGTAGTGCTTCTTCCCAAATATGTGTGTGTCAGTGTAGTGCTTCTTCCCAAATAGGTGTGTGTCAGTGTGGTGCTTCTTCCCAAATAGGTAGGTGTCAGTGTAGTGCTTCTTCTAAAATAGGTGTGTGTGTGTGTAGTGCTTCTTCCCAAATAGGTGTGTGTCAGTGTAGTGCGTCTTCCCAAATAGCTGTGTGTCAGTGTAGTGCTTCTTCCCAAATAGGTGTGTGTCAGTGTAGTGCTTCTTTTCAAATAGGTGTGTGTCTATGTAATGCTTCTTCCCAAATAGGTGTGTGTCTGTGTAGTGCTTCTTCCCAAATAGGTGTGTGTCAGTGTAGTGCTTCTTCCCAAATAAGTGTGTGTCTGTGTAGTGCTTCTTCCCAAATAGGTGTGTGTCAGTGTAGTGCTTCTTCCCAAATAGGTGTGTGTCTGTGTAGTGCTTCTTCCCAAATAGGTGTGTGTCTGTGTAGCGCTTCTTCCCAAATAAGTGTCTGTCAGAGTAGTGCTTCTTCCCAAATAAGTGTGTGTCAGTGTAGTGCTTATTCACAATAAGTGTGTGTAAATGTCGAGCTTCTTTGAAAATAAGTGTAAGTCAGTATAGTGCTTCTTCCCAAATAGGTGTGTGTCAGTGTAGTGCTTCTTTTCAAATAGGTGTGTGTCTATGTAATGCTTCTTCCCAAATAGGTGTGTGTCTGTGTAGTGCTTCTTCCCAAATAGGTGTGTGTCAGTGTAATGCTTCTTCCCAAATAAGTGTGTGTCTGTGTTGTGCTTCTTCCCAAATAGGTGTGTGTCAGTGTAGTGCCTCTTCCCAAATAGGTGTGTGTCTCTGTAGTGCTTCTTCCCAAATAGGTGTGTGTCTGTGTAGTGCTTCTTCCCAAATAGGTGTGTGTCTGCATAGCGCTTCCTCCCAAATAAATGTGTGTCAGTGTAGTGCTTCTTCCCAAATAAGTGTGTGTCAGTGTAGTGCTTCTTCCCAATAAGTGTGTGTAAATGTCGAGCTTCTTTGCAAATAAGTGTAAGTCAGTGTAGTGCTTCTTCCCAAATAAGTGTGTGTAAGTGTCGAGCTTCTTCGCAAATAAGTATGAGTCAGTGTATTTCTTCTTCCCAAAAAAGTGTGAGTCAGTGTAGTGATTCTTCACAAATATGTGTGTGTCAGTGTAGTGCTTCTTCCACAATAAGTGTGTGTCGGTGTAGTGCTTCTTCCCAAATAAGTGTGTGTAAGTGTGGAGCTTCTTCGCAAATAGGTGTGTGTCAGTGTCGTGGTTCTTCCCAAATAGGTGTGTGTCAGTGTAGTGCTTCATCATAAGTAAGTGTGTGTCAGTATAGTGCTTCTTCCCAAATACGTGTGTGTCAGTGTAGTGCTTCTTCCCAAATAAGTGTGTGTCAGTGTAGTGCTTCTTCCCAAATAAGTGTGAGTCAGTGTAGTGCTTCTTCCCAAATAAGTGTGTGTAAGTGTAGAGCTTCTTCGCAAATAAGTGTGAGTCAGTGTAGTGCTTCTTCCCAAATAAGTGTGTGTCAGTGTAGTGCTTCTTCCCAAATAAGTGTGTGTCTGTGTAGTGCTTCTTCCCAAATAGGTGTGTGTCTGTGTAGTGCTTCTTCCCAAATAGGTGTGTGTCTGTGTAGTGTTTCTTCCCAAACAAGTGTTTGTCAGTATAGTGCTTCTTCCCAAATACGTGTGTGTCAGTGTAGTGCTTCTTCCCAAAAAAGTGTGTGTCCGTGTAGTGCTTCTTCCCAAATAGGTGTGTGTCTGTGTAGTGCTTCTTCCCAAATAGGTGTGTGTCTGTGTAGTGCTTCTTCCCAAATAGGTGTGTGCCTGTTTAGTGCTTCTTCCCAAATAGGTGTGTGTCAGTGTAGTGCTTCTTCCCAAATAGGTGTGTGTCAGTGTAGTGCTTCTTCCCAAATAAGTGTGTGTCAGTGTAGTCCTTCTTCCCAAATAAGTGTGTGTCCGTGTAGTGCTTATTCCCAATTAGGTGTGTGTCAGTGTAGTGCTTCTTCCCAAATAGGTGTGTGTCAGTGTAGTGCTTCTTCCCAAATAGTTGTGTGTCAGTGTAGTGCTTCTTCTAAAATATGTGTATGTGGGTGTGTAGTGCTTCTTCCCAAATAGGTGTGTGTCAGTGTAGTGCTTCTTCCCAAATAGGTGTGTGTCAGTGTAGTGCTTCTTCCCAAATAAATGTGTGTCCGTGTTGTGCTTCTTCCCAAATAGGTGTGTGTCAGTGTAGTGCTTCTTCCCAAATAGGTGTGTGTCTGTGTAGTGCTTCTTCCCAAATAGGTGTGTGTCTATGTAGCGCTTCTTCCCAAATAAGTGTGTGCCAGTGTAGTGCTTCTTCCCAAATAAGTGTGTGTCAGTGTAGTGCTTCTTCCCAATAAGTGTGTGTAAATGTCGAGCTTCTTTGCAAATAAGTGTAAGTCAGTGTAGTGCTTCTTCCCAAATAAGTGTGTGTAAGTGTCGAGCTTCTTCGCAAATAAGTATGAGTCAGTGTAGTTCTTCTTCCCAAATAAGTGTGAGTCAGTGTAGTGATTCTTCCCAAATAAGTGTGTGTCAGTGTAGTGCTTCTTCCAAAATAAATGTGTGTCGGTGTAGTGCTTGTTCCCAAATAAGTATGTGTCAGTGTAGTGCTTCTTCCCAAATAAGTGTGAGTCAGTGTAGTGCTTCTTCCCAAATAAGTGTGAGTCAGTGTAGTGCTTCTTCCCAAATAAGTGTGTGTAAGTGTCGAGCTTCTTCGCAAATAAGTGTGAGTCAGTGTAGTGCTTCTTCCCAAATAAGTGTGTGTCTGTGTAGTGCTTCTTCCCAAATAAGTGTTAGTCAGTGTAGTGCTTCTTCCCAAATAGGTGTGTGTCAGTGTAGTGCTTCTTCCCAAATAAGTGTGTGTCAGTGTAGTGCTTCTTCCCAAATAGGTGTGTGTCAGTATAGTGCTTCTTCCCAAATAGGTGTGTGTCAGTGTAGTGCTTCTTCCCAAATAGGTGTGTGTCTGTGTAGTGCTTCTTCCCAAATAGGTGTGTGTCTGTGTAGTGCTCCTTCACAAATAGGTGTGTGTCAGTGTAGTGCTTCTTCCCAAATAGGTGTGTGTCTGTGTAGTGCTTCTTCCCAAATAGGTGTGTGTCTGTGTAGTGCTTATTCCCAAATAAGTGTGTGTCCGTGTAGTGCTTCTTCCCAAATAAGTGTGTGTCAGTGTAGTGCTTCTTCCCAATAAGTGTGTGTAAATGTCGAGCTTCTTTGCAAATAAGTGTAAGTCAGTGTAGTGCTTCTTCCCAAATAAGTGTGTGTAAGTGTCGAGCTTGTTCGCAAATAAGTATGAGTCAGTGTAGTTCTTCTTCCCAAATAAGTGTGAGTCAGTGTAGTGATTCTTCCCAAATAAGTGTGTGTCAGTGTAGTGCTTCTTCCAAAATAAGTGTGTGTCGGTGTAGTGCTTCTTCCCAAATAAGTGTGTGTAAGTGTGGAGCTTCTTCGCAAATAGGTGTGTGTCAGTGTCGTGGTTCTTCCCAAATAGGTGTGTGTCAGTGTAGCGCTTCATCATAAGTAAGTGTGTGTCAGTATAGTGCTTCTTCCCAAATACGTGTGTGTCAGTGTAGTGCTTCTTCCCAAAGAAGTGTGTGTCAGTGTAGTGCTTCTTCCCAAATAAGTGTTAGTCAGTGTAGTGCTTCTTCCCAAATAGGTGTGTGTCAGTGTAGTGCTTCTTCCCAAATAAGTGTGTGTCAGTGTAGTGCTTCTTCCCAAATAGGTGTGTGTCAGTATAGTGCTTCTTCCCAAATAGGTGTTTGTCAGTGTAGTCCTTCTTCCCAAATAAGTGTGTGTCCGTGTAGTGCTTATTCCCAAATAGGTGTGTGTCAGTGTAGTGCTTCTTCCCAAATAGGTGTGTGTCAGTGTAGTACTTCTTCCCAAATAGTTGTGTGTCAGTGTAGTGCTTCTTCTAAAATAGGTGTATGTGTGTGTGTAGTGCTTCTTCCCAAATAGGAGTGTGTCAGTGTAGTGCTTCTTCCCAAATAGGTGTGTGTCAGTGTAGTGCTTCTTCCCAAATAGGTGTGTGTCAGTGTAGTGCTTCTTCCCAAATAGGTGTGTGTCAGTGTAGTGCTTCTTCCCAAATAGGTGTGTGTCTGTGTAGTGCTTCTTCCCAAATAGGTGTGTGTCTATGTAGCGCTTCTTCCCAAATAAGTGTGTGCCAGTGTAGTGCTTCTTCCCAAATAAGTGTGTGTCAGTGTAGTGCTTCTTCCCAATAAGTGTGTGTAAATGTCAAGCTTCTTTGCAAATAAGTGTAAGTCAGTGTAGTGCTTCTTCCCAAATAAGTGTGTGTAAGTGTCGAATTTCTTCGCAAATATGTATGAGTCAGTGTAGTTCTTCTTCCTAAATAAGTGTGAGTCAGTGTAGTGATTCTTCCCAAATAAGTGTGTGTCAGTGTAGTGCTTCTTCCAAAATAAGTGTGTGTCGGTGTAGTGCTTGTTCCCAAATAAGTGTGTGTCAGTGTAGTGCTTCTTCCCAAATAAGTGTGAGTCAGTGTAGTGCTTCTTCCCAAATAAGTGTGAGTCAGTGTAGTGCTTCTTCCCAAATAAGTGTGTGTAAGTGTGGAGCATCTTCGCAAATAAGTGTGAGTCAGTGTAGTGCTTCTTCCCAAATAAGTGTGTGTCTGTATAGTGCTTCTTCCCAAATAGGTGTGTGTCTGTGTAGTGCTTATTCCCAAATAGTTGTGTGTCAGTGTAGTGCTTCTTCCCAAATAGGTGTGTGTCTGTGTAGTGCTTCTTCCCAAATAGGTGTGTGTCTGTGTAGTGCTTATTAACAAATAGGTGTGTGTCAGTGTAGTACTCCTTCACAAATAGGTGTGTGTCAGTGTAGTGCTTCTTCCCAAATAGGTGTGTGTCTGTGTAGTGCTTCTTCCCAAATAGGTGTGTGTCTGTGTAGTGCTTATTCCCAAATAAGTGTGTGTCCGTGTAGTGCTTCTTCCCAAATAAGTGTGTGTCAGTGTAGTGCTTCTTCCCAATAAGTGTGTGTAAATGTCGAGCTTCTTTGCAAATAAGTGTAAGTCAGTGTAGTGCTTCTTCCCAAATAAGTGTGTGTAAGTGTCGAGCTTGTTCGCAAATAAGTATGAGTCAGTGTAGTTCTTCTTCCCAAATAAGTGTGAGTCAGTGTAGTGATTCTTCCCAAATAAGTGTGTGTCAGTGTAGTGCTTCTTCCAAAATAAGTGTGTGTCGGTGTAGTGCTTCTTCCCAAATAAGTGTGTTTAAGTGTGGAGCTTCTTCGCAAATAGGTGTGTGTCAGTGTCGTGGTTCTTCCCAAATAGGTGTGTGTCAGTGTAGCGCTTCATCATAAGTAAGTGTGTGTCAGTATAGTGCTTCTTCCCAAATACGTGTGTGTCAGTGTAGTGCTTCTTCCCAAATAAGTGTGTGTCAGTGTAGTGCTTCTTCCCAAATAAGTGTGAGTCAGTGTAGTGCTTCTTCCCAAATAAGTGTGTGTAAGTGTCGAGCTTCTTCGCAAATAAGTGTGAGTCAGTGTAGTGCTTCTTCCCAAATAAGTGTGAGTCAGTGTAGTGCTTCTTCCCAAATACGTGTGTGTCAGTGTAGTGCTTCTTCCCAAATAAATGTGTGTCTGTGTAGTGCTACTTCCCTAAATAGGTGTGTGTCTGTGTAGTGCATCTTCCCAAATAAGTGTGTCTGTGTAGTGCTTTTTACCAAATAGGTGTGTGTCTGTGTAGTGCTACTTCCCAAATAGGTGTGTGTCTGTGTAGTGCTACTTCCCAAATAGGTGTGTGTCTGTGTCGTGCTTCTTCCCAAATAAGTGTGTGTCAGTGTAGTGCTTCTTCCCAAATAAGTGTGTGTCTGTGTAGTGCTTCTTCCCAAATAAGTGTGTGTCTGTGTAGTGCTTCTTCCCAAATAGGTGTGTGTCAGTGTAGTGCTTCTTCCCAAATAGGTGTGTGTCTGTGTAGTGCTTCTTCCCAAATAGGTGTGTGTCTATGTAGCGCTTCTTCCCAAATAAGTGTGTGCCAGTGTAGTGCTTCTTCCCAAATAAGTGTGTGTCAGTGTAGTGCTTCTTCCCAATAAGTGTGTGTAAATGTCGAGCTTCTTTGCAAATAAGTGTAAGTCAGTGTAGTGCTTCTTCCCAAATAAGTGTGTGTAAGTGTCGAGCTTCTTCGCAAATAAGTATGAGTCAGTGTAGTTCTTCTTCCCAAATAAGTGTGAGTCAGTGTAGTGATTCTTCCCAAATAAGTGTGTGTCAGTGTAGTGCTTCTTCCAAAATAAATGTGTGTCGGTGTAGTGCTTGTTCCCAAATAAGTGTGTGTCAGTGTAGTGCTTCTTCCCAAATAAGTGTGAGTCAGTGTAGTGCTTCTTCCCAAATAAGTGTGAGTCAGTGTAGTGCTTCTTCCCAAATAAGTGTGTGTAAGTGTCGAGCTTCTTCGCAAATAAGTGTGAGTCAGTGTAGTGCTTCTTCCCAAATAAGTGTGTGTCTGTGTAGTGCTTCTTCCCAAATAGGTGTGTGTCTGTGTAGTGCTTATTCCCAAATAGGTGTGTGTCAGTGTAGTGCTTCTTCCCAAATAGGTGTGTGTCTGTGTAGTGCTTCTTCCCAAATAGGTGTGTGTCTGTGTAGTGCTCCTTCACAAATAGGTGTGTGTCAGTGTAGTGCTTCTTCCCAAATAGGTGTGTGTCTGTGTAGTGCTTCTTCCCAAATAGGTGTGTGTCTGTGTAGTGCTTATTCCCAAATAAGTGTGTGTCCGTGTAGTGCTTCTTCCCAAATAAGTGTGTGTCAGTGTAGTGCTTCTTCCCAATAAGTGTGTGTAAATGTCGAGCTTCTTTGCAAATAAGTGTAAGTCAGTGTAGTGCTTCTTCCCAAATAAGTGTGTGTAAGTGTCGAGCTTGTTCGCAAATAAGTATGAGTCAGTGTAGTTCTTCTTCCCAAATAAGTGTGAGTCAGTGTAGTGATTCTTCCCAAATAAGTGTGTGTCAGTGTAGTGCTTCTTCCAAAATAAGTGTGTGTCGGTGTAGTGCTTCTTCCCAAATAAGTGTGTGTAAGTGTGGAGCTTCTTCGCAAATAGGTGTGTGTCAGTGTCGTGGTTCTTCCCAAATAGGTGTGTGTCAGTGTAGCGCTTCATCATAAGTAAGTGTGTGTCAGTATAGTGCTTCTTCCCAAATACGTGTGTGTCAGTGTAGTGCTTCTTCCCAAATAAGTGTGTGTCAGTGTAGTGCTTCTTCCCAAATAAGTGTTAGTCAGTGTAGTGCTTCTTCCCAAATAGGTGTGTGTCAGTGTAGTGCTTCTTCCCAAATAAGTGTGTGTCAGTGTAGTGCTTCTTCCCAAATAGGTGTGTGTCAGTATAGTGCTTCTTCCCAAATAGGTGTTTGTCAGTGTAGTCCTTCTTCCCAAATAAGTGTGTGTCCGTGTAGTGCTTATTCCCAAATAGGTGTGTGTCAGTGTAGTGCTTCTTCCCAAATAGGTGTGTGTCAGTGTAGTACTTCTTCCCAAATAGTTGTGTGTCAGTGTAGTGCTTCTTCTAAAATAGGTGTATGTGTGTGTGTAGTGCTTCTTCCCAATTAGGTGTGTGTCAGTGTAGTGCTTCTTCCGAAATAGGTGTGTGTCAGTGTAGTGCTTCTTCCCAAATAGGTGTGTGTCAGTGTAGTGCTTCTTCCGAAATAGGTGTGTGTCAGTGTAGTGCTTCTTCCCAAATAGGTGTGTGTCTGTGTAGTGCTTCTTCCCAAATAGGTGTGTGTCTATGTAGCGCTTCTTCCCAAATAAGTGTGTGCCAGTGTAGTGCTTCTTCCCAAATAAGTGTGTGTCAGTGTAGTGCTTCTTCCCAATAAGTGTGTGTAAATGTCAAGCTTCTTTGCAAATAAGTGTAAGTCAGTGTAGTGCTTCTTCCCAAATAAGTGTGTGTAAGTGTCGAATTTCTTCGCAAATAAGTATGAGTCAGTGTAGTTCTTCTTCCTAAATAAGTGTGAGTCAGTGTAGTGATTCTTCCCAAATAAGTGTGTGTCAGTGTAGTGCTTCTTCCAAAATAAGTGTGTGTCGGTGTAGTGCTTGTTCCCAAATAAGTGTGTGTCAGTGTAGTGCTTCTTCCCAAATAAGTGTGAGTCAGTGTAGTGCTTCTTCCCAAATAAGTGTGAGTCAGTGTAGTGCTTCTTCCCAAATAAGTGTGTGTAAGTGTGGAGCTTCTTCGCAAATAAGTGTGAGTCAGTGTAGTGCTTCTTCCCAAATAAGTGTGTGTCTGTATAGTGCTTCTTCCCAAATAGGTGTGTGTCTGTGTAGTGCTTATTCCCAAATAGTTGTGTGTCAGTGTAGTGCTTCTTCCCAAATAGGTGTGTGTCTGTGTAGTGCTTCTTCCCAAATAGGTGTGTGTCTGTGTAGTGCTTATTCCCAAATAGGTGTGTGTCAGTGTAGTACTCCTTCACAAATAGGTGTGTGTCAGTGTAGTGTTTCTTCCGAAATAGGTGTGTGTCTGTGTAGTGCTTCTTCCCAAATAGGTGTGTGTCTGTGTAGTGCTTATTCCCAAATAAGTGTGTGTCCGTGTAGTGCTTCTTCCCAAATAAGTGTGTGTCAGTGTAGTGCTTCTTCCCAATAAGTGTGTGTAAATGTCGAGCTTCTTTGCAAATAAGTGTATGTCAGTGTAGTGCTTCTTCCCAAATAAGTGTGTGTAAGTGTCGAGCTTGTTCGCAAATAAGTATGAGTCAGTGTAGTTCTTCTTCCCAAATAAGTGTGAGTCAGTGTAGTGATTCTTCCCAAATAAGTGTGTGTCAGTGTAGTGCTTCTTCCAAAATAAGTGTGTGTCTGTGTAGTGCTTCTTCCCAAATAAGTGTGTGTCTGTGTAGTGCTTCTTCCCAAATAGGTGTGTGTCTGTGTAGTGCTTATTCCCAAATAGGTGTGTGTCTGTGTTGTGCTTCTTCCCAAATAGGTGTGTGTCAGTGTAGTGCTTATTCCCAAATAGGTGTGTGTCAGTGTAGTGCTTCTTTTCAAATAGGTGTGTGTCTATGTAATGCTTCTTCCCAAATAGGTGTGTGTCTGTGTAGTGCTTCTTCCCAAATAGGTGTGTGTCAGAGTAGTGCTTCTTCCCAAATAAGTGTGTGTCTGTGTAGTGCTTCTTCCCAAATAGGTGTGTGTCAGTGTAGTGTTTCTTCCCATATAGGTGTGTGTCTGTGTAGTGCGTCTTCCCAAATAGGTGTGTGTCTTTGTAGCGCTGCTTCCCAAATAAGTGTGTGTCAGTGTAGTGATTCATCCCAAATATGTGTGTGTCAGTGTAGTGCTTATTCCAAATAAGTGTGTGGGAATGTCGAGCTTCTTTGCAAATAAGTGTAAGTCAGTGTAGTGCTTCTTCCCAAATAGGTGTGTGTTAGTGTAGTGCTTCTTTTCAAATAGGTGTGTGTCTATGTAATGCTTCTACCCAAATAGGTGTGTGTCTGTGTAGTGCTTCTTCCCAAATAAGTGTGTGTCAGTGTAGTGCTTCTTCCCAAATAAGTGTGTGTCTGTGTAGTGCTTCTTCCCAAATAGGTGTGTGTCAGTGTAGTGCTTCTTGCCAAATAGGTGTGTGTCTGTGTAGTGCTTCTTCCCAATTAGGTGTGTGTCTGTGTAGCGCTTCATCCCAAATAAGTGTGTGTCAGTGTAGTGCTTCTTCCCAAATAAGTGTGTGTCAGTGTAGTGCTCCTTCCCAATAAGTGTGTGTAAATGTCGAGCTTCTTTGCTAATAATTGTAAGACAGTGTTGTGCTTCTTCCCAAATAAGTGTGTGTAAGTGTCGAGCTTCTTCGCAAATAAGTATGAGTCAGTGTAGTCCTTCTTCCCAAATAAGTGTGAGTCAGTGTAGTGATTCTTCACAAATAAGTGTGTGTCAGTGTAGTGCTTCTTCCAAAATAAGTGTGTGTCGGTGTAGTGCTTCTTCCCAAATAAGTGTGTGTAAGTGTGGAGCTTCTTCGCAAATAGGTGTGTGTCAGTGTCGTGGTTCTTCCCAAATAGGTATGTGTCAGTGTAGTGTTTCATCATAAGTAAGTGTGTGTCAGTATAGTGCTTCTTCCCAAATACGTGTGTGTCAGTGTAGTGCTTCTTCCCAAATAAGTGTGTGTCAGTGTAGTGCTTCTTCCCAAATAAGTGTGAGTCAGTGTAGTGCTTCTTCCCAAATAAGTGTGTGTAAGTGTCGAGCTTCTTCGCAAATAAGTGTGAGTCAGTGTAGTGCTTCTTCCCAAATAAGTGTCTGTCAGTGTAGTGCTTCTTCCCAAATAAGTGTGTGTCTGTGCAGTGCTTCTTCCCAAATAGGAGTGTGTCTGTGTAGTGCTTCTTCCCAAATAGGTGTGTGTCTGTGTAGTGTTTCTTCCCAAACAAGTGTGTGTCAGTGTAGTGCTTCTTCCCAAATACGTGTGTTTCAGTGTAGTGCTTCTTCCCAAATAAGTGTGTGTCCGTGTCATGCTTCTTAACAAATAAGTGTGTGTCAGTGTAGTGCTTCTTCCCAAATAGGTGTGTGTCTGTGTAGTGCTTATTCCCAAATAGGTGTGTGTCAGTGTAGTACTCCTTCACAAATAGGTGTGTGTCAGTGTAGTGCTTCTTCCCAAATAGGTGTGTGTCTGTGTAGTGCTTCTTCCCAAATAGGTGTGTGTCTGTGTAGTGCTTATTCCCAAATAAGGGTGTGTCCGTGTAGTGCTTCTTCCCAAATAAGTGTGTGTCAGTGTAGTGCTTCTTCCCAATAAGTGTGTGTAAATGTCGAGCTTCTTTGCAAATAAGTGTAAGTCAGTGTAGTGCTTCTTCCCAAATAAGTGTGTGTAAGTGTCGAGCTTGTTCGCAAATAAGTATGAGTCAGTGTAGTTCTTCTTCCCAAATAAGTGTGAGTCAGTGTAGTGATTCTTCCCAAATAAGTGTGTGTCAGTGTAGTGCTTCTTCCAAAATAAGTGTGTGTCGGTGTAGTGCTTCTTCCCAAATAAGTGTGTTTAAGTGTGGAGCTTCTTCGCAAATAGGTGTGTGTCAGTGTCGTGGTTCTTCCCAAATAGGTGTGTGTCAGTGTAGCGCTTCATCATAAGTAAGTGTGTGTCAGTATAGTGCTTCTTCCCAAATACGTGTGTGTCAGTGTAGTGCTTCTTCCCAAATAAGTGTGTGTCAGTGTAGTGCTTCTTCCCAAATAAGTGTGAGTCAGTGTAGTGCTTCTTCCCAAATAAGTGTGTGTAAGTGTCGAGCTTCTTCGCAAATAAGTGTGAGTCAGTGTAGTGCTTCTTCCCAAATAAGTGTGTGTCTGTGTAGTGCTTCTTCCCAAATACGTGTGTGTCAGTGTAGTGCTTCTTCCCAAATAAATGTGTGTCCGTGTAGTGCTACTTCCCAAATAGGTGTGTGTCTGTGTAGTGCATCTTCCCAAATAGGTGTGTGTCTGTGTGGTGCTTTTTACCAAATAGGTGTGTGTCTGTGTAGTGCTACTTCCCAAATAGGTGTGTGTCTGTGTAGTGCTACTTCCCAAATAGGTGTGTGTCTGTGTCGTGCTTCTTCCCAAATAAGTGTGTGTCAGTGTAGTGCTTCTTCCCAAATAAGTGTGTGTCTGTGTAGTGCTTCTTCCCAAATAAGTGTGTGTCTGTGTAGTGCTTCTTCCCAAATAGGTGTGTGTCTGTGTAGTGCTTATTCCCAAATAGGTGTGTGTCAGTGTTGTGCTTCTTCCCAAACAGGTGTGTGTCTGTGTAGTGCTTATTCCCAAATAGGTGTGTGTCAGTATAGTGCTTCTTTTCAAATAGGTGTGTGTCTATGTAATGCTTCTTCCCAAATAGGTGTGTGTCTGTGTAGTGCTTCTTCCCAAATAGGTGTGTGTCAGAGTAGTGCTTCTTCCCAAATAAGTGTGTGTCTGTGTAGTGCTTCTTCCCAAATAGGTGTGTGTCAGTGTAGTGTTTCTTCCCAAATAGGTGTGTGTCTGTGTAGTGCGTCTTCCCAAATAGGTGTGTGTCTGTGTAGCGCTGCTTCCCAAATAAGTGTGTGTCAGTGTAGTGATTCATCCCAAATATGTGTGTGTCAGTGTAGTGCTTATTCCCAATAAGTGTGTGTAAATGTCGAGCTTCTTTGCAAATAAGTGTAAGTCAGTGTAGTGCTTCTTCCCAAATAGGTGTGTGTCAGTGTAGTGCTTCTTTTCAAATAGGTGTGTGTCTATGTAATGCTTCTACCCAAATAGGTGTGTGTCTATGTAGTGCTTCTTCCCAAATAAGTGTGTGTCAGTGTAGTGCTTCTTCCCAAATAAGTGTGTGTCTGTGTAGTGCTTCTTCCCAAATAGGTGTGTGTCAGTGTAGTGCTTCTTCCCAAATAGGTGTGTGTCTGTGTAGTGCTTCTTCCCAATTCGGTGTGTGTCTGTGTAGCGCTTCATCCCAAATAAGTGTGTGTCAGTGTAGTGCTTCTTCCCAAATAAGTGTGTGTCAGTGTAGTGCTCCTTCCCAATAAGTGTGTGTAAATGTCGAGCTTCTTTGCAAATAATTGTAAGACAGTGTTGTGCTTCTTCCCAAATAAGTGTGTGTAAGTGTCGAGCTTCTTCGCAAATAGGTGTGTGTCAGTGTCGTGGTTCTTCCCAAATAGGTATGTGTCAGTGTAGTGTTTCATCATAAGTAAGTGTGTGTCAGTATAGTGCTTCTTCCCAAATACGTGTGTGTCAGTGTAGTGCTTCTTCCCAAATAAGTGTGTGTCAGTGTAGTGCTTCTTCCCAAATAAGTGTGAGTCAGTGTAGTGCTTCTTCCCAAATAAGTGTGTGTAAGTGTCGATCTTCTTCGCAAATAAGTGTGAGTCAGTGTAGTGCTTCTTCCCAAATAAGTGTGTGTCAGTGTAGTGCTTCTTCCCAAATAAGTGTGTGTCTGTGCAGTGCTTCTTCCCAAATAGGAGTGTGTCTGTGTAGTGCTTCTTCCCAAATAGGTGTGTGTCTGTGTAGTGTTTCTTCCCAAACAAGTGTGTGTCAGTGTAGTGCTTCTTCCCAAATACGTGTGTTTCAGTGTAGTGCTTCTTCCCAAATAAGTGTGTGTCCGTGTCATGCTTCTTAACAAATAAGTGTGTGTCAGTGTAGTGCTTCTTCCCAAATAGGTGTGTGTCAGTGTAGTTCTTCTTCCCAAATAAGTGTGTGTCAGTGTAGTGCTTCTTCCCAAATAGGTGTGTGTCAGTATAGTGCTGCTTCCCAAATAGGTGTTTGTCAGTGTAGTCCTTCTTCCCAAATAAGTGTGTGACCGTGTAGTGCTTCTTCCCAAATAGGTGTGTGTCAGTGTGGTGCTTTTTCCCAAATAGGTGTGTGTCAGTGTAGTGCTTCTTGTAAAATAAGTGTGTGTGTGTGTAGTGCTTCTTCCCAAATAGGTGTGTGTCAGTGTAGTGCTTCTTCCCAAATAGGTGTGTGTCAGTGTAGTGCTTCTGACCAAATAGATGTGTGTCAGTGTAGTGCATCTTCCCAAATAGGTGTGTGTCAGTGTAGTGCTTCTTCCCAAATAGGTGTGTGTCAGTGTAGTGCTTCTATTCAAATAGGTGTGTGTCTATGTAATGCTTCTTCCCAAATAGGCGTATGTCTGTGTAGTGCTACGTCCCAAATAGGTGTGTGTCTGTGTCGTGCTTCTTCCCAAATAAGTGTGTGTCAGTGTAGTGCTTCTTCCCAAATAAGTGTGTGTCAGTGTATTGCTTCTTCCCAAATAAGTGTGTGTCTGTGTAGTGCTTCTTCCCAAATAGGTGTGTGTCTGTGTAGTGCTTATTCCCAAATAGGTGTGTGTCAGTGTAGTGCTTCTTCCAAAATAGGTGTGTGTCTGTGTAGTGCTTCTTCCCAAATAGGTGTGTGTCTGTGTAGTGCTTATTCCCAAATAGGTGTGTGTCAGTGTAGTGCTCCTTCCCATATAGGTGTGTGTCAGTGTAGTGCTTCTTCCCAAATAGGTGTGTGTCTGTGTAGTGCTTCTTCCCAAATAGGTGTGTGTCTGTGTAGTGCTTTTTCCCAAATAAGTGTGAGTCAGTGTAGTGCTTCTTCCCAAATAGGTGTGTGTCTGTGTAGTGCTTCTTCCCAAATAAGTGTGTGTCAGTGCAGTGCTTCTTCCCAAATAAGTGTGATTCAGTGTAGTGCTTCTTCCCAAATAAGTGTGTGTAAGTGTCGAGCTTCTTTGCAAATAAGTGTGAGTCAGTGTAGTGCTTCTTCCCAAATAAGTGTGTGTCTGTGTAGTGCTTCTTCCCAAATAAGTGTGTGTCTGTGTAGTGCTTCTTCCCAAATAGGAGTGTGTCTGTGTAGTGCTTCTTCCCAAATAGGTGTGTGTCTGTGTAGTGTTTCTTCCCAAGCAAGTGTGTGTCAGTGTAGTGCTTCTTCAAAATACGTGTGTGTCAGTGTAGTGCTTCTTCCCAAATAAATGTGTGTCCGTGTAGTGCTACTTCCCAAATAGGTGTGTGTCTGTGTAGTGCATCTTCCCAAATAGGTGTGTGTCTGTGTAGTGCTTCTTCCCAAATAGGTGTGTGTCTGTGTAATGCTACTTCCCAAATAGGTGTGTGTCTGTGTAGTGCTACTTCCCAAATAGGTGTGTGTCTGTGTCGTGCTTCTTCCCAAATAAGTGTGTGTCAGTGTAGTGCTTCTTCCCAAATAAGTGTGTGTCTGTGTAGTGCTTCTTCCCAAATAGGTGTGTGTCTGTGTAGTGCTTATTCCCAAATAGTTGTGTGTCAGTGTAGTGCTTCTTCCCAAATAGGTGTGTGTCTGTGTAGTGCTTATTCCCAAATAGGTGTGTGTCTGTGTAGTGCTTCTTCCCAAATAAGTGTGTGTCAGTGTAGTGCTTCTTCCCAAGTAAGTGTGTGTCAGTGTAGTGCTTCTTCCCAAATAGGTGTGTGTCAGTGTAGTGTTTCTTCCCAAATAGGTGTGTGTCAGTGTAGTGCTTCTTCCCAAATAGGTGTGTGTCAGTGTAGTGCTTCTTCCCAAATAGGTGTGTGTCAGTGTAGTGATTCTTCCCAAATAGGTGTGTGTCAGTGTAGCGCTTCTTCCCAAATAGGTGTGTGTCAGTGTGGTGCTTCTTCCCAAATAGGTGTGGGTCAGTGTAGTGCTTCTTCTAAAATAAGTGTGTGTGTGTGTAGTGCTTCTTCCCAAATAGGTGTGTGTCAGTGTAGTGCTTCTTCCCAAATAGGTGTGTGTCAGTGTAGTGCTTCTTCCCAAATAGGTGTGTGTCAGTGTAGTGCTTCTTCCCAAATAGGTGTGTGTCAGTGTAGTGCATCTTCCCAAATACGTGTGTGTCAGTGTAGTGCTTCTTCCCAAATAGGTGTGTGTCAGTGTAGTGCTTCTATTCAAATAGGTGTGTGTCTATGTAATGCTTCTTCCCAAATAGGCGTGTGTCTGTGTAGTGCTACGTCCCAAATAGGTGTGTGTCTGTGTCGTGCTTCTTCCCAAATAAGTGTGTGTCAGTGTAGTGCTTCTTCCCAAATAAGTGTGTGTCAGTGTAGTGCTTCTTCCCAAATAAGTGTGTGTCTGTGTAGTGCTTCTTCCCAAATAGGTGTGTGTCTGTGTAGTGCTTATTCCCAAATAGGTGTGTGTCAGTGTAGTGCTCCTTCCCAAATAGGTGTGTGTCAGTGTAGTGCTTCTTCCCAAATAGGTGTGTGTCTGTGTAGTGCTTCTTCCCAAATAGGTGTGTGTCTGTGTAGTGCTTCTTCCCAAATAAGTGTGTGTCAGTGTAGTGCTTCTTCCCAAATAAGTGTGTGTCTGTGTAGTGCTTCATCCCAAATAGGTGTGTGTCTATGTAGTGCTTCTTCCCAAATAGGTGTGTGTCTATGTAATGCTTATTCCCAAATAGGTGTGTGTCAGTGTAGTGCTTCTTCCCAAATAGTTGTGTGTCTGTGTAGTGCTTCTTCCCAAATAGGTGTGTGTCTGTGTAGTGCTTATTCCCAAATAGGTGTGTGTCAGTGTAGTGCTCCTTCCCAAATAGGTGTGTGTCAGTGTAGTGCTTCTATTCAAATAGGTTTGTGTCTATGTAATGCTTCTTCCCAAATAGGTGTGGTCTGTGTAGTGCTACGTCCCAAATAGGTGTGTGTCTGTGTCGTGCTTCTTCCCAAATAAGTGTGTGTCGGTGTAGTGCTTCTTCCCAAATAAGTGTGTGTAAGTGTGGAGCTTCTTCGCAAATAGGTGTGTGTCAGTGTCGTGGTTCTTCCCAAATAGGTGTGTGTCAGTGTAGCGTTTCATCTTAAGTAAGTGTGTGTCAGTATAGTGCTTCTTCCCAAATACGTGTGTGTCAGTGTAGTGCTTCTAACCAAATAAGTGTGTTTCAGTGTAGTGCTTCTTCCCAAATAAGTGTGAGTCAGTGTAGTGCTTCTTCCCAAATAAGGGTGTGTAAGTGTCGAGCTTCTTCGCAAATATGTGTGAGTCAGTGTAGTGCTTCTTCCCAAATTAGTGTGTGTCTGTGTAGTGCTTCTTCCAAAATAAGTGTGTGTCTGTGTAGTGCTTCTTCCCAAATAGGAGTGTGTCTGTGTAGTGCTTCTTCCCAAATAGTTGTGTGTCTGCGTAGTGTTTCTTCCCAAGCAAGTGTGTGTCAGTATAGTGCTTCTTCCCAAATACGTGTGTGTCAGTGTAGTGCTTCTTCCCAAATAAGTGTGTGTCAGTGTAGTGCTTCTTCCCAAATAGGTGTGTGTCTGTGTAGTGCTTCTTCCCAAATAAGTGTGTGTCAATGTAGTGCTTCTTCTCATGTAAGTGTGTGTCAGTGTAGTGCTTCTTCCCAAATAGGTGTATGTCAGTGTAGTGCTTCTTCCCAAATAGGTGTGTGTCAGTGTAGTGCTTCTTCCCAAATAGGTGTGTGTCAGTGTAGTGCTTCTTCCGAAATAGGCGTGTGTCACTGTAGTGCTTCTTCCCAAATACGTGTGTGTCAGTGTAGTGCTTATTCCCAAATAGGTGTGTGTCAGTGTAGTGCTTCTTCCCAAATAGGTGTGTGTCTGTGTAGTGCTACTTCCCAAATAGGTGTGTGTCTGTGTAATGCTACTTCCCAAATAGGTGTGTGTCTGTGTTGTGCTTCTTCCCAAATAAGTGTGTGTCAGTGTAGTGCTTCTTCCCAAATAGGTGTGTGTCAGTACAGTGCTTCTTCCCAAATAGGTGTGTGTCAGTGTAGTCCTTCTTCCCAAATAAGTGTGTGTCCGTGTAGTGCTTCTTCCCAAATAGGTGTGTGACAGTGTAGTGCTTCTTCCCAAATAGGTGTGTGTCAGTGTCGTGCTTCTTCCCAAATAGGTGTGTGTCAGTGTAGTGCTTCTTCTAAAATAGGTGTGTGTGTGTGTAGTGCTTCTTCCCAAATAGGTGTGTGTCAGTGTAGTGCTTCTTCCCAAATAGGTGTGTGTCAGTGTAGTGCTTCTTCCCAAATAGGTGTGTGTCAGTGTAGTGCTTCTTCCCAAATAGGTGTGTGTCAGTGTAGTGCTTCTCACCAAATAGATGTGTGTCAGTGTAGTGCATCTTCCCAAATAGGTGTGTGTCAGTGTAGTGCTTCTATTCAAATAGGTGTGTGTCTATGTAATGCTTCTTGCCAAATAGGCGTGTGTCTGTGTAGTGCTACGTCCCAAATAGGTGTGTGTCTGTGTCGTGCATCTTCCCAAATAAGTGTGTGTCAGTGTAGTGCTTCTTCCCAAATAAGTGTGTGTCAGTGTAGTGCTTCTTCCCAAATAAGTGTGTGTCTGTGTAGTGCTTCCTCCCAAATAGGTGTGTGTCTGTGTAGTGCTTATTCCTAAATAGGTGTGTGTCAGTGTAGTGCTTCTTCCCAAATAGGTGTGTGTCTGTGTAGTGCTTCTTCCCAAATAGGTGTGTGTCTGTGTAGTGCTTATTCCCAAATAGGTGTGTGTCAGTGTAGTGCTCCTTCCCAAATAGGTGTGTGTCAGTGTAGTGCTTCTTCCCAAATAGGTGTGTGTCAGTGTAGTGCTTCTTCCCAAATAAACGTGTGTCCGTGTAGTGCTACTTCCCAAATAGGTGTGTGTCTGTGTAGTGCATCTTCCCAAAATAGGTGTGTGTCTGTGTAGTGCTTATTCCCAAATAGGTGTGTGTCAGTGTAGTGCTTCTTCCCAAATAGGTGTGTGTCTGTGTAGTGCTTCTTCCCAAATGGGTGTGTGTCTGTGTAGTGCTTCTTCCCAAATAGGTGTGTGTCAGTGTTGTGCCTCTTCCCAAATAAGTGTGTGTCAGTGTAGTGCTTCTTCCACAAATAAATGTGTGTCAGTGTAGTGCTTCTTCCCAAATAGGTGTGTGTCTGTGTTGTGCTTCTTCCCAAATAAGTGTGTGTAAGTGTCGAGCTTCTTCGCAAATAAGTATGAGTCAGTGTAGTTCTTCTTCCCAAATAAGTGTGAGTCAGTGTAGTGATTCTTCACAAATAAGTGTGTGTCAGTGTAGTGCTTCTTCCAAAATAAGTGTGTGTCGGTGTAGTGCTTCTTCCCAAATAAGTGTGTGTAAGTGTGGAGCTTCTTCGCAAATAGGTGTGTGTCAGTGTCGTGGTTCTTCCCAAATAGGTATGTGTCAGTGTAGTGTTTCATCATAAGTAAGTGTGTGTCAGTATAGTGCTTCTACCCAAATACGTGTGTGTCAGTGTAGTGCTTCTTCCCAAATAAGTGTGTGTCAGTGTAGTGCTTCTTCCCAAATAAGTGTGAGTCAGTGTAGTGCTTCTTCCCAAATAAGTGTGTGTAAGTGTCGAGCTTCTTCGCAAATAAGTGTGAGTCAGTGTAGTGCTTCTTCCCAAATAAGTGTGTGTCAGTGTAGTGCTTCTTCCCAAATAAGTGTGTGTCTGTGCAGTGCTTCTTCCCAAATAGGAGTGTGTCTGTGTAGTGCTTCTTCCCAAATAGGTGTGTGTCTGTGTAGTGTTTCTTCCCAAACAAGTGTGTGTCAGTGTAGTGCTTCTTCCCAAATACGTGTGTTTCAGTGTAGTGCTTCTTCCCAAATAAGTGTGTGTCCGTGTCATGCTTCTTAACAAATAAGTGTGTGTCAGTGTAGTGCTTCTTCCCAAATAAGTGTGTGTCAGTGTAGTGCTTCTTCCCAAATAAGTGTGTGTCTGTGTAGTGCTTCTTCCCAAATAGGTGTCTGTCTGTGTAGTGGTTATTCCCAAATAGGTGTGTGTCAGTGTAGTGCTTCTTCCCAAATAGGTGTGTGTCAGTGTAGTTCTTCTTCCCAAATAAGTGTGTGTCAGTGTAGTGCTTCTTCCCAAATAGGTGTGTGTCAGTATAGTGCTGCTTCCCAAATAGGTGTTTGTCAGTGTAGTCCTTCTTCCCAAATAAGTGTGTGACCGTGTAGTGCTTCTTCCCAAATAGGTGTGTGACAGTGTAGTGCTTCTTCCCAAATAGGTTTGTGTCAGTGTAGTGCTTCTTCCCAAATAGGTGTGTGTCAGTGTGGTGCTTTTTCCCAAATAGGTGTGTGTCAGTGTAGTGCTTCTTCTAAAATAAGTGTGTGTGTGTGTAGTGCTTCTTCCCAAATAGGTGTGTGTCAGTGTAGTGCTTCTTCCCAAATAGGTGTGTGTCAGTGTAGTGCTTCTGACCAAATAGATGTGTGTCAGTGTAGTGCATCTTCCCAAATAGGTGTGTGTCAGTGTAGTGCTTCTTCCCAAATAGGTGTGTGTCAGTGTAGTGCTTCTATTCAAATAGGTGTGTGTCTATGTAATGCTTCTTCCCAAATAGGCGTGTGTCTGTGTAGTGCTACGTCCCAAATAGGTGTGTGTCTGTGTCGTGCTTCTTCCCAAATAAGTGTGTGTCAGTGTAGTGCTTCTTCCCAAATAAGTGTGTGTCAGTGTATTGCTTCTTCCCAAATAAGTGTGTGTCTGTGTAGTGCTTCTTCCCAAATAGGTGTGTGTCTGTGTAGTGCTTATTCCGAAATAGGTGTGTGTCAGTGTAGTGCTTCTTCCAAAATAGGTGTGTGTCTGTGTAGTGCTTCTTCCCAAATAGGTGTGTGTCTGTGTAGTGCTTATTCCCAAATAGGTGTGTGTCAGTGTAGTGCTCCTTCCCATATAGGTGTGTGTCAGTGTAGTGCTTCTTCCCAAATAGGTGTGTGTCTGTGTAGTGCTTCTTCCCAAATAGATGTGTGTCTGTGTAGTGCTTATTTCCAAATAAGTGTGTGTCCGTGTAGTGCTTCTGACCAAATAGATGTGTGTCAGTGTAGTGCTTCTTCCCAATAAGTGTGTGTAAATGTCGAGCTTCTTTGCAAATAAGTGTAAGTCAGTGTAGTGCTTCTTCCCAAATAAGTGTGTGTAAGTGTCGAGATTGTTCGCAAAAAAGTATGAGTCAGTGTAGTTCTTTTTCCCAAATAAGTGTGAGTCAGTGTAGCGATTCTTCCCAAATAAGTGTGTGTCAGTGTAGTGCTTCTTCCAAAATAAGTGTGTGTCGGTGTAGTGCTTCTTCCCAAATAAGTGTGTGTAAGTGTGGAGCTTCTTCGCAAATAGGTGTGTGTCAGTGTCGTGGTTCTTCCCAAATAGGTGTGTGTCAGTGTAGCGACTCATCATAAGTAAGTGTGTGTCAGTATAGTGCTTCTTCCCAAATACGTGTGTCAGGCTAGTGCTTCTTCCCAAATAAGTGTGTGTCAGTGTAGTGCTTCTTCCCAAATAAGTGTGAGTCAGTGTAGTGCTTCTTCCCAAATAAGTGTGTGTAAGTGTCGAGCTTCTTCGCAAATAAGTGTGAGTCAGTGTAGTGCTTCTTCCCAAATAAGTGTGTGTCTGTGTAGTGCTTCTTCCCAAATAAGTGTGTGTCTGTGTAGTGCTTCTTCCCAAATAGGAGTGTGTCTGTGTAGTGCTTCTTCCCAAATAGGTGTGTGTCTGTGTAGTGTTTCTTCCCAAGCAAGTGTGTGTCAGTGTAGTGCTTCTTCAAAATACGTGTGTGTCAGTGTAGTGCTTCTTCCCAAATAAATGTGTGTCCGTGTAGTGCTACTTCCCAAATAGGTGTGTGTCTGTGTAGTTCATCTTCCCAAATAGGTGTGTGTCTGTGTAGTGCTTCTTCCCAAATAGGTGTGTGTCTGTGTAATGCTACTTCCCAAATAGGTGTGTGTCTGTGTAGTGCATCTTCCCAAATAGGTGTGTGTCTGTGTAGTGTTTCTTCCCAAGCAAGTGTGTGTCAGTGTAGTGCTTCTTCAAAATACGTGTGTGTCAGTGTAGTGCTTCTTCCCAAATAAATGTGTGTCCGTGTAGTGCTACTTCCCAAATAGGTGTGTGTCTGTGTAGTTCATCTTCCCAAATAGGTGTGTGTCTGTGTAGTGCTTCTTCCCAAATAGGTGTGTGTCTGTGTAATGCTACTTCCCAAATAGGTGTGTGTCTGTGTAGTGCATCTTCCCAAATAGGTGTGTGTCAGTGTAGTGCTTCTTCCCAAATAGGTGTGTGTCAGTGTAGTGCTTCTATTCAAATAGGTGTGTGTCTATGTAATGCTTCTTCCCAAATAGGCGTGTGTCTGTGTAGTGCTACGTCCCAAATAGGTGTGTGTCTGTGTCGTGCTTCTTCCCAAATAAGTGTGTGTCAGTGTAGTGCTTCTTCCCAAATAAGTGTGTGTCAGTGTATTGCTTCTTCCCAAATAAGTGTGTGTCTGTGTAGTGCTTCTTCCCAAATAGGTGTGTGTCTGTGTAGTGCTTATTCCCAAATAGGTGTGTGTCAGTGTAGTGCTTCTTCCAAAATAGGTGTGTGTCTGTGTAGTGCTTCTTCCCAAATAGGTGTGTGTCTGTGTAGTGCTTATTCCCAAATAGGTGTGTGTCAGTGTAGTGATCCTTCCCATATAGGTGTGTGTCAGTGTAGTGCTTCTTCCCAAATAGGTGTGTGTCTGTGTAGTGCTTCTTCCCAAATAGATGTGTGTCTGTGTAGTGCTTATTTCCAAATAAGTGTGTGTCCGTGTAGTGCTTCTGACCAAATAGATGTGTGTCAGTGTAGTGCTTCTTCCCAATAAGTGTGTGTAAATGTCGAGCTTCTTTGCAAATAAGTGTAAGTCAGTGTAGTGCTTCTTCCCAAATAAGTGTGTGTAAGTGTCGAGCTTGTTCGCAAATAAGTATGAGTCAGTGTAGTTCTTTTTCCCAAATAAGTGTGAGACAGTGTAGCGATTCTTCCCAAATAAGTGTGTGTCAGTGTAGTGCTTCTTCCAAAATAAGTGTGTGTCGGTGTAGTGCTTCTTCCCAAATAAGTGTGTGTAAGTGTGGAGCTTCTTCGCAAATAGGTGTGTGTCAGTGTCGTGGTTCTTCCCAAATAGGTGTGTGTCAGTGTAGCGACTCATCATAAGTAAGTGTGTGTCAGTATAGTGCTTCTTCCCAAATACGTGTGTCAGGCTAGTGCTTCTTCCCAAATAAGTGTGTGTCAGTGTAGTGCTTCTTCCCAAATAAGTGTGAGTCAGTGTAGTGCTTCTTCCCAAATAAGTGTGTGTAAGTGTCGAGCTTCTTCGCAAATAAGTGTGAGTCAGTGTAGTGCTTCTTCCCAAATAAGTGTGTGTCTGTGTAGTGCTTCTTCCCAAATAAGTGTGTGTCTGTGTAGTGCTTCTTCCCAAATAGGAGTGTGTCTGTGTAGTGCTTCTTCCCAAATAGGTGTGTGTCTGTGTAGTGTTTCTTCCCAAGCAAGTGTGTGTCAGTGTAGTGCTTCTTCAAAATACGTGTGTGTCAGTGTAGTGCTTCTTCCCAAATAAATGTGTGTCCGTGTAGTGCTACTTCCCAAATAGGTGTGTGTCTGTGTAGTTCATCTTCCCAAATAGGTGTGTGTCTGTGTAGTGCTTCTTCCCAAATAGGTGTGTGTCTGTGTAATGCTACTTCCCAAATAGGTGTGTGTCTGTGTAGTGCTACTTCCCAAATAGGTGTGTGTCTGTGTCGTGCTTCTTCCCAAATAAGTGTGTGTCAGTGTAGTGCTTCTTCCCAAATAAGTGTGTGTCTGTGTAGTGCTTCTTCCCAAATAGGTGTGTGTCTGTGTAGTGCTTATTCCCAAATAGTTGTGTGTCAGTGTAGTGCTTCTTCCCAAATAGGTGTGTGTCTGTGTAGTGCTTATTCCCAAATAGGTGTGTGTCTGTGTAGTGCTTCTTCCCAAATAGGTGTGTGTCAGTGTAGTGCTTCTTCCCAAGTAAGTGTGTGTCAGTGTAGTGCTTCTTCCCAAATAGGTGTGTGTCAGTGTAGTGTTTCTTCCCAAATAGGTGTGTGTCAGTGTAGTGCTTCTTCCCAAATAGGTGTGTGTCAGTGTAGTGCTTCTTCCCAAATAGGTGTGTGTCAGTGTAGTGCTTCTTCCCAAATAGGTGTGTGTCAGTGTAGTGATTCTTCCCAAATAGGTGTGTGTCAGTGTAGCGCTTCTTCCCAAATAGGTGTGTGTCAGTGTGGTGCTTCTTCCCAAATAGGTGTGGGTCAGTGTAGTGCTTCTTCTAAAATAAGTGTGTGTGTGTGTAGTGCTTCTTCCCAAATAGGTGTGTGTCAGTGTAGTGCTTCTTCCCAAATAGGTGTGTGTCAGTGTAGTGCTTCTGACCAAATAGATGTGTGTCAGTGTAGTGCATCTTCCCAAATACGTGTGTGTCAGTGTAGTGCTTCTTCCCAAATAGGTGTGTGTCAGTGTAGTGCTTCTATTCAAATAGGTGTGTGTCTATGTAATGCTTCTTCCCAAATAGGCGTGTGTCTGTGTAGTGCTACGTCCCAAATAGGTGTGTGTCTGTGTCGTGCTTCTTCCCAAATAAGTGTGTGTCAGTGTAGTGCTTCTTCCAGAATAATTGTGTGTCAGTGTAGTGCTTCTCCCCAAATAAGTGTGTGTCAGTGTAGTGTTTCTTCCCAAATAAGTGTGTGTCAGTGTAGTGCTTCTTCCCAAATATATGTGTGTCAGTGTAGTGCTTCTTCCCAAATAGGTGTGTGTCAGTAAAATGTTTCTTCCCAAATAGGTGTGTGTCATTGTAGTGCTTCTTGCCAAATAGGTGTGTGTCAGTGTAGTCCTTCTTCCCAAATAAGTGTGTGTCCGTGTAGTGCTTCTTCCCAAATAAGTGTGTGTCAGTGTAGTGCTTCTTCTCAAATAGCTGTGTGTCAGTGTAGTGCTTCTTCCCAAATAGGTGTGCGTCAGTGTAGTGCTTCTTCCCAAATAGGTGTGTGTCAGTGTAGTGCTTCTTCCCAAACAGGTGTGTGTCAGTGTAGTGCTTATTCCCAAATAGGCGTGTGTCAGTGTAGTGCTTATTCCCAAATAGGTGTGTGTCAGTGTAGTGCTTCTTCCCAAATAGGTGTGTGTCTGTGTAGTGCTTCTTCCCAAATGGGTGTGTGTCTGTGTAGTGCTTCTTCCCAAATAGGTGTGTGTCAGTGTTGTGCCTCTTCCCAAATAAGTGTGTGTCAGTGTAGTGCTTCTTCCACAAATAAATGTGTGTCAGTGTAGTGCTTCTTCCCAAATAGGTGTGTGTCTGTGTTGTGCTTCTTCCCAAATAAGTGTGTGTAAGTGTCGAGCTTCTTCGCAAATAAGTATGAGTCAGTGTAGTTCTTCTTCCCAAATAAGTGTGAGTCAGTGTAGTGATTCTTCACAAATAAGTGTGTGTCAGTGTAGTGCTTCTTCCAAAATAAGTGTGTGTCGGTGTAGTGCTTCTTCCCAAATAAGTGTGTGTAAGTGTGGAGCTTCTTCGCAAATAGGTGTGTGTCAGTGTCGTGGTTCTTCCCAAATAGGTATGTGTCAGTGTAGTGTTTCATCATAAGTAAGTGTGTGTCAGTATAGTGCTTCTTCCCAAATACGTGTGTGTCAGTGTAGTGCTTCTTCCCAAATAAGTGTGTGTCAGTGTAGTGCTTCTTCCCAAATAAGTGTGAGTCAGTGTAGTGCTTCTTCCCAAATAAGTGTGTGTAAGTGTCGAGCTTCTTCGCAAATAAGTGTGAGTCAGTGTAGTGCTTCTTCCCAAATAAGTGTGTGTCAGTGTAGTGCTTCTTCCCAAATAAGTGTGTGTCTGTGCAGTGCTCCTTCCCAAATAGGAGTGTGTCTGTGTAGTGCTTCTTCCCAAATAGGTGTGTGTCTGTGTAGTGTTTCTTCCCAAACAAGTGTGTGTCAGTGTAGTGCTTCTTCCCAAATACGTGTGTTTCAGTGTAGTGCTTCTTCCCAAATAAGTGTGTGTCCGTGTCATGCTTCTTAACAAATAAGTGTGTGTCAGTGTAGTGCTTCTTCCCAAATAAGTGTGTGTCAGTGTAGTGCTTCTTCCCAAATAAGTGTGTGTCTGTGTAGTGCTTCTTCCCAAATAGGTGTGTGTCTGTGTAGTGCTTATTCCCAAATAGGTGTGTGTCAGTGTAGTGCTTCTTCCCAAATAGGTGTGTGTCAGTGTAGTTCTTCTTCCCAAATAAGTGTGTGTCAGTGTAGTGCTTCTTCCCAAATAGGTGTGTGTCAGTATAGTGCTGCTTCCCAAATTGGTGTTTGTCAGTGTAGTCCTTCTTCCCAAATAAGTGTGTGACCGTGTAGTGCTTCTTCCCAAATAGGTGTGTGACAGTGTAGTGCTTCTTCCCAAATAGGTTTGTGTCAGTGTAGTGCTTCTTCCCAAATAGGTGTGTGTCAGTGTGGTGCTTTTTCCCAAATAGGTGTGTGTCAGTGTAGTGCTTCTTCTAAAATAAGTGTGTGTGTGTGTAGTGCTTCTTCCCAAATAGGTGTGTCTCAGTGTAGTGCTTCTTCCCAAATAGGTGTGTGTCAGTGTAGTGCTTCTGACCAAATAGATGTGTGTCAGTGTAGTGCATCTTCCCAAATAGGTGTGTGTCAGTGTAGTGCTTCTTCCCAAATAGGTGTGTGTCAGTGTAGTGCTTCTATTCAAATAGGTGTGTGTCTATGTAATGCTTCTTCCCAAATAGGCGTGTGTCTGTGTAGTGCTACGTCCCAAATAGGTGTGTGTCTGTGTCGTGCTTCTTCCCAAATAGGTGTGTGTCTGTGTAGTGCTTATTCCCAAATAGGTGTGTGTCAGTGTAGTGCTCCTTCCCATATAGGTGTGTGTCAGTGTAGTGCTTCTTCCCAAATAGGTGTGTGTCTGTGTAGTGCTTCTTCCCAAATAGGTGTGTGTCTGTGTAGTGCTTATTTCCAAATAAGTGTGTGTCCGTGTAGTGCTTCTGACCAAATAGATGTGTGTCAGTGTAGTGCTTCTTCCCAATAAGTGTGTGTAAATGTCGAGCTTCTTTGCAAATAAGTGTAAGTCAGTGTAGT
Organism: Schistocerca gregaria; assembly: GCF_023897955.1. Lineage (NCBI taxonomy): Eukaryota > Metazoa > Arthropoda > Insecta > Orthoptera > Acrididae > Schistocerca > Schistocerca gregaria. The sequence continues at coordinate 2,180,882 of NW_026061713.1, read as the reverse complement.
GCTTCTTCCCAAATAAGTGTGTGTAAGTGTCGAGCTTGTTCGCAAATAAGTATGAGTCAGTGTAGTTCTTTTTCCCAAATAAGTGTGAGTCAGTGTAGCGATTCTTCCCAAATAAGTGTGTGTCAGTGTAGTGCTTCTTCCAAAATAAGTGTGTGTCGGTGTAGTGCTTCTTCCCAAATAAGTGTGTGTAAGTGTGGAGCTTCTTCGCAAATAGGTGTGTGTCAGTGTCGTGGTTCTTCCCAAATAGGTGTGTGTCAGTGTAGCGACTCATCATAAGTAAGTGTGTGTCAGTATAGTGCTTCTTCCCAAATACGTGTGTCAGGCTAGTGCTTCTTCCCAAATAAGTGTGTGTCAGTGTAGTGCTTCTTCCCAAATAAGTGTGAGTCAGTGTAGTGCTTCTTCCCAAATAAGTGTGTGTAAGTGTCGAGCTTCTTCGCAAATAAGTGTGAGTCAGTGTAGTGCTTCTTCCCAAATAAGTGTGTGTCTGTGTAGTGCTTCTTCCCAAATAAGTGTGTGTCTGTGTAGTGCTTCTTCCCAAATAGGAGTGTGTCTGTGTAGTGCTTCTTCCCAAATAGGTGTGTGTCTGTGTAGTGTTTCTTCCCAAGCAAGTGTGTGTCAGTGTAGTGCTTCTTCAAAATACGTGTGTGTCAGTGTAGTGCTTCTTCCCAAATAAATGTGTGTCCGTGTAGTGCTACTTCCCAAATAGGTGTGTGTCTGTGTAGTGCATCTTCCCAAATAGGTGTGTGTCTGTGTAGTGCTTCTTCCCAAATAGGTGTGTGTCTGTGTAATGCTACTTCCCAAATAGGTGTGTGTCTGTGTAGTGCTACTTCCCAAATAGGTGTGTGTCTGTGTCGTGCTTCTTCCCAAATAAGTGTGTGTCAGTGTAGTGCTTCTTCCCAAATAAGTGTGTGTCTGTGTAGTGCTTCTTCCCAAATAGGTGTGTGTCTGTGTAGTGCTTATTCCCAAATAGTTGTGTGTCAGTGTAGTGCTTCTTCCCAAATAGGTGTGTGTCTGTGTAGTGCTTATTCCCAAATAGGTGTGTGTCTGTGTAGTGCTTCTTCCCAAATAAGTGTGTGTCAGTGTAGTGCTTCTTCCCAAGTAAGTGTGTGTCAGTGTAGTGCTTCTTCCCAAATAGGTGTGTGTCAGTGTAGTGTTTCTTCCCAAATAGGTGTGTGTCAGTGTAGTGCTTCTTCCCAAATAGGTGTGTGTCAGTGTAGTGCTTCTTCCCAAATAGGTGTGTGTCAGTGTAGTGATTCTTCCCAAATAGGTGTGTGTCAGTGTAGCGCTTCTTCCCAAATAGGTGTGTGTCAGTGTGGTGCTTCTTCCCAAATAGGTGTGGGTCAGTGTAGTGCTTCTTCTAAAATAAGTGTGTGTGTGTGTAGTGCTTCTTCCCAAATAGGTGTGTGTCAGTGTAGTGCTTCTTCCCAAATAGGTGTGTGTCAGTGTAGTGCTTCTGACCAAATAGGTGTGTGTCAGTGTAGTGCTCCTTCCCAAATAGGTGTGTGTCAGTGTAGTGCTTCTTCCCAAATAGGTGTGTGTCTGTGTAGTGCTTCTTCCCAAATAGGTGTGTGTCTGTGTAGTGCTTCTTCCCAAATAAGTGTGTGTCAGTGTAGTGCTTCTTCCCAAATAAGTGTGTGTCTGTGTAGTGCTTCTTCCCAAATAGGTGTGTGTCTATGTAGTGCTTCTTCCCAAATAGGTGTGTGTCTATGTAATGCTTATTCCCAAATAGGTGTGTGTCAGTGTAGTGCTTCTTCCCAAATAGTTGTGTGTCTGTGTAGTGCTTCTTCCCAAATAGGTGTGTGTCTGTGTAGTGCTTATTCCCAAATAGGTGTGTGTCAGTGTAGTGCTCCTTCCCAAATAGGTGTGTGTCAGTGTAGTGCTTCTATTCAAATAGGTGTGTGTCTATGTAATGCTTCTTCCCAAATAGGCGTGGTCTGTGTAGTGCTACGTCCCAAATAGGTGTGTGTCTGTGTCGTGCTTCTTCCCAAATAAGTGTGTGTCGGTGTAGTGCTTCTTCCCAAATAAGTGTGTGTAAGTGTGGAGCTTCTTTGCAAATAGGTGTGTGTCAGTGTCGTGGTTCTTCCCAAATAGGTGTGTGTCAGTGTAGCGTTTCATCTTAAGTAAGTGTGTGTCAGTATAGTGCTTCTTCCCAAATACGTGTGTGTCAGTGTAGTGCTTCTAACCAAATAAGTGTGTTTCAGTGTAGTGCTTCTTCCCAAATAAGTGTGAGTCAGTGTAGTGCTTCTTCCCAAATAAGGGTGTGTAAGTGTCGAGCTTCTTCGCAAATATGTGTGAGTCAGTGTAGTGCTTCTTCCCAAATTAGTGTGTGTCTGTGTAGTGCTTCTTCCAAAATAAGTGTGTGTCTGTGTAGTACTTCTTCCCAAATAGGAGTGTGTCTGTGTAGTGCTTCTTCCCAAATAGGTGTGTGTCTGCGTAGTGTTTCTTCCCAAGCAAGTGTGTGTCAGTATAGTGCTTCTTCCCAAATACGTGTGTGTCAGTGTAGTGCTTCTTCTCAAATAAGTGTGTGTCAGTGTAGTGCTTCTTCCCAAATAGGTGTGTGTCTGTGTAGTGCTTCTTCCCAAATAAGTGTGTGTCAATGTAGTGCTTCTTCTCATGTAAGTGTGTGTCAGTGTAGTGCTTTTTCCCAAATAGGTGTGTGTCAGTGTAGTGCTTCTTCCCAAATAGGTGTGTGTCAGTGTAGTGCTTCTTCCCAAATAGGTGTGTGTCAGTGTAGTGCTTCTTCCGAAATAGGCGTGTGTCACTGTAGTGCTTCTTCCCAAATACGTGTGTGTCAGTGTAGTGCTTATTCCCAAATAGGTGTGTGTCAGTGTAGTGCTTCTTCCCAAATAGGTGTGTGTCTGTGTAGTGCTACTTCCCAAATAGGTGTGTGTCTGTGTAATGCTACTTCCCAAATAGGTGTGTGTCTGTGTTGTGCTTCTTCACAAATAAGTGTGTGTCAGTGTAGTGCTTCTTCCCAAATAGGTGTGTGTCAGTATAGTGCTTCTTCCCAAATAGGTGTGTGTCAGTGTAGTCCTTCTTCCCAAATAAGTGTGTGTCCGTGTAGTGCTTCTTCCCAAATAGGTGTGTGACAGTGTAGTGCTTCTTCCCAAATAGGTGTGTGTCAGTGTCGTGCTTCTTCCCAAATAGGTGTGTGTCAGTGTAGTGCTTCTTCTAAAATAGGTGTGTGTGTGTGTAGTGCTTCTTCCCAAATAGGTGTGTGTCAGTGTAGTGCTTCTTCCCAAATAGGTGTGTGTCAGTGTAGTGCTTCTTCCCAAATAGGTGTGTGTCAGTGTAGTGCTTCTTCCCAAATAGGTGTGTGTCAGTGTAGTGCTTCTGACCAAATAGATATGTGTCAGTGTAGTGCATCTTCCCAAATAGGTGTGTGTCAGTGTAGTGCTTCTTACCAAATAGGTGTGTGTCAGTGTAGTGCTTCTATTCAAATAGGTGTGTGTCTATGTAATGCTTCTTGCCAAATAGGCGTGTGTCTGTGTAGTGCTACGTCCCAAATAGGTGTGTGTCTGTGTCGTGCATCTTCCCAAATAAGTGTGTGTCAGTGTAGTGCTTCTTCCCAAATAAGTGTGTGTCAGTGTAGTGCTTCTTCCCAAATAAGTGTGTGTCTGTGTAGTGCTTCCTCCCAAATAGGTGTGTGTCTGTGTAGTGCTTATTCCCAAATAGGTGTGTGTCAGTGTAGTGCTTCTTCCCAAATAGGTGTGTGTCTGTGTAGTGCTTCATCCCAAATAGGTGTGTGTCTGTGTAGTGCTTATTCCCAAATAGGTGTGTGTCAGTGTAGTGCTCCTTCCCAAATAGGTGTGTGTCAGTGTAGTGCTTCTTCCCAAATAGGTGTGTGTCAGTGTAGTGCTTCTTCCCAAATAGGTGTGTGTCTGTGTAGTGCTTATTCCCAAATAAGTGTGTGTCCGTGTAGTGCTTCTTCCCAAATAAGTGTGTGTCAGTGTAGTGCTTCTTCCCAATAAGTGTGTGTAAATGTCGAGCTTCTTTGCAAATAAGTGTAAGTCAGTGTAGTGCTTCTTCCCAAATAAGTGTGTGTAAGTGTCGAGCTTGTTCGCAAATAAGTATGAGTCAGTGTAGTTCTTTTTCCCAAATAAGTGTGAGTCAGTGTAGTGATTCTTCCCAAATAAGTGTGTGTCAGTGTAGTGCTTCTTCCAAAATAAGTGTGTGTCGGTGTAGTGCTTCTTCCCAAATAAGTGTGTGTAAGTGTGGAGCTTCTTCGCAAATAGGTGTGTGACAGTGTCGTGGTTCTTCCCTAATAGGTGTGTGTCAGTGTAGCGCTTCATCATAAGTAAGTGTGTGTCAGTATAGTGCTTCTTCCCAAATACGTGTGTGTCAGTGTAGTGCTTCTTCCCAAATAAGTGTGTGTCAGTGTAGTGCTTCTTCCCAAATAAGTGTGAGTCAGTGTAGTGCTTCTTCCCAAATAAGTGTGTGTAAGTGTCGAGCTTCTTCGCAAATAAGTGTGAGTCAGTGTAGTGCTTCTTCGCAAATAAGTGTGAGTCAGTGTAGTGCTTCTTCCCAAATAAGTGTGTGTCTGTGTAGTGCTTCTTCCCAAATAAGTGTGTGTCTGTGTAGTGCTTCTTCCCAAATAGGAGTGTGTCTGTGTTGTGCTTCTTCCCAAATAGGTGTGTGTCTGCGTAGTGTTTCTTCCCAAGCAAGTGTGTGTCACTGTAGTGCTTCTTCCCAAATACGTGTGTGTCAGTGTAGTGCTTCTTCACAAATAAACGTGTGTCCGTGTAGTGCTACTTCCCAAATAGGTGTGTGTCTGTGTAGTGCATCTTCCCAAATAGGTGTGTGTCTGTGTAGTGCTTCTTCCCAAATAGGTGTGTGTCTGTGTAGTGCTACTTCCCAAATAGGTGTGTGTCTGAGTAGTGCTACTTCCCAAATAGGTGTGTGTTTGTGTCGTGCTTCTTCCCAAATAAGTGTGTGTCTGTGTAGTGCTTCTTCCCAAATAAGTGTGTGTCTGTGTAGTGCTTCTTCCCAAATAGGTGTGTGTCTGTGTAGTGCTTATTCGCAAATAGGTGTGTGTCAGTGTAGTGCTTCTTCCCAAATAGGTGTGTGTCTGTGTAGTGCTTATTCCCAAATAGGTGTGTGTCTGTGTAGTGCTTCTTCCCAAATAAGTGTGTGTCAGTGTAGTGCTTCTTCCCAAGTAAGTGTGTGTCAGTGTAGTGCTTCTTCCCAAATAAGTGTGTGTCAGTGTAGTGCTTCTTCCCAAATAGGTGTGTGTCAGTGTAGTGCTTCTTCCCAAATAGGTGTGTGTCAGTGTAGTGCTTCTTCCCAAATAGGTGTGTGTCAGTGTAGTGCTTCTTCCCAAATAGGTGTGTGTCACTGTAGTGCTTCTTCCCAAATAGCTGTGTGTCAGTGTAGTGCTTATTCCCAAATAGGTGTGTGTCAGTTTAGTGCTTCTTCCCAAATAGGTGTGTGTCTGTGTAGTGCTACTTCCCAAATAGGTGTGTGTCTGTGTAATGCTACTTCCCAAATAGGTGTGTGTCTGTGTCGTGCTTCTTCCCAAATAGGTGTGTGTCAGTATAGTGCTTCTTCCCAAATAGGTGTTTGTCAGTGTAGTCCTTCTTCCCAAATAAGTGTGTGTCCGTGTAGTGCTTCTTCGCAAATAGGTGTGTGACAGTGTAGAGCTTCTTCCCAAATAGGTGTGTGTCAGTGTAGTGCTTCTTCCCAAATAGGTGTGTGTCAGTGTGGTGCTTCTTCCCAAAGAGGTGTGTGTCAGTGTAGTGCTTCTTGTAAATAGGTGTGTGTGTGTGTAGTGCTTCTTCCCAAATAGGTGTGTGTCAGTATAGTGCTTCTTCCCAAATAGGTGTGTGTCAGTGTAGTGCTTCTGACCAAATAGATGTGTGTCAGTGTAGTGCATCTTCCCAAATAGGTGTGTGTCAGTGTAGTGCTTCTTCCCAAATAGGTGTGTGTCAGTGTAGTGCTTCTATTCAAATAGGTGTGTGTCTATGTAATGCTTCTTCCCAAATAGGCGTGTGTCTGTGTAGTGCTACGTCCCAAATAGGTGTGTGTCTGTGTCGTGCTTCTTCCCAAATAAGTGTGTGTCAGTGTAGTGCTTCTTCCCAAATAAGTATGTGTCAGTGTAGTGCTTCTACCCAAATAAGTGTGTGTCAGTGTAGTGCTTCTTCCCAAATAAGTGTGTGTCTGTGTAGTGCTTCTTCCCAAATAGGTGTGTGTCTGTGTAGTGCTTATTCCCAAATAGGTGTGTGTCAGTGTAGTGCTTCTTCCCAAATAGGTGTGTGTCACTGTAGTGCTTCTTCCCAAATAGCTGTGTGTCAGTGTAGTGCTTATTCCCAAATAGGTGTGTGTCAGTGTAGTGCTTCTTCCCAAATAGGTGTGTGTCTGTGTAGTGCTACTTCCCAAATAGGTGTGTGTCTGTGTAATGCTACTTCCCAAATAGGTGTGTGTCTGTGTCGTGCTTCTTCCCAAATAAGTGTGTGTCAGTGTAGTGCTTCTTCCCAAATAGGTGTGTGTCAGTATAGTGCTTCTTCCCAAATAGGTGTTTGTCAGTGTAGTCCTTCTTCCCAAATAAGTGTGTGTCCGTGTAGTGCTTCTTCGCAAATAGGTGTGTGACAGTGTAGAGCTTCTTCCCAAATAGGTGTGTGTCAGTGTAGTGCTTCTTCCCAAATAGGTGTGTGTCAGTGTGGTGCTTCTTCCCAAAGAGGTGTGTGTCAGTGTAGTGCTTCTTCTAAAATAGGTGTGTGTGTGTGTAGTGCTTCTTCCCAAATAGGTGTGTGTCAGTATAGTGCTTCTTCCCAAATAGGTGTGTGTCAGTGTAGTGCTTCTGACCAAATAGATGTGTGTCAATGTAGTGCATCTTCCCAAATAGGTGTGTGTCAGTGTAGTGCTTCTTCCCAAATAGGTGTGTGTCAGTGTAGAGCTTCTATTCAAATAGGTGTGTGTCTATGTAATGCTTCTTCCCAAATAGGCGTGTGTCTGTGTTGTGCTTCTTCCCAAATAGGTGTGTGTCTGCGTAGTGTTTCTTCCCAAGCAAGTGTGTGTCAGTGTAGTGCTTCTTCCCAAATACGTGTGTGTCAGTGTAGTGCTTCTTCCCAAATAAACGTGTGTCCGTGTAGTGCTACTTCCCAAATAGTTGTGTGTCTGTGTAGTGCATCTTCCCAAATAGGTGTGTGTCTGTGTAGTGCTTCTTCCCAAATAGGTGTGTGTCTGTGTAGTGCTACTTCCCAAATAGGTGTGTGTCTGAGTAGTGCTACTTCCCAAATAGGTGTGTGTTTGTGTCGTGCTTCTTCCCAAATAAGTGTGTGTCTGTGTAGTGCTTCTTCCCAAATAGGTGTGTGTCTGCGTAGTGTTTCTTCCCAAGCAAGTGTGTGTCAGTGTAGTGCTTCTTCCCAAATACATGTGTGTCAGTGTAGTGCTTGTCCCCAAATAGGTGTGTGTCAGTGTAGTGCTTGTCCCCAAATAGGTGTGTGTCAGTGTAGTGCTTGTCCCCAAATAGGTGTGTGTCAGGGTAGTGCTTGTCAGCAAATAGGTGTGTGTCAGGGTAGTGCTTCTTCCCAAATAGGAGTATGTCAGTGTAGTGCTTCTTCCGAAATAGGTGTGTGTCAGTGTAGTGCTTCTTCCCAAATAGGTGTTTGTCTGTGTAGTGCTTCTTCCCAAATAAGTGTTTGCGTGTAGTGCTTCTTCCCAAGTAAGTGTGTGTAAGTTTCGAGCTTCTTTGCACATAAGTGTGTGTCAGTATAGTGATTCTCCCAAATAGGTGTGTGTCAGTGTAGTGCCTCTTCCCAAATAAGTGTGTGTCAGTTTAGTGCTTCTTCCCAAATAGGTGTGTGTCAGTGTTGTGCTTCTTCCCAAATAAGTGTGTGTCAGTGTAGTGCTTCTTCCCAAATAAGTGTGTGTCAGTGTAGTGCTTCTTCCCAAATAGATGTGGGTCCGTGTAGTGCTTCTTCCCAAATAGGTGTGTGTCAGTGTAGTGCTTGTCCCCAAATAGGTGTGTGTCAGGGTAGTGCTTGTCAGCAAATAGGTGTGTGTCAGGGTAGTGCTTCTTCCCAAATAGGTGTATGTCAGTATAGTGCTTCTTCCCAAATAGGTGTGTGTCAGTGTAGTGCTTCTTCCCAAATAAGTGTGTGTCAGTGTAGTGCTTCTTCCAAAATAAGTGTGTGTCGGTGTAGTGCTTCTTCCCAAATAAGTGTGTGTAAGTGTGGAGCTTCTTCGCAAATAGGTGTGTGTCAGTGTCGTGGTTCTTCCCAAATAGGTATGTGTCAGTGTAGTGTTTCATCATAAGTAAGTGTGTGTCAGTATAGTGCTTCTTCCCAAATATGTGTGTGTCAGTGTAGTGCTTCTTCCCAAATAAGTGTGTGTCAGTGTAGTGCTTCTTCCCAAATAAGTGTGAGTCAGTGTAGTGCTTCTTCCCAAATAAGTGTGTGTAAGTGTCGAGCTTCTTCGCAAATAAGTGTGAGTCAGTGTAGTGCTTCTTCCCAAATAAGTGTGTGTCAGTGTAGTGCTTCTTCCCAAATAAGTGTGTGTCTGTGCAGTGCTTCTTCCCAAATAGGAGTGTGTCTGTGTAGTGCTTCTTCCCAAATAGGTGTGTGTCTGTGTAGTGTTTCTTCCCAAACAAGTGTGTGTCAGTGTAGTGCTTCTTCTCAAATAGCTGTGTGTCAGTGTAGTGCTTCTTCCCAAATAGGTGTGCGTCAGTGTAGTGCTTCTTCCCAAATAGGTGTGTGTCTGTGTTGTGCTTCTTCCCAAATAAGTGTGTGTAAGTGTCGAGCTTCTTCGCAAATAAGTATGAGTCAGTGTAGTTCTTCTTCCCAAATAAGTGTGAGTCAGTGTAGTGATTCTTCCCAAATAAGTGTGTGTCAGTGTAGTGCTTCTTCCCAAATATATGTGTGTCAGTGTAGTGCTTCTTCCCAAATAGGTGTGTGTCAGTAAAATGTTTCTTCCCAAATAGGTGTGTGTCATTGTAGTGCTTCTTGCCAAATAGGTGTGTGTCAGTGTAGTCCTTCTTCCCAAATAAGTGTGTGTCCGTGTAGTGCTTCTTCCCAAATAAGTGTGTGTCAGTGTAGTGCTTCTTCTCAAATAGCTGTGTGTCAGTGTAGTGCTTCTTCCCAAATAGGTGTGCGTCAGTGTAGTGCTTCTTCCCAAATAGGTGTGTGTCAGTGTAGTGCTTCTTCCCAAACAGGTGTGTGTCAGTGTAGTGCTTATTCCCAAATAGGCGTGTGTCAGTGTAGTGCTTATTCCCAAATAGGTGTGTGTCAGTGTAGTGCTTCTTCCCAAATAGGTGTGTGTCTGTGTAGTGCTTCTTCCCAAATGGGTGTGTGTCTGTGTAGTGCTTCTTCCCAAATAGGTGTGTGTCAGTGTTGTGCCTCTTCCCAAATAAGTGTGTGTCAGTGTAGTGCTTCTTCCACAAATAAATGTGTGTCAGTGTAGTGCTTCTTCCCAAATAGGTGTGTGTCTGTGTTGTGCTTCTTCCCAAATAAGTGTGTGTAAGTGTCGTGCTTCTTCGCAAATAAGTATGAGTCAGTGTAGTTCTTCTTCCCAAATAAGTGTGAGTCAGTGTAGTGATTCTTCACAAATAAGTGTGTGTCAGTGTAGTGCTTCTTCCAAAATAAGTGTGTGTCGGTGTAGTGCTTCTTCCCAAATAAGTGTGTGTAAGTGTGGAGCTTCTTCGCAAATAGGTGTGTGTCAGTGTCGTGGTTCTTCCCAAATAGGTATGTGTCAGTGTAGTGTTTCATCATAAGTAAGTGTGTGTCAGTATAGTGCTTCTTCCCAAATACGTGTGTGTCAGTGTAGTGCTTCTTCCCAAATAAGTGTGTGTCAGTGTAGTGCTTCTTCCCAAATAAGTGTGTGTCTGTGTAGTGCTTCTTCCCAAATAGGAGTGTGTCTGTGTAGTGCTTATTCCCAAATAGGTGTGTGTCAGTGTAGTGCTTCTTCCCAAATAGGTGTGTGTCAGTGTAGTTCTTCTTCCCAAATAAGTGTGTGTCAGTGTAGTGCTTCTTCCCAAATAGGTGTGTGTCAGTATAGTGCTGCTTCCCAAATAGGTGTTTGTCAGTGTAGTCCTTCTTCCCAAATAAGTGTGTGACCGTGTAGTGCTTCTTCCCAAATAGGTGTGTGACAGTGTAGTGCTTCTTCCCAAATAGGTTTGTGTCAGTGTAGTGCTTCTTCCCAAATAGGTGTGTGTCAGTGTGGTGCTTTTTCCCAAATAGGTGTGTGTCAGTGTAGTGCTTCTTCTAAAATAAGTGTGTGTGTGTGTAGTGCTTCTTCCCAAATAGGTGTGTGTCAGTGTAGTGCTTCTTCCCAAATAGGTGTGTGTCAGTGTAGTGCTTCTGACCAAATAGATGTGTGTCAGTGTAGTGCATCTTCCCAAATAGGTGTGTGTCAGTGTAGTGCTTCTTCCCAAATAGGTGTGTGTCAGTGTAGTGCTTCTATTCAAATAGGTGTGTGTCTATGTAATGCTTCTTCCCAAATAGGCGTGTGTCTGTGTAGTGCTACGTCCCAAATAGGTGTGTGTCTGTGTCGTGCTTCTTCCCAAATAGGTGTGTGTCTGTGTAGTGCTTATTCCCAAATAGGTGTGTGTCAGAGTAGTGCTCCTTCCCATATAGGTGTGTGTCAGTGTAGTGCTTCTTCCCAAATAGGTGTGTGTCTGAGTAGTGCTTCTTCCCAAATAGGTGTGTGTCTGTGTAGTGCTTATTTCCAAATAAGTGTGTGTCCGTGTAGTGCTTCTGACCAAATAGATGTGTGTCAGTGTAGTGCTTCTTCCCAATAAGTGTGTGTAAATGTCGAGCTTCTTTGCAAATAAGTGTAAGTCAGTGTAGTGCTTCTTCCCAAATAAGTGTGTGTAAGTGTCGAGCTTGTTCGCAAATAAGTATGAGTCAGTGTAGTTCTTTTTCCCAAATAAGTGTGAGTCAGTGTAGCGATTCTTCCCAAATAAGTGTGTGTCAGTGTAGTGCTTCTTCCAAAATAAGTGTGTGTCGGTGTAGTGCTTCTTCCCAAATAAGTGTGTGTAAGTGTGGAGCTTCTTCGCAAATAGGTGTGTGTCAGTGTCGTGGTTCTTCCCAAATAGGTGTGTGTCAGTGTAGCGACTCATCATAAGTAAGTGTGTGTCAGTATAGTGCTTCTTCCCAAATACGTGTGTCAGGCTAGTGCTTCTTCCCAAATAAGTGTGTGTCAGTGTAGTGCTTCTTCCCAAATAAGTGTGAGTCAGTGTAGTGCTTCTTCCCAAATAAGTGTGTGTAAGTGTCGAGCTTCTTCGCAAATAAGTGTGAGTCAGTGTAGTGCTTCTTCCCAAATAAGTGTGTGTCTGTGTAGTGCTTCTTCCCAAATAAGTGTGTGTCTGTGTAGTGCTTCTTCCCAAATAGGAGTGTGTCTGTGTAGTGCTTCTTCCCAAATAGGTGTGTGTCTGTGTAGTGTTTCTTCCCAAGCAAGTGTGTGTCAGTGTAGTGCTTCTTCAAAATACGTGTGTGTCAGTGTAGTGCTTCTTCCCAAATAAATGTGTGTCCGTGTAGTGCTACTTCCCAAATAGGTGTGTGTCTGTGTAGTGCATCTTCCCAAATAGGTGTGTGTCTGTGTAGTGCTTCTTCCCAAATAGGTGTGTGTCTGTGTAATGCTACTTCCCAAATAAGTGTGTGTCAGTGTAGTGCTTCTTCCCAAATAAGTGTGTGTCTGTGTAGTGCTTATTCCCAAATAGTTGTGTGTCAGTGTAGTGCTTCTTCCCAAATAGGTGTGTGTCTGTGTAGTGCTTATTCCCAAATAGGTGTGTGTCTGTGTAGTGCTTCTTCCCAAATAAGTGTGTGTCAGTGTAGTGCTTCTTCCCAAGTAAGTGTGTGTCAGTGTAGTGCTTCTTCCCAAATAGGTGTGTGTCAGTGTAGTGTTTCTTCCCAAATAGGTGTGTGTCAGTGTAGTGCTTCTTCCCAAATAGGTGTGTGTCAGTGTAGTGCTTCTTCCCAAATAGGTGTGTGTCAGTGTAGTGATTCTTCCCAAATAGGTGTGTGTCAGTGTAGCGCTTCTTCCCAAATAGGTGTGTGTCAGTGTGGTGCTTCTTCCCAAATAGGTGTGGGTCAGTGTAGTGCTTCTTCTAAAATAAGTGTGTGTGTGTGTAGTGCTTCTTCCCAAATAGGTGTGTGTCAGTGTAGTGCTTCTTCCCAAATAGGTGTGTGTCAGTGAAGTGCTTCTGACCAAATAGGTGTGTGTCAGTGTAGTGCTCCTTCCCAAATAGGTGTGTGTCAGTGTAGTGCTTCTTCCCAAATAGGTGTGTGTCTGTGTAGTGCTTCTTCCCAAATAGGTGTGTGTCTGTGTAGTGCTTCTTCCCAAATAAGTGTGTGTCAGTGTAGTGCTTCTTCCCAAATAAGTGTGTGTCTGTGTAGTGCTTCTTCCCAAATAGGTGTGTGTCTATGTAGTGCTTCTTCCCAAATAGGTGTGTGTCTATGTAATGCTTATTCCCAAATAAATGTGTGTCAGTGTAGTGCTTCTTCCCAAATAGTTGTGTGTCTGTGTAGTGCTTCTTCCCAAATAGGTGTGTGTCTGTGTAGTGCTTATTCCCAAATAGGTGTGTGTCAGTGTAGTGCTCCTTCCCAAATAGGTGTGTGTCAGTGTAGTGCTTCTATTCAAATAGGTGTGTGTCTATGTAATGCTTCTTCCCAAATAGGCGTGGTCTGTGTAGTGCTACGTCCCAAATAGGTGTGTGTCTGTGTCGTGCTTCTTCCCAAATAAGTGTGTGTCGGTGTAGTGCTTCTTCCCAAATAAGTGTGTGTAAGTGTGGAGCTTCTTCGCAAATAGGTGTGTGTCAGTGTCGTGGTTCTTCCCAAATAGGTGTGTGTCAGTGTAGCGGTTCATCTTAAGTAAGTGTGTGTCAGTATAGTGCTTCTTCCCAAATACGTGTGTGTCAGTGTAGTGCTTCTAACCAAATAAGTGTGTTTCAGTGTAGTGCTTCTTCCCAAATAAGTGTGAGTCAGTGTAGTGCTTCTTCCCAAATAAGGGTGTGTAAGTGTCGAGCTTCTTCGCAAATATGTGTGAGTCAGTGTAGTGCTTCTTCCCAAATTAGTGTGTGTCTGTGTAGTGCTTCTTCCAAAATAAGTGTGTGTCTGTGTAGTACTTCTTCCCAAATATTAGTGTGTCTGTGTAGTGCTTCTTCCCAAATAGGTGTGTGTCTGCGTAGTGTTTCTTCCCAAGCAAGTGTGTGTCAGTATAGTGCTTCTTCCCAAATACGTGTGTGTCAGTGTAGTGCTTCTTCCCAAATAAGTGTGTGTGAGTGTAGTGCTTCTTCCCAAATAGGTGTGTGTCTGTGTAGTGCTTCTTCCCAAATAAGTGTGTGTCAATGTAGTGCTTCTTCTCATGTAAGTGTGTGTCAGTGTAGTGCTTCTTCCCAAATAGGTGTGTGTCAGTGTAGTGCTTCTTCCCAAATAGGTGTGTGTCAGTGTAGTGCTTCTTCCCAAATAGGTGTGTGTCAGTGTAGTGCTTCTTCCGAAATAGGCGTGTGTCACTGTAGTGCTTCTTCCCAAATACGTGTGTGTCAGTGTAGTGCTTATTCCCAAATAGGTGTGTGTCAGTGTAGTGCTTCTTCCCAAATAGGTGTGTGTCTGTGTAGTGCTACTTCCCAAATAGGTGTGTGTCTGTGTAATGCTACTTCCCAAATAGGTGTGTGTCTGTGTTGTGCTTCTTCCCAAATAAGTGTGTGTCAGTGTAGTGCTTCTTCCCAAATAGGTGTGTGTCAGTATAGTGCTTCTTCCCAAATAGGTGTGTGTCAGTGTAGTCCTTCTTCCCAAATAAGTGTGTGTCCGTGTAGTGCTTCTTCCCAAATAGGTGTGTGACAGTGTAGTGCTTCTTCCCAAATAGGTGTGTGTCAGTGTCGTGCTTCTTCCCAAATAGGTGTGTGTCAGTGTAGTGCTTCTTCTAAAATAGGTGTGTGTGTGTGTAGTGCTTCTTCCCAAATAGGTGTGTGTCAGTGTAGTGCTTCTTCCCAAATAGGTGTGTGTCAGTGTAGTGCTTCTTCCCAAATAGGTGTGTGTCAGTGTAGTGCTTCTTCCCAAATAGGTGTGTGTCAGTGTAGTGCTTCTGACCAAATAGATATGTGTCAGTGTAGTGCATCTTCCCAAATAGGTGTGTGTCAGTGTAGTGCTTCTTACCAAATAGGTGTGTGTCAGTGTAGTGCTTCTATTCAAATAGGTGTGTGTCTATGTAATGCTTCTTGCCAAATAGGCGTGTGTCTGTGTAGTGCTACGTCCCAAATAGGTGTGTGTCTGTGTCGTGCATCTTCCCAAATAAGTGTGTGTCAGTGTAGTGCTTCTTCCCAAATAAGTGTGTGTCAGTGTAGTGCTTCTTCCCAAATAAGTGTGTGTCTGTGTAGTGCTTCCTCCCAAATAGGTGTGTGTCTGTGTAGTGCTTATTCCCAAATAGGTGTGTGTCAGTGTAGTGCTTCTTCCCAAATAGGTGTGTGTCTGTGTAGTGCATCTTCCCAAATAGGTGTGTGTCTGTGTAGTGCTTATTCCCAAATAGGTGTGTGTCAGTGTAGTGCTCCTTCCCAAATAGGTGTGTGTCAGTGTAGTGCTTCTTCCCAAATAGGTGTGTGTCAGTGTAGTGCTTCTTCCCAAATAGGTGTGTGTCTGTGTAGTGGTTATTCCCAAATAAGTGTGTGTCCGTGTAGTGCTTCTTCCCAAATAAGTGTGTGTCAGTGTAGTGCTTCTTCCCAATAAGTGTGTGTAAATGTCGAGCTTCTTTGCAAATAAGTGTAAGTCAGTGTAGTGCTTCTTCCCAAATAAGTGTGTGTAAGTGTCGAGCTTGTTCGCAAATAAGTATGAGTCAGTGTAGTTCTTTTTCCCAAATAAGTGTGAGTCAGTGTAGTGATTCTTCCCAAATAAGTGTGTGTCAGTGTAGTGCTTCTTCCAAAATAAGTGTGTGTCGGTGTAGTGCTTCTTCCCAAATAAGTGTGTGTAAGTGTGGAGCTTCTTCGCAAATAGGTGTGTGACAGTGTCGTGGTTCTTCCCTAATAGGTGTGTGTCAGTGTAGCGCTTCATCATAAGTAAGTGTGTGTCAGTATAGTGCTTCTTCCCAAATACGTGTGTGTCAGTGTAGTGCTTCTTCCCAAATAAGTGTGTGTCAGTGTAGTGCTTCTTCCCAAATAAGTGTGAGTCAGTGTAGTGCTTCTTCCCAAATAAGTGTGTGTAAGTGTCGAGCTTCTTCGCAAATAAGTGTGAGTCAGTGTAGTGCTTCTTCGCAAATAAGTGTGAGTCAGTGTAGTGCTTCTTCCCAAATAAGTGTGTGTCTGTGTAGTGCTTCTTCCCAAATAAGTGTGTGTCTGTGTAGTGCTTCTTCCCAAATAGGAGTGTGTCTGTGTTGTGCTTCTTCCCAAATAGGTGTGTGTCTGCGTAGTGTTTCTTCCCAAGCAAGTGTGTGTCACTGTAGTGCTTCTTCCCAAATACGTGTGTGTCAGTGTAGTGCTTCTTCACAAATAAACGTGTGTCCGTGTAGTGCTACTTCCCAAATAGGTGTGTGTCTGTGTAGTGCATCTTCCCAAATAGGTGTGTGTCTGTGTAGTGCTTCTTCCCAAATAGGTGTGTGTCTGTGTAGTGCTACTTCCCAAATAGGTGTGTGTCTGAGTAGTGCTACTTCCCAAATAGGTGTGTGTTTGTGTCGTGCTTCTTCCCAAATAAGTGTGTGTCTGTGTAGTGCTTCTTCCCAAATAAGTGTGTGTCTGTGTAGTGCTTCTTCCCAAATAGGTGTGTGTCTGTGTAGTGCTTATTCGCAAATAGGTGTGTGTCAGTGTAGTGCTTCTTCCCAAATAGGTGTGTGTCTGTGTAGTGCTTATTCCCAAATAGGTGTGTGTCTGTGTAGTGCTTCTTCCCAAATAAGTGTGTGTCAGTGTAGTGCTTCTTCCCAAGTAAGTGTGTGTCAGTGTAGTGCTTCTTCCCAAATAAGTGTGTGTCAGTGTAGTGCTTCTTCCCAAATAGGTGTGTGTCAGTGTAGTGCTTCTTCCCAAATAGGTGTGTGTCAGTGTAGTGCTTCTTCCCAAATAGGTGTGTGTCAGTGTAGTGCTTCTTCCCAAATAGGTGTGTGTCACTGTAGTGCTTCTTCCCAAATAGCTGTGTGTCAGTGTAGTGCTTATTCCCAAATAGGTGTGTGTCAGTTTAGTGCTTCTTCCCAAATAGGTGTGTGTCTGTGTAGTGCTACTTCCCAAATAGGTGTGTGTCTGTGTAATGCTACTTCCCAAATAGGTGTGTGTCTGTGTCGTGCTTCTTCCCAAATAAGTGTGTGTCAGTGTAGTGCTTCTTCCCAAATAGGTGTGTGTCAGTATAGTGCTTCTTCCCAAATAGGTGTTTGTCAGTGTAGTCCTTCTTCCCAAATAAGTGTGTGTCCGTGTAGTGCTTCTTCGCAAATAGGTGTGTGACAGTGTAGAGCTTCTTCCCAAATAGGTGTGTGTCAGTGTAGTGCTTCTTCCCAAATAGGTGTGTGTCAGTGTGGTGCTTCTTCCCAAAGAGGTGTGTGTCAGTGTAGTGCTTCTTGTAAATAGGTGTGTGTGTGTGTAGTGCTTCTTCCCAAATAGGTGTGTGTCAGTATAGTGCTTCTTCCCAAATAGGTGTGTGTCAGTGTAGTGCTTCTGACCAAATAGATGTGTGTCAGTGTAGTGCATCTTCCCAAATAGGTGTGTGTCAGTGTAGTGCTTCTTCCCAAATAGGTGTGTGTCAGTGTAGTGCTTCTATTCAAATAGGTGTGTGTCTATGTAATGCTTCTTCCCAAAGAGGCGTGTGTCTGTGTAGTGCTACGTCCCAAATAGGTGTGTGTCTGTGTCGTGCTTCTTCCCAAATAAGTGTGTGTCAGTGTAGTGCTTCTTCCCAAATAAGTATGTGTCAGTGTAGTGCTTCTACCCAAATAAGTGTGTGTCAGTGTAGTGCTTCTTCCCAAATAAGTGTGTGTCTGTGTAGTGCTTCTTCCCAAATAGGTGTGTGTCTGTGTAGTGCTTATTCCCAAATAGGTGTGTGTCAGTGTAGTGCTTCTTCCCAAATAGGTGTGTGTCACTGTAGTGCTTCTTCCCAAATAGCTGTGTGTCAGTGTAGTGCTTATTCCCAAATAGGTGTGTGTCAGTGTAGTGCTTCTTCCCAAATAGGTGTGTGTCTGTGTAGTGCTACTTCCCAAATAGGTGTGTGTCTGTGTAATGCTACTTCCCAAATAGGTGTGTGTCTGTGTCGTGCTTCTTCCCAAATAAGTGTGTGTCAGTGTAGTGCTTCTTCCCAAATAGGTGTGTGTCAGTATAGTGCTTCTTCCCAAATAGGTGTTTGTCAGTGTAGTCCTTCTTCCCAAATAAGTGTGTGTCCGTGTAGTGCTTCTTCGCAAATAGGTGTGTGACAGTGTAGAGCTTCTTCCCAAATAGGTGTGTGTCAGTGTAGTGCTTCTTCCCAAATAGGTGTGTGTCAGTGTGGTGCTTCTTCCCAAAGAGGTGTGTGTCAGTGTAGTGCTTCTTCTAAAATAGGTGTGTGTGTGTGTAGTGCTTCTTCCCAAATAGGTGTGTGTCAGTATAGTGCTTCTTCCCAAATAGGTGTGTGTCAGTGTAGTGCTTCTGACCAAATAGATGTGTGTCAATGTAGTGCATCTTCCCAAATAGGTGTGTGTCAGTGTAGTGCTTCTTCCCAAATAGGTGTGTGTCAGTGTAGAGCTTCTATTCAAATAGGTGTGTGTCTATGTAATGCTTCTTCCCAAATAGGCGTGTGTCTGTGTTGTGCTTCTTCCCAAATAGGTGTGTGTCTGCGTAGTGTTTCTTCCCAAGCAAGTGTGTGTCAGTGTAGTGCTTCTTCCCAAATACGTGTGTGTCAGTGTAGTGCTTCTTCCCAAATAAACGTGTGTCCGTGTAGTGCTACTTCCCAAATAGTTGTGTGTCTGTGTAGTGCATCTTCCCAAATAGGTGTGTGTCTGTGTAGTGCTTCTTCCCAAATAGGTGTGTGTCTGTGTAGTGCTACTTCCCAAATAGGTGTGTGTCTGAGTAGTGCTACTTCCCAAATAGGTGTGTGTTTGTGTCGTGCTTCTTCCCAAATAAGTGTGTGTCTGTGTAGTGCTTCTTCCCAAATAGGTGTGTGTCTGCGTAGTGTTTCTTCCCAAGCAAGTGTGTGTCAGTGTAGTGCTTCTTCCCAAATACATGTGTGTCAGTGTAGTGCTTGTCCCCAAATAGGTGTGTGTCAGTGTAGTGCTTGTCCCCAAATAGGTGTGTGTCAGTGTAGTGCTTGTCCCCAAATAGGTGTGTGTCAGGGTAGTGCTTGTCAGCAAATAGGTGTGTGTCAGGGTAGTGCTTCTTCCCAAATAGGTGTATGTCAGTGTAGTGCTTCTTCCGAAATAGGTGTGTGTCAGTGTAGTGCTTCTTCCCAAATAGGTGTTTGTCTGTGTAGTGCTTCTTCCCAAATAAGTGTGTGCGTGTAGTGCTTCTTCCCAAGTAAGTGTGTGTAAGTTTCGAGCTTCTTTGCACATAAGTGTGTGTCAGTATAGTGATTCTCCCAAATAGGTGTGTGTCAGTGTAGTGCCTCTTCCCAAATAAGTGTGTGTCAGTTTAGTGCTTCTTCCCAAATAGGTGTGTGTCAGTGTTGTGCTTCTTCCCAAATAAGTGTGTGTCAGTGTAGTGCTTCTTCCCAAATAAGTGTGTGTCAGTGTAGTGCTTCTTCCCAAATAGATGTGGGTCCGTGTAGTGCTTCTTCCCAAATAGGTGTGTGTCAGTGTAGTGCTTGTCCCCAAATAGGTGTGTGTCAGTGTAGTGCTTGTCCCCAAATAGGTGTGTGTCAGGGTAGTGCTTGTCAGCAAATAGGTGTGTGTCAGGGTAGTGCTTCTTCCCAAATAGGTGTATGTCAGTATAGTGCTTCTTCCCAAATAGGTGTGTGTCAGTGTAGTGCTTCTTCCCAAATAAGTGTGTGTCAGTGTAGTGCTTCATCCCAAATAAGTGTGATTCAGTGTAGTGCTTCTTCCCAAATAAGTGTGATTCAGTGTAGTGCTTCTTCCCAAATAAGTGTGTGTCAGTGTAGTGCTTCTTCCCAAATAGATGTGGGTCCGTGTAGTGCTTCTTCCCAAATAGGTGTGTGTCAGTGTAGTGCTTGTCCCCAAATAGGTGTGTGTCAGTGTAGTGCTTGTTCACAAATAGGTGTGTGTCAGAGTAGTGCTTGTCAGCAAATAGGTGTGTGTCAGTGTAGTGCTTCTTCCCAAATAGGTGTGTGTCAGTGTAGTGCTTCTTCCCAAATAGGTGTGTGTCAGTGTAGTGCTTCTTCTTAAATAAGTGTGATTCAGTGTAGTGCTTCATCCCAAATAAGTGTGTGTCTGTGTAGTGCTTATTCCCAAATACGTGTGTGTCAGTGTAGTGCTTCTTCCCAAATAGGTGTGTGTCAGTGTAGTGCTTCTTCCCAAATAGGTGTGTGTCAGTGTAGTGCTTCTTCCCAAATAGGTGTGTGTCTGTGTAGTGCTTCTTCCCAAATAGGTGTGTGTCTGTGTCGTGCTTCTTCCCAAATAAGTGTGTGTCAGTGTAGTGCTTCTTCCCAAAGAATTGTGTGTCAGTGTAGTGCTCCTTCCCAAATAAGTGTGTGTAAGTGTCGAGCTTCTTCGCAAATATGTTTGAGTCAGTGTAGTGCTTCTTCCCAAATAAGTGTGTGTCAGTGTAGTGCTTCTTCCCAAATAAGTGTGTGTCAGTGTAGTGCTTCTTCCAGAATAATTGTGTGTCAGTGTAGTGCTTCTCCCCAAATAAGTGTGTGTCAGTGTAGTGTTTCTTCCCAAATAAGTGTGTGTCAGTGTAGTGCTTCTTCCCAAATATATGTGTGTCAGTGTAGTGCTTCTTCCCAAATAGGTGTGTGTCAGTAAAATGTTTCTTCCCAAATAGGTGTGTGTCATTGTAGTGCTTCTTGCCAAATAGGTGTGTGTCAGTGTAGTCCTTCTTCCCAAATAAGTGTGTGTCCGTGTAGTGCTTCTTCCCAAATAAGTGTGTGTCAGTGTAGTGCTTCTTCTCAAATAGCTGTGTGTCAGTGTAGTGCTTCTTCCCAAATAGGTGTGCGTCAGTGTAGTGCTTCTTCCCAAATAGGTGTGTGTCAGTGTAGTGCTTCTTCCCAAACAGGTGTGTGTCAGTGTAGTGCTTATTCCCAAATAGGCGTGTGTCAGTGTACTGCTTATTCCCAAATAGGTGTGTGTCAGTGTAGTGCTTCTTCCCAAATAGGTGTGTGTCTGTGTAGTGCTTCTTCCCAAATGGGTGTGTGTCTGTGTAGTGCTTCTTCCCAAAAAGGTGTGTGTCAGTGTTGTGCCTCTTCCCAAATAAGTGTGTGTCAGTGTAGTGCTTCTTCCACAAATAAATGTGTGTCAGTGTAGTGCTTCTTCCCAAATAGGTGTGTGTCTGTGTTGTGCTTCTTCCCAAATAAGTGTGTGTCAGTGTAGTGCTTCTTCCCAAATAAGTGTGTGTCAGTGTAGTGCTTCTTCCCAAACAGGTGTGTGTCAGTGTAGTGCTTATTCCCAAATAGGTGTGTGTCAGTGTAGTGCTTATTCCCCAATAGGTGTGTGTCAGTGTAGTGCTTCTTCCCAAATAGGTGTGTGTTTGTGTAGTGCTTCTTCCTAAATAGGTGTGTGTCTGTGTAGTGCTTCTTCCCAAATAAGTGTGTGTCTGTGTAGTGCTCCTTCCCAAGTAAGTGTGTGTAAGTGTCGAGATTCTTTGCACATAAGTGTGTGTCAGTATAGTGCTTCTTCCCAAATAAGTGTGTGTCAGTGTAATGCTTCTTCCCAAATAAGTGTGTGTCAGTGTAGTGCTTATTCCCAAATATGTGTGTGTCAGTGTAGTGCTTATTCACAAATAGGTGTGGGTCAGTGTAGTGCTTCTTCCCGAATAAGTGTGAGTCAGTGTAGTGCTTCTTCACAAATAGGTGTGTGTCAGTGAAGTGCTTCTTCCCAGATAGGTGTGTGTCAGTAAAGTGCTTCATCCCAAATAGGTGTGTGTCATCATAGTGCCTCTTGCCAAATAGGTGAGTGTCAGTGTAGTCCTTCTTCCCAAATAAGTGTGTGTCCGTGTAGTGATTCTTCCCAAATAAGTGTGTGTCAGTGTAGTGCTTCTCCTCAAATAGCTGTGTGTCAGTGTAGTGCTTCTTCCCAAATAGGTGTGTGTCAGTGTAGTGCTTCTTCCCAAATAGGTGTGTGTCAGTGTAGTGCTTCTTCCCAAACAGGTGTGTGTCAGTGTAGTGCTTATTCCCAAATAGGTGTGTGTCAGTGTAGTGCTTATTCCCAAATAGGTGTGTGTCAGTGTAGTGCTTCTTCCCAAATCGGTGTAAGTCTGTGTAGTGCTTCTTCCCAAATGGGTGTGTGTCTGTGTAGTGCTTCTTCCCAAATAGGTGTGTGTCAGTGTTGTGCGTCTTCCCAAATAAGTGTGTGTCAGTGTATTGCTTCTTCCACAAATAAGTGTGTGTCAGTGTAGTGCTTCTTCCCAAATAGGTGTGTGTCAGTGTAGTGCTTCTTCCAAAATAGGTGTGTGTCAGTGTAGTGCTCCTTCCCAAATAGGTGTGGGTCGGTGTAGTGCTTCTTCCCAAATAGGTGTGTGTCAGTGTAGTGCTTGTCCCCAAATAGGTGTGTGTCAGTGTAGTGCTTGTCCCCAAATAGGTGTGTGTCAGTGTAGTGCTTGACAGCAAATAGGTGTGTGTCAGTGTAGTGCTTCTTCCCAAATAGGTGTGTGTCAGTGTAGTGCTTCTTCCCATATAGGTGTGTGTCAGTGTAGTGCTTCTTCCCAAATAAGTGTGTGTCAGTGTAGTGCTTCTTCCCAAATAAGTGTGATTCAGTGTAGTGCCTCTTCCCAAATAAGTGTGATTCAGTATAGTGCTTCTTCGCAAATAAGTGTGAGTCAGTGTAGTGCTTCTTCCCAAATAAGTGTGTGTCAGTGTAGTGCTTCTTTTCAAATAAGTGTGTGTCTGTGTAGTGCTTCTTCCCAAATAGGTTTGTGTCTGTGTAGTGCTTCCTCCTAAATAGGTGTGTGTCTGTGTAGTGCTTCTTCCCAAATAGGTGTTTGTCTGTGTAGTGCTTCTTCTCAAATAGGTGTGTGTCTGTGTAGTGCTTCTTCCCAAATAGGTGTGTGTCTGTGTAGTGCTTCTTCCCAAATATATGTGTGTCAGTGTAGTGCTTCTTCCCAAATATTTGTGTGTCAGTGTTGCGATTGTCCCCAAATAGGTGTGTGTTAGTGTAGTGCTTGTCCCCAAATAGGTGTGTGTCAGTGTAGTGCTTGTCACCAAATAGGTGTGTGTCAGTGTAGTGCTTCAAACCAAATAGATGTGTGTCAGTGTAGTGCTTCTTCCCAAATAGATGTGTGTCAGTGTAGTGCTTCTTCACATATATGTGTGTATCAGTGTAGTGCTTCTTCCCAAACAGGTGTGTGTCAGTGTAGAGCTTCTTCTCAAATAGCTGTGTGTCAGTGTAGTGCTTCTTCCCAAATAGGTGTGGGTCAGTGTAGTGCTTCTTCCCAAGTAGGTGTGTGTCAGTGTAGTGCTTGTTCCCAAACAGGTGTGTGTCAGTGTAGTGCTTATTCCCAAATAGGTGTGTGTCAGTGTAGTGCTTATTCCCAAATAGGTGTGTGTCAGTGTAGTGCTTCTTCCCAAATAGGTGTGTGTTTGTGTAGTGCTTCTTCCCAAATAGGTGTGTGTATGTGTAGTGCTTCTTCCCAAATAGGTGTGTGTCTGTGTAGTGCTTCTTCCCAAATAGGTGTGTGTCAGTGTAGTGCTTCTTCCCAAATAGGTGTGTGTCAGTGTAGTGCCTCTTCCCAAATAAGTGTGTGTCAGTGTAGTGCTTATTCCCAAATAGGTGTGTGTCAGTGTAGTGCTTCTTCCCAAATAGGTGTGCATCAGTGTAGTGCTTCTTCCCAAATAGGTGTGTCTGTGTAGTGCTTCTTCCCAAACAGGTGTGTGTCAGTGTAGTGCTTATTCCCAAATAGGTGTGTGTCAGTGTAGTGCTTATTCCCAAATAGGTGTGTGTCAGTGTAGTGCTTCTTCCCAAATAGGTGTGTGTCTGTGTAGTGCTTCTTCCCAAATGGGTGTGTGTCTGTGTAGTGCTTCTTCCCAAATAGGTGTGTGTCAGTGGAGTGCCTCTTCCCAAATAAGAGTGTGTCTGTGTAGTGCTTCTTCCCAAATAGGTGTGTGTCAGTGTAGTGCTTTTTCCCAATTAAGTGTGTCTCAGTGTAGTGCTTCTTCCCAAATAGATGTGGGTCCGTGTAGTGCTTCTTCCCAAATAGGTGTGTGTCAGTGTAGTGCTTGTCCCCAAATAGGTGTGTGTCAGTGTAGTGCTTGTCCCCAAATAGGTGTGTGTCAGTGTAGTGCTTGTCAGCAAATAGGTGTGTGTCAGTGTAGTGCTTCTTCCCAAATAGGTGTGTGTCAGTGTAGTGCTTCTTCCCAAATAGGTGTGTGTCAGTGTAGTGCTTCTTCCCAAATAAGTGTGTGTCAGTGTAGTGCTTCTTCCCAAATATATGTGTGTCAGTGTAGTGCTTCTTCCCAAATATTTGTGTGTCAGTGTTGTGATTGTCCCCAAATAGGTGTGTGTTAGTGTAGTGCTTGTCCCCAAATAGGTGTGTGTCAGTGTAGTGCTTGTCACCAAATAGATGTGTGTCAGTGTAGTGCTTCTTCCCAAATGGATGTGTGTCAGTGTAGTGCTTCTTCCCAAATAGGTGTGTGTCAGTGTAGTGCTTCTTCACAAATATGTGTGTATCAGTGTAGTGCTTCTTCCCAAATAGGTGTGTGTCAGTGTAGAGCTTCTTCTCAAATAGCTGTGTGTCAGTGTAGTGCTTCTTCCCAAATAGGTGTGGGTCAGTGTAGTGCTTCTTCCCAAGTAGGTGTGTGTCAGTGTAGTGCTTCTTCCCAAACAGGTGTGTGTCAGTGTAGTGCTTATTTCCAAATAGGTGTGTGTCAGTGTAGTGCTTATTCCCAAATAGGTGTGTGTCAGTGTAGTGCTTCTTCCCAAATAGGTGTGTGTTTGTGTAGTGCTTCTAGCCAAATAGGTGTGTGTCTGTGTAGTGCTTCTTCCCAAATAGGTGTGTGTCTGTGTAGTGCTTCTTCCCAAATAGGTGTGTGTCAGTGTAGTGCCTCTTCCCAAATAAGTGTGTGTCAGTGTAGTGCTTCTTCCCAAATAGGTGTGTGTCACTGTAGTGCTTCTTCCCAAATAGGTGTGCATCAGTGTAGTGCTTCTTCACAAATAGGTGTGTGTCAGTGTAGTGCTTCTTCCCAAACAGGTGTGTGTCAGTGTAGTGCTTATTCCCAAATAGGAGTGTGTCTGTGTAGTGCTTCTTCCCAAATAGGTGTGTGTCTGTGTAGTGCTTCTTCCCAAATAGGTGTGCGTCAGTGTAATGCCTCTTCCCAAATAAGTGTGTGACAGTGTAGTGCTTCTTCCCAAATAGGTGTGTGTCAGTGTAGTGCCTCTCCCAAAATAGGTGTGTGTCAACGAACTGCTTCTTCCGAAATAGGTGTGTGTCAATGCAGTCCTTCCCAAATAAGTGTGTGTCCGTGTAGTGCTTCTTCCCAAATAGGTGTGTGTCAGTGTTGTGCTTCTTCCCAAATAAGTGTGTGTCAGTGTAGTGCTTCTTCCCAAAAGAGTGTGTGTCAGTGTAGTGCTTCTTCCCAAATAGATGTGGGTCCGTGTAGTGCTTCTTCCCAAATATGTGTGTATCAGTGTAGTGCTTCTTCCCAAATAGGTGTGGGTCAGTGTAGTGCTTCTTCTCAAATAGCTGTGTGTCAGTGTAGTGCTTCTTCCCAAATACGTGTGTGTCAGTGTTGTGCTTCTTCCCAAATAAGTGTGTGTCAGTGTAGTGCTTATTCCCAAATAGGTGTGAGTCAGTGTAGTGCTTCTTCGCAAATAAGTGTGAGTCAGTGTAGTGCTTCTTCCCAAATAAGTGTGTGTCAGTGTAGTGCTTCTTTTCAAATAAGTGTGTGTCTGTGTAGTCCTTCTTCCCAAATAGGTGTGTGTCTGTGTAGTGCTTCCTCCTAAATAGGTGTGTGTCTGTGTAGTGCTTCTTCCCAAATAGGTGTTTGTCTGTGTAGTGCTTCTTCTCAAAGAGGTGTGTGTCTGTGTAGTGCTTCTTCCCAAATAGGTGTGTGTCTGTGTCATGCTTCTTCCCATATAAGTGTGTGTCAGTGTAGTGCTTCTTCCCAAATAAGTGTGTGTCAGTGTAGTGCTTCTTCCCAAATAAGTGTAAGTGTCGAGCTTCTTCGCAAATAAGTTTGAGTCAGTGTAGTGCTTCTTCCCAAATAAGTGTGTGTCAGTGTAGTGCTTCTTCCCAAATAAGTGTGTGTCAGTGTAGTGCTACTTCCAGGATAAGTGTGTGTCAGTGTAGTGCTCCTTCCCAAATAAGTGTGTGTCAGTGTAGTGTTTCTTCCCAAAAAAGTGTGTGTCAGTGTAGTGCTTCTTCCCAAATATATGTGTGTCAGTGTAGTGCTTCTTCCCAAATATTTGTGTGTCAGTGTAGTGATTGTCCCCAAATATTTGTGTGTCAGTGTAGTGCTTGTCAGCAAATAGGTGTGTGTCAGCGTAGTGCTTCTTCCCAAATAGATGTGTGTCAGTGTAGTGCTTCTTCCCAAATAGGTGTGTGTCAGTGTAGTGCTTCTTCACAAATATGTGTGTATCAGTGTAGTGCTTCTTCCCAAATAGGTGTGTGTCAGTGTAGAGCTTCTTCTCAAATAGCTGTGTGTCAGTGTAGTGCTTCTTCCCAAATAGGTGTGGGTCAGTGTAGTGCTTCTTCCCAAGTAGGTGTGTGTCAGTGTAGTGCTTCTTCCCAAACAGGTGTGTGTCAGTGTAGTGCTTATTCCCAAATAGGTGTGTGTCAGTGTAGTGCTTATTCCCCAATAGGTGTGTGTCAGTGTAGTGCCTCTTCCCAAATAAGTGTGTGTCAGTGTAATGCTCCTTCCCAAATAGGTGTGTGTCAGTGTAGTGCTTCTTCCCAAATAGGTGTGCGTCAGTGTAGTGCTTCTTCCCAAATAGGTGTGTGTCAATGTAGTGCTTCTTCCCAAACAGGTGTGTGTCAGTGTAGTGCTTATTCCCAAATAGGTGTGTGTCAGTGTAGTGCTTATTCCCAAATAGGTGTGTGTCAGTGTAGTGCTTCATCCCAAATAAGTGTGTGTCAGTGTAGTGCTTCTTCCCACATAGATGTGGGTCTGTGTAGTGCTTCTTAACAAATATGTGTGTATCAGTGTAGTGCTTCTTCCCAAATAGGTGTGTGTCAGTGTAGTGCATCTTCTCAAATAGCTGTGTGTCAGTGTAGTGCTTCTTCCCAAATAGGTGTGCGTCAGTGTAGTGCTTCTTCCCAAATAGGTGTGTGTCAGTGTAGTGATTCTTCCCAAACAGGTGTGTGTCAGTGTAGTGCTTATTCCCAAGTAGGTGTGTGTCAGTGTAGTGCTTATTCCCAAATAGGTGTGTGTCAGTGTAGTGCTTCTTCCCAAATAGGTGTGTGTCTGTGTAGTGTATCTTCCCAAATGGGTGTGTGTCTGTGTAGTGCTTCTTCCCAAATAGGTGTGTGTCAGTGTAGTGCCTCTTCCCAAATAAGTGTGTGTCAGTGTAGTTCTTCTTCCCAAATAAGTGTGTGTCAGTGTAGTGCTTCTTCCCAAATAGGTGTGTGTCAGTGTAGTGCTTCTTCCCAAATAGGTCTCCTTCCCAAATAGGTGTGTCTCAGTGAAGTGCTTCTTCCCAAATAGGTGTGTGTCAGTGTAGTGCTTCTTGCCAAATAGGTGTGTGTCAGTGTAGTGCTTCTTGCCAAATAGGTGTGTGTCAGTGTAGTGCTTCTTGCCAAATAGGTGTGTGTCCGTGTAGTGCTTCTTCCCAAATAGGTGTGTGTCAGTGTTGTGCTTCTTCCCAAATAAGTGTGTGTCAGTGTAGTGCTTCTTCCCAAATAAGTGTGTGTCGGTGTAGTGCTTCTTCCCAAATAGATGTGGGTCCGTGTAGTGCTTCTTCCCAAATAGGTGTGTGTCAGTGTAGTGCTTGTCCCCAAATAGGTGTGTGTCAGTGTAGTGCTTGTCCCCAAATAGGTGTGTGTCAGTGTAGTGCTTGTCAGCAAATAGGTGTGTGGCAGTGTAGTGCTCCTTCCCAAATTGGTGTGTGTCAGTGTAGTGCTTCTTCCCAAATAGGTGTGTGTCAGTGTAGTGCTTCTTCCCAAATAAGTGTGTGTCAGTGTAGTGCTTCTTCCCAAATAAGTGTGTGTAAGTGTTGAGCTTCTTCGCAAATAAGTTTGAGTCAGTGTGGTGCTTCTTCCCAAATAAGTGTGAGTCAGTGTAGTGCTTCTTCCCAAATAAGTGTGTGTCAGTGTAGTGCTTCTTCCCAAATAAGTGTGTGTCAGTGTAGTGCTTCTTACCAAATAGGTGTGTGTCTGTGTATTGCTTCTTCCCAAATGAGTGTGTGTCAGTGTAGTGCTTCTTACCATATAAGTGTGTGTAAGTGTTGAGCTTCTTTGCAAATAAGTGTGAGTCAGTGTAGTGCTTCTTTACAAATAAGTGTGTGTCAGTGTAGTGCTTCTTCCCAAATAAGTATGTGTCAGTGTAATGCTTCTTCCCAAATAAGTGTGTGTAAGTGTCGAGCTTCTTCACAAATGGGTGTGTGTCAGTGTTGTGCTTCATCCCAAATAGGTGTGTGTCAGTGTAGTGCTTCTTCCCAAATAAGTGTGTGTCAGTATTGTGCTTCTTCCCAAATAAGTGTGTGTCAGTGTAGTGCTTCTTCCCAAATAGGTGTGCGTCAGTGTAGTGCTTCTTCCCACATAGGTGTGTGTCAGTGTAGTGCTTCTTCCCAAACAGGTGTGTGTCAGTGTAGTGCTTCTTCCCAAACAGGTGTGTGTCAGTGTAGTGCTTATTCCCAAATAGGTGTGTGTCAGTGTAGTGCTTCTTCCCAAATAGGTGTGTGTCAGTGTATTGCTTTTTCCCTAATACGTCTGTGTCAGAGTAGTGCTTCTTCCCAAATAGGTGTGTGTCAGTGTAGTGCTTCCTCCCAAGTAGGTGTGTGTCAGTGTAGTGCATCTTAACAAATAAGTGTGTGTCAGTGTAGTGCTTCTTCCCAAATAAGTGTGTGTCAGAGTAGTGCTTCTTCCCAAATAAGTGTGATTCAGTGTAGTGCTTCTTCCCAAATAAGTGTGATTCAGTGTAGTGCTTCTTCGCAAATAAGTGTGAGTCAGTGTAGTGCTTCTTCCCAAATAAGTGTGTGTCAGTGTAGTGCTTCTTTTCAAATAAGTGTGTGTCTGTGTAGTGCTTCTTCCCAAATAGGTGTGTGTCTGTGTAGTGCTTCCTCCTAAATAGGTGTGTGTCTGTGTAGTGCTTCTTCCCAAATAGGTGTGTGTCTGTGTAGTGCTTCTTCACAAATAGGTGTGTGTCAGTGTAGTGCTTCTTCCCAAATAGGTGTGTGTCAGTGTAGTGCTTCTTCCCAAATACGTGTGTGTCAGTGTAGTGCTTCTTCCCAAATAGGTGTGTGTCAGTGTAGTGCTTCTTCCCAAATAGGTGTGCGTCAGTGTAGTGCATCTTCCCAAATAGGTGTGAGTCAGTGTAGTGCTGGTTCCCAAATAGGTGTGAGTCAGTGTAGTGCTTCCTTTCAATTAGGAGTGTTTCTGTGTAGTGCTTCTTCCCAAATAGGTGTGTGTCTGTGTAGTGCTTCTTCCCAAATAGGTGTGTGTCAGTGTAGTGCTTCTTCCCAAATAGGTGTGTGTCAGTGTAGTGTTTCTTCCCAAATAGGTGTGTTTCTGTGTGGTGCTTCTTCCCAAATAAGTGTGTGTCAGTGTAGTACTTTATCCCAAGTAAGTGTGTGTCAGTGTAGTGCGTCTTCACAAATACGTGTGTGTCAGTGTAGTGCTTCTTCACAAATACGTGTGTGTCAGTGTAGAGCTTCTTCCCAAATACGTGTGTGTCAGTGTAGTGCTTCATCCCAAATAAGTGTGTGTCTGTGTAGTGCTTCTTTCCAAATAGGTGTGTGTCTGTGAAGTGCTTCTTCACAAATAGGTGTGTGTCTGTGTAGTGATTCTTCCCGAATATATGTGTGTCTGTGTAGTGCTACTTCCCAAATAGGTGTGTGTCTGTGTAGTGAATCTTCCCAAATAAGTGTGTGTCAATGTAGTGCTTCTTCCCAAATGAGTGTGTGTCAGTGTAGTGCTTCTTCCCAAATAAGTGTGTGTAAGTGTTGAGCTTCTTTGCAAATAACTGTGAGTCAGTGTAGTGCTTCTTCACAAATAAGTGTGTGTCAGTGTAGTGCTCCTTCCCAAATAGGTGTGTGTCAGTGTAGTGCTTCTTGCCAAATAGGTGTGTGTCAGTGTAGTCCTTCTTCCCAAATAAGTGTGTGTCCGTGTAGTGCTTCTTACCAAATAGGTGTGTGTCAGTGTAGTGCTTCCTCCTAAATAGGTGTGTGTCTGTGTAGTGCTTCTTCCAAAATAGGTGTGTGTCTGTGTAGTGCTTCTTCCCAAATAGGTGTGAGTCTGTGTCGTGCTTCTTCCCAAATAAGTGTGTGTCAGTGTAGTGCTTCTTACCAAATAACTGTGAGTCAGTGTAGTGCTTCTTCACAAATATGTGTGTGTCAGTGTAGTGCTTCTTCCCAAATAAGTGTGTGTAAGTGTTGAGCTTCTTTGCAAATAACTGTGAGTCAGTGTAGTGCTTCTTCGCAAATAAGTGTGTGTCAGTGTAGTGCTCCTTCCCAAATAGGTGTGTGTCAGTGTAGTACTTCTTGCCAAATAGGTGTGTGTCAGTGTAGTCCTTCTTCCCAAATAAGTGTGTGTCCGAGTAGTGCTTCTTCCCAAATAGGTGTGTGTCAGTGTTGTGCTTCTTCCCAAATAAGTGTGTGTCAGTGTAGTGCTTCTTCCCAAATACATGTGTGTCAGTGTAGTGCTTCTTCCCAAATAGATATGGGTCCGTGTAGTGCTTCTTCCCAAATAGGTGTGTGTCAGTGTAGTGCTTGTCCCCACATAGATGTGTGTCAGTGTAGTACTTGTCCCCAAATAGGTGTGTGTCAGTGTAGTGCTTGTCAGCAAATAGGTGTGTATCAGTGTAGTGCTTCTTCCCAAATAGGTGTGTGTCTGTGTAGTGCTTCTTCCCAAATGGGTGTGTGTCTGTGTAGTGCTTCTTCCCAAATAGGTGTGTGTCAGTGTAGTGCCTCTACCCAAATAAGTGTGAGTCAGTGTAGTGCTTCTTCCCAAATAAGTGTGTGTCAGTGTAGTGCTTCTTTCCAAATAGGTGTGTGTCAGCGTAGTGCTTCTTCCAAAATAGGTGTTTGTCAGTGAAGTGCTTCTTCCCAAATAGGTGTGTGTCAGTGTAGTGCTTCTTGCCAAATAGGTGTGTGTCAGTGTAGTCCTTCATCCCAAATAAGTGTGTGTCCGTGTAGTGCTTCTTACCTAATAGGTGTATGTCAGTGTTGTGCTTCTTCCCAAATAAGTGTGTGTCAGTGTAGTGCTTCTTCCCAAATAAGTGTGTGTCAGTGTAGTGCTTCTTCCCAAATAGATGTGTGTCCGTGTAGTGCTTCTTCTTAAATAGGTGTGTGTCAGTGTAGTGCTTGTCCCCAAATAGGTGTGTGTCAGTGTAGTGCTTGTCCCCAAACAGGTGTGTGTCAGTGTAGTGCTTGTCAGAAAATATGTGTGTGTCAGTGTAGTGCTTCATCCCAAATAGGTGTGTGTCAGTGTAGTGCTTCCTCCCAAATAGTTGTGTGTCAGTGTAGTGCATCTTCCCAAATAAGTGTGTGTAAGTGTAGTGCTTCTTCCCAAATAAGTGTGATTCAGTGTAGTGCTTCTTCCCAAATAAGTGTGATTCAGTGTAGTGCTTCTTCGCAAATAAGTGTGAGTCAGTGTAGTGCTTCTTCCCAAATAAGTGTGTGTCAGTGTAGTGCTTCTTTTCAAATAAGTGTGTGTCTGTGTAGTGCTTCTTCCCAAATAGGTGTGTGTCTGTGTAGTGCTTCCTTCTAAATAGGTGTGTGTCTGTGTAGTGCTTCTTCCCAAATAGGTGTGTGTCTGTGTAGTGCTTCTTCCCAAATAGGTGTGTGTCTGTGTAGTGCTTCTTCCCAAATAGGTGTGAGTCTGTGTCGTGCTTCGTCCCAAATAAGTGTGTGTCAGTGTAGTGCTTCTTCCCAAATAAGTGTGTGTCAGTGTAGTGCTTCTTCCCAAAAAGTGTATGTAAGTGTCGAGCTTCTTCGCAAATAAGTTTGGGTCAGTGTAGTGCTTCTTCCCAAATAAGTGTGTGTCAGTGTAGTGCTTCTTCCCAAATAAGTGTGTCAGTGTAGTGCTTCTTCCAGAATAAGTGTGTGTCAGTGTAGTCCTTCTTCCCAAATAAGTGTGTGTCCGTGTAGTGCTTCTTACCAAATAGGTGTGTGTCAGTGTTGTGCTACATCCCAAATATGTGTGTGTCTGTGAATTGCTTCTTCACAAATAGGTGTGTGTCTGTGAAGTGCTTCTTCCCAAATAGTTGGTGTCAGTGTAGTGCTTGTCCTCAAATAGGTGTGTGTCAGTGTAGTGCTTGTCCCCAAATAGTTGTGTGTCAGTGTAGTGCTTGTTCCCAAATAGGTGTGAGTCAGTGTAGTGCTTCTTTTCAATTAGGAGTGTTTCTGTGTAGTGCTTCTTCCCAAATAGGTGTGTGTCTGTGTAGTGCTTCCTTCTAAATAGGTGTGTGTCTGTGTAGTGCTTCTTCCCAAATAGGTGTGTGTCAGTGTAGTGCTTCTTGCCAAATAGGTGTGTGTCAGTGCAGTCCCTCTTCCCAAATAAGTGTGTGTCCGTGTAGTGCTTCTTACCAAATAGGTGTGTGTCAGTGTAGTGCTTCTTCCCAAATAAGTGTGTGTCAGTGTAGTGCTTCTTCCCAAATAAGTGTGTGTCAGTGTAGTGCTTCTTCCCAAATAGATGTGGGTCCGTGTAGTGCTTCTTCCCAAATAGGTGTGTGTCAGTGTAGTGCTTGTCCCCAAATAGGTGTGTGTCAGTGTAGTGGTTGTCCCCAAACAGGTGTGTGTCAGTGTAGTGCTTATCAGCAAATAGGTGTGTGTCAGTGTAGTGCTTCTTCCCAAATAGGTGTGTGTCTGTGTAGTGCTTCTTCCCAAATGGGTGTGTGTCTGTGTAGTGCTTCTTCCCAAATAGGTGTGTGTCAGTGTAGTGCCTCTACCCAAATAAGTGTGAGTCAGTGTAGTGCTTCTTCCCAAATAAGTGTGTGTCAGTGTAGTGCTTCTTTCCAAATAGGTGTGTGTCAGCGTAGTGCTTCTTCCAAAATAGGTGTGTGTCAGTGAAGTGCTTCTTCCCAAATAGGTGTGTGTCAGTGTAGTGCTTCTTGCCAAATAGGTGTGTGTCAGTGTAGTCCTTCATCCCAAATAAGTGTGTGTCCGTGTAGTGCTTCTTACCTAATAGGTGTATGTCAGTGTTGTGCTTCTTCCCAAATAAGTGTGTGTCAGTGTAGTGCTTCTTCCCAAATAAGTGTGTGTCAGTGTAGTGCTTCTTCCCAAATAGATGTGGGTCCGTGTAGTGCTTCTTCTTAAATAGGTGTGTGTCAGTGTAGTGCTTGTCCCCAAATAGGTGTGTGTCAGTGTAGTGCTTGTCCCCAAACAGGTGTGTGTCAGTGTAGTGCTTGTCAGAAAATATGTGTGTGTCAGTGTAGTGCTTCATCGCAAATAGGTGTGTGTCAGTGTAGTGCTTCCTCCCAAATAGTTGTGTGTCAGTGTAGTGCATCTTCCCAAATAAGTGTGTGTAAGTGTAGTGCTTCTTCCCAAATAAGTGTGATTCAGTGTAGTGCTTCTTCCCAAATAAGTGTGATTCAGTGTAGTGCTTCTTCGCAAATAAGTGTGAGTCAGTGTAGTGCTTCTTCCCAAATAAGTGTGTGTCAGTGTAGTGCTTCTTTTCAAATAAGTGTGTGTCTGTGTAGTGCTTCTTCCCAAATAGGTGTGTGTCTGTGTAGTGCTTCCTTCTAAATAGGTGTGTGTCTGTGTAGTGCTTCTTCCCAAATAGGTGTGTGTCTGTGTAGTGCTTCTTCCCAAATAGGTGTGTGTCTGTGTAGTGCTTCTTCCCAAATAGGTGTGAGTCTGTGTCGTGCTTCTTCCCAAATAAGTGTGTGTCAGTGTAGTGCTTCTTCCCAAATAAGTGTGTGTCAGTGTAGTGCTTCTTCCCAAAAAGTGTATGTAAGTGTCGAGCTTCTTCGCAAATAAGTTTGGGTCAGTGTAGTGCTTCTTCCCAAATAAGTGTGTGTCAGTGTAGTGCTTCTTCCCAAATAAGTGTGTCAGTGTAGTGCTTCTTCCAGAATAAGTGTGTGTCAGTGTAGTCCTTCTTCCCAAATAAGTGTGTGTCAGTGTAGTGCTTGTTCCCAAATAGGTGTGTGTCAGTGTAGTGCTTGTTCCCAAATAGGTGTGAGTCAGTGTAGTGCTTCTTTTCAATTAGGAGTGTTTCTGTGTAGTGCTTCTTCCCAAATAGGTGTGTGTCTGTGTAGTGCTTCCTTCTAAATAGGTGTGTGTCTGTGTAGTGCTTCTTCCCAAATAGGTGTGTGTCAGTGTAGTGCTTCTGGCCAAATAGGTGTGTGTCAGTGCAGTCCCTCTTCCCAAATAAGTGTGTGTCCGTGTAGTGCTTCTTACCAAATAGGTGTGTGTCAGTGTTGTGCTTCTTCCCAAATAAGTGTGTGTCAGTGTAGTGCTTCTTCCCAAATAAGTGTGATTCAGTGTAGTGCTTCTTCCCAGATAAGTGTGATTCAGTGTAGTGCTTCTTCGCAAATAAGTGTGAGTCAGTGTAGTGCTTCTTCCCAAATAAGTGTGTGTCAGTGTAGTGCTTCTGGCCAAATAGGTGTGTGTCAGTGTAGTGCTTCTGGCCAAATAGGTGTGTGTCAGTGCAGTCCCTCTTCCCAAATAAGTGTGTGTCCGTGTAGTGCTTCTTACCAAATAGGTGTGTGTCAGTGTTGTGCTTCTTCCCAAATAAGTGTGTGTCAGTGTAGTGCTTCTTCCCAAATATGTGTGTGTCAGTGTAGTGCTTCTTCCCAAATAGATGTGGGTCCGTGTAGTGCTTCTTCCCAAATAGGTGTGTGTCAGTGTAGTGCTTGTCCCCAAATAGGTGTGTGTCAGTGTAGTGGTTGTCCCCAAACAGGTGTGTGTCAGTGTAGTGCTTATCAGCAAATAGGTGTGTGTCAGTGTAGTGCTTCTTCCCAAATAGGTGTGTGACAGTGTAGTGCTTCCTCCCAAATAGGCATGTGTCAGTGTAGTGCATCTTAACAAATAAGTGTGTGTCAGTGTAGTGCTTCTTCCCAAATAAGTGTGTGTCAGTGTAGTGCTTCTTCCCAAATAAGTGTGATTCAGTGTAGTGCTTCTTCCCAGATAAGTGTGATTCAGTGTAGTGCTTCTTCGCAAATAAGTGTGAGTCAGTGTAGTGCTTCTTCCCAAATAAGTGTGTGTCAGTGTAGTGCTTCTTTTCAAATAAGTGTGTGTCTGTGTAGTGCTTCTTCCCAAATAGGTGTGTGTCTGTGTAGTGTTTCCTCCTAAATAGGTGTGTGTCTGTGTAGTGCTTCTTCCCAAATAGGTGTGTGTCTGTGTAGTGCCTCTTCCCAAATAAGTGTGTCAGTGTAGTGCTTCTTCCCAAATAAGTGTGTGTCAGTGTAGTGCTTCTTCCCAAATAGGTGTGTGTCAGTGTAGTGCTTCTTCCCAAATAAGTGTGTGTCAGTGTAGTGCTTCTTCCCAAACAGGTGTGTGTCTGTGTATTGCTTCCTCCTTAATAGGTGTGTGTCTGTGTAGTGCTTCTTCCCAAATAGGTGTGTGTCTGTGTAGTGCTTCTTCCCAAATAGGTGTGTGTCTGTGTAGTGCTTCTTCCCAAATAGGTGTGTGTCAGTGTAGTGCTTCTTCCCAAATAGGTGTGTGTCAGTGTAGTGCTTCTTCCTAAATACGTGTGTGTCAGTGTAGTGCTTCTTCCCAAATAGGTGTGTGTCAGTGTAGTGCTTCTTCCCAAATAGATGTGGGTCCGTGTAGTGCTTCTTCCCAAATAGGTGTGTGTCAGTGTAGTGCTTGTCCTCAAATAGGTGTGTGTCAGTGTAGTCCTTGTCCCCAAATAGGTGTGTGTCAGTGTAGTGCTTGTCAGCAAATAGGTGTGTATCAGTGTAGTGCTTCTTCCCAAATAGGTGTGTGTCTGTGTAGTGATTCTTCCCAAATGGGTGTGTGTCTGTGTAGTGATTCTTCCCAAATGGGTGTGTGTCTGTGTAGTGCTTCTTCCCAAATAGGTGTGTGTCAGTGTAGTGCCTCTTCCCAAATAAGTGTGTGTCAGTGTAGTGCTTCTTCCCAAATAAGTGTGTGTCAGTGTAGTGCTTCTTCCCAAATAGGTGTGTGTCAGTGTAGTGCTTCTTCCCAAATAAGTGTGATTCAGTGAAGTGCTTCTTCCCAAATAGGTGTGTGTCAGTGTAGTCCTTCTTCCCAAATAAGTGTGTGTCCATGTAGTGCTTCTTACCTAATAGGTGTGTGTCAGTGTCGAGCTTCTTCGCAAATAAGTTTGAGTCAGTGTAGTGCTTCTTCCCAAATAAGTGTGTGTCAGTGTAGTGCTTCTTCCCAAATAAGTGTGTGTCAGTGTAGTGCTTCTTCCAGAATAAGTGTGTGTCAGTGTAGTGCTTCTTCCCAAATAAGTGTGTGTCAGTGTAGTGTTTCTTCCCAAAGAAGTGTGTGTCAGTGTAGTGCTTCTTCCCAAATATATGTGTGTCAGTGTAGTGCATCTCCCCAAATAAGTTTGTGTCAGTGTAGCGCTTCTTCCCAAATAAGTGTGTGTCAGTGTAGTGCTTCTTCCCAAATAGATGTGGGTCCGTGTAGTGCTTCTTCCAAAATAGGTGTGTGTCAGTGTAGTGCGTGTCCCCAAATAGGTGTGTGTCAGTGTAGTGCTTGTCCCCAAATAGGTGTGTGTCAGTGTACTGCTTGTCAGCAAATAGGTGGGTGTCAGTGTAGTGCTTCTTCCCAAATAGGTGTGTGTCAGTGTAGTGCTTCTTCCCAAATAGGTGTGTGTCAGTGTAGTGCTTCTTACCATATAAGTGTGTGTCAGTGTAGTGCTTCTTCCCAAATAAGTGTGTTTCAGTGTAGTGCTTCTTCCCAAATAAGTGTGAATCAGTGTAGTGCTTCTTCCCAAATAAGTGTGATTCAGTGTAGTGCTTCTTCGCAAATAATGTGTGAGTCAGTGTAGTGCTTCTTCCCAAATAAGTGTGTGTCAGTGTAGTGCTTCTTCCCAAACAGGTGTGTGTCTGTGTATTGCTTCCTCCTTAATAGGTGTGTGTCTGTGTAGTGCTTCTTCCCAAATAGGTGTGTGTCTGTGTAGTGCTTCTTCCCAAATAGGTGTGTGTCTGTGTAGTGCTTCTTCCCAAATAGGTGTGTGTCAGTGTAGTGCTTCTTCCCAAATAGGTGTGTGTCAGTGTAGTGCTTCTTCCCAAATAAGTGTGTGTCAGTGTAGTGCTTCTTCCCAAATAGGTGTGTGTCAGTGTAGTGTTTCTTCCCAAATAGGTGTGTGTCAGTGTAGTGCATCTTCCCAAATAGGTGTGTGTCAGTGTAGTGCTTGTTACCAAATTGGTGTGAGTCAGTGTAGTGCTTCCTTTCAATTAGGAGTGTTTCTGTGTAGTGCTTCTTACCAAATAGGTGTGTGTCTGTGTAGTGCTTCTTCCCAAATAGGTGTGTATCAGTGTAGTGCTTCTTCCCAAATAGGTGTGTGTCTGTGTGGTGCTTCTTCCCAAATAAGTGTGTGTCAGTGTAGTACTTTATCCCAAATAAGTGTGTGTCAGTGTAGTGCATCTTCACAAATACGTGTGTGTCAGTGTAGTGCTTCTTCACAAATACGTGTGTGTCAGTGTAGAGCTTCTTCCCAAATACGTGTGTGTCAGTGTAGTGCTTCATCCCAAATAAGTGTGTGTCTGTGTAGTGCTTCTTCCCAAATAGGTGTGTGTCTGTGTAGTGCTTCTTCCCAAATAGGTGTGTGTCTGTGTAGTGCTTCTTCCCAAATAGGTGTGTGTCAGTGTAGTGCTTCTTCCCAAATAGGTGTGTGTCAGTGTAGTGCATCTTCCCAAATAGGTGTGTGTCAGTGTAGTGCTTGTTCCCAAATAGGTGTGAGTCAGTGTAGTGCTTCCTTTCAATTAGGAGTGTTTCTGTGTAGTGCTTCTTCCCAAATAGGTGTGTGTCTGTGTAGTGCTTCTTCCCAAATAGGTGTGTGTCTGTGTAGTGCTTCTTCCCAAATAGGTGTGTGTCAGTGTAGTGCTTCTTCCCAAATAGGTGTGTGTCAGTGTAGTGCATCTTCCCAAATAGGTGTGTGTCAGTGTAGTGCTTGTTCCCAAATAGGTGTGAGTCAGTGTAGTGCTTCCTTTCAATTAGGAGTGTTTCTGTGTAGTGCTTCTTCCCAAATAGGTGTGTGTCTGTGTAGTGCTTCTTCCCAAATAGGTGTGAGTCAGTGTAGTGCTTCCTTTCAATTAGGAGTGTTTCTGTGTAGTGCTTCTTCCCAAATAGGTGTGTGTCTGTGTAGTGCTTCTTCCCAAATAGGTGTGTGTCAGTGTAGTGCTTCTTCCCAAATAAGTGTGTTTCAGTGTAGTGCTTCTTCCCAAATAAGTGTGATTCAGTGTAGTGCTTCTTCCCAAATAAGTGTGATTCAGTGTAGTGCTTCTTCGCAGATAAGTGTGTGTCAGTGTAGTGCTTCTTCCCAAATAAGTGTGTGTCAGTGTAGTGCTTCTTCCCAAACAGGTGTGTGTCTGTGTATTGCTTCCTCCCTAATAGGTGTGTGTCTGTGTAGTGCTTCTTCCCAAATAGGTGTGTGTCTGTGTAGTGCTTCTTCCCAAATAGGTGTGTGTCTGTGTAGTGCTTCTTCCCAAATAGGTGTGTGTCTGTGTAGTGCTTCTTCCCAAATAGGTGTGTGTCAGTGTAGTGCTTCTTCCCAAATAGGTGTGTGTCAGTGTAGTGCTTCTTCCCAAATACGTGTGTGTCAGTGTAGTGCTTCTTCCCAAATACGTGTGTGTCAGTGTAGTGCTTCTTCCCAAATAGGTGTGTGTCAGTGTAGTGCTTCTTCCCAAATAGGTGTGTGTCAGTGTAGTGCTTCTTCCCAAATACGTGTGTGTCAGTGTAGTGCTTCTTCCCAAATAGGTGTGTGTCAGTGTAGTGCTTCTTCCCAAATAGGTGTGTGTCAGTGTAGTGCATCTTCCCAAATAGGTGTGTGTCAGTGTAGTGCTTGTTCCCAAATAGGTGTGAGTCAGTGTAGTGCTTCCTTTCAATTAGGAGTGTTTCTGTGTAGTGCTTCTTCCCAAATAGGTGTGTGTCTGTGTAGTGCTTCTTCCCAAATAGGTGTGTGTCAGTGTAGTGCTTCTTCCCAAATAGGTGTGTGTCAGTGTAGTGTTTCTTCCCAAATAGGTGTGTGTCTGTGTGGTGCTTCTTCCCAAATAAGTGTGTGTCAGTGTAGTACTTTATCCCAAATAAGTGTGTGTCAGTGTAGTGCATCTTCACAAATACGTGTGTGTCAGTGTAGTGCTTCTTCACAAATACGTGTGTGTCAGTGTAGAGCTTCTTCCCAAATACGTGTGTGTCAGTGTAGTGCTTCATCCCAAATAAGTGTGTGTCTGCGTAGTGCTTCTTCCCAAATAGGTGTGTGTCTGTGTAGTGCTTCTTCCCAAATAGGTGTGTGTCTGTGTAGTGCTTCTTCCCAATTAGGTGTGTGTCTGTGTAGTGCTTCTTCCCAAATAGGTGTGTGTCTGTGTAGTGCTTCTTCCCAAATAGGTGTGTGTCTGTGAAGTGCTTCTTCACAAATAGGTGTGTGTCTGTGTAGTGATTCTTCCCGAATATGTGTGTGTCTGTGTAGTGCTACTTCCCAAATAGGTGTGTGTCTGTGTAGTGAATCTTCCCAAATAAGTGTGTGTCAATGTAGTGCTTCTTCCCAAATGAGTGTGTGTCAGTGCAGTGCTTCTTCCCAAATAAGTGTGTGTAAGTGTTGAGCTTCTTTGCAAATAACTGTGAGTCAGTGTAGTGCTTCTTCACAAATAAGTGTGTGTCAGTGTAGTGCTCCTTCCCAAATAGGTGTGTGTCAGTGTAGTGCTTCTTGCCAAATAGGTGTGTGTCAGTGTAGTCCTTCTTCCCAAATAAGTGTGTGTCCGTGTAGTGCTTCTTACCAAATAGGTGTGTGTCAGTGTAGTGCTTCCTCCTAAATAGGTGTGTGTCTGTGTAGTGCTTCTTCCCAAATAGGTGTGTGTCTGTGTAGTGCTTCTTCCCAAATAGGTGTGTGTCAGTGTAGTGCTTCTTCCCAAATAGGTGTGTGTCAGTGTAGTGTTTCTTCCCAAATAGGTGTGTGTCTGTGTGGTGCTTCTTCCCAAATAAGTGTGTGTCAGTGTAGTACTTTATCCCAAATAAGTGTGTGTCAGTGTAGTGCATCTTCACAAATACGTGTGTGTCAGTGTAGTGCTTCTTCACAAATACGTGTGTGTCAGTGTAGAGCTTCTTCCCAAATACGTGTGTGTCAGTGTAGTGCTTCATCCCAAATAAGTGTGTGTCTGTGTAGTGCTTCTTCCCAAATAGGTGTGTGTCAGTGTAGTGCTTCTTCCCAAATAAGTGTGTTTCAATGTAGTGCTTCTTCCCAAATAAGTGTGATTCAGTGTAGTGCTTCTTCCCAAATAAGTGTGATTCAGTGTAGTGCTTCTTCGCAGATAAGTGTGAGTCAGTGTAGTGCTTCTTCCCAAATAAGTGTGTGTCAGTGTAGTGCTTCTTCCCAAACAGGTGTGTGTCTGTGTATTGCTTCCTCCCTAATAGGTGTGTGTCTGTGTAGTGCTTCTTCCCAAATAGGTGTGTGTCTGTGTAGTGCTTCTTCCCAAATAGGTGTGTGTCTGTGTAGTGCTTCTTCCCAAATAGGTGTGTGTCAGTGTAGTGCTTCTTCCCAAATAGGTGTGTGTCAGTGTAGTGCTTCTTCCCAAATACGTGTGTGTCAGTGTAGTGCTTCTTCCCAAATAGGTGTGTGTCAGTGTAGTGCTTCTTCCCAAATAGGTGTGTGTCAGTGTAGTGCTTCTTCCCAAATACGTGTGTGTCAGTGTAGTGCTTCTTCCCAAATAGGTGTGTGTCAGTGTAGTGCTTCTTCCCAAATAGGTGTGTGTCAGTGTAGTGCATCTTCCCAAATAGGTGTGTGTCAGTGTAGTGCTTGTTCCCAAATAGGTGTGAGTCAGTGTAGTGCTTCCTTTCAATTAGGAGTGTTTCTGTGTAGTGCTTCTTCCCAAATAGGTGTGTGTCTGTGTAGTGCTTCTTCTCAAATAGGTGTGTGTCAGTGTAGTGCTTCTTACCAAATAGGTGTGTGTCTGTGTGGTGCTTCTTCCCAAATAAGTGTGTGTCAGTGTAGTACTTTATCCCAAATAAGTGTGTGTCAGTGTAGTGCATCTTCACAAATACGTGTGTGTCAGTGTAGTGCTTCTTCACAAATACGTGTGTGTCAGTGTAGAGCTTCTTCCCAAATACGTGTGTGTCAGTGTAGTGCTTCATCCCAAATAAGTGTGTGTCTGTGTAGTGCTTCTTCCCAAATAGGTGTGTGTCTGTGTAGTGCTTCTTCCCAAATAGGTGTGTGTCTGTGTAGTGCTTCTTCCCAAATAGGTGTGTGTCAGTGTAGTGCTTCTTCCCAAATACGTGTGTGTCAGTGTAGTGCATCTTCCCAAATAGGTGTGTGTCAGTGTAGTGCTTGTTCCCAATTAGGTGTGAGTCAGTGTAGTGCTTCCTTTCAATTAGGAGTGTTTCTGTGTAGTGCTTCTTCCCAAATAGGTGTGTGTCTGTGTAGTGCTTCTTCCCAAATAGGTGTGTGTCAGTGTAGTGCATCTTCCCAAATAGGTGTGTGTCAGTGTAGTGCTTGTTCCCAAATAGGTGTGAGTCAGTGTAGTGCTTCCTTTCAATTAGGAGTGTTTCTGTGTAGTGCTTCTTCCCCAATAGGTGTGTGTCTGTGTAGTGCTTCTTCCCAAATAGGTGTGTGTCAGTGTAGTGCTTCTTCCCAAATAGGTGTGAGTCTGTGTCGTGCTTCTTCCCAAATAAGTGTGTGTCAGTGTAGTGCTTCTTCCCAAATAAGTGTGTGTCAGTGTAGTGCTTCTTCCCAAAAAGTGTATGTAAGTGTCGAGCTTCTTCGCAAATAAATTTGGGTCAGTGTAGTGCTTCTTCCCAAATAAGTGTGTGTCAGTGTAGTGCTTCTTCCCAAATAAGTGTGTCAGTGTAGTGCTTCTTCATGAATAAGTGTGTGTCAGTGTAGTCCTTCTTCCCAAATAAGTGTGTGTCCGTGTAGTGCTTCTTACCAAATAGGTGTGTGTCAGTGTTGTGCTACATCCCAAATATGTGTGTGTCTGTGAATTGCTTCTTCACAAATAGGTGTGTGTCTGTGAAGTGCTTCTTCCCAAATAGTTGGTGTCAGTGTAGTGCTTGTCCTCAAATAGGTGTGTGTCAGTGTAGTGCTTGTCCCCAAATAGTTGTGTGTCAGTGTAGTGCTTGTTCCCAAATAGGTGTGAGTCAGTGTAGTGCTTCTTTTCAATTAGGAGTGTTTCTGTGTAGTGCTTCTTCCCAAATAGGTGTGTGTCTGTGTAGTGCTTCCTTCTAAATAGGTGTGTGTCTGTGTAGTGCTTCTTCCCAAATAGGTGTGTGTCAGTGTAGTGCTTCTTGCCAAATAGGTGTGTGTCAGTGCAGTCCCTCTTCCCAAATAAGTGTGTGTCCGTGTAGTGCTTCTTACCAAATAGGTGTGTGTCAGTGTTGTGCTTCTTCCCAAATAAGTGTGT
Source organism: Schistocerca gregaria (assembly GCF_023897955.1). Taxonomy (NCBI): domain Eukaryota; kingdom Metazoa; phylum Arthropoda; class Insecta; order Orthoptera; family Acrididae; genus Schistocerca; species Schistocerca gregaria. The sequence continues at coordinate 2,139,300 of NW_026061713.1, read as the reverse complement.
GTCAGTGTAGTGCTTCTTCCCAAATAAGTGTGTGTCAGTGTAGTGCTTCTTCCCAAATAGATGTGGGTCCGTGTAGTGCTTCTTCCCAAATAGGTGTGTGTCAGTGTAGTGCTTGTCCCCAAATAGGTGTGTGTCAGTGTAGTGGTTGTCCCCAAACAGGTGTGTGTCAGTGTAGTGCTTATCAGCAAATAGGTGTGTGTCAGTGTAGTGCTTCTTCCCAAATAGGTGTGTGTCTGTGTAGTGCTTCTTCCCAAATGGGTGTGTGTCTGTGTAGTGCTTCTTCCCAAATTGGTGTGTGTCAGTGTAGTGCCTCTACCCAAATAAGTGTGAGTCAGTGTAGTGCTTCTTCCCAAATAAGTGTGTGTCAGTGTAGTGCTTCTTTCCAAATAGGTGTGTGTCAGCGTAGTGCTTCTTCCAAAGTAGGTGTGTGTCAGTGAAGTGCTTCTTCCCAAATAGGTGTGTGTCAGTGTAGTGCTTCTTGCCAAATAGGTGTGTGTCAGTGTAGTCCTTCATCCCAAATAAGTGTGTGTCCGTGTAGTGCTTCTTACCTAATAGGTGTATGTCAGTGTTGTGCTTCTTCCCAAATAAGTGTGTGTCAGTGTAGTGCTTCTTCCCAAATAAGTGTGTGTCAGTGTAGTGCTTCTTCCCAAATAGATGTGGGTCCGTGTAGTGCTTCTTCTTAAATAGGTGTGTGTCAGTGTAGTGCTTGTCCCCAAATTGGTGTGTGTCAGTGTAGTGCTTGTCCCCAAACAGGTGTGTGTCAGTGTAGTGCTTGTCAGAAAATATGTGTGTGTCAGTGTAGTGCTTCATCCCAAATAGGTGTGTGTCAGTGTAGTGCTTCCTCCCAAATAGTTGTGTGTCAGTGTAGTGCATCTTCCCAAATAAGTGTGTGTAAGTGTAGTGCTTCTTCCCAAATAAGTGTGATTCAGTGTAGTGCTTCTTCCCAAATAAGTGTGATTCAGTGTAGTGCTTCTTCGCAAATAAGTGTGAGTCAGTGTAGTGCTTCTTCCCAAATAAGTGTGTGTCAGTGTAGTGCTTCTTTTCAAATAAGTGTGTGTCTGTGTAGTGCTTCTTCCCAAATAGGTGTGTGTCTGTGTAGTGCTTCCTTCTAAATAGGTGCGTGTCTGTGTAGTGCTTCTTCCCAAATAGGTGTGTGTCTGTGTAGTGCTTCTTCCCAAATAGGTGTGTGTCTGTGTAGTGCTTCTTCCCAAATAGGTGTGAGTCTGTGTCGTGCTTCTTCCCAAATAAGTGTGTGTCAGTGTAGTGCTTCTTCCCAAATAAGTGTGTGTCAGTGTAGTGCTTCTTCCCAAAAAGTGTATGTAAGTGTAAAGCTTCTTCGCAAATAAGTTTGGGTCAGTGTAGTGCTTCTTCCCAAATAAGTGTGTGTCAGTGTAGTGCTTCTTCCCAAATAAGTGTGTCAGTGTAGTGCTTCTTCCAGAATAAGTGTGTGTCAGTGTAGTCCTTCTTCCCAAATAAGTGTGTGTCAGTGTAGTGCTTGTTCCCAAATAGGTGTGTGTCAGTGTAGTGCTTGTTCCCAAATAGGTGTGAGTCAGTGTAGTGCTTCTTTTCAAATAGGAGTGTTTCTGTGTAGTGCTTCTTCCCAAATAGGTGTGTGTCTGTGTAGTGCTTCCTTCTAAATAGGTGTGTGTCTGTGTAGTGCTTCTTCCCAAATAGGTGTGTGTCAGTGTAGTGCTTCTGGCCAAATAGGTGTGTGTCAGTGCAGTCCCTCTTCCCAAATAAGTGTGTGTCCGTGTAGTGCTTCTTACCAAATAGGTGTGTGTCAGTGTTGTGCTTCTTCCCAAATAAGTGTGTGTCAGTGTAGTGCTTCTTCCCAAATAAGTGTGATTAAGTGGAGTGCTTCTTCCCAGATAAGTGTGATTCAGTGTAGTGCTTCTTCGCAAATAAGTGTGAGTCAGTGTAGTGCTTCTTCCCAAATAAGTGTGTGTCAGTGTAGTGCTTCTGGCCAAATAGGTGTGTGTCAGTGTAGTGCTTCTGGCCAAATAGGTGTGTGTCAGTGCAGTCCCTCTTCCCAAATAAGTGTGTGTCCGTGTAGTGCTTCTTACCAAATAGGTGTGTGTCAGTGTTGTGCTTCTTCCCTAATAAGTGTGTGTCAGTGTAGTGCTTCTTCCCAAATATGTGTGTGTCAGTGTAGTGCTTCTTCCCAAATAGGTGTGGGTCCGTGTAGTGCTTCTTCCCAAATAGGTGTGTGTCAGTGTAGTGCTTGTCCCCAAATAGGTGTGTGTCAGTGTAGTGGTTGTCCCCAAACAGGTGTGTGTCAGTGTAGTGCTTATCAGCAAATAGGTGTGTGTCAGTGTAGTGCTTCTTCCCAAATAGGTGTGTGACAGTGTAGTGCTTCCTCCCAAATAGGTGTGTGTCAGTGTAGTGCATCTTAACAAATAAGTGTGTGTCAGTGTAGTGCTTCTTCCCAAATAAGTGTGTGTCAGTGTAGTGCTTCTTCCCAAATAAGTGTGATTCAGTGTAGTGCTTCTTCCCAGATAAGTGTGATTCAGTGTAGTGCTTCTTCGCAAATAAGTGTGAGTCAGTGTAGTGCTTCTTCCCAAATAAGTGTGTGTCAGTGTAGTGCTTCTTTTCAAATAAGTGTGTGTCTGTGTAGTGCTTCTTCCCAAATAGGTGTGTGTCTGTGTAGTGCTTCCTCCTAAATAGGTGTGTGTCTGTGTAGTGCTTCTTCCCAAATAGGTGTGTGTCTGTGTAGTGCCTCTTCCCAAATAAGTGTGTCAGTTTAGTGCTTCTTCCCAAATAAGTGTGTGTCAGTGTAGTGCTTCTTCCCAAATAGGTGTGTGTCAGTGTAGTGCTTCTTCCCAAATAAGTGTGTGTCAGTGTAGTGCTTCTTCCCAAACAGGTGTGTGTCTGTGTATTGCTTCCTCCTTAATAGGTGTGTGTCTGTGTAGTGCTTCTTCCCAAATAGGTGTGTGTCTGTGTAGTGCTTCTTCCCAAATAGGTGTGTGTCTGTGTAGTGCTTCTTCCCAAATAGGTGTGTGTCAGTGTAGTGCTTCTTCCCAAATAGGTGTGTGTCAGTGTAGTGCTTCTTCCTAAATACGTGTGTGTCAGTGTAGTGCTTCTTCCCAAATAGGTGTGTGTCAGTGTAGTGCTTCTTCCCAAATAGATGTGGGTCCGTGTAGTGCTTCTTCCCAAATAGGTGTGTGTCAGTGTAGTGCTTGTCCTCAAATAGGTGTGTGTCAGTGTAGTCCTTGTCCCCAAATAGGTGTGTGTCAGTGTAGTGCTTGTCAGCAAATAGGTGTGTATCAGTGTAGTGCTTCTTCCCAAATAGGTGTGTGTCTGTGTAGTGATTCTTCCCAAATGGGTGTGTGTCTGTGTAGTGCTTCTTCCCAAATAGGTGTGTGTCAGTGTAGTGCCTCTTCCCAAATAAGTGTGTGTCAGTGTAGTGCTTCTTCCCAAATAAGTGTGTGTCAGTGTAGTGCTTCTTCCCAAATAGGTGTGTGTCAGTGTAGTGCTTCTTCCCAAATAAGTGTGATTCAGTGAAGTGCTTCTTCCCAAATAGGTGTGTGTCAGTGTAGTCCTTCTTCCCAAATAAGTGTGTGTCCATGTAGTGCTTCTTACCTAATAGGTGTGTGTCAGTGTCGAGCTTCTTCGCAAATAAGTTTGAGTCAGTGTAGTGCTTCTTCCCAAATAAGTGTGTGTCAGTGTAGTGCTTCTTCCCAAATAAGTGTGTGTCAGTGTAGTGCTTCTTCCAGAATAAGTGTGTGTCAGTGTAGTGCTTCTTCCCAAATAAGTGCGTGTCAGTGTAGTGTTTCTTCCCAAAGAAGTGTGTGTCAGTGTAGTGCTTCTTCCCAAATATATGTGTGTCAGTGTAGTGCATCTCCCCAAATAAGTTTGTGTCAGTGTAGCGCTTCTTCCCAAATAAGTGTGTGTCAGTGTAGTGCTTCTTCCCAAATAGATGTGGGTCCGTGTAGTGCTTCTTCCAAAATAGGTGTGTGTCAGTGTAGTGCGTGTCCCCAAATAGGTGTGTGTCAGTGTAGTGCTTGTCCCCAAATAGGTGTGTGTCAGTGTACTGCTTGTCAGCAAATAGGTGTGTGTCAGTGTAGTGCTTCTTCCCAAATAGGTGTGTGTCAGTGTAGTGCTTCTTCCCAAATAGGTGTGTGTCAGTGTAGTGCTTCTTACCATATAAGTGTGTGTCAGTGTAGTGCTTCTTCCCAAATAAGTGTGTTTCAGTGTAGTGCTTCTTCCCAAATAAGTGTGAATCAGTGTAGTGCTTCTTCGCAAATAAGTGTGATTCAGTGTAGTGCTTCTTCGCAAATAATGTGTGAGTCAGTGTAGTGCTGCTTCCCAAATAAGTGTGTGTCAGTGTAGTGCTTCTTCCCAAACAGGTGTGTGTCTGTGTATTGCTTCCTCCTTAATAGGTGTGTGTCTGTGTAGTGCTTCTTCCCAAATAGGTGTGTGTCTGTGTAGTGCTTCTTCCCAAATAGGTGTGTGTCTGTGTAGTGCTTCTTCCCAAATAGGTGTGTGTCAGTGTAGTGCTTCTTCCCAAATAGGTGTGTGTCAGTGTAGTGCTTCTTCCCAAATAAGTGTGTGTCAGTGTAGTGCTTCTTCCCAAATAGGTGTGTGTCAGTGTAGTGTTTCTTCCCAAATAGGTGTGTGTCAGTGTAGTGCATCTTCCCAAATAGGTGTGTGTCAGTGTAGTGCTTGTTACCAAATTGGTGTGAGTCAGTGTAGTGCTTCCTTTCAATTAGGAGTGTTTCTGTGTAGTGCTTCTTACCAAATAGGTGTGTGTCTGTGTAGTGCTTCTTCCCAAATAGGTGTGTATCAGTGTAGTGCTTCTTCCCAAATAGGTGTGTGTCTGTGTGGTGCTTCTTCCCAAATAAGTGTGTGTCAGTGTAGTACTTTATCCCAAATAAGTGTGTGTCAGTGTAGTGCATCTTCACAAATACGTGTGTGTCAGTGTAGTGCTTCTTCACAAATACGTGTGTGTCAGTGTAGAGCTTCTTCCCAAATACGTGTGTGTCAGTGTAGTGCTTCATCCCAAATAAGTGTGTGTCTGTGTAGTGCTTCTTCCCAAATAGGTGTGTGTCTGTGTAGTGCTTCTTCCCAAATAGGTGTGTGTCTGTGTAGTGCTTCTTCCCAAATAGGTGTGTGTCAGTGTAGTGCTTCTTCCCAAATAGGTGTGTGTCAGTGTAGTGCATCTTCCCAAATAGGTGTGTGTCAGTGTAGTGCTTGTTCCCAAATAGGTGTGAGTCAGTGTAGTGCTTCCTTTCAATTAGGAGTGTTTCTGTGTAGTGCTTCTTCCCAAATAGGTGTGTGTCTGTGTAGTGCTTCTTCTCAAATAGGTGTGTGTCAGTGTAGTGCTTCTTACCAAATAGGTGTGTGTCTGTGTGGTGCTTCTTCCCAAATAAGTGTGTGTCAGTGTAGTACTTTATCCCAAATAAGTGTGTGTCAGTGTAGTGCATCTTCACAAATACGTGTGTGTCAGTGTAGTGCTTCTTCACAAATACGTGTGTGTCAGTGTAGAGCTTCTTCCCAAATACGTGTGTGTCAGTGTAGTGCTTCATCCCAAATAAGTGTGTGTCTGTGTAGTGCTTCTTCCCAAATAGGTGTGTGTCTGTGTAGTGCTTCTTCCCAAATAGGTGTGTGTCTGTGTAGTGCTTCTTCCCAAATAGGTGTGTGTCAGTGTAGTGCTTCTTCCCAAATAGGTGTGTGTCAGTGTAGTGCATCTTCCCAAATAGGTGTGTGTCAGTGTAGTGCTTGTTCCCAAATAGGTGTGAGTCAGTGTAGTGCTTCCTTTCAATTAGGAGTGTTTCTGTGTAGTGCTTCTTCCCAAATTGGTGTGTGTCTGTGTAGTGCTTCTTCCCAAATAGGTGTGAGTCAGTGTAGTGCTTCCTTTCAATTAGGAGTGTTTCTGTGTAGTGCTTCTTCCCAAATAGGTGTGTGTCTGTGTAGTGCTTCTTCCCAAATAGGTGTGTGTCAGTGTAGTGCTTCTTCCCAAATAAGTGTGTTTCAGTGTAGTGCTTCTTCCCAAATAAGTGTGATTCAGTGTAGTGCTTCTTCCCAAATAAGTGTGATTCAGTGTAGTGCTTCTTCGCAGATAAGTGTGAGTCAGTGTAGTGCTTCTTCCCAAATAAGTGTGTGTCAGTGTAGTGCTTCTTCCCAAACAGGTGTGTGTCTGTGTATTGCTTCCTCCCTAATAGGTGTGTGTCTGTGTAGTGCTTCTTCCCAAATAGGTGTGTGTCTGTGTAGTGCTTCTTCCCAAATAGGTGTGTGTCTGTGTAGTGCTTCTTCCCAAATAGGTGTGTGTCAGTGTAGTGCTTCTTCCCAAATAGGTGTGTGTCAGTGTAGTGCTTCTTCCCAAATACGTGTGTGTCAGTGTAGTGCTTCTTCCCAAATAGGTGTGTGTCAGTGTAGTGCTTCTTCCCAAATAGGTGTGTGTCAGTGTAGTGCTTCTTCCCAAATACGTGTGTGTCAGTGTAGTGCTTCTTCCCAAATAGGTGTGTGTCAGTGTAGTGCTTCTTCCCAAATAGGTGTGTGTCAGTGTAGTGCATCTTCCCAAATAGGTGTGTGTCAGTGTAGTGCTTGTTCCCAAATAGGTGTGAGTCAGTGTAGTGCTTCCTTTCAATTAGGAGTGTTTCTGTGTAGTGCTTCTTCCCAAATAGGTGTGTGTCTGTGTAGTGCTTCTTCCCAAATAGGTGTGTGTCAGTGTAGTGCTTCTTCCCAAATAGGTGTGTGTCAGTGTAGTGTTTCTTCCCAAATAGGTGTGTGTCTGTGTGGTGCTTCTTCCCAAATAAGTGTGTGTCAGTGTAGTACTTTATCCCAAATAAGTGTGTGTCAGTGTAGTGCATCTTCACAAATACGTGTGTGTCAGTGTAGTGCTTCTTCACAAATACGTGTGTGTCAGTGTAGAGCTTCTTCCCAAATACGTGTGTGTCAGTGTAGTGCTTCATCCCAAATAAGTGTGTGTCTGTGTAGTGCTTCTTCCCAAATAGGTGTGTGTCTGTGTAGTGCTTCTTCCCAAATAGGTGTGTGTCTGTGTAGTGCTTCTTCCCAATTAGGTGTGTGTCTGTGTAGTGCTTCTTCCCAAATAGGTGTGTGTCTGTGTAGTGCTTCTTCCCAAATAGGTGTGTGTCTGTGAAGTGCTTCTTCACAAATAGGTGTGTGTCTGTGTAGTGATTCTTCCCGAATATGTGTGTGTCTGTGTAGTGCTACTTCCCAAATAGGTGTGTGTCTGTGTAGTGAATCTTCCCAAATAAGTGTGTGTCAATGTAGTGCTTCTTCCCAAATGAGTGTGTGTCAGTGTAGTGCTTCTTCCCAAATAAGTGTGTGTAAGTGTTGAGCTTCTTTGCAAATAACTGTGAGTCAGTGTAGTGCTTCTTCACAAATAAGTGTGTGTCAGTGTAGTGCTCCTTCCCAAATAGGTGTGTGTCAGTGTAGTGCTTCTTGCCAAATAGGTGTGTGTCAGTGTAGTCCTTCTTCCCAAATAAGTGTGTGTCCGTGTAGTGCTTCTTACCAAATAGGTGTGTGTCAGTGTAGTGCTTCCTCCTAAATAGGTGTGTGTCTGTGTAGTGCTTCTTCCCAAATAGGTGTGTGTCTGTGTAGTGCTTCTTCCCAAATAGGTGTGTGTCAGTGTAGTGCTTCTTCCCAAATAGGTGTGTGTCAGTGTAGTGTTTCTTCCCAAATAGGTGTGTGTCTGTGTGGTGCTTCTTCCCAAATATGTGTGTGTCAGTGTAGTACTTTATCCCAAATAAGTGTGTGTCAGTGTAGTGCATCTTCACAAATACGAGTGTGTCAGTGTAGTGCTTCTTCACAAATACGTGTGTGTCAGTGTAGAGCTTCTTCCCAAATACGTGTGTGTCAGTGTAGTGCTTCATCCCAAATAAGTGTGTGTCTGTGTAGTGCTTCTTCCCAAATAGGTGTGTGTCAGTGTAGTGCTTCTTCCAAAATAAGTGTGTTTCAATGTAGTGCTTCTTCCCAAATAAGTGTGATTCAGTGTAGTGCTTCTTCCCAAATAAGTGTGATTCAGTGTAGTGCTTCTTCGCAGATAAGTGTGAGTCAGTGTAGTGCTTCTTCCCAAATAAGTGTGTGTCAGTGTAGTGCTTCTTCCCAAACAGGTGTGTGTCTGTGTATTGCTTCCTCCCTAATAGGTGTGTGTCTGTGTAGTGCTTCTTCCCAAATAGGTGTGTGTCTGTGTAGTGCTTCTTCCCAAATAGGTGTGTGTCTGTGTAGTGCTTCTTCCCAAATAGGTGTGTGTCAGTGTAGTGCTTCTTCCCAAATAGGTGTGTGTCAGTGTAGTGCTTCTTCCCAAATACGTGTGTGTCAGTGTAGTGCTTCTTCCCAAATAGGTGTGTGTCAGTGTAGTGCTTCTTCCCAAATAGGTGTGTGTCAGTGTAGTGCTTCTTCCCAAATACGTGTGTGTCAGTGTAGTGCTTCTTCCCAAATAGGTGTGTGTCAGTGTAGTGCTTCTTCCCAAATAGGTGTGTGTCAGTGTAGTGCATCTTCCCAAATAGGTGTGTGTCAGTGTAGTGCTTGTTCCCAAATAGGTGTGAGTCAGTGTAGTGCTTCCTTTCAATTAGGAGTGTTTCTGTGTAGTGCTTCTTCCCAAATAGGTGTGTGTCTGTGTAGTGCTTCTTCTCAAATAGGTGTGTGTCAGTGTAGTGCTTCTTACCAAATAGGTGTGTGTCTGTGTGGTGCTTCTTCCCAAATAAGTGTGTGTCAGTGTAGTACTTTATCCCAAATAAGTGTGTGTCAGTGTAGTGCATCTTCACAAATACGTGTGTGTCAGTGTAGTGCTTCTTCACAAATACGTGTGTGTCAGTGTAGAGCTTCTTCCCAAATACGTGTGTGTCAGTGTAGTGCTTCATCCCAAATAAGTGTGTGTCTGTGTAGTGCTTCTTCCCAAATAGGTGTGTGTCTGTGTAGTGCTTCTTCCCAAATAGGTGTGTGTCTGTGTAGTGCTTCTTCCCAAATAGGTGTGTGTCAGTGTAGTGCTTCTTCCCAAATAGGTGTGTGTCAGTGTGGTGCATCTTCCCAAATAGGTGTGTGTCAGTGTAGTGCTTGTTCCCAAATAGGTGAGAGTCAGTGTAGTGCTTCCTTTCAATTAGGAGTGTTTCTGTGTAGTGCTTCTTCCCAAATAGGTGTGTGTCTGTGTAGTGCTTCTTCCCAAATAGGTGTGTGTCAGTGTAGTGCTTCTTCCCAAATAGGTGTGTGTCAGTGTAGTGTTTCTTCCCAAATAGGTGTGTGTCTGTGTGGTGCTTCTTCCCAAATAAGTGTGTGTCAGTGTAGTACTTTATCCCAAATAAGTGTGTGTCAGTGTAGTGCATCTTCACAAATACGTGTGTGTCAGTGTAGTGCTTCTTCACAAATACGTATGTGTCAGTGTAGAGCTTCTTCCCAAATACGTGTGTGTCAGTGTAGTGCTTCATCCCAAATAAGTGTGTGTCTGTGTAGTGCTTCTTCCCAAATAGGTGTGTGTCAGTGTAGTGCTTCTTCCCAAATAAGTGTGTTTCAGTGTAGTGCTTCTTCCCAAATAAGTGTGATTCAGTGTAGTGCTTCTTCCCAAATAAGTGTGATTCAGTGTAGTGCTTCTTCGCAGATAAGTGTGAGTCAGTGTAGTGCTTCTTCCCAAATAAGTGTGTGTCAGTGTAGTGCTTCTTCCCAAATAGGTGTGTGTCTGTGTAGTGCTTCTTCCCAAATAGGTGTGTGTCTGTGTAGTGCTTCTTCCCAAATAGGTGTGTGTCAGTGTAGTGCTTCTTCTCAAATAGGTGTGTGTCAGTGTAGTGCTTCTTCCCAAATACGTGTGTGTCAGTGTAGTGCTTCTTCCCAAATAGGTGTGTGTCAGTGTAGTGCTTCTTCCCAAATAGGTGTGTGTCAGTGTAGTGCTTCTTCCCAAATACGTGTGTGTCAGTGTAGTGCTTCTTCCCAAATAGGTGTGTGTCAGTGTAGTGCTTCTTCCCAAATAGGTGTGTGTCAGTGTAGTGCATCTTCCCAAATAGGTGTGTGTCAGTGTAGTGCTTGTTCCCAAATAGGTGTGAGTCAGTGTAGTGCTTCCTTTCAATTAGGAGTGTTTCTGTGTAGTGCTTCTTCCCAAATAGGTGTGTGTCTGTGTAGTGCTTCTTCCCAAATAGGTGTGTGTCAGTGTAGTGCTTCTTCCCAAATAGGTGTGTGTCAGTGTAGTGTTTCTTCCCAAATAGGTGTGTGTCTGTGTGGTGCTTCTTCCCAAATAAGTGTGTGTCAGTGTAGTACTTTATCCCAAATAAGTGTGTGTCAGTGTAGTGCATCTTCACAAATACGTGTGTGTCAGTGTAGTGCTTCTTCACAAATACGTGTGTGTCAGTGTAGAGCTTCTTCCCAAATACGTGTGTGTCAGTGTAGTGCTTCATCCCAAATAAGTGTGTGTCTGTGTAGTGCTTCTTCCCAAATAGGTGTGTGTCTGTGTAGTGCTTCTTCCCAAATAGGTGCGTGTCTGTGTAGTGCTTCTTCCCAATTAGGTGTGTGTCTGTGTAGTGCTTCTTCCCAAATAGGTGTGTGTCTGTGTAGTGCTTCTTCCCAAATAGGTGTGTGTCTGTGAAGTGCTTCTTCACAATTAGGTTTGTGTCTGTGTAGTGATTCTTCCCGAATATGTGTGTGTCTGTGTAGTGCTACTTCCCAAATAGGTGTGTGCCTGTGTAGTGAATCTTCCCAAATAAGTGTGTGTCAATGTAGTGCTTCCTCCCAAATGAGTGTGTGTCAGTGTAGTGCTTCTTCCCAAATAAGTGTGTGTAAGTGTTGAGCTTCTTCGCAAATAACTGTGAGTCAGTGTAGTGCTTCTTCACAAATAAGTGTGTGTCAGTGTAGTGCTCCTTCCCAAATAGGTGTGTGTCAGTGTAGTGCTTCTTGCCAAATAGGTGTGTGTCAGTGTAGTCCTTCTTCCCAAATAAGTGTGTGTCCGTGTAGTGCTTCTTACCAAATAGGTGTGTGTCAGTGTAGTGCTTCCTCCTAAATAGGTGTGTGTCTGTGTAGTGCTTCTTCCCAAATAGGTATGTGTCTGTGTAGTGCTTCTTCCCAAATAGGTGTGTGTCTGTGTAGTGCTTCTTCCCAAATAGGTGTGAGTCTGTGTCGTGCTTCTTCCCAAATAAGTGTGTGTCAGTGTAGTGCTCCTTCCCATATAAGTGTGTGTCAGTGTAGTGCTTCTTCCCAAATAAGTGTGTGTAAGTGTGGAGCTTCTTCGCAAATAAGTTTGAGTCAGTGTAGTGCTTCTTCCCAAATAAGTGTGTGTCAGTGTAGTGCTTCTTCCCAAATAAGTGTGTGTCAGTGTAGTGCTTCTTCCAGAATAAGTGTGTGTCAGTGTAGTGCTTCTTCCCAAATAAGTGTGTGTCAGAGTAGTGTTTCTTCCCAAATAAGTGTGTGTCAGTGTAGTGCTTTTTCCCAAATATATGTGTGTCAGTGTAGTGCTTCTTCCCAAATAAGTGTGTGTCAGTGTAGTGCTTCTTCCCAAATAAGTGTGTGTCAGTGTAGTGCTTCTTCCCAAGTAGATGTGGGTCCGTGTAGTGCTTCTTCCAAAATAGGTGTGTGTCAGTGTAGTGCTTGTCCCCAAATAGGTGTGTAGTCAGTGTAGTGCTTGTCCCCAAATAGGTGTGTGTCAGTGTAGTGCTTGTCAACAAATAGGTGTGTGTCAGTGTAGTGCTTCTTCACAAATAGGTGTGTGTCAGTGTAGTGCTTCCTCCCAAATAGACGTGTGTCAGTGTAGTGCTTCTTCCCAAATAGGTGTGTGTCTGTGTAGTGCTTCTTCCCTAATATATGTGGGTCTGTGTAGTGCTTCTTCCCAAATATATGTGTATCAGTGTAGTGCTTCTTCCCAAATAGAAGTGTGTCACTGTAGTGATTCTTCTCAAATAGCTGTGTGTCAGTGTAGTGCTTCTTCTCAAATAGCTGTGTGTCAGTGTACTGCTTCTTCCCAAATAGGTGTGTGTCTGTATAGTGCTTCTTCCCAAATGGGTGTGTGCCTGTGTAGTGCTTCTTCCCAAATAGGTGTGTGTCAGTGTAGTGCCTCTTCCCAAATAAGTGTGTGTCAGTGTAGTGCTTCTTCCCAAATAAGTGTGTGTCAGTGTAGTGCTTCTTCCCAAATAGGTGTGTGTCAGTGTAGTGCTTCTTCCAAAATAGGTGTGTGTCAGTGAAGTGCTTCTTCCCAAATAGGTGTGTGTCAGTTCAGTGCTTCTTGCCAAATATGTGTGTGTCAGTGTAGTCCTTCTTCCCAAATAAGTGTGTGTCCGTGTAGTGCTTCTTACCAAATAAGTGTGTGTCAGTGTAGTGCTTCTTTTCAAATAAGTGTGTGTCTGTGTAGTACTTCTTCCCAAATAGGTGTGTGTATGTGTAGTGCTTCCTCCTAAATAGGTGTGTGTCTGTGTAGTGCTTCTTCCCAAATGGGTGTGTGTCTGTGTAGTGCTTCTTCCCAAATAGGAGTGTGTCAGTGTAGTGCCTCTTCTGAAATAAGTGTGTGTCAGTGTAGTGCTTCTTCCCAAATAAGTGTGTGTCAGTGTAGTGCTTCTTCCCAAATAGGTGTGTGTCAGTGTAGTGCTTCTTCCAAAATAGGTGTGTGTCAGTGAAGTGCTTCTTCCCAAATAGGTGTGTGTCAGTGTAGTGCTTCTTGCCAAATAGGTGAGTGTCAGTGTAGTGCTTCTTCCCTAATAAGTGTGTGTCAGTGTAGTGCTTCTTCCCAAATAAGTGTGTGTCAGTGTAGTGCTTCTTCCAAAATAGGTGTGTGTCAGTGTAGTGCTTCTTCCAGAATAGGTGTGTGTCAGTGAAGTGCTTCTTCCCAAATAGGTGTGTGTCAGTGTAGTGCTTCTTGCCAAATAGGTGTGTGTCAGTGTAGTCCTTCTTCCCAAATAAGTGTGTGTCCGTGTAGTGCTTCTTACCAAATAGGTGTGCGTCAGTGTTGTGCTTCTTCCCAAATAAGTGTGTGTCAGTGTAGTGTGTCAGTGTAGTGCTTCTTCCCAAATAGATGTGGGTCCGTGTAGTGCTTCTTCCCAAATAAGTGTGTGTCAGTGTAGTGCTTCTTCCCAAATAACTGTGTGTCAGTGTAGTGCTTCTTCCCAAATATATGTGTGTCAGTGTAGTGCTTCTTCCCAAATATTTGTGTGTCAGTGTAGTGATTGTCCCCAAATAGGTGTGTGTCAGTGTAGTGCTTGTCCCCAAATAGGTGTGTGTCAGTGTAGTGCTTGTCAGCAAATAGGTGTGTGTCAGTGTAGTGCTTCTTCCCAAATAGGTGTGTGTCAGTGTAGTGCTTCTTCCCAAATAGGTGTGTGTCAGTGTAGTGCTTCTTCCCAAATATGTGTGTATCAGTGTAGTGCTTCTTCCCAAATAGGTGTGTGTCAGTGTAGTGCTTCTTCTCAAATAGCTGTGTGTCAGTGTAGTGCTTCTTCCCAAATAGGTGTGGGTCAGTGTAGTGCTTCTTCCCAAATAAGTGTGTGTCAGTGTAGTGCTTCTTCCCAAATAGATGTGGGTCCGTGTAGTGCTTCCTCCCAAATAAGTGTGTGTCAGTGTAGTGCTTCTCCCCAAATAAGTGTGTGTCAGTGTAGTGTTTCTTCCCAAATATGTGTGTGTCAGTGTAGTGCTTCTTCCCAAATATTTGTGTGTCAGTGTAGTGATTGTCCATAATAGGTGTGTGTCAGTGTAGTGCTTGTCCCCAAATAGGTGTGTGTCAGTGTAGTGCTTGTCAGCAAATAGGTGTGTGTCAGTGTAGTGCTTCTTCCAAAATAGGTGTGTGTCAGTGTAGTGCTTCTTCCCAAATAGGTGTGTGTCAGTGTAGTGCTTCTTCCCAAATATGTGTGTATCAGTGTAGTGCTTCTTCCCAAATAGACGTGTGTCAGTGTAGTGCTTATTCCCAAATAGGTGTGTGTCAGTGTAGTGCTTATTCCCCAATAGGTGTGTGTCAGTGTAGTGCTTCTTCCCAAATAGGTGTGTGTCTGTGTAGTGCTTCTTCCTAAATAGGTGTGTGTCTGTGTAGTGCTTCTTCCCATTTAGGTGTGTGTCAGTGTAGAGCTTCTTCCCAAATAGGTGTGTGTCAGTGTAGTGCTTCTTCCAAAATAGGTGTGTGTCAGTGAACTGCTTCTTCCCAAATAGGTGTGTGTCCGTGTAGTCCTTCTTCCCAAATAAGTGTGTGTCCGTGTAGTGCTTCTTCACAAATGGGTGTGTGTCAGTGTTGTGCTTCTTCCCAAATAAGTGTGTGTCAGTGTAGTGCTTCTTCCCAAATAAGTGTGTGTCAGTGTAGTGCTTCTTCCCAAATAGGTGTGTGTCTGTGTAGTGCTTCTTCCCAAATATATGTGGGTCTGTGTAGTGCTTCTTCACAAATATGTGTGTATCAGTGTAGTGCTTCTTCCCAAATAGAAGTTTGTCAGTGTAGTGATTCTTCTCAAATAGCTGTGTGTCAGTGTAGTGCTTCTTCTCAAATAGCTGTGTGTCAGTGTAGTGCTTCTTCCCAAATAGGTGTGTGTCTGTATAGTGCTTCTTCCCAAATGGGTGTGTGCCTGTGTAGTGCTTCTTCCCAAATAGGTGTGTGTCAGTGTAGTGCCTCTTCCCAAATAAGTGTGTGTCAGTGTAGTGCTTCTCCCCAAATAAGTGTGTGTCAGTGTAGTGCTTCTCCCCAAATAGGTGTGTGTCAGTGTAGTGCTTCTTCCAAAATAGGTGTGTGTCAGTGAAGTGCTTCTTCCCAAATAGGTGTGTGTCAGTCCAGTGCTTCTTGCCAAATATGTGTGTGTCAGTGTAGTCCTTCTTCCCAAATAAGTGTGTGTCCGTGTAGTGCTTCTTACCAAATAAGTGTGTGTCAGTGTAGTGCTTCTTTTCAAATAAGTGTGTGTCTGTGTAGTACTTCTTCCCAAATAGGTGTGTGTATGTGTAGTGCTTCCTCCTAAATAGGTGTGTGTCTGTGTAGTGCTTCGTCCCAAATAGGTGTGTGCCTGTGTAGTGCTTCTTCCCAAATAGGTGTGTGTCTGTGTAGTGCTTCTTCCCAAATAGGTGTGAGTCTGTGTCGTGCTTCTTCCCAAATAAGTGTGTGTCAGTGTAGTGCTTCTTCCCAAATAAGTGTGTGTCTGTGTAGTGCTTCTTCCCAAATAAGTGTGTGTAAGTGTCCAGCTTCTTTGCAAATAAGTTTGAGTCAGTGTAGTGCTTCTTCCCAAATAAGTGTGTGTCAGTGTAGTGCTTCTTCCAGAATAAGTGTGTGTCAGTGTAGTGTTTCTTCCCAAATAAGTGTGTGTCAGTGTTGTGTTTCTTCCCAAATATATGTGTGTCAGTGTAGTGCTTCTTCCCAAATATTTGTGTGTCAGTGTAGTGATTGTCCCCAAATAGGTGTGTGTCAGTGTAGTGCTTGTCCCCAAATAGGTGTGTGTCAGTGTAGTGCTTCTTCCCAAACAAGTGTGTGTCAGTGTAGTGCTCCTTCCCAAATAAGTCTGTGTCAGTGTAGTGCTTCTTCCCAAATAGGTGTGTGTCAGTGTAGTGCTTCTTCCAAAATAGGTGTGTGTCAGTGAAGTGCTTCTTCCCAAATAGGAGTGTGTCAGTGTAGTGCTTCTTGCCAAATAGGTGTGTGTCAGTGTAGTCCTTCTTCCCAAATAAGTGTGTGTCTGTGTAGTGCTTCTTACCAAATAGGTGTGTGTCAGTGTTGTGCTTCTTCCCAAATAAGTGTGTGTCAGTGTAGTGCTTCTTCCCAAATAAGTGTGTGTCAGTGTAGTGCTTCTTCCCAAATAGATGTGGGTCCGTGTAGTGCTTCTTACCAAATAAGTGTGTGTCAGTGTAGATCTTCTTCATAAATAAGTGTGTGTCAGTGTAGTGCTTCTTCCCAAATATATGTGTGTCAGTGTAGTGCTTCTTCCCAAATATTTGTGTGTCAGTGTAGTGATTGTCCCCAAATAGATGTGTGTCAGTGTAGTGCTTGTCCCCAAATAGGTGTGTGTCAGTGTAGTGCTTGTCAGCAAATAGGTGTGTGTCAGTGTAGTGCTTCTTCCCAAATAGGTGAGTGTCAGTGTAGTGCTTCTTCCCAAATAGGTGTGTGTCAGTGTAGTGCTTCTTCCCAAATATGTGTGTATCAGTGTAGTGCTTCTTCCCAAATAGGTGTGTGTCAGTGTAGTGCTTCTTCTCAAATAGCTGTGTGTCACTGTAATGCTTCTTCCCAAATAGGTGAGGGTCAGTGTAGTGCTTCTTCCCAAATAAGTGTGTGTCAGTGTAGTGCTTCTCCCCAATTAAGTGTGTGTCAGTGTAGTGCTTCTTCCCAAATAGGTGTGGGTCAGTGTAGTGCTTCTTCCCAAATAAGTGTGTGTCAGTGTAGTGCTTCTTTTCAAATAAGTGTGTGTCTGTGTAGTGCTTCCTCCTAAATAGGTGTGTGTCTGTGTAGTGCTTCTTCCCAAATAGGTGTGTGTCTGTGTAGTGCTTCCTCCCAAATAGGTGTGTGTCTGTGTAGTGCTTCTTCCCATATACGTGGGAGTCTGTGTCGTGCTTCTTCCCAAATAATTGTGTGTCAGTGTAGTGCTTCTTCCCAAATAAGTGTGTGTCAGAGTAGTGCTTCTTCCCAAATAAGTGTGTGTCAGTGTAGTGCTTCTTCCCAAATAAGTGTGTGTAAGTGTCGAGCTTCTTCAAAAATAAGTTTGAGTCAGTGTAGTGCTTCTTCCCAAAGAAGTGTGTGTCAGTGTAGTGCTTCTTCCCAAATAAGTGTGTGTCAGTGTAGTGCTTCTTCCAGAATAAGTGTGTGTCAGTGTAGTGCTTCTTCCCAAATAAGTGTGTGTCAATGTAGTGCTTCTTCCCAAATATTTGTGTGTCAGTGTAGTGATTCTTCCCAAATAAGTGTGTGTCAGTGTAGTGCTTGTCAGCAAATAGGTGTGTGTCAGTGTAGTGCTTCTTCCCAAATAGGTGTGTGTCAGTGTAGTGCTTCTTCTCAAATAGCTGTGTGTCACTGTAATGCTTCTTCCCAAATAGGTGAGGGTCAGTGTAGTGCTTCTTCCCAAATAAGTGTGTGTCAGTGTAGTGCTTCTCCCCAATTAAGTGTGTGTCAGTGTAGTGCTTCTTCCCAAATAGGTGTGGGTCAGTGTAGTGCTTCTTCCCAAATAAGTGTGTGTCAGTGTAGTGCTTCTTTTCAAATAAGTGTGTGTCTGTGTAGTGCTTCCTCCTAAATAGGTGTGTGTCTGTGTAGTGCTTCTTCCCAAATAGGTGTGTGTCTGTGTAGTGCTTCATCCCAAATAGGTGTGTGTCAGTGTAGTGCTTCTTACCAAATAAGTGTGTGTCAGTGTAGTGCTTCATCCCAAATAAGTGTGATTCAGTGTAGTGCTTCTTCCCAAAAAAGTGTGATTAAGTGTAGTGCTTCTTCCCAAATAAGTGTGATTCAGTGTAGTGCTTCTTCGCAAATAAGTGTGAGTCAGTGTAGTGCTTCTTCCCAAATAAGTGTGTGTCAGTGTAGTGCTTCTTCCCAAATAAGTGTGTGTCTGTGTAGTGCTTCTTCCCAAATAGGTGTGTGTCAGTGTAGCGCTTCTTCCCAAAAAGGTGTGTGTCTGTGTACTGCTTCTTCCCAAATAGGTGTGTGTCCGTGTAGTGCTTCTTACCAAATAAGTGTGTGTCAGTGTAGTGCTTCTTTTCAAATAAGTGTGTGTCTGTGTAGTACTTCTTCCCAAATAGGTGTGTGTATGTGTAGTGCTTCCTCCTAAATAGGTGTGTGTCTGTGTAGTGCTTCTTCCCAAATGGGTGTGTGTCTGTGTAGTGCTTCTTCCCAAATAGGAGTGTGTCAGTGTAGTGCCTCTTCTGAAATAAGTGTGTGTCAGTGTAGTGCTTCTTCCCAAATAAGTGTGTGTCAGTGTAGTGCTTCTTCCCAAATAGGTGTGTGTCAGTGTAGTGCTTCTTCGAAAATAGGTGTGTGTCAGTGAAGTGCTTCTTCCCAAATAGGTGTGTGTCAGTGTAGTGCTTCTTGCCAAATAGGTGAGTGTCAGTGTAGTGCTTCTTACCTAATAAGTGTGTGTCAGTGTAGTGCTTCTTCCCAAATAAGTGTGTGTCAGTGTAGTGCTTCTTCCCAAATAGGTGTGTGTCAGTGTAGTGCTTCTTCCAGAATAGGTGTGTGTCAGTGAAGTGCTTCTTCCCAAATAGGTGTGTGTCAGTGTAGTGCTTCTTGCCAAATAGGTGTGTGTCAGTGTAGTCCTTCTTCCCAAATAAGTGTGTGTCCGTGTAGTGCTTCTTACCAAATAGGTGTGTGTCAGTGTTGTGCTTCTTCCCAAATAAGTGTGTGTCAGTGTAGTGTGTCAGTGTAGTGCTTCTTCCCAAATAGATGTGGGTCCGTGTAGTGCTTCTTCCCAAATAAGTGTGTGTCAGTGTAGTGCTTCTTCCCAAATAACTGTGTGTCAGTGTAGTGCTTCTTCCCAAATATATGTGTGTCAGTGTAGTGCTTCTTCCCAAATATTTGTGTGTCAGTGTAGTGATTGTCCCCAAATAGGTGTGTGTCAGTGTAGTGCTTGTCCCCAAATAGGTGTGTGTCAGTGTAGTGCTTGTCAGCAAATAGGTGTGTGTCAGTGTAGTGCTTCTTCCCAAATAGGTGTGTGTCAGTGTAGTGCTTCTTCCCAAATAGGTGTGTGTCAGTGTAGTGCTTCTTCCCAAATATGTGTGTATCAGTGTAGTGCTTCTTCCCAAATAGGTGTGTGTCAGTGTAGTGCTTCTTCTCAAATAGCTGTGTGTCAGTGTAGTGCTTCTTCCCAAATAGGTGTGGGTCAGTGTAGTGCTTCTTCCCAAATAAGTGTGTGTCAGTGTAGTGCTTCTTCCCAAATAGATGTGGGTCCGTGTAGTGCTTCCTCCCAAATAAGTGTGTGTCAGTGTAGTGCTTCTCCCCAAATAAGTGTGTGTCAGTGTAGTGTTTCTTCCCAAATATGTGTGTGTCAGTGTAGTGCTTCTTCCCAAATATTTGTGTGTCAGTGTAGTGATTGTCCATAATAGGTGTGTGTCAGTGTAGTGCTTGTCCCCAAATAGGTGTGTGTCAGTGTAGTGCTTGTCAGCAAATAGGTGTGTGTCAGTGTAGTGCTTCTTCCAAAATAGGTGTGTGTCAGTGTAGTGCTTCTTCCCAAATAGGTGTGTGTCAGTGTAGTGCTTCTTCCCAAATATGTGTGTATCAGTGTAGTGCTTCTTCCCAAATAGACGTGTGTCAGTGTAGTGCTTATTCCCAAATAGGTGTGTGTCAGTGTAGTGCTTATTCCCCAATAGGTGTGTGTCAGTGTAGTGCTTCTTCCCAAATAGGTGTGTGTCTGTGTAGTGCTTCTTCCTAAATAGGTGTGTGTCTGTGTAGTGCTTCTTCCCATTTAGGTGTGTGTCAGTGTAGAGCTTCTTCCCAAATAGGTGTGTGTCAGTGTAGTGCTTCTTCCAAAATAGGTGTGTGTCAGTGAACTGCTTCTTCCCAAATAGGTGTGTGTCCGTGTAGTCCTTCTTCCCAAATAAGTGTGTGTCCGTGTAGTGCTTCTTCACAAATGGGTGTGTGTCAGTGTTGTGCTTCTTCCCAAATAAGTGTGTGTCAGTGTAGTGCTTCTTCCCAAATAAGTGTGTGTCAGTGTAGTGCTTCTTCCCAAATAGGTGTGTGTCTGTGTAGTGCTTCTTCCCAAATATATGTGGGTCTGTGTAGTGCTTCTTCACAAATATGTGTGTATCAGTGTAGTGCTTCTTCCCAAATAGAAGTGTGTCAGTGTAGTGATTCTTCTCAAATAGCTGTGTGTCAGTGTAGTGCTTCTTCTCAAATAGCTGTGTGTCAGTGTAGTGCTTCTTCCCAAATAGGTGTGTGTCTGTATAGTGCTTCTTCCCAAATGGGTGTGTGCCTGTGTAGTGCTTCTTCCCAAATAGGTGTGTGTCAGTGTAGTGCCTCTTCCCAAATAAGTGTGTGTCAGTGTAGTGCTTCTCCCCAAATAAGTGTGTGTCAGTGTAGTGCTTCTCCCCAAATAGGTGTGTGTCAGTGTAGTGCTTCTTCCAAAATAGGTGTGTGTCAGTGAAGTGCTTCTTCCCAAATAGGTGTGTGTCAGTCCAGTGCTTCTTGCCAAATATGTGTGTGTCAGTGTAGTCCTTCTTCCCAAATAAGTGTGTGTCCGTGTAGTGCTTCTTACCAAATAAGTGTGTGTCAGTGTAGTGCTTCTTTTCAAATAAGTGTGTGTCTGTGTAGTACTTCTTCCCAAATAGGTGTGTGTATGTGTAGTGCTTCCTCCTAAATAGGTGTGTGTCTGTGTAGTGCTTCGTCCCAAATAGGTGTGTGCCTGTGTAGTGCTTCTTCCCAAATAGGTGTGTGTCTGTGTAGTGCTTCTTCCCAAATAAGTGTGTGTCAGTGTAGTGCTTCTTCCCAAATAAGTGTGTGTCAGTGTAGTGCTTCTTCCCAAATAGATGTGGGTCCGTGTAGTGCTTCTTACCAAATAAGTGTGTGTCAGTGTAGATCTTCTTCATAAATAAGTGTGTGTCAGTGTAGTGCTTCTTCCCAAATATATGTGTGTCAGTGTAGTGCTTCTTCCCAAATATTTGTGTGTCAGTGTAGTGATTGTCCCCAAATAGATGTGTGTCAGTGTAGTGCTTGTCCCCAAATAGGTGTGTGTCAGTGTAGTGCTTGTCAGCAAATAGGTGTGTGTCAGTGTAGTGCTTCTTCCCAAATAGGTGAGTGTCAGTGTAGTGCTTCTTCCCAAATAGGTGTGTGTCAGTGTAGTGCTTCTTCCCAAATATGTGTGTATCAGTGTAGTGCTTCTTCCCAAATAGGTGTGTGTCAGTGTAGTGCTTCTTCTCAAATAGCTGTGTGTCACTGTAATGCTTCTTCCCAAATAGGTGAGGGTCAGTGTAGTGCTTCTTCCCAAATAAGTGTGTGTCAGTGTAGTGCTTCTCCCCAATTAAGTGTGTGTCAGTGTAGTGCTTCTTCCCAAATAGGTGTGGGTCAGTGTAGTGCTTCTTCCCAAATAAGTGTGTGTCAGTGTAGTGCTTCTTTTCAAATAAGTGTGTGTCTGTGTAGTGCTTCCTCCTAAATAGGTGTGTGTCTGTGTAGTGCTTCTTCCCAAATAGGTGTGTGTCTGTGTAGTGCTTCCTCCCAAATAGGTGTGTGTCTGTGTAGTGCTTCTTCCCATATACGTGGGAGTCTGTGTCGTGCTTCTTCCCAAATAATTGTGTGTCAGTGTAGTGCTTCTTCCCAAATAAGTGTGTGTCAGAGTAGTGCTTCTTCCCAAATAAGTGTGTGTCAGTGTAGTGCTTCTTCCCAAAGAAGTGTGTGTCAGTGTAGTGCTTCTTCCCAAATAAGTGTGTGTCAGTGTAGTGCTTCTTCCAGAATAAGTGTGTGTCAGTGTAGTGCTTCTTCCCAAATAAGTGTGTGTCAATGTAGTGCTTCTTCCCAAATATTTGTGTGTCAGTGTAGTGATTCTTCCCAAATAAGTGTGTGTCAGTGTAGTGCTTGTCAGCAAATAGGTGTGTGTCAGTGTAGTGCTTCTTCCCAAATAGGTGTGTGTCAGTGTAGTGCTTCTTCTCAAATAGCTGTGTGTCACTGTAATGCTTCTTCCCAAATAGGTGAGGGTCAGTGTAGTGCTTCTTCCCAAATAAGTGTGTGTCAGTGTAGTGCTTCTCCCCAATTAAGTGTGTGTCAGTGTAGTGCTTCTTCCCAAATAGGTGTGGGTCAGTGTAGTGCTTCTTCCCAAATAAGTGTGTGTCAGTGTAGTGCTTCTTTTCAAATAAGT
This sequence comes from Schistocerca gregaria, assembly GCF_023897955.1. NCBI lineage: Eukaryota > Metazoa > Arthropoda > Insecta > Orthoptera > Acrididae > Schistocerca > Schistocerca gregaria. The sequence continues at coordinate 2,117,668 of NW_026061713.1, read as the reverse complement.
GTGTGTCTGTGTAGTGCTTCCTCCTAAATAGGTGTGTGTCTGTGTAGTGCTTCTTCCCAAATAGGTGTGTGTCTGTGTAGTGCTTCATCCCAAATAGGTGTGTGTCAGTGTAGTGCTTCTTACCAAATAAGTGTGTGTCAGTGTAGTGCTTCATCCCAAATAAGTGTGATTCAGTGTAGTGCTTCTTCCCAAAAAAGTGTGATTAAGTGTAGTGCTTCTTCCCAAATAAGTGTGATTCAGTGTAGTGCTTCTTCGCAAATAAGTGTGAGTCAGTGTAGTGCTTCTTCCCAAATAAGTGTGTGTCAGTGTAGTGCTTCTTCCCAAATAAGTGTGTGTCTGTGTAGTGCTTCTTCCCAAATAGGTGTGTGTCAGTGTAGCGCTTCTTCCCAAAAAGGTGTGTGTCTGTGTACTGCTTCTTCCCAAATAGGTGTGTGTCCGTGTAGTGCTTCTTACCAAATAAGTGTGTGTCAGTGTAGTGCTTCTTTTCAAATAAGTGTGTGTCTGTGTAGTACTTCTTCCCAAATAGGTGTGTGTATGTGTAGTGCTTCCTCCTAAATAGGTGTGTGTCTGTGTAGTGCTTCTTCCCAAATGGGTGTGTGTCTGTGTAGTGCTTCTTCCCAAATAGGAGTGTGTCAGTGTAGTGCCTCTTCTGAAATAAGTGTGTGTCAGTGTAGTGCTTCTTCCCAAATAAGTGTGTGTCAGTGTAGTGCTTCTTCCCAAATAGGTGTGTGTCAGTGTAGTGCTTCTTCGAAAATAGGTGTGTGTCAGTGAAGTGCTTCTTCCCAAATAGGTGTGTGTCAGTGTAGTGCTTCTTGCCAAATAGGTGAGTGTCAGTGTAGTGCTTCTTACCTAATAAGTGTGTGTCAGTGTAGTGCTTCTTCCCAAATATGTGTGTGTCAGTGTAGTGCTTCTTCCCAAATAGGTGTGTGTCAGTGTAGTGCTTCTTCCAGAATAGGTGTGTGTCAGTGAAGTGCTTCTTCCCAAATAGGTGTGTGTCAGTGTAGTGCTTCTTGCCAAATAGGTGTGTGTCAGTGTAGTCCTTCTTCCCAAATAAGTGTGTGTCCGTGTAGTGCTTCTTACCAAATAGGTGTGTGTCAGTGTTGTGCTTCTTCCCAAATAAGTGTGTGTCAGTGTAGTGTGTCAGTGTAGTGCTTCTTCCCAAATAGATGTGGGTCCGTGTAGTGCTTCTTCCCAAATAAGTGTGTGTCAGTGTAGTGCTTCTTCCCAAATAACTGTGTGTCAGTGTAGTGCTTCTTCCCAAATATATGTGTGTCAGTGTAGTGCTTCTTCCCAAATATTTGTGTGTCAGTGTAGTGATTGTCCCCAAATAGGTGTGTGTCAGTGTAGTGCTTGTCCCCAAATAGGTGTGTGTCAGTGTAGTGCTTGTCAGCAAATAGGTGTGTGTCAGTGTAGTGCTTCTTCCCAAATAGGTGTGTGTCAGTGAAGTGCTTCTTCCCAAATAGGTGTGTGTCAGTGTAGTGCTTCTTGCCAAATAGGTGAGTGTCAGTGTAGTGCTTCTTACCTAATAAGTGTGTGTCAGTGTAGTGCTTCTTCCCAAATATGTGTGTGTCAGTGTAGTGCTTCTTCCCAAATAGGTGTGTGTCAGTGTAGTGCTTCTTCCAGAATAGGTGTGTGTCAGTGAAGTGCTTCTTCCCAAATAGGTGTGTGTCAGTGTAGTGCTTCTTGCCAAATAGGTGTGTGTCAGTGTAGTCCTTCTTCCCAAATAAGTGTGTGTCCGTGTAGTGCTTCTTACCAAATAGGTGTGTGTCAGTGTTGTGCTTCTTCCCAAATAAGTGTGTGTCAGTGTAGTGTGTCAGTGTAGTGCTTCTTCCCAAATAGATGTGGGTCCGTGTAGTGCTTCTTCCCAAATAAGTGTGTGTCAGTGTAGTGCTTCTTCCCAAATAACTGTGTGTCAGTGTAGTGCTTCTTCCCAAATATATGTGTGTCAGTGTAGTGCTTCTTCCCAAATATTTGTGTGTCAGTGTAGTGATTGTCCCCAAATAGGTGTGTGTCAGTGTAGTGCTTGTCCCCAAATAGGTGTGTGTCAGTGTAGTGCTTGTCAGCAAATAGGTGTGTGTCAGTGTAGTGCTTCTTCCCAAATAGGTGTGTGTCAGTGTAGTGCTTCTTCCCAAATAGGTGTGTGTCAGTGTAGTGCTTCTTCCCAAATATGTGTGTATCAGTGTAGTGCTTCTTCCCAAATAGGTGTGTGTCAGTGTAGTGCTTCTTCTCAAATAGCTGTGTGTCAGTGTAGTGCTTCTTCCCAAATAGGTGTGGGTCAGTGTAGTGCTTCTTCCCAAATAAGTGTGTGTCAGTGTAGTGCTTCTTCCCAAATAGATGTGGGTCCGTGTAGTGCTTCCTCCCAAATAAGTGTGTGTCAGTGTAGTGCTTCTCCCCAAATAAGTGTGTGTCAGTGTAGTGTTTCTTCCCAAATATGTGTGTGTCAGTGTAGTGCTTCTTCCCAAATATTTGTGTGTCAGTGTAGTGATTGTCCATAATAGGTGTGTGTCAGTGTAGTGCTTGTCCCCAAATAGGTGTGTGTCAGTGTAGTGCTTGTCAGCAAATAGGTGTGTGTCAGTGTAGTGCTTCTTCCAAAATAGGTGTGTGTCAGTGTAGTGCTTCTTCCCAAATAGGTGTGTGTCAGTGTAGTGCTTCTTCCCAAATATGTGTGTATCAGTGTAGTGCTTCTTCCCAAATAGACGTGTGTCAGTGTAGTGCTTATTCCCAAATAGGTGTGTGTCAGTGTAGTGCTTATTCCCCAATAGGTGTGTGTCAGTGTAGTGCTTCTTCCCAAATAGGTGTGTGTCTGTGTAGTGCTTCTTCCTAAATAGGTGTGTGTCTGTGTAGTGCTTCTTCCCATTTAGGTGTGTGTCAGTGTAGAGCTTCTTCCCAAATAGGTGTGTGTCAGTGTAGTGCTTCTTCCAAAATAGGTGTGTGTCAGTGAACTGCTTCTTCCCAAATAGGTGTGTGTCCGTGTAGTCCTTCTTCCCAAATAAGTGTGTGTCCGTGTAGTGCTTCTTCACAAATGGGTGTGTGTCAGTGTTGTGCTTCTTCCCAAATAAGTGTGTGTCAGTGTAGTGCTTCTTCCCAAATAAGTGTGTGTCAGTGTAGTGCTTCTTCCCAAATAGGTGTGTGTCTGTGTAGTGCTTCTTCCCAAATATATGTGGGTCTGTGTAGTGCTTCTTCACAAATATGTGTGTATCAGTGTAGTGCTTCTTCCCAAATAGAAGTGTGTCAGTGTAGTGATTCTTCTCAAATAGCTGTGTGTCAGTGTAGTGCTTCTTCTCAAATAGCTGTGTGTCAGTGTAGTGCTTCTTCCCAAATAGGTGTGTGTCTGTATAGTGCTTCTTCCCAAATGGGTGTGTGCCTGTGTAGTGCTTCTTCCCAAATAGGTGTGTGTCAGTGTAGTGCCTCTTCCCAAATAAGTGTGTGTCAGTGTAGTGCTTCTCCCCAAATAAGTGTGTGTCAGTGTAGTGCTTCTCCCCAAATAGGTGTGTGTCAGTGTAGTGCTTCTTCCAAAATAGGTGTGTGTCAGTGAAGTGCTTCTTCCCAAATAGGTGTGTGTCAGTCCAGTGCTTCTTGCCAAATATGTGTGTGTCAGTGTAGTCCTTCTTCCCAAATAAGTGTGTGTCCGTGTAGTGCTTCTTACCAAATAAGTGTGTGTCAGTGTAGTGCTTCTTTTCAAATAAGTGTGTGTCTGTGTAGTACTTCTTCCCAAATAGGTGTGTGTATGTGTAGTGCTTCCTCCTAAATAGGTGTGTGTCTGTGTAGTGCTTCGTCCCAAATAGGTGTGTGCCTGTGTAGTGCTTCTTCCCAAATAGGTGTGTGTCTGTGTAGTGCTTCTTCCCAAATAGGTGTGAGTCTGTGTCGTGCTTCTTCCCAAATAAGTGTGTGTCAGTGTAGTGCTTCTTCCCAAATAAGTGTGTGTCTGTGTAGTGCTTCTTCCCAAATAAGTGTGTGTAAGTGTCGAGCTTCTTTGCAAATAAGTTTGAGTCAGTGTAGTGCTTCTTCCCAAATAAGTGTGTGTCAGTGTAGTGCTTCTTCCAGAATAAGTGTGTGTCAGTGTAGTGTTTCTTCCCAAATAAGTGTGTGTCAGTGTTGTGTTTCTTCCCAAATATATGTGTGTCAGTGTAGTGCTTCTTCCCAAATATTTGTGTGTCAGTGTAGTGATTGTCCCCAAATAGGTGTGTGTCAGTGTAGTGCTTGTCCCCAAATAGGTGTGTGTCAGTGTAGTGCTTCTTCCCAAACAAGTGTGTGTCAGTGTAGTGCTCCTTCCCAAATAAGTCTGTGTCAGTGTAGTGCTTCTTCCAAATAGGTGTGTGTCAGTGTAGTGCTTCTTCCAAAATAGGTGTGTGTCAGTGAAGTGCTTCTTCCCAAATAGGAGTGTGTCAGTGTAGTGCTTCTTGCCAAATAGGTGTGTGTCAGTGTAGTCCTTCTTCCCAAATAAGTGTGTGTCTGTGTAGTGCTTCTTACCAAATAGGTGTGTGTCAGTGTTGTGCTTCTTCCCAAATAAGTGTGTGTCAGTGTAGTGCTTCTTCACAAATAAGTGTGTGTCAGTGTAGTGCTTCTTCCCAAATAGATGTGGGTCCGTGTAGTGCTTCTTACCAAATAAGTGTGTGTCAGTGTAGATCTTCTTCATAAATAAGTGTGTGTCAGTGTAGTGCTTCTTCCCAAATATATGTGTGTCAGTGTAGTGCTTCTTCCCAAATATTTGTGTGTCAGTGTAGTGATTGTCCCCAAATAGATGTGTGTCAGTGTAGTGCTTGTCCCCAAATAGGTGTGTGTCAGTGTAGTGCTTGTCAGCAAATAGGTGTGTGTCAGTGTAGTGCTTCTTCCCAAATAGGTGAGTGTCAGTGTAGTGCTTCTTCCCAAATAGGTGTGTGTCAGTGTAGTGCTTCTTCCCAAATATGTGTGTATCAGTGTAGTGCTTCTTCCCAAATAGGTGTGTGTCAGTGTAGTGCTTCTTCTCAAATAGCTGTGTGTCACTGTAATGCTTCTTCCCAAATAGGTGAGGGTCAGTGTAGTGCTTCTTCCCAAATAAGTGTGTGTCAGTGTAGTGCTTCTCCCCAATTAAGTGTGTGTCAGTGTAGTGCTTCTTCCCAAATAGGTGTGGGTCAGTGTAGTGCTTCTTCCCAAATAAGTGTTTGTCAGTGTAGTGCTTCTTTTCAAATAAGTGTGTGTCTGTGTAGTGCTTCCTCCTAAATAGGTGTGTGTCTGTGTAGTGCTTCTTCCCAAATAGGTGTGTGTCTGTGTAGTGCTTCCTCCCAAATAGGTGTGTGTCTGTGTAGTGCTTCTTCCCATATACGTGGGAGTCTGTGTCGTGCTTCTTCCCAAATAAGTGTGTGTCAGTGTAGTGCTTCTTCCCAAATAAGTGTGTGTCAGAGTAGTGCTTCTTCCCAAATAAGTGTGTGTCAGTGTAGTGCTTCTTCCCAAATAAGTGTGTGTAAGTGTCGAGCTTCTTCAAAAATAAGTTTGAGTCAGTGTAGTGCTTCTTCCCAAAGAAGTGTGTGTCAGTGTAGTGCTTCTTCCCAAATAAGTGTGTGTCAGTGTAGTGCTTCTTCCAGAATAAGTGTGTGTCAGTGTAGTGCTTCTTCCCAAATAAGTGTGTGTCAATGTAGTGCTTCTTCCCAAATATTTGTGTGTCAGTGTAGTGATTCTTCCCAAATAAGTGTGTGTCAGTGTAGTGCTTGTCAGCAAATAGGTGTGTGTCAGTGTAGTGCTTCTTCCCAAATAGGTGTGTGTCAGTGTAGTGCTTCTTCCCAAATAGGTGTGTGTCAGTGTAGTGCTTCATCCCAAATAGGTGTGTGTCAGTGTAGTGCTTCTTACCAAATAAGTGTGTGTCAGTGTAGTGCTTCATCCCAAATAAGTGTGATTCAGTGTAGTGCTTCTTCCCAAAAAAGTGTGATTAAGTGTAGTGCTTCTTCCCAAATAAGTGTGATTCAGTGTAGTGCTTCTTCGCAAATAAGTGTGAGTCAGTGTAGTGCTTCTTCCCAAATAAGTGTGTGTCAGTGTAGTGCTTCTTCCCAAATAAGTGTGTGTCTGTGTAGTGCTTCTTCCCAAATAGGTGTGTGTCAGTGTAGCGCTTCTTCCCAAAAAGGTGTGTGTCTGTGTACTGCTTCTTCCCAAATAGGTGTGTGTCTGTGTAGTGCTTCTTCCCAAATAGGTGTGTGTCAGTGTAGTGCCTCTTCCCAAATAAGTGTGTGTCAGTGTAGTGCTTCTTCCCAAATAAGTGTGTGTCAGTGTAGTGCTTCTTAACAAATAAGTGTGTGTCAGTGTAGTGCTTCTTCCCAAATAGGTGTGTGTCAGTGTAGTGCTTCTTCCCAAATAGGTGTGTGTCAGTGAAGTGCTTCTTCCCAAATAGGTGTGTGTCAGTGAAGTGCTTCTTCCCAAATAGGTGTGTGTCAGTGTAGTGCTTCTTGCCAAATAGGTGTGTGTAAGTGTAGTCCTTCTACCCAAATAAGTGTGTGTCCGTGTAGTGCTTCTTCCCAAATAGGCGTGTGTCAGTGTTGTGCTTCTTCCCAAATAAGTGTGTGACAGTGTAGTGCTTCTTCCCAAATAAGTGTGTGTCAGTGTAATGCTTCTTCCCAAATAAGTGTGTGTCAGTGTAGTGCTTCTTCCCAAATAAGTGTGTGTCAGTGTAGTGCTTCTTCCCAAATAAGTGTGTGTCAGTGTAGTGCTTCTTCCCAAATAAGTGAGTGTCAGTGTAGTTCTTCTTCCCAAATAGATGTGGGTCCGTGTAGTGCTTCTTTCCAAATAGGTGTGTGACAGTGTAGTGCTTGTTCCCAAATAGGTGTGTGTCAGTGTAGTGCTTGTCAGCAAATAGGTGTGTGTCAGTGTAGTGCTTCTTCCCAAATAGGTGTGTGTCAGTGTAGTGCTTCTTCCCAAATAGGTGTGTGTCAATGTAGTGCTTCTTACCAAATAAGTGTGTGTCAGTGTAGTGCACCTTCCAAATAAGTGTGATTCAGTGTAGTGCTTCTTCCCAAATAAGTGTGATTCAGTGTAGTGCTTCTTCCCAAATTAGTGTGATTCAGTGTAGTGCTTCTTCGCAAATAAGTGTGAGTCAGTGTAGTGCTTCTTCCCAAATAAGTGTGTGTCAATGCAGTGCTTCTTCCCAAATAAGTGTGTGTCTGTGTAGTGATTCTTCCAAAAAGGTGTGTGTCTGTGTAGTGCTTCCTCCCTAATAGGTGTGTGTCTGTGTAGTGCTTCTTCCCAAATAGGTGTGTGTCTGTGTAGTGCTTCTTCCCAAATAGGTGTGTGTCTGTGTAGTGCTTCTTCCCAAATAGGTGTGTGTCAGCGTAGTGCTTCTTCCCAAATAGGTGTGTGTCAGTGTAGTGCTTCTTCCCAAATAGGTGTGTGTCAGTGTAGTGCTTCTTCCCAAATAGGTGTGTGTCAGTGTAGTGCTTCTTCCCAAATAGGTGTGTGTCAGTGTAGCGCTTCTTCCCAAATATGTGTGTGTCAGTGTAGTGCATCTTCCCAAATAGGTGTGTGTCAGTGTAGTGCTTGTTCCCAAATAGGTGTGAGTCAGTGTAGTGCTTCTTTTCATATAGGAGTGTTTCTGTGTAGTGCTTCTTCCCAAATAGGTATGTGTCTGTGTAGTGCTTCTTCCCAAATAGGTGTGTGTCAGTGTAGTACTTCTTCCCAAATAGGTGTGTGTCAGTGTAGTGCTTCTTCCCAAATGGGTGTGTGTCTGTGTGGTGCTTCTTCCCAAATAAGTGTGTGTCAGTGTAGTACATTTTCCCAAATATGTGTGTGTCAGTGTAGTGCGTCTTCACAAATACGTGAGTGTCAGTGTAGTGCTTCTTTACAAATACGTGTGTGTCAGTCTAGAGCTTCTTCCCAAATACGTGTGTGTAAGTGTAGTGCTTCATCCCAAATAGGTGTGTGTATGTGTAGTGCTTCTTCCCAAATAGGTGTGTGTCTGTGTAGTGCTTCTTCCCAAATAGGTGTGCGTCTGTGAAGTGCTTCTTCACAAATAGGTGTGCGTCTGTGAAGTGCTTCTTCACAAATAGGTGTGTGTCTGTGAACTGCTTCTTCACAAATAGGTGTGTGTCTGTGTAGTGCTTCTTCCCGAATATGTGTCTGCGTGTGTAGTGCTACTTCCCAAATAGGTGTGTGTCTGTATAGTGAATCTTCCCAAATAAGTGTGTGTCAATGTAGTGCTTCTTCCCAAATGAGTGTGTGTCAGTGTAGTGCTTCTTCACAAATAAGTGTGTGCAGTGTTGAGCTTCTTTGCAAATAAGTGTGAGTCAGTGTAGAGCTTCTTCACAAATAAGTGTGAGTCAGTGTAGAGCTTCTTCACAAATAAGTGTGTGTCAGTGTAGTGCTTCTTCCCAAATAAGTGTGTGTCAGTGTAATGCTTCTTCCCAAATAAGTGTGTGTAAGTGTCGAGTTTCTTCGCAAATAGGTGTGTGTCAGTGTTGTGCTTCATCCCAAATGGGTGTGTGTCTGTGTGGTGCTTCTTCCCAAATAAGTGTGTGTCAGTGTAGTACATTTTCCCAAATATGTGTGTGTCAGTGTAGTGCGTCTTCACAAATACGTGAGTGTCAGTGTAGTGCTTCTTTACAAATACGTGTGTGTCAGTCTAGAGCTTCTTCCCAAATACGTGTGTGTAAGTGTAGTGCTTCATCCCAAATAGGTGTGTGTATGTGTAGTGCTTCTTCCCAAATAGGTGTGTGTCAGTGTAGTGCTTCTTCCCAAATGGGTGTGTGTCTGTGTGGTGCTTCTTCCCAAATAAGTGTGTGTCAGTGTAGTACATTTTCCCAAATATGTGTGTGTCAGTGTAGTGCGTCTTCACAAATACGTGAGTGTCAGTGTAGTGCTTCTTTACAAATACGTGTGTGTCAGTCTAGAGCTTCTTCCCAAATACGTGTGTGTAAGTGTAGTGCTTCATCCCAAATAGGTGTGTGTATGTGTAGTGCTTCTTCCCAAATAGGTGTGTGTCAGTGTAGTGCTTCTTGCCAAATAGGTGTGTGTCAGTGTAGTCCTTCTTCCCAAATAAGTGTGTGTCCGTGTAGTGCTTCTTACCAAATAGGTGTGTGTCAGTGTTGTGCTTCTTCCCAAATAAGTGTGTGTCAGTGTAGTGCTTCTTCCCAAATAAGTGTGTGTCAGTATAGTGCTTCTTCCCAAATAGATGTGGGTCCGTGTAGTGCTTCTTCCCAAATAAGTGTGTGTCAGTGTAGTTCTTCTTCATAAATAAGTGTGTGTCAGTGTAGTGCTTCTTCCCAAATATATGTGTGTCAGTGTAGTGCTTCTTCCCAAATATGTGTGTGTCAGTGTAGTCATTGTCCCCAAATAGATGTGTGACAGTGTAGTGCTTGTCCCCAAATAGGTGTGTGTCAGTGTAGTGCTTGTCAGCAAATAGGAGTGTGTCAGTGTAGTGCTTCTTCCCAAATAGGTGTGTGTCAGTGTAGTGCTTCTTCCCAAATAGGTGTGTGTCAGTGTAGTGCTTCTTCCCAAATATGTGTGTATCAGTGTAGTGCATCGTCCCAAAAAGGTGTGTGTCAGTGTAGTGCTTCTTCTCAAATAGCTGTGTGTCAATGTAGTGCTTCTTCCCAAATAGGTGAGGGTCAATGTAGTGCTTCTTGCCAAATAAGTGTGTGTCAGTGTAGTGCTTCTTCCCAAATAAGTGTGTGTCAGTGTAGTGCTTCTTCCCAAATAGGTGTGGGTCAGTGTAGTGCTTCTTCCCAAATAAGTGTGTGTCAGTGTAGTGCTTCTTTTCAAATAAGTGTGTGTCTGTGTAGTGCTTCTTCCCAAATAGGTGTGTGTCTGTGTAGTGCTTCCTCCTAAATAGGTGTGTGTCTGTGTAGTGCTTCTTCCCAAATAGGTGTGTGTCTCTGTAGTGCTCCTTCCCAAATAGGTGTGTGTCTGTGTAGTGCTTCTTCCCAAATAGGTGTGAGTCTGTGTCGTGCTTCTTCCCAAATAAGTGTGTGTCAGTGTAGTGCTTCTTCCCAAATAAATGTGTGTCAGTGTAGTGCTTCTTCCCAAATAAGTGTGATTCAGTGTAGTGCTTCTTCCCAAATAAGTGTGATTCAGTGTAGTGCTTCTTCGCAAATAAGTGTGAGTCAGTGTAGTGCTTCTTCGCAAATAAGTGTGAGTCAGTGTAGTGCTTCTTCCCAAATAAGTGTGTGTCAGTGTAGTGCTTCTTCCCAAATAAGTGTGTGTCTGTGTAGTGATTCTTCCCAAATAGGTCTGTGTCTGTGTAGTGCTTCCTCCCTAATAGGTGTGTGTCTGTGTAGTGCTTCTTCCCAAATAAGTGTGTGTCTGTGTAGTGCTTCTTCCCAAATAGGTGTGTGTCTGTGTAGTGCTTCTTCCCAAATAGGTGTGTGTCAGTGTAGTGCTTCTTCCCAAATAGGTGTGTGTCAGCGTAGTGCTTCTTCCCAAATAGGTGTGTGTCAGTGTAGTGCTTCTTCCCAAATAGGTGTGTGTCAGTGTAGTGCTTCTTCCCAAATATGTGTGTGTCAGTGTAGTGCATCTTCCCAAATAGGTGTGTGTCAGTGTAGTGCTTGTTCCCAAATAGGTGTGAGTCAGTGTAGTGCTTCTTTTCAAATAGGAGTGTTTCTGTGTAGTGCTTCTTCCCAAATAGGTATGTCTCTGTGTAGTGCTTCTTCCCAAACAGGTGTGTGTCAGTGTAGTACTTCTTCCCAAATAGGTGTGTGTCAGTGTAGTGCTTCTTCCCAAATGGGTGTGTGTCTGTGTGGTGCTTCTTCCCAAATAAGTGTGTGTCAGTGTAGTACTTTTTCCCAAATAAGTGTGTGTCAGTGTAGTGCGTCTTCACAAATACGTGAGTGTCAGTGTAGTGCTTCTTCACAAATACGTGTGTGTCAGTGTAGAGCTTCTTCCCAAATACATGTGTGTAAGTGTAGTGCTTCATCCCAAACAAGTGTGTGTCTGTGTAGTACTTGATCCCAAATAGGTGTGTGTATGTGTAGTGCTTCTTCCCAAATAGGTGTGTGTCTGTGTAGTGCTTCTTCCCAAATAGGTGTGTGTCTGTGTAGTGCTTCTTCCCAAATAGGTGTATGTCTGTGAAGTGCTTCTTCACAAATAGGTGTGTGTCTGTGAAGTGCTTCTTCACAAATAGGTGTGTGTCTGTGAAGTGCTTCTTCACAAATAGGTGTGTGTCTGTGTAGTGCTTCTTCCCGAATATGTGTCTGCGTGTGTAGTGCTACTTCCCAAATAGGTGTGTGTCTGTATAGTGAATCTTCCGAAATAAGTGTGTGTCAATGTAGTGCTTCTTCCCAAATGAGTGTGTGTCAGTGTAGTGCTTCTTCCCAAATAAGTGTGTGTAAGTGTTGAGCTTCTTTGCAAATAAGTGTGAGTCAGTGTAGAGCTTCTTCACAAATAAGTGTGTGTCAGTGTAGTGCTTCTTCCCAAATAAGTGTGTGTCAGTGTAATGCTTCTTCCCAAATAAGTGTGTGTAAGTGACGAGTTTCTTCGCAAATAGGTGTGTGTCAGTGTTGTGCTTCATCCCAAATAGGTGTGTGTCAGTGTAGTGCTTCTTGCCAAATAGGTGTGTGTCAGTGTAGTCCTTCTTCCCAAATAAGTGTGTGTCCGTGTAGTGCTTCTTACCAAATAGGTGTGTGTCAGTGTAGTGCTTCTTCCCAAATATGTGTGTGTCAGTGTAGTGATTGTCCCCAAATAGATGTGTGTCAGTGTAGTGCTTGTCCGCAAATAGTTGTGTGTCAGTGTAGTGCTTGTCAGCAAATAGGTGTGTGTCAGTGTAGTGCTTCTTCCCAAATAGGTGTGTGTCAGTGTTGTGCTTCTTCCCAAATAGGTGTGTGTCAGTGTAGTGCTTCTTCCCAAATAGGTGTGTGTCAGTGTAGTGCTTCTTCCCAAATAGGTGTGTGTCAGTGTAGTGCTTCTTCCCAAATAGGTGTGTGTCAGTGTAGTGCTTCTTCCCAAATAGGTGTGTGTCAGTGTAGCGCTTCTTCCCAAATATGTGTGTGTCAGTGTAGTGCATCTTCCCAAATAGGTGTGTGTCAGTGTAGTGCTTGTTCCCAAATAGGTGTGAGTCAGTGTAGTGCTTCTTTTCATATAGGAGTGTTTCTGTGTAGTGCTTCTTCCCAAATAGGTATGTGTCTGTGTAGTGCTTCTTCCCAAATAGGTGTGTGTCAGTGTAGTACTTCTTCCCAAATAGGTGTGTGTCAGTGTAGTGCTTCTTCCCAAATGGGTGTGTGTCTGTGTGGTGCTTCTTCCCAAATAAGTGTGTGTCAGTGTAGTACATTTTCCCAAATATGTGTGTGTCAGTGTAGTGCGTCTTCACAAATACGTGAGTGTCAGTGTAGTGCTTCTTTACAAATACGTGTGTGTCAGTCTAGAGCTTCTTCCCAAATACGTGTGTGTAAGTGTAGTGCTTCATCCCAAATAGGTGTGTGTATGTGTAGTGCTTCTTCCCAAATAGGTGTGTGTCTGTGTAGTGCTTCTTCCCAAATAGGTGTGCGTCTGTGAAGTGCTTCTTCACAAATAGGTGTGCGTCTGTGAAGTGCTTCTTCACAAATAGGTGTGTGTCTGTGAACTGCTTCTTCACAAATAGGTGTGTGTCTGTGTAGTGCTTCTTCCCGAATATGTGTCTGCGTGTGTAGTGCTACTTCCCAAATAGGTGTGTGTCTGTATAGTGAATCTTCCCAAATAAGTGTGTGTCAATGTAGTGCTTCTTCCCAAATGAGTGTGTGTCAGTGTAGTGCTTCTTCACAAATAAGTGTGTGTAAGTGTTGAGCTTCTTTGCAAATAAGTGTGAGTCAGTGTAGAGCTTCTTCACAAATAAGTGTGAGTCAGTGTAGAGCTTCTACACAAATAAGTGTGTGTCAGTGTAGTGCTTCTTCCCAAATAAGTGTGTGTCAGTGTAATGCTTCTTCCCAAATAAGTGTGTGTAAGTGTCGAGTTTCTTCGCAAATAGGTGTGTGTCAGTGTTGTGCTTCATCCCAAATAGGTGTGTGTCAGTGTAGTGCTTCTTGCCAAATAGGTGTGTGTCAGTGTAGTCCTTCTTCCCAAATAAGTGTGTGTCCGTGTAGTGCTTCTTACCAAATAGGTGTGTGTCAGTGTTGTGCTTCTTCCCAAATAAGTGTGTGTCAGTGTAGTGCTTCTTCCCAAATAAGTGTGTGTCAGTATAGTGCTTCTTCCCAAATAGATGTGGGTCCGTGTAGTGCTTCTTCCCAAATAAGTGTGTGTCAGTGTAGTTCTTCTTCATAAATAAGTGTGTGTCAGTGTAGTGCTTCTTCCCAAATATATGTGTGTCAGTGTAGTGCTTCTTCCCAAATATGTGTGTGTCAGTGTAGTCATTGTCCCCAAATAGATGTGTGACAGTGTAGTGCTTGTCCCCAAATAGGTGTGTGTCAGTGTAGTGCTTGTCAGCAAATAGGTGTGTGTCAGTGTAGTGCTTCTTCCCAAATAGGTGTGTGTCAGTGTAGTGCTTCTTCCCAAATAGGTGTGTGTCAGTGTAGTGCTTCTTCCCAAATATGTGTGTATCAGTGTAGTGCATCTTCCCAAATAGGTGTGTGTCAGTGTAGTGCTTCTTCTCAAATAGCTGTGTGTCAATGTAGTGCTTCTTCCCAAATAGGTGAGGGTCAATGTAGTGCTTCTTGCCAAATAAGTGTGTGTCAGTGTAGTGCTTCTTCCCAAATAAGTGTGTGTCAGTGTAGTGCTTCTTCCCAAATAGGTGTGGGTCAGTGTAGTGCTTCTTCCCAAATAAGTGTGTGTCAGTGTAGTGCTTCTTTTCAAATAAGTGTGTGTCTGTGTAGTGCTTCTTCCCAAATAGGTGTGGGTCAGTGTAGTGCTTCTTCCCAAATAAGTGTGTGTCAATGTAGTGCTTCTTCCCAAATGAGTGTGTGTCAGTGTAGTGCTTCTTCGCAAATAAGTGTGTGTAAGTGTTGAGCTTCTTTGCAAATAAGTGTGAGTCAGTGTAGAGCTTCTTCACAAATAAGTGTGTGTCAGTGTAGTGCTTCTTCCCAAATAAGTGTGTGTCAGTGTAATGCTTCTTCCCAAATAAGTGTGTGTAAGTGACGAGTTTCTTCGCAAATAGGTGTGTGTCAGTGTTGTGCTTCATCCCAAATAGGTGTGTGTCAGTGTAGTGCTTCTTGCCAAATAGGTGTGTGTCAGTGTAGTCCTTCTTCCCAAATAAGTGTGTGTCCGTGTAGTGCTTCTTACCAAATAGGTGTGTGTCAGTGTAGTGCTTCTTCCCAAATATGTGTGTGTCAGTGTAGTGATTGTCCCCAAATAGATGTGTGTCAGTGTAGTGCTTGTCCGCAAATAGTTGTGTGTCAGTGTAGTGCTTGTCAGCAAATAGGTGTGTGTCAGTGTAGTGCTTCTTCCCAAATAGGTGTGTGTCAGTGTTGTGCTTCTTCCCAAATAGGTGTGTGTCAGTGTAGTGCTTCTTCCCAAATAGGTGTGTGTCAGTGTAGTGCTTCTTCCCAAATAGGTGTGTGTCAGTGTAGTGCTTCTTCCCAAATAGGTGTGTGTCAGTGTAGTGCTTCTTCCCAAATAGGTGTGTGTCAGTGTAGCGCTTCTTCCCAAATATGTGTGTGTCAGTGTAGTGCATCTTCCCAAATAGGTGAGTGTCAGTGTAGTGCTTGTTCCCAAATAGGTGTGAGTCAGTGTAGTGCTTCTTTTCATATAGGAGTGTTTCTGTGTAGTGCTTCTTCCCAAATAGGTATGTGTCTGTGTAGTGCTTCTTCCCAAATAGGTGTGTGTCAGTGTAGTACTTCTTCCCAAATAGGTGTGTGTCAGTGTAGTGCTTCTTCCCAAATGGGTGTGTGTCTGTGTGGTGCTTCTTCCCAAATAAGTGTGTGTCAGTGTAGTACATTTTCCCAAATATGTGTGTGTCAGTGTAGTGCGTCTTCACAAATACGTGAGTGTCAGTGTAGTGCTTCTTTACAAATACGTGTGTGTCAGTCTAGAGCTTCTTCCCAAATACGTGTGTGTAAGTGTAGTGCTTCATCCCAAATAGGTGTGTGTATGTGTAGTGCTTCTTCCCAAATAGGTGTGTGTCTGTGTAGTGCTTCTTCCCAAATAGGTGTGCGTCTGTGAAGTGCTTCTTCACAAATAGGTGTGCGTCTGTGAAGTGCTTCTTCACAAATAGGTGTGTGTCTGTGAACTGCTTCTTCACAAATAGGTGTGTGTCTGTGTAGTGCTTCTTCCCGAATATGTGTCTGCGTGTGTAGTGCTACTTCCCAAATAGGTGTGTGTCTGTATAGTGAATCTTCCCAAATAAGTGTGTGTCAATGTAGTGCTTCTTCCCAAATGAGTGTGTGTCAGTGTAGTGCTTCTTCACAAATAAGTGTGTGTAAGTGTTGAGCTTCTTTGCAAATAAGTGTGAGTCAGTGTAGAGCTTCTTCACAAATAAGTGTGAGTCAGTGTAGAGCTTCTTCACAAATAAGTGTGTGTCAGTGTAGTGCTTCTTCCCAAATAAGTGTGTGTCAGTGTAATGCTTCTTCCCAAATAAGTGTGTGTAAGTGTCGAGTTTCTTCGCAAATAGGTGTGTGTCAGTGTTGTGCTTCATCCCAAATAGGTGTGTGTCAGTGTAGTGCTTCTTGCCAAATAGGTGTGTGTCAGTGTAGTCCTTCTTCCCAAATAAGTGTGTGTCCGTGTAGTGCTTCTTACCAAATAGGTGTGTGTCAGTGTTGTGCTTCTTCCCAAATACGTGTGTGTCAGTGTAGTGCTTCTTCCCAAATAAGTGTGTGTCAGTATAGTGCTTCTTCCCAAATAGATGTGGGTCCGTGTAGTGCTTCTTCCCAAATAAGTGTGTGTCAGTGTAGTTCTTCTTCATAAATAAGTGTGTGTCAGTGTAGTGCTTCTTCCCAAATATATGTGTGTCAGTGTAGTGCTTCTTCCCAAATATGTGTGTGTCAGTGTAGTCATTGTCCCCAAATAGATGTGTGACAGTGTAGTGCTTGTCCCCAAATAGGTGTGTGTCAGTGTAGTGCTTGTCAGCAAATAGGTGTGTGTCAGTGTAGTGCTTCTTCCCAAATAGGTGTGTGTCAGTGTAGTGCTTCTTCCCAAATAGGTGTGTGTCAGTGTAGTGCTTCTTCCCAAATATGTGTGTATCAGTGTAGTGCATCTTCCCAAATAGGTGTGTGTCAGTGTAGTGCTTCTTCTCAAATAGCTGTGTGTCAATGTAGTGCTTCTTCCCAAATAGGTGAGGGTCAATGTAGTGCTTCTTGCCAAATAAGTGTGTGTCAGTGTAGTGCTTCTTCCCAAATAAGTGTGTGTCAGTGTAGTGCTTCTTCCCAAATAGGTGTGGGTCAGTGTAGTGCTTCTTCCCAAATAAGTGTGTGTCAGTGTAGTGCTTCTTTTCAAATAAGTGTGTGTCTGTGTAGTGCTTCTTCCCAAATAGGTGTGTGTCTGTGTAGTGCTTCCTCCTAAATAGGTGTGTGTCTGTGTAGTGCTTCTTCCCAAATAGGTGTGTGTCTCTGTAGTGCTTCTTCCCAAATAGGTGTGTGTCTGTGTAGTGCTTCTTCCCAAATAGGTGTGAGTCTGTGTCGTGCTTCTTCCCAAATAAGTGTGTGTCAGTGTAGTGCTTCTTCCCAAATAAATGTGTGTCAGTGTAGTGCTTCTTCCCAAATAAGTGTGATTCAGTGTAGTGCTTCTTCCCAAATAAGTGTGATTCAGTGTAGTGCTTCTTCGCAAATAAGTGTGAGTCAGTGTAGTGCTTCTTCCCAAATAAGTGTGTGTCAGTGTAGTGCTTCTTCCCAAATAAGTGTGTGTCTGTGTAGTGATTCTTCCCAAATAGGTCTGTGTCTGTGTAGTGCTTCCTCCCTAATAGGTGTGTGTCTGTGTAGTGCTTCTTCCCAAATAAGTGTGTGTCTGTGTAGTGCTTCTTCCCAAATAGGTGTGTGTCTGTGTAGTGCTTCTTCCCAAATAGGTGTGTGTCAGTGTAGTGCTTCTTCCCAAATAGGTGTGTGTCAGTGTAGTGCTTCTTCCCAAATAGGTGTGTGTCAGTGTAGTGCTTCTTCCCAAATAGGTGTGTGTCAGTGTAGTGCTTCTTCCCAAATATGTGTGTGTCAGTGTAGTGCATCTTCCCAAATAGGTGTGTGTCAGTGTAGTGCTTGTTCCCAAATAGGTGTGAGTCAGTGTAGTGCTTCTTTTCAAATAGGAGTGTTTCTGTGTAGTGCTTCTTCCCAAATAGGTATGTCTCTGTGTAGTGCTTCTTCCCAAACAGGTGTGTGTCAGTGTAGTACTTCTTCCCAAATAGGTGTGTGTCAGTGTAGTGCTTCTTCCCAAATGGGTGTGTGTCTGTGTGGTGCTTCTTCCCAAATAAGTGTGTGTCAGTGTAGTACTTTTTCCCAAATAAGTGTGTGTCAGTGTAGTGCGTCTTCACAAATACGTGAGTGTCAGTGTAGTGCTTCTTCACAAATACGTGTGTGTCAGTGTAGAGCTTCTTCCCAAATACGTGTGTGTAAGTGTAGTGCTTCATCCCAAACAAGTGTGTGTCTGTGTAGTACTTGATCCCAAATAGGTGTGTGTATGTGTAGTGCTTCTTCCCAAATAGGTGTGTGTCTGTGTAGTGCTTCTTCCCAAATAGGTGTGTGTCTGTGTAGTGCTTCTTCCCAAATAGGTGTATGTCTGTGAAGTGCTTCTTCACAAATAGGTGTGTGTCTGTGAAGTGCTTCTTCACAAATAGGTGTGTGTCTGTGAAGTGCTTCTTCACAAATAGGTGTGTGTCTGTGTAGTGCTTCTTCCCGAATATGTGTCTGCGTGTGTAGTGCTACTTCCCAAATAGGTGTGTGTCTGTATAGTGAATCTTCCGAAATAAGTGTGTGTCAATGTAGTGCTTCTTCCCAAATGAGTGTGTGTCAGTGTAGTGCTTCTTCCCAAATAAGTGTGTGTAAGTGTTGAGCTTCTTTGCAAATAAGTGTGAGTCAGTGTAGAGCTTCTTCACAAATAAGTGTGTGTCAGTGTAGTGCTTCTTCCCAAATAAGTGTGTGTCAGTGTAATGCTTCTTCCCAAAAAGTGTGTGTAAGTGACGAGTTTCTTCGCAAATAGGTGTGTGTCAGTGTTGTGCTTCATCCCAAATAGGTGTGTGTCAGTGTAGTGCTTCTTGCCAAATAGGTGTGTGTCAGTGTAGTCCTTCTTCCCAAATAAGTGTGTGTCCGTGTAGTGCTTCTTACCAAATAGGTGTGTGTCAGTGTAGTGCTTCTTCCCAAATATGTGTGTGTCAGTGTAGTGATTGTCCCCAAATAGATGTGTGTCAGTGTAGTGCTTGTCCGCAAATAGTTGTGTGTCAGTGTAGTGCTTGTCAGCAAATAGGTGTGTGTCAGTGTAGTGCTTCTTCCCAAATAGGTGTGTGTCAGTGTTGTGCTTCTTCCCAAATAGGTGTGTGTCAGTGTAGTGCTTCTTCCCAAATAAGTGTGTATCAGTGTAGTGCTTCTTCCCAAATAGGTGTGTGTCAGTGTAGTGCTTCTTCTCAAATAGCTGTGTGTCAGTGTAGTGCTTCTTCCCAAATAGGTGAGGGTCAATGTAGTGCTTCTTCCCAAATAGGTGAGGGTCAATGTAGTGCTTCTTCCCAAATAAGTGTGTGTCAGTGTAGTGCTTCTTCCCAAATAAGTGTGTGTCAGTGTAGTGCTTCTTCCCAAATCGGTGTGGGTCAGTGTAGTGCTTCTTCCCAAATAAGTGTGTGTCAGTGTAGTGCTTCTTTTCAAATAAGTGTGTGTCTGTGTAGTGCTTCTTCCCAAATAGGTGTGTGTCTGTGTAGTGCTTCCTTCTAAATAGGTGTGTGTCTGTGTAGTGCTTCTTCCCAAATAGGTGTGTGTCTGTGTAGTGCTTCTTCCCAAATAGGTGTGTGTCTGTGTAGTGCTTCTTACCAAATAGGTGTGAGTCTGTGTCGTGCTTCTTCCCAAACAAGTGTGTGTCAGTGTAGTGCTTCTTCCCAAATAAGTGTGTGTCAGTGTAGTGCTTCTTCCCAAATAAGTGTGTGTCAGTGTAGTGCTTCTTCCCAAATAAGTGTGTGTAAGTGTCGAGCTTCTTCACAAATAAGTTTCAGTCAGTGTAGTGCTTCTTCCCAAAGAAGTGTGTGTCAGTGTAGTGCTTCTTCCCAAATAAGTGTGTGTCAGTGTAGTGCTCCTTCCAGAATAAGTGTGTGTCAGTGTAGTGCTTCTTCCCAAATAAGTGTGTGTCAATGTAGTGCTTCTTACCAAATATATGTGTGTCAGTGTAGTGCTTCTTCCCAAATATTTGTGTGTCAGTGTAGTGATTGTCCCCAAATAAGTGTGTGTCAGTGTAGTGCTTGTCAGCAAATAGGTGTGTCAGTGTAGTGCTTCTTCCCAAATAGGTGTGTGTCAGTGTAGTGCTTCTTCCCAAATAGGTGTGTGTCAGTGTAGTGCTTCTTCCCAAATAGGTGTGTGTCAGTGTAGTGCTTCTTACCAAATAAGTGTGTGTCAGTGTAGTGCTTCATCCCAAAAAAGTGTGATTCAGTGTAGTGCTTCTTCCCAAATAAGTGTGATTAAGTGTAGTGCTTCTTCCCAAATAAGTGTGATTCAGTGTAGTGCTTCTTCGCAAATAAGTGTGAGTCAGTGTAGTGCTTCTTCCCAAATAAGTGTGTGTCAGTGTAGTGCTTCTTCCCAAATAAGTGTGTGTCTGTGTAGTGCTTCTTCCCAAATAGGTGTGTGTCTGTGTAGTGCTTCTTCCCAAATAGGTGTGTGTCTGTGTAGTGCTTCTTCCCATATACGTGGGAGTCTGTGTCGTGCTTCTTCCCAAATAAGTGTGTGTCAGTGTAGTGCTTCTTCCCAAATAAGTGTGTGTCAGAGTAGTGCTTCTTCCCAAATAAGTGTGTGTCAGTGTAGTGCTTCTTCCCAAATAAGTGTGTGTAAGTGTCGAGCTTCTTCAAAAATAAGTTTGAGTCAGTGTAGTGCTTCTTCCCAAAGAAGTGTGTGTCAGTGTAGTGCTTCTTCCCAAATAAGTGTGTGTCAGTGTAGTGCTTCTTCCAGAATAAGTGTGTGTCAGTGTAGTGCTTCTTCCCAAATAAGTGTGTGTCAATGTAGTGCTTCTTCCCAAATATTTGTGTGTCAGTGTAGTGATTCTTCCCAAATAAGTGTGTGTCAGTGTAGTGCTTGTCAGCAAATAGGTGTGTGTCAGTGTAGTGCTTCTTCCCAAATAGGTGTGTGTCAGTGTAGTGCTTCTTCCCAAATAGGTGTGTGTCAGTGTAGTGCTTCATCCCAAATAGGTGTGTGTCAGTGTAGTGCTTCTTACCAAATAAGTGTGTGTCAGTGTAGTGCTTCATCCCAAATAAGTGTGATTCAGTGTAGTGCTTCTTCTCAAAGAAGTGTGATTAAGTGTAGTGCTTCTTCCCAAATAAGTGTGATTCAGTGTAGTGCATCTTCGCAAATAAGTGGGAGTCAGTGTAGTGCTTCTTCCCAAATAAGTGTGTGTCAGTGTAGTGCTTCTTCCCAAATAAGTGTGTGTCTGTGTAGTGCTTCTTCCCAAATAGGTGTGTGTCAGTGTAGCGCTTCTCCCAAAAAGGTGTGTGTCTGTGTACTGCTTCTTCCCAAATAGGTGTGTGTCTGTGTAGTGCTTCTTCCCAAATAGGTGTGTGTCAGTGTAGTGCCTCTTCCCAAATAAGTGTGTGTCAGTGTAGTGCTTCTTCCCAAATAAGTGTGTGTCAGTGTAGTGCTTCTTAACAAATAAGTGTGTGTCAGTGTAGTGCTTCTTCCCAAATAGGTGTGTGTCAGTGTAGTGCTTCTTCCCAAATAGGTGTGTGTCAGTGAAGTGCTTCTTCCCAAATAGGTGTGTGTCAGTGAAGTGCTTCTTCCCAAATAGGTGTGTGTCAGTGAAGTGCTTCTTCAAAAATAGGTGAGTGTCAGTGTAGTGCTTCTTGCCAAATAGGTGTGTGTAAGTGTAGTCCTTCTTCCCAAATAAGTGTGTGTCCGTGTAGTGCTTCTTCCCAAATAGGCGTGTGTCAATGTTGTGCTTCTTCCCAAACAAGTGTGTGACAGTGTAGTGCTTCTTCCCAAATAAGTGTGTGTCAGTGTAATGCTTCTTCCCAAATAAGTGTGTGTGAGTGAAGTGCTTCTTCCCAAATAAGTGTGTGTCAGTGTAGTGCTTCTTCCCAAATAAGTGTGTGTCAGTGTAGTGCTTCTTCCCAAATAAGTGTGTGTCAGTGTAGTGCTTCTTCCCAAATAGATGTGGGTCCGTGTAGTGCTTCTTCCCAAATAGGTGTGTGACAGTGTAGTGCTTGTTCCCAAATAGGTGTGTGTCAGTGTAGTGCTTGTCAGCAAATAGGTGTGTGTCAGTGTAGTGCTTCTTCCCAAATAGGTGTGTGTCAGTGTAGTGCTTCTTCCCAAATAGGTGTGTGTCAGTGTAGTGCTTCTTACCAAATAAGTGTGTGTCAGTGTAGTGCACCTTCCAAATAAGTGTGATTCAGTGTAGTGCTTCTTCCCAAATAAGTGTGATTCAGTGTAGTGCTTCTTCCCAAATAAGTGTGATTCAGTGTAGTGCTTCTTCGCAAATAAGTGTGAGTCAGTGTAGTGCTTCTTCCCAAATAAGTGTGTGTCAATGTAGTGCTTCTTCCCAAATAAGTGTGTGTCTGTGTAGTGATTCTTCCCAAATAGGTGTGTGTCTGTGTAGTGCTTCCTCCCTAATAGGTGTGTGTCTGTGTAGTGCTTCTTCCCAAATAAGTGTGTGTCTGTGTAGTGCTTCTTCCCAAATAGGTGTGTGTCTGTGTAGTGCTTCTTCCCAAATAGGTGTGTGTCAGTGTAGTGCTTCTTCCCAAATAGGTGTGTGTCAGTGTAGTGCTTCTTCCCAAATAGGTGTGTGTCAGTGTAGTGCTTCTTCCCAAATAGGTGTGTGTCAGTGTAGTGCTTCTTCCCAAATAGGTGTGTCAGTGTAGCGCTTCTTCCCAAATATGTGTGTGTCAGTGTAGTGCATCTTCCCAAATAGGTGTGTGTCAGTGTAGTGCTTGTTCCCAAATAGGTGTGAGTCAGTGTAGTGCTTCTTTTCAAATAGGAGTGTTTCTGTGTAGTGCTTCTTCCCAAATAGGTATGTGTCTGTGTAGTGCTTCTTCCCAAATAGGTGTGTGTCAGTGTAGTACTTCTTCCCAAATAGGTGTGTGTCAGTGTAGTGCTTCTTCCCAAATGGGTGTGTGTCTGTGTGGTGCTTCTTCCCAAATAAGTGTGTGTCAGTGTAGTACATTTTCCCAAATATGTGTGTGTCAGTGTAGTGCGTCTTCACAAATACGTGAGTGTCAGTGTAGTGCTTCTTTACAAATACGTGTGTGTCAGTCTAGAGCTTCTTCCCAAATACGTGTGTGTAAGTGTAGTGCTTCATCCCAAATAGGTGTGTGTATGTGTAGTGCTTCTTCCCAAATAGGTGTGTGTCTGTGTAGTGCTTCTTCCCAAATAGGTGTGTGTCTGTGAAGTGCTTCTTCACAAATAGGTGTGTGTCTGTGAAGTGCTTCTTCACAAATAGGTGTGTGTCTGTGAAGTGCTTCTTCACAAATAGGTGTGTGTCTGTGTAGTGCTTCTTCCCGAATATGTGTCTGCGTGTGTAGTGCTACTTCCCAAATAGGTGTGTGTCTGTATAGTGAATCTTCCCAAATAAGTGTGTGTCAATGTAGTGCTTCTTCCCAAATGAGTGTGTGTCAGTGTAGTGCTTCTTCACAAATAAGTGTGTGTAAGTGTTGAGCTTCTTTGCAAATAAGTGTGAGTCAGTGTAGAGCTTCTTCACAAATAAG
The DNA here is from genome assembly GCF_023897955.1 of Schistocerca gregaria. Taxonomy (NCBI): domain Eukaryota; kingdom Metazoa; phylum Arthropoda; class Insecta; order Orthoptera; family Acrididae; genus Schistocerca; species Schistocerca gregaria. Next base: position 2,095,017 of record NW_026061713.1, on the reverse strand, counting down.
TGTGTGTCAGTGTAGTGCTTCTTCCCAAATAAGTGTGTGTCAGTGTAATGCTTCTTCCCAAATAAGTGTGTGTAAGTGTCGAGTTTCTTCGCAAATAGGTGTGTGTCAGTGTTGTGCTTCATCCCAAATAGGTGTGTGTCAGTGTAGTGCTTCTTGCTAAATAGGTGTGTGTCAGTGTAGTCCTTCTTCCCAAATAAGTGTGTGTCCGTGTAGTGCTTCTTACCAAATAGGTGTGTGTCAGTGTTGTGCTTCTTCCCAAATAAGTGTGTGTCAGTGTAGTGCTTCTTCCCAAATAAGTGTGTGTCAGTATAGTGCTTCTTCCCAAATAGATGTGGGTCCGTGTAGTGCTTCTTCCCAAATAAGTGTGTGTCAGTGTAGTTCTTCTTCATAAAGAAGTGTGTGACAGTGTAGTGCTTCTTCCCAAATATATGTGTGTCAGTGTAGTGCTTCTTCCCAAATATGTGTGTGTCAGTGTAGTGATTGTCCCCAAATAGATGTGTGTCAGTGTAGTGATTGTCCCCAAATAGATGTGTGTCAGTGTAGTGCTTGTCCCCAAATAGGTGTGTGTCAGTGTAGTGCTTGTCAGCAAATAGATGTGTGTCAGTGTAGTGCTTCTTCCCAAATAGGTGTGTGTCAGTGTAGTGCTTCTTCCCAAATAGGTGTGTGTCAGTGTAGTGCTTCTTCCCAAATATGTGTGTATCAGTGTAGTGCTTCTTCCCAAATAGGTGTGTGTCAGTGTAGTGCTTCTTCTCAAATAGCTGTGTGTCAGTGCAGTGCTTCTTCCCAAATAGGTGAGGGTCAATGTAGTGCTTCTTCCCAAATAAGTGTGTGTCAGTGTAGTGCTTCTTCCCAAATAAGTGTGTGTCAGTGTAGTGCTTCTTCCCAAATAGGTGTGGGTCAGTGTAGTGCTTCTTCCCAAATAAGTGTGTGTCAGTGTAGTGCTTCTTTTCAAATAAGTGTGTGTCTGTGTAGTGCTTCTTCCCAAATAGGTGTGTGTCTGTGTAGTACTTCCTCCTAAATAGGTGTGTGTCTGTGTAGTGCTTCTTCCCAAATAGGTGTGTGTCTGTGTAGTGCTTCTTCACAAATAGGTGTGTGTCTCTGTAGTGCTTCTTCCCAAATAGGTGTGAGTCTGTGTCGTGCTTCTTCCCAAATAAGTGTGTGTCAGTGTAGTGCTTCTTCCCAAATAAGTGTGTGTCAGTGTAGTGCTTCTTCCCAAATAAGTGTGTGTCAGTGTAGTGCTTCTTCCCAAATAAGTGTGATTCAGTGTAGTGCTTCTTCCCAAATAAGTGTGATTCAGTGTAGTGCTTCTTCGCAAATAAGTGTGAGTCAGTGTAGTGCTTCTTCCCAAATAAGTGTGTGTCAGTGTAGTGCTTCTTCCCAAATAAGTGTGTGTCAGTGTAGTGCTTCTTCCCAAATAGGTCTGTGTCTGTGTAGTGCTTCCTCCCTAATAGGTGTGTGTCTGTGTAGTGCTTCTTCCCAAATAAGTGTGTGTCTGTGTAGTGCTTCTTCCCAAATAGGTGTGTGTCTGTGTAGTGCTTCTTCCCAAATAGGTGTGTGTCGGTGTAGTGCTTCTTCCCAAATAGGTGTGTGTCAGTGTAGTGCTTCTTCCCAAATAGGTGTGTGTCAGTGTAGTGCTTCTTCCCAAATAGGTGTGTGTCAGTGTAGTGCTTCTTCCCAAATATGTGTGTGTCAGTGTAGTGCTTCTTCCCAAATATGTGTGTGTCAGTGTAGTGCATCTTCCCAAATAGGTGTGTGTCAGTGTAGTGCTTGTTCCCAAATAGGTGTGAGTCAGTGTAGTGCTTCTTTTCAAATAGGAGTGTTTCTGTGTAGTGCTTCTTCCCAAATAGGTATGTCTCTGTGTAGTGCTCCTTCCCAAACAGGTGTGTGTCAGTGTAGTACTTCTTCCCAAATAGGGGTGTGTCAGTGTAGTGCTTCTTCCCAAATGGGTGTGTGTCTGTGTGGTGCTTCTTCCCAAATAAGTGTGTGTCAGTGTAGTACTTTTTCCCAAATAAGTGTGTGTCAGTGTAGTGCGTCTTCACAAATACGTGAGTGTCAGTGTAGTGCTTCTTCACAAATACGTGTGTGTCAGTGTAGAGCTTCTTCCCAAATACGTGTGTGTAAGTGTAGTGCTTCATCCCAAACAAGTGTGTGTCTGTGTAGTACTTCATCCCAAATAGGTGTGTGTATGTGTAGTGCTTCTTCCCAAATAGGTGTGTGTCTGTGTAGTGCTTCTTCCCAAATAGGTGTATGTCTGTGAAGTGCTTCTTCACAAATAGGTGTGTGTCTGTGAAGTGCTTCTTCACAAATAGGTGTGTGTCTGTGAAGTGCTTCTTCACAAATAGGTGTGTGTCTGTGTAGTGCTTCTTCCCGAATATGTGTCTGCGTGTGTAGTGCTACTTCCCAAATAGGTGTGTGTCTGTATAGTGAATCTTCCGAAATAAGTGTGTGTCAATGTAGTGCTTCTTCCCAAATGAGTGTGTGTCAGTGTAGTGCTTCTTCCCAAATAAGTGTGTGTAAGTGTTGAGCTTCTTTGCAAATAAGTGTGAGTCAGTGTAGAGCTTCTTCACAAATAAGTGTGTGTCAGTGTAGTGCTTCTTCCGAAATAAGTGTGTGTCAGTGTAATGCTTCTTCCCAAACAAGTGTGTGTAAGTGTCGAGTTTCTTCGCAAATAGGTGTGTGTCAGTGTTGTGCTTCATCCCAAATAGGTGTGTGTCAGTGTAGTGCTTCTTGCCAAATAGGTGTGTGTCAGTGTAGTGCTTCTTCCCAAATAGGTGTGTGTCAGTGTAGTGCTTCTTCCCAAATATGTGTGTATCAGTGTAGTGCTTCTTCCCAAATAGGTGTGTGTCAGTGTAGTGCTTCTTCTCAAATAGCTGTGTGTCAGTGTAGTGCTTCTTCCCAAATAGGTGAGGGTCAATGTAGTGCTTCTTCCCAAATAAGTGTGTGTCAGTGTAGTGCTTCTTCCCAAATAAGTGTGTGTCAGTGTAGTGCTTCTTCCCAAATAGGTGTGGGTCAGTGTAGTGCTTCTTCCCAAATAAGTGTGTGTCAGTGTAGTGCTTCTTTTCAAATAAGTGTGTGTCTGTGTAGTGCTTCTTCCCAAATAGGTGTGTGTCTGTGTAGTGCTTCTTCCCAAATAGGTGTGTGTCAGTGTAGTGCCTATTCCCAAATAAGTGTGTGTCAGTGTAGTGCTTCTTCCCAAATGAGTGTGTGTCAGTGTAGTGCTTCTTCCCAAATAGGTGTGTGTCAGGGTAGTGCTTCTTCCCAAATAGGTGTGTGTCAGTGAAGTGCTTCTTCCCAAATAGGTGTGTGTCAGTGAAGTGCTTCTTCCCAAATAGGTGTGTGTCAGTGTAGTGCTTCTTGCCAAATAGGTGTGTGTAAGTGTAGTCCTTCTTCCCAGATAAGTGTGTGTCCGTGTAGTGCTTCTTCCCAAATAGGCGTGTGTCAGTGTTGTGCTTCTTCCCAAATAAGTGTGTGACAGTGTAGTGCTTCTTCACAAATAAGTGTGTGTCAGTGTAGTGCTTCTTCCCAAATAAGTGTGTGTCAGTGTAGTGCTTCTTCCCAAATAAGTGTGTGTCAGTGTAGTGCTTCTTCCCAAATAGATGTGGGTCCATGTAGTGCTTCTTCCCAAATAGGTGTGTGTCAGTGTAGTGCTTGTCCCCAAATAGGTGTGTGTCAGTGTAGTGCTTGTCCCCAAATAGGTGTGTGTCCGTGTAGTGCTTGTCAGCAAATACGTGTGTGTCAGTGTAGTGCTTCTTCCCAAATAGGTTTGTGTCAGCGTAGTGCTTCTTCCCAAATAGGTGTGTGTCAGTGTAGTGCTTCTTACTAAATAAGTGTGTGTCAGTGTAGTGCTCCTTCCCAAATAAGTGTGATTCAATGTAGTGCTTCTTCCCAAATAAGTGTGATTCAGTGTAGTGCTTCTTCCCAAATAAGTGTGATTCAGTGTAGTGCTTCTTCGCAAATAAGTGAGAGTCCGTGTAGTGCTTCTTCCCAAATAAGTGTGTGTCAGTGTAGTGTTTCTTCCCAAATAAGTGTGTGTCTGTGTAGTGATTCTTCCCAAATAGGTCTGTGTCTGTGTAGTGCTTCCTCCCTAATAGGTGTGTGTCTGTGTAGTGCTTCTTCCCAAATAAGTGTGTGTCTGTGTAGTGCTTCTTCCCAAATAGGTGTGTGTCAGTGTAGTACTTCTTCCCAAATAGGTGTGTGTCAGTGTAGTGCTTCTTCCCAAATGGGTGTGTGTCTGTGTGGTGCTTCTTCCCAAATAAGTGTGTGTCAGTGTAGTACTTTTTCCCAAATAAGTGTGTGTCAGTGTAGTGCGTCTTCACAAATACGTGTGTGTCAGTGTAGTGCTTCTTCACAAATACGTGTGTGTCAGTGTAGAGCTTCTTCCCAAATAGGTGTGTGTAAGTGTAGTGCTTCATCCCAAATAAGTGTGTGTCTGTGTAGTGTTTCTTCCCAAATAGGTGTGTGTCTGTGTAGTGCTTCTTCCCAAATAGGTGTGTGTCTGTGTAGTGCTTCTTCCCAAACAGGTGTATGTCTGTGAAGTGCTTCTTCACAAATAGGTGTGTGTCTGTGAAGTGCTTCTTCACAAATAGGTGTGTCTCTGTGTAGTGCTTCTTCCCGAATATGTGTGTGTCTGTGTAGTGCTACTTCCCAAATAGGTGTGTGTCTGTGTAGTGAATCTTCCCAAATAAGTGTGTGTCAATTTAGTGCTTCTTCCCAAATGAGTGTGTGTCAGTGTAGTGCTTCTCCCCAAATAAGTGTGTGTAAGTGTTGAGCTTCTTTGCAAATAAGTGTGAGTCAGTGTAGAGCTTCTTCACAAATAAGTGTGTGTCAGTGTAGTGCTTCTTACCAAATAAGTGTGTGTCAGTGTAATGCTTCTTCCCAAATAAGTGTGTGCAAATGTCGAGTTTCTTCGCAAATAGGTGTGTGTCAGTGTTGTGCTTCATCCCAAATAGGTGTGTGTCAGTGTAGTGCTTCTTCCCAAATAAGTGTGTGTCAGTGTAGTGCTCCTTCCCAAATAGGTGTGTGTCAGTGTAGTGCTTCTTGCCAAATAGGTGTGTGTCAGTGTAGTCCTTCTTCCCAAATAAGTGTGTGTCTGTGTAGTGCTTCTTACCAAATAGGTGTGTGTCAGTGTTGTGCTTCTTCCCAAATAAGTGTGTGTCAGTGTAGTGCTTCTTCCCAAATACGTGTGTGTCAGTGTAGTGCTTCTTCCCAAATAGATGTGGGTCCGTGTAGTGCTTTTTCCTAAATAGGTGTGTGTCAGTTTAGTGCTTTCCCCCAAATAGGTGTGTGTCAGTGTAGTGCTTGTCCCCAAATAGGTGTGTGTCAGTGTAGTGCTTGTCAGCAAATAGGTGTGTGTCAGTGTAGTGCTTCTTCCCAAATAGGTGTGTGTCTGTGTAGTGCTTCTTCCCAAATGGGTGTGTGTCTGTGTAGTGCTTCTTCCCAAATAGGTGTGTGTCAGTGTAGTGCCTCTTCCCAAATAAGTGTGTGTCAGTGTAGTGCTTCTTCCCAAATAAGTGTGTGTCAGTATAGTGCTTCTTCCCAAATAACTGTGTGTCAGTGAAGTGCTTCTTCCAAATAGGTGTGTGTCAGTGTAGTGCTTCTTGCCAAATAGGTGTGTGTCAGTGTAGTCCTTCTTCCCAAATAAGTGTGTGTCCGTGTAGTGCTTCTTACCAAATAGGTGTGTGTCAGTGTTGTGCTTCTTCCCAAATAAGTGTGTGTCAGTGTAGTGCTTCTTCCCAAATAAGTGTGTGTCAGTGTAGTGCTTCTTCCCAAATAGATGTGGGTCCGTGTAGTTCTTCTTCCCAAATGGGTGTGTGTCTGTGTAGTGCTTCCTCCCAAATAGGTGTGTGTCAGTGTAGTGCCTCTTCCCAAATAAGTGTGTGTCAGTGTAGTGCTTCTTCCCATATAAGTGTGTGTCAGTGTAGTGCTTCTTCCCAAATAGATGTGGGTCCGTGTAGTGCTTCTTCCCAAATAGGTGTGTGTCAGTGTAGTGCTTGTTCCCAAATAGGTGTGTGTCAGTGTAGTGCTTGTCCCCAAATAGGTGTGTGTCAGTGTAGTGCTTGTCAGCAAATAGGTGTGTGTCAGTGTAGTGCTTCTTCCCAAATTGGTGTGTGTCAGTGTAGTGCTTCCTCCCAAATAGGTGTGTGTCAGTGTAATGCTTCTTCCCAAATTAGTGTGTTTCAGTGTAGTGCTTCTTCCCAAATAAGTGTGATTCAGTGTAGTGCTTCTTCCCAAATAAGTGTGATTCAGTGTAGTGCTTCTTCGCAAATAAGTGTGAGTCAGTGTAGTGCTTCTTCCCAAATAAGTGTGTATCAGTGTAGTGCTTCTTTTCAAATAAGTGTGTGTCTGTGTAGTGCTTCTTCCCAAATAGGTGTGTGTCTGTGTAGTGCTTCCTCCTAAATAGGTGTGTGTCTGTGTAGTGCTTCTTCCCAAATAGGTGTGTGTCTGTGTAGTGCTTCTTCCCAAATAGGTGTGTGTCTGTGTAGTGCTTCTTCCCAAATATGTGTGAGTCTGTGTCGTGCTTCTTCCCAAATAAGTGTGTGTCAGTGTAGTGCTTCTTCCCAAATAAGTGTGTGTCAGTTTAGTGCTTCTTCCCAAAAAAGTGTGTGTAAGTGTCGAGCTTCTTCGCAAATAAGTTTGAGTCAGTGTAGTGCTTCTTACCAAATAAGTGTGTGTCAGTGTAGTGCTTCTTCCCAAATAAGTGTGTGTCAGTGTAGTGCTTCTTCCAGAATAAGTGTGTGTCAGTGTAGTGCTTCTTCCCAAATAAGTGTGTGTCAGTGTAGTGTTTCTTCCCAAATAAGTGTGTGTCAGTGTAGTGCTCCTTCCCAAATATATGTGTGTCAGTGTAGTGCTTCTTCCCAAATATTTGTGTGTCAGTGTAGTGATTGTCCCCAAATAGGTGTGTGTCAGTGTAGTGCTTGTCCCCAAATACGTGTGTGTCAGTGTAGTGCTTGTCAGCAAATAGGTTTGTGTCAGTGTAGTGCTTCTTCCCAAATAGGTGTGTGTCAGTGTAGTGCTTCTTCCCAAATAAGTTTGTGTCACTGTAGTGCTTCTTCCCAAATAAGTGTGTGTCAGTATAGTGCTTCTTCCCAAATAGGTGTGTGTCAGTGTAGTGCTTCTTCCAAAATAGGTGTGTGTCAGTGAAGTGCTTCTTCCCAAATAGATGTGTGTCAGTGTAGTGCTTCTTGCCAAATAGGTGTGTGTCAGTGTAGTCCTTCTTCCGAAATAAGTGTGTGTCCGTGTAGTGCTTCTTACCAAATAGGTGTGTGTCAGTGTTGTGCTTCTTCACAAATAAGTGTGTGTCAGTGTAGTGCTTCTTCCCAAATAAGTGTGTGTCAGTGTAGTGCTTCTTCCCAAATAGATGTGGGTCCGTGTAGTGCTTCTTCCCGAATAAGTGTGTGTCAGTGTAGTGCTTCTTCCCAAATAAGTGTGTGTCAGTGTAGTGCTTCTTCCCAAATATATGTGTGTCAGTGTAGTGCTTCTTCCCAAATATTTGTGTGTCAGTTTAGTGATTGTCCATAATAGGTGTGTGTCAGTGTAGTGCTTTTCCCGAAATAGGTGTGTGTCAGTGTAGTGCTTGTCAGCAAATACGTGTGTGTCAGTGTAGTGCTTCTTCCCAAATAGGTGTGTGTCAGTGTAGTGGTTCTTCCCATATAGGTGTGTGTCAGTGTAGTGCTTCTTCCCAAATATGTGTGTATCAGTGTAGTGCTTCTTCCCAAATAGACGTGTGTCAGAGTAGTGCTTCTTCTCAAATAGCTGTGTGTCAGTGTAGTGCTTCTTCCCAAATAGGTGTGGGTCAGTGTAGTGCTTCTTCCCAAGTAGGTGTGTGTCATTGTAGTGCTTCTTCCCAAACAGGTGTGTGTCAGTGTAGTGGTTATTCCCAAATAGGTGTGTGTCAGTGTAGTGCTTATTCCCCAAAAGGTGTGTGTCAGTGTAGTGCTTCTTCCCAAATAAGTGTGTGTCTGTGTAGTGCTTCTTCCCAAATAGGTGTGTGTCTGTGTAGTGCTTCTTCCCATTTAGGTTTGTGTCAGTGTAGTGCCTCTTCCCAAATAAGTGTGTGTCAGTGTAGAGCTTCTTCCCAAATAGGTGTGTGTCAGTGTAGTGCTTCTTCCAAAATAGGTGTGTGTCAGTGAACTGCTTCTTCCCAAATAAGTGTGTGTCAGTGTAGTGCTTCTTCAAAAATAAGTGTGTGTCAGTGTAGTGCTTCTTCCCAAATAGATGTGGGTCCGTGTAGTGCTTCTTCCCAAATTGGTGTGGGTCCGTGTAGTGCTTGTCCCCAAATAGGTGTGTGTCAGTGTAGTGCTTGTCCCCAAATAGGTGTGTGTCAGTGTAGTGCTTGTCCCCAAATAGGTGTGTGTCAGTGTAGTGCTTGTCAGCAAATAGGTGTGTGTCAGTGTAGTGCTTCTTCCCAAATAGGTATGTGTCTGTGTAGTGCTTCTTCCCAAATGGGCGTGTGTGTCTGTGTAGTGCTTCTTCCCAAATAGGTGTGTGTCAGTGTAGTGCCTCTTCCCAAATAAGTGTGTGTCAGTGTAGTGCTTCTTCCCAAATAAGTGTGTGTCAGTGTAGTGCTTCTTCCCAAATAGGTGTGTGTCAGTGTAGTGCATCTTCCAAAATAGGTGTGTGTCAGTGAAGTGCTTCTTCCCAAATAGGTGTGTGTCAGTGTAGTGCTTCTTGCCAAATAGGTGTGTGTCAGTGTCGTCCTTCTTCCCAAATAAGTGTGTGTCCGTTTAGTGCTTCTTACCAAGTAGGTGTGTGTCAGTGTTGTGCTTCTTCCCAAATAAGTGTGTGTCAGTGTAGTGCTTCCTTCCCAAATAAGTGTGTGTCAGTGTAGTGCTTCTTCCCAAATAGATGTGGGTCCGTGTAGTGCTTCTTCCCAAATGGGTGTGTGTCTGTGTAGTGCTTTTTCCCAAATAGGTGTATGTCAGTGTAGTGCCTCTTCCCAAATAAGTGTGTGTCAGTGTAGTGCTTCTTCCCAAATAAGTGTGTGTCAGTGTAGTGCTTCTTCCCAAATAGGTGTGTGTCAGTGTAGTGCTTCTTCCAAAATAGGTGTGTGTCAGTGAAGTGCTTCTTCCCAAATAGGTGTGTGTAGGTGTAGTGCTTCTTGCCAATTAGGTGTGTGTCAGTGTAGTCCTTCTTCCCAAATAAGTGTGTGTCCGTGTAGTGCTTCTTACCAAATAGGTGTGTGTCAGTGTTGTGCTTCTTCCCAAATAAGTGTGTGTCTGTGTAGTGCTTCTTCCCAAATAAGTGTGTGTCAGTGTAGTGCTTCTTCCCAAATAGATGTGGGTCTGTGTAGTGCTTCTTCCCAAATAGGTGTGTGTCAGTGTAGTGCTTGTCCCCAAATTAGTGTGTGTCAGTGTAGTGCGTGTCCCGAAATAGGTGTGTGTCAGTGTAGTGCTTGTCAGCAAATAGGTGTGTGTCAGTGTAGTCCTTCTTCCCAAATAGGTGTGTGTCAGTGTAGTGCTTCCTCCCAAATAGGTGGGTGTCAGTGTAGTGCTTCTTCCCAAATAAGTGTGTGTCAGTGTAGTGCTTCTTCCCAAATAAGTGTGTGTCAGTGTAGTGCTTCTTCCCAAATAAGTGTGATTCAGTGTAGTGCTTCTTCCGAAATAAGTGTGATTCAGTGTAGTGCTTCTTCGCAAATAAGTGTGAGTCGGTGTAGTGCTTCTTCCCAAATAAGTGTGTGTCAGTGTAGTGCTTCTTTTCAAATAAGTGTGTTTCTGTGTAGTGCTTCTTCCCAAACAGGTGTGTGTCTGTGTAGTGCTTCCTCCTAAATAGGTGTGTGTCTGTGTAGTGCTTCTTCACAAATAGGGGTGTGTCTGTGTAGTGCTTCTTCCCAAATAGGTGTGTGTTTGTGTAGTGCTTCTTCCCAAATAGGTGTGAGTCTGTGTCATGCTTCTTCCCAAATAAGTGTGTGTCAGTGTAGTGCTTCTTCCCAAATAAGTGTGTTTCAGTGTAGTGCTTCTTCCCAAATAAGTGTGTGTAAGTGTCGAGCTTCTTCGCAAATAAGTTTGAGTCAGTGTAGTGCTTCTTCCGAAATCAGTGTGTGTCAGTGTAGTGCTTCTTCCCAAATAAGTGTGTGTCAATGTAGTGCTTCTTCGAGAATAAGTGTGTGTCAGTGTAGTGCTTCTTCTCAAATTGATGTGGATCCGTGTAGTGCTTCTTCCCAAATAAGTGTGTGTCAGTGTAGTGCTTCTTCCCAAATATTTGTGTGTCAGTGTAGTGATTGTCCCCAAATAGTTGTGTGTCAGTGTAGTGCTTGTCTCCAAATAGGTGTGTGTCAGTGTAGTGCTTCTTCCCAAATAAGTGTGTGTCAGTGTAGTGCTCCATCCCAAATAAGTGTGTGTCAGTGTAGTGCTTCTTCCCAAATAGGTGTGTGTCAGTGTAGTGCTTCTTCCAAAATAGGTGTGTGTCAGTGAAGTGCTTCTTCCCAAATAGGTGTGTGTCAGTGTAATGCTTCTTGCCAAATAGGTGTGTGTCAGTGTAGTCCTTCTTCCCAATAAGTGTGTGTCCGTGTAGTGCTTCTTACCAAATAGGTGTGTGTCAGTGTTGTGCTTCTTCCCAAATAAGTGTGTGTCAGTGTAGTGCTTCTTCCCAAATAAGAGTGTGTCAGTGTAGTGTTTCTTCCCAAATACATGTGTGTCAGTGTAGTGCTTCTTCCCAAATATTTGTGTGTCAGTGTAGTGATTGTCCCCAAATAGGTGTGTGTCAGTGTAGTGCTTCTTACCAAATAGGTGTGTGTCAGTGTAGTCCGTCTTCCCAAATAAGTGTGTGTCCGTGAAGTGCTTCTTCCCAAATAGGTGTGTGTCAGTGTAGTGCTTCTTGCCAAATAGGTGTGTGTCAGTGTAGTCCTTCTTCCCAAATAAGTGTGTGTCCGTGTAGTGCTTCATACCAAATAGGTGTGTGTCAGTGTTGTGCTTCTTCCCAAATAAGTGTGTGTCAGTGTAGTGCTTCTTCCCAAATAAGTGTGTGTCAGTGTAGTGCTTCTTCCCAAATACATGTGTGTCAGTGTAGTGCTTCTTCCCAAATATTTGTGTGTCAGTGTAGTGATTGTCCCAAAATACACTCCTGGAAATTGAAATAAGAACACCGTGAATTCATTGTCCCAGGAAGGGGAAACTTTATTGACACATTCCTGGGGTCAGATACATCACATGATCACACTGACAGAACCACAGGCACATAGACACAGGCAACAGAGCATGCACAATGTCGGCACTAGTACAGTGTATATCCACCTTTCGCAGCAATGCAGGCTGCTATTCTCCCATGGAGACGATCGTAGAGATGCTGGATGTAGTCCTGTGGAACGGCTTGCCATGCCATTTCCACCTGGCGCCTCAGTTGGACCAGCGTTCGTGCTGGACGTGCAGACCGCGTGAGACGACGCTTCATCCACTCCCAAACATGCTCAATGGGGGAAAGATACGGAGATCTTGCTGGTCAGGGTAGTTGACTTACACCTTCTAGAGCACGTTGGGTGGCACGGGATTCATGCGGACGTGCATGGTCCTGTTGGAACAGCAAGTTTCCTTGCCGGTCTAGGAATGGTAGAACGATGGGTTCGATGACGATTTGGATGTACCGGGCACTATTCAGTGTCCCCTCGACGATCACCAGAGGTGTACGGCCAGTGTAGGAGATCGCTCCCCACACCATGATGCCGGGGTTGGCCCTGTGTGCCTCGGTCGTATGCAGTCCTGATTGTGGCGCTCACCTGCACGGCGCCAAACACGCATACGACCATCATTGGCACCAAGGCAGAAGCGACTCTCATCGCTGAAGACGACACGTCTCCATTCGTCCCTCCATTCACGCCTGTCGCGACACCACTGGAGGCGGGCTGCACAATGTTGGGGCGTGAGCGGAAGACGGCCTAACGGTGTGCGGGACCATAGCCCAGCTTCATGGAGACGGTTGCGAATGGTCCTCGCCGATACCCCAGGAGCAACAGTGTCCCTAATTTGCTGGGAAGTGGCGGCGCGGTCCCCTACGGCACTGCGTAGGATCCTACGGTCTTGGCGTGCATCCGTGCGTCGCTGCGGTCCAGTCCCAGGTCGACGGGCACGTGCACCTTCCGCCGACCACTGGCGACAACATCGATGTACTGTGGAGACCTCACGCCCCACATGTTGAGCAATTCGGCGGTACGTCCACCCGACCTCCCGCATGCCCACTATACGCCCTCGCTCAAAGTCCGTCAACTGCACATACGGTTCACGTCCACGCTGTCGCGGCAAGCTACCAGTGTTAAAGACTGCGATGGAGCTCCGTATGCCACGGCAAACTGGCTGACACTGACGACGGCGGTGCACAAATGCTGCGCAGCTAGCGCCATTCGACGGCCAACACCGCGGTTCCTGGTGTGTCCGCTGTGCCGTGCGTGTGATCATTGGTTGTGCAGCCCTCTCGCAGTGTCCGGAGCAAGTACGGTGGGTCTGACACACCGGTGTCAATGTGTTCTTTTTTCCATTTCCAGGAGTGTAGGTGTGTGTCAGTGTAGTGCTTGTCCCCAAATAGGTGTGTGTCAGTGTAGTGCTTGTCAGCAAATAGGTGTGTGTCAGTGTAGTGCTTCTTCCCAAATAGTTGTGTGTCAGTGTAGTGCTTCTTCCCAAATAGGTGTGTGTCAGTGTACTGCTTCTTCCCAAATAGGTGTGTGTCAGTGTAGTGCTTCTTCTCAAATAGCTGTGTGTCAGTGTAGTGCTTCCTCCTAAATAGGTGTGTGTCTGTGTAATGCTTCCTCCCAAATAGGTGTGTGTCTGTGTAGTGCTTCTTCCCAAATAGGTGTGTGTCTGTGTAGTGCTTCTTCCCAAATAGGTGTGAGTCTGTGTCGTGCTTCTTCCCAAATGAGTGTGTGTCAGTGTAGTGCTTCTTCCCAAATAAGTGTGTGTCAGTGTAGTGCTTCTTCCCAAATATGTGTGTAAGTGTCGAGCATCTTCGCAAATAAGTTTGAGTCAGTGTAGTGCTTCTTCCCAAATAAGTGTGTGTCAGTGTAGTGCTTCTTCCCAAATGAGTGTGTGTCAGTGTAGTGCTTCTTCCAGAATAAGTGTGTGTCAGTGTAGTGCTTCTTCCCTAATAAGTGTGTGTCAGTGTAGTGTTTCTTCCCAAATAAGTGTGTGTCAGTGTAGTGCTTCTTCCCAAAAATATGTGTGTCAGTGTAGTACTTCTTCCCAAATATATGTGTGTCAGTGTCGTACTTCTTCCCAAATATTTGTGTGTCAGTGTAGTGATTGTCCCCAAATAAGTGTGTGTCAGTGTAGTGCTTGTCCCCAAATAGGTGTGTGTCAGTGTAGTGCTTGTCAGCAAATAGGTGAGTGTCAGTGTAGTGCTTCTTCCCAAATAAGTGTGTGTCAGTGTAGTGCTTCCTCCCAACTAAGTGTGTGTCGGTGTAGTGCTTCTTCCCAAATAAGTGTGTGTCAGTGTAGTGCTTCTTCCCAAATAGGTGTGTGTCAGTGTAGTGCTTCTTCCAAAATAGGTGTGTGTCAGTGTAGTGCTTCTTCCAAAATAGGTGTGTGTCAGTGAAGTGCTTCTTCCCAAATAGGTGTGTGTCAGTGTAGTGCTTCTTGCCAAATAGGTGTGTGTCAGTGTAGTGCTTCTTCCCAAATAAGTGTGTGTCAGTGTAGTGCTCCATCCCAAATAAGTGTGTGTCAGTGTAGTGCTTCTTCCCAAATAGGTGTGTGTCAGTGTAGTGCTTCTTCCAAAATAGGTGTGTGTCAGTGAAGTGCTTCTTCCCAAATATGTGTGTGTCAGTGTAGTGCTTCTTGCCAAATAGGTGTGTGTCAGTGTAGTCCTTCTTCCCAAATAAGTGTGTGTCCGTGTAGTGCTTCTTACCAAATAGGTGTGTGTCAGTGTTGTGCTTCTTCCCAAATAAGTGTGTGTCAGTGTAGTGCTTCTTCCCAAATAAGAGTGTGTCAGTGTAGTGTTTCTTCCCAAATACATGTGTGTCAGTGTAGTGCTTCTTCCCAAATATTTGTGTGTCAGTGTAGTGATTGTCCCCAAATAGGTGTGTGTCAGTGTAGTGCTTCTTGCCAAATGGGTGTGTGTCAGTGTAGTCCTTCTTCCCAAATAAGTGTGTGTCCGTGAAGTGCTTCTTCCCAAATAGGTGTGTGTCAGTGTAGTGCTTCTTGCCAAATAGGTGTGTGTCAGTGTAGTCCTTCTTCCCAAATAAGTGTGTGTCCGTGTAGTGCTTCATACCAAATAGGTGTGTGTCAGTGTAGTGCTTCTTCCCAAATAAGTGTGTGTCAGTGTAGTGCTTCTTCCCAAATATATGTGTGTCAGTGTAGTGCTTCTTCCCAAATATTTGTGTGTCAGAGTAGTGATTGTCCCCAAATAGGTGTGTCAGTGTAGTGCTTGTCAGCAAATAGGTGTGTGTCAGTGTAGTGCTTCTTCCCAAATAGTTGTGTGTCAGTGTAGTGCTCCTTCCCAAATAGGTGTGTGTCAGTGTACTGCTTCTTCCCAAATATGTGTGTATCAGTGTAGTGCTTCTTCCCAAATAGGTGTGTGTCAGTGTAGTGCTTCTTCTCAAATAGCTGTGTGTCAGTGTAGTGCTTCCTCCTAAATAGGTGTGTGTCTGTGTAGTGCTTCCTCCCAAATAGGTGTGTGTCTGCGTAGTGCTTCTTCCCAAATAGGTGTGTGTCTGTGTAGTGCTTCTTCCCAAGTAGGTGTGAGTCTGTGTCGTGCTTCTTCCCAAATGAGTGAGTGTCAGTGTAGTGCTTCTTCCCAAATAAGTGTGTGTCAGTGTAGTGCTTCTTCCCAAATAAGTGTGTGTAAGTGTCGAGCTTCTTCGCAAATAAGTTTGAGTCAGTGTAGTGCTTCTTCCCAAATAAGTGTGTGTCAGTGTAGTGCTTCTTCCCAAATGAGTGTGTGTCAGTGTAGTGCTTCTTCCAGAATAAGTGTGTGTCAGTGTAGTGCTTCTTCCCTAATAAGTGTGTGTCAGTGTAGTGTTTCTTCCCTAATAAGTGTGTGTCAGTGTAATGCTTCTTCCCAAATATATGTGTGTCAGTGTAGTACTTCTTCCCAAATATATGTGTGTCAGTGTAGTACTTCTTCCCAAATATTTGTGTGTCAGTGTAGTGATTGTCCCCAAATAAGTGTGTGTCAGTGTAGTGCTTGTCCCCAAATAGGTGTGTGTCAGTGTAGTGCTTGTCAGCAAATAGGTGTGTGTCAGTGTAGTGCTTCTTCCCAAATATGTGTGTGTCAGTGTAGTGCTTCTTCCCAAATAAGTGTGTGTCGGTGTAGTGCTTCTTCCCAAATAAGTGTGTGTCAGTGTAGTGCTTCTTCCCAAATAGGTGTGTGTCAGTGTAGTGCTTCTTCCAAAATAGGTGTGTGTCAGTGTAGTGCTTCTTCCAAAATAGGTGTGTGTCAGTGAAGTGCTTCTTCCCAAATAGGTGTGTGTCAGTGTAGTGCTTCTTGCCAAATAGGTGTGTGTCAGTGTAGTCCTTCTTCCCAAATAGGTGTGTGTCCGTGTAGTGCTTCTTACCAAATAGGTTTGTGTCAGTGTTGTGCTTCTTCCCAAATAAGTGTGTGTCAGTGTAGTGCTTCTTCCCAAATAAGTGTGTGTCAATGTAGTGCTTCTTCCCAAATTGATGTGGGTCCGTGTAGTGCTTCTTCCCAAATAAGTGTGTGTCAGGGTAGTGCTTCTTCCCAAATAAGTGTGTGTCAGTGTAGTGCTTCTTCCCAAATATGTGTGTATCAGTGTAGTGCTTCTTCCCAAATAGGTGTGTGTCAGTGTAGTGCTTCTTCTCAAATAGCTGTGTGTCAGTGTAGGGCTTCTTCCCAAATAGGTGTGGGTCAGTGTAGTGCTTCATCCCAAATAAGTGTGTGTCAGTGTAGTGCTTCTTCCCAAATAAGTGTGTGTCAGTGTAGTGCTTCTTCCCAAATAGATGTGGGTCCCTGTAGTGCTTCTTCCCAAATAAGTGTGTGTCAGTGTAGTGCTTCTTCCCAAATAAGTGTGTGTCAGTGTAGTGCTTCTTCCCAAATATATGTGTGTCAGTGTAGTGCCTCTTCCCAAATATTTGTGTGTCAGTGTAGTGATTATCCCCAAATAGGTGTGTGTCAGTGTAGTGCTTGTCCCCAAATAGGTGTGTGTCAGTGTTGTGCTTGTCAGCAAATAGGTGTGTGTCAGTGTAGTGCTTCTTCCCAAATAGGTGTGTGTCAGTGTAGTGCTTCTTCCCAGAAAGGTGTGTGTCAGTGTAGTGATTCTTCCCAAATATGTGTGTATCAGTGTAGTGCTTCTTCCCAAATAGGTGTGTGTCAGTGTAGTGCTTCTTCTCAAATAGCTGTGTGTCAGTGTAGTGCTTCTTCCCAAGTAGGTGTGTGTCAGTGTAGTGCTTCTTCCCAAACAGATGTGTGTCAGTGTAGTGCTTCTTCCCAAACAGGTGTGTGTCAGTGTAGTGCTTCTTCCCAAATAGGTGTGTGTCTGTGTAGTGCTTCTTCCCAAATAGGTGTGTGTCTGTGTAGTGCTTCAGCCAAATAGGTGTGTGTCAGTGTAGTGCCTCTTCCCAAATAAGTGTGTGTCAGTGCAGAGCTTATTCCCAAATATGTGTGTGTCAGTGTAGTGCTTCTTCCAAAATAGGTGTGTGTCAGTGAACTGCTTCTTATCAAATAGGTGTGTGTCAGTGTAGTCCTTCTTCCAAAATAAGTGTGTGTCCGTGTAGTGCTTCTTCCCAAATGGGTGTGTGTCAGTGTTGTGCTTCTTCCCAAATAAGTGTGTGTCAGTGTTGTGCTTCTTCCCAAATAAGTGTGTGTCAGTGTAGTGCTTCTTCCCAAATAAGTGTGTGTCAGTGTAGTGCTTCTTCCCAAATAGATGTGGGTCCGTGTAGTGCTTCTTCCAGAATATGTGTGTATCAGTGTAGTGCTTCTTCCCAAATAGAAGTGTGTCAGTGTAGTGCTTCTTCTCAAATAGCTGTGTGTCAGTGTAGTGCTTCTTCTCAAATAGCTGTGTGTCAGTGTAGTGCTTCTTCTCAAATAGCTGTGTGTCAGTGTAGTGCTTCTTCCCAAATAGGTGTGCGTCAGTGTAGTGCTTCTTCCCAAATAGGTGTGCGTCAGTGTAGTGCTTCTTCCCAAACAGGTGTGTGTCAGTGTAGTGCTTATTCCCAAATAGGTGTGTGTCAGTGTAGTGCTTATTCCCCAATAGGTGTGTGTCAGTGTAGTGCATCTTCCCAAATAGGTGTGTGTCAGTGTAGTGCCTCTTCCCAAATAAGTGTGTGTCAGTGTAGTGCTTCTTCCCAAATAAGTGTGTGTCAGTGTAGTGCTTCTTCCCAAATAGGTGTGTGTCTGTGTAGTGCTTCAGCCAAATAGGTGTGTGTCAGTGTAGTGCCTCTTCCCAAATAAGTGTGTGTCAGTGCAGAGCTTATTCCCAAATATGTGTGTGTCAGTGTAGTGCTTCTTCGAAAATAGGTGTGTGTCAGTGAACTGCTTCTTATCAAATAGGTGTGTGTCAGTGTAGTCCTTCTTCCAAAATAAGTGTGTGTCCGTGTAGTGCTTCTTCCCAAATGGGTGTGTGTCAGTGTTGTGCTTCTTCCCAAATAAGTGTGTGTCAGTGTTGTGCTTCTTCCCAAATAAGTGTGTGTCAGTGTAGTGCTTCTTCCCAAATAAGTGTGTGTCAGTGTAGTGCTTCTTCCCAAATAGATGTGGGTCCGTGTAGTGCTTCTTCCAGAAAATGTGTGTATCAGTGTAGTGCTTCTTCCCAAATAGAAGTGTGTCAGTGTAGTGCTTCTTCTCAAATAGCTGTGTGTCAGTGTAGTGCTTCTTCTCAAATAGCTGTGTGTCAGTGTAGTGCTTCTTCTCAAATAGCTGTGTGTCAGTGTAGTGCTTCTTCCCAAATAGGTGTGTGTCTGTGTAGTGCTTCTTCCCAAATAGGTGTCTGTCTGTGTAGTGCTTCTTCCCATATAGGTGTGTGTCTGTGTCGTGCTTCTTCCCAAATAAGTGTGTGTCAGTGTAGTGCTTCTTCCCAAATAAGTGTGTGTCAGTGTAGTGCTTCTTCCCAAATAAGTGTGTGTAAGTGTCGAGCTTCTTCACAAATAAGTTTGATTCAGTGTAGTGCTTCTTCTTAAATAAGTGTGTGTCAGTGTAGTGCTTCTTCCCAAATAGATGTGTGTCCGTGTAGTACTTCTTCCCAAATATTTGTGTGTCAGTGTAGTGATTGTCCCCAAATAGGTGTGTGTCAGTGTAGTGCTTGTCCCCAAATAGGTGTGTGTCAGTGTAGTGCTTGTCCCCAAATAGGTGTGTGTCAGTGTAGTGCTTGTCCCCAAATAGGTGTGTGTCAGTGTAGTGCTTCTTCCCAAATAGGTGTGTGTGTGTCAGTGTAGTGCTTCTTCCCAAATAGGTGTGTGTCAGTGTAGTGCTTCTTCCCTAATATGGGTGTATCAGTGTAGTGCTTCTTCCCAAATAGGTGTGTGTCAGTGTAGTGCTCCTTCTCAAATATCTGTGTGTCAGTGTAGTGCTTCTTCCCAAATAAGTGTGCGTCAGTGTAGTGCTTCTTCCCAAATAGGTGTGTGTCAGTGTAGTGCTTCTTCCCAAACAGGTGTGTGTCAGAATAATGCTTATTCCCAAATAGGTGTGTGTCAGTGTAGTGCTTATTCCCCAATAGGTGTGTGTCAGTGTAGTGCTTCTTCCCAAATAGGTGTGTGTCTGTGTAGTCCTTCTTCCCAAATAGGTGTGTGTGTAGTGCTTCTTCCCAAATAGGTGTGTGTCAGTGTAGTGCTTCTTCCCAAATAGGTGTGTGTCCGTGTAGTGCTTCTTCCCAAATAGGTGTGTGTCAGTGAACTGCTACTTCCCAAATAGGTGTGTGTCAGTGTATTTCTTCTTCCCAAATAAGTGTGTGTCCGTGTAGTGCTTCTTCCCATGTAAGTGTGTGTAAGTGTCGAGCTTCTTTGCACATAAGTGTGTGTCAGTATAGTGCTTCTTCCCAAATAAGTGTGCGTCAGTGTAGTGCGTCTTCCCAAATATTTGTGTGTCAGTGTAGTGATTGTCCCCAAATAGGTGTGTGTCAGTTTAGTGCTTGTCCTCAAATAAGTGTGTGTCAGTGTAGTGCTTGTCAGCAAATAGGTGTGTGTCAGTGTAGTGCTTCTTCCCAAATAGGTGTGTGTCAGTGTAGTGCTTCTTCCCAAATAGGTGTGTGTCAGTGTAGTGCTTCTTCCCAAATATGTGTGTATCAGTGTAGTGCTTCTTCCCAAATAGGTGTGTGTCAGTGTAGTGCTTCTTCTCAAATAGCTGTGTGTCAGTGTAGTGCTTCTTCCCAAATAGGTGTGTGTCAGTGTAGTGCTCCTTCCCAAATAGGTGTGTGTCAGTGTAGTGCTTCTTCCCAAACAGGTGTGTGTCAGTGTATTGCTTATTCCCAAATAGGTGTGTGTCAGTGTAGTGCTTCTTCCCAAATAGGTGTGTGTCTGTGTAGTGCTTCTTCCCAAATAAGTGTGTGTCAGTGTGGTGCTTCATCCCAAATAAGTGTGTGTCAGTGTAGTGCTTCTTCCCAATTAGGTGTGTGTCAGTGTAGTGCTTCTTCCAAAATAAGTGTGTGTCATTGTAGTGCTTCTTCCCAAATAAGTAAATAAGTGTGTGTCAGTGTAGTGCTTCTTCCAAAATAAGTGTGTGTCAGTGTAGTGCTTCTTCCCAAATAAGTGTGTGTCAGTCTAGTGCTTCTTCACAAATAAGTGTGAGTCAGTGTAGAGCTCCTTCCCAAATAAGTGTGTGTAAGTGTCGAGCATCTTTGCAAATAAGTGTGTGTCAGTGTAGTGCTTCTTCCCAAATAAGTGTGTGTCAGTCTAGTGCTTCTTCCCACATAAGTGTGTGTCTGTGTGGTGCTTTTTCCCAAATAGGTGTGAGTCTGTGTAGTGCTTCTTCCCAAATAAGTGTGTGTCTGTGTAGTGCTTCTTCCCAAATAAGTGTGTGTCTGTGTAGTGCTTCTTCCCTAAATAGGTGTGTGTCAGTGTAGTGCTTCTTCCCAAATCGGTGTGTGTCAGTGTAGTGCTTCTTCCCAAATCGGTGTGTGTCAGTGTAGTGCTTCTTCCAAAATAAGTGTGTGTCAGTGTAGTGCTTCTTCCCAAATAAGTGTGTGTCAGTGTAGTGCTTCTTCCCAAATAAGTGTGTGTCTGTGTAGTGCTTCTTCCCAAATAGGTGTGTTTCTGTGTAGTGCTTCTTCCCAAATAAGTGTGTGTCTGTGTAGTGTTTCTTCCCAAATAAGTGTGTGTCAGTGTAGTGCCTCTTCCCAAATAAGTGTGTGTCACTGTAGTGCTTCTTCGAAAATAAATGTGTGTCAGTGTAGTGCTTTTTTCCAAATAAGAGTGTGTCAGTGTCGTGCTTCTTCCCAAATAAGTGTGTGTCAGTGTAGTGCTTCTTCCCAAATAGGTGTGTGTCAGTGTAGTGCTTTATCCCAAATAATTGTGTGTCAGTGTAGTGCTTCTTCCCAAATAAGTGTGTGTCAGTGTAGTGCTTCTTCCCAAATAATTGTGTGTCAGTGTAGTGCTTCTTCCCAACTAAGTGTGTGTCAGTGTAGCGCTTCTTCCCAAATAGGTGTGTATCAGTGTAGTGCTTCTTCCCAAATAAGTGTGGGTCCGTGTAGTGCTTCTTCCCAAATAGGTGTGTGTCAGTGTAGTGCTTGTCCCCAAATAGGTGTGTGTCAGTGTAGTGCTTGTCCCCAAATAGGTGTGTGTCAGTGTAGTGATTGTCAGCAAATAGGTGTGTGTCAGTGTAGTGCTTGTCAGCAAATAGGTGTGTGTCAGTGTAGTGCTTCGTCCCAAATAAGTGTGTGACAGTGTAGTGCTTCTTCACAAGTAAGTGTGTGTCTGTGTAGTGCTTTTTCCCAAATAGGTGTGTGTCTGTGTAGTGCTTCCTCCCAAATAGGTATGTGTCTGTGTAGTCCTTCTTCCCAAATAGGTGTGTGTATGTAGCGCTACCTCCCAAATAGGTGTGTGGCAGTGTAGTGCCTCTTCCCAAATAAGTGTGTGTCAGTGTAGTCCTTCTTCCCATATAGGTGTGTGTGTGTAGTGCTTCTTCCGAAATAGGTGTGTGTCAGTGTAGTGCCTCTTCCCAAATAAGTGTGTGTCAGTGTAGTGCTTCTTCCCAATTAAGTGTGTGTCCGTGTAGTGCTTCTTCCCAAATAAGTGTGTGTCAGTGTAGTGCTTCTTCCCAAACAGATGTGTGTCCATGTAGTGCTTCTTCCCAAATATTTGTGTGTCAGTGTAGTGATTGTCCCCAAATAGATGTGTGTCAGTGTAGTGCTTCTTCCCAAATAGGTGTGTGTCAGTGTAGTGCTTCTTCCCAAATAGGTGTGTGTGTGTCAGTGTAGTGCTTCTTCCGAAATAGGTGTGTGTCAGTATAGTGCTTCTTCCCAAATATGTGTGTATCAGTGTAGTGCTTCTTCCCAAATAGGTGTGTGTCAGTGTAGTGTTCCTTCTCAAATAGCTGTGTGTCTGTGTAGTGCTTCTTCCCAAATAGGTGTGCGTCAGTGTAGTGCTTCTTCCCAAATAGGTGTGTGTCAGTGTAGTGCTTCTTCCCAAATAGGTGTGTGTCAGTGTAGTGC
This sequence comes from Schistocerca gregaria, assembly GCF_023897955.1. NCBI lineage: Eukaryota > Metazoa > Arthropoda > Insecta > Orthoptera > Acrididae > Schistocerca > Schistocerca gregaria. The sequence goes on along the minus strand of NW_026061713.1, from coordinate 2,073,509 downwards.
TTCTTCCCAAACAGGTGTGTGTCGGAATAGTGCTTATTCCCAAATAGGTGTGTGTCAGTGTAGTTCTTATTCCCCAATAGGTGTGTGTCAGTGTAGTGCTTCTTCCCAAATAGGTGTGTGTCTGTGTAGTCCTTCTTCCCAAATAGGTGTGTGTGTGTAGTGCTTCTTCCCAAATAGGTGTGTGTCAGTGTAGTGCCTCTTCCCTAATAAGTGTGTGTCAGTGTAGTGCTTCATCCCAAATAAGTGTGAGTCAGTGTAGTGCTTCTTCCAAAATAGGTGTGTGTCAGTGTAGTGCTTCTTCCCAAATAGGTGTGTGTCTGTGTAGTCCTTCTTCCCAAATAGGTGTGTGTGTGTAGTGCTTCTTCCCAAATAGGTGTGTGTCAGTGTAGTGCCTCTTCCCAAATAAGTGTGTGTCAGTGTAGTGCTTCATCCCATATAAGTGTGAGTCAGTGTAGTGCTTCTTCCCAAATAGGTGTGTGTCAGTGAAGTGCTTCTTCCAAATAGGTGTGTGTCAGTGTAGTGCTTCTTGCCAAATAGGTGTGTGTCAGTGTAGTCCTTCTTCCCAAATAAGTGTGTGTCCGTGTAGTGCTTCTTACCAAATAGGTGTGTGTCAGTGTTGTGCTTCTTCCCAAATAAGTGTGTGTCAGTGTAGTGCTTCTTCCCAAATAAGTGTGTGTCAGTGTAGTGCTTCTTCCCAAATAGATGTGGGTCCGTGTAGTGCTTCTTCCCAAATAGGTGTGTGTCAGTGTAGTGCTTGTTCCCAAATAGGTGTGTGTCAGTGTAGTGCTTGTTCCCAAATAGGTGTGTGTCAGTGTAGTGCTTGTCCCCAAATTGGTGTGTGTCAGTGTAGTGCTTGTCAGCAAATAGGTGTGTGTCAGTGTAGTGCTTCTTCCCAAATAGGTGTGTGTCAGTGTAGTGCTTCCTCCCAAATAGGTGTGTGTCAGTGTAGTGCTTCTTCCCAAATAAGTGTGTTTCAGTGTAGTGCTTCTTCCCAAATAAGTGTGATTCAGTGTAGTGCTTCTTCCCAAATAAGTGTGATTCAGTGTAGTGCTTCTTCGCAAATAAGTGTGAGTCAGTGTATTGCTTCTTCCCAAATAAGTGTGTATCAGTGTAGTGCTTCTTTTCAAATAAGTGTGTGTCTGTGTAGTGCTTCTTCCCAAATAGGTGTGTGTCTGTGTAGTGCTTCCTCCTAAATAGGTGTGTGTCTGTGTAGTGCTTCTTCCCAAATAGGTGTGTGTCTGTGTAGTGCTTCTTCCCAAATAGGTGTGTGTCTGTGCAGTGCTTTTTCCCAAATATGTGTGAGTCTGTGTCGTGCTCCTTCCCAAATAAGTGTGTGTCAGTGTAGTGCTTCTTCCCAAATAAGTGTGTGTCAGTTTAGTGCTTCTTCCCAAAAAAGTGTGTGTAAGTGTCGAGCTTCTTCGCAAATAAGTTTGAGTCACTGTAGTGCTTCTTACCAAATAAGTGTGTGTCAGTGTAGTGCTTCTTCCCAAATAAGTGTGTGTCAGTGTAGTGCTTCTTCCAGAATAAGTGTGTGTCAGTGTAGTGCTTCTTCCCAAATAAGTGTGTGTCAGTGTAGTGTTTCATCCCAAATAAGTGTGTGTCAGTGTAGTGCTTCTTCCCAAATATATGTGTGTCAGTGTAGTGCTTCTTCCCAAATATTTGTGTGTCAGTGTAGTGATTGTCCCCAAATAGGTGTGTGTCAGTGTAGTGCTTGTCCCAAAATAGGTGTGTGTCAGTGTAGTGCTTGTCAGCAAATAGGTGTGTGTCAGTGTAGTGCTTCTTCCCAAATAGGTGTGTGTCAGTGTAGTGCTTCTTCCCAAATAAGTTTGTGTCATTGTAGTGCTTTTTCCCAAATAAGTGTGTGTCAGTGTAGTACTTCTTCCCAAATAGGTGTGTGTCAGTGTAGTGCTACTTCCAAAATAGGTGTGTGTCAGTGAAGTGCTTCTTCCCAAATAGATGTGTGTCAGTGTAGTGCTTCTTGCCAAATAGGTGTGTGTCAGTGTAGTCCTTCTTCCCAAATAAGTGTGTGTCCGTGTAGTGCTTCTTACCAAATAGATGTGTGTCAGTGTTGTGCTTCTTCACAAATAAGTGTGTGTCAGTGTAGTGCTTCTTCCCAAATAAGTGTGTGTCAGTGTAGTGCTTCTTCCCAAATAGATGTGGGTCCGTGTAGTGCTTCTTCCCAAATAAGTGTGTGTCAGTGTAGTGCTTCTTCCCAAATAAGTGTGTGTCAGTGTAGTGCTCCTTCCCAAATATATGTGTGTCAGTGTAGTGCTTCTTCCCAAATATTTGTGTGTCAGTGTAGTGATTGTCCCCAAATAGGTGTGTGTCAGTGTAGTGCTTGTCCCCAAATAGGTGTGTGTCAGTGTAGTGCTTGTCAGGAAATAGGTGTGTGTCACTGTAGTGCTTCTTCCCAAATAGGTGTGTGTCAGTGTAGTGCTTCTTCCCAAATAGGTGTGTGTCAGTGTAGTGCTTCTTCCCAAATATGTGTGTATCAGTGTAGTGCTTCTTCCCAAATAGGTGTGTGTCAGTGTAGTGCTTCTTCTCAAATAGCTGTGTGTCAGTGTAGTGCTTCTTCCCAAATAGGTGTGGGTCAGTGTAGTGCTTCTTCCCAAATAAGTGTGTGTCAGTGTAGTGCTTCTTCCCAAATAAGTGTGGGTCAGTGTAGTGCTTCTTCCCAAATATATGTGTGTCAGTGTAATGCTTCTTCCCAAATATGTGTGTGTCAGTGTAGTGCTTCTTCCCAAATATTTGTGTGTCAGTTTAGTGATTGTCCATAATAGGTGTGTGTCAGTGTAGTGCTTGTCCCGAAATAGGTGTGTGTCAGTCTATTGCTTGTCAGCAAATAGGTGTGTGTCAGTGTAGTGCTTCTTCCCAAATAGGTGTGTGTCAGTGTAGTGGTTCTTCCCAAATAGGTGTGTGTCAGTGTAGTGCTTCTTCCCAAATATGTGTGTATCAGTGTAGTGCTTCTTCCCAAATAGACGTGTGTCAGTGTAGTGCTTCTTCTCAAATAGCTGTGTGTCAGTGTAGTGCTTCTTCCCAAATAGGTGTGGGTCAGTGTAGTGCTTCTTCCCAAGTAGGTGTGTGTCAGTGTAGTGCTTCTTCCCAAATAAGTGTGTGTCAGTGTAGTGCTTCTTCCCAAATAAGTGTGTGTCAGTGTAGTGCTTCTTCCCAAATGGGTGTGTGTCTGTGTAGTGCTTCTTCCCAAATAGGTGTGTGTCAGTGTAGTGCCTCTTCCCAAATAAGTGTGTGTCAGTGTAGTGCTTCTTCCCAAATAAGTGTGTGTCAGTGTAGTGCTTCTTCCCAAATAGGTGTGTGTCAGTGTAGTGCTTCTTCCAAAATAGGTGTGTGTCAGTGAAGTGCTTCTTCCCAAATAGGTGTGTGTCAGTGTAGTGCTTCTTGCCAAATAGGTGTGTGTCAGTGTAGTCCTTCTTCCCAAATAAGTGTGTGTCCGTGTAGTGCTTCTTACCAAATAGGTGTGTGTCAGTGTTGTGCTTCTTCCCAAATAAGTGTGTGTCTGTGTAGTGCTTCTTCCCAAATAAGTGTGTGTCAGTGTAGTGCTTATTCCCAAATAGGTGTGTGTCAGTGTAGTGCTTCTTCGCAAATAAGTGTGAGTCAGTGTAGTGCTTCTTCCCAAATTAGTGTGTGTCAGTGTAGTGCTTCTTTTCAAATAAGTGTGTGTCTGTGTAGTGCTTCCTCCTAAATAGGTGTGTGTCTGTGTAGTGCTTCTTCCCAAATAGGTGTGTGTCTGTGTAGTGCTTCTTCCCAAATAAGTGTGTGTCCGTGTAGTGCTTCTTACCAAATAGGTGTGTGTCAGTGTTGTGCTTCTTCCCAAATAAGTGTGTGTCAGTGTAGTGCTTCTTCCCAAATAAGAGTGTGTCAGTGTAGTGTTCCTTCCCAAATACATGTGTGTCAGTGTAGTGCTTCTTCCCAAATATTTGTGTGTCAGTGTAGTGATTGTCCCCAAATAGGTGTGTGTCAGTGTGGTGCTTCTTGCCAAATAGGTGTGTGTCAGTGTAGTCCTTCTTCCCAAATAAGTGTGTGTCCGTGAAGTGCTTCTTCCCAAATAGGTGTGTGTCAGTGTAGTGCTTCTTGCCAAATAGGTGTGTGTCAGTGTAGTCCTTCTTCCCAAATAAGTGTGTGTCCGTGTAGTGCTTCTTACCAAATAGGTGTGTGTCAGAGTTGTGCTTCTTCCCAAATATGTGTGTGTCAGTGTAGAGCTTCATCCCAAATAAGTGTGTGTCAGTGTAGTGCTTCTTCCCAAATATATGTGTGTCAGTGTAGTGCTTCTTCCCAAAAATTTGTGTGTCAGTGTAGTGATTGTCCCCAAATAGGTGTGTGTCAGTGTAGTGCTTGTCCCCATATAGGTGTGTGTCAGTGTAGTGCTTGTCAGCAAATAGGTGTGTGTCAGTGTAGTGCTTCTTCCCAAATAGGTGTGTGTCAGTGTAGTGCTTCTTCCCAAATAGGTGTGTGTCAGTGTACTGCTTCTTCCCAAATATGTGTGTATCAGTGTAGTGCTTCTTCACAAATAGGTGTGTGTCAGTGTAGTGCTTCTTCTCAAATAGCTGTGTGTCAGTGTAGTGCTTTCTCCTAAATTGGTGTGTGTCTGTGTAGTGCTTCTTCCCAAATAGGTGTGTGTCTGTGTAGTGCTTCTTACCAAATAGGTTTGTGTCAGTGTTGTGCTTCTTCCCAAATAAGTGTGTGTCAGTGTAGTGCTTCTTCCAAAATAGGTGTGTGTCAGTGTAGTGCTTCTTCCACAATAGGTGTGTGTCAGTGAAGTGCTTCTTACCAAATAGGTTTGTGTCAGTGTTGTGCTTCTTCCCAAATAAGTGTGTGTCAGTGTAGTGCTTCTTCCCAAATAAGTGTGTGTCAGTGTAGTGCTTCTTCCCAAATTGATGTGGGTCCGTGTAGTGCTTCTTCCCAAATAAGTGTGTGTCAGGGTAGTGCTTCTTCCCAAATAAGTGTGTGTCAGTGTAGTGCTTCTTCCCAAATATGTGTGTATCAGTGTAGTGCTTCTTACCAAATAGGTGTGTGTCAGTGTAATGCTTCTTCTCAAATACCTGTGTGTCAGTGTGGGGCTTCTTCCCAAATAGGTGTGGGACAGTGTAGTGCTTCTTCCCAAATAAGTGTGTGTCAGTGTAGTCCTTCTTCCCAAATAAGTGTGTGTCAGTGTAGTGCTTCTTCCCAAATAGATGTGGGTCCCTGTAGTGCTTCTTCCTAAATAAGTGTGTGTCAGTGTAGTGCTTCTTCCCAAATAAGTGTGTGTCAGTATAGTGCTTCTTCCCAAATATATGTGTGTCAGTGTAGTGCTTCTTCCCAAATATTTATGTGTCAGTGTAGTGATTGTCCCCAAATAGGTGTGTGTCAGTGTAGTGCTTGTCCCCAAATAGGTGTGTGTCAGTGTTGTGCTTGTCAGCAAATAGGTGTGTGTCAGTGTAGTGCTTCTTCCCAAATAGGTGTGTGACAGTGTAGTGCTTCTTCCCAAATAGGTGTGTGTCAGTGTAGTGCTTCTTCCCAAATATGTGTGTATCAGTGTAGTGCTTCTTCCCAAATAGGTGTGTGTCAGTGTAGTGCTTCTTCTCAAATAGCTGTGTGTCAGTGTAGTGCTTCTTCCCAAGTAGGTGTGTGTCAGTGTAGTGCTTTTTCCCAAACAGGTGTGTGTCAGTGTAGTGCTTCTTCCCAAACAGGTGTGTCTCAGTGTAGTGCTTATTCACAAATAGGTGTGTGTCAGTGTAGTGCTTCTTCCCAAATAGGTGTGTGTCTGTGTAGTGCTTCTTCTCAAATAGGTGTGTGTCTGAGTAGTGCTTCTTCCCAAATAGGTGTGTGTCTGTGTAGTGCTTCAGCCAAATAGGTGTGTGTCAGTGTAGTGCCTCTTCCCAAATAAGTGTGTGTCAGTGCAGAGCTTATTCCCAAATAGGTGTGTGTCAGTGTAGTGCTTCTTCCAAAATAGGTGTGTGTCAGTGAACTGCTTCTTATCAAATAGGTGTGTGTCAGTGTAGTCCTTCTTCCCAAATAAGTGTGTGTCCGTGTAGTGCTTCTTCCCAAACAGGTGTGTGTCAGTGTAGTGCTTATTCCCAAACAGGTGTGTGTCAGTGTAGTTCTTATTCCCCAATAGGTGTGTGTCAGTGTAGTGCTTCCTCACAAATAGGTGTGTGTCAGTGTAGTGCTTCTTCCCAAACAGGTGTGTGTCAGTGTAGTGCTTATTCCCAAATAGGTGTGTGTCAGTGTAGTGCTTCTTCCCAAACAGGTGTGTGTCAGTGTAGTGCTTCTTCCCAAACAGGTGTGTGTCAGTGTAGTGCTTATTCCCAAATAGGTGTGTGTCAGTGTAGTGCTTCTTCCCAAATAAGTGTGTGTCAGTGTAGTGCTTCTTTTCAAATAAGTGTGTGTCTGTGTAGTGCTTCTTCCCAAATAGGTGTGTGTCTGTGTAGTGCTTCCTCCTAAATAGGTGTGTGTCTGTGTAGTGCTTCTTCCCAAATAGGTGTGTGTCTGTGTAGTGCTTCTTCCCAAATAGGTGTGTGTCTGTGTAGTGCTTCTTCCCAAATAGGTGTGAGTCTGTGTCGTGCTTCTTCCCAAATAAGTGTGTGTCAGTGTAGTGCTTCTTCCCAAATAAGTGTGTGTCAGTGTAGTGCTTCTTCCCAAATAAGTGTGTGTAAGTGTCGAGCTTCTTCGCAAATAAGTTTGAGTCAGTGTAGTGCTTCTTCCCAAATAAGTGTGTGTCAGTGTAGTGCTTCATCCCAAATATTTGTGTGTCAGTGTAGTGATTGTCCCCAAATAGGTGTGTGTCAGTGTAGTGCTTGTCTCCAAATAGGTGTGTGTCAGTGTAGTGCTTCTTCCCAAATAAGTGTGTGTCAGTGTAGTGCTCCATCCCAAATAAGTGTGTGTCAGTGTAGTGCTTCTTCCCAAATAGGTGTGTGTCAGTGTAGTGCTTCTTCCAAAATAGGTGTGTGTCAGTGAAGTGCTTCTTCCCAAATAGGTGTGTGTCAGTGTAGTGCTTCTTCCCAAATAAGAGTGTGTCAGTGTAGTGTTTCTTCCCAAATACATGTGTGTCAGTGTAGTGCTTCTTCCCAAATATTTGTGTGTCAGTGTAGTGATTGTCCCCAAATAGGTGTGTGTCAGTGTGGTGCTTCTTGCCAAATAGGTGTGTGTCAGTGTAGTCCTTCTTCCCAAATAAGTGTGTGTCCGTGAAGTGCTTCTTCCCAAATAGGTGTGTGTCAGTGTAGTGCTTCTTCCAAATAGGTGTGTGTCAGTGTAGTGCTTCTTGCCAAATAGGTGTGTGTCAGTGTAGTCCTTCTTCCCAAATAAGTGTGTGTCCGTGTAGTGCTTCTTACCAAATAGGTGTGTGTCAGTGAAGTGCTTCTTCCAAATAGGTGTGTGTCAGTGTAGTGCTTCTTGCCAAATAGGTGTGTATCAGTGTAGTCCTTCTTCCCAAAAAAGTGTGTGTCCGTGTAGTGCTTCTTACCAAATAGGTGTGTGTCAGTGTTGTGCTTCTTCCCAAATAAGTGTGTGTCAGTGTAGTGCTTCTTCCCAAAGAAGTGTGTGTCAGTGTAGTGCTTCTTCCCAAATAGATGTGGGTCCGTGTAGTGCTTCTTCCCAAATAGGTGTGTGTCAGTGTAGTGCTTGTTCCCAAATAGGTGTGTGTCAGTGTAGTGCTTGTCCCCAAATTGGTGTGTGTCAGTGTAGTGCTTGTCAGCAAATAGGTGTGTGTCAGTGTAGTGCTTCTTCCCAAATAGGTGTGTGTCAGTGTAGTGCTTCCTCCCAAATAGGTGTGTGTCAGTGTAGTGCTTCTTCCCAAATAAGTGTGTTTCAGTGTAGTGCTTCTTCCCAAATAAGTGTGATTCAGTGTAGTGCTTCTTCCCAAATAAGTGTGATTCAGTGTAGTGCTTCTTCGCAAATAAGTGTGAGTCAGTGTAGTGCTTCTTCCCAAATAAGTGTGTATCAGTGTAGTGCTTCTTTTCAAATAAGTGTGTGTCTGTGTAGTGCTTCTTCCCAAATAGGTGTGTGTCTGTGTAGTGCTTCCTCCTAAATAGGTGTGTGTCTGTGTAGTGCTTCTTCCCAAATAGGTGTGTGTCTGTGTAGTGCTTCTTCACAAATAGGTGTGTGTCTGTGCAGTGCTTTTTCCCAAATATGTGTGAGTCTGTGTCGTGCTTCTTCCAAAATAAGTGTGTGTCAGTGTAGTGCTTCTTCCCAAATAAGTGTGTGTCAGTTTAGTGCTTCTTCCCAAAAAAGTGTGTGTAAGTGTCGAGCTTCTTCGCAAATAAGTTTGAGTCACTGTAGTGCTTCTTACCAAATAAGTGCGTGTCAGTGTAGTGCTTCTTCCCAAATAAGTGTGTGTCAGTGTAGTGCTTCTTCCAGAATAAGTGTGTGTCAGTGTAGTGCTTCTTCCCAAATAAGTGTGTGTCAGTGTAGTGTTTCTTCCCAAATAAGTGTGTGTCAGTGTAGTGCTTCTTCCCAAATATATGTGTGTCAGTGTAGTGCTTCTTCCCAAATATTTGTGTGTCAGTGTAGTGATTGTCCCCAAATAGGTGTGTGTCAGTGTAGTGCTTGTCCCCAAATAGGTGTGTGTCAGTGTAGTGCTTGTCAGCAAATAGGTGTGTGTCAGTGTAGTGCTTCTTCCCAAATAGGTGTGTGTCAGTGTAGTGCTTCTTCTTAAATAAGTTTGTGTCATTGTAGTGCTTTTTCCCAAATAAGTGTGTGTCAGTGTAGTACTTCTTCCCAAATAGGTGTGTGTCAGTGTAGTGCTACTTCCAAAATAGGTGTGTGTCAGTGAAGTGCTTCTTCCCAAATAGATGTGTGTCAGTGTAGTGCTTCTTGCCAAATAGGTGTGTGTCAGTGTAGTCCTTCTTCCCAGATAAGTGTGTGTCCGTGTAGTGCTTCTTACCAAATAGATGTGTGTCAGTGTTGTGCTTCTTCACAAATAAGTGTGTGTCAGTGTAGTGCTTCTTCCCAAATAAGTGTGTGTCAGTGTAGTGCTTCTTCCCAAATAGATGTGGGTCCGTGTAGTGCTTCTTCCCAAATAAGTGTGTGTCAGTGTAGTGCTTCTTCCCAAATAAGTGTGTGTCAGTGTAGTGCTTCTTCCCAAATATATGTGTGTCAGTGTAGTGCTTCTTCCCAAATATTTGTGTGTCAGTGTAGTGATTGTCCCCAAATAGGTGTGTGTCAGTGTAGTGCTTGTCCCCAAATAGGTGTGTGTCAGTGTAGTGCTTGTCAGGAAATAGGTGTGTGTCACTGTAGTGCTTCTTCCCAAATAGGTGTGTGTCAGTGTAGTGCTTCTTCCCAAATAGGTGTGTGTCAGTGTAGTGCTTCTTCGCAAACATGTGTGTATCAGTGTAGTGCTTCTTCCCAAATAGGTGTGTGTCAGTGTAGTGCTTCTTCTCAAATAGCTGTGTGTCAGTGTAGTGCTTCTTCCCAAATAGGTGTGGGTCAGTGTAGTGCTTCTTCCCAAATAAGTGTGTGTCAGTGTAGTGCTTCTTCCCAAATAAGTGTGTGTCAGTGTAGTGCTTCTTCCCAAATATATGTGTGTCAGTGTAATGCTTCTTCCCAAATATGTGTGTGTCAGTGTAGTGCTTCTTCCCAAATATTTGTGTGTCAGTTTAGTGATTGTCCATAATAGGTGTGTGTCAGTGTAGTGCTTGTCCCGAAATAGGTGTGTGTCAGTGTATTGCTTGTCAGCAAATAGGTGTGTGTCAGTGTAGTGCTTCTTCCCAAATAGGTGTGTGTCAGTGTAGTGGTTCTTCCCAAATAGGTGTGTGTCAGTGTAGTGCTTCTTCCCAAATATGTGTGTGTCAGTGTAGTGCTTCTTCCCAAATAGACGTGTGTCAGTGTAGTGCTTCTTCTCAAATAGCTGTGTGTCAGTGTAGTGCTTCTTCCCAAATAGGTGTGGGTCAGTGTAGTGCTTCTTCCCAAGTAGGTGTGTGTCAGTGTAGTGCTTCTTCCCAAATAAGTGTGTGTCAGTGTAGTGCTTCTTCCCAAATGGGTGTGTGACAGTGTAGTGCTTCTTCCAAAATAGGTGTGTGACAGTGAAGTGCTTCTTCCCAAGTAGGTGTGTGTCAGTGTAGTGCTTCTTACCAAATAGGTGTGTGTCAGTGAACTGCTTCTTCCCAAATAGGTGTGTGTCAGTGTATTTCTTCTTCCCAAATAAGTGTGTGTCCGTGTAGTGCTTCTTCCCATGTAAGTGTGTGTAAGTGTCGAGCTTCTTTGCACATAAGTGTGTGTCAGTATAGTGCTTCTTCCCAAATAAGTGTGCGTCAGTGTAGTGCGTCTTCCCAAATATTTGTGTGTCAGTGTAGTGATTGTCCCCAAATAGATGTGTGTCAGTTTAGTGCTTGTCCCCAAATAAGTGTGTGTCAGTGTAGTGCTTGTCAGCAAATAGGTGTGTGTCAGTGTAGTGCTTCTTCCCAAATAGGTGTGTGTCAGTGTAGTGCTTCTTCCCAAATAGGTGTGTGTCAGTGTAGTGCTTCTTCCCAAATATGTGTGTATCAGTGTAGTGCTTCTTCCCAAATAGGTGTGTGTCAGTGTAGTGCTTCTTCTCAAATAGCTGTGTGTCAGTGTAGTGCTCCTTCCCAAATAGGTGTGCGTCAGTGTAGTGCTTCTTCCCAAATAGGTGTGTGTCAGTGTAGTGCTTCTTCCCAAACAGGTGTGTGTCAGTGTAGTGCTTATTCCCAAATAGGTGTGTGTCAGTGTAGTGCTTCTTCCCAAATAGGTGTGTGTCTGTGTAGTGCTTCTTCCCAAATAAGTGTGTGTCAGTGTGGTGCTTCATCCCAAATAAGTGTGTGTCAGTGTAGTGCTTCTTCCCAATTAGGTGTGTGTCAGTGTAGTGCTTCTTCCAAAATAAGTGTGTGTCATTGTAGTGCTTCTTCCCAAATAAGTAAATAAGTGTGTGTCAGTGTAGTGCTTCTTCCCAAATAAGTGTGTGTCAGTGTAGTGCTTCTTCCCAAATAAGTGTGTGTCAGTCTAGTGCTTCTTCACAAATAAGTGTGAGTCAGTGTAGAGCTCCTTCCCAAATAAGTGTGTGTAAGTGTCGAGCTTCTTTGCAAATAAGTGTGTGTCAGTGTAGTGCTTCTTCCCAAATAAGTGTGTGTCAGTCTAGTGCTTCTTCCCACATAAGTGTGTGTCTGTGTGGTGCTTTTTCCCAAATAGGTGTGTGTCTGTGTAGTGCTTCTTCCCAAATAAGTGTGTGTCTGTGTAGTGCTTCTTCCCAAATAAGTGTGTGTTATTGTAGTGCTTCTTCCCTAAATAGGTGTGTGTCAGTGTAGTGCTTCTTCCCAAATCGGTGTGTGTCAGTGTAGTGCTTTTTCCCAAATAATTGTGTGTCAGTGTAGTGCTTCTTCCAAAATAAGTGTGTGTCAGTGTAGTGCTTCTTCCCAAATAAGTGTGTGTCTGTGTAGTGCTTCTTCCCAAATAGGTGTGTTTCTGTGTAGTGCTTCTTCCCAAATAAGTGTGTGTCTGTGTAGTGTTTGTTCCCAAATAAGTGTGTGTCAGTGTAGTGCCTCTTCCCAAATAAGTGTGTGTCACTGTAGTGCTTCTTCGAAAATAAATGTGTGTCAGTGTAGTGCTTTTTCCCAAATAAGAGTGTGTCAGTGTCGTGCTTCTTCCCAAATAAGTGTGTGTCAGTGTAGTGCTTCTTCCCAAATAGGTGTGTGTCAGTGTAGTGCTTTATCCCAAATAATTGTGTGTCAGTGTAGATCTTCTTCCCAAATAAGTGTGTGTCAGTGTAGTGCTTCTTCCCAAATAATTGTGTGTCAGTGTAGTGCTTCTTCCCAACTAAGTGTGTGACAGTGTAGTGCTTCTTCCGAAATAGGTGTGTTTCTGTGTAGTGCTTCTTCCCAAATAAGTGTGTGTCAGTGTAGTGCTTTTTCCTAAATAGGTGTGTGTCAGTGTAGTGCTTCTTCCCAAATAAGTGTGTGTCAGTGTAGCGCTTCTTCCCAAATAGGTGTGTATCAGTGTAGTGCTTATTCCCAAATAAGTGTGGGTCCGTGTAGTGCTTCTTCCCAAATAGGTGTGTGTCAGTGTAGTGCTTGTCCCCAAATAGGTGTGTGTCAGTGTAGTGCTTGTCCCCAAATAGGTGTGTGTCAGTGTAGTGATTGTCAGCAAATAGGTGTGTGTCAGTGTAGTGCTTGTCAGCAAATAGGTGTGTGTCAGTGTAGTGCTTCTTCCCAAATAAGTGTGTGACAGTGTAGTGCTTCTTCACAAGTAAGTGTGTGTCTGTGTAATGCTTTTTCCCAAATAGGTGTGTGTCTGTGTAGTGCTTCCTCCCAAATAGGTATGTGTCTGTGTAGTCCTTCTTCCCAAATAGGTGTGTGTATGTAGCGCTTCCTCCCAAATAGGTGTGTCAGTGTAGTGCCTCTTCCCAGATAAGTGTGTGTCAGTGTAGTCCTTCTTCCCATATAGGTGTGTGTGTGTAGTGCTTCTTCCCAAATAGGTGTGTGTCAGTGTAGTGCCTCTTCCCAAATAAGTGTGTGTCAGTGTAGTGCTTCTTCCCAATTAAGTGTGTGTCAGTGTAGTGCTTCTTCCCAAATAGGTGTGTGTCAGTGTAGTGCTTCTTCCCAAATAAATGTGTGTAAGTGTCGAGCTTCTTCGCTAATAAGTTTGAGTCAGTGTAGTGCTTCTTCCCAAATAAGTGTGTGTCAATCTAGTGCTTCTTCCCAAATAAGTGTGTGTCAGTGTAGTGCTTCTTCCAGAATAAGTGTGTCAGTGTAGTGTTTCTTCCCAAATAAGTGTGTGTCCGTGTAGTGCTTCTTCCCAAATAAGTGTGTGTCAGTGTAGTGCTTCTTCCCAAACAGATGTGTGTCCATGTAGTGCTTCTTCCCAAATATTTGTGTGTCAGTGTAGTGATTGTCCCCAAGTAGGTGTGTGTCAGTGTAGTGCTTCTTCCCAAATAGGTGTGTGTCAGTGTAGTGCTTCTTCCCAAATAGGTGTGTGTGTGCCAGTGTAGTGCTTCTTCCGAAATAGGTGTGTGTCAGTATAGTGCTTCTTCCCAAATATGTGTGTATCAGTGTAGTGCTTCTTCCCAAATAGGTGTGTGTCAGTGTAGTGCTCCTTCTCAAATAGCTGTGTGTCTGTGTAGTGCTTCTTCCCAAATAGGTGTGCGTCAGTGTAGTGCTTCTTCCCAAATAGGTGTGTGTCAGTGTAGTGCTTCTTCCCAAATAGGTGTGTGTCAGTGTAGTGCTTCTTCCCAAACAGGTGTGTGTCGGAATAGTGCTTATTCCCAAATAGGTGTGTGTCAGTGTAGTTCTTATTCCCCAATAGGTGTGTGTCAGTGTTGTGCTTCTTCCCAAATAGGTGTGTGTCTGTGTAGTCCTTCTTCCCAAATAGGTGTGTGTGTGTAGTGCTTCTTCCCAAATAGGTGTGTGTCAGTGTAGTGCTTCTTCCCAAATAGGTGTGCGTCAGTGTAGTGCTTCTTCCCAAATAGGTGTGTGTCAGTGTAGTGCTTCTTCCCAAATAGGTGTGTGTCAGTGTAGTGCTTCTCCCCAAACAGGTGTGTGTCGAAATAGTGCTTATTCCCAAATAGGTGTGTGTCAGTGTAGTGCTTCTTGCCAAATAGGTGTGTGTCAGTGTAGTCCTTCTTCCCAAATAAGTGTGTGTCCGTTTAGTGCTTCTTACCAAATTGGTGTGTGTCAGTGTTTTGCTTCTTCCCAAATAAGTGTGTGTCAGTGTAGTGCTTTCTTCCCAAATAAGTGTGTGTCAGTGTAGTGCTTCTTCCCAAATAGATGTGGGTCCGTGTAGTTCTTCTTCCCAAATGGGTGTGTGTCTGTGTAGTGCTTCTTCCCAAATAGGTGTGTGTCAGTGTAGTGCCTCTTCCCAAATAAGTGTGTGTCAGTGTAGTGCTTCTTCCCAAATAAGTGTGTGTCAGTGTAGTGCTTCTTCCCAAATAGGTGTGTGTCAGTGTAGTGCTTCTTCCAAAATAGGTGTGTGTCAGTGAAGTGCTTCTTCCCAAATAGGTGTGTGTCAGTGTAGTGCTTCTTGCCAAATAGGTGTGTGTCAGTGTAGTGCTTCTTCGCAAATAAGTGTGAGTCAGTGTAGTGCTTCTTCCCAAATAAGTGTGTATCAGTGTAGTGCTTCTTTTCAAATAAGTGTGTGTCTGTGTAGTGCTTCTTCCCAAATAAGTGTGTGTCAGTGTAGTGCTTATTCCCAAATAGGTGTGTGTCAGTGTAGTGCTTCTTCGCAAATAAGTGTGAGTCAGTGTAGTGCTTCTTCCCAAATTAGTGTGTGTCAGTGTAGTGCTTCTTTTCAAATAAGTGTGTGTCTGTGTAGTGCTTCCTCCTAAATAGGTGTGTGTCTGTGTAGTGCTTCTTCCCAAATAGGTGTGTGTCTGTGTAGTGCTTCTTCCCAAATAAGTGTGTGTCCGTGTTGTGCTTCTTACCAAATAGGTGTGTGTCAGTGTTGTGCTTCTTCCCAAATAAGTGTGTGTCAGTGTAGTGCTTCTTCCCAAATAAGAGTGTGTCAGTGTAGTGTTCCTTCCCAAATACATGTGTGTCAGTGTAGTGCTTCTTCCCAAATATTTGTGTGTCAGTGTAGTGATTGTCCCCAAATAGGTGTGTGTCAGTGTGGTGCTTCTTGCCAAATAGGTGTGTGTCAGTGTAGTCCTTCTTCCCAAATAAGTGTGTGTCCGTGAAGTGCTTCTTCCCAAATAGGTGTGTGTCAGTGTAGTGCTTCTTCCCAAATAGGTGTGTGTCAGTGTACTGCTTCTTCCCAAATATGTGTGTATCAGTGTAGTGCTTCTTCCCAAATAGGTGTGTGTCTGTGTAGTGCTTCTTCCCAAATAAGTGTGTGTCAGTGTGGTGCTTCATCCCAAATAAGTGTGTGTCAGTGTAGTGCTTCTTCCCAATTAGGTGTGTGTCAGTGTAGTGCTTCTTCCAAAATAAGTGTGTGTCATTGTAGCGCTTCTTCCCAAATAAGTAAATAAGTGTGTGTCAGTGTAGTGCTTCTTCCCAAATAAGTGTGTGTCAGTGTAGTGCTTCTTCCCAAATAAGTGTGTGTCAGTCTAGTGCTTCTTCACAAATAAGTGTGAGTCAGTGTAGAGCTCCTTCCCAAATAAGTGTGTGTAAGTGTCGAGCTTCTTTGCAAATAAGTGTGTGTCAGTGTAGTGCTTCTTCCCAAATAAGTGTGTGTCAGTCTAGTGCTTCTTCCCACATAAGTGTGTGTCTGTGTGGTGCTTTTTCCCAAATAGGTGTGTGTCTGTGTAGTGCTTCTTCCCAAATAAGTGTGTGTCTGTGTAGTGCTTCTTCCCAAATAAGTGTGTGTTATTGTAGTGCTTCTTCCCTAAATAGGTGTGTGTCAGTGTAGTGCTTCTTCCCAAATCGGTGTGTGTCAGTGTAGTGCTTTTTCCCAAATAATTGTGTGTCAGTGTAGTGCTTCTTCCAAAATAAGTGTGTGTCAGTGTAGTGCTTCTTCCCAAATAAGTGTGTGTCTGTGTAGTGCTTCTTCCCAAATAGGTGTGTTTCTGTGTAGTGCTTCTTCCCAAATAAGTGTGTGTCTGTGTAGTGTTTGTTCCCAAATAAGTGTGTGTCAGTGTAGTGCCTCTTCCCAAATAAGTGTGTGTCACTGTAGTGCTTCTTCGAAAATAAATGTGTGTCAGTGTAGTGCTTTTTCCCAAATAAGAGTGTGTCAGTGTCGTGCTTCTTCCCAAATAAGTGTGTGTCAGTGTAGTGCTTCTTCCCAAATAGGTGTGTGTCAGTGTAGTGCTTTATCCCAAATAATTGTGTGTCAGTGTAGATCTTCTTCCCAAATAAGTGTGTGTCAGTGTAGTGCTTCTTCCCAAATAATTGTGTGTCAGTGTAGTGCTTCTTCCCAACTAAGTGTGTGACAGTGTAGTGCTTCTTCCGAAATAGGTGTGTTTCTGTGTAGTGCTTCTTCCCAAATAAGTGTGTGTCAGTGTAGTGCTTTTTCCTAAATAGGTGTGTGTCAGTGTAGTGCTTCTTCCCAAATAAGTGTGTGTCAGTGTAGCGCTTCTTCCCAAATAGGTGTGTATCAGTGTAGTGCTTATTCCCAAATAAGTGTGGGTCCGTGTAGTGCTTCTTCCCAAATAGGTGTGTGTCAGTGTAGTGCTTGTCCCCAAATAGGTGTGTGTCAGTGTAGTGCTTGTCCCCAAATAGGTGTGTGTCAGTGTAGTGATTGTCAGCAAATAGGTGTGTGTCAGTGTAGTGCTTGTCAGCAAATAGGTGTGTGTCAGTGTAGTGCTTCTTCCCAAATAAGTGTGTGACAGTGTAGTGCTTCTTCACAAGTAAGTGTGTGTCTGTGTAATGCTTTTTCCCAAATAGGTGTGTGTCTGTGTAGTGCTTCCTCCCAAATAGGTATGTGTCTGTGTAGTCCTTCTTCCCAAATAGGTGTGTGTATGTAGCGCTTCCTCCCAAATAGGTGTGTCAGTGTAGTGCCTCTTCCCAGATAAGTGTGTGTCAGTGTAGTCCTTCTTCCCATATAGGTGTGTGTGTGTAGTGCTTCTTCCCAAATAGGTGTGTGTCAGTGTAGTGCCTCTTCCCAAATAAGTGTGTGTCAGTGTAGTGCTTCTTCCCAATTAAGTGTGTGTCAGTGTAGTGCTTCTTCCCAAATAGGTGTGTGTCAGTGTAGTGCTTCTTCCCAAATAAATGTGTGTAAGTGTCGAGCTTCTTCGCTAATAAGTTTGAGTCAGTGTAGTGCTTCTTCCCAAATAAGTGTGTGTCAATCTAGTGCTTCTTCCCAAATAAGTGTGTGTCAGTGTAGTGCTTCTTCCAGAATAAGTGTGTCAGTGTAGTGTTTCTTCCCAAATAAGTGTGTGTCCGTGTAGTGCTTCTTCCCAAATAAGTGTGTGTCAGTGTAGTGCTTCTTCCCAAACAGATGTGTGTCCATGTAGTGCTTCTTCCCAAATATTTGTGTGTCAGTGTAGTGATTGTCCCCAAGTAGGTGTGTGTCAGTGTAGTGCTTCTTCCCAAATAGGTGTGTGTCAGTGTAGTGCTTCTTCCCAAATAGGTGTGTGTGTGCCAGTGTAGTGCTTCTTCCGAAATAGGTGTGTGTCAGTATAGTGCTTCTTCCCAAATATGTGTGTATCAGTGTAGTGCTTCTTCCCAAATAGGTGTGTGTCAGTGTAGTGCTCCTTCTCAAATAGCTGTGTGTCTGTGTAGTGCTTCTTCCCAAATAGGTGTGCGTCAGTGTAGTGCTTCTTCCCAAATAGGTGTGTGTCAGTGTAGTGCTTCTTCCCAAATAGGTGTGTGTCAGTGTAGTGCTTCTTCCCAAACAGGTGTGTGTCGGAATAGTGCTTATTCCCAAATAGGTGTGTGTCAGTGTAGTTCTTATTCCCCAATAGGTGTGTGTCAGTGTAGTGCTTCTTCCCAAATAGGTGTGTGTCTGTGTAGTCCTTCTTCCCAAATAGGTGTGTGTGTGTAGTGCTTCTTCCCAAATAGGTGTGTGTCAGTGTAGTGCTTCTTCCCAAATAGGTGTGCGTCAGTGTAGTGCTTCTTCCCAAATAGGTGTGTGTCAGTGTAGTGCTTCTTCCCAAATAGGTGTGTGTCAGTGTAGTGCTTCTCCCCAAACAGGTGTGTGTCGAAATAGTGCTTATTCCCAAATAGGTGTGTGTCAGTGTAGTGCTTCTTGCCAAATAGGTGTGTGTCAGTGTAGTCCTTCTTCCCAAATAAGTGTGTGTCCGTTTAGTGCTTCTTACCAAATTGGTGTGTGTCAGTGTTTTGCTTCTTCCCAAATAAGTGTGTGTCAGTGTAGTGCTTTCTTCCCAAATAAGTGTGTGTCAGTGTAGTGCTTCTTCCCAAATAGATGTGGGTCCGTGTAGTTCTTCTTCCCAAATGGGTGTGTGTCTGTGTAGTGCTTCTTCCCAAATAGGTGTGTGTCAGTGTAGTGCCTCTTCCCAAATAAGTGTGTGTCAGTGTAGTGCTTCTTCCCAAATAAGTGTGTGTCAGTGTAGTGCTTCTTCCCAAATAGGTGTGTGTCAGTGTAGTGCTTCTTCCAAAATAGGTGTGTGTCAGTGAAGTGCTTCTTCCCAAATAGGTGTGTGTCAGTGTAGTGCTTCTTGCCAAATAGGTGTGTGTCAGTGTAGTGCTTCTTCGCAAATAAGTGTGAGTCAGTGTAGTGCTTCTTCCCAAATAAGTGTGTATCAGTGTAGTGCTTCTTTTCAAATAAGTGTGTGTCTGTGTAGTGCTTCTTCCCAAATAAGTGTGTGTCAGTGTAGTGCTTATTCCCAAATAGGTGTGTGTCAGTGTAGTGCTTCTTCGCAAATAAGTGTGAGTCAGTGTAGTGCTTCTTCCCAAATTAGTGTGTGTCAGTGTAGTGCTTCTTTTCAAATAAGTGTGTGTCTGTGTAGTGCTTCCTCCTAAATAGGTGTGTGTCTGTGTAGTGCTTCTTCCCAAATAGGTGTGTGTCTGTGTAGTGCTTCTTCCCAAATAAGTGTGTGTCCGTGTTGTGCTTCTTACCAAATAGGTGTGTGTCAGTGTTGTGCTTCTTCCCAAATAAGTGTGTGTCAGTGTAGTGCTTCTTCCCAAATAAGAGTGTGTCAGTGTAGTGTTCCTTCCCAAATACATGTGTGTCAGTGTAGTGCTTCTTCCCAAATATTTGTGTGTCAGTGTAGTGATTGTCCCCAAATAGGTGTGTGTCAGTGTGGTGCTTCTTGCCAAATAGGTGTGTGTCAGTGTAGTCCTTCTTCCCAAATAAGTGTGTGTCCGTGAAGTGCTTCTTCCCAAATAGGTGTGTGTCAGTGTAGTGCTTCTTCCCAAATAGGTGTGTGTCAGTGTACTGCTTCTTCCCAAATATGTGTGTATCAGTGTAGTGCTTCTTCCCAAATAGGTGTGTGTCAGTGTAGTGCTTCTTCTCAAATAGCTGTGTGTCAGTGTAGTGCTTTCTCCTAAATAGGTGTGTGTCTGTGTAGTGCTTCTTCCCAAATAGGTGTGTGTCTGTGTAGTGCTTCTTACCAAATAGGTTTGTGTCAGTGTTGTGCTTCTTCCCAAATAAGTGTGTGTCAGTGTAGTGCTTCTTCCAAAATAGGTGTGTGTCAGTGTAGTGCTTCTTCCACAATAGGTGTGTGTCAGTGAAGTGCTTCTTACCAAATAGGTTTGTGTCAGTGTTGTGCTTCTTCCCAAATAAGTGTGTGTCAGTGTAGTGCTTCTTCCCAAATAAGTGTGTGTCAGTGTAGTGCTTCTTCCCAAATTGATGTGGGTCCGTGTAGTGCTTCTTCCCAAATAAGTGTGTGTCAGGGTAGTGCTTCTTCCCAAATAAGTGTGTGTCAGTGTAGTGCTTCTTCCCAAATATGTGTGTATAAGTGTAGTGCTTCTTACCAAATAGGTGTGTGTCAGTGTAATGCTTCTTCTCAAATAGCTGTGTGTCAGTGTGGGGCTTCTTCCCAAATAGGTGTGGGTCAGTGTAGTGCTTCTTCCCAAATAAGTGTGTGTCAGTGTAGTCCTTCTTCCCAAATAAGTGTGTGTCAGTGTAGTGCTTCTTCCCAAATAGATGTGGGTCCCTGTAGTGCTTCTTCCCAAATAAGTGTGTGTCAGTGTAGTGCTTCTTCCCAAATAAGTGTGTGTCAGTATAGTGCTTCTTCCCAAATATATGTGTGTCAGTGTAGTGCTTCTTCCCAAATATTTATGTGTCAGTGTAGTGATTGTCCCCAAATAGGTGTGTGTCAGTGTAGTGCTTGTCCCCAAATAGGTGTGTGTCAGTGTTGTGCTTGTCAGCAAATAGGTGTGTGTCAGTGTAGTGCTTCTTCCCAAATAGGTGTGTGTCAGTGTAGTGCTTCTTCCCAAATAGGTGTGTGTCAGTGTAGTGCTTCTTCCCAAATATGTGTGTATCAGTGTAGTGCTTCTTCCCAAATAGGTGTGTGTCAGTGTAGTGCTTCTTCTCAAATAGCTGTGTGTCAGTGTAGTGCTTCTTCCCAAGTAGGTGTGTGTCAGTGTAGTGCTTCTTCCCAAACAGGTGTGTGTCAGTGTAGTGCTTCTTCCAAAACAGGTGTGTCTCAGTGTAGTGCTTATTCACAAATAGGTGTGTGTCAGTGTAGTGCTTCTTCCCAAATAGGTGTGTGTCTGTGTAGTGCTTCTTCTCAAATAGGTGTGTGTCTGAGTAGTGATTCTTCCCAAATAGGTGTGTGTCTGTGTAGTGCTTCAGCCAAATAGGTGTGTGTCAGTGTAGTGCCTCTTCCCAAATAAGTGTGTGTCAGTGCAGAGCTTATTCCCAAATAGGTGTGTGTCAGTGTAGTGCTTCTTCCAAAATAGGTGTGTGTCAGTGAACTGCTTCTTATCAAATAGGTGTGTGTCAGTGTAGTCCTTCTTCCCAAATAAGTGTGTGTCCGTGTAGTGCTACTTCCCAAACAGGTGTGTGTCAGTGTAGTGCTTATTCCCAAACAGGTGTGTGTCAGTGTAGTGCTTATTCCCCAATAGGTGTGTGTCAGTGTAGTGCTTCCTCACAAATAGGTGTGTGTCAGTGTAGTGCTTCTTCCCAAACAGGTGTGTGTCAGTGTAGTGCTTATTCCCAAATAGGTGTGTGTCAGTGTAGTGCTTCTTCCCAAACAGGTGTGTGTCAGTGTAGTGCTTCTTCCCAAACAGGTGTGTGTCAGTGTAGTGCTTATTCCCAAATAGGTGTGTGTCAGTGTAGTGCTTCTTCGCAAATAAGTGTGAGTCAGTGTAGTGCTTCTTCCCAAATAAGTGTGTGTCAGTGTAGTGCTTCTTTTCAAATAAGTGTGAGTCTGTGTAGTGCTTCTTCCCAAATAGGTGTGTGTCTGTGTAGTGCTTCCTCCTAAATAGGTGTGTGTCTGTGTAGTGCTTCTTCCCAAATAGGTGTGTGTCTGTGTAGTGCTTCTTCCCAAATAGGTGTGTGTCTGTGTAGTGCTTCTTCCCAAATAGGTGTGAGTCTGTGTCGTGCTTCTTCCCAAATAAGTGTGTGTCAGTGTAGTGCTTCTTCCCAAATAAGTGTGTGTCAGTGTAGTGCTTCTTCCCAAATAAGTGTGTGTAAGTGTCGAGCTTCTTCGCAAATAAGTTTGAGTCAGTGTAGTGCTTCGTCCCAAATAAGTGTGTGTCAGTGTAGTGCTTCATCCCAAATATTTGTGTGTCAGTGTAGTGATTGTCCCCAAATAGGTGTGTGTCAGTGTAGTGCTTGTCTCCAAATAGGTGTGTGTCAGTGTAGTGCTTCTTCCCAAATAAGTGTGTGTCAGTGTAGTGCTCCATTCCAAATAAGTGTGTGTCAGTGTAGTGCTTCTTCCCAAATAGGTGTGTGTCAGTGTAGTGCTTCTTCCAAAATAGGTGTGTGTCAGTGAAGTGCTTCTTCCCAAATAGGTGTGTGTCAGTGTAGTGCTTCTTCCCAAATAAGAGTGTGTCAGTGTAGTGTTTCTTCCCAAATACATGTGTGTCAGTGTAGTGCTTCTTCCCAAATATTTGTGTGTCAGTGTAGTGATTGTCCCCAAATAGGTGTGTGTCAGTGTGGTGCTTCTTGCCAAATAGGTGTGTGTCAGTGTAGTCCTTCTTCCCAAATAAGTGTGTGTCCGTGAAGTGCTTCTTCCCAAATAGGTGTGTGTCAGTGTAGTGCTTCTTCCAAATAGGTGTGTGTCAGTGTAGTGCTTCTTGCCAAATAGGTGTGTGTCAGTGTAGTCCTTCTTCCCAAATAAGTGTGTGTCCGTGTAGTGCTTCTTACCAAATAGGTGTGTGTCAGTGAAGTGCTTCTTCCAAATAGGTGTGTGTCAGTGTAGTGCTTCTTGCCAAATAGGTGTGTGTCAGTGTAGTCCTTCTTCCCAAATAAGTGTGTGTCCGTGTAGTGCTTCTTACCAAATAGGTGTGTGTCAGTGTTGTGCTTCTTCCCAAATAAGTGTGTGTCAGTGTAGTGCTTCTTCCCAAATAAGTGTGTGTCAGTGTAGTGCTTCTTCCCAAATAGATGTGGGTCCGTGTAGTGCTTCTTCCCAAATAGGTGTGTGTCAGTGTGGTGCTTCTTGCCAAATAGGTGTGTGTCAGTGTGGTCCTTCTTCCCAAATAAGTGTGTGTCCGTGAAGTGCTTCTTCCCAAATAGGTGTGTGTCAGTGTAGTGCTTCTTGCCAAATAGGTGTGTGTCAGTGTAGTCCTTCTTCCCAAATAAGTGTGTGTCCGTGTAGTGCTTCTTACCAAATAGGTGTGTGTCAGTGTTGTGCTTCTTCCCAAATAAGTGTGTGTCAGTGTAGAGCTTCATCCCAAATAAGTGTGTGTCAGTGTAGTGCTTCTTCCCAAATATATGTGTGTCAGTGTAGTGCTTCTTCCCAAAAATTTGTGTGTCAGTGTAGTGATTGTCCCCAAATAGGTGTGTGTCAGTGTAGTGCTTGTCCCCATATAGGTGTGTGTCAGTGTAGTGCTTGTCAGCAAATAGGTGTGTGTCAGTGTAGTGCTTCTTCCCAAATAGGTGTGTGTCAGTGTAGTGCTTCTTCCCAAATAGGTGTGTGTCAGTGTACTGCTTCTTCCCAAATATGTGTGTATCAGTGTAGTGCTTCTTCCCAAATAGGTGTGTGTCAGTGTAGTGCTTCTTCTCAAATAGCTGTGTGTCAGTGTAGTGCTTTCTCCTAAATAGGTGTGTGTCTGTGTAGTGCTTCTTCCCAAATAGGTGTGTGTCTGTGTAGTGCTTCTTACCAAATAGGTTTGTGTCAGTGTTGTGCTTCTTCCCAAATAAGTGTGTGTCAGTGTAGTGCTTCTTCCAAAATAGGTGTGTGTCAGTGTAGTGCTTCTTCCAAAATAGGTGTGTGTCTGTGTAGTGCTTCCTCCTAAATAGATGTGTGTCAGTGTAGTGCTTCTTGCCAAATAGGTGTGTGTCAGTGTAGTCCTTCTTCCCAAATAAGTGTGTGTCCGTGTAGTGCTTCTTACCAAATAGATGTGTGTCAGTGTTGTGCTTCTTCACAAATAAGTGTGTGTCAGTGTAGTGCTTCTTCCCAAATAAGTGTGTGTCAGTGTAGTGCTTCTTCCCAAATAGATGTGGGTCCGTGTAGTGCTTCTTCCCAAATAAGTGTGTGTCAGTGTAGTGCTTCTTCCCAAATAAGTGTGTGTCAGTGTAGTGCTTCTTCCCAAATATATGTGTGTCAGTGTAGTGCTTCTTCCCAAATATTTGTGTGTCAGTGTAGTGCTTGTCCCCAAATAGGTGTGTGTCAGTGTAGTGCTTGTCAGGAAATAGGTGTGTGTCACTGTAGTGCTTCTTCCAAAATAGGTGTGTGTCAGTGTAGTGCTTCTTCCCAAATAGGTGTGTGTCAGTGTAGTGCTTCTTCGCAAATATGTGTGTATCAGTGTAGTGCTTCTTCCCAAATAGGTGTGTGTCAGTGTAGTGCTTCTTCTCAAATAGCTGTGTGTCAGTGTAGTGCTTCTTCCCAAATAGGTGTGGGTCAGTGTAGTGCTTCTTCCCAAATAAGTGTGTGTCAGTGTAGTGCTTCTTCCCAAATAAGTGTGTGTCAGTGTAGTGCTTCTTCCCAAATATATGTGTGTCAGTTTAGTGATTGTCCATAATAGGTGTGTGTCAGTGTAGTGCTTGTCCCGAAATAGGTGTGTGTCAGTGTATTGCTTGTCAGCAAATAGGTGTGTGTCAGTGTAGTGCTTCTTCCCAAATAGGTGTGTGTCAGTGTAGTGGTTCTTCCCAAATAGGTGTGTGTCAGTGTAGTGCTTCTTCCCAAATATGTGTGTATCAGTGTAGTGCTTCTTCCCAAATAGACGTGTGTCAGTGTAGTGCTTCTTCTCAAATAGCTGTGTGTCAGTGTAGTGCTTCTTCCCAAATAGGTGTGGGTCAGTGTAGTGCTTCTTCCCAAGTAGGTGTGTGTCAGTGTAGTGCTTCTTCCCAAATAAGTGTGTGTCAGTGTAGTGCTTCTTCCCAAATAGGTGTGTGACAGTGTAGTGCTTCTTCCAAAATAGGTGTGTGTCAGTGAAGTGCTTCTTCCCAAATAGGTGTGTGTCAGTGTAGTGCTTCTTGCCAAATAGGTGTGTGTCAGTGTAGTCCTTCTTCCCAAATAAGTGTGTGTCCGTTTAGTGCTTCTTACCAAATAGGTGTGTGTCAGTGTTTTGCTTCTTCCCAAATAAGTGTGTGTCAGTGTAGTGCTTTCTTCCCAAATAAGTGTGTGTCAGTGTAGTGCTTCTTCCCAAATAGATGTGGGTCCGTGTAGTGCTTCTTCCCAAATGGGTGTGTGTCTGTGTAGTGCTTCTTCCCAAATAGGTGTGTGTCAGTGTAGTGCCTCTTCCCAAATAAGTGTGTGTCAGTGTAGTGCTTCTTCCCAAATAAGTGTGTGTCAGTGTAGTGCTTCTTCCCAAATAAGTGTGTGTCAGTGTAGTGCTTCTTCCCAAATAGGTGTGTGTCAGTGTAGTGCTTCTTCCAAAATAGGTGTGTGTCAGTGAAATGCTTCTTCCCAAATAGGTGTGTGTCAGTGTAGTGCTTCTTGCCAAATAGGTGTGTGTCAGTGAAGTCCTTCTTCCCAAATAAGTGTGTGTCCGTGTAGTGCTTCTTACCAAATAGGTGTGTGTCAGTGTTGTGCTTCTTCCCAAATAAGTGTGTGTCTGTGTAGTGCTTCTTCCCAAATAAGTGTGTGTCAGTGTAGTGCTTATTCCCAAATAGGTGTGTGTCAGTGTAGTGCTTCTTCGCAAATAAGTGTGAGTCAGTGTAGTGCTTCTTCCCAAATTAGTGTGTGTCAGTGTAGTGCTTCTTTTCAAATAAGTGTGTGTCTGTGTAGTGCTTCCTCCTAAATAGGTGTGTGTCTGTGTAGTGCTTCTTCCCAAATAGGTGTGTGTCTGTGTAGTGCTTCTTCCCAAATAAGTGTGTGTCAGTGTTGTGCTTCTTCCCAAATAAGTGTGTGTCAGTGTAGTGCTTATTCCCAAATAGGTGTGTGTCAGTGTAGTGCTTCTTCGCAAATAAGTGTGTGTCCGTGAAGTGCTTCTTACCAAATAGGTGTGTGTCAGTGTTGTGCTTCTTCCCAAATAAGTGTGTGTCAGTGTAGTGCTTCTTCCCAAATAAGAGTGTGTCAGTGTAGTGTTCCTTCCCAAATACATGTGTGTCAGTGTAGTGCTTCTTCCCAAATATTTGTGTGTCAGTGTAGTGATTGTCCCCAAATAGGTGTGTGTCAGTGTGGTGCTTCTTGCCAAATAGGTGTGTGTCAGTGTGGTCCTTCTTCCCAAATAAGTGTGTGTCCGTGAAGTGCTTCTTCCCAAATAGGTGTGTGTCAGTGTAGTGCTTCTTGCCAAATAGGTGTGTGTCAGTGTAGTCCTTCTTCCCAAATAAGTGTGTGTCCGTGTAGTGCTTCTTACCAAATAGGTGTGTGTCAGTGTTGTGCTTCTTCCCAAATAAGTGTGTGTCAGTGTAGAGCTTCATCCCAAATAAGTGTGTGTCAGTGTAGTGCTTCTTCCCAAATATATGTGTGTCAGTGTAGTGCTTCTTCCCAAATATATGTGTGTCAGTGTAGTGCTTCTTCCCAAAAATTTGTGTGTCAGTGTAGTGATTGTCCCCAAATAGGTGTGTGTCGGTGTAGTGCTTGTCCCCATATAGGTGTGTGTCAGTGTAGTGCTTGTCAGCAAATAGGTGTGTGTCAGTGTAGTGCTTCTTCCCAAATAGGTGTGTGTCAGTGTAGTGCTTCTTCCCAAATAGGTGTGTGTCAGTGTACTGCTTCTTCCCAAATATGTGTGTATCAGTGTAGTGCTTCTTCCCAAATAGGTGTGTGTCAGTGTAGTGCTTCTTCTCAAATAGCTGTGTGTCAGTATAGTGCTTTCTCCTAAATAGGTGTGTGTCTGTGTAGTGCTTCTTCCCAAATAGGTGTGTGTCTGTGTAGTGCTTCTTACCAAATAGGTTTGTGTCAGTGTTGTGCTTCTTCCCAAATAAGTGTGTGTCAGTGTAGTGCTTCTTCTCAAATAGCTGTGTGTCAGTGTAGTGCTTCTTCCCAAATAGGTGTGTGTCAGTGTAGTGCTTCTTCCCAAATAGGTGTGTGTCAGTGTAGTGCTTCTTCCCAAATATGTGTGTATCAGTGTAGTGCTTCTTCCCAAATAGGTGTGTGTCAGTGTAGTGCTTCTTCTCAAATAGCTGTGTGTCAGTGTAGTGCTTCTTCCCAAGTAGGTGTGTGTCAGTGTAGTGCTTCTTCCCAAACAGGTGTGTGTCAGTGTAGTGCTTCTTCCAAAACAGGTGTGTCTCAGTGTAGTGCTTATTCACAAATAGGTGTGTGTCAGTGTAGTGCTTCTTCCCAAATAGGTGTGTGTCTGTGTAGTGCTTCTTCTCAAATAGGTGTGTGTCTGAGTAGTGCTTCTTCCCAAATAGGTGTGTGTCTGTGTAGTGCTTCAGCCAAATAGGTGTGTGTCAGTGTAGTGCCTCTTCCCAAATAAGTGTGTGTCAGTGCAGAGCTTATTCCCAAATAGGTGTGTGTCAGTGTAGTGCTTCTTCCAAAATAGGTGTGTGTCAGTGAACTGCTTCTTATCAAATAGGTGTGTGTCAGTGTAGTCCTTCTTCCCAAATAAGTGTGTGTCCGTGTAGTGCTACTTCCCAAACAGGTGTGTGTCAGTGTAGTGCTTATTCCCAAACAGGTGTGTGTCAGTGTAGTGCTTATTCCCCAATAGGTGTGTGTCAGTGTAGTGCTTCCTCACAAATAGGTGTGTGTCAGTGTAGTGCTTCTTCCCAAACAGGTGTGTGTCAGTGTAGTGCTTATTCCCAAATAGGTGTGTGTCAGTGTAGTGCTTCTTCCCAAACAGGTGTGTGTCAGTGTAGTGCTTCTTCCCAAACAGGTGTGTGTCAGTGTAGTGCTTATTCCCAAATAGGTGTGTGTCAGTGTAGTGCTTCTTCGCAAATAAGTGTGAGTCAGTGTAGTGCTTCTTCCCAAATAAGTGTGTGTCAGTGTAGTGCTTCTTTTCAAATAAGTGTGAGTCTGTGTAGTGCTTCTTCCCAAATAGGTGTGTGTCTGTGTAGTGCTTCCTCCTAAATAGGTGTGTGTCTGTGTAGTGCTTCTTCCCAAATAGGTGTGTGTCTGTGTAGTGCTTCTTCCCAAATAGGTGTGTGTCTGTGTAGTGCTTCTTCCCAAATAGGTGTGAGTCTGTGTCGTGCTTCTTCCCAAATAAGTGTGTGTCAGTGTAGTGCTTCTTCCCAAATAAGTGTGTGTCAGTGTAGTGCTTCTTCCCAAATAAGTGTGTGTAAGTGTCGAGCTTCTTCGCAAATAAGTTTGAGTCAGTGTAGTGCTTCGTCCCAAATAAGTGTGTGTCAGTGTAGTGCTTCATCCCAAATATTTGTGTGTCAGTGTAGTGATTGTCCCCAAATAGGTGTGTGTCAGTGTAGTGCTTGTCTCCAAATAGGTGTGTGTCAGTGTAGTGCTTCTTCCCAAATAAGTGTGTGTCAGTGTAGTGCTCCATCCCAAATAAGTGTGTGTCAGTGTAGTGCTTCTTCCCAAATAGGTGTGTGTCAGTGTAGTGCTTCTTCCAAAATAGGTGTGTGTCAGTGAAGTGCTTCTTCCCAAATAGGTGTGTGTCAGTGTAGTGCTTCTTCCCAAATAAGAGTGTGTCAGTGTAGTGTTTCTTCCCAAATACATGTGTGTCAGTGTAGTGCTTCTTCCCAAATATTTGTGTGTCAGTGTAGTGATTGTCCCCAAATAGGTGTGTGTCAGTGTGGTGCTTCTTGCCAAATAGGTGTGTGTCAGTGTAGTCCTTCTTCCCAAATAAGTGTGTGTCCGTGAAGTGCTTCTTCCCAAATAGGTGTGTGTCAGTGTAGTGCTTCTTCCAAATAGGTGTGTGTCAGTGTAGTGCTTCTTGCCAAATAGGTGTGTGTCAGTGTAGTCCTTCTTCCCAAATAAGTGTGTGTCCGTGTAGTGCTTCTTACCAAATAGGTGTGTGTCAGTGTAGTCCTTCTTCCCAAATAAGTGTGTGTCCGTGTAGTGCTTCTTACCAAATAGGTGTGTGTCAGTGAAGTGCTTCTTCCAAATAGGTGTGTGTCAGTGTAGTGCTTCTTGCCAAATAGGTGTGTGTCAGTGTAGTCCTTCTTCCCAAATAAGTGTGTGTCCGTGTAGTGCTTCTTACCAAATAGGTGTGTGTCAGTGTTGTGCTTCTTCCCAAATAAGTGTGTGTCAGTGTAGTGCTTCTTCCCAAATAAGTGTGTGTCAGTGTAGTGCTTCTTCCCAAATAGATGTGGGTCCGTGTAGTGCTTCTTCCCAAATAGGTGTGTGTCAGTGTGGTGCTTCTTGCCAAATAGGTGTGTGTCAGTGTGGTCCTTCTTCCCAAATAAGTGTGTGTCCGTGAAGTGCTTCTTCCCAAATAGGTGTGTGTCAGTGTAGTGCTTCTTGCCAAATAGGTGTGTGTCAGTGTAGTCCTTCTTCCCAAATAAGTGTGTGTCCGTGTAGTGCTTCTTACCAAATAGGTGTGTGTCAGTGTTGTGCTTCTTCCCAAATAAGTGTGTGTCAGTGTAGAGCTTCATCCCAAATAAGTGTGTGTCAGTGTAGTGCTTCTTCCCAAATATATGTGTGTCAGTGTAGTGCTTCTTCCCAAAAATTTGTGTGTCAGTGTAGTCATTGTCCCCAAATAGGTGTGTGTCAGTGTAGTGCTTGTCCCCATATAGGTGTGTGTCAGTGTAGTGCTTGTCAGCAAATAGGTGTGTGTCAGTGTAGTGCTTCTTCCCAAATAGGTGTGTGTGTCAGTGTAGTGCTTCTTCCCAAATAGGTGTGTGTCAGTGTACTGCTTCTTCCCAAATATGTGTGTATCAGTGTAGTGCTTCTTCCCAAATAGGTGTGTGTCAGTGTAGTGCTTCTTCTCAAATAGCTGTGTGTCAGTGTAGTGCTTTCTCCTAAATAGGTGTGTGTCTGTGTAGTGCTTCTTCCCAAATAGGTGTGTGTCTGTGTAGTGCTTCTTACCAAATAGGTTTGTGTCAGTGTTGTGCTTCTTCCCAAATAAGTGTGTGTCAGTGTAGTGCTTCTTCCAAAATAGGTGTGTGTCAGTGTAGTGCTTCTTCCAAAATAGGTGTGTGTCTGTGTAGTGCTTCCTCCTAAATAGATGTGTGTCAGTGTAGTGCTTCTTGCCAAATAGGTGTGTGTCAGTGTAGTCCTTCTTCCCAAATAAGTGTGTGTCCGTGTAGTGCTTCTTACCAAATAGATGTGTGTCAGTGTTGTGCTTCTTCACAAATAAGTGTGTGTCAGTGTAGTGCTTCTTCCCAAATAAGTGTGTGTCAGTGTAGTGCTTCTTCCCAAATAGATGTGGGTCCGTGTAGTGCTTCTTCCCAAATAAGTGTGTGTCAGTGTAGTGCTTCTTCCCAAATAAGTGTGTGTCAGTGTAGTGCTTCTTCCCAAATATATGTGTGTCAGTGTAGTGCTTCTTCCCAAATATTTGTGTGTCAGTGTAGTGCTTGTCCCCAAATAGGTGTGTGTCAGTGTAGTGCTTGTCAGGAAATAGGTGTGTGTCACTGTAGTGCTTCTTCCAAAATAGGTGTGTGTCAGTGTAGTGCTTCTTCCCAAATAGGTGTGTGTCAGTGTAGTGCTTCTTCGCAAATATGTGTGTATCAGTGTAGTGCTTCTTCCCAAATAGGTGTGTGTCAGTGTAGTGCTTCTTCTCAAATAGCTGTGTGTCAGTGTAGTGCTTCTTCCCAAATAGGTGTGGGTCAGTGTAGTGCTTCTTCCCAAATAAGTGTGTGTCAGTGTAGTGCTTCTTCCCAAATAAGTGTGTGTCAGTGTAGTGCTTCTTCCCAAATATATGTGTGTCAGTTTAGTGATTGTCCATAATAGGTGTGTGTCAGTGTAGTGCTTGTCCCGAAATAGGTGTGTGTCAGTGTATTGCTTGTCAGCAAATAGGTGTGTGTCAGTGTAGTGCTTCTTCCCAAATAGGTGTGTGTCAGTGTAGTGGTTCTTCCCAAATAGGTGTGTGTCAGTGTAGTGCTTCTTCCCAAATATGTGTGTATCAGTGTAGTGCTTCTTCCCAAATAGACGTGTGTCAGTGTAGTGCTTCTTCTCAAATAGCTGTGTGTCAGTGTAGTGCTTCTTCCCAAATAGGTGTGGGTCAGTGTAGTGCTTCTTCCCAAGTAGGTGTGTGTCAGTGTAGTGCTTCTTCCCAAATAAGTGTGTGTCAGTGTAGTGCTTCTTCCCAAATAGGTGTGTGACAGTGTAGTGCTTCTTCCAAAATAGGTGTGTGTCAGTGAAGTGCTTCTTCCCAAATAGGTGTGTGTCAGTGTAGTGCTTCTTGCCAAATAGGTGTGTGTCAGTGTAGTCCTTCTTCCCAAATAAGTGTGTGTCCGTTTAGTGCTTCTTACCAAATAGGTGTGTGTCAGTGTTTTGCTTCTTCCCAAATAAGTGTGTGTCAGTGTAGTGCTTTCTTCCCAAATAAGTGTGTGTCAGTGTAGTGCTTCTTCCCAAATAGATGTGGGTCCGTGTAGTGCTTCTTCCCAAATGGGTGTGTGTCTGTGTAGTGCTTCTTCCCAAATAGGTGTGTGTCAGTGTAGTGCCTCTTCCCAAATAAGTGTGTGTCAGTGTAGTGCTTCTTCCCAAATAAGTGTGTGTCAGTGTAGTGCTTCTTCCCAAATAAGTGTGTGTCAGTGTAGTGCTTCTTCCCAAATAGGTGTGTGTCAGTGTAGTGCTTCTTCCAAAATAGGTGTGTGTCAGTGAAATGCTTCTTCCCAAATAGGTGTGTGTCAGTGTAGTGCTTCTTGCCAAATAGGTGTGTGTCAGTGTAGTCCTTCTTCCCAAATAAGTGTGTGTCCGTGTAGTGCTTCTTACCAAATAGGTGTGTGTCAGTGTTGTGCTTCTTCCCAAATAAGTGTGTGTCTGTGTAGTGCTTCTTCCCAAATAAGTGTGTGTCAGTGTAGTGCTTATTCCCAAATAGGTGTGTGTCAGTGTAGTGCTTCTTCGCAAATAAGTGTGAGTCAGTGTAGTGCTTCTTCCCAAATTAGTGTGTGTCAGTGTAGTGCTTCTTTTCAAATAAGTGTGTGTCTGTGTAGTGCTTCCTCCTAAATAGGTGTGTGTCTGTGTAGTGCTTCTTCCCAAATAGGTGTGTGTCTGTGTAGTGCTTCTTCCCAAATAAGTGTGTGTCAGTGTTGTGCTTCTTCCCAAATAAGTGTGTGTCAGTGTAGTGCTTATTCCCAAATAGGTGTGTGTCAGTGTAGTGCTTCTTCGCAAATAAGTGTGTGTCCGTGAAGTGCTTCTTACCAAATAGGTGTGTGTCAGTGTTGTGCTTCTTCCCAAATAAGTGTGTGTCAGTGTAGTGCTTCTTCCCAAATAAGAGTGTGTCAGTGTAGTGTTCCTTCCCAAATACATGTGTGTCAGTGTAGTGCTTCTTCCCAAATATTTGTGTGTCAGTGTAGTGATTGTCCCCAAATAGGTGTGTGTCAGTGTGGTGCTTCTTGCCAAATAGGTGTGTGTCAGTGTGGTCCTTCTTCCCAAATAAGTGTGTGTCCGTGAAGTGCTTCTTCCCAAATAGGTGTGTGTCAGTGTAGTGCTTCTTGCCAAATAGGTGTGTGTCAGTGTAGTCCTTCTTCCCAAATAAGTGTGTGTCCGTGTAGTGCTTCTTACCAAATAGGTGTGTGTCAGTGTTGTGCTTCTTCCCAAATAAGTGTGTGTCAGTGTAGAGCTTCATCCCAAATAAGTGTGTGTCAGTGTAGTGCTTCTTCCCAAATATATGTGTGTCAGTGTAGTGCTTCTTCCCAAAAATTTGTGTGTCAGTGTAGTGATTGTCCCCAAATAGGTGTGTGTCAGTGTAGTGCTTGTCCCCATATAGGTGTGTGTCAGTGTAGTGCTTGTCAGCAAATAGGTGTGTGTCAGTGTAGTGCTTCTTCCCAAATAGGTGTGTGTCAGTGTAGTGCTTCTTCCCAAATAGGTGTGTGTCAGTGTACTGCTTCTTCCCAAATATGTGTGTATCAGTGTAGTGCTTCTTCCCAAATAGGTGTGTGTCAGTGTAGTGCTTCTTCTCAAATAGCTGTGTGTCAGTATAGTGCTTTCTCCTAAATAGGTGTGTGTCTGTGTAGTGCTTCTTCCCAAATAGGTGTGTGTCTGTGTAGTGCTTCTTACCAAATAGGTTTGTGTCAGTGTTGTGCTTCTTCCCAAATAAGTGTGTGTCAGTGTAGTGCTTCTTCCAAAATAGGTGTGTGTCAGTGTAGTGCTTCTTCCAAAATAGGTGTGTGTCAGTGAAGTGCTTCTTACCAAATAGGTTTGTGTCAGTGTTGTACTTCTTCCCAAATAAGTGTGTGTCAGTGTAGTGCTTCTTCCCAAATAAGTGTGTGTCAGTGTAGTGCTTCTCCCCAAATTGATGTGGGTCCGTGTAGTGCTTCTTCCCAAATAAGTGTGTGTCAGGGTAGTGCTTCTTCCCAAATAAGTGTGTGTCAGTGTAGTGCTTCTTCCCAAATATGTGTGTATCAGTGTAGTGCTTCTTACCAAATAGGTGTGTGTCAGTGTAATGCTTCTTCTCAAATAGCTGTGTGTCAGTGTGGGGCTTCTTCCCAAATAGGTGTGAGTCAGTGTAGTGCTTCTTCCCAAATAAGTGTGTGTCAGTGTAGTCCTTCTTCCCAAATAAGTGTGTGTCAGTGTAGTGCTTCTTCCCAAATAGATGTGGGTCCCTGTAGTGCTTCTTCCCAAATAAGTGTGTGTCAGTGTAGTGCTTCTTCCCAAATAAGTGTGTGTCAGTATAGTGCTTCTTCCCAAATATATGTGTGTCAGTGTAGTGCTTCTTCCCAAATATTTGTGTGTCAGTGTAGTGATTGTCCCCAAATAGGTGTGTGTCAGTGTAGTGCTTGTCCCCAAATAGGTGTGTGTCAGTGTTGTGCTTGTCAGCAAATAGGTGTGTGTCAGTGTAGTGCTTCTTCCCAAATAGGTGTGTGTCAGTGTAGTGCTTCTTCCCAAATAGGTGTGTGTCAGTGTAGTGCTTCTTCCCAAATATGTGTGTATCAGTGTAGTGCTCCTTCCCAAATAGGTGTGTGTCAGTGTAGTGCTTCTTCTCAAATAGCTGTGTGTCAGTGTAGTGCTTCTTCCCAAGTAGGTGTGTGTCAGTGTAGTGCTTCTTCCCAAACAGGAGTGTGTCAGTGTAGTGCTTCTTCCCAAACAGGTGTGTCTCAGTGTAGTGCTTATTCACAAATAGGTGTGTGTCAGTGTAGTGCTTCTTCCCAAATAGGTGTGTGTCTGTGTAGTGCTTCTTCTCAAATAGGTGTGTGTCTGTGTAGTGCTTCTTCCCAAATAGGTGTGTGTCTGTGTAGTGCTTCAGCCAAATAGGTGTGTGTCAGTGTAGTGCCTCTTCCCAAATAAGTGTGTGTCAGTGCAGAGCTTATTCCCAAATAGGTGTGTGTCAGTGTAGTGCTTCTTCCAAAATAGGTGTGTGTCAGTGAACTGCTTCTTATCAAATAGGTGTGTGTCAGTGTAGTCCTTCTGCCCAAATAAGTGTGTGTCCGTGTAGTGCTTCTTCACAAACAGGTGTGTGTCAGTGTAGTGCTTATTCCCAAATAGGTGTGTGTCAGTGTTGTGCTTATTCCCCAATAGGTGTGTGTCAGTGTAGTGCTTCCTCACAAATAGGTGTGTGTCAGTGTAGTGCTTCTTCCCAAACAGGTGTGTGTCAGTGTAGTGCTTATTCCCAAATAGGTGTGTGTCAGTGTAGTGCTTCTTCCCAAACAGATGTGTGTCAGTGTAGTGCTTCTTCCCAAACAGGTGTGTGTCAGTGTAGTGCTTATTCCCAAATAGGTGTGTGTCAGTGTAGTGCTTCTTCGCAAATAAGTGTGAGTCAGTGTAGTGCTTCTTCCCAAATAAGTGTGTGTCAGTGTAGTGCTTCTTTTCAAATAAGTGTGTGTCTGTGTAGTGCTTCTTCCCAAATAGGTGTGTGTCTGTGTAGTGCTTCCTCCTAAATAGGTGTGTGTCTGTGTAGTGCTTCTTCCCAAATAGGTGTGTGTCTGTGTAGTGCTTCTTCCCAAATAGGTGTGTGTCTGTGTAGTGCTTCTTCCCAAATAGGTGTGAGTCTGTGTCGTGCTTCTTCCCAAATAAGTGTGTGTCAGTGTAGTGCTTCTTCCCAAATAAGTGTGTGTCAGTGTAGTGCTTCTTCCCAAATAAGTGTGTGTAAGTGTCGAGCTTCTTCACAAATAAGTTTGAGTCAGTGTAGTGCTTCTTCCCAAATAAGTGTGTGTCAGTGTAGTGCTTCATCCCAAATATTTGTGTGTCAGTGTAGTGATTGTCCCCAAATAGGTGTGTGTCAGTGTAGTGCTTGTCTCCAAATAGGTGTGTGTCAGTGTAGTGCTTCTTCCCAAATAAGTGTGTGTCAGTGTAGTGCTCCATCCCAAATAAGTGTGTGTCAGTGTAGTGCTTCTTCCCAAATAGGTGTGTGTCAGTGTAGTGCTTCTTCCAAAATAGTTGTGTGTCAGTGAAGTGCTTCTTCCCAAATAGGTGTGTGTCAGTGTAGTGCTTCTTCCCAAATAAGAGTGTGTCAGTGTAGTGTTTCTTCCCAAATACATGTGTGTCAGTGTAGTGCTTCTTCCCAAAAATTTGTGTGTCAGTGTAGTGATTGTCCCCAAATAGGTGTGTGTCAGTGTGGTGCTTCTTGCCAAATAGGTGTGTGTCAGTGTAGTCCTTCTTCCCAAATAAGTGTGTGTCCGTGAAGTGCTTCTTCCCAAATAGGTGTGTGTCAGTGTAGTGCTTCTTGCCAAATAGGTGTGTGTCAGTTTAGTCCTTCTTCCCAAATAAGTGTGTGTCCGTGTAGTGCTTCTTACCAAATAGGTGTGTGTCAGTGTTGTGCTTCTTCCCAAATAAGTGTGTGTCAGTGTAGAGCTTCTTCCCAAATAAGTGTGTGTCAGTGTAGTGCTTCTTCCCAAATATATGTGTGTCAGTGTAGTGCTTCTTCCCAAAAATTTGTGTGTCAGTGTAGTGATTGTCCCCAAATAGGTGTGTGTCAGTGTAGTGCTTGTCCCCAAATAGGTGTGTGTCAGTGTAGTGCTTGTCAGCAAATAGGTGTGTGTCAGTGTAGTGCTTCTTCCCAAATAGGTGTGTGTCAGTGTAGTGCTTCTTCCCAAATAGGTGTGTGTCAGTGTACTGCTTCTTCCCAAATATGTGTGTATCAGTGTAGTGCTTCTTCCCAAAAAGGTGTGTGTCAGTGTAGTGCTTCTTCTCAAATAGCTGTGTGTCAGTGTATTGCTTTCTCCTAAATAGGTGTGTGTCTGTGTAGTGCTTTTTCCCAAATAGGTGTGTGTCTGTGTAGTGCTCCTTCCCAAATAGGTGTGTGTCTGTGTAGTGCTTCTTCCCAAATAGGTGTGAGTCTGTGTCGTGCTTCTTCCCAAATCAGTGTGTGTCAGTGTAGTGCTTCTTCCCAAATAAGTGTGTGTCAGTGTAGCGCTTCTTCCCAAATAAGTGTGTGTAAGTGTTGAGCTTCTTCGCAAATAAGTTTGAGTCAGTGTAGTGCTTCTTCCCAAATAAGTGTGTGTCAGTGTAG
The DNA here is from genome assembly GCF_023897955.1 of Schistocerca gregaria. Lineage (NCBI taxonomy): Eukaryota > Metazoa > Arthropoda > Insecta > Orthoptera > Acrididae > Schistocerca > Schistocerca gregaria. Next base: position 2,038,242 of record NW_026061713.1, on the reverse strand, counting down.
TGCTTCTTCCCAAATGAGTGTGTGTCATTGTAGTGCTTCTTCCAGAATAAGTGTGTGTCAGTGTAGTGCTTGTCCCCAAATAGGTGTGTGTCAGTGTAGTGCTTGTCAGCAAATAGGTGTGTGTCAGTGTAGTGCTTCTTCCCAAATAAGTGTGTGTCAGTGTAGTGCTTCTTCCCAAATAAGTGTGTGTCAGTGTAGTGCTTCTTCCCAAATAAGTGTGTGTCGGTGTAGTGCTTCTTCCCAAATAACTGTGTGTCAGTGTAGTGCTTCTTCCCAAATAGGTGTGTGTCAGTGTAGTGCTTCTACTAAAATAGGTGTGTGTCAGTGTAGTGCTTCTTAACAAATTGATGTGGGTCCGTGTAGTGCTTCTTCCCAAATAAGTGTGTGTCAGGGTAGTGCTTCTTCCCAAATAAGTGTGTGTCAGTGTAGTGCTTCTTCCCAAATATGTGTGTATCAGTGTAGTGCTTCTTACCAAATAGGTGTGTGTCAGTGTAATGTTTCTTCTCAAATAGCTGTGTGTCAGTGTGGGGCTTCTTCCCAAATAGGTGTGGGTCAGTGTAGTGCTTCTTCCCAAGTAAGTGTGTGTCAGTGTAGTCCTTCTTCCCAAATAAGTGTGTGTCAGTGTAGTGCTTCTTCCCAAATAGATGTGGGTCCCTGTAGTGCTTCTTCCCAAATAAGTGTGTGTCAGTGTAGTGCTTCTTCCCAAATAAGTGTGTGTCAGTATAGTGCTTCTTCCCAAATATATGTGCGTCAGTGTAGTGCTTCTTCCCAAATATTTGTGTGTCAGTGTAGTGATTGTCCCCAAATAGGTGTGTGTCAGTGTAGTGCTTGTCCCCAAATAGTTGTGTGTCAGTGTTGTGCTTGTCATCAAATAGGTGTGTGTCAGTGTAGGGCTTCTTCCCAAATAGGTGTGTGTCAGTGTAGTGCTTCTTCCCAAATAGGTGTGTGTCAGTGTAGTGCTTCTTCCCAAATATGTGTGTATCAGTGTAGTGCTTCTTCCCAAATAGGTGTGTGTCAGTGTAGTGCTTCTTCTCAAATAGCTGTGTGTCAGTGTAGTGCTTCTTCCCAAGTAGGTGTGTGTCAGTGTAGTGCTTCTTCCCAAACAGGTGTGTGTCAGTGTAGTGCTTCTTCCCAAACAGGTGTGTCTCAGTGTAGTGCTTATTCACAAATAGGTGTGTGTCAGTGTAGTGCTTCTTCCCAAATAGGTGTGTGTCTGTGTAGTGTTTCTTCTCAAATAGGTGTGTGTCTGTGTAGTGCTTCTTCCCAAATAGGTGTGTGTCTGTGTAGTGCTTCAGGCAAATAGGTGTGTGTCAGTGTAGTGCCTCTTCCCAAATAAGTGTGTGTCAGTGCAGAGCTTATTCCCAAATAGGTGTGTGTCAGTGTAGTGCTTCTTCCAAAATAGGTGTGTGTCAGTGAACTGCTTCTTATCAAATAGGTGTGTGTCAGTGTAGTCCTTCTTCCCAAATAAGTGTGTGTCCGTGTAGTGCTTCTTCCCAAACAGGTGTGTGTCAGTGTAGTGCTTATTCCCAAATAGGTGTGTGTCAGTGTAGTGCTTATTCCCCAATAGGTGTGTGTCAGTGTAGTGCTTCCTCACAAATAGGTATGGGTCAGTGTAGTGCTTCTTCCCAAATAGGTGTGTGTCTGTGTAGTGCTTCTTCCCAAATGGGTGTGTGTCTGTGTAGTGCTTCTTCCCAATTGGGTGTGTGTCTGTGTAGTGCTTCTTCCCAAATGGGTGTGTGTCAGTGTAGTGCCTATTCCCAAATAAGTGTGTGTCAGTGTAGTGCTTCTTCCCAAATAAGTGTGTGTCAGTGTAGTGCTTCTTTCCAAATAGCTGTGTGTCAGTGAAGTGCTTCTTCCCAAATAGGTGTGTGTCAGTGTATTGCTTCTTCCCAAATAAGTGTGTTTCAGTGTAGTGCTTCTTCCCAAATAAGTGTGTGTCAGTGTAGTGCTTCTTCCCAAGTAAGTGTGATTCAGTGTAGCGCTTCTTCCCAAATAAGTGTGATTCAGTGTAGTGCTTCTCCGCAAATATGTGTGAGTCAGTGCAGTGCTTCTTCCCAAATAAGTGTGTGTCATTGTAGTGCTTCTTCCCAAATAAGTGTGTGTCTGTGTAGTGCTTCTTCCAATATAGGTGTGTGTCTGTGTAGTGCTTCCTCACAAATAGGTGTGTGTCAGTGTAGTGCTTCTTCCCAAATAGGTGTGTGTCTGTGTAGTGCTTCATCCCAAATAGGTGTGTGTCTGTGTAGTGCTTATTCCCAAATAGGTGTGCATCAGTGTTGTAATTCTTCCCAAATAGGTGTGTGTCTGTGTAGTGCTTCTTCCCAAATAGGTGTGTGTCAGTGTAGTGCCTCTTCCCAAATAAGTGTGTGTCAGTGTAGTGCTTCTTCCCAAATAAGTGTGTGTCAGTGTAGTGCTTCTTCCCAAATAGGTGTGTGTCAGTGAAGTGCTTCTTCCCAAATAGGTGTGTGTCAGTGTATTGCTTCTTCCCAAATAAGTGTGTGTCAGTGTAGTGCTTCTTCCCAAATAAGTGTGATTCAGTCTAGTGCTTCTTCCCAAATAAGTGTGATTCAGTGTAGTGCTTCTTCGCAAATAAGTGTGAGTCAGTGTAGTGCTTCTTCCCAAATAAGTGTGTCTCAGTGTAGTGCTTCTTCCCAAATAAGTGTGTGTCTGTGTAGTGCTTCTTCCAAAATAGGTGTGTGTCTGTGTAGTGCTTCCTCACAAATAGGTGTGTGTCTGTGTAGTGCTTCTTCCCAAATAGGTGTGTGTCTGTGTAGTGCTTCTTCCCAAATAGGTGTGTGTCTGTGTAGTGCTTCTTCCCGTATAGGTGTGTGTCTGTGTAGTGCTTCTTCCCAAATAGGTATGTGTCTGTGTAGTGCTTCTTCCCAAATATGTGTGTGTCTGTGTCGTGCTTCTTCCCAAATAAGTGTGTGTCAGTGTAGTGCTTCTTCCCAAATAAGTGTGTGTCAGTGTAGTGCTTATTCCCAAATAAGTGTGTGTAAGTGTCGAGCTTCTTCACAAATAAGTTTGAGTCAGTGTAGTGCTTCTTCCCAAATAAGTGTGTGTCAGTGTAGTGCTTCTTCCCAAATAAGTGTGTGTCAGTGTAGTGCTTCTTCCCAAATAAGTGTGTGTCAGTGTAGTGCTTCTTCCAGAATAAGTGTGTGTCAGTGTAGTGCTTCTTCCCAAATAAGTGTGTGTCAGTGTAGTGCTTCTTCCCAAATAAGTGTGTGTCTGTGTAGTGCTTCTTCCAAAATAGGTGTGTGTCTGTGTAGTGCTTCCTCACAAATAGGTGTGTGTCAGTGTAGTGCTTCTTCCCAAATAAGTGTGTGTCAGTGTAGTGCATCTTCCCAAATAAGTGTGATTCAGTGTAGTGCTTCTTCCCAAGTAAGTGTGATTCAGTGTAGTGCTTCTTCGCAAATAATTGTGAGTCAGTGTAGTGCTTCTTCCCAAATAAGTGTGTGTCAGTGTAGTGCTTCTTCCCAAATAAGTGTGTGTCTGTGTAGTGCTTCTTCCAAAATAGGTGTGTCTGTGTAGTGCTTCCTCCCAAATAGGTGTGTGTCTGTGCAGTGCTTCTTCCCAAATAGGTGTGTGTGTGTGTAGTGCTTCTTCCCAAATAGGTGTGTGTCTGTGTAGTGCTTCTTCCCATATAGGTGTGTGTCTGTGTAGTGCTTCTTCCCAAATAGGTATGTGTCTGTGTAGTGCTTCTTCCCAAATAGGTGTGTGTCTGTGTCGTGCTTCTTCCCAAATAAGTGTGTGTCAGTGTAGTGCTTCTTCCCAAATAAGTGTGTGTCAGTGTAGTGCTTCTTCCCAAATAAGTGTGTGTAAGTGTCGAGCTCCTTCACAAATAAATTTGAGTCAGTGTAGTGCTTCTTCCCAAATAAGTGTGTGTCAGTGTAGTGCTTCTTCCCAAATAAGTGTGTGTCAGTGTAGTGCTTCTTCCCAAATAAGTGTGTGTCAGTGTAGTGCTTCTTCCAGAATAAGTGTGTGTCAGTGTAGTGCTTCTTCCCAAAAAAGTGTGTGTCGGTGTAGTGCTTCTTCCCAAATAAGTGTGTGTCAGTGTAGTGCTTCCTCCCAAATAAGTGTGTGTCAGTGTAGTGCTTCTTCCCAAATAGATGTGTGTCCGTGTAGTGCTTCTTCCCAAATATTTGTGTGTCAGTGTAGTGATTGTCCCAAAATAGGTGTGTGTCAGTGTAGTGCTTGTCCCCAAATAGGTGTGTGTCAGTGTAGTGCTTGTCCCCAAATAGGTGTGTGTCAGTGTAGTGCTTCTTCCCAAATAGGTGTGGGTCAGTGTAGTGCTTCTCCTCAAATAGGTGTGTGTCAGTGTAGTGCTTCTTCCCAAATATGTGTGTATCAGTGTTGTGCTTCTTCCCAAATAGGTGTGTGTCAGTGTAGTGCTTCTTCCCAAATAGGTGTGTGTCAGTGTAGTGCCTCTTCCCAAATAAGTGTGTGTCAGTGTAGTGCTTCTTCCCAAAAAGATGTGTGTCCATGTAGTGCTTCTTCCCAAATATTTGTGTGTCAGTGTAGTGATTGTCCCCAAATAGGTGTGTGTCAGTGTAGTGCTTGTCCCCAAATAGGTGTGTGTCAGTGTAGTGCTTCTTCCCAAATAGGTGTGTGTGTGTCAGTGTAGTGCTTCTTCCCAAATAGGTGTGTGTCAGTGTAGTGCTTCTTCCCAAATATGTGTGTATCAGTGTAGTGCTTCTTCCCAAATAGGTGTGTGTCAGTGTAGTGCTCCTTCTCAAATATCTGTGTGTCAGTGTAGTGCTTCTTCCCAAATAAGTGTGCGTCAGTGTAGTGCTTCTTCCCAAATAGGTGTGTGTCAGTGTAGTGCTTCTTCCCAAACAGGTGTGTGTCAGAATAGTGCTTATTCCCAAATAGGTGTGTGTCAGTGTAGTGCTTATTCCCCAATAGGTGTGTGTCAGTGTAGTGCTTCTTCCCAAATAGGTGTGTGTCTGTGTAGTCCTTCTTCCCAAATAGGTGTGTGTGTAGTGCTTCTTCCCAAATAGGTGTGTGTCAGTGTAGTGCCTCTTTCCAAATAAGTGTGTGTCAGTGTAGTGCTTCTTCCCAAATAAGTGAGTGTCAATGTAGTGCTTCTTCCCAAATAGGTGTGTGTCAGTGTAGTGCTTCTTCCCAAATAGGTGTGTGTCAGTGAACTGCTTCTTCCCAAATAGGTGTGTGTCAGTGTAGTTCTTCTTCCCAAATAAGTGTGTGTCCGTGTAGTGCTTCTTCCCATGTAAGTGTGTGTAAGTGTCGAGCTTCTTTGCACATAAGTGTGTGTCAGTATAGTGCTTCTTCCCAAATAAGTGTGTGTCAGTGTAGTGCTTCTTCCCAAATATTTGTGTGTCACTGTAGTGATTGTCCCCAAATAGGTGTGTGTCAGTTTAGTGCTTGTCCCCAAATAAGTGTGTGTCAGTGTAGTGCTTCTTCCCAAATAGGTGTGTGTCTGTGTAGTGTTTCTTCTCAAATAGGTGTGTGTCTGTGTAGTGCTTCTTCCCAAATAGGTGTGTGTCTGTGTAGTGCTTCAGGCAAATAGGTGTGTGTCAGTGTAGTGCCTCTTCCCAAATAAGTGTGTGTCAGTGCAGAGCTTATTCCCAAATAGGTGTGTGTCAGTGTAGTGCTTCTTCCAAAATAGGTGTGTGTCAGTGAACTGCTTCTTATCAAATAGGTGTGTGTCAGTGTAGTCCTTCTTCCCAAATAAGTGTGTGTCCGTGTAGTGCTTCTTCCCAAACAGGTGTGTGTCAGTGTAGTGCTTATTCCCAAATAGGTGTGTGTCAGTGTAGTGCTTATTCCCCAATAGGTGTGTGTCAGTGTAGTGCTTCCTCACAAATAGGTATGGGTCAGTGTAGTGCTTCTTCCCAAATAGGTGTGTGTCTGTGTAGTGCTTCTTCCCAAATGGGTGTGTGTCTGTGTAGTGCTTCTTCCCAATTGGGTGTGTGTCTGTGTAGTGCTTCTTCCCAAATGGGTGTGTGTCAGTGTAGTGCCTATTCCCAAATAAGTGTGTGTCAGTGTAGTGCTTCTTCCCAAATAAGTGTGTGTCAGTGTAGTGCTTCTTTCCAAATAGCTGTGTGTCAGTGAAGTGCTTCTTCCCAAATAGGTGTGTGTCAGTGTATTGCTTCTTCCCAAATAAGTGTGTTTCAGTGTAGTGCTTCTTCCCAAATAAGTGTGTGTCAGTGTAGTGCTTCTTCCCAAGTAAGTGTGATTCAGTGTAGCGCTTCTTCCCAAATAAGTGTGATTCAGTGTAGTGTTTCTCCGCAAATATGTGTGAGTCAGTGCAGTGCTTCTTCCCAAATAAGTGTGTGTCATTGTAGTGCTTCTTCCCAAATAAGTGTGTGTCTGTGTAGTGCTTCTTCCAATATAGGTGTGTGTCTGTGTAGTGCTTCCTCACAAATAGGTGTGTGTCAGTGTAGTGCTTCTTCCCAAATAGGTGTGTGTCTGTGTAGTGCTTCATCCCAAATAGGTGTGTGTCTGTGTAGTGCTTATTCCCAAATAGGTGTGCATCAGTGTTGTAATTCTTCCCAAATAGGTGTGTGTCTGTGTAGTGCTTCTTCCCAAATAGGTGTGTGTCAGTGTAGTGCCTCTTCCCAAATAAGTGTGTGTCAGTGTAGTGCTTCTTCCCAAATAAGTGTGTGTCAGTGTAGTGCTTCTTCCCAAATAGGTGTGTGTCAGTGAAGTGCTTCTTCCCAAATAGGTGTGTGTCAGTGTATTGCTTCTTCCCAAATAAGTGTGTTTCAGTGTAGTGCTTCTTCCCAAATAAGTGTGTGTCAGTGTAGTGCTTCTTCCCAAGTAAGTGTGATTCAGTGTAGCGCTTCTTCCCAAATAAGTGTGATTCAGTGTAGTGTTTCTCCGCAAATATGTGTGAGTCAGTGCAGTGCTTCTTCCCAAATAAGTGTGTGTCATTGTAGTGCTTCTTCCCAAATAAGTGTGTGTCTGTGTAGTGCTTCTTCCAATATAGGTGTGTGTCTGTGTAGTGCTTCCTCACAAATAGGTGTGTGTCAGTGTAGTGCTTCTTCCCAAATAGGTGTGTGTCTGTGTAGTGCTTCATCCCAAATAGGTGTGTGTCTGTGTAGTGCTTATTCCCAAATAGGTGTGCATCAGTGTTGTAATTCTTCCCAAATAGGTGTGTGTCTGTGTAGTGCTTCTTCCCAAATAGGTGTGTGTCAGTGTAGTGCCTCTTCCCAAATAAGTGTGTGTCAGTGTAGTGCTTCTTCCCAAATAAGTGTGTGTCAGTGTAGTGCTTCTTCCCAAATAGGTGTGTGTCAGTGAAGTGCTTCTTCCCAAATAGGTGTGTGTCTGTGTAGTGCTTCTTCCCAAATAGGTGTGTGTCTGTGTAGTGCTTCTTCCCGTATAGGTGTGTGTCTGTGTAGTGCTTCTTCCCAAATAGGTATGTGTCTGTGTAGTGCTTCTTCCCAAATATGTGTGTGTCTGTGTCGTGCTTCTTCCCAAATAAGTGTGTGTCAGTGTAGTGCTTCTTCCCAAATAAGTGTGTGTCAGTGTAGTGCTTATTCCCAAATAAGTGTGTGTAAGTGTCGAGCTTCTTCACAAATAAGTTTGAGTCAGTGTAGTGCTTCTTCCCAAATAAGTGTGTGTCAGTGTAGTGCTTCTTCCCAAATAAGTGTGTGTCAGTGTAGTGCTTCTTCCCAAATAAGTGTGTGTCAGTGTAGTGCTTCTTCCAGAATAAGTGTGTGTCAGTGTAGTGCTTCTTCCCAAATAAGTGTGTGTCAGTGTAGTGCTTCTTCCCAAATAAGTGTGTGTCTGTGTAGTGCTTCTTCCAAAATAGGTGTGTGTCTGTGTAGTGCTTCCTCACAAATAGGTGTGTGTCAGTGTAGTGCTTCTTCCCAAATAAGTGTGTGTCAGTGTAGTGCTTCTTCCCAAATAAGTGTGATTCAGTGTAGTGCTTCTTCCCAAGTAAGTGTGATTCAGTGTAGTGCTTCTTCGCAAATAATTGTGAGTCAGTGTAGTGCTTCTTCCCAAATAAGTGTGTGTCAGTGTAGTGCTTCTTCCCAAATAAGTGTGTGTCTGTGTAGTGCTTCTTCCAAAATAGGTGTGTCTGTGTAGTGCTTCCTCCCAAATAGGTGTGTGTCTGTGTAGTGCTTCTTCCCAAATAGGTGTGTGTGTGTGTAGTGCTTCTTCCCAAATAGGTGTGTGGCTGTGTAGTGCTTCTTCCCATATAGGTGTGTGTCTGTGTAGTGCTTCTTCCCAAATAGGTATGTGTCTGTGTAGTGCTTCTTCCCAAATAGGTGTGTGTCTGTGTCGTGCTTCTTCCCAAATAAGTGTGTGTCAGTGTAGTGCTTCTTCCCAAATAAGTGTGTGTCAGTGTAGTGCTTCTTCCCAAATAAGTGTGTGTAAGTGTCGAGCTCCTTCACAAATAAATTTGAGTCAGTGTAGTGCTTCTTCCCAAATAAGTGTGTGTCAGTGTAGTGCTTCTTCCCAAATAAGTGTGTGTCAGTGTAGTGCTTCTTCCCAAATAAGTGTGTGTCAGTGTAGTGCTTCTTCCAGAATAAGTGTGTGTCAGTGTAGTGCTTCTTCCCAAAAAAGTGTGTGTCGGTGTAGTGCTTCTTCCCAAATAAGTGTGTGTCAGTGTAGTGCTTCCTCCCAAATAAGTGTGTGTCAGTGTAGTGCTTCTTCCCAAATAGATGTGTGTCCGTGTAGTGCTTCTTCCCAAATATTTGTGTGTCAGTGTAGTGATTGTCCCCAAATAGGTGTGTGTCAGTGTAGTGCTTGTCCCCAAATAGGTGTGTGTCAGTGTAGTGCTTCTTCCCAAATAGGTGTGGGTCAGTGTAGTGCTTCTCCTCAAATAGGTGTGTGTCACTGTAGTGCTTCTTCCCAAATATGTGTGTATCAGTGTTGTGCTTCTTCCCAAATAGGTGTGTGTCAGTGTAGTGCTTCTTCCCAAATAGGTGTGTGTCAGTGTAGTGCCTCTTCCCAAATAAGTGTGTGTCAGTGTAGTGCTTCTTCCCAAAAAGATGTGTGTCCATGTAGTGCTTCTTCCCAAATATTTGTGTGTCAGTGTAGTGATTGTCCCCAAATAGGTGTGTGTCAGTGTAGTGCTTGTCCCCAAATAGGTGTGTGTCAGTGTAGTGCTTCTTCCCAAATAGGTGTGTGTGTGTCAGTGTAGTGCTTCTTCCCAAATAGGTGTGTGTCAGTGTAGTGCTTCTTCCCAAATATGTGTGTATCAGTGTAGTGCTTCTTCCCAAATAGGTGTGTGTCAGTGTAGTGCTCCTTCTCAAATATCTGTGTGTCAGTGTAGTGCTTCTTCCCAAATAAGTGTGCGTCAGTGTAGTGCTTCTTCCCAAATAGGTGTGTGTCAGTGTAGTGCTTCTTCCCAAACAGGTGTGTGTCAGAATAGTGCTTATTCCCAAATAGGTGTGTGTCAGTGTAGTGCTTATTCCCCAATAGGTGTGTGTCAGTGTAGTGCTTCTTCCCAAATAGGTGTGTGTCTGTGTAGTCCTTCTTCCCAAATAGGTGTGTGTGTAGTGCTTCTTCCCAAATAGGTGTGTGTCAGTGTAGTGCCTCTTTCCAAATAAGTGTGTGTCAGTGTAGTGCTTCTTCCCAAATAAGTGAGTGTCAATGTAGTGCTTCTTCCCAAATAGGTGTGTGTCAGTGTAGTGCTTCTTCCCAAATAGGTGTGTGTCAGTGAACTGCTTCTTCCCAAATAGGTGTGTGTCAGTGTGGTTCTTCTTCCCAAATAAGTGTGTGTCCGTGTAGTGCTTCTTCCCATGTAAGTGTGTGTAAGTGTCGAGCTTCTTTGCACATAAGTGTGTGTCAGTATAGTGCTTCTTCCCAAATAAGTGTGTGTCAGTGTAGTGCTTCTTCCCAAATATTTGTGTGTCACTGTAGTGATTGTCCCCAAATAGGTGTGTGTCAGTTTAGTGCTTGTCCCCAAATAAGTGTGTGTCAGTGTAGTGCTTGTCAGCAAATAGGTGTGTGTCAGTGTAGTGCTTCTTCCCAAATAGGTGTGTGTCAGTGTAGTGCTTCTTCCCAAATAGGTGTGTGTCAGTGTAGTGCTTATTCCCAAATAGGTGTGTGTCAGTGTAGTGCTTCTTCCCAAATAGGTGTGTGTCTGTGTAGTGCTTCTTCCCAAATAAGTGTGTGTCAGTGTGGTGCTTCATCCCAAATAAGTGTGTGTCAGTGTAGTGCTTCTTCCCAAATAGGTGTGTGTCAGTGTAGTGCTTCTTCCAAAATAAGTGTGTGTCATTGTAGTGCTTCTTCCCAAATAAGTAAATAAGTGTGTGTCAGTGTAGTGCTTCTTCCAAAATAAGTGTGTGTCAGTGTAGTGCTTCTTCCCAAATAAGTGTGTGTCAGTCTAGTGCTTCTTCACAGATAAGTGTGAGTCAGTGTAGAGCTTCTTCCCAAATAAGTGTGTGTAAGTGTCGAGTTTCTTCGCAAATAAGTGTGTGTCAGTGTAGTGCTCCTTCCAAATAAGTGTGTGTCAGACTAGTGCTTCTTCCCACATGAGTGTGTGTCTGTGTGGTGCTTTTTCCCAAATAGGTGTGTGTCTGTGTAGTGCTTCTTCCCAAATAAGTGTGTGTCTGTGTAGTGCTTCTTCCCAAATAAGTGTGTGTTATTGTAGTGCTTCTTCCCTAAATAGGTGTGTGTCAGTGTAGTGCTTCTTCCCAAATAAGTGTGTGTTATTGTAGTGCTTCTTCCCTAAATAGGTGTGTGTCAGTGTAGTGCTTCTTCCCAAATAGGTGTGTGTCAGTGTAGTGCTTTTTCCCAAATAATTGTGTGTCAGTGTAGTGCTTCTTCCCAAATAAGTGTGTGTCAGTGTAGTTCTTCTTCCCAAATAAGTGTGTGTCAGTGTAGTGCTTCTTCCCAAATAAGTGTGTGTCTGTGTAGTGCTTCTTCCAAAATAGGTGTGTTTCTGTGTAGTGCTTCTTCCCAAATAAGTGTGTGTCTGTGTAGTGTTTCTTCCCAAATAAGTGTGTGTCAGTGTAGTGCCTCTTCCCAAATAAGTGTGTGTCAGTGTAGTGCTTTTTCCCAAATAAATGTGTGTCAGTGTAGTGCTTCTTCCCAATTAAGTGTGTGTCAGTGTAGTGCTTCTTTACAAATAAGAGTGTGTCAGTGTCGTGCTTCTTCCCAAATAAGTGTGTGTCAGTAAAGTGCTACTTCCCAAATAGGTGTGTGTCAGTGTAGTGCTTCTTCCCAAGTAAGTGTGTGTCAGTGTAGTGCTTCTTTCCAAATAAGTGTGTGTCAGTGTAGTGCTTCTTCCCAAATGGGTGTTTGTCAGTGTAGTCCTTCTTCCCAAATATGTGTGTGTCCGCGTAGTGCTTCTAACCCAAATAGGTGTGTCAGTGTTGTGCTTCTTCCAAAATAGTTGTGTGTCAGTGTAGTGCTTCTTCCTAAATAGGTGTGTGTCAGTGTAGTGCTTCTTCCCAAATAAGTGTGTGTCAGTGTAGTGCTTCTTCCCAAATAAGTGTGTATCAGTGTAGTGCTTCTTCCCAAATAGGTGTTTGTCAGTGTAGTCCTTCTTCCCAAATAAGTGTGTGTCCGTGTAGTGCTTCTTTCCAAATAGGTGTGTGTCAGTGTAGTACTTCTTCCAAAATAGGTGTGTCAGTGAACTGCGTCTTCCCAAATAGGTGTGTGTCAGTGTAGTCCTTCTTCGCAAATAAGTGTGTGTCAGTGTAGTGCTTCTTCCCAAATAGGTGTGTGTCAGTGTTGTGCTTCTTCCCAAATAAGTGTGTGTCAGTGTAGTGCTTCTTCCCAAATAAGTGTGTGTCAGTGTAGTGCTTCTTCCCAAATAGATGTTGGTCCGTGTAGTGCTTCTTCCCAAATAGGTGTGTGTCAGTGTAGTGCTTGTCCCCAAATAGGTGTGTGTCAGTGTAGTGCTTGTCCCCAAATAGGTGTGTGTCAGTGTAGTGCTTGCCAGCAAATAGGTGTGTGTCAGTGTAGTGCTTCTTCCCAAATAAGTGTGTGTCAGTGTAGTGCTTCTTCACAAGTAAGTGTGTGTCTGTGTAGTGCTTTTTCCCAAATAGGTGTGTGTCTGTGTAGTGCTTCCTCCCAAATAGGTATGTGTCTGTGTAGTCCTTCTTCCCAAATAGGTGTGTGTGTGTACTGCTTCCTCCCAAATAGGTGTGTGTCAGTGTAGTGCCTCTTCCCAAATAAGTGTGTGTCAGTGTAGTCCTTCTTCCCAAATAGGTGTGTGTTTGTAGTGCTTCTTCCCAAATAGGTGTGTGTCAGTGTAGTGCCTCTTCCCAAATAAGTGTGTGTCAGTGTAGTGCTTCTTCCCAATTAAGTGTGTGTCAGTGTAGTGCTTCTTCCCAAATAGGTGTGTGTCAGTGTAGTGCTTCTTCCCAAATAAGTGTGTGTAAGAGTCGAGCTTCTTCGCAAATAAGTTTGAGTCAGTGTAGTGCTTCTTCCCAAATAAGTGTGTGTCAGTCTAGTGCTTCTTCCCATATAAGTGTGTGTCAGTGTAGTGCTTCTTCCAGAATAAGTGTGTCAGTGTAGTGTTTCTTCCCAAATAAGTGTGTGTCCGTGTAGTGCTTCTTCCCAAATAAGTGTGTGTCAGTGTAGTGCTTCTTCCCAAACAGATGTTTGTCCATGTAGTGCTTCTTCCCAAATATTTGTGTGTTAGTGTAGTGATTGTCCCCAAATAGGTGTGTGTCAGTGTAGTGCTTCTTCCCAAATAGGTGTGTGTCAGTGTAGTGCTTCTTCCCAAATAGGTGTGTGTGTGTCAGTGTAGTGCTTCTTCCCAAATAGGTGTGTGTCAGTATAGTGCGTCTTCCCAAATATGTGTGTATCAGTGTAGTGCTTCTTCCCAAATAGGTGTGTGTCAGTGTAGTGCTCCTTCTCAAATAGCTGTGTGTCTGTGTAGTGCTTCTTCCCCAAATAGGTGTGCGTCAGTGTAGTGCTTCTTCCCAAATAGGTGTGTGTCAGTGTAGTGCTTCTTCCCAAATAGGTGTGTGTCTGTGTAGTGCTTCTTCCCAAACAGGTGTGTGTCAGAATAGTGCTTATTCCCAAATAGGTGTGTGTCAGTGTAGTTCTTATTCCCCAATAGGTGTGTACCAGTGTAGTCCTTCTTCCCAAATAGGTGTGTGTGTGTAGTGCTTCTTCCCAAATAGGTGTGTGTCAGTGTAGTGCCTCTTCCCAAATAAGTGTGTGTCAGTGTAGTGCTTCATCCCAAATAAGTGTGAGTCAGTGTAGTGCTTCTTCCCAAATAGGTGTGTGTCAGTGTAGTGCTTCTTCCCAAATAGGTGTGTGTCAGTGAACTGCTTCTTCCCAAATAGGTGTGTGTCAGTGTAGTTCTTCTTCCCAAATAAGTGTGTGTCAGTGTAGTGCTTCTTCCCAAGTAAGTGTGTGTAAGTGTCGAGCTTCTTTGCACATAAGTGTGTGTCAGTATAGTGCTTCTTCCCAAATAAGTGTGTGTCAGTGTAGTGCTTCTTCCCAAATATGTGTGTGACAGTATAGTGCTTCTTCCCAAATAGGTGTGTGTCAGTGTTGTGCTTCTTCCCAAATAAGTGTGTGTCAGTGTAGTGCTTCTTCCCAAAAGAGTGTGTGTCGGTGGAGTGCTTCTTCCCAAATAGATGTGTGTCCGTGTAGTGCTTCTTCCCAAATATTTGTGTGTCAGTGTAGTGATTGTCCCCAAATAGGTGTGTGTCAGTTTAGTGCTTGTCCCCAAATAAGTGTGTGTCAGTGTAGCGCTTGTCAGCAAATAGGTGTGTGTCAGTGTAGTGCTTCTTCCCAAATAGGTGTGTGTCAGCGTAGTGCTTCTTCCCAAATAGGTGTGTGTCAGTGTAGTGCTTCTTCCCAAATATGTGTGTATCAGTGTAGTGCTTCTTCCCAAATAGGTGTGTGTCAGTGTAGTGCTTCTTCTCAAATAGCTGTGTGTCAGTGTAGTGCTTCTTTCCAAATAGATGTGCGTCAGTGTAGTGCTTCTTCCCAAATAGGTGTGAGTCAGTGTAGTGCCTCTTTCCAAACAGGTGTGTGTCAGTGTAGTGCTTATTCCCAAATAGGTGTGTGTCAGTGTAGTGCTTCTTCCCAAATAAGTGTGTGTCAGTGTATTGCTTCATCCCAAATAAGTGTGTGTCAGTGTATTGCTTCATCCCAAATAAGTGTGTGTCAGTGTAGTGCTTCTTCCCAAATAAGTGTGAGTCAGTGTAGAGCTTCTTCCCAAATAAGTGTGTGTAAGTGTCGGTCTTCTTCGCAAATAAGTGTGAGTCAGTGTAGTGCTTCTTCCCAAATAAGTGTGAGTCAGTGTAGTGCTTCTTCCCAAATAAGTGTGTGTCTGTGTAGTGCTTCTTCGCAAATAAGTGTGTGTCTGTGTAGTGCTTCTTCCCAAATAAGTGTGTGTCTGTGTAGTGCTTCTTCCAAAATAAGTGTGTGTCAGTGTAGTGCTTCTTCCCCAATAGTTGTGTGTCAGTGTAGTGCTTCTTCCAAAATAAGTGTGTGTCATTGTAGTGCTTCTTCCCATATAAGTAAATAAGTGTGTGTCAGTGTAGTGCTTCTTCCCAAATAAGTGTGTGTCAGTGTAGTGCTTCTTCCCAAATAAGTGTGTGTCAGTGTAGTGCTTCTTCCCAAATAAGTATGTGTCAGTGTAGCGCTTCTACCCAAATAAGTGTGTGTCAGTGTAGTGCTTCTTCAAAAATAAGTGTGTGTCAGTTTAGTGCTTCTTCCCAAATAAGTGTGTGTCAGTCTAGTGCTTCTTCCCAAATAAGTGTGAGTCAGTGTAGAGCTTCTTCCCAAATAAGTGTGTGTAAGTGTCGAGCTTCTTCGCAAATAAGTGTGAGTCAGTGTAGTGCTTCTTCCCAAATAAGTGTGTGTCAGTCTAGTGCTTCTTCCCAAATAAGTGTGTGTCTGTGTGGTGCTTTTTCCCAAATAGGTGTGTGCCTGTGTAGTGCTTCTTCCCAAATAAGTGTGTGTCTGTGTAGTGCTTCTTCCCAAATAAGTGTGTGTTATTGTAGTGCTTCTTCCCAAATAGGTGTGTGTCAGTGTGGTGCTTCTTCCCAAATACGTGTGTGTCAGTGTAGTGCTTCTTCCCAAATAAGTGTGTGTCAGTGTAGTGCTTCTTCCCAAATAAGTGTGTGTCAGTGTAGTGCTTCTTCCCAAATAAGTGCGTGTCTGTGTAGTGCTTCTTCCCAGATAGGTGTGTTTCTGTGTAGTGCTTCTTCCCAAATAGGTGTGTTTCTGTGTAGTGCTTCTTCCCAAATAAGTGTGTGTCTGTGTAGTGTTTCTTCCCAAATAAGTGTGTGTCAGTGTAGTGATTCTTCCCAAATAATTGTGTATCAGTGTAGTGCTTCTTCCCAAATAAGTGTGTGTCAGTGTAGTGCTTCTTCCCAATTAAGTGTGTGTCAGTGTAGTGCTTCTTCCCAAATAGGTGTGTGTCAGTGTAGTGCTTCTTCCCAAATAAGTGTGTGTCAGTGTAGTGCTTCTTTCCAAATAGGTGTGTGTCAGTGTAGTGCTTCTTCCCAAATAAGTGTGTGTCAGTGTAGTGCTTCTTTCCAAATAAGTGTGTGTCAGTGTAGTGCTTCTTCCCAAATAGGTGTTTGTCAGTGTAGTCCTTCTTCCCAAATATGTGTTTGTCCGCGTAGTGCTTCTTCCCAAATAGGTGTGTCAGTGTAGTGCTTCTTCCAAAATAGGTGTGTGTCAGTGTAGTGCTTCTTCCCAAATAGGTGTGTGTCAGTGTAGTGCTTCTTCCCAAATAAGTGTGTGTCAGTGTAGTGCTTCTTCCCAAATAAGTGTGTGTCAGTGTAGTGCTTCTTCCCAATTAGGTGTTTGTCAGTGTAGTCCTTCTTCCCAAATAGGTGTGTGTCAGTGTAGTGCTTCTTCCCAAATAAGTGTGTGTCAGTGTAGTGCTTCTTTCCAAATAAGTGTGTGTCAGTGTAGTGCTTCTTCCCAAATAGGTGTTTGTCAGTGTAGTCCTTCTTCCCAAATATGTGTTTGTCCGCGTAGTGCTTCTTCCCAAATAGGTGTGTCAGTGTAGTGCTTCTTCCAAAATAGGTGTGTGTCAGTGTAGTGCTTCTTCCCAAATAGGTGTGTGTCAGTGTAGTGCTTCTTCCCAAATAAGTGTGTGTCAGTGTAGTGCTTCTTCCAAAATAGGTGTGTGTCAGTGTAGTGCTTTTTCCAAAATAGGTGTGTGTCAGTGTAGTGCTTCTTCCCAAATAAGGGTGTGTCGGTGTAGTGCTTCTTCCCAAATAAGTGTGTGTCAGTGTAGTCCTTCTTCCCAAATAAGTGTGTGTCAGTGTAGTGCTTCTTCCCAAATAGGTGTGTGTCAGTGTAGTGCTTGTCCCCAAATAGGTGTGTGAGTGTAGTGCTTGTCCCCAAATAGGTGTGTTTCAGTGTAGTGCTTGTCCCCAAATAGGTGTGTGTCAATGTAGTGCTTCTTCCCAAATAGGTGTGTGTCAGTGTAGTGCTTCTTCCCAAATAGGTGTGTGTCAGTGTAGTGCTTCGTCCCAAATAGGTGTGTGTCAGTGTATTGCTTCTTCCCAAATAGATGTGTGTCAGTGTAGTGCTTCTTCCCAAATAAGTGTGTGTCAGTGTAGTGCTTCTTCCCAAATAAGTGTGTGTCAGTGTAGTCCTTCTTCCCAAATAAGTGTGTGTCAGTGTAGTGCTTTGTCCCAAATAAGTGTGTGTCAGTGTAGTGCTTCTTCCCAAATAAGTCTGTGTCAGTGTATTGCTTCTTCCCAAATAGGTGTGTGTCAGTGTAGTGCTTTTTCCCTAATAAGTCTGTGTCAGTGTATTGCTTCTTCCCAAATAGGTGTGTGTCAGTGTATTGCTTCTTCCCAAATAGGTGTGTGTCAGTGTAGTTTCTTCTTCCCAAATAAGTGTGTGTCAGTGTAGTCCTTCTTCTCAAATAAGTGTGTGCCAGTGCAGTGATTCATCAGAGTGCGACGTCGAGTTGTACGTCGTCTATGATTTTCAGTGATAATCAGGACAACATCATAACAGCGCAAGAAGAACAAAATTCCTATGTACTTTTATGAAATGTATTGTGTATTTCGTATATTTCCGAAAATTCTTAAATATTGTGCTGCAATGGATTTCCGTGGGACAGCCAGCTATTTGCTTGGAAACGTGAGCTAAACCTTTGTAACTATTTTTATAGATTTCTGTTAAAGTTAAACATATTGTATCCGCATGATATCTGCTAAACATTTTGTATCTGCTTGATAAATGTTAAAAAATCTAATGTTTATTTCTTTATGAGTATGCTTGAAGTGCTTTCTATGATATGTTTTGCTGATATGTATACCAGTGTGATATTGTGAAAGAACTTTGGTAGTTAAAATTTAGCAGAGCATGGCAATCAAAACTCAAAGATTATACAACTACTAATAATCGTGAGCTAATAAAACTCTTTCAGTTGGTGCGAATGTAATAAGATTTCATAAACCAGTAGATTTTGCGTTTAAACACTTATGTCAAACTACTAAAATTTTATTTGAAGAGAAATAGATTATTTAAGGTAGCTGGCAGAAAATAAAATTACCTAAGAACGCTTTTGTAATGCTACTATTTTGTTTGAACGAAAAAAACTCATTTTTGAAAAGAAATAACCCCTTATTTGCAGATAAGAGCGTATTTTATTTTATTTCCAAGTTTGCTATTTCACATACATGAAGTAATTGTATCAGCGCTGCAGTACTTAAGGTAGGTTCCCGCGCGAGCTAGCAAAGACGCTTTGAGAGCCAGTGGGATGAGGTGCCGATAATGAAATTGCTCGTGACGTCAGCGAAGAGATACGCAGAGAAAGTACATTCATTATGGCTCGAATCAAATAATTGTTATTAATAAACATTTGCTAACAAACGTTTCCTATGTTTTATGGTGGTTCTTCAATAAGCGCACCTTAGTCGCATCCTGTGCAATAATTATTTGCACAAAAAAGAACTTGTTCCCGCTTCAATATGTAAAACATAAGCAGCAGTAGTGCACGTTCAGAAACCGACCGTGGTGCTACGGCCCTGCAAGGGTACATAAAACTATGAGAGCATCTGCACACAACAGGTAAGGAGAATTCGTACCCTTTGGCTCACTGCGTCACTGGCTTAATTATCGCAAAGAGCCCGAGTGGAGAAGCGTGGCCTGTTATCCTGTGTGCGATCCCCCCCCCCCCCCCCCCCCTCTGTACATCACCACCTACGAACTCACCGGCTACACTGAGACATTTCAGGAGGTTTAGTACGAGTGTGTGTGTGTGTGTGTGTGGGGGGGGGGGGGGGGTTGCAGGCTGTGAGCTTGAACTAAATAGCGGTACTTTATGATTGTAGCTCTGTATGGGTCCCCACAGCGAAATTTTCAGCTATTTCTGAAAAACATTGATTCTTTGTTATGCTATCTGTCAGACAGAGGGAAGCAAATTATTATTTATGGGATTTCGACGTTGATTTTCTGAAAGAGTTTGACAGAAAGCGTGACAATTGGTTCTTTCAGTTTCATATCAGATTTTCCTCCTCGGGTAAAGCAGCACATTGATAGATAATATTTTTATAGACCAACATAAATTTAATCAAATAAAAACTTTCATTGCTAAGATCGACCTTTTTGATCTCGATGCACAGTTACACTCTGTTCATCATAAAAATAAATTTGATGGAAACATTACGCCACGTATTCTTCGGCGCGTGGGATTAGCCGAGCGGTCTAACGCGCTGCAGTTATGGACAAAATACATTTCAGTTCTGGAACTGTCGCCTGCTACGTTGATAACGAGTCGATCAACAACAGAATCCACGAAGCCACACAGTCGCAGCATTTTCTCCTGTTCTTTTATGACGTGTCACTCGATATCCCGCGAACGTTCGGCAGAGACATGAAAAAGCTGCGTGCGTTAGATCCAATACGTCTGTCAGCATAACAGTCCTGTCATTTCTCGGTCCAAATCCCGCACCTTGGCTCCAGATCAGTCCTGTTGGGTTCATAATGTAATAGTAAAATGGCAAATGTAAAAACGCAGCAGATGTACGGTGTGCTTGATGCTGTGAAAACTATTGTTTTTCATGTTTCTACGAGACATCTGTGGTATAAAACAATGGACATACTCCAAATAAAGAGTATTTACTTTTTCATTTTTGCCTAAAAAATTAAATTGTTATGTTTTCTTAATCTAAGCAACCCTTGTTAACAGTCTTTCATAAAATATCGATGACTGGGAATTTATATTTCAAATTAAAACAGGAATTCCCCGTGCAATACGCAATTAAAAACAAGAAGACGTGCATTATTAATAAAAAATGATGATGAATTTTACAATTACGAGATGTAGGTAATTCAAATTGAACGAGAGAAAAAACCGACTCATACAAGACTTGAACCAGCGAACCATGTGCTGCAATAAGTCAACACTCTATTGCCCCACCGATTCCAATGTATCTTAACTTGTCTTTGCGTTGCAACTGTATCTAGCACAGTTCCTTGGAAAACTGTAAATTTATCTCAAACATTAAGGACAACCTATTTCTCGGCACTTTTTAACCGCCTTCCACACGTGTGGGGCGACACGCGCGTTTCACTACGGAGCAGGAAGCACCCTGAGCCAGTGTCACGCTGTGTGTTAACAGCGCCGCAGTTCGAGCACAGCAGCGCAGAGACTGTGTGTGACTAAACACGATTTTTGAAACAAAATCTACCTAACCGAAGCGTAATTAAGGAAAACGTTGATGGCTGTTAATACATTTGAATATCTTCAAGTTTCATTTAACGTAATTAAGTAATATTTAATATATCTAGTACATAAGTAAGACGTACTTCCAAGAGCGTAACACCACCAGTGCACGCGTGCTACGGCTTCTGACCAATCATCGCCTTTATGTTTGTTTACATCAGGCTTATTCTTATGATGGACTATATTGTATTGAGCTCTGTCATATACTGTAACTAAAGCGCAGCAGTCCTCGAGAACAGTGTTTTCAATTAATGGTTTAACAATTGGAAATATTAAGGAAAGCTTGCAACAGTTCAACTATTTATGGAAGTATTTCTCTGTTTATTAGATGAATAATCGAAAACCACAATATCCGCAGCTAAAGTAAGTACAATAATAAACGGAAAGATGATCTTCTACATTATTGAAAGATTTTCCGAAAACAAAACGTTTCCGGAAAGTGATGTTCGTTATTTAATCAAACGTGTATCTCATACATCAGATTGTCTCTTTTTTTCAAGCTCTTACTCTCATCGTCGAAAATAGTAATTCACATGTCAGCTCTTCTGAGGAAATTGGCGCACGTATCACTGTAATTGTTGACACGTAGTCTTGTGGTGGTGGTAGTGGTCGGAGACGCACGTCGGAAAATCTCCTCCTTTCTCTACTGGACAGTGGGTAAGATACTTCAACCAGCTGACGGCATTTTTCTCCTAGTCACGGTAAAGTTCTTCATCCGGTTACAAAGGGCGCGTTGGCGTTATTATATACGACGGTTTCCTCTTGATCGATGCTAATTTTTTTCTGAATGACAACTGTATGTTATTTGTAGTTCCGCAGCCAAACTGATCTTCACCTGTGTCAGTCAGGTTGCAAATGGTACAAAAGGGGAATCCGCCTGATGAGTTGAATATGGTCTGGAGTTCGTTGGAAATTTTCTGTTAACAAAGTAGTACCACAATGCCCGCACTTTTTGGTTGGTAATGCGTATGGTAGATGTTCCTCCGAATATTATCCCAAAAGTAACCGATGTATTTTTGTTCTATGATGTTCTTGTTCCGGAATTTCATTAAGTTTTGATAGACTTTCTTGACTTTGATGAAATCTTTCACGAGTGTTGCCTTTCTAATGCAGCTATATTCTGCGAAGAAATGTTTTAGGTGGTGAACGTCTATTGGAGGCGCCACCCCCTTCCCCCCCCCCTCCCTCTCCCTCGGCTGGCTGGCACTATTTCATGTGTCAGAAATGCTGTAACTCTATTAGCTGACCGCTTCTACAACTTGTGTGTTTTACAGACGTACAATACTTGTGCTTTATTGTACGTGTCCGTAAGATTCAGTCCACCGTTGTCAGTCGGTAAAGTCAACGTCTGGTATTTAACTTTGATGATATTGCTGCTGTAGACAAAGAGGCCGAAGGCAGCCAAAATACTGTTCACCATTTCTCTCGGTATTGGCAGGCCTTGCGCCACGTAATTTATTTTAGAGTATAAATACATGTTAACGAGGGCCACTCGTTACGTTTCATCGAGAGTGCGGAGATTGTGCAGACGTATACAGGCACGCATGGTGGTGAGGGTTCTGCTCTAGTTGGCTGCGATTGTCTGCCGGATATTCCTGGTATATTCCACCCCAAGACATGCCGTAGTGACAGTTCCTTTCATTGGTCCTTGAATGGGAACTTCCAGTACTCATTAAGCCAGACTTATTTCTGTTCAGTTCCGCACCAGATAATAGTTCATATTGGTTTGTTATGTCAAGCGCTTTCTCTACATCGTCGTCGTCTTTAACAATAAATACTACGTCTTTGCCATACGCCCTGCAGACAATCCTACGGCCGCGTACAATGAGTCCTCGGAGTAATGGTTCGGCGCATATTGCAAAGAGTGACATAGACATCGGGTACCCTTGTCGCACCGAGCTTTGCATCGCAGCGGGCCTGCTAGATTGACCGTTCACCATAACTGTGCATTTGGAATTCTGGAGGAAATTTTTAATAATGTAGAGAAAACATTGCGGAAAGTTCATGGCAAGCGTGGTGTGGAAAAAATAAGCATAATTGACTCTATGTAACGCTTTTTGAAAGTCCAACGATATGATGGCGCACTTTAGAGGCTGCAGCAGTTGAAATGATATCTCTGTAGTCGCACAGTGAGTTGTAGACGGATCTGTCTTTTCCCCGCCGGCCGGGGTAGCCGAGCGGTTCTAGGCGCTACAGTCTGGAATCGCGCGACCGCTACGGTCACAGGTTCGAAGCCTGCCTCGGGCATGGATGTGTGTGATGTCCTTAGGTTAGTTAGGTTTAAGTAGTTCTAAGTTCTAGGGGACTGATGACCAGAGCCATTTGAACCTTTTTTTTTGTCTTTACCCACGCTCGGCTGATATAGTCCAGGTACTGTGTTCAGTACTGATATTAATCTTTCATTTATGATGCCGCCAAACATTTTATAGTCAGATTTAAGGACAATGATAGGTCTTTTAATTTGTCACCGACTTTCCTGCAGGATGTTTCGGGATTAGATCCAGTGTTCCTTCAAGGAAGTCATTTGGGACGCCATTGGCGGGATTCATGAGTTCGTCACAGATACACGTTAATTTAGGAATCAGCTGCCTGCTGAACGTTTGATAAAACTGCGCCGGAATGCCGTCAGGCCGAGGAGATTTGTTTTTTCGGGCTTCGTGTTATAGCGCCTGCGACTTATTCTTGTGTAATTTCAGTTGGGTTGTTTGCTTCTACCGGGTCCAGCCTGCGTGTTAATCCTGTCGTGACTTCATTTTCCGCCGTGATATCCGTTGTCGTATTGCCTAGCGACTCTGGGAAGTATTTGTGAGTTTCGTTCTTGATGTCACTTCACAGTGTCAGTAAGCTGCTGTCAGAAGATCTTAGTTCGGTTATTATTTTCCTGCGTTGCCCCTTTCTCTCATTTATCAGATGATACATAGATGCTTGTTCTCCTTACACGGCATCGTTAAATCTTGCTCTTACTTGATGACCTTCGAGCTGTTTCCGTCTCAGCCCGAGAAGATTAGCTTGAATTCGTTTTATTTCCACATAGTTAGCAATTACTGACACGTCAGATGTCGAAGAACTTGGAAGTAATATTCTACCGCCCGTTTTTACTACACGTTCTTCTCGCGGGACTAATTCATCAGCGATTTTCTTATCGCAGGTCTGACACATTTCGTCCACCACCTCAGTGCCGACGTATAGGAAGCGAAATGTTTCTTGCACGCTTGCCGTACGGTATTGAAGATTTCACGGCATTCAAGGTCTTTCAGGGGTTCCACGTTCAACTTAACACATACCTCGTCCCCTGTACGTGTCTTGCCGTTTTATGTTCGTGGTACATATGTATGCAGCGTGATTCGAAAAGATAGTGGGCCATAACTGCGTTTGTAGGACGCTTCTTACACAGATCCTGTCAGTGCGACAGGCGTAATGACTCGCGACGTAAGTAAGACCGGCTGTGCACCGAACTTGAGCTCACAGGTGTCGACCAAGCGGACTTTTTAAATGACAGCTTCGAGTTCTGCACAATTATTAAAATGGAGCGTTTGGTCTTTTGGAGACAGCACACAATTATAGTCACCTCCAAAAATTATATGCTAGTATCGGCCACCAAAACGAAGGACGTTGTCATATTTATAAAATTCAGCTCTTCGCCTCCTGTTTCCGGTGACAGGTGGTGCATAGGTATTTATAAAACGCGTATTGTGAGTGGTGGCTGCTAAGCCGTGGCGTTTGCAGTTTCTCGACATCTTTGACGAGGATTCCTTCTTTGGTGAGTGTCTCCGTTTCGAGGTCGCGGTCGTTCCCTGGATATGCGACTGCGTTATAATCTGTTATTGCACCCAGTCTAATATCTGTTACTTCTCGTAACATAATAACATCGATTTCGGCGGAGTAGAGGATATCTTGCAAGTTGTTAAGGTTTAATTCGCAAAGGATCTTGTTTATACTCAACGTTCCGATTCTATAGGCGTGGTAAGGAACTCGTGTCAATTAAGGACACACGTCATCATGGCCCATCGCCGACGAAGGTGAAAGCTCTTCACGTAGTGGACACGACGATGTCTTGTACCTCAATTCCTCGTCTTTCTGCTCTGAAACCATGTCTCTCCATAGATTTGACACTTTATTCATTTCCTCGTCTACAGGAAATTCAACAATTTCGTCTGCCCTATTTTTTTTTAATCACTGCGTTGAGACAACTCTTTCTCCGGCCCACGTTGAGATCGAGTCCCGTTCTTCGATTCCTTACTCGTAGACCGGTTCGTTTCGTCATCCTGCTGGGTTTACGTTTCCACTTTTCGAAATTCGTCTTTGCCCGGTGTGTTTGGAGTCTGTGGGTCCACATCTGGATTTACAGATGTCGTACCACCGATTTTGCGACCTAAGTGTTGCGCCTTTTCACGCTACCCTCCGTTATTCGTGCTTCTCGGGAGAGGGTCCGGATTTCTGACGCTCCTCATTCTCGGAGACAGTGCTGGGATCTTGCACAGCAGCTTGGTCCTCGTCTCGCCGCGTGTCTTGTGCAGAATTTCCGTCACTCGAGGAAAAACGTCCTCCTTCTGTGGCGGGCGCCTTTTCAGGCGACGGGACGACAGCCTGTGCTTCAGCAGTGCCAGTGTTTACTGACAAGCTTTGGTCATCGTCTTTTCTGTCGCCACTCCTCACCACGGCGAAGCTACAGTCAGATGTAGCAGCGAGGCCACGGCTGGCCGCAGCACACGTCGCACGTCACACGTCACATGTGGCTGGTGAGGTCGTCAGCGCCACGGCAGTGACTGCTCCCCCCTCCGCTGTATACATTCGGACGTCCAGTCTGTCCACAGCCAGCGCAAGTACGCGGGTGTCCATCTTACGTGTAGCCGCGTGTATAAACTCACGATGGGATGCGCTTCTCAACACCGGTTTTTATTTACCTGACACCATTTAAAACGGTAAACGTTTGGAAGGTGGTCCACTTCTCCGCAAAATTACTAACGATCTTCTCCTATGTTTTGAGGACGCAATTAATCTGTTCCGCAGTTTTTTCAAAGGGAAGTTCAAAGACGCGGACCGTTGTAATCCAGAAACCAGCGTCATCAGCTTTGACATCAACGTTTCCACCATAGTGATTAAATTTAAGTGACCCACCACATCCTTCATTGACTTTGTCACAGCATTGAGCATTCACCAGTTTTACAGAAACTGTCCTACTCGCAATCGATAAGTGGATCCCAATTACATCAGTGAAACTGAGCTTTACTACATAGCGCAAGAACTGTTCTGCTTCGAAAACTGTAGGTCGTGCAAAGCGTTCATCAAGCACGAACTTCAAAGTGTCTTTGCCAAACGGTTGCGTCATACTTATGTTCGATTCATTTACAAATCTGCAACAGCGTCCAACTCAGCACTCAGTTGTCAGCACGCAGCGAGGACGTAAACAGCGCGCGTTCGCACCGCTCGCCCGCCGAAGCACGGCGCTAGTGCAGTAAACCCGATGCTAGTTTAAAACTGAACCTATTTCGTGATACCTTTGTCAGTATATTTCCAAACAGTTTCCCTAATAAGACAGTGAAACGTAATTGTGAGAAACCATCTTGTACACAGAAAAGGAAAATGTATCTTATAGGTGAAACGAGTAATGATGGAGAAACAGTAAAACATTTTAAAAACTATTTCACTGTGTTACAAAAAAGCATTAAAAAGTCCAGAAATAAGTGCATCATGTCTCTCATAATAAGATTAAAACAATTTGGAACATTGTTAAAAGGGAAACAAGGCAACCCGAGAGCACAGGAATAGTGTATTTCTGTTATTCTTGTGTTCGTCCGCCCGAAGGTTATTTTGATGCAGCTCTCCCTGCTTCTCTATACTGGCAAGCCTCTTTATCTCCGAATAACTACTGCAATCTACATCCTTCTGAATCTCCTTAGTGTATTCAACTCCTCGTCTCCCTCTACGATTTTTACCCTCCACGCTTCCCTCCAATACTAAATTCCCTCAGAACGTTCCCTACCAATCGATCCCTTCTTTTAGTCAACTTATGCCATACGTTCCTCTTCTTCCCAGTTCTATTCACTACCTCCTCATTACTTACGTGAAGTATCTACACTCCTGGAAATTGAAATAAGAACACCGTGAATTCATTGTCCCAGGAAGGGGAAACTTTATTGACACATTCCTGGGGTCAGATACATCACATGATCACACTGACAGAACCACAGGCACATAGACACAGGCAACAGAGCATGCACAATGTCGGCACTAGTACAGTGTATATCCACCTTTCGCAGCAATGCAGGCTGCTATTCTCCCATGGAGACGATCGTAGAGATGCTGGATGTAGTCCTGTGGAACGGCTTGCCATGCCATTTCCACCTGGCGCCTCAGTTGGACCAGCGTTCGTGCTAGACGTGCAGACCGCGTGACACGACGCTTCATCCAGTCCCAAACATGCTCAATGGGGGACAGATCCGGAGATCTTGCTGGCCAGGGTAGTTGACTTACACCTTCTAGAGCACGTTGGGTGGCACGGGATACATGCGGACGTGCATTGTCCTGTTGGAACAGCAAGTTCCCTTGCCGGTCTAGGAATGGTAGAACGATGGGTTCGATGACGGTTTGGATGTACCGTGCACTATTCAGTGTCCCCTCGACGATCACCAGAGGTGTACGGCCAGTGTAGGAGATCGCTCCCCACACCATGATGCCGGGTGTTGGCCCTGTGTGCCTCGGTCGTATGCAGTCCTGATTGTGGCGCTCACCTGCACGGCGCCAAACACGCATACGACCATCATTGGCACCAAGGCAGAAGCGACTCTCATCGCTGAAGACGACACGTCTCCATTCGTCCCTCCATTCACGCCTGTCACGACACCAATGGAGGCGGGCTGCACGATGTTGGGGCGTGAGTGGAAGACGGCCTAACGGTGTGCGGGACCGTAGCCCAGCTTCATGGAGACGGTTGCGAATGGTCCTCGCCGATACCCCAATAGCAACAGTGTCCCTAATTTGCTGGGAAGTGGCGGTGCGGTCCCCTACGGCACTGCGTAGGATCCTACGGTCTTGGCGTGCATCCGTGCGTCGCTGCGGTCCGGCACGTGCACCTTCCGCAGACCACTGGCGACAACATCGATGTACTGTGGAGACCTCACGCCCCACGTGTTGAGCAATTCACCCGGCCTCCCGCCTGCCCACTATACGCCCTCGCTCAAAGTCCGTCAACTGCACATACGGTTCACGTCCACGCTGTCGCGGCATGCTACCAGTGTTAAAGACTGCGATGGAGCTCCGTATGCCACGGCAAACTGGCTGACACTGACGGCGGCGGTGCACAAATGCTGCGCAGCTAGCGCCATTCGACGGCCAACACCGCGGTTTCTGGTGTGTCCGCTGTGCCGTGCGTGTGATCATTGCTTGTACAGCCCTCTCGCAGTGTCCGGAGCAAGTATCGTGGGTCTGACACACCGGTGTCAATGTGTTCTTTTTTCCATTTCCAGGAGTGTATCTAATCGTCAGCATCCTTCTGTAGCACCACATTACAAAAGCTTCTACTCCTTTTCCAAACTATTTATCGTCCATGTTTCACTGCCATACATGGCTACATGCCATACAAATACTTTCAGAAATGACTTTCTGACACTTAAATCTATACTCGATGTTAACAAATTTCTCTTCTTCAGAAACGCTTTCTTAGCCATTGCCAATCTTAATTTATATCCTCTGTACTTCGACCAGCATCAGTTATTTTGCTTCCCAAATAGCAAAACTCCTTTACTGCTTTAAGTGTCTCATTTCCTAATCTAATTCCCTCAGCATCACCTGATTTAATTCGACTACATTCCATTATCCTCGTTTTCCTTTTGTTGATGTTCATCTCATATCCTCCTTTCAAGACACTGTCCATTCCGTTCAACTGCTCTTCCAAGTTTTTGTCGCCTCAGACAGAATTACTATGTCGTCGGCAAACCTCAAAGTTTTTATTTCTTCTCCATGGATTTTAATACCTCCTCCGAATTCTTCTTTTGTTTCCTGCACTGCTTGCTCAATATACATACTGAAGAACATCGGGGACAGGCTGCAACCCTGTCTCACTCCCTTCCCAACCACAGCTCCCCTTTCATGCCTCTTGACTCTTATAGCTGCCATCTGGTTTCTGTACAAATTGTATTTGACCCCGGCCACCTTCAGAATTTGAAAGAGAGTATTCCAGTCAATATTGTCAAAAGCTTTCTCTAAGTCTACAAATGCCATAAACTTAGGTTTGCCTTTCCGTAATCTATCTTCTAAGATACGTTGTAGGGTCAGTATTTCCTCACATGTTCCAACATTTCCACGGCATCCAAACTGATTTTCCTCGAGGTCAGTATTTACCAGTTTTCCCATTAGTCTATGAAGAATTCGTTTAGAATTTTGCAACCGGACTTATTAAAATGATGGTTCGGTAAGTTTCATACCTGTCAACACCTCCGTTCTTTGTGATTGGTATTATAACATTCTTCTTGAAGTCTAAAGGTATTTTGCCACTCTCGCACATCTTGCTCACCAGATGGATGAGATTTGTCATGGCTGCCTCTCCTAAGGCTATCAGTAGCTCTAATGGAATATTGTCTACTCCCGGAGCTTTGTTTCGACTTAGGTCTTTCAGTGCTCCGTCAAATTCTTCACGCAGTATCATATCATCCATCTCATTTTCATCTATGTCCTCTTCCACTTCCATATTATTGCCTTCAAGTACATCGCTCTTGTGTAGACCCTCTACATACTGCTTCCGCCTTTCTGCTTTCTCTTCTTTGCTTATTACTGGTTTTCCATCTGAACTCTTGCTAGTCATACTGGTGGCTCTCTTTTCTCCGAAGGTCTCTTTAGTTTTCCTGTAGGCAGTGTCTATCTTACCCCTAGTGATACATACTTCTGCATCCTTACATTTGTCCTCTAGCCATCCCTGCTTATTAATTCGTATTCCTTTTCCTTCGCTTCATTTACTGCATTTTTATATTTTCTTCTTTCATCAATTAAATATCTCTTGTGTTACCCATTGGTTTCAGCTAGCCGTCGTCTCTTTTTACCTACTTGATCCTCTGCTGCCTTCACTATTTCATCCCTCAAAGCTACCTATTCTCCTTGTACTGTATCTCTTTCCTTTCTTCTTGCCAATCGTTCCCTAATGCTCTCTCAGAAACTCTCTACAGCCTCTGGTTCTTGCAGTTTATTCAAGTCCCATCTGCTTAAATTCCTACTTTTTTGCATTTCTTAAGTTTTAGTCTACAGTTCATAACCAATATAATGTGGTCAGAGTCCACATCTACTCCTGGAAATGTCCTACAATTTCAAACCTGGTTCCTAAGTCTCTGTCTTACCGTTATATAATCTATCTGAAACCTTCCATATCTTCTGGCCTCTTCCACGTATACAACCTTCTTTCACGATTCTTAAACCATGTATTTGCTATGATTATACTTCTGCTAGGCGGCTTCCTTTTTCATTCCTTACCCCAATTCCGTGTTCATCTACTACTTTTCCTCCTCTTTCTTTTCCTACTATCGGATTCTAGTCCCCCATGACTATTAAATTTTGGTGTTTCTTAACTATCTGACTTATTTTTTTTATCGCATCATACATTTCTTCAATCTCTTCATCATCTGAGGAGCTAGTCAGCGTTTTAACATGTACTACTGTGATGGGTGTGGGCTTCATGTCTATCTTGGCTACAATAATGAGTACACTATGCTGTTCGTAGTAGCTTATCCGTGTTCCTATTTTCTTTTTATTCATTATTAAACCTACTCCTACATTACGGTATATTGATAATTTTTACTTATGGACCGTTTGCGTGTGAGTGTGTTTTGGTGGGATATAATTTTTTGTGCCGTGTGTGTGTGTGTGTGTGTGTGTGTGTGTGTTTGTGTGTGTGTGTGTGTGTGTGTGTGTGTGTGTGTGTGTCCAGAAGGTGAAGGGAGAAGAGTTTTTTTTTGTTTTAGCTTATCATTTCCTTTATTAAGTGTAGTATGGAGCCTGTGCTGATCTGTGTGTGTTCATTTTTCACATGTTTGTTTTCTGCTATGGCTTTCTGAATGTGGAAGTTTTCTTGCGTTTGTGTAAGATGTTTGTCATGGTTGCTTATTTTCATTATTTTCATTTCTTGTTCCATGTTTGTAGGATGGTGGTTATGGTGTTTTAAATGTTCTGCAAATGAGGAATGGTTTCTTTCATACATCTGATATGTTCTTTGCACCGTGTTTCAAAATTCCTGCATGTCGTGCCTATGTGTACTGCATCACAACTTTTTGACATTCAAGTTTATATATTCCTGATTGTTGGAATTGGTCCCTCTTGGTAGCTGGCTGGCTTAGGTGTGATTGGCGGGTTTGCCCAAGCTTATATGCTGTTTTGAAGCCCTGTCTCTTTAGGATGTTTGCAACTCTGTGTGTTGGTTTATGTGTGTAGGTCATGGTGTACCATCTGGTTCTTTTCTGTGTGGTGTTGTCATTGTGTGTGTTTGTACGTTTTCAGCTTGTGAGTTCTCTTGTATTCTGGAAATGTGTGTGTTTTGTGTTTGTGTTTTTATTTTCTTTCTCCTGATGACGACATCCTCCTGAGTAATCCCCGCCCGGAGATCCGAATGGGGGACTATTTTACCTCTGGAATATTTTACTCTAGAAGACACCATCATCATTTAACCATACAGTAAAGCTGCATACCCTCTGTAAAAATTACGGCTTTAGTTTCCCCTTGGTTTCAGCCGTTCGCAGTACCAGCACAGCAAGGCCGTTTTGGTTAGTGTTACAAAGCCAGATCAGTCAATCATCCAGACTGTTGTCCCTGAAACTACTGAAAAGATTGCACCTCCTCCTCAGAACCACACGTTTTTCTCAACAGATACCACTCCGTTGTGGCTGCACCTACTGTACTGCTATCTGTATCACTGAGGCACGCAAGCATCTCTTCCGACGGCAACGTCCATGGTTCGTGGAAGATGGGGGGGGGGGGGGGGGGGGGGGAGACTGTCAGACTCAATGAAAAGTTTGTTAACAAAAAGTCAGAAGAAGAAAATATTTTTGATAATCACAAGTGTTGTAGAGAGAATAGAATCCAGCTTTTCATTAGAATGTGCAAGGCTGTATGTTGCAGAGGCAATACCTATGCAATTTGATAAAAATGAATCTGAACTCACCTCTACTACTGAAATTAAGAAAATCGTAAACTCACTCTAAAGTGAAAGTTCACATTGAATTGATGGTCTTTCTAACACAAATTCTTGAAAAAGTAATCCAAATTCTTGAAAAAGTAATGTATACAAGAGTTGCTTCACACATTTGTAAAAATGAAGTATTAATAAAATGTCAGTTTGGTTTTCAGAATTGTTTTTCAACAGAAAATACTGTATACGCTTCCATTGATCACGTATTACATGCTCTGAATAACCGAACATAACCCATTGGGATTTTTTGTGACCTCTCAAAAGCTTTTGACTGTGTAAATAATGAAATTCTTATACATAAACTTAAATATTGTGGAATAAGTGGGACAGATCACGAACGGTTTAATTCTTACTGAACTACAAGAATACAAAAGGTTGAAACTAACAATACAGACAGTGAGCAGAGTCCTCTAACTGGAAAGGTATCAACATCGGTGTCCCATTGGGTTCAGTCCTGGGTTCTTTATTGTTCTTAACACATATTAATGATTTGCCACTCCATAATCATGAAGATGGAAACCTAGTTCTTTTGCTGATTATACAAGCACTGTAATCACATCCAACAAACAAGAATTAGCTGAATAAATCGTAAAGAATGCCTTTCAGAAAATTATTAAGTCGTTCACTACATATGGACTCTTACTAAATTTTGAGAAAACACAGTATATACAGTTCTGTACAGTAAATGACATAGCACCACTGATATAGACTTTGAACAGAAGTGTGTTGCTAAGCCAGAATATTCAAAATATCAGGATGAGTGCATTGACGAGAAATTTAATTGGAAGAAACACATTGATGATTTGCTGAAACGTTTAGGTTCAGCTAGTTATGCTATTAGGGTTATTGCAAATTTTGGTGAGAAACATATTAGTAAATTGGCCTACTATGCCCATTTCCATTCACTGCTTTCACATCGTATCATATTCTTGAGTAACTCATCATTATGAGAAAAACCTCACACTGCACAAAAGCGCGTAACCAGAATAACAGCCTATGATGACCTTGCAGATATTTAGTTAATGAACTTCTGATGTTTGGAGTACCTTCGCAGTACATATATTCACTTACGAAATTTTTTATTAATAACCCATTCCAATTCAAAAATAATAGTAAAAGCTACTACACTAGAAGAAAGGATGATCTTCTCTATTCTAGGTGAAACTGACTTTAGCGCAGGAAGGGGTGAATCATGCTGCCACAAAAATCTTTGGTCATTTACCAAACAGCATTAAAAGTCAGGGAGATAGCCAACCACATTCAAAAACAAATTAAAAAATTACTCAATGACAACTCTTTCTACTTAATAGGTGAATTTTTAGGTACGAAGTAGTAAAAAAAATTATCGTGTAAAGAAAACTTACGTTTAACTGACTCGTTCACATCATTACTAAATGTCAGATTAATGGTCACTGGCACAACCATTAATGAAATGTAATGTAACAGAAAAATAGATAAACTGGTAGAAGCCGATCTCAGGAAAAATCAGTTTGGATTCCACAGAAATGTAGGAACAGGCGAGGCTGTACTGACCCTGTGACTTATCTTAGAAGATAGGTTAAGGAAAGGCAAATCTACCTTCATAGCATTTGTAGACTTAGAGACAGCCTTTGACAATATTAACTAATACTTTCTTTGAAATTCCGTAGGTAGCAGCGGTAAAATAAAAGGAGCGAAAGGCTACTTACAACTTGTACAGAAATCAGACGGCAGTTATAAGAGTCGAGGGACATGAAAGAAAAGTAGTGTTTCAGAAGGGAGTGAGACAATGTTGTAGGGTATGCCCGATGTTCTTCAATCCATATACTGCACAAACAGTAAACGAAACCAAAGAAAAAACATGAGCAGGAATTAAAGTTCAGGGAAAAGAAATAAAAACTCTGAGTTTTGTTGATGACACTCCAATTCTGTCAGAGACAGCAAGACTTTGAGGGGCGTTGTCTTGAAAGCAGGATATAAAACAAAAGCAGGACGAGGATAATGGAATGTAGTCGAATTAAATTAGGTGATGCTACGGAAATCAGATTAGGAAACGAGACACTTAAAATAGCAGATGAGTTTTGCTGTTTGGGCAGCAAAATAGCTCATGATAGCCGAAGCACAGAGGATATAGAATGTAGACACCCCATGACAACAAAAGCATTTCCGAGGGAGAGAAATTTGTTAACATCAAATATATATTTAAGTGTTGGAAAGCCTTTTCTGAAAGTATTTGTCTGCAGAGTAGCGCTGTATTGGAAGTGAAATATGGCCAGAAAATAGTTAAGACGCGAAATCTGGTGCCACGGAAGAGTATTAAAGATGGGTAGATCATATAACTAATAGTTTCTGGGTAGTATCGAGTGACTATATAATTTAAGTGGAGCTAGTCGTGGAGGTCTAGTGCAGGCTGTAATTATTATATGGTAGGGAAACTTGATATGTATCCTAATGCGTTAATGGAGAACCGATTGATGCTGGAAAACAAATTAGTCTCAATCGTGGCCACCAGATGCAAATGTGGCACTGTGCAGTGTTTATATAATGGTATGAGAGCCACACCGTCATTTGACAAAGTATAACGTGAGTGAGCAGTATGGCTATCGAGAAAAGCGACCATACACTGTTCGTGAACGTGTTTTACGTACACTACGGCAATTACAGAGCCGCATAGAGTATCGCCGACTGAAAGGCCCATTGTCGTTAAAGGCCTTAAACAAGGGACAGTTGGAAAAGACGGGTGAGCTGAGTGGCGCTGCTGCAACACGGAGGCGTCCCGCCCCGGTGCAACTCGACGGCGACGCCGCTCACTGCCGGTGTGGCTGGCGGTGCGGCACTTGCCCAAGGTAGGGTTAGTGTTCGTTCAGTATCGCGAGAATTGCCCATCCCGTGTTCAACAGTACGGAAAGGTGGAGATGGAAATGTAAAGTACGGGTGAGTGACTTTCAGACGCACATCAAATTGTGGAAATGCAGTGGCGAAACTAGGAAACTCATGCCATACCGTGAATCGAACCCGGATGCCCCGCTTCTCTAGAACGGTTGCCGTAACCGCCTCGGCCACCCGGATCTGCGTCCCGGCCGACCGGTATTCCAGACTTACGAGTGCAGCGTCCCTCGTCCATCAACCCCCAAGTCACAAGTTGTCGATTTCCGTACAAGTTCGGTTCAAATGGCTCTGAGCACTATGGGACTTAACATCTGAGGTCATCAGTCCCCTAGATCCTACAACTACTTAAACCTAACTAACCTAAGGACATCACGCACATCCATGCCCGAGGCAGGATTCGAAGTTGCCAGCGCAGCCCCACTGAAATCAACGCCAGACAGCTATCGCCCCCATGCAACAATGTGTCAGGGTTCGAGTTCTGGTCCGGCACAAATTTTCAACTTCCGCCGCCACTGCATTATCACAGTGCCTTTTGTGGCAGAAAGTCGCTACTTTCCATCCTCTATTTTACATAAATGTATGCACCAGCGACGTCGTTCTGAATGGTGCCTGCTCTGTCGGACAAGTCCGACACAACAGGTACCTCTTTAATGTGTACAGCACGCTACGTTTTGTGGCCTACTTTACACCGGCACCTGTACGAGGTCCAGACGGTGCAGCAACTGAAACGTCATGACGCGCATCAACGTTCTTAATTAATTCGTCGGTTTCTGGTGCCGGTCGAGGCAGATGACGTGCAAAAATACTCCGTGGAATGGCGCAGGGTGCAGCGAATACACAGAAGTGACGAATTCCGAGTACTGATAAACCGAAGAGCCACTGCACTCGCCGTTTGCGAGTGTCCGGTATGGATTCACAAGCACCTTTATTCTCGGTACGTTATTCTTCTAAGAGAACACACTCAGAAACTGTGTCAGCTCTGCGCGTTGCCGAGACCTCCTCGTACAGCAGGTGTTTGCTGCTTTGTGAGAGCGCAGCTGCGTGGAAACCACTGTTTTCGTGCAAGCTGCGGTAACACCTCGTATCGCTGGCCCAGTGAAACAACTGTTTAGTGCAACCATATCTCCGGAGTACCCGTGGTCTAGGGGTAGCGTCATTGAATCATAATCAATACGTTTTCGGTCCCGAGTACGATACCCGCCACTCCATAAATTTTGATAAATAATCAGCATTGGCGGCAGAAGACTTCCGGCATAAGAAGTCAGCCTCATTCTGCCAACGGCCTTGTCAAAGAGGGCGGAGGAGCGGATAGAGGTTCAGCGCACTCTCTTGTCCTAGGGGTGGGAAATTGCCCCTAAAGGCGGAAGAATCAGCAATGATCAACGACATGAGGATGCAGAAGGCAATGGAAACCACTGCATTAAAGACACGTAACAGGACATGTGGCCTGTAGTTGAAGAAGTGTCATGATGATCTCTCCACTGGCAAAAGATTCCGGAATAGTCCCCCATTCGGATCTCCGGGAGGGGACTGCCAAGGGGGAGGTTACCATGCGAAAAAGATTGAATAATCAACGAAAGGATAATGTTCTACGAGTCAGGGCGTGGAATGTCAGAAGCTTGAACGTGGTAGGGAAACTAGAAAATTTGAAAAGGGAAATGTAAAGGCTCAGTGTAGATATAGTAGGGGCCAGTGAAGTGGAAGGAAGACAAGGATTTCTGGTCAGATGAGTATCGGGTAATATCAACAGCAGCAGAAAATGGTATAACAGGTGTAGGATTCGTAACGAATAGGAAGGTAGGGCAGAGGGTGTGTTACTGTGAACAGTTCAGTGACTGGGTTGTTCTAATCAGAATCGACAGCAGACCAACACCGACGACGATAGTTCAGGTATACATGCCGACGTCGCAAGCTGAAGATGAACAGATAGAGAAAGTGTATAAGGATTTTGAAAGGGTAATGCAGTATGTAAAGGGGGACGAAAATCTAATAGTCATGGGCGACTGGAATGCAGTTGTAGGGGAAGGAGTAGAAGAAAAGGTTACAGGAGAATATGGGCTTGGGACAAGGAATGAAAGAGGAGAAAGACTAATTGAGTTCTGTAACAAGTTTCACCTAGTAATAGCGAATACCCTGTTCAAGAATCACAAGAGGAGGAGGTATACTTGGAAAAGGCCGGGAGATACGGGAAGATTTCAATTAGATTACATCATGGTCAGACAGAGATTCCAAAATAAGATACTGGATTGTAAGGCGTACCCAGGAGCAGACATAGACTCAGATCACAATATAGTAGTGATGAAGAGTAGGCTGAAGTTCAAGACGTTAGTCAGGAAGAATCAATACGCTAAGAAGTGGGATACGGAAGTTCTAAGGAATGACGAGATACTTTTGAAGTTCTCTAACGCTATAGATACAGCAATAAGGAATAGCGCAGAAGGCAACACAGTTGAAGGGGAATGGACGTCTCTAAAAAGGGCCATCACAGAAGTTAGGAAGGAAAACATAGGTACAAAGAAGATAGCTACGAAGAAACCATGGGTAACAGAAGAATTACTTCAGCTGATTGATGAAAGGAGGAAGTACAAACACGTTACGGGAAAATCAGGAATACAGAAATACAAGTAGCTGAGGAATGAAATAAATAGGAAGTGCAGGGAAGCTAAGACGAAATGGCTGCAGGAAACTAGGAAACTCATGCCATACCGTGAATCGAACCCGGATGCCCCGCTTCTCTAGAACGGTTGCCGTAACCGCCTCGGCCACCCGGATCTGCGTCCCGGCCGACCGGTATTCCAGACTTACGAGTGCAGCGTCCCTCGTCCATCAACCCCCAAGTCACAAGTTGTCGATTTCCGTACAAGTTCGGTTCAAATGGCTCTGAGCACTATGGGACTTAACATCTGAGGTCATCAGTCCCCTAGATCCTACAACTACTTAAACCTAACTAACCTAAGGACATCACGCACATCCATGCCCGAGGCAGGATTCGAAGTTGCCAGCGCAGCCCCACTGAAATCAACGCCAGACAGCTATCGCCCCCATGCAACAATGTGTCAGGGTTCGAGTTCTGGTCCGGCACAAATTTTCAACTTCCGCCGCCACTGCATTATCACAGTGCCTTTTGTGGCAGAAAGTCGCTACTTTCCATCCTCTATTTTACATAAATGTATGCACCAGCGACGTCGTTCTGAATGGTGCCTGCTCTGTCGGACAAGTCCGACACAACAGGTACCTCTTTAATGTGTACAGCACGCTACGTTTTGTGGCCTACTTTACACCGGCACCTGTACGAGGTCCAGACGGTGCAGCAACTGAAACGTCATGACGCGCATCAACGTTCTTAATTAATTCGTCGGTTTCTGGTGCCGGTCGAGGCAGATGACGTGCAAAAATACTCCGTGGAATGGCGCAGGGTGCAGCGAATACACAGAAGTGACGAATTCCGAGTACTGATAAACCGAAGAGCCACTGCACTCGCCGTTTGCGAGTGTCCGGTATGGATTCACAAGCACCTTTATTCTCGGTACGTTATTCTTCTAAGAGAACACACTCAGAAACTGTGTCAGCTCTGCGCGTTGCCGAGACCTCCTCGTACAGCAGGTGTTTGCTGCTTTGTGAGAGCGCAGCTGCGTGGAAACCACTGTTTTCGTGCAAGCTGCGGTAACACCTCGTATCGCTGGCCCAGTGAAACAACTGTTTAGTGCAACCATATCTCCGGAGTACCCGTGGTCTAGGGGTAGCGTCATTGAATCATAATCAATACGTTTTCGGTCCCGAGTACGATACCCGCCACTCCATAAATTTTGATAAATAATCAGCATTGGCGGCAGAAGACTTCCGGCATAAGAAGTCAGCCTCATTCTGCCAACGGCCTTGTCAAAGAGGGCGGAGGAGCGGATAGAGGTTCAGCGCACTCTCTTGTCCTAGGGGTGGGAAATTGCCCCTAAAGGCGGAAGAATCAGCAATGATCAACGACATGAGGATGCAGAAGGCAATGGAAACCACTGCATTAAAGACACGTAACAGGACATGTGGCCTGTAGTTGAAGAAGTGTCATGATGATCTCTCCACTGGCAAAAGATTCCGGAATAGTCCCCCATTCGGATCTCCGGGAGGGGACTGCCAAGGGGGAGGTTACCATGCGAAAAAGATTGAATAATCAACGAAAGGATAATGTTCTACGAGTCAGGGCGTGGAATGTCAGAAGCTTGAACGTGGTAGGGAAACTAGAAAATTTGAAAAGGGAAATGTAAAGGCTCAGTGTAGATATAGTAGGGGCCAGTGAAGTGGAAGGAAGACAAGGATTTCTGGTCAGATGAGTATCGGGTAATATCAACAGCAGCAGAAAATGGTATAACAGGTGTAGGATTCGTAACGAATAGGAAGGTAGGGCAGAGGGTGTGTTACTGTGAACAGTTCAGTGACTGGGTTGTTCTAATCAGAATCGACAGCAGACCAACACCGACGACGATAGTTCAGGTATACATGCCGACGTCGCAAGCTGAAGATGAACAGATAGAGAAAGTGTATAAGGATTTTGAAAGGGTAATGCAGTATGTAAAGGGGGACGAAAATCTAATAGTCATGGGCGACTGGAATGCAGTTGTAGGGGAAGGAGTAGAAGAAAAGGTTACAGGAGAATATGGGCTTGGGACAAGGAATGAAAGAGGAGAAAGACTAATTGAGTTCTGTAACAAGTTTCACCTAGTAATAGCGAATACCCTGTTCAAGAATCACAAGAGGAGGAGGTATACTTGGAAAAGGCCGGGAGATACGGGAAGATTTCAATTAGATTACATCATGGTCAGACAGAGATTCCAAAATAAGATACTGGATTGTAAGGCGTACCCAGGAGCAGACATAGACTCAGATCACAATATAGTAGTGATGAAGAGTAGGCTGAAGTTCAAGACGTTAGTCAGGAAGAATCAATACGCTAAGAAGTGGGATACGGAAGTTCTAAGGAATGACGAGATACTTTTGAAGTTCTCTAACGCTATAGATACAGCAATAAGGAATAGCGCAGAAGGCAACACAGTTGAAGGGGAATGGACGTCTCTAAAAAGGGCCATCACAGAAGTTAGGAAGGAAAACATAGGTACAAAGAAGATAGCTACGAAGAAACCATGGGTAACAGAAGAATTACTTCAGCTGATTGATGAAAGGAGGAAGTACAAACACGTTACGGGAAAATCAGGAATACAGAAATACAAGTAGCTGAGGAATGAAATAAATAGGAAGTGCAGGGAAGCTAAGACGAAATGGCTGCAGGAAAAATGTGAAGACATCGAAAAAGATACGGTTGTCGGAAGGACAGACTCAGCATAAAGGAAAGTCAAAACAACCTTTGGTGACATTAAAAGCAACGGTTGTAACATTAAGAGTGCAACGGGAATTCCACTGTTAAATGCAGAGGAGAGAGCAGATAGGTTGAAAGAATACATTGAAAGCCTCTATGAGGGTGAAGATTTGTCTGATGTGATAGAAGAAGAAACAGGATTCGATTTAGGAGAGATAGGGGATCCAGTATTAGAATCGGAATTTAAAAGAGCTTTGGAGGACTTACGGTCAAATAAGGCAGAAGGGATGGATAACATTCCATCAGAATTTCTAAAATCATTAGGAGAAATGGCAAAAAAAAACGACTATTCACGTTGGTGTGTAGAATATATGAGTCTGGCGACATACCATCTGACTTAAGGAAAAGCATCATCCACACAATTCCGAAGACGGCAAGAGCTGACAAGTGAGAGAATTATCGCAGAATCAGCTTAACAGCTCATGCATCGAAGCTGCTTACAAGAATAATATACAGAAGAATGGAAAAGAGAATTGAGAATGCGCTAGGTGACGGTCAGTTTGGCTTTAGGAAAAGTAAAGGCACGAGAGAGGAAATTCTGACGTTACGGCTAATAATGGAAGTAAGGCTAAAGAAAAATAAAGACACGTTCGTAGGATTTGTCGACCTGGAAAAAGCGTTCGACAATATAAAATGGTGCAAGCTGTTCAAGATTCTGAATAAAAGTATGGGTAAGCTATAGGGAGAGACGGGTCATATACACTCCTGGAAATGGAAAAAAGAACACATTGACACCGGTGTGTCAGACCCACCATACTTGCTCCGGACACTGCGAGAGGGCTGTACAAGCAATGATCACACGCACGGCACAGCGGACACACCAGGAACCGCGGTGTTGGCAGTCGAATGGCGCTAGTTGCGCAGCATTTGTGCACCGCCGCCGTCAGTGTCAGCCAGTTTGCCGTGGCATACGGAGCTCCATCGCAGTCTTTAACACTGGTAGCATGCCGCGACAGCGTGGACGTGAACCGTATGTGCAGTTGACGGACTTTGAGCTAGGGCGTATAGTGGGCATGCGGGAGGCCGGGTGGACGTACCGCCAAATTGCTCAACACGTGGGGCGTGAGGTCTCCACAGTACATCGATGTTGTCGCCAGTGGTCGGCGGAAGGTGCACGTGCCCGTCGACCTGGGACCGGACCGCAGCGACGCACGGATGCATGCCAAGACCGTAGGATCCTACGCAGTGCCGTAGGGGACCGCACCGCCACTTCCCAGCAAATTAGGGACACTGCTGCTACTGGGGTATCGGCGAGGACCATTCGCAACCGTCTCCATGAAGCTGGGCTACGGTCCCGCACACCGTTAGGCCGTCTTCCGCTCACGTCCCAAGATCGTGCAGCCCGCCTCCAGTGGTGTCGCGACAGGCGTGAATGGAGGGACGAATGGAGACGTGTCGTCTTCAGCGATGAGAGTCGCTTCTGCCTTGGTGCCAATGACGGTCGTATGCGTGTTTGGCGCCGTGCAGGTGAGCGCCACAATCAGGACTGCATACGACCGAGGCACACAGGGGCAACACCCGGCATCATGGTGTGGGGAACGATCTCCTACACTGGCCGTACACCTCTGGTGATCGTCGAGGGGACACTGAATAGTGCACGGTACATTCAAACCGTCATCGAATCCATCGTTCTACCATTCCTAGACTGGCAAGGGAACTTGCTGTTCCAACAGGACAATGCACGTCCGCATGTATCCCGTGCCACCCAACGTGCTCTAGAAGGTGTGAGTCAACTACCCTGGCCAGCAAGATCTCCGGATCTGTCCCCCATTGAGCATGTTTGGGACTGGATGAAACGTCGTCTCACGCGGTGTTCACGTCCAGCACGAACGCTGGTCCAACTGAGGTGCCAGGTGGAAATGGCATGGCAAGCCGTTCCACAGGACTACATCCAGCATCTCTACGATCGTCTCCATGGGAGAATAGCAGCCTGCATTGCTGTGAAAGGTGGATATACACTGTACTAGTGCCGACATTGTGCATGCTCTGTTGCCTGTGTCTATGTGCCTGTGGTTCTGTCAGTGTGATCATGTGATGTATCTAACCCCAGGAATGTGTCAATAAAGTTTCCCCTTCCTGGGACAATGAATTCACGGTGTTCTTATTTCAATTTCCAGGAGTGTACAATATGTACAACAACCAAGAGGGAATAATAAGAGTGGACGATCAAGAACGAAATGCTCGTATTAAGAAGGGAGTAAGACAAGGCTGTAGCCTTTCGCTCCTACTCTTCAATCTGTACATCGAGGAAGCAATGATGGAAATAAAAGAAAGGTTCAAGAGTGGAATTAAAATACAAGGTGAAAGGATATCAATGATACGATTCGCTGATGACATTGCTATCCTGAGTGAAAGTGAAGAAGAATTAAATGATGTGCTGAACGGAATGAGTACACAGTATGGTTTGAGAGTAAATCGGAGAAAGACGAAGGTAATGAGAAGTAGCAGAAATGAGAACAGGGAGAAACTTAACATCAGGATTGATGGACACGAAGTCAATGAAGTTAAGGAATTCTGCTACCTAGGCAGTATAATAACCAATGACGGACGGAGCACGGAGGACATCAAAAGCAGACTGGCTATGGCAAAAAAGGCATTTCTGGCCAAGAGAGGTCTACTAATATCAAATACCGGCCTTAATTTGAGGAAGAAATTTCTGAGGATGTACGTCTGGAGTACAGCATTGTATAGTTGTGAAACATGGACTGTGGGAAAACCGGAACAGAAGAGAATCGAAGCATTTGAGATGTGGTGCTATAGACGAATGTTGAAAATTAGGTGGACTGATAAGGTAAGGAATGAGGAGGTTCTACGCAGAATCGGAGAGGAAAGGAATATGTGGAAAACACTGATAAGGAGAACGGACAGGATGATAGGGCATCTGCTAAGACGTGAGGGGATGACTTCCATGGTACTAGAGGGAGCTGTAGAGGGCAAAAACTGTAGAGGAAGACAGAGATTGGAATACGTCAAGCAAATAATTGAGGACGTAGGTTGCAAGTGCTACTCTGAGATGATAAGGTTAGCACAGGAAAGGAATTCGTGGCGGGCCGCATCAAACCAGTCAGTAGACTGATGACAAAAAAAAAAATCTCCGGATGTGGTCCAGATCAGCTTGTGACTTTTGGCGCTCGGCGTATCTACCGGAGCGCGTTTACCTGGAACACGTTTAGTCACCCTCTCATGTGAAGGCCGGGATACGGGAATGCGTGCCTCAGGTTGCGCCGTATCTGCCGCAAGGAACTGCTGATCACGTCGTTTTACGGATTCATCATCTCGCCGAGTGTCCGCTGCTCGTATTGTACAAATTAGATCGGTATGATGCCCTCCGCACTTGTTTGACCTTTTATGCCCACGTCCCGTTCCTAATCCATTATAAATGGAAACATTTCTATACCTCTTTCGTGCATTTTCAATGATTCGTAGCCAACATTGGAACTAATTTTTCAGCGTAAATCGGTTCCACATTAACGCATTAAAAGATGTACTAAGGGTCGCTGCCATGCGATAATAACAGTCCACTCTGTACCTCTCTGAGTAGCTACGTTTTAATCGTAACCAAACGGCGTTAACGGCGTGCCGACGGTATTTACTCGATCGTAACTAGAGAAATAAACTAACAGCGGTGAAAGCCGTGCTACCCGTTCACACGATGAGGTCACTTGATCGCCGCAGCGAATTTTCTTAATGAACAATTACATTTTAACTACAGTCGACCGTACCACAGCTGTTCTGCCTCGCTCCTCTCCGCAGCACAACACATACTGCTTGCCGCCCCATGGTACATTTGGAGCCTGACCATTATCGCGCCACAGCTATCCCGACAAATAAAGGCGGTCTCGCACTCAGCAAACCCGCGCTCCACTGCAAAGCACACGTATTATATCCTCACAGCTGGTGACGACGCCCATCTCCAAGCAACAATAGACCTTCCTACTGTTGAAGCGAGATTCACCTGTGTTGATGAGCACTGCTCAGAGAGCTGCTACATAGGAGAAGCCCAAGTCTGTATTTATCGTAAACTAGTGCAACACCTCCAGCCCGAGCCGATGATAAGTAATCATCGACACAAGAATTCGATTAAAAGTTGAGATAACGCTCATCATCATCTGCTACCGACACATCTACATCTATACTCCGCTAGCCACCAAGCGCTGTGTGGCGGAGGGCACAGTTCGCGACAAAGTCATACTCTCCACCCCCCTCCCCCCCCCCCCCACCTCACCCCTCTGTTCCACTCGCGGAATTCGCGAGGGAAAAACGACAGTCTGAACGCCTCAGTACGAGCTTTGAATGGCGATAGTGTTAAAACTACTTCGTACGACGTTACTACAGACGCGTGAGCAACAAAACAAAAACGATACGAAATTCATCGCAGGACGCAAGCTAACCGCCGCCGCCGCCACCTCGTTGGCTCACTTGCCCACAGCTTCGTCTGTCGCGGTCGAGTCCAAATTTTGAATTGCACGAGACAGACATTGTCCCTCCTTAACAGGACACAGCGCATATTCTTCAGCTAGAATGGCGACCTCTTTGACCGCCCAAACATAATAGTTACGTTTGCATGCCTGCGCACTTTATAGAAAGTCAATGTCGAAGTTCATGATTTTATATTAAGTCACACGAGTAATAACAGGAAATAAAAACGAGGTTCAATCATAAATACAATAACGCTTTTGAAATCTGTGAAGGTCGTTCAATAATTAATGCAACACATTTTTTTTCGTGAGAGTTGGGCTGGTTTTATTGAGGATTCCAGTACACCATATATTCCCCACTTTTTTAGCATCAAGACCCTATTTTTCAACATAGTTTCCGTTCAATGCGCCGGCCTTACGCCACCATACCGGGAAGGTCTGTATGCCAGCATGGTACCCCCTCACTGGTCGACGTCGGAGCCAACGGCCTGCCGCACCAGTGACCTCCCCAACATCCACCTACTGCCTCGCGTGGACTGTATCCGTCGCATGTTTCTCCATTTCACTCTTCGGACAGCATTTAGATACGGAAAAACATGCAGAAATCAGTATAAACGGAAATCTGAAGAA
This sequence comes from Schistocerca gregaria, assembly GCF_023897955.1. Taxonomy (NCBI): domain Eukaryota; kingdom Metazoa; phylum Arthropoda; class Insecta; order Orthoptera; family Acrididae; genus Schistocerca; species Schistocerca gregaria. The sequence goes on along the minus strand of NW_026061713.1, from coordinate 1,994,209 downwards.
CCCAAAAAGGACCTATGATGGATATTCTAGAGATCCTGGAAATTTTTATACATAATAAACGAAATCCAGCAGCGATGTTGAATGAACAAATAGAGAGTCACGATAAAAACTTTTTCGACCTATTCAAAAATATTATTTGTAGACAATGATGCTACTTTTCCTTTTATTGTTTAAACACTTTAATTCGTTTAATCAGTACTACAAACGTGTAGTAAACTTTTATCTTATCCTTAGATTTTTAGGTTATTCTTGATTGTCGATATTTCCGCAACCTCAAAGAAATGACAACTTTTCTGTGGATGAAGAGCCATGACATACCGCTACCACGGCAACGGACGCCGTGGCCAGGGCAAAGATAACACCATATGAACACACCAGCTGCTACCATGACGACGGTGTCCTCGCTACACAGACTAGAGGGCGCCTGATATACGCTTTATAATCCATGGCAACGGCGTCCTCAGCACAAGGAGTAGAGTGTGTTGTAGTCCTTCCATGTTAGCCGTTTTAGTAAATTGACTCAAACGTCTTCTACGTAAATGTACGAGTAGACATATTGTAATACAAGACGAAACCAGCTTTTGTGTGTCACAGATTGTTTTATTTTATATTATGACATATAATGTAATATACTTTTACGAATTTTACGAGTTGACTACGGACCATTTGTTATTATTTTATAATTAACACTATAATTTTAAGTCTTTTTAAATGGAATCGTTCCATTTCCTGTTATTTACTGTCACTTAAATTTGTGTTAAACCAAGGTGACTAGTAATTACATATAATAAACTGTATTTAATGCCGTTAATCGCCGCTGGGGGTGTTGCCGTCTTTTCACGTGATCTCAGTACGCTAATTAAGCCCATACGATGGGTTAGTCTCGCATAGTTTCCTGCCGCTATGTACACAGGAGTGACAGCACCAGCAGTCGACCAATGGGTAACATATTTTAAATTTACGTAATTTTAGCTGTTGAATAATAGAGCATTTCTGGCGGATATCTATAATTTTACAGTGTAAACACACAGAAGATGACCCCTACGTCGGGTTGAAACCGGTTGGCGGTATTGTAACAATAATAAATGCGATTAAGACTGTTCTTGTATTATTGATATCACTACCGAGTTGATCGTTGCACCATGAAAGAGCCCATCAAACAGAATAACGTCATCAGAGTCCCAGAAGACTGTCGCCGTAGGCTTATCGACAAAGGGCACGGCTTAGGACTTTTTTTTTTTAGGGAAGAGAGGTACCCCGGCGCCTTCCGTGGATAGTCGTTTTGTTTCGGGTTCGAAGTGATGAACGCACGTTTCACCGCCTGTGACGATGCTCCACAAAAACTGTCACGATCGTCCTCGTAACGCGCGAGCAAACTCGACACAAATGGGCCTCCGTCGCTCTTTATAGTCTTCCTCAGGCGGCGAAGGACCCAGCATGTGGACGATTGTGTCAGCGCTACCGACAGACGAGTCCAGTCCACGTGAGCAGCGAGGTGTTCGATTTGATCCGTCGACCACATCGAATGACAGTGTCCGCACGTTTCAACACTGCACGAGTCTCACCGCTGTGTGGTCGGCCGGCTCGCGGGAGATCCGGCAGGTTTGTGCGACCTCGTTGCGACGATGGCAGACGCCCTCACCCAATGTTTCACCCACCTTTTGTTTACTGCCAAGTCTCCGCAGACGTTTTGCAAGCGCCTGTCAGTATCTGCGACGGCCTGGTTTCCCACCAGAAGCAAGTCAGCGGCAGCTCCGTGCTTGGAACGCACTGCCGTAGCAGACACCAACTGCAGGGCTGAGCGTGGCGCCGCTACCTGTCGGAACTTCGTGAGACTACAGGGGCTGAAGCGGCCACGTGCCACGATGTCCCACAGCAAACCCCGCCGTTTTTCAATCGAACTTGGCCGAGGAAAAATGTATTGCATTACTTATTGAACTGCGCTCCCCACTGTGAAGGACACGAAATACGACTGAGCGGTGCAGCGTGTCGGAAGGAGGGCGCTAAAACGTCCGCTAGACACCGAGCGTACACTTCTTCATCCGTCATGTGTTCGGCAAGCCAAATATAATCACAGAAGCAGAGCTTTCATAAGCGCAACTGACTTCACGGATTAAACTACGTGGTTTTTTTTTTTGTCTCACAAGAGAGATTTTATTTTAAAGACTGAAATAAAGTACATTGTTAAAACATTAAAAAAATAAACAATAAAAACAGTGAGTGGATAGAGCGCGCCTTAGCAGCTCACGAAGATTTTAGCTGCAATTAGTTTTTAGTTGTCAAGAGGAATTTTATGTTTAAGAGAATTTTATATTCTTAGAAGAAAAGATTGAGTATGATTTTTATTATTATTACTTGCCCTTTTTTCAGGCAATCAGTACCCTCAATATGACGCTTTGCATCTCATTATTACCTTACCAGATGGTTAAACTTCACGACAAGAGAGCTATTTTGATCAAAAACGTTCGCATTCACGGTGATTTAGTTGCCCCTACCGCTCGGTTTTATGGAACCTGCAATGTCTTCAGGTACCAGGTGCAAGATTTTCATATAGTCTCGATCGCGGAAACTTTTAGTCCTAGAGAAAAGAATAAATACGACCTTTCTGTAGAAAATGCGACGTAGTTAAATTTTGTACTGGGATAGGTTTTCACTACAGCTGTAGTTCTCCAAACCGTACAAAAGTAACCTACAAACACATTGTTCTCGAATAATTCGAAAAAATTGTGGCTTCCAGCGAAAATGTATCTCCGTACAAGATCCAACTGCATTCAATTCCCTACAAAAAGGTCCTGTTAATTTTCTCTGTAGGATTAACAGTTTTCATATAGCGAGTGAGAGAATATAAGAATTCTTGGGTGTGGTATTAGAAGGTGTTGTGGGTCGCATAAAACCCAGAGGTAGCTGACTCTTCCCGTTATAGTGGTTAGTGTTAATGGCTAGTTTTGATCTCCGGAAGCACCTCAGATTTTTCTGGAATCGGGTCTGTCAGCCTGCTGAGGGCAAATGGGACTGCTCGGTGAGCAGAAAAGCAGCTGATGTCCATCTTCTCCCCTTCATCTCCCTTCTGCCTTCTCTTTATGTCTATCTCCTCCTGTCCGCTTTCTATCTCAATTTCGTCCCATTCCTCTCTTCATCTCCCCTTTCACCCTCTGTCTGACCGTCTTGAGCCTTGTTCAGTCTTATTGCATATTCTGTGGCATAAGACGAAGAAAAGATGCACCACGTAGGAATCATCGGAATGAGACGGAAATCGATACAGGTGATGCACGTGTACAAACAAACAAAGGAGTGCAATTGCAAAAAAAAAATAAATAAATAAATAAATAAATAAATAAATTTAAAAAAATGATGATATATTTGAGCGAAAGACCTTTACAAATTCAGCAGTTCAAGTAACGCTTTGGTCCACATTCGGCCTTTACGATGCGTGCAACTATTCTGTTTGGCACTGATCGTCAGATTTGTTGGACGCCCTCCGGAGGGATGTCGTGCCGAGAGCCAAGACGAGCAGCAGAAAGTCTCGCCATGTGTGGGCGGCGGGCGTTAGCTCGTTCGAGTGTAAGCCCAGGATAGCTTGCCACGAAGGGAAACAAAATGGGGAGTAGAATGTCGTCGCGTGCTGGGGATAACTATGAAATGGGCGCTGCTACGAAACTAAGCAGCACCCGTGCCCGGTTATCGAACTATACACTGCGTGACAGGTAGGTTGGTACCCCACCACAGCCGCACACATCTTCGGCCTGGGAGTCTCACTGACCGGACACTAACGAGTCCCGCTTCGAACTGAGCCCCTGTGTCTAGAGCCTCCTGGTCAGCGACGGGTTCAGAGTCACTGTCGGCCGACAAACGACGGCTGCGACTGCGGGCGCCATTTGGTAGTAACGCGCTGCACCCTCACAGCACTGCTTTTTTTTTTTTTCTTTTTGGTCATCAGTCTACTGACTGGTTTGATGCGGCCCGCCACACGAATTCCTTTCCTGTGCTAACCTCTTCATCTCAGAGTAGCACTTGCAACCTACGTCCTCAATTATTTGCTTGACGTATTCCAATCTCTGTCTTCCTCTACAGTTTTTGCCCTCTACAGCTCCCTCTAGTACCATGGAAGTCATCCCCTCACGTCTTAGCAGATGCCCTATCATCCTGTGCCTTCTCCTTATCAATGTTTTCCACATATTCCTTTCCAAACCGATTCTGCGTAGAACCTCCTCATTCCTTACCTTACCAGTCCACCTAATTTTCAACATTCGTCTATAGCACCACATCACACATGCTTCGATTCTCTTCTGTTCCGGTTTTCCCACAGTCCATGTTTCACTACCATACGATGCTGTACTCCAGACGTACATCCTCAGAAATTTCTTCCTTAAATTAAGGCCGGTATTTGATATTAGTAGACCTCTCTTGGCCAGAAATGCCTTTTTTGCCATAGCCAGTCTGCTTTTGATGTCCTCCGTGCTCCGTCCGTCATTGGTTATTTTACTGCCTAGGTAGCAGAATTCCTTAACTTCATTGACTTCGTGACCATCAATCCTGATGTTAAGTTTCTCCCTGTTCTCATTTCTGCTACTTCTCATTACCTTCGTCTTTCTCCGATTTACTCTCAAACCATACTGTGTACTCATTCCGTTCAGCACATCATTTAATTCTTCTTCACTTTCACTCAGGATAGCAATGTCATCAGCGAATCGTATCATTGATATCCTTTCACCTTATATTTTAATTCCACTCCTGAACCTTTCTTTTATTTCCATCATTGCTTCCTCGATGTACAGATTGAAGAGTAGGGGCGAAAGGCTACAGCCTTGTCTTACACCCTTCTTAATACGAGCATTTCGTTCTTGATCGTCCACTCTTATTATTCCCTCTTGGTTGTTGTACATATTGTATATGACCCGTCTCTCCCTATAGCTTACCCCTACTTTTTTCAGGATCTCGAACAGCTTGCACCATTTTATGTTGTCGAACGCTTTTCCAGATCGACAAATCCTATGAACGTGTCTTGATTTTTCTTTAGCCTTGCTTCCATTATTAGCCGTATCGTCAGAATTTCCTCTCTCGTGCCTTAACTTTTCCTAAAGCCAAACTAATCGTCACCTAGCGCATTCTCAATTTTCTTTTCCATTTTTCTGTATATTATTCTTGTAAGCAGCTTCGATGCATGAGCTGTTAAGCTGATTCTGCCATAATTCTCGCACTTGTAAGCTCTTGCCGTCTTCGGAATTGTGTGGATGATGCTTTTCCTTAAGTCAGATGGTATGTCGCCAGACTCATATATTCTACACACCAACGTGAATAGTCGTTTTTTTTTGCCATTTCTCCTAATGATTTTAGAAATTCTGATGGAATGTTATCCATCCCTTCTGCCTTATTTGACCGTAAGTCCTCCAAAGCTCTTTTAAATTCCGATTCTAATACTGGATCCCCTATCTCTTCTAAATCGACTCCTGTTTCTTCTTCTATCACATCAGACAAATCTTCACCCTCATAGAGGCTTTCAATGTATTCTTTCAACCTATCTGCTCTCTCCTCTGCATTTAACAGTGGAATTCCCGCTGCACTCTTAATGTTACAACCGTTGCTTTTAATGTCACCAAAGGTTGTTTTGACTTTCCTTTATGCTGAGTCTGTCCTTCCGACAACCGTATCTTTTTCGATGTCTTCACATTTTTCCTGCAGCCATTTCGTCTTAGCTTCCCTGCACTTCCTATTTATTTCATTCCTCAGCGACTTGTATTTCTGTATTCCTGATTTTCCTGTAACATGTTTGTACTTCCTCCTTTCATCAATCAACTTAAGTATTTCTTCTGTTACCCATGGTTTCTTCGCAGCTATCTTCTTTGTACCTATGTTTTCCTTCCCAACTTCTGTGATGGCCCTTTTTAGAGACGTCCATTCCTTCTCAACTGTGTTGCCTTCTGCGCTATTCCTTATTGCTGTATCTATAGCGTTACAGAACTTCAAACGTATCTCGTCATTCCTTAGAACTTCCGTATCCCACTTCTTAGCGTATTGATTCTTTCAGACTTAACGCCTTGAACTTCAGCCTACTCTTCATCACTACTATATTGTGATCTGAGTCTATGTCTGCTCCTGGGTACGCCTTACAATCCAGTATCTGATTTTGGAATCTCTGTCTGACCATGATGTAATCTAATTGAAATCTTCTCGTATCTCCCGGCCTTTTCGAAGTATACCTCCTCCTCTTGTGATTCTTGAACAGGGTATTCGCTATTACTAGGTGCAACTTGTTACAGAACTCAATTAGTCTTTCTCCTCTTTCATTCCTTGTCCCAAGCCCATATTCTCCTGTAACCTTTTCTTCTACTCCTTCCCCTAAAACTGCATTCCAGTCGCCCATGCCATTAGATTTTGGTCTCCCTTTACATACTGCATTACCCGTTCAATATCCTCATACACTTTCTCTATCTGTTCATCTTCAGCTTGCGACGTCGGCATGTATACCTGAACTATCGTCGTCGGTGTTGGTCTGCTGTCAATTCTGATTAGAACAACCCAGTCACTGAACTGTTCACAGTAACACACCCTCTGCCCTACCTTCCTATTCGTTACGAATCCTACACCTGTTATACCATTTTCTGCTGCTGTTGATATTACCCGATACTCATCTGACCAGAAATCCTTGTCTTCCTTCCACTTCACTGGCCCCTACTATATCTACACTGAGCCTTTACATTTCCCTTTTCAAATTTTCTAGTTTCCCTACCACGTTCAAGCTTCTGACATTCCACGCCCTGACTCGTAGAACATTATCCTTTCGTTGATTATTCAATCTTTTTCTCATGGTAACCTCCCCCTTGTCAGTCCCCTCCCAGAGATCCGAATGGGGGACTATTCCGGAATCTTTTGCCAATGGAGAGATCATCATGACACTTCTTCAACTACAGGCCACATGTCATGTGGATACACGTTACGTGTCTTTAATGCAGTGGTTTCCATTGCCTTCTGCATCCTCATGTCGTTGATCATTGCTGATTCTTCCACCTTTAGGGGCAATTTCCCACCCCTAGGACAAGAGAGTGTCCTGAACCTCTATCCGCCCCTCCGCCCTCTTTGACAAGGCCGTTGGCAGAATGAGGCTGACTTCTTATGCCGGAAGTCTTCGGCCGCCAATGCTGATTGTTTATCAAAATATAGGCAGTCGCAGGGATCGATCCCGGGACCCAAGACGTTTTGACTAAGAATCAAAGACGCTACCCCTAGACCACGGGTACGTCGACAATATTGTACGCCCTGTTTTATTGCCCTACATCACAAGCCATCCTAGGCTACATTTGAGCAAGACAATGCCCGCCTGCACACGGCGAGATTTTCTACTGCACGTCTTTGTGACTGACAAACGTTACCTTGACCAGGAACGTCACCGGATCTCTTCCCAACTGAGAATGTTCGGAGCGACGTAGGCGGGGCTCTCGTACCAGCGCAGGATTTTGACGATCTGTTGTGCTAATTGGACAGAATCTGTCACGATATCACTCAGGAGGACATTCACGAACAATCGATCAATGTTAAGCAGAATAACTGCGTACATAAGACCTATAGGTGGACCAACGCGTTATTAAGTTAGCCAGTTTGTGAAGCTCTTTCTCTAGAATCAATCATCCCGTATTTCTGAAACTGTAATCATATTTATCTATTGCACACGATATGTACCGATTTGTGTCTCATTCGGATAAATCTTTCGTTGTGCGTCGTCTTCTTTTTTTATTACAGTTGAAACGTCCCCTTAGAACAATTATACATGACTGTGCTTAAACTAACACACAATATTTTTTTAGCGTAACGCAATCTGACTTTCAGTTGTCCCTACAAGAGAATGGCCCTGACTAACATTAACCTATACGTTTCACAAATCACTTACCTCACAAAAATCTTCGTTACTCGAACTACTGCAATACAGCGAGCGCCAGTACTGCCAGCTAACTAAAAGATTCAAACTACGGAAGGCACTCTCTACTGATAGGCATAGTTGGCAAATGAAAGATTTTGATAGAGAACAAACAATGTATTTACCTCGATAGTGCTCAAAAGTCATAATGTATATAGCAGTTCATGGCATCCAGTCTTACAAATTCCAAAACTCCGCCATTTCTCTCCCCACATCCACCACTGCCGGCGGCTCACCTCCAACTGCGCAACGCTACGCGCTGTTCACATCCATCTGCCCAACGCTACAATGTCGAGTATTACAACAATGCCATCCAGCCACGGACTGCACACAGCACAGCCAGTGATTTTCATACAGAGCGCTACGTGGTGTTACCAATATAAAAACCTACACAGCCTACTTACACAGTGTATCATATATATTAAAAATATACAGCGGATGTTCGTTGGAATGTTCATTAGAGCACTGCGTAAAAATTAAAGTAAATCGATTACCAAATTTTCGAGAATTTTGATAGTAACGTTTCGTCGTTATATATCACATATTTATATATGTACAACATTCGTATTTTAAAAAATTGTTGAACTTAATAAAAATGTGAATTTTCTAACTCGTATTTGAAAATCTTTCACTAACGGCCCTTTCCGTCAGTGAGAGAGCGAAGCAAGTGTCCCTGTGCTTGCTCCTTGCCGCCGCCTCCCTCCCCCCAATTCAGACGGTCCCCCTCACCCTGTCCGTCTCTCTTCTGTTGCATTCCGTCACCCTTCTACTTGGCACTCTCTGCCACCTCTCTCTGACGCCCATCTACACTTTCCTGTCTGTGATTTGTCTTTACTGTCTCACTCTTCGCTGTGGTTTTCCTGCGATAGCTGTTGTTGTTTTCATAACTATTTCTGAATGCTGGATCCCGCACGACATGTACCGCTTCATATAACGTGTGAGTTACAACGAATCCAATGTAAAATATGGAGACCGCGAGGTTCCGTTTCAGAGAGGGCCTCGCGGCGCCAGTCTCGAGAGGACAGATGCACGGACAAAGAGCCAGCTGCCTCTGGCGGCACGCCCTGCGCCAGCCAGCCTGCCTGAGGGCCGCCGACACGCCGCCAGTACCTTGTTCAGCTGTCTGCCCAGTTTAACGTCCAGACAAGTGTCACGTGTCTCGACAGCTGTAATCTGAAGTTACAGACGTCACGTTAGTTTTAGTGAGATACCGAATGCGAGTACCCACTTTCCGAGTTGGGCCGGCCGGTGTGGCCGTGCGGTTCTAGGCGCTACAGTCTGGAACCGCGTGACCGCTACGGTCGCAGGTTCGAATCCTGCCCCGGGCATGGATGTGTGTGATGTCCTTAGGTTAGTTAGGTTTAAGTAGTTCTAAGTTCTAGGGGACTAATGACCACAGATGTTAACTCCCATAGTGCTCATAGTCATTTGAACCATTTTTTTGCCGAGTTGGACATTTGTCGATGTGAGCTACTAGGGATCATCTGTGTACACTTTATGACAGAATGACGGAAGGTGTCAACTTGGGTACACTTGCCGATTCAGAAATGGGAGTGTTCATTTATCAACATTTTAAGCAGTGTACATTCGTTAATTAAAAAAACCAAGTTCATCCATTTTGTTTCGAATAATTACACCCTGCACCGCTACGTTTATCAATCCGAGTATGCTATAAAATTGTGCGTTCCGTTGAAGAACAGCCATGAACAAAGACGAGACTTAATGCTCAATTTGTACAAAGTAGAAACCATTTCGTAGTGTACTTACAAGAAATTCACTAAGTGCAGCTTCGGCGAACTCTGAAGTAGACGCAGTGTTAAGCAAGTTGTCAGAAGACATGGTTAGTAAGGCCCTAACATACCCGTTTATGCATGGCGCTAATGGCTGTGTGAGACAACGCGTGAATTATTTTTTTCGCCGACCTTTTGCTGGTGTGGGTGCTTTCCCGGACAGTCGTCTCGAACAGCCACAAGCGTCACGGCGACTTTGAACCCGGGAGGAGGGGGGTTGGGGGTGGAATCCGTGCAACCGGTCACCGAATCGATGCACATGTGAAACCGCACGTGCGTCATGACTCATGTTTCGGACATGAAAAAATCCGTTATACCCTTCCACGTTTCCAATTATCACAACACTATATTTTTCACAATTCAGAAAATGTACCTATGTTGAGAGAAATTATAATGTAAATATCTTCAACATTTCGCGGCCCTGTGTAAATATTGTGATTCTTGAGTTTCTCCCGGCGTATTTGATAATCAAAATATCCACGGGCATACTGACGGTCTTCAGTGTCCAACGGGCACGATATTTCGGCGATCATACATGTCGCCATCATCAGGTGAACTGACGGACTGAGCTCCTGTGAACGTGCCGGCACGGAGATCAGTACGCTATGGCTGCTCAGAGGGAACTGGGTTCTGTCGCGGCGGCGGCCGATTTAAATACCCTCCGCCCGCGGCAAGCTCCTTCCGCTGTGTGCGACGCGCGCCACGGTCGCGCGGTGGAACAGATTGCGACGGCGTCTGAGATGACGTCGGAGTGATGAATCTGTCCGCCGTGGTAGTCACAACTATACGTTTGCTCAATTTACTCTTCGTTAACCCAATTGCAGGCTCCCAAGCCTCGCTAAGATTATAGCCACAATCACGGTTTATGAGGTCGTCATTGGTGCGAATTTCGATGGCCGCTCTAAAAACGCTGTCCCAGTATCTCGACGTCTGTACCAGAGTCCCCGTGCGTTCGTCGGAAAATCACGCTATGGACTATGGAGCACAGACGAGTACGGCAGTCAGTAAGGTAGAGCGACCGTGCGCCGGGGCCTCGGCCACGTCATCAGCTCCAATCCGGAAATGGTTTACGACCGTCGCGTCCTGTCCACTTCGCTTGCTGTTTGGTAAAAGAGCTAACTATACCTATAGCTCCACATGGACCTAGTTAACACTATTTTCCGTTTTATTTTCCTGGAAGCACTCGTCGAGATCAAACGTGATGTACTTTGCAGAAAAAACAATAACGTACGCTCTTTCTAGTTGTTTCCAGTTTCATATCCCAAATCCTCCACTGGAAAGTAACAACACAGATGATCTGTTTGTAATTCCATTTGCACCTTTTTTTTTCCTTTTTGTCGCACTTGTGTGTTACGTAACACACACCGTCAGACTTATTGTTCTAGTTACAAAAAATTTATAGTTCGAACCTAGAAACGAGTGTATTATTTACCGTTAAACAGAAGGCAGCAGCAGCTGAGGGCCGCGTTGTTGTCCATTCAGGTGAGAGCAGTCGCACGAACAGCTGGAGCTGGACAGAGTGCCGGTGGGGGCCGGCAGCGGCTGCGCTCTGAGGCGTTCCGTCTACGTCAGGGTCTCACGTGCAGAATGAAATTTTCACTTTGCAGCGGAGAGTGCGCTAATATGAAACTCCCTGGTAGATTAAATCTATGTGCCGGGCCGAGAAAGGGTCTCGGGACCCCTGCCTTTCTCGAGTACCTGCTCTATCTACTGAGTCACGGCCTCTCCTAACAGCTCTGCTTTTGCCGGTTCCTCACCTCCTATTTCCAGGGGCAGATGTGGACTCTGACCGCAATCTATTGCTTATGAACTGTAGATTAAAACTTAATAAACTGCAAAATGGAGATGGCACCTGTATAAACTGACTAAACCAGAGGTTGTACAGAGTTTCAGGGAGAGCATAAGGGAACAATTGACAGGATTGGGGAAAGAAATACACTAGAAGAAGAATGGGTAGCCCTGAGGGATGAAGTAGTGAAGGCAGCAGAGGATCAAATAGGTAAAAAGACGAGGGCTAGTAGAAACCCTTGGGTAACAGAAGAAATATTGAATTTAATTGATGAAAGGAGAAAATATAAAAATGCAGTAAATGAAGCAGGAAAAAAGGAATACAAAGCTTATCACACTAGGGGTAAGACAGATACTGCCTAAACGAAAATTAAAGAGCCCTTTGGACAAAGGAGAACCACTTGCATGAATATCAAGAGCTTTGATGGAAACCCAGTTCTAAGCAAAGAAGGGAAAGCAGAAAGGTGGAAGGAGTATATAGAGGGTCTATACAAGGCCGATGTACTTGAGGGCAATATTATGGAAATGGAAGAGGATGTAGAGGAAGATGAAATGGGAGATACGATACTGGGTGAAGAGTTTGACAGAGCACTGAAAGACCTGAGTAGAAACAAGGCCCCCAGAGTAGACAACATTCCATTAGAACTACTGACAGCCTTGGGACAGCCAGTCCTGACAAAAGTCTACCATCTGATAAGCAAGATGTATGAAACAGGTGAAATACCCTCTGACTTCAAGAAGAATATAATAATTCCAATCCCAAAGAAAGCAGGTGTTGACGGATGTGAAAATTACCAAACTATCAGTTTAATAAGTCACAGCTGCAAAATACTAACACGAATTCTTTACAGACGATTGAAGAAACTCCTAGAAGCCGACCTCGGGGAAGATCATTTTGGATTCCGTAGAAATGTTGGAACACGTGAGGCAATACTGACTTTACGACTTATCTTAGAAGAAAGATTAAGGAAAGGCAAACCTACGTTTCTAGCATTTGTAGGCTTAGAGAAAGCTTTCGCCAATGTTGATTGGAATACTCTCTTTCAAATTCTGATGGTGGCAGGGGTAAAATACAGGGGGCGAAATGCTATTTACAAATTGTACGGAAACCAGATGGCAGTTATAAGGCTCGAGGGACATGAAACGGAAGCAGTGGTTGGGAAGGAAGTGAGACAGGATTGTAGCCTATCCCCTATGTTATTCAATCTGTATATTGAGGAAGCAGTAAAGGAAACAAAAGAAAAGTTCGGAGTAGGTATTAAAATCCATGGAGAAGAAGTAAAAACTTTGAGGTTCGCCGAAGACATTGTAATTCTGTCAGAGACAGCAAAGGACTTGGAAGAGCAGTTGAACGGAATGGATAGTGTCTTGAAAGGAGGATATAAGATGAACATCAACAAAAGCAAAACGGGGATAACGAAAAGTAGTCAAATTAAATCAGGTGATGGTGAGGGAATCTGGTTAGGAAATTAGACACTTTAAGTAGTAAAGGAGTTTTGCTATTTTGGGAGCAAAATAACTGGTGATGGTCGAAGTAGAGAGGATATAAAAAGTAGAATGGCAATGGCAAGGAAAGCGTTTCTGAAGAAGAGAAATTTGTTAACATCGAATATAGATTTAAGTGTCAGGAAGTCGTTTCTGAAAGTATTTGTATGGATGGTAGCCATGTATGCAAGTGAAAATAGTTTAGACAAGAAGAGAATAGAAGCTTTCGAAATGTAGTGCTACAGAAGAATGCTGAAGATTAGATGGGTAGATAACATAACTAATGAGGAGGTATTGAATAGAATTGGGGAGAAGAGGAGCTTGTGACACGATTAGAAGAAGTGATTGGTTGGTAGGACATGTGCTGACCCATCGAGGGATCACCAATTTAGTACTGGAGGGCAGCGTGGGGGGTAAAAATCGTAGAGGGAGACCAAGAGATGAATACACTAAGCTGATTCAGGATGTAGGCTGAAGTAGGTACTAGGAGGTGAAGAAGCTTGCACAGGATAGAGTAGCATGGAGAGCTGCATTAAACCAGTGTAAGAAGGACTAAAGACACCTCCCACCTTCGAAACTTGGCAGCTCTCCTGCGAAACTTGCAGGGCTGGCACTACTGGGAGAAAAGATTGCGGACACGTGGCTTCGCCACAGCCAGAGGCGTGTTTCCAGAATGAAGTTTTATAGTTACCAGCGAAAGGCGAAAGGCTCGAGTTGGAGTCTCGGTCCGACACACAGTTTTAATCTTCCAGAAAGTTTCTCCGCACTGCAATCTGCTAACAGCTGCTCGGCGCGGCACGAGGCTGTGGATTAGCCGCATCCGGTAACCTCGACTGACTCTGACGAAATCCAGGGCCCTCCTCTTCGTGCTTCTCGAGTCGCTCCCCGCAGCCGACAACTTACACAGACACGCGTGTGTAGCCATTCTTCACATCTCTGAACGGCAACGGACCAGCATACCACAAAAGGCACCGTCTGCTCTGCTACGCCACCCCTCGATCGGCGCCACGCCGCGCCGCGCAGGCTCCTGAACCGACCGTGCAGGCCCCGCCGCGCAGTCTCCCCACCATCCCAGACACTGGCGCCCCATCCCGCGTTCTCCGCGTCGACCGCCTTCTTTCGCCAAGTTTCACTGTTAACACATTCAATTCCTTGCACACATTCAAATTTTCTCTTTGTGTTACCACTTTGACTAACTGGTCTAACGAGAAACACGCGGAAATTTAACAGTATTAATGTGCATTTTCTTGTGTATGGCTACTTAATTCTGCGTATTACAAAGACAAAGCTGAAAGTAAATACCTGTCTGCCCCCTACATAAGTGGCAAGCACACATTCAGGGACAAACCTATTTTCCTGTTCCATATCAGCCCTTAATCTATTATTCTCTATTGATTCACCTACTGTTCTGCGCCGCTTTGGTATCAAATTGATATGCAAATTAATTAAATTGTGGCCGCTGATTGACTTATGACCTTAACCATTGTCCTGCTAAGTGGTTTATGACCCCCTGGGCGTTCATTTATTAACCCCTGAAGACAATCAGTCCTTCCCCTCACTCCCTCCCTTCACCTACTAACCTCAATTTGATCGACTAATTAATTAATAGAACAATTAATTAACTCCTCCACCTCTGCGAAATCCCCCCCCCCCCCCACCCTCTCACACACACACACAAGGTAATTGACGGTACTGTGCTGCAAAGGAGGAAACTCACACCAAGAAATTCAATTACATAGCAGAAAGTATAATGTTTATTTATAAAATTCTATTGCAGGTGTTCCATCTCTCTTGTTCATCATTCTCTCTTCTTTGAGAAGATGTGGCCAGCCGCGGTGGCCGAGCGGTTCTAGGCGCTACAGACCGGAACCGCGCGACTCCTACGGTCGCAGGTTCGAATCCTGCCTCGGGCATGGATGTGTTTGATGTCCTTAGGTTAGTTAGGATTAAGTAGTTCTAAGTTCTAGGGGACTGATGACCTCCGATGTTAAGTCCCATAGTGCGCAGAGCCATTTGAACCATTTTTGTCTTTGAGAAGATGCAGATATTGTAAAATACATCGAAAGAATTCAATAAATCGACCGCTCTTTTTTTACTACTGTCGTACAAGGGATGCCATCAACATAACTCACCGCACATACACTGAAGTGCCAAAGAAACTTGTATAGGCATGCGTATTCACATACAGAGATATGTAAACAGGCAGCAGACACCTAAATGCTGGGGCATATACCAAATTAACCTGAAGACAATATGATAGAGGCCCGATCATTCGAGATGAAGCAGCAAGCAAAAATTTGATGAAAGATGTAGAATGGAAATGAAACAAGGGTCTATACAGTGTGTGGAAACTAAGACAAATGCTTGAATAAGCCAAGTAAAGTAACAGAAAAACAGAGAATGAGTAAGAACAGAAAGAAGTATGTCAGCATCAGGTGACAGTGGTAGAGCTAAGGAAGGAAGGAACATGGAAAAAGAAAAAAAAAAAAGAGTGGCGCAGTTGTAAGATCGGTCACTACTGCTACAACAGCATATTATCAGGATTTGAGTGAGTCTGGATGTGGTGTTATAGTCGGCGACGGGACGCAACGTCTCCGAGGTATTGATGAAGTGGGGATTTTCCCGTACGACCATTTCACGAGTGTGCCGTGACTATCACAAATCCGATAAAACATCAAGTCTACGACATCGCTGCTGCCGGAAAAAGATCCTTCGAGAACGATACCAACGACGACTAAAGAGAAACGTTGAACGTGACAGAAGTGCAACGCTTCCGCAAATTGCTGCAGATTTCAATGCCGGGCCATCAACAGGTGTCACTGTGTGAACCATTCAACGAAATATACTCGATATGCGTTTTCGGAGCCGAAGGCCCACTCGTGTACCCTCGATGACTGCACGACACAAAGCTTTACGTCTCGCCTGGGCCGGTCAGCACCGACATTGGACTGTTGATGACTGGAAACATGACTGGTCGCACGAGTCTCGTTTCAAATTGTATCGAGCGGATGGTGGTTCATGGGTATGGAGACAACGTCATACTCCATGTCAACAGGTAACTGTTCAAGCTGGTCTAACGGAGTGCGGCGTGCGCAGTTGGAATTATATCGGACCCCTGATACGTCTAGATACGGCTCTGACAGGCAACACGAACGTAAGCATCCATTCTGATCACCTGCATCCATTCATGTCCACTGTGCAGTCATACGGACTTGGGCAGTTCCAGCAGGACAATGCGACAACCCACACGTCCAGGAACACTCTTCTAAGTTTAAACACTTCTGCTGGCCACCAAACTCCCCAGGCTGGCCATGGTGTCCGAGTCGTCCTAGGCTCTACAGTCTGGAACCGCGAGACCGCTACGGTCGCAGGTTCGAATCCTGCCTCGGGCATGGGTGTGTGTGATGTCCTTAGGTTGGTTAGGTTTGAGCAGTTCTAAGTTCTAGGGGACTGATGACCTCAGAAGTTAAGTCCCATAGTGCTCAGAGCCATTTGAACCATTTGAAACTCCCTAGACGTGAACATTATTGAGCATTATCTGGGATGCCTTCCAATGTGATGTGATCTCCAGCCCCTGTAGTCTTGCGGAATGCCTTACGGTGTCAGTTCCCTCCAGCACTATTTCAGACATCAGTCCAGTCCATGCCACGCCGTGTTGCGGCAGTTCTGGGCACTCGCGGCAGCCAGACACGATATAGGGCAGGTGTACCAGCTTCTCTGGCTCTCCAGTGCAGTTACACTGCTGAAAATCTTTCTGTCGCAAAGCTCGCGCCGTCCGCTGGGCCAGCCCACGCGCCAGCCGCTGACTCCTGCCGCAGAACGCACCAGCTGGCTCGCGCTAATCCCGAAGCAAAAGCCTCAGGTTGCGGCAGCTCTTTAATATTTGATACCTGATTAATTCGTGTCGAAACATCTGTTCTCCCTCTCTCCACCTCTCTCTCAACCAGATGCTTCCCGTTTGTGTGATCCAACGCATCTAAACACACAGAGGGTACGAAGACGTAACAACGCCTAACCGGAGAATAAACGCGGTACAACTGAATCGCTGATTCTGGCAGCGTTAATGAAGTTAACCGGAGAAAAAGTTTTGACAACGGCAGGAACAGTTTCACACAATTAGTGACAACAAATTGTTTCTTAGGACAAGGTAGGAGACGCCCTGAGCACTATGGGACTGAAAATCTATGGTCTTCAGTCCCCTAGAACTTAGAACTACTTAAACCTAACTAAGCTAAGGACAACACCCAGCCATCACGAGGCAGAGAAAATCCCTGACCCCGCTGGGAATCGAACCCGGGCGTGGGAAGCGAGAACGCTACCGCACGACCACGAGATGCGGGCACAAGGAAGGAGAATAAGCGGGAATACCACACAAATTACGAGGGTAAGTAAATTATTATCCGCAATTTAGTTATATTTATGTTTATTTTGGTAGTACTGTGGTTTCACGTTTATGACACATGCTTTGTTTATTTGTTGTTATATCTTTTCAATTTTCAAGCTGCTACGTTAGTTTCGTTATCACTGCCGTGCTGTTAATCTTGGCCGCTCCGCTGTCTATTTGCACCAAAGAACAACAACGTTCATGATCCGTTTTTTTTTTTTTTTGTGGTCAGAAGGCGTATCCGGGGCTGAAATTCATCGAACACTGTCGGTACAGTAATGTAACAGTGTTTTTCCCAAACGGAGTGTCTACTAATGGATTGAAAGATTCCTAAATGGTCGCGAAGTGTTACGCACGATGAAGGAGCCGGACGACCGTTTACCGCAACAAATGAAGAAACCATTGAGCGTTCACGTGAAATGATTCTCTTAGACAGACGATTAACTATTGACGAAGTGGCACATCGTCTGCAAATTAGTCACGGTTCTGCCTACGAAAGCATCCACAACAGACTTGGGTTCCAAAACAACTCACACAGTTTCATAAACAACCGCGCTTGGACATCTGCAAAAAACATTTGGATCGCTATGGTAATGAAGGGGGCAACTGCTTAGACATGATTATTACTGGTGACGAAACATCATTACGAGCCGGAGAGTAAACGGCAGAGTATGGAATGGAAACATCGAAATTTGCCGTGCAGGAAAAAGTTCAATTCCCAACTGTTCGCAGGAAAACTGATGGTCACGGTTTTTTGGGACTCACAAGGTCCAGTACTGGAACATTAATCGGAAAGGGGCACAACAATAAACACTGTACGCTACAGTGAGATGCTTACTGCAGGCTAAAGCCCGCAATTGGAAGCAACCGCCGAGGACGGCTGTCAGGAGGCGTTGTGTCGTTGCACGACTGTGCCCGTCCGCATACTGCTGCCCACACTGCTGAGACGCTCCAGAAACTCAAATTTGGAGTATTGGATCATCCTCCATATAGTCTACCACTTGTTTGGTCAACAGGCATTAAGGGGCCGTCGAATTGCCTCGGACGCAGCAGCGAAACAAGTGCTGCATTCCTGGCTCGCAGCTGAACCTTGTTTTATGAGGACATTAGGAAGCGCGTACAACGATGGACCACGTGCGTTAAAGCGCAAGCAGACTGTGTCGAAACATTATGTTCTTGTAAGTTTCCTATTTGATTACAATAAAATTTTGTAACTACTTTTCGGATAATAATTGAGTTACTCTCATATATGAAAGAATATGACGATTCCAAATTCACATAAAAATTTCTTACTTCTACTACTACTCTTCGATTTCATGCTTGACAAACCCCGGAACGTGCAATGAAATGTCAAACTATTTCCCAACAAAAAACTTGTAGTAGGCTTTATAGGCATTTGATATACGTACTTCCGATTTATATTCCGTCGTGTTTTCTATGTAAATGACGTACACAAAATGACCATTTTTGCCAAAACAATTTCGCTTGTTTGGCTTGTGTTACAACTGGTGCAGTATTAGAAAGGCCTATCTAGCAGACAGTGACAAAATAGACATCATCAAATCGAAAAAATACACCAGACTTGGATACTATCCGTATTAACAGCATTTTCAGTATTAGGCAACGACATTTTAATTTTTCATGTAGAAAAACTTTTGACGAACTTTGAAGAGATAATACATTCTTTCGCAGAAAGGAAAGCACACAGTGTAAAGCTGGAGCAAGATTAGAGAGGAAAAAAAAATACTGGAACCAAGGAATGAAGAAAAATGTACCGTTTCTCGCACTCCAAACGGTGTCGCCCTAGGAGCAGCCACATGTTTACCACTGTAACTGCTATTAAATATTACGATTGCAGTCCCAATTTGATGACATTCGATAATGAGCAAAGTATTGGAAATACCTCCTCCTGACAGCAGTGCTCTGCTTATTACTGGACACAATTTTTCACGTAAAATCTTCCATCTCACTTACGGCTTTAGTGCGTTGAAATCGTAATGTCTAACGTCAAATCCACACCACCATCATGATCACACACATTTTCTTTGCATATGTCATAACAACTTTACAGCCGAACACAAACCTTATAAGCCTGCCGATCACAGTGAATCTGTCACACTCCTCTATTGAGTATAATACTTAGCCAGTACTGAATGCTGGTGGCACCAAACAATGTATGATTGATTGATCTGGCTTTGTAAAAAAAACGGCAGTACTGTTCTGGCACTGCAAACAGCTGAAAGAAAGAGGAAACTACAGCCACAATTTTTCCCGAGGGCGTGAAATGATTCAAATGGCTCTGAGCACTATGGACTCAACTGCTGAGGTCATAAGTCCCCTATAACTTAGAACTACTTAAACCTAACTAACCTAAGGACAACACACACATCCATGCCCGAGGCAGGACTCGAACCTGCGACGGTAGCGGTCGCGCGGTTCCAGACTGTAGCGCCAGAACCGCTCGGTCACCAGCGGCCGGCGAGGGCGTGCAGCTGTACTGTATGGTTAAATGATGATAGCATCTTTTTGAGTAAAATAATTCGGAGGTAAAAGAGTCAACCATACGGATCTTCGGTGGGGACTACTCAGAAGGATGTCGTCAATAGGAGAAACAAAACTGGCATTCTGTGGACCGTAGCGTGGAATTTTAAATGCCTCAATTGGGCAGGTAGTTACAATATTTAAAAGGGATAAAGATCGGTTACACTTAGATATGTCGGAGTTAGTGAAGGTCGGTGGCAGGAGGAACAGGACTTCTGGTCAGATGACTAAAAAATCAAATAGGGATATGCAGAATTAATCATGAATAATAAAATAGGAAGCTACTATTAACAGCATAGCGAACGCATTATGTAGCCAAGACAGACACGAAGCTCACACCCACCGCAGTAGTACAAGTTTAAATGCCAATTAGTTCCGCCGATGATAAAGAGGTCGAAGAAATGCGTGATAAAATAAAAGAAATTATTCAGATAGTTATGGAATGGGGGACTGGAATTCGGCAGTAGGAAAAGTAAGAGAAGGAAAAATTGGAGGTGAATATGGACTGTAGGAAAGGAATGAAAGAGAAAACCAGTCGGTTTTTGCACAGTGCATAATTTAATCATCGCGAACACTTGGTTTCAGAGTCATGAAAGAAAATTGTACACGTGGAAGAGATCTGGAGACACGGCCAGGTTTCAGATAGATTATATATTGGTAATACAGAGGTTTCAGAACCAGAATTTAAATTCTAAGACGTCTGCAGGAACAGATGCGGACTCTGACCACAATTTATTGGTAATGAATTGTGGATTAAAACTAAAGAAATTGCAAAAAGTTATGAAATCAAGGAGGTGGGACATGATTAACTTGAAAGAACCTGAGATTTAGAGATATTCAGAGGGAGCAACGGTTGACTAGAACATTGGAAAGGAATACAGTAGAAGATGGAATGGATAGCTTTCAGAGATGAAACACTGAAGGCAGCAGAGGAACAAATAGGTTAAAAGACCAGCTCTAGTAGAAACCGTAGGATAAAACAGGAGATAATTAATTAAATTCATGAAAGGAGAAAATCTTAAAATTTGGCAAATAGAGCAGCTGAAAGGAAATTCAAACGTCGAAAAAACGAGATTGACAGAAAGTGCTAGGTGGCTAAGCAGGAGTGGCTAGAGGACAAATGTGAGAATTTGGAAGTATATTTCACAAGAGAAAAAGTGGATACTCCCTACAGGAAATTTAATGACGATTTGGAGAAAAGAGAAGCCTTTTTATGAAGAAGGAAAACCAGTCCTAACGCAAGAAGGGAATGCCGAGAGGTAGAAGGAGTATATACAGGATCTATACGAAGGAGATGAACTTGGAAGCGATATTGTAGAAAGGGAAGAGGACGTAGATGAAGACGAGATGGGAGATACGATCCGACGAAAAGAATTTGACGGAACACTGAAAGGTCAAAGTCGAAACAAGGCCCCAGGAGTAGACTACAGTCTGTCACAACTACTGACAGCCTTGGGAGAGCCAGCCATGGCAAAATTATTCTTTCTACTGTTCGACATTTATGAGACAGGCAAAATATACTTCACGAAAAATTCCAAAGAAAGCAGGTGCTGACAGGTGTCAAAATTACCGAACTATCAGTTTAATACAATAACTCATGGTGGCAAAATAGTAACACGAATTCTTTACACAAGAATGGAAAAACTAGCAGAAGCCGACCTCGGGGAGGACAAGTTTGAATTTCCGAGAAATGTAGGGACACGTGAAGCTATAGCGACCCTACGACTTACTTCAGAGGATATGTTAAGAAAGTCCAATCTACATGTATAACACTTGTAGACCTAGAGAAATCTTTTGACGATGTTGACTGGAATAACCTTTTTGAAATTCTGGAGGTAGCACGGCTAAAATACAGGTAGCGGGAGTGTAATTACAGCTTGCACAGAAAACAAATGGCAATTATAATAGTAAAGGGACACGAAATGGAAGCAGTGGCTGAGAACGGAGCGAGACAGATTGTAGCCCATCCACGATGTTATTCAACCTGTACATTGAGCAGGCAGTTAAGAAAGCCAAAGAAAAATTTGGAGAAGGAAAGAGAAGAAATAAAGAGGAGAAGAAATAAAAACTACGAGGTTTGCCGATGACATTGTAGTCCTCCCAGAGACAGCAAAGGACTTGTAAGGGCAGTTGAATGGAGTGGAGGGGGTCTAGAAACGAGGATATAAGAAGAACATCAACAAAATCATAACTAGGATAATGGAATGTACTCTGAGTAAATCAGGTGACGCTGATGGAATTAGATTAGGAAACGATGCACTTAAAGTAATGGATGACTTTTGCTATTTGGGCAGCAAAATAATTGATGCAGGCCGGAGTAAAGAGGATGTAAAGTGTAGAGTGGCAATGGAAACAAAGCGTCTCTGAAGAAGACAGATTTGTTAACATCGAATATAAATTTAACTGTCAAGAAGCCTTTTCTAAAAACATTTGTGTGGTGAGTAGCCATGTATGGAAGGGAAATGTGGGCATTAAACAGTTTTGACCAGGAAAAAAAAGACACTTTTGAAATGTGGTGCTACTAAAGTACGCTGGAGATCAGATGGGTAGATCACATAACCAATGAGGAGGTACTGGATAGGATTGGGCAGACAAGAAGTTGGTGGCACTACTTGACTAACAGACGGGATCGGTTGGTACGACACATTCTGAGACATCAAGGGTTGATCAGTTTAGCGCTGGAGGGAAGTGTCGGGGGTAGCAATCATAGGGGGAGACCAAGAGATGAATTTGGTAAGCAGGTTCTAAAGGATGCAGCTTGCAGTAGTTATTCGGAGATGAAGAGGCTTGCACGGAATAGAGTAGTATGGAAAGCTCCGTCAGACCAGTTTTGGACTGGAGATCACAACAGCAACAAGACCAATATTAAACTTGATTTACAGTCAGCGGCTTTTATGGAGACAGCCCTTTAACGTCATAAAACTGATCCACCGTGTATTCGCTGACAAGTATAGTTACGGACAGAAAATCTACGAAATTAAATTAAAGAGAAAAGAGCAGACTCTAAGAAATTGCAAAGGAATAGGACAGGTGAAAAGCCACAGAAATTTGTGGTCGTCAGACATCTGCCTCTGAACACACACTGCTGTCTCTTGTTTTGAGCTACAGTGCTCGCGAGTCCTGAAAGTTGGAGGCAATAATAAAGTTATGCCCTGTGGTTCTCGAAACCTCCCCAGTAGAACGTCACCCTGCAACGGCTGCCACCTGCACCCACGCAGGCACTTTCGAGCTGACGGAACGCGCCAGAGTCAAACCTGGCAGGGTGGCACAGTACGGCGAGCTGCCGCGCATCCCAAACACTGCAGCAGAACGCAACAGTAGGTCGCACAATCGTTCCACACGTGGTCTCGTTTACTTGAGCAGCACACTTTCCTCAGAGATCATCCAATAAGCCCTAGTCGACCACTGCCTCTTCCTACAAATAGTCGTAGCTCTTCATTGCATTTTATGTCGTTTCCCAAAATTCCATCAGATTATTTAATCGATTTGACGATCCAAGCAGCACGTCACAAATACTACAATATTAAGGGATTTTTCCCCTACTCATCTGCATTACCGTACGTTTCTCCACCTGTACAGCAAGTTGCTTTTCACCACAGCGGACTGAAAGTCTGTCGCTCACCGCGGCTCCCGCTACCATCCCAGGCTGCTGCCCACCCTGCGTGACAGGTGGCACAGGTGCGTGGAGAAGCCACCGATACCTTACCACAGTCTGTGACTTCATAGCAAAATTGTGAAGCTTCCAACCAAAGATACTGTGTCCGTAAAGGAAATAGCACACCCAGAGAGAGACAGCTGAGCAGTGTGTACAACCACGCAAACGACAGGAGCGTCGGCTACAGGACAGCCCAGTCCTCGACTACCGACATGTGGTGTACAGCCGTGGACACTGCACGCCTCAACCCAATAAGGCCGAGACTGGAGGGTCGTAATATTTCTAATCTTCTCAGACCTGCTTGCAAGAACAAAAGTCATTACTGCTAAATCGGTTTTGGCCTTCCGCTCACGAGAGTAACGGTAGACAGATCCCAATACGTCGGTGGAAATCCGAAAGAACGCTACACCTAGATTACGAGAAGCTGCCCCTTCCGCCCTGGATTTACTGGACAAAGGAGGTCTAACAAGCCAAGTAAAGTGCCGGTGGGCTGTGGAACTGCCGAACGACTGCGGTCCCCTCCGAGTCGCTGGGTACGAACCATAGAGCTCTACAGTAGGGCAGACCGTCTCCCCAGAAATGGTGGAAACATCTGCATTATTTACACCAGTGACCGTCAAACTGCCGCCAGTGGGCTGCATGCGACCCGAATGAAGTACTCTTGCAGTCCACAGCTCTCAGCCGAATTTCATAATAATATGCATGTAGCAACAGCCGAATCCAAAAACGTCAACTGTCGTTAAGAGCTTCTTAAGAGTGTAGTTTTGCTGCCGAGTAATAAACAAAATTACTTACAGAGAGAATAATATTGTAGAATGTACTTAGTTTTCATTGACGTTGATAAATTCGACCGTGAACTGAGAAAATTTCGTTGCCTACGTCATGGGCAGAGCAATAAGTAGCACGGCCTCTGCGGCCATACTGGATCTGGGTGGGGGAGTGTGTTATTGTTTATCTCAGGGGCGTTAGAGAGCTCTCGCTGCGGTCCGCGACGGCGAATGAAGACCAGGAGCAGTGAGGCCGAAGTAGAGCTGAGCGCGGAAGCACTCTCTGCAGTTGAGGGCGTCGACTCAGGCACTGAACATCATCCAGTAATGTTCAAGTATCTGGCGGAGATGTTTTGTTGTAAACGAGTTTGTTAGTTAGTGCGTCACGTGATGCTTTAATGGTCAACGGCAGCTGTAAATTATCAAGCACTCCAGTGGCAGAGTATCGTATGGAGATAAGTAAATCCTTTTGTTCATTCGTGTAATAAACTGAACCAATATTTCGTGTCTTGTACTTGGAATCAGCCATCTCTCAAAGCAGTCGAGGAACCCACAGTTATGGCTGGACGATTGTAGTTTCATCTGGTTATATATTGTTTATCTGCCACAACTCAGGGGCGCGCCTGGTAAAGTATAAATTTTGACACGCATGTAACACGGATACGCGAATGCGCGCTGCAGACGGTCATTTTCAAATTCAGTACATTTTTGAAGGAGGGAACATGAAACTAAATTAAGGCTGTTGTAATACAAGGCATTGGGTAAAAGAAATGACATTCATAATACAAAGTACACATTTGTGATCCTAGGTCATACGGAGTAATACAATAAATACAAGTGCAATTAATTACTGTTGTTGATGAATTAATCATCCACACAGGGCGCGGCAGCTGTCTGGGACAGAACGGTCGGCACGAAGTCTCCTGAGTGGCGCCATCTAACGAACAGTACTTGGCGCCCGGCGACCAACTTATCTCAACTTATCTCTAGGAACTCTATTCGGCGATCACAACACACTGACATAAGTAAGTTACTAATTATTAGTTAACTCCACCCAGTAACGTCAGTATTGAGTCATTAGCAAAGCAGTTTGAAGAAAATGGCTCTGAGCACTATGGGACTTAACATCTGTTGTCATCAGTCCCTTAGAACTTAGAACTACTTAAACCTGCTATATTCAAAAGTTTTGTAGATGCGCTCCACAAACCATTCTTGAAGATTACACTTTTCCAGGACAATGGTTATGTAAAAAATAATCAGCACTCCGAATTTAAGTTAGCACATCTTTTTTATTACTTTTGCTGCAATATCACGCAACACACGAAACATCACTTCACAATACAAAACATACTTGAAAACATCTTCCTCACTGTTAAAGTTCACATTTTATAAGCTGACTACAATATAAGGTCCACGACTTGACCCTCTCAAAGTCCGACTCTCTGACTAACTAATAATCGCTTACGCGCCCAAAAATCAGAGTTACAAGTACGTCAGAGATCATAGTAACAAAAGAAAGAATACACATACAAATAACATCATTGCAATATAAACCTCTACACTAATGAAATCAAATGTGAATGTTGTCTCAAAAATATGTTAACAGAAACACAGTAGAATATTGGTGGTATCGAGAGGTTGAGTTGAGGTGCCATAATGGTGGAGGTCCCCTGCTGTTTTGGGTGGCGTTAAGTGCGGCCGACGTACGCAGCTGGTGGCCACGGAAGGCGCCGTTACGGCTGTACGTGAATCCTATCCTCCGACCGATAGGGCAACCGTATCGGTAGCATATTCGCGAGGCATTCGTATTCACGGACGACAATTCGCGCTCCCATCGTGCACTTCCTGTGAATCACTTCCTTCAGGATAACAACATGGCTCGACTAGAGTGGCCAGCATGTTCTCCAGACATGGAGCCCATCTGACATTCCTGGGACAGATGGGCTGTCTATGGACGACGTGACCCACCAACCACTCTGAGGGATCTGCGCCGTTGAGGAGTGCCTCGATGAACTTGTGGATGGTGTGTCACGAGGAATACAGGCATGCATCAGTGCAAGAGGGCGTGCTACTGGGTATTAGAGGTACTCGTGCGTACAGTAGTCTGCACCGGCACCTCTGAAGGTGGTACAACGTGCAATGTGTGGTTTTCATGAGCAATAAAAAGGGTGGAAATGATGCTTATGTTGATCTCTATTCCAATTCTCTGTACATTTCCGTGTGTGTGTGTGTGTGTGTGTGTGTGTGTGTGTGTGTGTGGCTGCAAGCCCGTTAGGGGGTACCAGCACTGCCGTGTCGCTGCCCTAGGCGCCATAGCACTACCCAGAGTGCGCTCGGCGACTGGTAAGGCGAAACATGCTACGAGCTTACATGAGCCCTGCGTGTCTCGCGCTCGTGCCATCTCTTATTTTACATCCTGCTTTGTTTTTCGTGTTGCCACCTCGTTATGTTAGTTTCAATTTCTGTTGTCACTGAGTTGCTGCTTCGTCTGCCCATCAGCGGCAGCAGCAGCACCGCCTATCATGTGTTATCTTTGCTGCAGTCGGCCGGGCCCGCTGGCGGTCTCTACGCAGTGTCGCAGCGTGTGGCGGCTGTTCCGCGTGCTACGAGGTTCGTGGCTCTCCGGCCCAGGACATGAAAGCTGAGTGGTGATTTTATTACCGAAGCCACGTCTGTTGGCGGTATTCCTGGGAGCAACAGCGAGTGTTCCAGTTGGTGAAGATTTAGCCACCGCGTGGTGGAATTAACTACGTTTGTCGGTTTGAAATTCAAGTGCACCGGCGGAATTTTCTGCCTTGTGTCCGTTAGTGTTCCGCTTATCTGCCTTGTCGCTGACGAAAATTCAGACCTTTCGTCACCTGTGTCGCTGTCCAACATGGTGTGTAGTTTTCGACAGCTTAATGTATTTTTGGTTGTGAGCGGCTATGTCTGTAACGTTTTGGCTTTGGAATTCTCGTATACTAGTCGGTGATTAGCAAGTCGTCTTGTCGGTAGGTCCCTGACTGTCTCTTGGTTGTGTTGCCGGCGGATCGAGAATAGTTGGGCCGACTTCTTGTCTCACCTAACCGAACGTTAAGACTTCTAAGGCCAGAGCCCCCTGGAAACTTCTGAGCGCCGTTGCCTATACTGCCTTCTTATTAGCGTTTAATTGTGTACTTTTAATGGCTGTTAGCCGATGGTTGGTATTTGTAGGCTTGTAGCTGTGATCTTAAAAACAAAAGGACTTCAGCCGTTTTATAAGAAAGTTTTTCTAAATTGGGTAAGTCTTGTGTGAAGATAAAGCCTGAGCCTTCTGCCTGTTTTTAAAAGCATCGGCCTTCGGCCGCCTTAAGTTTTGAGCATCTTACTTACCAAGTGTTACCTTTTGGAAGATAAAGCTGTGCGCTTTCTGCATGTTGAAAATTTATTGTAGTGTGTTGTTTTTAAAAGCATTGGCCTTCAGCCATGTCAAGTTTTAAGGGTCTTACTTACCAAGTATTACTTTCTTTCAAGATAAACCTGTGGGCCATCTTCCTGTTGAAAATTCATTGCAGTTGTGTTGTTCTTAAAGTGATGGGTCTTCAGCCGCTTTTAAAAACTTAATCTATATTCACGGCCCTTCAGCCGTTTTCGATTTAAAGACGTATTCTATCGATAGTCAAGCTTAGAAGTACGCTGTAATGTTTGGACAACTAAATAAAGTGTTATGTTTGGAATGCAACTGACAGCCGCTCATTCTGGCCCCCTTACACAATCCCTACTACTTGTCCTGTCCTGCGAGTTTAGCAGGACATATCATTGCGTTCTCTCATTTAATTTACAATGACCAAAAAGTATTTATAATAAAAATGACCGCTTAAGCTGAATGCAAACAGGCGACTTTAATTCACGCAACCTTGGTGAATACTGGTCGGTGGTAAGGAAACGATAGTCAAGTGTAGGTTCCAAAAGGAAACATTCACTGGTAGGTTTCCACTAAATTACTGAATTTGAGCATGCACCGGATGCTGGGACACAGAAGTGATGGCGGGATCTCACAATGTTTATACCCAGATATGCTACATCTGCATGTCCAGTCTCGATAGCGACAACAGAAACAAAATTGCATAAGCCTGCCACGTAAAGACAATGTACTTTCCATTGGTGTACTGCTCAAAGAAAATTCTAGCAGTTATTTATTCGAACTCCAAATCTACGAACTATATAAGTTAACCAGTATGTGATTGGATCATGGACCAAAGTTGAAGTTCTGTTCACATAAAAAAAATGTTTACAAATATGAGGTTTCATACGCCACTTGTATATCCCTGTGCTTATTACAACACTCGCCATCGTCTTATCATGATTCTACCGTGATAAAGCTTGGCTTAAGGCCACAACAGCATAACAGCATTCACAAAAAAAATATTTAAAATTACGAAATTCTGCATGCAAAACATACATGATCATGATTATTTTAACACCCGCAATCACTTTATTATAGTCCTGCTGCAGTGAAACAGAGTAAAGACCACGAGCTTAGCTGAAAGCCACAACAGAAAAGTGCAGTTCACAAACGAAATTACGTGAAACTACGAAAATTCATACAAATTTCCGCAAGAGATATTCAGGGTGTCCCAACTACCTTGTCCACCCAAAATATCTCTGGAACAATAAGAGCTATTGGAAAACGACTTTCACCGGTATCAATGTAGGAGTGTGGCCCACGAATGTACATATTTGGAAACATTCTAAAACGAAAGCATATGTGTTTTTTAACACAAACTTATGTTTTTTTTAAATGGACCTCCTATATTTTTTCTTCAGCAATCCATAGGATGACAAAGCACATACACAATGGTGTTAATTGCATCGCAATATTCCCATCACATCCCGAGATATTGAGACGCGAAGTTGACGCTTGAAACACCCGACATGCGCTGCTAGCGCACGTCCTGAGGCTCGTGTGTGAACCCCATGCTGCCTGTAATCGCGATGTGATTGACATGCGTACTCACACTTCCATACTTATCAAGAGGTCCGAAACGAATAATACGGTCTGCTATCATCAACTCCTTCAGCGTGATCTTCTGGTCAGACCTTATAAACAAGATAGCACTTTCGATCCAGTTACACTATTCTGCGCGTGCGGTGCGACGTGGATACCTCGAGTCACGTGGTGGAGCGTGGGGCCAGCACTTTCACTCCAGACGGCAGCACATTCAGCCAAGGGTAGCTGCAGCTACTGTGTTTTATGTGTCTGTTGCGACAGACTATGTTCTGGTACACTTTTTATATTAATTTTGAATCTGATTGATTTTCGACACTCTCTCACCTCCCCTTAACCTATTGTTCTGATAAGTGGTTTATGACCCCATAGGGATGACGTGTCCTTCTGAGAAACCCACCACCACCACCACTACCTTCCTCCTCCTCCCCCTCCTCCAGCCCCCCTCCCGCCCAGTCTCTGTGAATCTTCAATCCTGCCCCCTAGCCATTGCCAGTACAACCACACTTCCACACCTGAAAATTTAAGTCGATCACATGGCACGAGAGCAAAAGGTGTGAAAATTCAAGTCGATCAGATGGCATAATCGCAGTCTGAAATCCAGGCACATGTTACTTGATTCCACCAAAAGGAAATGAAATGCAAGAGACGACAGCTGATCTTATTAGAAGGCACACGCCCATGTCGAATGAGTTACTAGAATTGCGATATGCTCAAGACAGATTTCCGATGTTGTTATTGTGGTCTTCAGTCCTGAGACTGGTTTGATGCAGCTCTCCATACTACTCTATCCAGTGCAAGCTTCTTCATCTCCCAGTACCTACTGCAACCTACATCCTTCTGAATCTGCTTAGGGTATTCATCTCGTGGTCTCCCTCTACGATTTTTACCCTCCATGCTGCCCTCCAGTACTAAATTGGTGATCCCTTGATGCCTCAGAACATGTCCTACCAACCGATCCCTTCTTCTGGTCAAGTTGTGCCACAAACGCCTCTTCTCCGCAATTCTATTCAATACCTCCTCATTAGTTAAGTGATCTACTCATCTAATGTTCAGCATTCTTCTGTAGCACCACATTTCGAAAGCTTCTATTCTCTTCTTGTCCAAACTATTCATCGTCCATGATTCACTTCCATACATGGCTACACTCCATACAAATACTTTCAGAAACGACTTCCTGACACTTAAATCTATACTCGATGTTAACAAATTTCTCTTCTTCAGAAACGCTTTCCTTGCCATTGCCAATCTACATTTTATATCCTCTCTACTTCGACCCTTTCAGTTATTTTTCTCGCCAAATAGCAAAATTCCTTTACTACTTTAAGAGTCTCATTTCCTAATCTAATTCCCTCAGCATCACTCGACTTAAGTCCACTACATTCCATTATCCTCGTTTTGCTTTTGTTGATGTTCATCTTATACCCTCCTTTCAAGACAATGTCTATTCCGTTCCACTGCTCTTCCTAGTCCTTTGCTGTCTCTGACAGAATTACAATGTCATCGCCGAACCTCAAAGTTTTTATTTCTTCTCCGTGGATTTTAATACCTACTCCGAATTTTTCTTATGTTTCCTTTACTGCTTGCTCAATATACAGATTGAATGACGTCGGGGATACGCTACAACCCATCTCACTCTCTTCCCAACCACTGCTTCCCTTTCATGTCCCTGGACTCTTATAACTGCCATCTAGTTTCTGTACAAATTGTAAATAGCCTTTCGCTCTCTGTATTTTACCCCTGCCATCTTCGGAATTTGAAAGAGAGTATTCCAATAAACATTGTCAAAAGCTTTCTCTAAGTATACAAATGCTAGAAACGTATGTTTGCCTTATCTTAATCTAGCTTCTAAGATAAGTCGTAGGGTCAGTATTGCCTCACGTGTTCCAACATTTCTACGGAATCCAAATTGATCTTCCCCGAGGTCGGCTTCTATCAGTTTTTCCATTCGTTTGTAAAGAATTCGCGTTAGTGTTTTGCAGCTGTGACTTATTAAACTGATAGTTCGCTAATTTTCACATCTGTCAACACCTGGTTTCTTTGGCATTGGAATTATTATATTCTTCTTGAAGTCTGAGGGAATTTCACCTGTCTCATCTATCTTGCTCACCAGACGGTAGAGTTTTGTTAGGACTGGCTCTCCCAAGACTGTCATTAGTTCCAGTGGAATGGTGTCGACTCCAGGGGCCTTGTTTCGACCCAGGTCTTTCAGTGCTCTGTCAAACTCTACACGCAGTACCGTATCTCCCATTTCGTCTTCATCTACATCCTCTTCCATTTCCATAATATTGTCCTCAAGTACATCGGCCTTGTATAGACCCTCTATATACTCCTGCCACCTTTCTGCTTTCCCTTCTTTGCTTAGAACTGGATTTCCATCTGAGCTCTTGATATTCATGCAAGTGGTTCTCTTTTCTCCAAAGGTCTCTTTAATTTTCCTGTAGGCAGTATCTACATTACCCCTCGTGACATAAGCCTCTGCATCCTTACATTTGTCCTCTAGCCATCCCTGCTTAGCCATTTTGCACTTCCTGTCGATCTCATTTTTGAGACGTTTGTATTCCTTTTTGCCTGCTTCACTTACTGCATTTTTGCATTTTCTCCTTTCATCAATTAAAGTCAGTATCTCTTCTGTTGCCCAAGGATTTCTACTAGCCCTCGTCTTTTTACCTACTTGATCATCTGCTGCGTTCACTATTTCATTCCTCAAAGCTACCATTCTTCTTCTACTGTATTTCTTTCCCCCATTCTTGTCAATTGTTCCCATATGCTCTCCCGGAAACTCTGTACAACCTCTGGTTCTTTTTAGTTTATCCAGGTCCCATCTTCTTAAATTCCCACTCTTTTTCAGTTTCTTCAGTTTTAATCTACAGTTCATAACCAATAGATTGTTGTCAGAGATCGAAAAGATAGCTGATAGTCAACGAAATTATAAATTGACTGGATCAGGTAGAAGAAACGGTTGCTAGGAAGATTTTTTCCCAGGACAGCAAGATAAAATCAAACAAAATTATGAGGTACATAACCGCTACTTTTCGGAGTAGATCGATAACTGGGCAAAGGTGAAGGAGTAGCAGTTGGATCAGGCGGTAGTAGGTGGTGTAAAATCTGCTGTCTCATCCTTATCCATCTACATCTACATGACTACTCTGCAATTCACATTTAAGTGCTTGGCAGAGGGTTCATAGAAACCCCAATCATACTATCTCTCTACTATTCCACACCCCGAACAGCGCGCGGGACAAAACGAACACCTAAACCTTTCTGTTCGAGCTCTGATTTCTCTTATTTTATTTTGATGATCATTCCTACCTATGTAGGTTGGGCTCAACAAAATATTTTCGCATTCGGAAGAGAAAATTGGTGACAAATTTCGTGAATAGATCTCGCCGCGACGAAAAACGTCTTTACTTTAATTACTTCCATCCCAACTCGCGTATCATATCTGTCACACTCTTTCCCCTATTACGTTATAATACAAAACGAGCTGCCCGTTTTTGCACCCTTTCGATGTCCTCCGTCAATCCCACCTGGTAAGGATCCCACACCGCGCAGCAATATTCTAACAGAGGAAGAACGAGTGTATTGTAAGCTGTCTCTTTAGTGGACTTGTTGCATCTTCTAAGTGTCCTGCTAATGAAACGCAACCTTTGGCTCGCCTTCCCCACAATATTATCTATGTGATCTTTCCAACTGAAGTTGTTCGTAAATTTAACACCCAGGTACTTAGTTGATCCACAGCCTTCAGAATTGTACTATTTATCAAGTAGTCGAATTCCAACGGATTTCTTTGGGAACTCATGTGGATCACCTCACACTTTTAGTTATTTAGCGTCAACTGCCACCTGCCACACCATACAGCAATCAATTCCAACTCGCTTTGCAACTGATACTGGTCTTTGGATGACCTTACTAGACGGTAGATTACAGCATCATCTGCGAACAATCTAAGAGAACTGCTCAGATTGTCACCTAGGTCATTTATATAGATCAGCAACAGCAGAGGACCCAGGAAGCTTCCCTGGGGAACACCTGATATCACTTCAGTTTTACTCGATGATTTGCCGTCTATTACTACGAACTGCGACCTTCCTGACAGGAAATCACGAATCCAGTCGCACAACTGAGACGATATCCCATAGGCCCGCAGCTTGATTAGAAGTCGCTTGTGAGGAACGGTGTCAAAAGCTTTCCGGAAATTTAGAAATACGGAATCAACTTGAGATCCCAAGCGGCCATTACTTCGTGTGAATAATGAGATAGCTGTGTTGCACAAGAACGATGTTTTCTGAAACCATGCTGATTACGTATCAATAGTTCGTTCCCTTCGAGGTGATTCATAATGTTTGAATACAGTATATGCTCCAAAACCCTACTGCAAACCGACGTCAATGATATAGGTCTGTAGTTAGATGGATTACTCCTACTACCCTTCTTAAACACTGGTGCGACCTGCGCAATTTTCCAATCTGTAGGTACAGATCTATCGGTGAGCGAGCGGTTGCATATGATTGCTAAGTAGGGAGCTATTGTATCAGCGTTATCTGAAAGTAACCTAATCGGTATACAATCTGGACCTGAAGACTTGCCAGTATCAAGCGATTTGAGTTGCTTCGCAACCCCTAAGGTATCTACTTCTAAGAAACTCATGCTAGCAGCTTTTCGTGTTTCAAATTCTGGAATATTCCATTCGTCTTCCCTGGTGAAGGAATTTCGGAAAACTGCGTTCAATAACTCCGCTTTAGCGGCACAGTCGTCGGTAACAGTACCATCGGCACTGCGCAGCGAAGGTATTGACTGCGTCTTGCCGCTTGTGTACTTTACATACGACCAGAATTTCTTCGGATTTTCTACCAAATTTCGAGACAATGTTTCGTTGTGGAGCCTATTAAAGGCATCTCGCATTGAAGTCCGTGCCAAATTTCGCGGGTATGTAAATTTTAGCCAGTCTTCGGGATTTCGCGTTCTTCTGAACTTCGCATGCTTTTCCCGTTGAATCTGCAACAGCGTTCGGACCTGTTTTGTGTACCACGGGGGATCAGTTCCATCTCTTACCAATTTATGAGGTATGAATCTCTCAATTGTTGTTGCTACTATATCTTCGAATTTGAGCCACATCTCGTCTACATTTGCATAGTCAGTTCGGAAGGAATGGAGATTGTCTCTTAGGAAGGCTTCTAGTGACACTATATCCGCTTTTTTAAATAAAATTATTTTGCGTATGTTTCTGGTGGATTTGGAAGAAACGGTATTGAGCCTAACTACAACGACCTTGCGATCACTAATCCCTGTGTCAGTCATGATGCTCTCTATCAGCTCTGGATTGTTTGTGGCTAAGAGGTCAAGTGTGTTTTCGCAACCATTTACAATTCTCATGCGTTTGTGGACTAACTGCTCGAAATAATTTTCGGAGAAAGCATTTAGGACAATCTCGGAACATGTTTTCTGCCTACCACTGGTTTTGAACAAGTATTTTTGCCAACATATTGAGGGAAGGTTCAAGTCCCCACCAACAATAACCGTATGAATGGGGTATTTATTTGTTACGAGACTCAAATTTTCTCTGAACTCTTCAGCAACTATATCATCGGAGTCTGGGGGTCGGTAGAATGAGCCAATTACTAACTTAGTTCGGCTGTTAGGTGTAACCTCCACCCATACCAATTCGTACGGAGTATCTACTTCGACTTCACTACAAGATAAACCACTATTGACAGACACAAACACTCCACCACCAATTCTGCCTAATCTATCTTTCCTTAACACCGTCTGAGACTTCGTAAAAATTTCAGTAAAACTTATTTCAGGCTTTAGCCGGCTTTCTGTACCTATAACGATTTCAGCTTCTGTACTTTCTATTAGCGCTTGAAGCTCAGGGACTTTCCCAGCACAACTACAACAATTTACAACTACAATTCCGACTGCTCCTTGATCCAAGCACTTCCTGTATTTGCCATGCACCCTTTGAGATTGCAGCCCACCCCATACGTTCCCGAGGCCTTCTAACCTTAAAAACCGTCCAGTCCACGCCACACAGCCTCCGCTACCCGTGTAGCCGCCAGCTGAGTGTAGTGAACTCCTGACCTATTCAGCGGAACCCGAAACCCCACCACCCTATGGCGCAAGTCAAGGAATCTCCAGCCAACACGGTCACAAAACTGTCTGAGCCTCTGATTCAGATCCTCGACCCGGGTCTGCACCAAAAGTCCGCAGTCGGTTCTGTCAGCGATGCTGCAGATAGTGAGCTGTGCTTTCATCTCGTAAGCAAGACCGGCAGCCTTCACCAAATCAGGTAGCCGCTGGAATCCAGAGAGAATTTCCTCAGATCCAAAGCGACACACGTCATTAGTGCCGACTTGTGCCACCACCTACAGCTGGCTGCACCCTGTGCTCTTCATGGCATCCGGAAGGACCCTTTCCACATCAGGAATGACTCCACCCGGAATGCACACGGAGAGCACACTGGATTTCTTCCCCTCCTTAACCGCCATATCTCTAAGGGGCCCCATTACACGCCTAACATTGGAGCTCCCAACGACCAATAAGCCCACCCTCTGTGATTCCCGGACCCTGAAGGCTGAGAATCATCCTCTGAAACAGGGTAGGCAGCTGCATCTGGCTCAGCCAGAGACAGTGCCTGAAACCTGTTTGTCAGACGCACCACGGAGGCTTTCTGATCAGCCTCCGCGGACGTCTTTCGCTGCCTGCCACGCTTTGGAACGACCTCCCAATGAACCACAGGCGAGGGCTGAGCCCCGCTGCGGGCAGGAACCGGGGCAACCACAGCGGCATACCGGTCTGGGGACAGACGGGACGAGGTTGGCACCCCCGTGATACCCAATCCCGGCTCCCCACAGTGGTGCACATTGGCAACAGCCTCAAGCCGCGCGACCGAAGCCAGCGCCGCTTGCAGCTGTGAACGAAGGGATGCCAACTCAGCCCTCATCCGAACACAGCAATATGCGAATATTGTTGGACTTAACGATGAATTTGAACAATGAATAGCCAGAAGAGAAAGGATTAGAAGAGTTACGGCTCAGCTAGGCCCCAATATTGTGAAATGGTATGAGCGGGTCGGACAGGCTGTTAAGGTAACCAAAGGAAAGCGAGGGGAGTTTCTAGGGGCGGTTAACAGTGGTAGCAAGGTACAGTAACAAGGTTATCACAACAAACTTCGGACGACGCATCCAGTTACGGAAATACAAACTTGTATTTGCCATACTATATTCCCCCCTACAGTCCACAAGAAGTCGCTATGAGCCAGTACATGTATTCTACACCTAATAACGAAGAGAAAATGCTTACGTACCGGCAATTTCAGATATTTAATCCCGATAAGAGCACGCTAAATCCAGCGGTGTTCGTACGAAGCTTCAGGGGAGGTTTTGCAAGGAGCTGGACTGATGCACAAGAGATGGGCTGGGTTGCACTATGGCCAAGCGACGCATGCGAATATTGGTGGACTTAAGATGAATTTGAACAAGCGTTCTTAGCGAAGCACTGAAAAACTGTAGAGCAGAATTCAGCGAAGGTTGTGCCAAGTACTGCATTCTGAACAATTCTCACTCAAGCAAAGGACGTTAAGAAAGTACTTCGAAAAATATCGTAATAAATGTCGCTACTGGGATGATCTGTTATCACAACACGATACGTTGAGATTATTAAAAGGAATATAAACGATCAGTATCAGAAATCAGCTAGTTAATGTGTGACGAAAATTTGGAGGAATTTTTATCGGTATTATATTCGATAAACCTGTTTCGAGAAGACATCAAGTCCGCATCAGGATCGAATAACGGGTGTAATAATGCGAACATTGGTGTTCATCACTCACCAAGTGGCCGTGGAAATGGCAGTAATGCACAAAGAATCAACCAAATGGATAACGCAAATCCAAGCACTGTACCAAATGGTAACCCAAACAATAGTTGGAGGAAAAAGAATGGAAACGGAAATGGTAATAGTGTCCGACCGGCCAGAAACAAATTTAATAGAGGCGATTGGAGGTAAAATCCAGTCCAACCTAATAACTAACAACTGTCGACTAATCAGTTTTGGAACAATAACTTTCCGCAACAGCAACAACAGAATCAGCCGTTGTCTGTAACAGGAGATAGGCACATGCAGACACCAATAATTACGGAGGTAACACAATACGCAAATAGCTGCAGTGACGCGCATTCAACGAACTACATCTACATCTACGTGATTACTCTGCTATTCACAATAAAGTGCCTGGCAGATGGTTCAATGAACCACCTTCAAGCTGTCTCTCCAGCTTTCCACTCTCGAATGGCACGCGGGAAAAACGAGCATTTAAATTTTTCTGTGCGAGTCCTGATTTCTCTAATTTTATCGTGATGATCATTGTTCCCTATGTAGGTGGGTGCCAGAAGAATGTTTTCGCAATCGGAGGAGAAAACTGGTGATTGAAATTTCACGAGAAGATCCCGTCGCAACGAAAACGCCTTTGTTTTAATGATTGCCACTCCAATTCACGTATCATGTCTGTCACACTATCTCCCCATTTCGCGATAATACAAAACGAGCTGCCCTTCTTTGTACTTTTTCGATGTCATCCGTCAGTCCCATCTGATGCGGATCCCACAACGTACAGCAATACTCCAGAATAGGGCGGACAAGAGTGGTGTAAGAAGTTTCTTTAGTAGTTAGTAGTCTCTAAGTGTTCTGCCAATGAATCCCAGTCTTTGGTTTGCTCTACCCACAATATTGTCTATGTGATCGTTCCAATTTAGGTTCAAATTGTTCAAATGGCCCTGAGCACTATGGGACTTATCTTCTGAGGTCATCAGTCCCCTAGTACTTCAAACTACTTAAACCTAAGAAAATGACCTACGCAGGATTCGAACCTGCGACCGTAGCGGTCGCGCGGTTCCAGACTGTAGCGCCTAGAACCGCTCGGCCACCACGGCCGGCTCCAATTTAGGTAATCTGTAATTGCAATCCCTAAGTGTTTAGTTGAATTTACAGCCTTCACTTTTGTATGACTTATTGCGTATTTCTAAATTAGCTGATTTCTTTTAGTACTCATGTGAATAACTTCACACTTTTCCTTATTCAGGGTCAATTGCCACTTTTTACACTATACAGATACCTAAATTATTTTGCAATTAGTTTTGATCATCTGATGACTTTACAAGACGGTAAATGACAGCATCATCTGCAAACAATCTAAGAGGTCTACTCAGATTGTCTCCTATGTCGTTAATATAGATCAGGGACAATAGAGGGCCTACAACACCTCCTTGGGGAACGCCGGATATTATTTCTGTTTTACTCGATGACTTTCCGTCTATTACTATGGACTGTGACCTTTCTGACAGGAAATCACGAACCCAGTCGCACAACTGAGGCGATACTCCGTAGGCACGCAGTTTGGTTAGAAGACGCTTGTCAGGAACGGTGTCGAAAGCCTTCTGGAAATCTACAAATATGGAATCAATTTGACATCCCCCTAATCGTGACCGCCTACATCCCTAGAGACGCGGTCAGGGGTTCGAACAGGGGCTACGACCAGCTGTTGCAGATACTGCTGTACAACGATGGAAAGGAATTATTGGAGCAATTGTGTGAGGATTTACCAATGTGCTGAGGTTTATCTTTTCGTGCCAGAGTCGGAAGTTTTTGCTACAATCGAAGGAATTCCAGTCACTGTGACATTAGACAGGGGCGCTTCGGCTAATGTGATATCGAGCGCTTTGTTCCAAAAGCTATCACGAAAATCAAAACCACCAATTTCTCCAGTGGAGAACTGCAGAATTATATCAGTCATAAGCACAAGATCCACAAAGGTCAACACGTATACGCAACTGAAATTGGGAAATGCAGCAATTACACGCTCGTTCTCGGTTGTTACAAGATTGATTGTAGATTGTATCATCGCATTAGTAGCACATTATTCAGACGTAATAATTTAACTTCAATTAAATGGGTAGAGAAGTTAAACTGGCGATCCTTATTATGACAGAATAATTCCTAGTTACTTGAATGAAAACTTTTAGGCAAGAAAAGTTGCTTCCCCAACATTTTAACGCAAATTTTTCGCACACTCCCAGGTATAAATTTAGTTCCTATTTTGAATTCTCGAGTCTGTAGAACAAAATGATTAGACAGTTGCACTTCATACCTCTCGATATCGAAGTCAGCACCTGGTATAAAATTTCTGTGGCTTTTCACAATTTCGGCGATCGTCGACTCTGAAAATTCTTAAAATATCCACAGCCACGATCGTACGCCGTCAGTAAGCCGTCTTCGGTGCTAGGACCTTCTCACTGTGCAGCATGCGAATCAGTGACCAAGTTGTGTGTTAATTTTAATTTCCAGAACCTAATCCCTCAAACTAGAGTATAAATGACCATGGTGCAGGCTTTATTGATTTTCCAGCATACAAAGTTCCCTACGAGTTACAACATTCCAAATAATATTTTGAGCCACAGACAAGGAAGAAGTTAAAACAACCAAAGAATTAAGCGTAACTTTTCCATTCATGAAATTATATTTTTCCATAAATGATCTTCGTAGCTACATTGCAGGATATATCATACTCTTGTATGAGGT
This sequence comes from Schistocerca gregaria, assembly GCF_023897955.1. NCBI lineage: Eukaryota > Metazoa > Arthropoda > Insecta > Orthoptera > Acrididae > Schistocerca > Schistocerca gregaria. The sequence continues at coordinate 1,954,346 of NW_026061713.1, read as the reverse complement.
GAAATGCTATCGTAATTAATCAAATTACATTATGTATTGAAAACGGCAGCTTACAATGCCGCTAATTACAGTTCCACCGCGATCATAGCCTCCGAAATTGACATATCATCTCTCTCTCTCTCTCTCTCTCTCTCTCTCTCTCGCAGTTGTAATGAGTCTGATCCATATACATCACTTGTGCAATTACAGCTAAACGTATGCGCTAGAAAAGAAAATTTGACACAAAAAGGCTAATACTACAATACTAACGGATGAATGGAAGAAATAAAAGAAACGAATGGAAGAAATATTAGAAACCATTGTTAATGTCATCGATATCCACTTTACATCAAGAGTGAGACTGCTTATTTAAATAATAATATCGTATGACAGAAAAAATTGTTGAAACAGTGTGTGACGACAGAAGCTCACTGACCGACTGATAACGACACATGCTGAACCTGAGGCAGAAATATCCAGATTCAAACCAAACCCGCCGCACCATGAGATGGACGTCTTACATTTTCCAACGTGCATTCCTCCTCCTCCTCCAAAATACAAAGTTGTACGTGTGTCGAAGCAGTACATTTTCCACTACAGATACTATCGGAGATAACGATCGAACAATTGTTGGAGCAAGACAAATCGTTAGAAAATTAAGCAAAACGCTGAGGAATTGTATTAGCTTTCGATCTAAGTCATGCATGCTTCCTATGGAAACTTCTCATGATTCCATCTGTTTTAGTAGCATCAATGATTCGTGCGTGTCACTTCTGCAATCATATCGCATCAAAATGTTTTTACGACCCCAAATACATATGACTGGCAGATCGTGTGTATTGAGAGTCAACACCACAACATTCAGCATAAAATAACATCACACTTTCCTCGTGCATACTGAACTAGTACGAATTGCCTTTTTTCTTTTTTTTTTACTTTTTGATTTACGTTTTTCAGCAGTTACAGAATCCCGTTCAATTGTTCTGTTTTCCTCTCGCGGCAATTTGAGTAGTGTGTTCCCATTCATTATGTTAATATTTCTGGAAAGTCGCTTGATTCAGACTCTTTAGTACTAGTAGTTTGTTTACATACAGTTTTTGCACATTAGGGTTTCATTAAAAATTACATTCTACCGAGAAGGAGTTAATTTAACAGATACTGCAGTGAAGTGAATGCTTTCACCCAAACCCACAGATGACAGACGCTCAGATCTGTATCAAAAGCTGCATGTCGATAGAGTACCAACCAAAACTCCTATATAGTTCGTGCTTTGTGCTGTCGACCAACACTACGGGCGTAAACGTTAATTAAAAGTAACACCAGACTTCAAGAGGACAGGAAAAGCGTATCTGTGAGTTATTAATAAGGATAACTAGTGTGGTTGTGCGTAAGATTGTCGCACCACGAATTCTTTTTTAATAGTATTATGCGTGAAAATGCTTTGGCAGTCTGCTTTTGCTTTGTTTCTTTGAAAGTAGTAAACTTATAGTGCACACTTTTAGCTTCACGGAATATACAATCAGAACAGAAAAATGAAGAAACATTTCCACTAATAATAATGATAATAATAATAATAATAATAATAATAATACATGTAATAAAACTACTAGTCGTAATAAAGAACAGTACTTAACGTTCTAAAATCAATGTAAAAATGCCCTCCCTCGCCCCCCCCCCCCCCCCCACACACACACACACACACAGAGAGAGAGAGAGAGAGAGAGAGAGAGAGAGAGAGAGAGAGAGAGAGAGAGAGAGAGAGAGAGAGTCGTTCATTGAGGAACAAAGGCTTCACAATAACGCTTGCATACGAAGAAGTGTGCGAAGCAAATTACTTTCGTACACCAAGCAAATTTGGGAAATCCCATATTTGCGCATCCACCATGTATATTGCTGAATGAAAGCTTGTGTCTGAAACAACTTCGTCGAAATTTCAAAGGGTCTGTGTTCATTAAGGAGTTTAGCCATTAGCCAGCCGTGATGGTGAGAATTGTAGAAACGCAGAGAACACAACTGATTGCATGTGAGGAACTGCTGCTTTAGGAAGATTATTCCGTTGTTAGACACTAATCTCTTCCAAAGAATATAGAGCAGAATCGGACATTTGACATATCGTATGCTTGTACATTCTGAAGAAATGAAGATAAAGGGGTTGACAAATGGAGGTTGCGTTTGCTGGAAGTGTGTGAGTTGTTTTATTTGTCTTCTGGTACGTTATTTTGTACGTGCATGTCATCAAGAATACCAGCGTTTTTGTGTGACCCGCAAAATTTAGTTTTAGCTGAAGTTTCTCTACACTGATTTGTTCCACTACCGCTTCTTGTAGAAATATCCTGAACAGTTGTTTGGTCATTTTGCCGGAGGAGTGAGAGTGGACCATTACATCTGGTGCTGAGAACATGGACTAACGTGTATGAGTAGCCGAAGAATGAGGTTCCTGAAGGACAACAAACAGCTTCGGAGCAAGTTTGCCCGTCTGTGGAAGCAATGGAATAAATGTGTATGTATGGGTGGTCCGTGAGCAGACTGTACAGCCACTACAATAACTTTAAAACCTCTATTTACAAGAGTGGGGCCCACAGACATCTCCTTGTTGAATTCACTTTCGTCGGCTTTGTGATATTTGCACTATTATCAGGTATTATTATTATTATCATCATCATCATTATTATTATTATTATTATATTACCAATACTACTTTTTCTTTCGCACTGTGATACAATTGTTTCTTTACTTTTCTGTTCTGAATGTACATTGTGTGAAACTACAAGTGTACTCTACGTATTTACTACTTTCAAAAAACCAAAGAAAAAGCAGACAAAATAGTGTCACGCATAATGTAGGTAAAAAATTGTCGTAGGTGATAATCGATCCCTGGGTACGGCGATCTCACGCTCTACGAACTCACCCACGCTACCCAGACGAACTCGTCACTCACTAATTTGGTATCCTTGTCCTCTGGTAGTTCTGGTGTTACTTTTAATTAACGTTTACGTCAGTTCTGATGGAAGGCAGCACATAGCACGAACTAAATAGGAGTTTTGGTTGATACTCTATCGATATACGACGTTGGTACAGCTCTGTATGTCTGACATTTGAAGGTTTGGGTGTGCGTTCTTATTGTAAGTGGAAATAATTAACATTTTACGTTATATCATAAAAATTTAGTCGCTCATAAGTAATGAATATCCGTGTAACATAACGAGTGTCAAGTGATTTGTTTTAAGCGTGTAATCGGTGTTGCACGCCTGGCAATTGTGGGTGTTGCTGCAGGATAGACAGGGAGAGAACGGTAATTGTAGACTGTGGGTTGGAACTTCACTGGCGTGACTAGTGAGGAACTCAACGAGGCTAGCCCGTGGAACTGTAGGCTCTACAAAAAAGGAAAGAGAACTGTGCCCTTCCGGCTGAATTAGAACAAGCTAAATTCGAACTAGATAGGTTTAAGGGGGGCAAAGGTTGTGGGAACTGGATAAAGGTAACCAGAAATGGGAGGAAGAGGAACAGCCCAAAAACTTCTTCGTCTACATTGGAGCTTACAGTATCGGAATAATTTGACTCGTTACCTGAAGTAGAAGATGTAGAGCCTCATTCAACTGTAGGTCACAATGAGGTGCAGTAGACTTCTAGCAAAGAAACGGAGCGTATGTCGGTATCAAAAGAGCAGGAAGAAAAGAGTCTTGCTGCTGGTAGTAGGCATAGGAAGGGAGTAGGCCAGATGGCACAGGGCAAACTAGGAGCAGGGTAAAAGTATGTGAAACCAGCTACCAGCCTTAGCCAGGTGACAGAGGATTTGTGCAAAGAGGGTTAGGTTACTGTAGCAGATGGAGCGGGCTACAGCCTGGCTGTGGACAGTAACTGCGGCGTTAGGGCTGAGCTGGACGAAATAGGAGCAACAGCTGCACACAAAAATGTGAGTTTTGTGGAGATCATTCAGTGTCACGACCAGCTCTGGGTTAACATTGCTATGAGCTGTGTCAACATTGAGTTGAGCAGGCTCTTCCTGACTGAAATGAAATCTCATATGAGCTCGGTGCCTGTTACAACAGCTGGACGCTAGACACGGCCTCCACCTGAATGGGAGAGGGAAAGGTAGGTTGGCTGAGCTTCAAGTAGATAATATTAAGAGAAACCAAGATCTCTGTTAGTCATACCTTCTTTACGATAGAACCATGATTCTGGGGTACCCTGTTTTGAAAGAAGTCAAAATAACACAAGAGCCCCATAAATTGCTTAAGATTTCACAAAAAAGTATGGTTAGCTTGATTCCTTACTATGTTGTCACATTGCAATAACTAGATAACAGTCTGTGGTGACTTTAGTGAAATCTACATTTGTGATAGGAAAAATGATCTGGAAATCTTATTTGGATCCTACAATTTCATTTTCGTAACTACGTATGCAAAAATGAGGGATAAATACGGTAGGATCTTAACTTATAAGGTTTCCTTTGATGAAGCTCAAAGCAAGTAAATAACTGTTTACCTAGCACCAAATGCTCTCTCTGATCATGAGACACAGTTAGTTAGGATAAATAACTTTGTGCCTTACAGTGCAGATAATTCTCAACGGAACTCAGAATAATTAATGATTCCATGAAAAACGTTTTTAAGTACATTTTGGAATGAAATTTGTAGTGAACCAAATGCTAACATTATTTGAAAACAGTTTTTCACATAACCCAAACAAGAGGGACATTAAACAGCCATGTAAAAAAAAAAAAAAAAACGATCACTCGAGGGACTAAAGTAGCTTGTTAAAGGAAAAGAAAAATGTGTCTGTTGGCGAGAAAAAGTAAAAATCCTGTAGTAGCTGCACACTACAAGTGCACGTAATGCCAGAAATCAATAATTCTGACAACAGACTTAAGGCTTTGTAGAGTGCAGTGAAATGAGAGGCAGGGTGACCAGCCACTGTACAGGATAACAACATCACCACTGAGCTCAACGGTAGGGCTATAAATGATGTCACAGTGAACAAATATGATTAATAATCTTTTTTAAGTATAGTAGAAAGTATCATCATGAATTTGTTCTCTCAAAAATAAAAGTTCATCTGGTTTTGATGGTGTTTCCAGCACAGTGCTAAAGGTTACTTCTCCCCCCATGAACCATAGACCTTGCCGTTGGTGGGGAGGCTTGCGTGCCTCAGCGATACAGATGGCCGTACCGTAGGTGCAACCACAACGGAGGGGTATCTGTTGAGAGGCCAGACAAACGTGTGGTTCCTGAAGAGGGGCAGCAGCCTTTTCAGTAGTTGCAGGGGCAACAGTCTGGATGATTGACTGATCTGGCCTTGCAACATTAACCAAAACGGCCTTGCTGTGATGGTACTGCGAACGGCTGAAAGCAAGGGGAAACTACAGCCGTAATTTTTCCCGAGGACATGCAGCTTTACTGTATGATTAAATGATGATGGCATCCTATTGGGTAAAATATTCCGGAGGTAAAATAGTCCCCCATTCGGATCTCCGGGTGGGAACTACTCAGGAGGATGTCGTTATCAGGAGAAAGAAAACTGGCGTTCTACGGATCGGAGCGTGGAATGTCAGATCCCTTAATCGGGCAGGTAGGTTAGAAAATTTAAAAAGGGAAATGGATAGGTTAAAGTTAGATATAGTGGGAATTAGTGAAGTTCGGTGGCAGGAGGAACAAGACTTCTGGTCAGGTGACTACAGGGTTATAAACACAAAATCAAATAGGGGTAATGCAGGAGTAGGTTTAATAATGAATAGGAAAATAGGAATGCGGGTAAGCTACTACAAACAGCATAGTGAACGCATTATTGTGGCCAAGATAGATACGAAGCCCACACCTACTACAGTAGTACAAGTTTATATGCCAACTATCTCTGCAGATGATGAAGAAATTGAAGAAATGTACGATGAAATAAAAGAAATTACTCAGATAGTGAAGGGAGACGAAAATTTAATAGTAATGGGTGACTGGAATTCGAGTGTAGGAAAAGGGAGAGAAGGAAACATAGTAGGTGAATATGGATTGGGGCTAAGAAATGAAAGAGGAAGCCGCCTAGTAGAATTTTGCACAGAGCACAACTTAATCATAGCTAACACTTGGTTTAAGAATCATGAAAGAAGGTTGTATACGTGGAAGAACCCTGGAGATACTAAAAGGTATCAGATAGATTATATAATGGTAAGACAGAGATTTAGGAACCAGGTTTTAAGTTGTAAGACATTTCCAGGGGCAGATGTGGACTCTGACCACAATCTATTGGTTATGACCTGTAGATTAAAACTGAAGAAACTGCAAAAATGTGGGAAATTAAGGAGATGGGACCTGGATAAACTGAAAGAACCAGAGGTTGTACAGAGTTTCAGAGAGAGCATAAGGGAACAATTGACAGGAATAGGGGAAAGAAATACAGTAGAAGAAGAATGGGTAGCTCTGAGGGATGTAGTAGTGAAGGCAGCAGAGGATAAAGTAGGTACAAAGACGAGGGCTGCTAGAAATCCTTGGGTAACAGAAGAAATATTGAATTTAATTGATGAAAGGAGAAAATATAAAAATGCAGTACATGAAGCAGGCAAAAAGGAATACAAACGTCTCAAAAATGAGATCGACAGGAAGTGCAAAATGGCTAAACAGGGATGGCTAGAGGACAAATGTAAGGATGTAGAAGCTTATCTCACTAGGGGTAAGATAGATACTGCCTACAGGAAAATTAAAGAGACCTTTGGAGAGAAGAGAACCACGTGTATGAATATCAAGAGCTCAGATGGCAGCCCAGTTCTAAGCAAAGAAGGGAAGGCAGAAAGGTGGAAGGAGTATACAGAAGGTTTATACAAGGGCGATGTACTTGAGGACAATATTATGGAAATAGAAGAGGATGTAGATGAAGACGAAATGGGAGATACGATACTGCGTGAAGAGTTTGACAGAGCACTGAAAGACCTGAGTCGAAACAAGGCCCCCGGAGTAGACAACATTCCATTAGAACTACTGACGGCCTTGGGAGAGCCAGTCATGACAAAACTCTACCAGCTGGTGAGCAAGATGTATGAGACAGACGAAATACCCTCAGACTTCAAGAAGAATATAATAATTCCAATCCCAAAGAAAGCAGGTGCTGACAGATGTGAAAATTAACGAACTATCAGTTTAATAAGCCACGGCTGCAAAATACTAACGCGAATTCTTTACAGACGAATGGAAAAACCGGTAGATGCAGACCTCGGGGAAGATCAGTTTGGATTCCGTCGAAACGTTGGAACACGTGAGGCAATACTGACCTTACGACTTATCTTAGAAGAAAGATTAAGAAAAGGCAAACCTACGTTTCTAGCATTTGTAGACTTAGAGAAAGCTTTTGACAATGTTGACTGGAATACTCTTTTTCAAATTCTAAAGGTGGCAGGGGTAAAATACAGGGAGCGAAAGGCTATTTATAATTTGTACAGAAACCAGATGGCAGTAATAAGAGTCGAGGGGCATGAAAGGGAAGCAGTGGTTGGGAAAGGAGTGAGACAGGGTTGTAGCCTCTCCCCGATGTTATTCAATCTGTATATTGAGCAAGCAGTAAAGGAAACAAAAGAAAAATTCGGAGTAGGTATTAAAATTCATGGAGACGAAGTAAAAACTTTGAGGTTCGCCGATGACATTGTAATTCTGTCATAGACGGCAAAGGACTTGGAAGAGCAGTTTAACGGAATGGACAGTGTCTTGAAAGGAGGATATAAGATGAACATTAACAAAAGCAAAACGAGGATAATGGAATGTAGTCAAATTAAATCGGATGATGCTGAGGGAATTAGATTAGGAAATGAGACACTTAAAGTAGTAAAGGAGTTTTGCTATTTAGGAAGTAAAATAACTGATGATGGTCGAAGTAGAGAGGATATAAAATGTAGACTGGCAATGGCAAGGAAAGCGTTTCTGAAGAAGAGAAATTTGTTAACATCGAATATAGATTTATGTATCAGGAAGTCGTTTCTGAAAGTATTTGTTTGGAGTGTAGCCATGTATGGAAGTGAAACATGGACGATAACTAGTTTGGACAAGAAGAGAATAGAAGCTCTCGAAATGTGGTGCTACAGAAGAATACTGAAGATAAGGTGGATAGATCACGTAACTAATGAGGAGGTATTGAATAGGATTGGGGAGAAGAGAAGTTTGTGGCACAACTTGACTAGAAGAAGGGATCGGTTGGTAGGACACGTTTTGAGGCATCAAGGGATCACAAATTTAGCATTGGAGGGCAGCGTGGAGGGTAAAAATCGTAGAGGGAGACCGAGAGATGAGTACACTAAGCAGATTCAGAAGGGTGTAGGTTGCAGTAGGTACTGGGAGATGAAGCAGCTTGCACAGGATAGAGTAGCATGGAGAGCTGCATCAAACCAGTCTCAGGACTGAAGACAACAACAACAACAATTGTAAGACCCGTCTTATCCTAAATATGTAATGCATCACTAACTTAAGGTATTTTTTCAGAGTGGCTGAAATCTGCCGTTGGCAAAACCCTTTTACGAAAGAAGACAGAACAGATGTCAACGACTACCGACCTCGCTTCACCGTTGACATCATTTTTCACAATTTTTGAGAATGTGATATATTCTAGGACAGTATATCTCCTTAGAACAATTACATCCTTAGCACATATCAATTTGGATTTCAGAAAAGTTGCCCTAATGGGAACGCCATCTACATGTTCACTCACCAAATTTCAGAAGCATTAAATTATTGTACAAAATAGTGCCAGATCGTGTTTTCTGCTACCTATCTAAGGCACTGGACTGAATGAATCAAAATCTTCTAAATAAATTCAAGTTGTTTGGGATTGATGGTATAGACAACCAATGGATAATGTCGAATGTAACCAAAAGAATTGAAAAGTTTTACTACTAATTCAACCAAAATAATCTGGGGACATCTTGACACAAGAAACAGACTTAGTTCTTTTTGCAGGCGAGGCTAGTACTGCCAGCAATCCGAGACGCAGACAAAACCAGAAGACATTTACACAATTGTTCACTGTAGTCACCACAGACCATTAAACTAGTTGCCACTTTTCTGTGAATGGTCTCACCCTCAATTTTAAAAAGACACAAGGTATTCAGTTTACACATCTAGTGGCACTACAAAAATGGTAAGACTTCAATTTTCCTAAGAGTTCATACTGACGAGAATTTAAACTAGAAAAGCACATTTTGGAACTTCTAAGATAACTTAGTTCAGCCAGAGTTGCACTAAGAATGACGGCAACTCTTGCAGAGAGACGAATAAGTAAGTTGACACGTACTGCGCAGTTGTATTCGATTCGATGTCAATTGAAGTAATGTTCCTGGGTAACTCATCTTTAAAAAAGAAAAAAATGTGCTGTAAGAATAATATGTTTGTGTCATCCATGATCATCTTGTGGACGTCTGTTTAAGTAGTTGGGCATCCTGACTACTGATTTACAGTATATTTATTCCCTCATGAAGTTTGTTGTTCAAAAGGAAAACACGCACACACTGCACAGCACATTTACGTTATTTTGTGGGTCACTCATGCAGGGCATCCTCATCCCCATTCCCTCCTCCCCACTGATACCGGACTCAACATCAGCAATGAGGGCTGCTGCTGGGCAATGGCCCACAAGTGGCTGGCGAAGGCAGCGTCCTGGGAATAGTTTCGGAGCTGCATCCAAAAGCTGGGTCCAACTACATCTGTGTGACATCCACATGTTGCTATAGTCAGGAATATTATTAGGAATACATTTACTATATGGTACATATGATGACGATATTTGGTGTGGATCCACCTGCACGAAGTCCAGCATAACCGTTGGGGTGGATCCAATGGTGCAAGAAAAGTTCGTGACTGATTTTCGGTATGGATACACCGATGTATGACCTGCCGCCGACACTGCTGAACCAATGCCGACCACAACTCCTCCCAGCACTGCCTCCAGCATCTGTGCAGGGGAGTGAGGGTGCACCGAAAGAGACCAACAAACAAAATAGTGTAACTGTGGTATGTGTGTGTGTGCGTGTGCGTGCGTGTGTGTGTGTGTGTGTGTGTGTGTGTGTGTGTGTGTGTGTGTGTGTGTGTGTGCGCGTGTGTGAGTGTGTGAGCGCGCGCGCGTGTATGCGCGTGTATGCGCGCGCGAGAGAGAGTGGATGTGTGTGTGTATTTGTTTACAGCATAATGATGTTAGCAGTCTAGCCCCACAGCAATCCATGTACATACTTCTATCTTTATGCAGTGGCTGAGGAACTTAGATTTGATATTTGGAGCAAGAAGAATAATCTGTATATAGCCTGTCTGAGTTGGGGGTCTGTATCACAATTGGATGGTAGAAAAAACAATAAGAGCATATGTGCACTTGCACATTTACATATGCTATATTGAAAAATGTGACAAACATGAAAATATATCTAAAAACGAAAAAAGTAAAAAAATTAATAAAATATGCATACATGTTCATATAGAATATCTGTATTTACCCATATGAAGTATTCGAAATTTTTCGTGAAATAAGCACTAAATCAAAGTGTCTAGAGATCTCTTAGATACTTTGACGCTCTCAGCGTTTTGCCTAATTTCTTAACGATTTATCTTGCTTTTAACCATTTTTTTCTATTGTTCTCTCTGACAACTGTGGAAAATTTACTGCGTCGACACATACAATTTTGTGTTTTGGTGGAGGGTGAATGTGCAATGGTGAACGGACGACGATCGAAGTCGAATACTTTTGTAGGTTCCCGACCATTAGCCCTGGACCACTTAGCTTTCTTTCTCCTAAACCTTCCGGTTTAGACAAAACTGGGCTAGTGATCCGGTACCTACAAAAGTATTCTACTTTAACCCAATCTCTCAGTTAAAATTTCTCTCAAAAAAAATTCTCACGCTAACGCAAGCATTCACCTTCGCTCACCGTCGTTCACACTCAGACGTATTTTTTATTTTTTCTTTAATCACCATTAAATTTTGTATCTTGTAAATGGACGCCAGCAACTACTCCACAACAATCTACACTGCTGAAGAGAAAGAGCAAATGGACTCAGAAAACAATAGCTCTACAACGGTCTACACTGTTGAGATAACAGAAATGATTTACAACAGACCTCATTTAATGGCTTTATTTGAATCAGAAGATGAATACGATGATTATGTATATGTTGTCCGCCCCCGGTAGCTGAGTGGTCAGCGCGACAGAATGTCAATCCTAAGGGCCCAGGTTGGATTCACGGCTGGGTCGGAGATGTTCTCCGCTCAGGGACTGCGTGTTGTGTTGTCCTAATCATCATCATTTCATCCCCATCAACGCGCAAGTAGCCGAAGTGGCGTCAAATCGAAAGACTTGCAACAGGCCAACGGTCTACCCGAAGGCAGGCGCTAGTCACACGACATTATTATTATAATATGTTTACTTTTCTGATTATGATGAAGATGACAATAATGAGTAGTGTCCATACGGCAGTGTATCTACTTGATTTTCCAGATTTTTTTGTTGTCGTGTGGACTCAGTGCCTTCTTGTTTATTTCAACTGTGTAGATTTCGTGTCTTTCACTTCGAATCATATTAATCCTTCTGTACTGTTCTCTATCGTTGAACAGGCAGTCTTAATAATCTTCCAAGCTGATTCTCTTTTTGATCACACGTTTCTTAACTCCTTTTGATTTCTTCTCCACCTTGTCACCAAGCTTGTAGGCGTACGTCTTCGCCCTTAGGCCATAGAACTCTTCCATAATTCTTCCGTTGCACTCATCCTTCATTTCTCCTACAACTTTCTTGTTTACTTGAGGAATGCCGTATATACAGGGTGAGTCACCTAACATTACCGCTGGATATATTTCGCAAACCACATCAAATACTGACGAATCGATTCCACAGACTGAATGTCAGGAGAGGGGCTAGTGTAATTGGTTAATACAAACCATAACAAATGCACAGAAGTATGTTTTTTAACACAAACGTACGTTTTTTTTAAATGGAACCCCGTTAGTTTTGTTAGCACATCTGAACATATAAACAAATACGTAATCAGTGCCGTTTGTTGCATTATAAAATGTTAATTACATCCGAAGATATTGTAACCTAAATTTGACGCTTGAGTATCACTCCTCCGCTGTTCGATCCTGTGTATCGGAGAGCACCGAATTACGTAGGGATCCAAAGGGAACGGTGATGGACCTTAGGTACAGAAGAGACTGGAACAGCACATTACGTCCACATGCTAACCCCTTTTTATTTGTCTTTTTCACTGACGCACATGTACATTACCATGAGGGGTGAGGTACACGTACACACGTGGTGTCCGTTTTCAATTACGGAGTGGAATAGAGTGTGTCCTGACATGTCAGGCCAATAGATGTTCAATGTCGTGGCCATCATTTGCTGCACACAATTGCAAATTTCTGGCGTAATGAATGTCGTACATGCCGCAGTACATCTGGTGTAATGTCGCCGCAGGCTGCCACAATATGTTGTTTCATATCCTCTGGGGTTGTAGGCACATCACGGTACACATTCAAGACGCGAACCACCGCCCCTAACTGACCATTCTTTACAGGGCAGCAACAGTACTCATTACGCTGAACCAAAATCACACAGCTTACTTCTAATCATATTATGTTATCCGTGCTGGAAACCTTAATCGTAGATATGTTACTAATTGAAATTTAATTATTACAACTTGTACCAAGAACAATACGTTTTGGGTGATCTTCAGTGTGTCGCTGCCTTCAAATTGCCTACTCTCACAATACGCAAGTTACAATAGTTCTTTTGCTACGAATATGATGTTTCTAATTATTTTATTGGAACGAATCACATAGCTAACAACGGGTTTTCCAGTGATTCTCAGTTTGCTGGTGCTCAGAAACGGCATATGTACATACAGACTAGGAATGAATGCCAATATGGCACCTAACAACTCTGTACTGAAGGGAGATGGCGTGCTTGTGACGTAGGTGGCGTTGTGCCGTCTCATTCGTCAACGCCCAGACGCACGCTCAGAACATTTGACGTGCCAGATATTGCTCTGCACGTTCGGAAAGACTGTCGAGCGTGCTATTCCACGCTGTGACGTCACAAAGTCGGCACACTCAATGCTTAGATGCACGGTCCGTGTGCCGACGGCTTAACGGCAGACTCACAGGAGACGCGCGGGCTAACGTCCTCTGGGTCGCCAGCACACAGCACACAGCACACAGCATCGCCGCCGAAGACTCGAGGGATGGACACTGAGTTCGAGTCTGTCACACCGAGTGAGTTCCACTCATCGAGCCAGTCACTGAGTCGAAGCCGCAGTCACAGCGTCTAGCTCAGAGAGAGGCAGCACGTAGCAACCAATATAATGTACGTGGTGGACTATGTACTTCAGCGGCAGTGAGGCTAACGTTGACTGTGCAGGGGAGCTTGTACTGTAGCACATACAAGCTTAAGTAGCTCTCTGTTTATGAATAAAGCACCCTGTCAATTTATGAGTGCATTTTGTGTTACATAAAGAGGATACCGGCTACCAAACACCATCTCCTCCTCTCTCCTATGACACAACTCTACAGAGATAACGAGACGACATAAAACCAGTAATACAATTCAGTAATGAAACAAAGAGTGTGTCAATAATGGGAAGACAAACTCTCCCCCTTCCATTTCATACAATGGAATAACCACACTCTGCTACGACTGAAACGGACTTTCATTGCCGGCGGTAGGAATTCGTGGAAGGGCCATGCCCCGGGTTCAACATTACTTGTGGTTCACAACATCTAGATTTATTTCGTGAAAATATTTACAATTTCTCTTTACAATGATATGAAGCGAAAAGTAAAAAAGTGTCGGAAGGGCATAAAAATTTAATTTTAAATTTACCCCTTTTAAAAAAATTACAATAAGATCAACACCCATAATCACAAAGCGCCAGAAGGCTTGGAAATTTTTTACTGTTACATTAAGGTCAAGATCAATACAGATCTCCAGAAGGCTTAGAAATATTTCATTTCCAAAAATTAAAAAAATACAGCTTAACAGAAATAGATCAGTCGACATAAAAGTTCTCTGCGTACGGTACCGCGTCATAATGTATAAAACTACTGCTGCTGCTGAAATAGATCAATATATATATTATTTATCGACATGTTTCGAGGGAATACCTCATCTTTAGGCTAAATGGCAATAACAAAGTGAGTGGCCGTCACAAAACATCAGTCCAGCTTCCAAAGTGACATCGCCTCTTACTGAGTTTTCTCTTCTTCCACAGGATGACCACAGCATTTACGAAAACATCAGTATGAGCTTATTGTAAAGTTGTTTTTGTAATGCTATTTAGCCTGAAGATGAGGAATCCCTCGAAAAAGGTAGCTAAATAAATAATATAATAGTTAACAAAGTTTGTCACTGGTACTTGTAATATAAAAAAACTTTACATATTTCTTGAGGCGGTCACAGTCGAAAAATGGTCTAAATGGCTTCAAATTCTTTAGTTGGAGACTGTCCAGCATATGAAAGAACCAACAGAAATGGGGAAAGACTCACAGATTTTGGTAAACAATTTAACCTAAAACTAACGTCGACATTTTTCAAGAAACTAGCTATCACCTAATCCAAATCAAGGTGAATATCAATTGGACCATATGGCAATAACGAATGCAATTACAAGGAAATCTTCGATGTCAGAATGAGGAAGGGGCTAAACATAGACTCAGACCATTATGTTCCAACCGAAGAAACCAAAACCAACAAGATTTCCAAGAGTGAACACTAAATTTCACACGCAAAATCAGGACAAATTCTGTGATATACTAAACACAAGAAAAATGGATGATTGTGAAGAAATTAAAGAAACAATGCTAGAATCAGTTAAAGAAATGGGACAACCAAGAAGAATACCAAGATACAGATGTTGGAACGAGCTGTGTGATGAATCAACAGACAATCGACTTAAGGCATGGAAAAAATGGAACAGTAATAAGAAACATGAAGAAAGGAAAAGGACAGCAAAAATCGTCAGATCAGTGAAAAGAAGATGTAACAAAGACAGGTTAGAAGAAATGGATTCAGGCTTTAGAAGGAACAACACTAGAGACTTCTATAAGACTTTCAAAGAAGTCTTAACAGGATTCTGGTCACCAAGTTTACATTTTAAAGATAAAAATGGAAAAAATTATTTTAAGCAATAAAGAGGACTGTCAAATTTTAGCGAATACTTCAAAAATGTATTAAATTGTGAAGACCCTAATGAAGAATTATACTTTGAAAAACCACAACATGAAAATCCACCATCGGAACCACCTACTGTAGAAGAAATAGAAAAGATTATCAAAGCATTGAAGAATAACAAAGCACCAGCAGAGAAAGGGATAGTAGCAGAAATGTGAAAACTAGGGGGCTTTCCCGCATGACAGAAAATTCACATAGTAATTAAAGACATTTGGACAAAAGGAATCATACCCAGTGACTGCAAACAAACATTGATTCATAAAAAAAGGAGATAAAAGACACCAACTACACGGGTATACCCTTGTTACCAGTAATAAACAAAATACTGTCAAACGCACTTTTAAATAGAATAGAGAAACAACCGGGACCTAATATAGGAGATTATCAAGCAGGATGTAGAAATGCTAGATCATGTGCAGACGCAGATGCTTGATCTGTTACACGAGATTGCTGAAAAGACAGGGCTAAAAACATCCTATGGAAAAAAAAACTGAGTATATAGAACACAAACTTAATACAGAAAAGCTTATGAGAAATAAGTATAGAAAAATTAAAAGAATTTATAAATTCAAATGCCTATCGGAGTGGATCCAAGCCAATTAAGTGGATAACACAACAAACAAAGAAAGAATAAAAAATTGGAATTTGCACTTAAATTAACACAAAACTAGTACAATAAGAAGTCAGAAGCCATAAAAGCGAAGATTAGACGTTATAATTCAGTTATTAGGACGCAAGCAACGTATGGATCAGTGCCTAACATTGAATAAGAAAGGCGAATTAAGAGAACTAGAAAAAAGAGAGAGAGAAATAATAAAAAAAATTCAAAGTCCTAAGAAAAACAATGAAATAGGTGGATTAAAAGGATAAATGAAGATTTATACAAAAATACAGAAAAGATCACAGATACAATGAGAAAGAGACGGCTAAAATGTTATGGACATTTAAAAACAATGGAAGAAACTCGGATTACAAAGAGAAATTTTAATTGCGTTAATAAGCTGAAAGAAAACTGTAGGATGGATAGAAGCAGTAAAGAAAGATGCGAACAAAATAGGTGCTACAGAAGAAACAATACGTGACAGGAATCACTTCAGGCTACTGATGGAAAACGCAAACTGTGAAGAAGATGAGCCAAAACCTCGACCCAAGAGAGTGTGGACAGATGAGCACAGACGAGCAGTTGGAGAGAAAATGAAGAAATACCGGGAAGAAAGGAAGGAAAACAAAACACCCAAGTCTTAAGTTCTATGCGGTGCATAGCTGGCCAAATTCATAAGTGTGTGTGTGTGTGTGTGTGTGTGTGTGTGTCGAACTAAACTTGCAATACAGTTTAACTTGGTGGAAATTAGTAACTGTTTGATGGTTGAAACTTCTTCCCTACTTGCACAATTTTGAGGCTCGATTCCGGGAGGGGACAGCAGACAAGGGAAAATTTAACGAGGAATAGAAAATCGAGAAGGTGCCCGGAACAGAGCATCGCAATAAGCATAAGAACTTAAGTGAGCGACGACATGCAGTCCTAAGTCGGCACGGAACAGTGCTCCCAGTGAGGTGCCAGCCAGCACCAGCCCACGGCCAGAACTGCGCCCGCCTCCTCTGCCGTCGTCAAGCCAGACGGCTGGTGGGGCGTACCACAGGAATTGGTCAGCTGATCGGACAGTCAGGAGCTGGATCAGCACACAGCGTAGCCAACCGGCCCAGCCTGCAGAACTGACAACCTGGTATTGGGGTTAGGTTAACTTCGACAGTAACCACGTAAAGCACAAGAATAATTCACCACTTGAACCTTCTGAAAACCTGTTGCCTTTCTGTAAAAAAAATTATAAGCACTTAAATAAAATTACAACGCCCAAGTATAAGAAGAAATCAAAGACAACTGTAATAAAACTATTAATGTCCCCAGAACTCTGAAAAATATAATATATGTATACTGACAGACATTTAAAGAAGAGGGTAACACTTGGCCACAAGACTAATCTAAGGTAATTACAAGTTACCTCCACAAATCCAGGAGTCCGACAGCGTTGAGATGGACTACTCATTCAAAAATTTCACTAGATATAATTACTGCACCTGCATTCATCAAAAGTCCACAGTGTCCACTACAAGACAGCCATCCATCTCCCTGTGCAACCAGGGCTAACGAACACCCCGCTGGCTGAAAACACAATGCAACAAAAAGCTTCGACAACTCGGCGCAGTGAGACTCCTACTAGTACGACCCCACCAAAAGACAGTACCACGAGCCAGTCGACAACACTACAACCAGTCGCTGGGCAGCAGCAGGGACGAATTGCGTGTAATCAGGGGGCACAGCGGCGGCACAACAAGTCGGTCAGTTCCAACAACATTAACACTGGTTTACGCACAGTATCTTCCGTAATACGCGTCACAAGTTTCCTATGATGTTACACCATCTAGTAATGTGGTGGTGGCTTACCAGGGGAATTTTCTATTGAGGTATGGAACTTCTCATATATACATTGATCGACCAAAACGTTATAACCAGCTGCTTAATAGCTTGTACGTCCGTCTAAGGAACGTATCTGTGTATCACGGGTCCAACAATTTGTTGGTAGATTTGTTCAAGTATGTGGCATCACATGTGTACGCACAGTTCATGTTATTCGCGTAAATAACGAGCCGCCGATTTGTGTACGTGGTGATGGCGCTAATAGCGACGCAGATGGGTGGGATAGGATTTACATCAGGCGAATCTGGTCGCCGAGAAATCAACGTTAGTTCATTCCAAGGCTCCTCAAACCACTGTAGCACGGTTCTGACGCCTAGACACGGACAATTAGACTCCTGAGAGGTGGCATCGCTGTCGGGGAAGACAGCAAGCGCGAAGGGGTGCAGGTACTACGCAGCACTCAGCGTGCCTTCCATTACTGCCTTCGGTCCCACGTAAAAGCAGGAGAATGTCTACCTGTTCGCACCACACTGCGCCCGTGGCGCCTGCACGTTGGAGCCGACGCTCACCTCGATGACGCTGTTTGTGGAGACGACCAGAGACGTAATGTAGCAACAATGTGACTCACCGAAGAGACACTACGTTTCCATTGATCGACGGCCGAATCCAGATGGTCCCCTGCCCATTGGAATCGTAACTGATAACGTCGTTGGGTGAACATACAGCGGTGGTTTGCCGCAGAGGGCCATGTTCAACAATGTATGGTGGACAGTGTGATCCAAAACACATGTGTGTGCATCAGCGTTGTGCTGTTTCGGCAGAGATGCCACAGATCACATCCAACCTACTTTACAGAGCAGACAAGCCTCTGAACCGCACATTCTCTGAAGAGTCACGGATGTCCAACCGACCATTCAGCACCTTTTGGTAGTTACACTGACCTACATCTTTCCGTAGAAGCTCACGACAGTAGCACGTGAACATTCCACCAGCTTCGCCGTTTTCGAGATACTCGTTGACAGGCTGTGCTTAATAATAATCTGCCATTTGTTAAAGTCACTTATGGCAGTGGATTTCCCCATTTGCAGCCCATACCTTCACTACGATGATCCCCCATCCGTGTCTGCTCTGCTAACATATTTTCGTTACCGCCTCATGTGCCCACAAAGCCACCAGGCGGCATCCCACGTGCCGGTGGGTTGTGGTCATAACGTTTTGGCTCAACAGTGCGCAGTAACTTTGGTTGGAGGTTGGTAGTGGTTACAGAATTTATTGTGATGTCATTAACAGGGCCTGATGTCATTGTTTCTGCCAACGTGTTCATTTCTAAGACACACACTATGACGTTCAAAAATGGTTCAAATGGCTCTGAGCACTATGGGACTTAACATCTGAGGTCATCAGTCCCCAAGAACTTGGACCTATTTAAACCCAACTAACCTCAAGACATAACACACATCCATGCCCAAGGCAGGATTCGAACCTGCGACCGTAGCGGTCGTGCTGTTCCAGACTGAAGCGCCTAGAACCGCACGGCCCACTGTCACGTCACACACACACACACACACACACACACACACACACACACACACACACTAGTAATAAACCGATGACTTAGCAGTGGTAAACAGTTCAAACACAACACGACGCAACATGACGCGATGTGACGTGATGCAAAGCTGATGTGATGTCGGGAGCAGTGGAATGGAACTCACGTCGGCGGATAAAATTTCGAAAAATACGAAAAATTGGAAAAGAATACGTAAAGTTTCAAAAATATGGAAAATGTGAAAATGGGTGAATAATACGTAAAACTGGAGAAAAACCGAGAAAATATGGACAAATACATAAAGTTGTGGAAGAATGATAGGACTTTTTATCTCATGGTGTGTGGGCTCCGTTGGTGCCTAGGATGACATATTAAATTTTTACTAACAAATACAACTCAGGCGACATTACATAACACAGTAACTTGTTACTAACAAATAGATACACCTCGATCGTCTCCCTAATCTACCCAGGTCCAGAAGGAATGCCTCCCATTCAAATGTCCCAGTCATAAAAGATGAAGATGGGGTCCTCGATCATTATTGATTGAGAAGAAGGAGAGATGTGGGAGTTCCCCTGGGTGATTCTGATGATTTCCTGGTGGTTCCTTGGGCTAAGGGATGTGTCTGGTATCAACTCCGTATCCATTTTGGGAGGCGGTTCACAGCATGTTTAAGAGCCTTACGATAGCCTGAAAACCTCGGATGAAGAGAAGGAGGTATATAGGCTGGCCAATCGCAGAAGCAAGTCAGTTAACGAAGGAACCCACTTGCTGCGGAAGTACTGATGGCAAAGAACAGATTCCTCGGTCGAGTCGGCACACGGTTCTGGCTTTACGTCCGCCGTTGACGCCTACCGTATCATTTGAAGAAAATGCTCGGATGTTCCCTTCCATCACATCCCTTGGCTGTAATGTCCTCTTTGACGTAAACTCGTTAACCGCGGTCGGTGTACGGGACCCCAGTGTGGCCGCGGGCACAGACTCTGGCGGGCGACACGCTACTGAAACAGGCATCTCTGAGCTGTGGGAACAAGCGAGTGCTGCGCGCTGCGCCTGTTCTGCACGGCTATGGCGCCGCGTAAATAAATGATGGCTTTAGGAAAGGGGTTTCACTTGATTGTTAATAACAGTTACAGAAAAAAACACTTAAAACCATACTCACTAGAGTTAAATGATTAACATTGCCATTTTGGCCAAATGATGAGCTTATACACCATAGTTCTAATATTAACGTAAGCAAATTCACATAAAAATGTGACTTTCCTGATTTAGTGAAACTTGTTCATTAATTATTATAGGAATTAGGTTCCACTTACAAACAGGAGTGAGACTACTGAAGGCTACCAAGTTACAAGAACCTGGCGGAAATCGAGATTTTGCACTGAACGCCCTTTTCCTGGATCGTACTTGCCGAGGATACCTTGCGCTGTTTCCAGACCAAGTAACGTTGCTAGCGGCCGTCTGTGGTGAGAACCTAGGGGGTGTTGACATCAAACACTGTGGCTTCCTTCAGAAAGCCCGCCTGGACTGTGGAGGAACCACCGTGCCGGCCGAACATAGGCCGCTTCATTCTCGCGCGGCATCTTTTGGGCGGTGCATGCGGACCAGCGGATCTATTCTTTCCGCCTACACAGCTTTTTCGAGTTCCGTTCGGCACTGCATCACATCGCCGATTGACACTCCAGAAACAAATGTTCGGCAGAAACGAAAGCAGCATCGGGACGGCTCGAAGCTAACGCTTCAAGACTACATAAAATATTTCTTATGAGACAGGCGCTATCACACATTTCTGTACGCCGCCGGTAGCTGAGTGGTCACCGCGACAGAATGTCTATCCTAAAGGCCCGGGTTCGATTCCCGACTGGGTCAGAGATTTACTCCGCTGAGGGACTGGGTGTTGTGTTGTCCTAATCATCATCATTTCATCCTCATCGACGCGCAAGTCGTCGAAGCGGCGTCAAATCGATAGACTTGCACTAGGCGAACGCTCTACCCGACGGGAGGCCCTAGTCACACGACAATTACATTTACACCAGACCTTTCTCCCACGATTGTCTCGTCTGCCTGACGACAAAGAGAAGAGGCTGGGTAGCATGCGATTAGTAGCGAGCATCTGCAGCGCGTCACTCTGTCCACGTGTTTAGGGGAACTAGTAAGAAGCGATATCAAACGGTGCGCACAAAAAAATTACCAGCAGAGCGGGGAACAGAAGACTTAGCTTTGTTGAAACGGTTCTGGCAAAGTGCCTTGCACGTGTTATAGAAAGCGCACACTAGATCCTAGTGTAACAGCTTCTTCAATACTGGTGCAGACTTTAAAGCCTAAGTTAGACAGGCACGATAACAGAAGCAGAACGAATTCAGAGACGCGCTGTCAGGATCGTAACAGACAGCTGTAGCAAATGCGACAGAAATACTCGCAAATTGGCGTATTTCTGAGGAAGGAGGCTAAATTTAGAGAATTTGAGGAAAACCGTGCAATCCATTCTGCTGACACACTGTGTCACTGTAGCATATCGCGTGAAGGTAAAGCGAGAACGTCTGGAGCGCGCACAACAGGCGTATGGTTTTCCCTCGCTCAGTACGAGAATGGAATTGGACAGCAAATCGCGAACATCGGTAGGAAGTACTCTTGTTGGGGAACGAAGACTTCTATGCCATCTGTCGAGAACTGCAAACATCACTCCAGGAGAGCGCCATCCCTTAGCGACAGCATCCAACTTGATCTTGTACGCAATCTCGTGACAGAAGGCAAAACCACGAACTCACTATGACAGAAGCAGTAGCTACGAACTTGGGGAGGCTGCGCCGGAAGCAGACGACTTCGCGTTCGAACGCGACGGGTTTCGTCAGCCAAATAAACGCCTTCGATGGTTCTACAGCTGCAGAAGAAGTCTAACACTTCCAGGTACGCCTACAGGAAACATTGGAAGAGTTGGCCCGACTCAACGATACAATACAGGACTTGCTGGATGACTCTGAATACGAAGCCGGCACAGAAGCCAGTGGGGAATACACTGATAAATGCAAACGCGCCCTCTGAAAGGCGAAAGGACTTTTAGGAGGGGCGCGCTCAGGGGACAGAAATGCGAAGCCAGCGGCCCAATAACACGACTTTATGGACACAAAATTGCCTACTATCAAACTGCACCCATTCTCAGGGGACACAGAAGGTTGGCCTCGATTTTGGGGGCAGTTCTTAGCTTCTATAGACTACAATCTGATAGTGTCAACTATGAACAATCTACCTGACAGCAAATTTTGAAATCCAAATATGAGGATAAGAACAGAATTATCCAAAGTCACCTGGATTTCTTGGAGAATCTTAACACTTCGACTTCCGGAGGCTCTCAATTCCATAAGCGCACCCAAGTACCACGAGCCCTAGGTGAAAATGTGGACTGTTGTGGGAGAGCGCTTGCACCCAAACTTCTTCGAGCCTTTCCTGAAGAAATCTGCAAAAATTGGCTTTCGCATGCCTGAAGGCAAAAGATTGAAGAAGCGAACCTTACCCGCCTTTGGAGTTCTTAAACGAAGAGGTGGAAGGAGCTATCAACACACGCAAAATTCGTGGAGAAACTGTTCCACACGAAAATTATGTACCAACAGTATCTATCTTCCATGTAAATGTTAAAACGAAGAGGGACAAGAAGAAACAACAGCCCTTCTGCGTGTATTGCGACGAAAGAGGGCACTGGGGCCAAGGCTGCCTAAAGATTGCAAGCTTGCAGGCAAGAATAGGCGCCCTCAAGACAATGAACCGTTGCTTCCTATGCCTGAGTCGTGGCCACAGCAGAAATCAGTGTTTCAAACGGGGAGAGGCGTCCTGTGTGAAATGTAAGGGGGAGCATCAGATTTCCATCTGTAGTAGCCAAACCACAACAGTAAATAAAATTAAAACTTTGACTTCTAAATTCACATACCTGCAGACTGCTCGTGTATCACGGGACTAACTGGTAAGAGCAAACAGACACGTGGCATCCTGGACACAGGAGGTCAATCGAGTTTCACTCACCATTCACTGACTGAATCTCTCCAAATAAGTGTCATTGGAAGCACTACTCTGAAGATACCTACTTTCGAATCCACTTACAGTTCATCGCTCTCAAGGAAGAAAGTGAAGTTAAACATACCAGTGACAGCCTTTGAAAGCACAAATAATTTTCACAGCAACCAACAGTGCCACAAGATGTACAAGATATGGCCTTGAGGGGTGGTACACCGTTTTTAGATCCTAAATCTACCTATTGAGATCCTGATTGGAGCTGATTATTACTTTGGAACAACCAATCAAGGTATCACCATCATAGGTTCTTCTACCAACAGTCTTCGGATATATTATCAGTGGAAACAGATCTAGCACCACGGTCAGCAGAGCAACCCTCAATTTCATTCAGGGCAGCTGCAGTGATATGTCTGATGAGTCAGTGCGCCGATTTTGGGACCTGGAGACAATCGGGATAACAGAACATCAAGAACCAGCATAACACCCATGGACTACCCTATTCTTCAGGAATTCCGAGAGTCATACTGTGTGGAATAATGGGCGCAGAGTTGTATCCCTGCCTCGAAAGAAGGATACGCTTCTCCCCTGCAACCGCACAACTGCTGAAGCGCGCCTTCGCTCCTTATAAAACAAGCTGCGAGGGAATGACGAGCTGAAGGTCATTTACCATGGGACCATGTCGAAGTATATTGAGAAGAACCAGGAAGACGTAGCACCTGAGGACTGTACTGCTGGAAACACATTCTACCTGCCACACCACATCGTGAAGAAACGCAGCAGTGGAAGTGTGAAGTACAGAATAGTCTTCGATGCATCTTCACATGAGCCAGAGTCTCTATCGCAGAATGATGCCCTCGAAAAGGGACCATATTTATTTCCGGATATTTTGGCAATCTTATTACGATTCCGCACACTTCCGGTGGGATTAGTGTGTGATGTGGACCAAACTTTCCTGCAGTTTACGTTGAATGAAGAAGACAGAGACCTCACGTGGTTTTTTTGGTATCGAGTCGAGCAAGCTGGAAATGGTGCCCAGATGACCACAAACGACGTGATTACATATCGCTTCAAACTTTTGCGATTTGGACTTGCACTGAACCCATTCCTTTTGTCAGCTGCCATAAGGGAGCTAGCAGCACTAAATAGTGAAAAATATCGGCAAGCTTCAGGACTTGTAAATAACTCAGTATTCGTGGACGACTTTGTAGCGAGTGTTAGAGAAGGCAACACCGTTGCAACTGTTTACCATGAACTGACAAAACTCTTCCAGCAGGTAAGTCTTCTATTGTCCAACTGGACGACTAATTCGAATGATCTGAAGGCAATATGGGATGTCAAAGGCCTTGAAACAAAGTCCACAGTCCAAGTTTTAGGAATTAATTGGAACACGGAAAATGACTATCTGCAGTGACTACAAGAAGATAGCTGAAGATCTAATGGACAAACCAGTTACCAAGAGAAATGTTCTTCGAGCAGCTGCTTAGTTTTATGACCCTGTTGGTGTGTTCACTCCTGTTGGGATCGTTTCAAAGCGAATTTTCCAAGACACATGGCTGAGGGGAGGAAGTCCTGCCGATAGATCTTGCATGTCGTTGGCACTCGTGGGTCTCAAAGCTTCATCACTTGTCATCACTGCATATTCCTAGATGGATAGGGACGCTAGGCACAGGTGGCTCTGCGGAGGTGCATGTATTCTGTGATGCATCTGAAAGAGCCTACGGCGCTGTTTTGTACGTAAGGACAGCTACTGAAACTGGATACAATGTGCACATTGTCTGTAGCAAGAACAGACTAGCCCCCATCAAGAAGGTAACTCTACCCAGGTTGGAGTTACTCGCTGCATTGGTTGGATCGCGACTCCTTCATTACTTTTGCCAGGAAACAGGGTTTCATGCCAACAGAGCTACCTTGTGGAGCGCACCCGACAGTCACTTTGGAATGGGTACGGAGTGATGCAAAGAAATGGAAAACCTTTATTTGTAATCGAGTAACAGAGATATTGACATACACCACACCCAGCCAATGGAGGCACTGTCCGGGAAGCCAAAATCCTGCCGATTAGAAGCAAATCTGCTAGCACTCTTGATATCTAGTGGGGTGGACCACTGTGGCTTTCAGAATACAAGCAGTTCTGGCCACTGGACATCCCAGCCAGAACTCCATCAATGCCAGAAGCCAAAACGAGAGCAAATATCACTCTTATCACCATCACTGAGCCACTACTGGACACAGCAAGGTCCAGTTCATATTGTCGAGTACTGCCTTTGTATTTCGATTTATCAGCACAACAAGAAACAAAAACAGAATCTCTGTCAGTTTGAGTGCTTTGGAATTACAAAATACCCGCACCTACTGGATCAGAAGAGTTCACGAGGAACTGGTGAACTGTCTGCACTGCGTAAGGGAGAACAATTTCCCAAGGAATCAAAGATCGCTCGATACAATCCCTTTATATCGGATGGCATCCTTCATCTTGGTGGTAGGCTGCAATGTGTTGCACTGTCACACTCAGAGAAGCATCCAATTATATTGGATGGACGTCACCATTTCACTGAGCTTTTCATCAGACATGTATGACTGCATCATCTCGGTGTGCAGATTATGTTAGGGGAGCTGCGAGAAGAATTTTGGATTCTGCGAGGACGACGAGCTGTTCGGAGAGTTGTTCTCTCTTGCCTACCGTGCAAGATAATACACAGTCGCCGGTATGAAGAGATGGAGGCCCCACAACCACTGGGCAGAGTTCAGCCTTCAAGACCATTTGCAGTAACGGGCATCGATTTTGCTGGACCATTATATGTCAAATCTGGGCATCAAACAAAAAGGTCCTACATTGTTCTATTCACATGTGCAACAACACAGGCCATTCATATTGAACTTGCAACTGACCGATTTTTGATGGTCGTGCAGTGCTTTGTAGGACGTAGGAGCCTGCCAGTCAGTGTCTACTCAGACAATGCCCCAACATTCCATGCAGCCGACTCAGAACTGTCAGAGTTCTACTGTGCCCACAGTGGAATCACTTCGAAATTCATACCACCACGGGCGGTAACTCATATTCTGTTTATCCTCAGTTCCATTGCACAAAGAGTAGTAACTCGTAATATGTGTACCCTCAGTTGCGTAATAGCAGCTGAAGAAATTAGTGTCTTACTTCGGGACACATTCGGTTCTCTTGTGAGCGCCTTCAAATTTGGAGTACTGAAATCAGTCACCTGTAAGACTTCCTCCGGCGCTCGACACAGTGTGCTGGAATCGCTTTACTGCAAAAGCGTCGGTCTCCAATCGACTCTTGTAGTGTTCTGGTATTGTCTGAAGGCCATCCACATCAAAAGCACATCGTTCTTAAGTTCTACTGACACGATCTGATTCAACTTGACCACTTCCAGGACTAAAGTAATATATTACAATAATATTTGAATGAAGAAATGTATTCAGTCATACTCAGATCATTGGCAATAATTACAAATAAAGGTTTGTTTATAAATAAGTAATCTAGTATTCTTGCATAAACGTGCTCACATTAAATGAGAACGAATTGTTACTAAAGTTTTTCTCAAGCATTATTTATGCCTTCTTGACGGAAGCGTTTTTTGCTTCTCTTTTGAATTGTGAAGTCTACTATCACATGCTTTTGATCAGTTTTAAATTAGCACAGTTTTATAATAGCAATTATAGTCAACATGTCAGATTCCTTAATCGCGCAGGTAGGTTAGAAATTCAAAAAGGGAAATGGATAGGTTAAAGTTAGATATAGTGGGAATTAGCGAAGTTCGATGGCAGGAGGAACAAGACTTCTGGTAAAGTGTATGCAGGGTTATAAATACAAAATCAAATAGGGGTAATACAGAAGTAGGTTTAATAATGAATAAAAAGATAGGAGTTCGGGTAAGCTACTACAAACAGCACAGTGAACGCATTATTGTGGCCAAGATAGACACGGAGCCCACGCCTACTACAGTAGTTCAAGTTTGTATGCCAACTAGCTTTGCAGATGATGAAGAAATTGAAGAAATATATTATGAGATAAACAATATTATTCAGATAGTGAAGGAGGACGAAAATATAATAGTCATGGGTGACAGGAATTCGATAGTAGGAAAAGGAATAGAAGGAAACGTAGTAGGTGAATATGGATTGGGGCTAAAAAATGAAAGAGGAAGCCGCCTGATAGAATTTTGCGCAGAGCATAACTTAATCACAGCTAACACTTGGTTCAAGAATCATGATAGAAGGTTGTATACATGGAAGAATCCTGGAGATACTAAAAGGTATCAGATAGATTATATAATGGTAAGACAGAGATTTAGGAACCAGGTTTTAAATTGTAAGACATTTCCAGGGGCAGATGTGGGCTCTGACAACAATCTATTGGTTATGAACTGTAGGTTAAAACTGAAGAAACTGCAAAAAGGTGGGAACTTAAGGAGATGGGACCTGGATAAACTAAAAGAACCAGAGATTGTACAGAGTTTCAGGGAGAGCATAAGGGAACAATTGACAAGAATGGGGGAAAGAAATACAGTAGAAGAAGAAAGGGTAGCTTTGATGGATGAAGTAGTGAAGGCACCAGAGGATCAGTCCTTGGGTGACAGAAGAAATTCTGAATTTAATTGATGAAAGGAGAAAATATAAAAATTCAGTAAATGAAGCAGGCTAAAAGGAATACAAACGTCTAAAAATGAGATCGACAACAGGAAGTTCAAAATGGCTAAGCAGGGATGGCTAGAGGACAAATGTAAGGATGCAGAGGCTTATGTCACGAGGGGTAAGGTAGATACTGCCTACAGGAAAATTAAAGACACCTTTGGAGAGAAGAGAACCACTTCAATGAATATCAAGAACTCAGATGGAAACCCATTTCTAAGCAAAGAAGTGAAAGCAGAAAGGTGGAAGGAGTATATAGAGGGCCTATACAAGGGCGATGTACTTGAGGACAATATTATGGAAATGGAAGAGAATGTAGATGAAGATGAAACGGGAGATACGATACTGCGTGAAGAGTTTGACAGAGCACTGAAAGACCTGAGTCGAAACAAGGCCCCGGGAGTAGACAACATTCCATTAGAACTACTGACAGCCTTGGGAGAGCCAGTCCTGACAAAAGTCTACGTTTTGGTGAGCAACATGTATGACACAGGCGAAATACCCTCAGACTTCAAGAAGAATATAATAATTCCAATCGCAAAGAAAGCAGGTGTTGACATGTGTGAAAATTATTGGACTATCAGCTTAAAATGTCACGGCTTCAAAATACTAACGCGAATTCTTTACAGACGAATGGAAAAACTGGTAGAAGGCGACCTCGGAGAAGATCAGTTTGGATTCCGTAGAAATATTGGAACACGTGAGGCAATACTGACCCTACGACGTATCTTAGAAGCTAGATTAAGAAAAGGCAAAGCTACGTTTTTTGAATTTGTAGACTTAGAGACAGCTTTTGACTATGTTGACTGGAATACTCTCTTTCAAATTCTGAAGGTGTAAGGGGTAAAATACGGGGATCGGAAGGCTATTTACAATTTGTACAGAAAGCAGATGGCAGTTACAAGAGTCGAGGGGCATGAAAGGGAAGGTGTGGATGGGAAGAGAGTGAGACAGGGTTGTAGCCTCTCCCCGATGTTATTCAATCTGTATATTGAGCAAGCAGTAAAGGAAACAAAAGAAAAATTCGGAGTAGGTATTAAAATCCATGGAGAAGAAATAAAAACTTTGAGGTTCGGCGATGACATTGTAATTCTGTCAGAGACAGCAAAGGACATGGAAGAGCGGTTGAACGGAATGGACAGTGTCTTGAAAGGAGGGTATAAGATGAACATCAACAAAAGCAAAACGAGGATAATGGAATGTAGTGGTATTAAGTCGGGTGATGCTGAGTTAGATTAGGAAGTGAGACACTTAAAGTAGTAAAGGAGTTTTGATATTTAGGGAGCAAAGTAAGTGATGATGGTCGAAGTAGGGAGAATATAAAATGTAGACTGGCAATGGCAAGGAAATCATTGCTGAAGAGAAGAAATTTGTTAACATTGAGTATAGATTTAAGTATTAGGAAGTCATTTCTGAAAGTATTTGTATGGATGGTAGCCATGTATGGAAGTGAAACATGGACGATAAATAGCTTGGATAAGAAGAGAATAGAAGCTTTCGAAATGTGGTGCTACAGAAGAATGCTGAAGATTAGATGGGTAGATAACATAACTAATGAGGAGGTATTGAATAGAATTGGGGAAGAAGAGGAGTTTGTGGCACAACTTGACTAGAAGAAGGGATCGGTTGGTAGGAGATGTCCTGAGGCATCAAGGGATCACAAATGTAGCATTGGAGGGCAGCGTGGAGGGTAAAAATCGTAGAGGGAGACCAAGAGATGAATACACTAAACAGATTCAGAAGGATGTAGGTTGCAGTAGGTACTGGGAGATGAAGAAGGTTGCACAGGATAGAGTAGCATGGAGAGCTGCATCAAAGCAGTCTCAGGACTGAAGACCACAACAACAAGATAGTCAACATTTGAATAAAGTTACTGGGAAAGTAGTACACTCGTCATTAAATAAATAGACAGATACGACTAAATATGAGATGTTTGTGTTGTAATCATTTGCTGTGTAGTTGTGGGGTACGCGATGTTGTGACAAACATTTGTATTAAAAAAATGTAAAAGACGTAATAAGCCGAAAAATAAAATAGATGCAGATACTTAGCTTTGACAGGTGATGGATATAGTGATTTGCTATGTAGTCTCAGATATCGTATGTTGAAATTGCAGAAGCGATTAATAGTTGTTAATCCAGAGGTTGACGGTGAAAATATTTAGTCAGTGTAAATTATTGAATTTTGTTGTTTCAAAGACATTGAAATTATTGCTGTTTCATTGGGTGTGGCCCATTTTTTGTGGGATCGCCGAAGTATTCCGGTTTACATTAATTTTTGGTTGTAAGAATGGCTGTAAAAGCCGTCCGCCCGCGTTCCGGTTCGCCCGGAGCCCCGCCCAGCGCACACAGGCCCCGCGGGCAGGCGGCCGTGCGTGTGACGTCAGCAGCTGCGCACCCTACGTTCCTAGCGACAGCCGGACCACTGTCACACGTCTCACGGCGACTGTCGACTTGGACGTTTCCCGACCTGTGCCCTTACCTTCAGTCATCACCGGAAGTTTTCAAGATCATCACGGGCTGCTAAGGTGCGAAATGGTTCCTCAGAGAATCGGCGACTGAGGGAACGTGTGAAAAACCCTGAGAATAAAAAGGGATAGCACGAAAGGACGTGTGTCAGGACATGAGAGAGATTCAATCCAGAAAGACGAAGTCGCAGAGAGCGAAAATAGTAGGGGGAAAATGGAGATTCGGAGGCGTGCCACAAATATTTAAGGGCATTGTAGTAAGTTAGATGACGAAGATGGCTCGAGGAGGGAAGTCGTGGCGTGCCGCATCAAACGAGTCAGTATGGCGAGTATCTGAAAAAGAATCAGGTAAACTCCTTTGGCGTGGCGTGAGCACAAGATGAGTACAAGTTTTATTGCGTAGAGAGTCTGTTTTGAGCTCGAACAAGAAAAGTGAGGAAGATTGTCCTGCAGCAAGTGGCGAGGAGAGCAGAGTGCGGCAGAAGACTGTGCCGCCGCGGCCGCCGCCCACTGCCGGCCGGCCTGCTGGCTCCCGGGGCACCGCGTGGGAGCGCCAGCGGCAGGGCAGCCGTGGGCGGGACAGGCCGGGTCCGGGTCCGGGCCGCGGCCGCCCGTCACGGCGCTGCCGGGGCTCAGGCTGCGCGCGGCGCCCCCTCGCTCTCATTCTTCCACTTGCCGTTGCATGTATGCCTTCCCAGTGTGACGGTCGCACAGATATTGACATTTTTAACGGTTGTAAACCGCAGTTAAGGTATTCCTTCTATTCCAGCGTCGTATTGTTCGTGGAAAGAAGGATTGTCGGTATGCTTCTGTGTGGGCTCTAATCTCTATCCTCATGGTCTCTTCGTCAGATATACGTAGGAGGGAGCCTACTTGACTCCTCGGTGAAGGTATGTTCTCCAAACTTCAACAAAAGCCCGCACCGAGCTACTGAGCGTCTCTCCTGCAGAGTCTTCCACTGGAGTTTATCTATCATCTCCGTAACGCTTTCGCGATTACTAAATGATCCTGAAACGAAACGCGCTGCTCTCCGTTGGATCTTCTTTATCTCTTCAATCAACCCTATCTGGTACTTAAGAGTAGCACATTTATTTAATGTCTATGAAAATAAAAAAGGATCGAAAGAGACGCGATTGTACGGCCAAGGAGGAAGGACGTACTTTATGGTACACACACTGTTTTGTTTCGCTGTACGGAGGGCAGTCACTTAGCGGTACACATATTTTATGTAAGTTATTCGTATTTCTGATACAATAAACTTGTTATTGTTATCACAAATTCAGTTTCTTTGTAATAGTTGTCACCTCAACTGCTCGCAGTGGCTAATTATTTTTAATTAGCATTTTTCCAGTAATTTGCGCTGCGAGAAGCTCATCTCTCTGGTCGGTCATTACGCGTCGAAGTATTAATTTATTTTTCAAAGTGTTAACAGTAACTGTAAATGCGAGAGATTTCGTTATAAGAACCTTTTTAAACTGGAACAGATAATTAATTTTTAAATTATACAGATTCCATGAGTTCAGTAAGTTTTATCCTGGCCGCTTCACGGCAACAATCAAAGTTCTCTCAAGTCTTGATTTGCAATCAATAAACAGAAATTAACAAAATTACATTCAATTCAGTTAATGGAAACTATATTTTAGTCACCACGTTCAAAATCTAAAGTTGGTACATAACAGCGGCCCTTCAAGAATCCGTTTCATATTTACTTACGCACCTAAGTAAAAGTGATAACAAAAGATAATATCCCTGAGAGAGTCATGCCCAAACCAAATAAAAATACATGCTCATAAATTAAAAATAAAAATATATAAGAAATATATGTAATTTATTTTGTATATGACGTAACAAATGCCACCGGCGTCACATCAGATGACTCGACTAAAATACACTGCAACCTCGTATTGGCGAGCTATGGCCACGAATGTCGACAGTACCCGATTGAAAACTCTGAAAGTGATGAAAAGGTCCGAAAAGCGGGTAGTTCACAGAGCGACCCGCCCTTTTCGCGGCTGTCTCCCGCAGTTCGCTCGCCAGAATTTCGCCGCCTCTTTTGGACTAGCCGAAGAGCTCTTTTCCCAAGGGAACGTAATTCCGGACCACAGTCTCCGACTTGCCGTCGAAAACGGAGCGACGGAACGCACCTTGCCGCGTCAGTTCGACAGACAGATACGGCATTGCTGCATCTGCCCATTACGAAATATAACATAATAAACACATCTTAAGAAAACGAAATTTTCCGTCTGTCACGTGCATCGTAACGCAACCGGTTAGAGAACCTAGTCTCTGATAAGTTTTCCGCCGTTCTCAAAGTAAAGGCCCAAATCGCCAGAGCCTAATTATTGCAGACACATTGAACTCGTTCGTGGAGAACTGAAATCTTCTCTACAGGATTCGGCATGTATTCCGCAAACAGAAATGTTGCCAGCTCACCTCGTCCGTGACGTCCAGACTCCACAGGCCAGTAGATGTCCGTGGTCAGTTTCATTTACGGATAAAATGCGGTACAGTGTGCCCCGTCGTTTAGTGCACATAAAACAAACTTACGGAGCACCGGACAGGATTGGTGGGCTGGGGACACGTACAGGTTGGTCACTGTGCAGTGGACGGCGTCGAGCGCTCCGGCAGACACACACACACACACACACACACACACACACACACACACACACACACACACAAACACACACAATCACCATCTCCCTGCTCGCTGGCTTTGTGGATCACGACGCCACAGTTAACGCACAACTATGACGGACGGCACCACCTTGTTGCGGGGTAACGCCCGACGTCGACTCGTTTCCATTACACTACGCAATTGGGAAATTCTCCGTACAGTTGCGATTTCCTTATTTTTGTACCCCTGGAGAAAGAGACACGCAGCGGTCAATCTGCATCGGATGGAGAGGTGCGAACGCCTGGCTATAATCACGGTTTCTCAGTCAACAGCAGACATTTCTCAATGAAGACGTTGATGGTCTCGTCTCACAGTGACATAAATTAATTAACTAATATGACGATTAATTTTGAAACAATAAAGACTTTAGTTAACTTTTCCACTTCTTTCGTTTTAATTTGAGTGGCTTACATTATTGGTGAGAAATCGATGGATACAGCGCCTACTATTAAAAAAAAGGTTCAAATCGCTCTGAGCACTATGGGTCATCAGTACCCTAGAACTTAGAACCACTTAAACCTAACTAACCTAAGGACATCACACACATCCATGCCCGAAGCAGGATTCGAACCTGCGACCGTAGCGGTAGCGCGGTTCCAGACTGTAGCACCTAGAACCGCTCGGCCACCGCGGCCGCCCTACTGTAAAAGAAGCGAGAGTGACCGCCCGGAGCGCATTAAAGTGGAATGATCGTATAAGGAAACTGCACAAAAACCAGCAACTAGGCTCAGGTTTGTTGGAAAAACTGTACGGAAATGCAATCCGTCGGCGAAAGAAGGCTTTCAAAACGGTCCGTTTTCGATTATGTAGTAATGCTGGTCAGTCTGTGATCGTCACGTGGGAAGGGCGCTGCAAGGAAGGCGCTGAGCATTACGGACAAGTTTACCGTAAAAAATTCCAAAAGCGTGCATTCTGATAGGGGCCAGGTGCCTCGAGACAGGTGCCGATGATCGTGTCACACCGGTTGCACCACGCCCTAGCACTAACGTCGGCAACAAACAATACGTCAAGTGGAGCGTATCGCTCGCGTAGGTACCTAAGGACATCGACGAGCAAGCAATCTGCACACACACCCCTCATTCACTGATATTCGGTGACGAGAATTGAGACTGAACTGTTACCCCGTCCTGTGGAAATGTGACGTCACTGTCGGTAGCACAACAAGGTGACCACGAAGTGGAACGTCACAGGAAGGTGACCACGCGGGACAGCTCGTCAGTCGCGTATGTACGAGACAAAGTCGGTGAGCGCGTCTTCACAGTAGGCCCCGGAGCAGAAGAAGGACGCAGCGGCGGTAGGACGCAAGCGAGAAAGTGGAGCGCGGCTGCGGCCGCCGGCTGCCGGCTGCCTGCTGCCCCTGTGGGCGGGCGTCGCGATCTGCCAAAAGCAGCCAGGGGAGCCAACCAGCCCACTCACACCGCGGGAAACACCCTCTGCAGCACCTGCGCGACGCGCCGGTTTGCGGACCACATTCGCTCTGAGATATCTTCTCGCGGAGTTTCGCAGAACAGTTAACACACGTGAATCCCTCTCAACCGATTTGTCTACGAGTTGATCTTCAGAAATCGTACCCTCTGTGTGACGATGAAATCTTTTGTAACGAGAGACGAATAAATTGCATCATTGTTACTCGTATAGCCATGGCCAGTAAGACTAAAAGATACAGGGGATAGGCAAAATATTGCGAACAGTGGTAGTAATGGGTGGCGCCCAACAACACAGGCAAGACACGTATAGCGCCGTACGCACCAGGCATCACTGCAGATTGTTTACGAGTAGCGCACACTTCGTGTATGGTGTCAGGCAAATCCAACACCTTCCATGAAAACCCTGACATAATAGCAAATCCGACAGTATGTCACATAGTTCCGAATAAATCCTGACATTAAATTAACCAAAGTAATACGATCAACGAGTGAGCAAATGGAATACCACAGACTAACACAAGAATGCCTAAATGCATGTCATACCTTCCCACCGTGAAACAGACGCAGTTCCGAGGGGAGAAACGAGAACAGAGGCCGAGAGCAGAATCGTGTAGGCTAGCAGGCCATACGATAAGAGACGGACACCCACGTTGCCAGCCGACCGCCAAGACTACCTCCAGCCCATGTTAAAGGATAGAGCCCTCCAGAAGAACAGTATAGATCTTACGATAACACTAAAAGGGCCACACCAGCTAGAAGTTTTAGCGTGTGACTATACGCGTCTCTGCTACGTTGCAAACGTTAAAAACATTGCCTCACCATGAAAAATATAACTTTCTCATTGGATAGACAGAAGTTTTGTAGGCGGAGCTTAACGTTAACATTGAGGCCCTGATTGGTCACTTGAAAACACAACCAGATAGCTTTTCTTAAACCAACTTCGGTAAATTGTAATAAGGAGAAGTTAGAAAAGAGTTGCTTCCGAGACGGGGAGGTGTGTGGAGCTGCGCCGACCTCCGCCCCCTGACGCTGCTTAACCAACGACAAGGTAATGAACGCACGCGATTCCGCATAAGGCTTCACTAAGAATTGCACAAGTCTCATCTGTTAGACCTCCTTTCTGCATAATACTAATGTCGATTGTCAATTAAAGCTCATGGTATTCACATTTGCTATTAGAAGTTAAAAATCTGAAACGCGATGATTTTTCTGCTATATAATTATTGAGAAGCCACATCAGCCACTGTAATTTACAAGTTAAATAAGTAATTAAAGATAATTGAGAGTCTCTGTAGACCATTTCTGATAGTTTTCTTTTTTATGAAACTTAATTTAAACCTAGATTATAGACGTGATATGGCATAGGTCATCCTTCGATCCATTTTAGAACTTGGAAACCCATTCAGGGAATATTCGTTCACATTTTTGTTGAATGCAGTTGGTTTTTATCATCCTGTATTAAAACATTTCCTTTTATCAATAGTGCAATTTATAAACAATGTTTTGTGAGTAGAATAAAATTTCCAATGGTAAACTTAACTGCTTTTTCGACGTTATTTTACCAGCTAACTAAAAATAGGAAAGCCTTGAACCCCTTCCACTAAATTTAGTTAGTATTAAGATTCTTTTACAGGGAGTGCAGTGGAACTGACGCTGAAATCATTAAGTATTTGATTATATCATTGCTAGTCTCACTGAACTCTTCTGAACTCTACATGCCATGTGTGGTCTGCCGTCTCCTTACCAGCAACAGGTCCCAGGTTCAAACTAGTCAATTCCCTAAGAAACACGCTCAGAGCGTCGTTGCGCGAATGTGGTAGGGAGACACGACTTAGAACAAACAGACACCACGCAGAATGTTAGTTCGTATTTGCATTCAGAGGCCGAGGTCGACGTACAGTGAAAGACCTAACAGAGCTCCAAAGAGGGCAGATTGTGTGGAGTCCCGATTAGCTGGAGCATCAGTAACCATTCAGTTAGCTTATATAATGTTTCAAGAGCAACTGTTTCAACAGTCATGACAGCCTACACAAAACACGAAAAGACATTATCGTGTAAACGTAATAGTGGTCACTAATCGAAACTAAATGACAGAGATCGTCGTACGATAACACCAACTGACACAACAACAGAAAACTACGGCGGCTAAAGTGACTGCAGAACTCAATAGCCGTCTTCGAGACCCCCGTATCTATCGACGCTATCCGCCGACAACTCCGTAAAGCGAATATTCGTGGACGAGGTGCTATACGAAACTGTTAGTGACGACAATCGACGCGGAGAGGCGTAAAACATGGTGTCAGGAGGACACATCCGGGACTACTCAACACGTCATACGGTCCGACGAGTCAACGTTTCCGTTATTTCGAACATCGGACCGGGTTTACGTCTGGAGAACGCGAAAAGAAGCATACAACGGTTAAGAATGTAGCTGGAAGTGTAATGGTGTTGGCAACCTTATGACGGTATTCTCCTGGTCCCATCAATACTCTCAAAGGTCGTGTTACAGCCAACGGTTATGTGAATATTTTAGGTGGCCAGGTGCAGCCCACGACTCAAATGTTGTTCCCAACAATGTAGCCATGTTTCAGGACGATAACGCACCCATTCAGACAGGCAGGACAGTGCAATCGTGGTACGAGGAGCACGTAACCGGACTGCAGCGTCTTCCCTGGCCTCCCCGGACTCGAATGTTATCGAACCCTTGTCGGCGGTATTGGAGCGCAGACTCCGGGGCAGATTTCCGCCTCCTCCGTCGCTACAGGAGTTAGAAGAGGTTCTGATCGAAGAGTGGCACAACAATCCACTGGAGACTATACAATCATTATATGCCAATATTCCGAGAAGAATCGCAGCTGTATTACGGACAAATGGGGGTCCAAGCCTCTGTTAATAAACCATTACCAAGAAAGTGCCGGTGTTCACATTACTCTGCCTGCCCCCCTGTGTTTGCCAGAGCCTCGGACGCACCACACGGACCGGACTGTTGGCTGTGGCCCTGCCTCCCCCGGCGCGGACACCTGCGGACTGCTGCCACAGCGCCGGCAAACCGCCGCTGCGCAGCGCTACACCTCTACTAGGCGTTTCAGACAACAAAATTACAACACAGAAACGTATCTTACGAGTAATTTGCCAAACACTTTTTTTCCTTACCTCGTCCCTTGGAAAAAGAGTATATGAACTAAGAAAGTGACCTCGAAGGAAATCTTTGAACATTAAGTTTACAGACACATATCTTGTATTGAAAACCTAAAGGTGCTTCGCAATCAAAAAATCAAATACTGCGTGTGAAATGATTTTGACTGTATAATAAAAACAGTGGTCGCTAACTGCTGTTCTGCTGGAGCTCGAAGAAACTTCCAGCTGGAAATTTGTCAACAAAATGATAAAATTAATTTGCTTTTCGTGTCACGAAAGGAAAACAGCACGCACTAAGACACACACACACACACACACACACACACACACACACTCACACACACACACACACACACACACACACACACATAAATACTAAAAAACTTACGATGGCGCAAACACGTTGGACTCTTCTTTCTGCCGCGCGGGGTTAGCCGAGCGGTCTTAGGCGCTGCGGTCGTGGCCTGTGCGGTTGGTCCCGGCGCAGGTTCGAGTCCTCCCTCGGGCATGGGTGTGTGTGTTTACCCTTAGGGTAATTTAGGTTAAGTACTGTGTAAGCTTAGGGACTGATGACCTTAGCAGTTAAGTCTCATAATATTTCACACACATTTCGCCGGCCGCGGTGGTCTCGCGGTTCTAGGCGCACAGTCCGGAACCGTGCGACTGCTGCGGTCGCAGGTTCGAATCCTGCCTCGGGCATGGATGTGTGTGATGTCCTTAGGTTAGTTAGGTTTAAGTAGTTCTAAGTTCTAGGGGACTGATGACCACAGCAGTTGAGTCCCATAGTGCTCAGAGCCATTTGAACCATTTGAACCACACACATTTCATTCTTCTTTCTGAGACTCCAGATGCTTCTGATATCAGTTTTTTTGCTCGGACAAAACTAACATTCCGGATTGCTTCTTTAGGATAAGAAAGTTTACGTAAAAAGTTAAACATATCGCAATTACGTTTTTACTTTGTCCTTAACGCCTAGTAGGTGTTGACCTACATGACGATGACTCGGAGTGCCTCCTGCGTTACTGGCATCCGCCCTTCAGTGGAGAGGTTTCACGGAACAAAGCGAAACTCGGCTGTATGCAAGCACCAGATTGTGTGGACTGACCAGTCGGTGCGGTTCACTAAAATTCAGTGCTATTCATAAAGAAGGAACATATTACAAACATTTATTGCTTCCAAACTAGGAAAGATAGAAACGT
Source organism: Schistocerca gregaria (assembly GCF_023897955.1). Classification (NCBI taxonomy): domain Eukaryota; kingdom Metazoa; phylum Arthropoda; class Insecta; order Orthoptera; family Acrididae; genus Schistocerca; species Schistocerca gregaria. Next base: position 1,915,674 of record NW_026061713.1, on the reverse strand, counting down.
AATTCCAACCTTCCTGGAAAGAGAAAAGTTCAGATTTTTATGCATTCAATGTGAACACGAAAAATATCAAAACGGTGGCTCGTTTCCTGCCACACACGGAGCAAATAGTCTCTCATTAGTGACTTCACAGCTTCAAGCACAATGCGACGTCGCAGACTTTGGAGAATGTGAGGCATAGGGGGGATAAAAACGCGGTCTTTTGCGTATAACACAGCCGCAGGCACGCCCGACGTTACCTGAGTTACGTCGTGCCGGGACGTCGGACTGGAAGAGCAGGAGCAGAGGACGAGTGCACTCCCACGTCTCCGGACCTCACTTACATCTTGTGGCTTTTGTCTGTGGGGCTACGTGAAACAGCGCGCTTCCATCACGCCTGTGGCTGACATTCTTGAAAGTCTGCGAAATCGCACTGCTGAAGCTGCGGATTCCAAAACGAAAGACCACCTGCTTCGTGTGTGGCACGAAATGAAGCGCCATTTTGATATTTCTCGTGTAAAACATGGTTCTCATATTGAATACGTAAAAATCTGAACTTTTCTCTTTCCAGGAACATTCAAATTGCGTTCCTATAGTTTGTAGTTTAGAAGCAGTAAGTGTTTGAAATCTGTTCCTTATTTTTGAATAGCCCTGTACATTTCTCGATGAGGTTAGCGAATTTTCGACGCGGGAGAAACTCTTTCGGTATTGCGAAGAGCAGCTTAAGCGCAGATCGTATTTTCGTGTCCCTCAGTGCAGAACAGTCAGCAGGGGCGGCGCTGCGGGACTTTGGAGTGGAGCGCCGTTCGCCTCTGGACGGCTTTTAGCGTTCCAATACGAGAAATTAATATATTGTAGAGTCAGCAAATATCATAGGTTACACGCAAATAGGCAAGTCAAAACGGAGGACAGTCTTAACAATGTTAAGGTAGATACCCTGTAATCATTGTACCCACTAGAAGGCACACCCTCAACAACTGCATTATGCCCTAGCAAAATGATTGGTAGTAGCCTGCGAAGATGCAGAGGACCATAAAGGATAGCTTAACAGTGAAGCATCGGAACAGGTGTGTGGCCAACAAATCACTCAAAACGTTGCTCATCTGTATTTAAACATAAGTGTAAAAAAGAAAATTTAAAATAGCGTACTCTCATGAATAAATATATTAGAATATTCAAATAATAGACACTTTACGCTTTTAAACGACATTAACACCAAAAGACGTTACATTAGTGTAATGAAAAACTCAAATGGAACGTACTGGCCTGCACACTGTCTAAAAGACAAGTTAATCGACATGTGGTTCGTCTTTTAGACGATGTAAGTGGCCAATATCTTTCATTTAAGATTTTGATTACACAGATGTATTGGCTTTTGGTGTTAATGTCGTTTAAGGGGGGGTAGGAAGTGAAACGGGCCAACTTGGAGCAGGAGAGGCACCACAGGACATTTTAATTTGCACTGTCTATACTTTTACAAATAAATTTATGAAACTTTGTTAGCATGACCAGGAAGGATTCAGGATTCACACTCAATGCAGAGGAAGTTCAAAAACATAACAAAACAAATATTTTTTTACATGTGAAATTTCATCATTTTTTCACTTGGTATTGGCTGCATTTGTTGCTGTAGGTACACTTCTCTTCATAACTAAGAAACTCTAGAATTTCCCAAATCTGTTAAAAACTGTGGTAAAAGTTGAGATAATTAGCTATAAAATTCGAGTTTTATCTAAACACGAATTTTAAAACGTAACAGCCCATTCATTTTTCTATAGATTAAATAAATTCTAGAGTTTCATACACCTGTAAGTATGGTTAGTAAGCTGTGCAACATTCATCGAAGAATCTCTCTTAATTATGAAGAATAGTGTACCTATAGCAACAAATGCAGCCAACAGTAAGTGAAAGAAAATCACGAAGTTTCACATTTAAAAAATATTATTTTTTCGTGTTTTCGAACTTCCACTGCTATGAGTGTGAGTCCTGAATGCTTCCTGGTCATGCTGACAAAGTTTTATGAATTTATTTGTAAAAGTATAGACAATGCAAATTAAAATGTCCTGCGGTGCCTCTCCTTCTCGAAGTCGGCCTGTTTGACTTCCTACCCCCCTTAACAGACTAAGGTGTGCATTCTTTTACAATTTATTTGTTGATGGGAACACATAATTTTAAATTTTATTTTTCTTCTTTCTGTTCACATATGTTTAAACACATAAGAGTGAAATAAGCCACTGTTCTCATTCATACTCCCTCTATTATTCACTGTTTTTATCTCGTGGAGCGGCTCCACTCAGACATACATTTACGAATAGAACGAGCGACGGGTCGCAAAATGCCTCGATGAGTAGGCGGAGAACATCTAGGATCGTTACAATTGGCAGAAACCGAACACGGAACGATTTCAGCGAGAGGTCCTCGTGCCGAGGAAGCACTTTTGCGAGGGGGCAGCGCTACTTTGTATCCTCATCTTCACGTACGCACCGTGCTTCATTTTACCTCCGGCGCATGTCCGTAGTAAACTGGTCAGTTCGTGCTCCGGCATATTTCTGTTTCCCTTCTTTATCTGCAGTACTTTCTCCGTCGTCCTCTCCACGTCCCTCTACCGAATCCTTAGCTGGATCTGCTACGGTAGTACCGTTTAAGGACAGTTACACTGTCCCCTACGGTTCCCTGTGTCGCGAGGTTCCTTGTAGCCGTCACGTCTCCAGGTAACCAGATTTGCAAATACTTCCTTTTCGTTTTTAGATCTGCACCTGCAGGAAGTTACGGTCAAGTTTCCGATATTTAATCACCTGTGAATTGTCTCGAGCGGATGCGGCGCACCTGAAGACACTCGTGGACTCGTCTCGCGGTGGAGGTGGGCTGGCTGCGCCTCCCGCAGCCGCATGTGCCGTGTTAGGTGCCTCCCTGTCGGCATCGAGGCTGGCCGGAGTGGCCGTGCGGATCTAGGCGCTGCAGTCTGGAGCCGAGCGAGCGCTAGGGTCGCAGGTTCGAATCCTGCGTCGGGCATGGATGTGTGTGTTGCCCTTAGGTTAGTTAGGTTTAAGTAGTTCTAAGTCTAGGGGACCGATGACCACAGAAGTCCCATAGTGCTCAGAGCCATTTTTGTCGGCATCGATTCGGTCGCTGACAATTGGCGGACAGTGCGTAAGTGAGAAGCAGAGCCGAGAACTGGCCTCCCGAGTCCGAGCCCCGCCCCGCCGACACCCATTTATGGACACACAGAGCAGGAGAGTGCTCTCCCTCCCCTCCATTTATTTTGCTATAAAGCGTCCGTTACCTTACGTGACTCTAATATTTACAGTCCACGATTAACGACACTGTTAGATGTGTAACATATATTTTTACATATCTTTGTCCACTCGATATATTTTCAAATTTTGTCCACTCGATATATTTTCAAATTTTACGGTTTTAAACTCGAGTTATCTTTTTACGTTTTTCATACAAGCTGTATCAAAATGAAAGATAATCAATGTCTTACGTTAGCTTAATATTACTAGTTAGAAATGTAAAAACATTCGTATTGTAGGGTGATCTATTTTATGTTTCAAGATCCTTTCATACCTTTCTCATAGCGATTACAAGAATTTTGTTGTACTGACTCAACACGTACTATTCCCATTGATATTCTTATCAGTTACCGAAAATGAATAGTGTGCAGCGCTTACAGGCAATGTAAACCTTACCTGGAAAGTGACTTGGTGAGATTCACTGTCAACAAAAGTTTCCTCTAGCCGCGCGTAGCTTCGTATTCCTATACGGCGCCGCCCACGGCCGCGCCCGTCCACCTGCGCCGTCACCCACCTACCAGCCCCACTGCTAAAGGTCAATGCCAGTCCAGTATCACAGTACAAACGTACTAAACCTTTTAAACCTTTGCAAGCCTCCTTTCCGACAATCTTGAAATATTTCAGTACTTGTTGCCCTCAGATTTTATGTTCCCTCAAGGCAAACCGTCTTCTACGCGAGCGACTCCTCCCCACCCGTACACGTCTCCTCCTCGGATGGGTGGAGCAACGGTTCGGCTGCCGACTCCCTAGGGTTGGCGCCACTACTTAACTCTCAATTAAAAATTTCTTCTACATGAAGTCTTCAGTTTTAGAACACCTGAGGTCCACGTGCCGGGCATACCCATAACCTCAGCTCGATTGGTTCCCTATGGCGGTACTCCTCAACCACTAAATTATTTTTACGTCATGCTGGATCCCAGCCTTACACAAAACTGAAAGGGGACCTGCACGCCTACCCAACCCACGGACGGCTTCCCTCTCTCTCACGAGCCGCTAGGCGCTTCCCCCGACCCTCTCCCTGCTTCCCGCCTTTCTCCATCCCTCACCCCTGTACACTGACCGTGGGTCAGGAAACATCTGGTAGTCAACTGAGCACGGCAGGCCGGAGTGGCCGTGCGGTGGCCGCTACGGTCTGGAGCCGAGCGACCGCTACGGTCGCAAGTTCGAATCCTGCCTCGGGCATGGATGTGTGTGATCTCCTTACGTAAGTTAGGTTTAAGTAGTTCTAAGTTCTAGGGGACTGATAACCACAGCAGTTAAGTTCCATAGTGCTCAGAGCCATTTCAACTGAGCACAATATAGGAAGGCAGCAGAGAGTGTGTGTGTGTGTGTGTGTGTGTGTGTGTGTGTGTGTGTGTGTGTGTGTGTGTAAGTGTGTGTGTGTGTGTGCGTGTGTGCGCGCGCGCGAATGTGTGCAGCTTGTAAAAGGAAATTCATTTCGAAACCTAGCAGAGCTTTGTGTACCTGTAGACCACGCAGCGCTTCTGCCTTTCGGTGACTCGTCTCCTTTAAACCTAAATAATTTGTAAAACTAAAACACCGTATTTGGCAGTTATCATATCCCAGTTTCGTACTAAGAAATCTCGTACATCATGTATCCTACATTTGCATTTATATAGTAGTCGCAACATACCGCCAGGAAGAGCTTACAACAGGAACGCTGTCCTAGCAGAGTGAGCAGGTGTTGGCTGTATATTACTTGTGTTGCCAAGATTTATGTTTGTATTCCTTGAGTGAAGAGCGACTCAGTCGATCAAGTACGCGCCGCCTCGCGTTCAGTCGAGGCCTACGACGAAGACAGAACGAAGTAAGGCCAGCGCGAGCTCAGCAGACAAACTACGCTCCTACACCTGTTAACTCGTAACCAGGTGCGTACATACAAACGAAAACTGCATCTTCTATTGGAAATCGTTATTATGGAGTCCTACATGATCGGAAGTCTGTAGGCATACTAATAATTGTTCAAATGTGTGTGAAATCTTATGAGACTTAAAACTGCTAAGGTCATCAGTCCCTAAGCTTACACACTACTTAATCTAAGTTATCCTAAGGACAAACACACACACCCATGCCCGATGGAGGACTCGAACTTCCGCCGGGACCAACCGCACAGGCCACGACCGCAGCGCCTAAGACCGCTCGGCTAATCCCGCGCGGCTACTAATAATTGGTTATATATGTTGTGGGTACAATAAAATTAAAATCGTGCCAAGATGATTATCGATGGTGTGAGGTACCACTTCATGTATGAAATGAGGACTGTTAAGCAGAACGGACTAAATGCTGTTGTACCATATATGCGGAGCATAGATCTTAACTTACACCATTCTGCAAGAGATACTGGAAAGTTGTGTATTTTCCTGTAGTACTAGTAATCAGTACGACTCCATAACAGCAGATTCCAGTACAAGATGCAATTTTCGTTAGTACGTCCACACCCAATCACGAGTTTACAAGTTTAGAATCACATTTTGTCTGCACAAGCATTGATTTTAACAATAAAACAATTTAAGTTATTGTTATTTCACATGTAGTGGTGTAGTTAACTTAATTTCTCCGAAATTCCTGATATTCATGCGAGTGATTATCGGTTTTACATGTAGCCAGATGAAACTTACGGTACTGACAGTTCTGTTTACATGCAACAGAATTACATTCTTTTCACGAATACCTGTTTCTGTTGCACTACGAGTCTTTTAGTCCACTGCTTTCACAAGAGTAGAAAATAAAATATCAGTTTGGAAGGCAGCATTACTTTTGTGACGATTATTCAACAAAACGTGTGAAATGTTATATTATGCTTTTATAAGAAATGAAATTCATTTATACCCATAATGTCTGGATTTTATGCAAAATAAGCGTTTATATTTTACGCCTTTTATCACTTATAATGATATGGGTATGCAAAACAAGCAAAAATTGACAGTTCGTGTTAAAAGAATCTCCTGAGGCAACTTTATTGGTTCACTCAACAAGAACCGGTTTTACAGGTATAGTTAAGAGTCTACATTCATCTTTAGTTGTGTATGACGCTGTCGAAAGCAGATATGCACCACGAAGGACTCCGGTACTGGCATATAAATTCAGTAAAGACCCGCTGGGAGTGTTTCTTACTGCGCGAGCAGAACATCAGTCCAGCAGTCTGAAGATGCTTCCAGTGAAGCTGGTACCTCTGCTAGTGCTAATTGTTCTATTACTATAATAGACAACGACTGTGAATGCATACCTCATCCAGTTTTTTCACTTTGTATTTGGCTAGCAAACTGAAAACAATAACTGGGGTGCAACTTGCAAATTTCACCATGTTCTAAAGTTTCTAGTACCTGTATCTTGAACGGAAAAAACGGAAGAAATTACTTATCTCAGCTTTGCAGGAAATACGGAATCACGTTTTCCTTCAGCTGAACAAACATGTTTCAAATACTCCTCCCCTTCATAATCACATTGATCAACTGAATAAAGTTGTACTCATTGAGTATTGTGAAATAAAGCTACATTATGATGTGAGAATAGGCGGCGAGAAGCTACATCATGTTCAAAGCAACGAGGAAAAGCCTTAATTTAATATAGGGGATGTCTTTTTCTTTTTTGTTCCGATAAAGAATGTTCCAGAGAAATGTTTATATATCGCAACGTTACGCTCTGTAAAGAAAGTTGAAGGCACTGGCCGTAATTTGTTTTGAACTATATAAAAGCAGGAACTGCCAGCTATGTGTCTCTGTCTCTTGTTTTCTATGGCTGTTTCATAACATGTGTCACTAACGTATATGTAAGTTTTGGTTAAATAATTACGTTAATTTTATTATAAAACCCGCGTTTCAATTAAGGATCTACTTTCCTCTTCCGTTAATGTCACTTCTCAAATTATTAGTTGCATTTTAGAAATTTTTCAGGCTGCAACTAAGGACAGTTGCCGGCGAATTGTTTGGTGGCCACAGCCGAATGCTACTCTTGTTCAGTCGCCATTTACTTTATCAATCGTTTATTTCAGAGTCCCTAAGACCTATTTCGCCGATCTTTTCTGTCAGTATCCGGGCAAGGTAATTACTCTAACTGCGTAATTTTGGGATCTGTCGCTGGCCTCTAAACAATGCCGTCGGTCAACGTTGTCGGCGGTCTGACGGGACTCTGATGCTTGATGGCGGAATGAAAATTCGTTACTAAACAAATAAAAATTTTCTATGCACAATTTTACCATTTCAGAGGCTTTGCCACCAGCAGAAATGATAAATATTATACTATTTTATTTTTCTTAAATTCTGTAATATTACATAGGCGCAGCCAATGTATTGCTCGAACAAAAGAAAAGTCGTGTGGCGTTAATTGATGCTTGTTTGTTCTATTTTTCCATGAGTCGGCTGTGCTGTTAGTGACAAGAAAAAACTTATGACGGCTACACGAAACACAAATGAAATTAACTGATGTAAGGGAATTAAAGGACGCTCCAAGCAGCAACACAAGATAAGAAGGTACGGTTATCAACATGTTACCAGCTGCCTCCACTTTTGTGGTCTGCAACGCGTAGCTCCTTTAACACACGGTCAGTTTTGCATTTTCTCATTTTGCGTATTTTACGACCTATTAAATGCAGTAGGCATTGTTGCTAAGCTAAGATGGCTACTTTTGTGCTGCATGCGAGCAAGATGAAAACGAGTGACAATGGATTGTTTTAGTTTGAAGTACCCATCTTGTTATTTTAGTAATACAACTATTAGTTTCTGATGAATTTACGGTAATTATTCAGTGTGTTGTCAAGGGATTTTATTTCGAAGTTTATTTTCAATTTGTGTTATGACAAAGATAGGTAAATTTTTAGACAACATAGTTTTATGGAGATAAACAGCGATTAATTTACTTATACTTATTATCAATTGTTCAAAATGACAGTCACAATCGCATTATTTATTTTGCCGCCAACCGGTTTCAACCCGCGATGGGGTCATCTTCAGGGCAATTTACACTGTAAAGTTATAACATTAGCAAGTAATCATGTAGTCAAAGTTACATAAACAAACAGATTTTTATACCCATCTGGTCGCTAGCTGGAGTCGTCACCCTGCCTGTGCACGGTTGGTAACTATGCATGGTTGGCTCTGCATGACCTTAAATAACTGCCAACAACACGTGGGCATACGGTGACCAACGCGGGTTGAAACCGGTTGGCGGTAAAATAAATAATGCGATTGTGACTGTAATTTTGAATAATTGACTAAAGATAGGTAAATTTGAACATGGATTCCGCAAATGATAGTGTTACTGAAAGTAACGTCGATGGCGGTAACAACAGCACAGACGGTGGCAGAATCCGATGCTCAGAATGTGGAGCCAGAAGCTAATACGCAGGCACAAGCAATTGAAAGAGCCGAGCAAACACCTCCTCCCGTCGTAGATCCCTTTTCTGTATTATTTAATAAAACTCTGAGACGATTAATGCTCGCGATAAAGAATTGGCAAAGCCAATTACCGCACGCCATGAAGCGCTTGCTTCACACATAAATACTGCTCTTGCTGAGAGAGATGCGGCGCTGACATCTCTAATAAATAATACCTTGACTGAACTGACAAACAGTTTGTCACGCAAATTTCCACTCAGGTTAATCAGGAATTAGTAAAAAAATTATACACTATTTTTGGAACAATAGCATCCGAAATTACCAGCCTAAAGGAGGCATATAAGAATTTACCAGAAACAAAATTATCAAAAGATGTGGAAATAATGCAGTCAACGTAGAAGACGATGGAAGTACAATGCGAGAATTAACACAACGTGTCGACAGCCTGTCCGTAGAAACAGAAGAAGAAGTGCTAAAAACCGAGCTAGATAAGAAAAGTTAAAAATTAAATACCGAATTCGCCAAGTGGCATTAGCAGAAAGACAAAATGCTCAGCGATAAAATAAATTCAGAGTGGAAAGGCGCAATACAACGCGCAGGGAACGAAGCGATGGCCGAACTCCGTACGGCAAAACAAACGCTCGTCTCGAAAGTAGGCCACATAAAGCACATGTAATTAAACAAGTGTCATGATGATCTCTCAATTGGTAAAAGATTTCGGAATAGTCCCCCATTCGGATCTCCGAGAGGGAACTGCCAAGAGGAAGGTAAGCTTGAGAAAAAGATTATTCAATCAACGGAAGGATAACTTTCTACGAGTCGGGGCATGGAATGTTAGAAGCTTGAACGTGGTTCGGAAACTAGAAAATCTGAAAAGCGAAATGCAAATCCTCAGTCTAGAGATAGTAGGGGTTAGTGAAGTGGAAAGAAGACAAGCATTCCTGGTCAGATGCGTATAGGGTAATATCAACAGCAGCAGAAAATGGTACAACGGGAATAGGATTCATTATGAACAGGAAGGTAGGGGGGAGAGTGTGCTATTATGAACAGTTCAGTGATAGGAGCGTTCTTATCAGAATCTACAGCAAACCAACACCGACAACGATAGTCCAGGTATACATGCCAACGACGCAAGCTGAACAGGTAGAGAGAGTATACGAGGATATTGAAAGGGTAATACGGTATGTAAAGGGATATGAAAATCTAATAGTCATGAGAGACTGGAATGCAGTTGTAGGGGAAGGAGTAGAAGAAAAGGTTACAGGAGAATATGGGCTCGGGATAAGGAATGAGAGAGGAGAAATACTGAGTTCTGTAACACGCTAGTAAGAGTGAATACCCTATTCAAGAACCACAAGCGGGGGAGGTATATTTGGAAAAGGCCGTGTGATACGGGAAGATTTCAATTAGATTACATCATGGCCAGACAGAGATACCGAAATCAGATACTGGATTGTATGGCTTACCCAGGAGCAGATATAGACTCAGATCACAACATAGTAGTGAAGAAGAGTAGGCTGAAGTTTATGACATCAGTCAGGATGAATCAATACGCAAAGAAGTGGAATACGGAAGTACTAAGGAATGACGCGATACGCTTGAAGTTCTCCAAGGCTGTAGATACAGCAATAAGGAATAGCTCAGTAGGCAGTACAGCTGAAGAGGAATGCACATCTCTAAAAAGGCCATCACAGAAGTTGGGAAGGAAAACATAGGTACAAAGAAGGTAACTGCGAGGAAACCATGGGTAACAGAAGAAATACTTCAAGTGGTCGATGAAAGGAGGAAGTACAAAAATGTTCCGGGAATCTCAGGAATAGATAAATACAAGTCGCTGATAAATGAAATAAGTAGGAAGTGTAGGGAAGTTAAGACGAAATGGTTGCAGGAAAAATGTGAAGACATCGGAAAAAAAAGAATGTCGGGTGGACAGATTCAGCATACAGGAAAGTCGAAACAACCTTCGGTGACATTGAAAGCAAGGGTGGTAAGATTAAAAGTGCAACGGAAATTCCGCTGTTAATGCAAAGGAGAGAGCGGATAGGGGGAAAGATACATCGAAAGCCCCTATGAGTGGGAAGATTTGTTTGAGGTAATAGAAGAAGAAACAGGAGTCGATTTGGAAGAGATAGGGGATCCAGTATCAGAATTTAAGAGAGCTTTGGAAGACTTTAAGATCAAATAAGGCAGTAGGGATAGATAACATTCCATCAGAATTTCTTAAATCATTGAAGGAAGTGGCAACGAAACGACTCTTCACTTTGGTGTGTAGAGCGTACCGCACAAGCAGCTTAACAGCTCATGCAGCAAAGTTGCTTACAAGAATAATATACAGAAGAATGGAAACGAATATGAGGATGTGCTAGATGACGATCAGTTTGGCTTTAGGAAAGGTGAAGGCACGAAAGAGGCAATTCTGATGTGGTTAATAATGGAAACAAGACTAAAGAAAAATCAAAACACGTTCATAGCGTTTGTCGACCTGGAAAAAGCGTTAGACAATTTAAAATGGTGCAAGATGTTCGAAATTCCGAGAAAAGTAGGGGTAAGCTATAGGGAGAGACGGGTTGTATACAATATGTACAACAACCAAGAGAGAATAATAAGAGTGGACGACCAAGAACGAAATGCTCGTTTAAAAAGGATGTAGCCTTTCGCCTCTACTGTTCAATCTGTACATCGAGGAAGCAATGAGGGAAATAAAAGAAAGGTTCAGGAGTGGAATTAAAATTCAAAGAATTATCAGTGATAAGATTCGCTGATGATATTGCTATCCTGAGTGAATTTGAGGAAGAATTACATGATCTGCTGAACGGAATGAACAGTCTAATTGAGTACAGAGTATGGATTGAGAGTACATGGAAGAAAGACGAAGGCAATGAGGATAGTAGAAATGAAAACAGCGAGAAACTTAACATCAGGATTGATGGTCACGAAGTAGATGAATTGAAGGAATTTTGCTACCTAGGTAGTAAAATAACCAATGACGGACGGGGCAAGGAGACCATCAAAAGCAGACTAGCAATGGCAAGAAGGGCATTCCTGGCCAAATATCGGCCTTAATTTGAGGAAGCAATATCTGAGAATGTGCGTCTGGAGTACAGCATTGTATGGTAGTGAAACATGAACTGTAGGAACACCGGAACAGAAGAGAATCAGAGCATTAGAGATGTGGTGTTACAGACGAATGTTGAAAGTTAGGTGGACTGATAAGGTAAGGAATGAGGAGGTTCTACGCAGAATCGGAGAGGAAAGGAATATGTGGAATACACTAAGAAGAAGGGACAGGATGATAGGACATTTGTTAAGACATGAGGGAATGACTTCCATTTTACTAGAGGGAGCTGTAGAGGGCAAAAATTGTAGAGGAAGACGGAGATTGGAATACATCCACAAATAATTTAGGACGAAGGGTTGCATGTGCTACTCTGAGATGAAGAGGTTAGCACAGGAGAGGAATTCGTGTGGCGGGCCGCATCAAACCAGTCAGAAGGCTGATATATAAAAAAAATAAAATAAAAAAAAGAGCATATGCTATATCACGGCCTTCCACAGTGGCGAGACGAAGTTTCGTCACAGGTGAAAGAAGTGCACCGTACGGTGGAAACAACACTACAGAGGTCACGCGAAGCACCGACTATAGATACGAATGCAGGTCCACAAAGCTCAGGGACAACAGCCTCTAAACACCGTTGTACAACAATTTCGAGATGACATGGAGGGAGGTGTAACCTTAACAGAGATCTTTCAGGAAGACATCCTGTTAAAACACGGACAATTTCAGGTCTTTATCCCAGGTACAGGACAAGTCCATCCCGTAGTTTTTACACGTTCATTCCACATCGTATTGCCCAGGTCATGGAATAAGAGGCAGAGAATACAACTCGTTGTCTCACATATACAAGCGGACGGTGCCTTATGGGCTACCGAAGCCGCAGAAAACTGTATACATTATGAACAATTTGAAAAGGCTTTTCTTGCGGATTCCTGGTCAGTGGGCATACAAGAACGCCTTAGAAAACAGGTCTTCAGCCCAGAAGTTTACAACCCAAAGCAGGATGGACTTGGAAAGTATTTCGAAAAATACATTAATTTAACGAGATACTGGGACGAGCCGGTTGCGCACGAAGATACTGCATATTACGCATCTTGAAGGCAAAGTTGCCTATGCACATATGGGAAAAGTTAATTGCGGTCTCTGATACCGTCCTTGAACCTAATACTAGAAGATGCGAAAAGCAGCACTGGCAACAATGTGTCACAGTCCGCGAGTAAGAACGGCCACAATAACAGCCGTTACGGCGGGTCACGGAGTAATGACGACACGTCGCAAACCCGAAACGCAAATCAGAAAATAATCTGTAGCATCAAATGGTTCAAATGGCTCTGAGCACTATGGGACTTCACATCGGAGGTCATCAGTCCCATAGAACTTAGAACTACTTAAACCTAACCAACCTAAGGACAACACAAACATCCATGCCCGAGGCAGGATTCGAACTTGCGACTGTAGCGGTCGCGCCGTTCCAGACTGTAGCGCCTAGAACCGCTCGGCCACTCCGGCTGCTTCGGTAGCATCGCTGTTATGAAAATAATCGAACTGGGAACCGACAAAATAACAACAACAATCAAGACCACAATAATCAGTGGTCGCAAAATAATCAGGGGAAATGTACGCCTGTAAACCAAAATAGGAATAACTATACTGAGGACGTCCGGATAGTCGAGGTGGTTGAAACGCCATCGACAACGTCCGGCGCGTCAGACTAACCGCGACTGTATCGAGCTGCCTGATGCCACAGTCGCGGTACGGAATGGGGGCAACAGTTTGAATGAACAGATAGACATGCTACGATATGAGACTGACATCCGTCAATAGTTGTTTAATGAGATATACAATAATACTGAAGGTCCCTCGGAGTACGCACAAGCCGCATGTGAACTGCCATCCATATGAAGTTAGGTGAGGAGTTTGTATTGAATCTGATAAAGACAGAAGCGAAACACAGCAGAGTGTGGAATACAAGTTAAAATTATTAAGAATAAAGTGTTGTGGGTGCAAGACCATTCACGTCCAAGTATTTTCTTTAAAGCCTATCGTGACTAAGGATTACGTTTACCGGATGGAAGTCATACCGCATAGAACTTACAGCCAACCAAGTTATTCAGTCTCATGGTTCAAACAGGATCTCCAGCTGATACAGAGGCATATTATCGAGCCGTTCATTTCCGTCATGTAGCAGCCCATTATTAGCTGTGGGCAAGGCAGGCGGAGGGGTGCGCCTTATTCTTCATGACCGATCGACCAACAAAATAATTATTCCGGTAAGAAGCTGGCCAAAGAAGTTTCATGATCAACGAAAGGACCTGAAAAAATATGTTCGGTAAGGATGTTTGCTCAGATGTCAGAGTATTTTGTCCTTTATATTTTATCCACCACTCTGTATTGTGAATGTATATACTTAGTGAAGCTTTATGCTGAACCTGTCATACTGCGAAGGTCAATTGCACAATGAAGAATGTGTACTAGTGTATCAAAATTAAGCTGGCCGGTGTGGCCGTGCGGTTCTAGGCGCTTCAGTCTGGAACCCGCGTGACCGCTACGGTCGCAGGTTCGAATCCTGCCTCGGGCATGGATGTGTGTGATGTCCTTAGGTTAGTTAGGTTTAAGTAATTCTAAGCTCTAGGGGACTGATGACCAAAGATGTTAAGTCCCATAGTGCTCAGAGCCATTTGAACCATTTTGAACCAAAACTAATAGACATAAATATTACCAATGAAGTTGCATAAAACTACTGACATGTTTGACGTAGAAGCACTAATGACCTTTTAGTTTTAACTATTTGCTGAATATAAGCAGTACTTAGGAAGCTTTTCTATGTGTTTTCCTTAAAGTATGTTTATGTTGTCTGTGTAATGAGGAATTAGACCACTACACCATTGGAACTGTGAAGTACGAAAATGAGGACTGAGTATTTTGTCAGTGAGAAGATTATTTTCAGCATCAGTTATATGAAATCTAGAAGTTTGACAAGTTCATTATGGAAGATATTTCTGTATAGATCATTTAAAGTATACAATAAAGGAAATTGATGAACAAAACCAAATGAGAACTGAAGGGCAATACGCAAGTGTCCGATTCCACTCGTCTGCTTCGACCCATAACGTCATCAATATGGCGCAAATGGCTGTTCTAAGCGTTTTCAATATGGAGCCTATCACTACATACACATAGCAACAAACACGAAAAAACGTATAAATAAAACAATAACACCTCCCTCCAAAAAATCGAGACAACCGCGGGAAATTGGGGGTTTTAGGGAGAGGACAAGCCAAATATAACAGTAAAAAAACACACCATGATCCCAAAACACCCAAGACGACAAACAAAAAAATAATTACAAAATCTACAGGAATCTGTCACTTCCCTTGACCTTTATAGGTCAACGGCAGCTGACGATACCAAAACACCAACGCCTTCAGCAAAAACTATGGAAATTGGAATCAGACATTTTCCTTGACCACAGCTGACAGTACCAAAACACCTATACCTACACATAAAAATACGAAAATTGGAGTCGGTCATTTCCCTTGACGTATATAGGTTAACCATACCTACTGATACGAAAAAAACAACACCTACAACTACGAAAAACAAAACCAAAACCACAACACCTCAAAAATTAAAAACTTAAACATCCCTACATAAATTAAAACACAATAAATACACAAAGCATTACAACTAGAGAAAAATAGACCAAAAAACCGATTACTTGCCACCAACAAATTTCGGCTAACCATCACACACACACACACACACACACACACACACACACACACACACACGTGCGCAAGTGCGCGCGCAACTGGACTCAGAGAACGCCATCAAACACGACAAGACGACATCTACAAACACAACCAACTCACTCTCTGCGCCGTAATAACGTCACACCACAACACGCTTACGTCGTGGGTCACAGTATACGGGTGGTATCGAACGCTTCCGTTTTTATAATTTGTAGCCTAGTACAAACAGACAGATGAACTGTTATTTGTAACTAAGTGTATACAGAGCAAGAAACAGTAATAGTCAGTGTAACTAGTTATCATGGAGTAAGTATTTTTTTCAAGTTTAATTTCTATGGAATAAATATGAGATGCACTTATAGATTGAATACTACCAAGTAAAGAACAATTAGTTAAACCTGGTAGTGAACTGTGTGTAAACAGCGTGCATTCTCTGGTCACACTTGTGCTGTAGAGAGTGACACTAAATTAGAACTGATCATTTGTTGATGGGAAGAAGTACAGGCCATGCAATAGCTATACTTAAACTGTAAGTATTAGTATGTAAGCAGCATGAAATACAGCATTTCTAGATGATAAGTCAAGCAGAAGCTACTACAAGGCGCTACTGGACTTTTATTTTGTGTGTGAATATTTACGTGTAAGCTAGTCTCTTACTTATTTATTTCATGTGAGTTGATATGAATTCTGTTTTGAACTAGATAATTGCTACGCAAAGGTATACCGGCACTATTCCATCAGCATGATCCATTACATGTTAAATGTGAGACCATGAGTTATGTGAGTTTATGCGGAGCAGGAGTTTAGATTTTTGCCATCGCTGGCTGCGTTGTTGGGATTTTGGTTGTGCTTTGCTCTTTGCCGATCCGTACCTAGAATAGGGTTATTTCATGGGTACATGGTAGCTTGACGATAATGTATGTAATTATACTCAATCTATGAAATATAAATTCAGGGAAGTAAACAATTTTGTGAACATCATACGACGAGCAATGCACTGTAAAATACGCGGCTAACATACCAAAAACACATGAGCGACACATTATTCATGTAAAGTACGCCACTTACAAGAAAGACAAATGTAAAAACTGTGCTAGTTAATTTGCACAAGAAGTAAAAGCGATCCAGGAAACAGACTTGTGTTACGTGAAGTGAACAGTTTAAATGTCACTCACCGTTGTGAACTGCACGGCAGCCAACGCAGTTACACGACTTGTCTTCGAATTGTACACGCACGTTGACACATGTATTCGTACACAAAAGCTTATAAAGGATATTACTGCACTGTCGAGGTAACGGACAAGAAAACAACTGCCTCGTCAATAAACAAAAACCGTAGTAAAGAGTGACTAATCTTCGCCACACGCGAACTTTGCAATCATACACTGAGTGAATTTTTTTAATGTAACAATTCTAAGCAGTGATGTTCTTGAAATACCTACGGTGTACACTAAAAAGCATAAACGAGTACTGTCCGTTGATAAACTCAATGGACAAGAACCCTATACGCGGCTCACTTCGTTTCTCTTCTGACAGTGGTGCCAACTATAATGTAGTGGGAACTAAATGTCCCTAAGAATAGAACTCGATCGCAAGGACAATACATACGAAAGACAATTATGAAAGTGAAATCTATTGTACTAATCAAATTTTCCCTAGGTCAGCTGTGAGATATTGAACTAATTTTTGTGAAGCTGATACTGCTTTGCCTTGATTTTCATGTATCAACGGCCGCAGCCGGTCGTCACATGTATGGAGCAAGCTGGACGGGAGTGGAGCCGTGGCCAGCCTCCAGAGCAGTTCGCACGCTTTCAAGCTATGGTGTGCGTTCAGTTGGGCAGCATGTTTCCTGGAATCGCCGCCAGAGTCGACTGTCACGCCTCCACAACAGAGCGCGCCAAATGCAGAAGGTGTTGTGATGTCAGTCGGACGCGCCCCGCGTGTTTCGTCGTTACGCACAAGTGCGTCAAGATTATTGAAAAAAAAAATCAGTAAAAAAGGAAGAGAGTTAACGAACTCAGACAGAACTTATGTCTCTAACATTGCATTTCTGTATATTTACTAAAAGTTTATAAGCATTTTCTAAAAGACAAATGTATTTCAACAAATTGTAGGAAAAGGCACACGAAGACAGCAGAGTACCGAACAGTTTCTCTAAAAGAACTGTCAAGTGGACAGTGTATTTTGTTAATGATTCTATTGGAATGTGTTGTTTATTTATTCCTCTATAACACAATGTATACTAAGTTTACCACAGTTCAACCCTTGTTCTGTAATTGTAGAGACAAAATAAGAAACAAGTGTTCAAGGTTGCATTAAAATGTTACTTTGGAGTAATAAATAGAATATGCCCCAAACTTTTAATTAAGGCTAAAATACATTAAGAATAAATTTTCTCTCTGTAAATAAATCAGTAAAGTAAGGAGGAAAGGCCATGATTTAATGTAGGGATGTCCTTTTTTTGAGTTCCGATAAACAATGTTCCAGAGGAATGTTTATACATCGAAACTTTTAGTTTTTTTTTTTTTTTTTTTTTTTTTTTTTTTTTTTTTTTTTTTTTCCGCAGCTCGTGGTCTCGCGGTAGCGTTCTCGCTTCCCGAGCACGGGGTCCCGGGTTCGATTCCCGGCGGGGTCAGGGATTTTTCACCTGCTTCGTGATGACTGGGTGTTTGTGTCGTCTTCATCATCATCATCAATCATCCCCATTACGGTCGGAGGAAGGCAATGGCAAACCACCTCCACTAGGACCTTGCCTAGTATAGCGGCGCGGGTCTCCCGCGTCGCTCCCCTACGCTCGGTAAACGGAGTATGGGACTCATCATCATCATCATCATCACGCTCTGTAAAGGAAGTTGAAGGCACTCGTCGCAATTTGTTTTGGTCTATATAAAATTAGGAGCTGTGAGCTCTCTCTCTCTCTCTCTCTCTCTCTCTCTCTCTCTCTCTCTCTCTCTCTCTCTCTCTCTCTGTTTCTCCTGTTTTCGATGGCGGTTTCATAAGATGTAAGTGTTGCTATCGTATCTGTAACTTTTGGTTACATAATTACGTTAATTTTATTATAAAACCCGGGTCTGAATTAAGAACCTACTTTCCTCTTCCATTAATGTAACGTCTCAATTTATTACGTTGCATTTTAGAAATTTTTCAGGCTTCAGCCGAAAGCTGCTAGTGTTCAATCGGAATTTACTTTATCAAACTTTTATTTCAGCGTCCCTGAGATCTATTTTACAGATCTTTTCTATCAGTGTCTGGTCAAGGTAATTACTCAAACTGCGTTATTTTGAGATCGGTCACTGGCCTCTAAACAATGCCGTCAGCCAACGTTCTCGCCGATCTGATAAGATTCTGATGCTGGATGGCGCAATGAAAATTCATTCCTAAGCAAGTAAAAATTTTCTAAGCACCTTTTACCATTTCAGAAGCTTTGCCACTAACATAAGTGATATATATAATACAATCTTATTCTTTTAGATATCAGTAATTTTCTAAGAGAAACAGCAACTGTTTAGTATCACTGTGAGGGCAGCACCATTTTGTAAAGGAACAACTTCGTTTCTAATTTTCTTAGTTAAATTTAACTAGTTTTGGCATGAATAACACTAATCAATACAATGGTATCCAGATTAATGTTAATACCTGTACAGATTAAGGCCTACAATTTGCTCATCTTTTGTTAATGTAAATCTTGACTCATTCTACACGCCTGAAAGTTCTCCTCTTTCATGGGATTTTGTCTCAGATCACATTTTGTGCTTTGCACTGGAAACAGAAGTAAGGATCTCCGTCTATACAGAGAGAAGCATTATTGTGCAGGCTACAGATTAGGAAAACCGACGAAAATGTTGTAAAAGTGTACTACTTCACAATCCTTGCAGAGATATTTCCATGAGTTTAAAGTTGGAATCTATCTTTGTCCTTAGAACTAAAACTTGATGAAAGATTTATGTACAGAGTCTCCCATTTATCTTGATCACACTAAATAATTGTTTGTCCAGATGCAAATTACAAAAGGTTTCAAGCAAATGTTCTTTAGCCGTCAGGGGGACATCAATCAGCAAGATGGCCTCCATTGAAGCTTTGTTTTTTTACAAAGAAATGAACAGCGGTATGACTTTTTTAAATGGCACCCTGTATTTCATTTGGTAATTCATTTCCTCTCCTACAGGCCTATTCAAAACTGTATCACATTGTGCCATTCACTGAAACACAACTTTATTAATTACATAACACAATATTGGCTTTGAGTCCGGGATCACAAACTCGTCCACTTGCTGGAGTTGTCCGAAAACAAATGAAAACCAAGTAAAAACATAACACTAAATTGAGTTTGACTCTCCCTACCATTGTCCAAGAGTAGAGCATCCAAAGGCGCTCAAAGTGGTGACCCTGGACACCGATACACTGATGCACTTGTTGAATGAAAGAATTATTTACTGCTTCCAGTGTTGCTTGCTGAAGAGAATTACAAGCAAGCACGATATGTTCCTGCATGTCCTCTGGAGTTACGGAATATCGCGGTAGACAACGTCTTTAATGCATCCCCAAAGAAAAAAGTCCAGAGGATTTAAATCAGATGTTCCTCCTCGACCAATCCATCTGGCAGGATACCTTCCATTCAGAATACGACATGCACTCAAGGCATTATGTGGTGGACATCCATCGTGTTGATACCACATAAGCATTCAGGTTCTTAGCGGCACTTCACCCAGAAGAGGAGGAAGAATTCGTCTAAGGAAGTTGGCGTACGCTGTGCCGTTTAGACCACCATTGATGAAATAAGGGCCAATAATTGTAGTAACAAGCATCTCACACCAGATGTTCACTCTCCATTGACGCTGATGTTCCACCTGTCTAAGCCATCGTGGGTTGTTGCTGGACCAATAATGCATGTTCTTTGTATTTGAGAAGGAACATTCATCGATAAACAGAACATTGGAGAAGAAGTTCGGGTTGGCGAGGATTTGCTGCTGTACCCACTGACAGGACTGTACACGATTTTGGCAATCATTCTCGTCCAATTCTTGATGTAGGTGTACGTGGTAAGGATGGAACCGATGACGTGTAAGAATACGATGTAAGCTGGTTTTAGGAATGCCAATCTCGTGTTCAAGCACTCATGTGCTCACATGTGGATTCATAGCAACGGAAGGGAGAACAGTAACTTCGGCAGCTTCGTCTGTGCGAGTGCTACGACTGTTGCGTTGTCGTTGGTTGAAACTTCCCGTTTCCTGAAGCGTCGCAACAAGACGAGAAAACATCCGTCGGGAAGGTGGGTTCTTGTCAGGATATCTCTCTCTGTACAGTTCCGCTGCGTAGCATTTCGCCTGTCTTCAACAACAACAACAATAAAAGAAACGTAATGTCGATGCAGTTTGTAGGAAGGACAACCTTTACTGTGTGCCTACTCTACACAGCAGTACTTAAAAGGACTAAACTACTGTACTAAATGTACCCGTACATAAGAAATCAGTATTGCAATTACTGTTCTGCTAACTCACATTGCCCGTAGATGAGGAGCATTTCTACCTTCTCTTCGTTGGTGTACATTCTAGACGCACTAAGCGCTGGGAGCGTCAACGTCAATGCTGTGTTATGTAATTAATAACGTTGTGTTTCAGTGAATGTTACGCTGTGATACATTTTTGAATAGGTCTTTAGAAGAGGAATGAATCGCCGAATAAAAAATAAAGGGTGCCATTTAGAAAAGTTATACCGCTGTTCATATTTTAGTAAAGAACAAAGCTACAACGAAGGCTATCATGCTGATTCATGTCCCCTGACGGCTAAAGAACATTTGCTTGAAACATTTTGTAATTTGCATCTGGACAAACAGTTATTTAGGGTGGTTAAGATAAATGGGACACCCTATATACAGGGTGTTACAAAAAGGTACGGCCAAACTTTCAGGAAACATTCCTCACACACAAATAAAGAAAAGATGTTATGTGCACATGTGTCCGGAAACGCTTAATTTCCATGTTAGAGTTAATTTTAGTTTGTTCTTCCACCTACGCTCAATGGAGCACGTTATCATGAGTTCATACGGGATACTCTACATGTGCTGCTAGAACATGTGCCTTTACAAGAACGACGCAACATGTGCTTCATGCACGATGGAGGTCCTGCGCATTTCAGTCGAAGCGTTCGTACGCTTCTCGACAACAGATGCGGTGACCGATGGATTGGTAGAGGCGGGCCAATTCCATGGCCCCCACGCTCTCCTGACCTCAACCCTCTTGACTTTCATTTATGGTGGCATTTGAAAGCTCTTGTCTACGCAACCCCGGTACCAAATGTAGAGACTCTTCGTGCTCGTATTGTGGACGGCTGTGATACAATACGCCATTCTCCAGGGCTGCATCAGCGCATCAGGGATTCCATGCGACGGAGGGTGGATGCATGTATGCTCGCTAACAGAGGACATTTTGAACATTTCCTGTAACAAAGTGTTTGAAGTCACGCTGGTACGTTCTGTTGCTGTGTGTTTCCATTCCATGATTAATGTGATTAGAAGAGAAGTAATAGAATGAGCTCTAACATGGAAAGTAAGCGTTTCCGGACACATGTCCACATAACATATTTTCTCTCTTTGTGTGTGAGGAATGTTTCCTGAAAGTTTGGCCGTACCTTTTCGTAACACCTTGTACATATCCAGTCGGTATCTGACTGGATTACCAAAAGTAGATGTTTCTTTTACGTTGAAACAGGCATTCCGGATGTAAGGGATTTAATTTCTTATAAAAGCATAACAAAACATTTCACAGGTATGTTCAGGTATCGTCGTTTTGTCTTTAAATCTGGTGGAAGCGATGAATTACCAACCTCATGGTTCAACAAAAAAAAGATATTCACTGCAAAAGTGTAATTCTGTTGCTTGTAAACAGAATTGTCAGCACGTTTCACCTGGCCACATTTAAAACCGACAACCATTGCATTAGTATTAGAAATTTGAGAGAAATTCGGTTAACTGCACTGCTACGTATGCAATACGATAAGACATGTTGTTTTATTGTGGAAATCAATGTTTGATTTCAGTTATAAATGAGAAAAACTGTAACTTTTAATTCCACATAGTAATGTTGGAAACTCGGCTTCTTGACCCGTATCACTTGTCTTAGATGTTGGTTCCAAACCTCATCACGTCATAGATACTGGTGTGCGCAGTCCGTGTTATTTATGCTCTACGGCTAGAGACATTCTGCTGTTGGCTGTTGGGAGATCGGTTCAGGCGCTTCTGCTGGCTGTTGGTGAGTTCGATTTGAAATGCTAAGTGCAGTCTTACTGCTTTAAAGTCGTCATGAATGTGTAAGCTCTTCAGCCTGACTGAAGCGTTTTATCTCCTTTTCCAGCATATGTTAAATTAAAAGCATAATGCTCTCTAATTTCACGGGTTCCGATTTATTCTGTTATCTGGGTTTGCTCTGTTCCTTTCGAGCATTGTTGCGTGGAATGTTCGCCACAACGCGATGATTAGGACAAGTTAGGGCAATCTTTACCGTGGGTAAATTGAGGATAATTGTATCTTCTTGTGTATGTTTTTCTTTCTATTCTTCCCAGCCTCAGCTTTACGCGAGATCGGAAATACCAATTTCTGCGTGTGTTCTGTTCCTCCATGTGTTTTTTATTCACTGAACCGTGAGCACTAACTTCCATATTTCAGTGCGTGACCCTAATTAGATAAAATGATCAACATATAGCTTGCTAATCGAGCACCTTTATGTCCATAATTTTGTGGAGTTTGAATAACCTCTTTTGTTTGTGAAAACGACGTGTTGCTTGAGCAAGGGGGGCATTTGGCCTGCCAGGTCTCCTTGATCTATTCGCAGTTTCCTCTGTCTTTCGTTACCGTGTATTCGTTCTTCCGTAACTGAGTGATTTTTATTTGTCTTAGCAAGTTGTGGTTCAATGAGTAATTTATTCACTCGTATGTTCTTTCACTTACATCATCTGTATTGAGAACGCGAGTTATTCATTCGATATAAATTTATTTGCCACAATTGCTTCCTTGTGGGGATGGTTAATTTCTCTCTTTTCATGTGTGCGTCCAGTTCGGGTCTATGAGTGTGTACGTTCTTTTACGTTTTCTTTCCATGTAACTGATCACGACAACCGAAGTTTTATTAGTTTAACAAGTTGTGGTGAGTTGTTTAACGCTTAGGCACCAGCCATATTGTGGATTTGAGTGATTCCCTTTTTGTTTACACTATGTAAATTAAAAATAAATGTTCTCGATGAACAGTTGGTCGGTGCACGCCCTCCTATCGACCGCACAGGACAGCGTCACTACATCAAGAACTTAAAGCAGGCGCATTTCACGTCTCCTGTGCAACTATTAGACAATACGGTTCGAGCGAATTTGTATGTCCCATAAGGACCAGCGGAGCTGATAATGCATTTGCATTACGAAATTACCCACCCACTTGCGAGACATCATCCTCGCGGGGTTATGCAGACAAGTGGAAAGGAGTTGCTGCGAGAGAT
Organism: Schistocerca gregaria; assembly: GCF_023897955.1. Classification (NCBI taxonomy): domain Eukaryota; kingdom Metazoa; phylum Arthropoda; class Insecta; order Orthoptera; family Acrididae; genus Schistocerca; species Schistocerca gregaria. The sequence goes on along the minus strand of NW_026061713.1, from coordinate 1,891,781 downwards.
GGATTACGAGCCGGCGGAGTACGTGCCGAATTACGCGACAGACCTTTACGGGGCACGAACGCGCGACTACAGTCCCCGGTGGCGCCGAACTCGCGACACCGTCGGAGGGATTGTAAGTAGGCTGTCTAGGTTTTTTTATTGGTAACGCCACATAGCGCTCTGTATGAAAATCACTGGCTGTGCTGTGCGCAGTCTGTGGCTGGTTTGCATTGTTGTTTGCTGTTGTAGTGTTGGACAGCTGGATGTGAAAATCCTCAGGGGGGTACACGGTTACTTTATGTACCATGTGTCTGGCAATCACAAGGAGCCCTAGCTAATATGGTATTTGCTTATACAACTTTACACATCAGTACCACATTTCTCTAACACAAAAATTACACAGCTATCTGATCATTTAACTAAGAGAGACAAACATTCTTTTTACTGCGTCAGTGACACAGTTGGATAACTTCACACTTATGAAATTATATTTTGTCTGTACTTTGTGAACTGTTCATATTTTTTGGGAACCATTGTGATACTATGAGAGCTTTGAATGATGTGTTTGTTATGGGATCATGATTTTTAAAGTACGTTTGAGGTAGATGACACTATTGAAATGAGCAGAGAATTTTTTTTAGGTTTTGAAATTATTGGAGGAAGCTACGACGATATTGAAATTTGGCTGAGGTTTTATGATGTTATTATTACGATGACGATGTGTATTATTCTGTTGAGGTATGTTTATGATCAATAAGCCGATGCTATAGGAGGAATTTGATTATGCTACGTATTTATAATGATGAAATATTAAAGAAGTGTCGATGGATATGTACATGTTTAATAAGGTAAGGAATAATGAGTAGTGGTTAGGGATCCTGATTTGTGAAAAAGGATGTTGGAAACCAGGAATCGTACTTTAAGAGTCATGAAATGTGTGAATGTATTACAATGCCGATGAAAATTTTTTGGATACTCTTATATTTATAGGATTTTGTTTCAACACATGTGCAACGCAAATTCTCGACCTGTCAAATTTTTTATATGAGACTGTCACTGTAGTGCTAACTGGTCTCGTAAATATTTCGGTAAGAAAGCTAAATGACCTTGACGAAATGCGGTATGGGTGACCAGCTGTGCCAGTCGCCTGGAGAAAAAGCCATTATGTGAAAAAAAGGAGGCCATTGACATTTCTTAGTAGAAAAGATTTCAAATAAGACACGCTCATACTTGAAACATATGATTACAGTTTTGAGCTCATATTTTCTGATATTTACTGAAATGCCTTATGAAATGATGAGAAATATTTTATGTCTATACACATGATTATGGCTACTGTCTTTCTAGTTGAGAGATTTTTTACTGCCTTATGAAATGCCATATTGGTAGTGAATGATGTTTAGTGCTTTGCTTTGTATTTATATTTGCCTATTTTGTTTAATATCTAGTTTCTAGTTGCACTACAGCATTGTTTAGATTAAAATTTAATAGATGTACTAATAGAAACGTTTTTTGTCTACAGACCCAGTAAACAATAATTTTATCATCTACTTTCTTAAAAAAGGGAGCACAAACAGACATTTCTCTTCACAGGTATTGCATACATAATTTTTTTCAATGTCTGGGTAACTTATATCATAGAGTAATTTATCGTGATGCATCACTCTAGTGTTAAGTTCTGACGTAGGTGTTCGACATTTCCTATTTTTACTGTAATATTTTTGTTCTCCTTGAGCTTTGTCATGTTTAGTTGTAAGTTATAGCATTTGCTGCTGTTGTTTGCCAGGTATAGTTCTACTGAATTTTACATTGTATTAAGCCAGCTTTACTACTGATTTATTTTTCTTTTTTGCTGCACATTGGCTTATATTAGTGATAATGTTGCATTTGCTTTGCTAATTTATATTTATTGCTTCTTGCTTTGCCAATTTGCATTTTTTGTCATTGCTGTTTGTGTTAATTGTTTGTGCTGCTGCATTGCCTTTTACCTTAGTTTAGAATCTGCGCTCAGTAGATTTAAGTTAGCTTAAGAGGTGGTAGGCTGTATAAGAGAATACCATAATCTCTACCAGGACTACAGCGGGTCTGCTCTGTGATGACCTACCTACCAATATTCTTCAAAACTTCGACTGACTCTGCTGTGGGTTTGCTCTGTTGTGGAACATTACCTATCTGCATGTCGAGAGTCTGCATTATCTTTCTGTTGGAAGGACCACACTACTTCTTCAAGACTGCATGGCAATCCACTACTTCCGTGTGCATTTTCTTTTACTGGTCAGACTTTGTGCATAAAATTGTAATTAATACTGTGATGAATAATCAGGGCTGTCTTTATGGACTGCGAGAAAATTTTAGCTTTTGACCAACATTGTATCAATAAGTGTGTGCATTTGATTTCTTTGTTATTGTAATTATGAATTTTTTTTTGAAATTTGTATTGGCCACTGCCCAAAACACTTTGTAAATTTTTTTGTGGGGAGCATGGGGGCTATGTAAGTAGGCTGTTTAGGTTTTTTTATTGGTAACGCCACATAGCGCTCTGTATGAAAATCACTGGCTCTGCTGTGTGCAGTCTATGGCTGGTTTGCACTGTCGTTTGCTATTGTAGTGTTGGGCAGCTGGATGCCAACAGCGTGTAGTGTTGCTCAGTTGGAGGTGAGCCGCCAGCAGTGGTGGATGTGGGGAGAGAGATGGCAGAATTTTGAGAGCGGACGATCTGGACGTGTGTCCATCAGAAAGAGTAAATTTGTATTATTGGGTATCACGGACTGATATGTATATATTATGACTTTTGAACACTATTAAAGTAAATACATTGTTTGTTCCCTATCAAAATCTTTCATTTGCTAACTATGCCTATCAGTAGTTAGTACCTTCAGTAGTTTGAATCTTTTATTTAGCTGGCAGTAGTGGCGCTCGCTGTATTGCAGTAGTTCGAGTAACGAAGATTTTTGTGAGGTAAGTGATTTGTGAGAGGTATAGGTTAATATTAGTCACAGTCATTCTTTTGTAGGGATTATTGACATTCAGATTGCGTTGCGCTAAAAATATTGTGTGTCAGTTTAGTGTTGATCAGAATAGGTAAAGAGCGAAATGTCTCAGTACGTTCAGTTCTGCTCAGCTGTTTGAAAATCAAATAATGTAAGAGGTTTATCAGCACAGTAATTCATTAATTTTTCTGAGGGGACGTTTCAGGATGTGATCGCCGTAGTAATGAGCGTAATATCACTCGTGCTGAGACCGACTGCGGGGTCGTTATCAACGGAATAGTAATAGTAGTAGGTGGCGATAATAGTAATAATTGTCGGAGAAATGATTACAGTAATGACAGGGCGTATGAGAGCAATCTTAGGGACGCTGGGAACGGGGAAGCAATTATTCACGAACTCCTCGCGTTGCGAACCCCACAAAAACAGGAACAGGATAGTGGGGTCACCTCGAGGAGTTCAAATGAAGCCCGCTAGTCCCCGGCATAAACCGTGAAACACGAACGAGGGGTCAGAAGAATGCGGCACACGAAGAAGTCACGAACAGGTCAAGTGGGAGAGTCTTGTTCGTATGGAAGTACGACGGCAGGGAATCCGAAGTGTGTTGCCTGAGAGTTCCCACTCGAACTGAGTCACGACCTGAACTTCAGGTCGCCGTTAATCTGGTAGATGGGACAGACTCCCTGGTAATGAACACGGACGGAGGACTGTTTTTGCTAGTATTGTGGGGAGGAGTACTGCTCGTGTCAGAACCACGGACACGGACAGGAAGGTTTTGCGTCGTGTCTTTGAGGAACACGCGGGCGCGTTTTTGGACTCGCCACGGGTGGAAGAGAGGTTTCATTACAAGTTTAGGGTGCGCGAACACGAACCCTTCTTTCTAGCACTGTGCCCCATTCCACTTGCACACAAAGCAAGTATACAGAAGGAATTAAATAACATGACGGAGCAGGGAATAACCGAGCGAGCGTGAAGTTCCCGTGACTCACCTTCGCTGGCTGTTCCAAATCGTGACAACTCTGTTCTCTTGGTTCTGCATTGCAGGCAGATTAACACGGTGATACTGTCGGAGACAAACAAGGAAGAAGGTTTTCAAAAACCCCTGCAACGCTTACGCGTGGTAAAAATACTATCTCCGATCGATCTCCTATCGAGTTATTGGCAGTTCGCCTCGGATTAGCGCTGCGGCAGTACACTGCCTGCTTATGCTACGGAAATGGTTTCCAGTTCCACCGCTTCCCGTTTGGGCTGAATGTTTCTTTAGCCCCATTTATCAAAGGCCTAAATAGCATCTTACCAGACGGCTGGAAAGTGCGAGTCACAATTTATATCGACAACATACTTATTGTGGAGAAGTCGTGGGCGACTGCTAAAGCGACAGCTAAGCAGGTTCGTAGGTCTCTATAGTTTCTACAAGCATTTCATAAACCTAAGCCTACTATCCATTCCACGTCTGTATTCCCAGACACCAAAAACACCGACCGAATATGGGATCAGCAGGTGCAAGGCTAATTCGTGACTTGTGCCTTGTGGCTGATAGTTTGTCGAATGGGCTGGAAAACCATTTTGTTCGCGAGCCGGGTGCTCTCTCATAGCAAATGTTATTATTCTCTAACCCAGCTCGAGGCACAAGTGGTCGCCTGGGCGTTTGAGAACTTTCGGTTACCCCCACTCAGCAGGATGGGGAGAGTGCTCACTGACCCCCAGAGCTACAGATCCTAATAAGTGCGAGAATTGCACACTGTAGATTAGGTAGGTGTCTCCAGGAACTTAATTTCTGTGTCAAACACATTCCTGCCGAGAAGAACTCATAGCAGACGATCGTTTGTTTCATTAGGACTTACTGATACGGAGGAAGGTGACCTAGGCGAGAATAACTTCAGTATTGTGTACATAAAGGACGTTACATTTCGGAACACAACTGCCTGACTCAGCGACTTGGCTGCGAGCAGTGTAAGGGCGAGGCGCCGCAAGACACCGAGAAGTGGCACGATAAACGCGATGCCGCCCTGGCGCGGTATTGTGTAGTGCGCGCCTGTATCACATTTGAGACGCGAGGTACTGACGGTGCCAGGTGACTGTTAGCAGCACGTGACGGAGCTTGTGAACAGACTGGTACGGTACGTGCACTTGAACGGCAGCCGCTAAGGCGGCCAGAAATGCCGGGAGTGCTGCGGCTTGTGCACTGTGATTAGGCGTATTCGTCGGGTGGCCACAGTATGGAAGCCCTGTCAGCGAGCGGAGCCGGCCTCTGTGTCGCGTGCCGCGCTAACCAGTCCGGCAGGCTTAGCGACACACAGCTGTTGACCACCCTCCTGGGCGCCTACACATCCTATTATTCCGACGAACCTTAGAGACCTAGCGGCTGTCCAAAGAAACGTCAAGGTAAAGGCCTATTTGACGTGTAGATTTTTTTATTTTATTTTATTGTAGTTTATTTTATTTTATTATTTTTTTTTGAGGGATGGTTCTTCGTTCTTTACTTGTGTTTTGCAGTATAAATAGGGCAAATAAGAATACTATGAATTGTTTCCAGATAGGATAGTGTATATATTTTTCTGGAACACTGATTAATCCTCGTTCCAATGTGTATTTTTAAAGGAATATACCTGCTAATTGCCTCTTGTATAAGTATAGACGATACAAGAAGTACCAGGAAGAGGAGGTGAGTGACTGGCCATATAACGTTTAGTACTTAATGTAATTCTACGCTTCTGATAAAGCTTGTGCTCCACCAAGCAGTGAGTAATTTAATCTAGATGCACTTATGGCTTTATGATATATAATATTTTGTTTTGTGAGGTACATGTTGCATGTAGGTGTAATTATGATTCTATTTCAGGGGTGCTGTGTTATCTACATTTTCTTATACCATAAAGTAATCCCTGTCTTAATACTCACGTTCGAGGAACGCCAGTGAATCTTTTCCATTATGACGGCAAATAGCTGCTGCGAGCAACAAAGAGAGTAGGCGTACCGGTAGTATAACGCATAATGTGAACGACAGCAGGTACCTGTGTTCTAATCACTGCAAGTTGTATTAGACTATGTGAGGATGAATCTAGAAGTAGTTTAGTAAGGGTGTGTAAATAAAATATTAACCCTGTGTTGTACTAATTCCTACACCAAAGGTTTAATCATTTCTCTTTTCAGGCCCTATGAGATGCTCATCGTTAATACAATGTTGTAAAACAAAACACTGTCTAATTTCGCAAAGATACCCTGCTTGCAGCCAGCGAGCGGCGCCATCAGAGTTGATACACCAAATCGCTACAACCGTTTACGCAGAGCGTCAACACTTAGAATTCACTTAAAAGAGTGAAACTTGATTTGTTTTCTTCAGTAAACTCTAAATAATTTTATAATGTAAAAAAAAGAACGTTAATTTTGCCATTTTCATTGTTCCAGCTCCCGTTAAGAAAGAATTACAAGCTATGCTAGACCAAGAGATTATTGAACCGGCAGTTAGTCCGTATATAAACCCGCTCCATGTTGTTGCGAAAAAGGATGGCTCACTTCGCCTCGTACTTGATTCTCTTCATGTCAACGACATTATTATTAATGAAACTGATCGCCCACAGACACTAGAGGAACTTATATAGCCGGCCAGGTTGGCCAAGCGGTTCTAGGCGCTACAGTCTGGAACCGCGCGACCGCTACGGTTGCAGGTTCGAATCCTGCCTCGGGCATGGATGTGTGTGATATCCTTAGGTTAGTTAGGTTTAAGTAGTTCTAAGTTCTAGGGGACTCATGATCTCAGAAGTTAACTCCATAGTGCTCAGACCCATTTGAACCATTTGAACTTCTATAGAAATTTCATGGTGTTGCTATTTATTCCACCTTAGATTTAAAATCGGGAATTTGGCAGATCCAGCTCCATCTGAACTGCAGAAAGTACACAGTTTTTGTCTGTTTTAGTGATTGTTATCAATTTTGCAAATTATCTTTTGGTCTAAGAATTTCTTCAGCAGCATTTATTCGTGGTCTGAGTTCATACTTCCGACAGAACTTCAAGATAGAATCACAACATATGTAGACGACATCCTCATCGCAGAGGCTAACGGGTCTCAACATAATTTGATTCTTGAACAGCTGTTACAAGCTTTTCGTGCACAAGGACTCACAGTTAATCTTAGGAAGTCACACTTTGGCAGAACTCCATAAAATTTCTTGGACATGTAATATCAGCAGAAGGCATTGCACCTGACCCGGAAAAAATTCAGGCGTTACGTGACATTACTGTTCCAACGACCGAGAAACAACTGTGCAGCTTTCTAGGATTGATTAACTTTTTTCGTAAATTTATTCATTGGTGGCCCCTAGACTGTGCCAGTTGACTGCAAAAACATTATTTGGTCCCAGGATAGCGAAGCCCAGTCTGAATTTCTTAATCTGAAGCGTGCATTTTTGCATGCATCGCTTTTATCACACCCAGATCCCACCAAACATTTTTCCATTGTCACTGACAGTTCTAACACCGCTCTAGGCGTACATATTTTTCAGGAAATTGAAGAAGACGGTACTACAGTAATTAAAAATATTGCCATTGCAAGTCGCATTCTGTAGCCCGCTGAATGCAATTACTCTGTTACAGAGCTTGAAAAATTATGTGTTGTATGGGCATTTACGAATTTAGGAATTTTCTTTATGGGACACATACTACCGTTTACACAGATCATAGAGCTAGACAGTTTTTACTTTCCGCTAAATTTACACATGACAGGTTAAGCAGATGGAAACTTTATTTACAGGAATTTAATTTTACAATTGTTCACATTCCCGGTACAAAAAATATTGTAGCAGACGCACTATCCCGTTCTCTCAGCCACAATCAGCAAGCCATCACAACCAACTTCTGCCAAACAAATTTCAGCTTCATATATATATTCAACAAATTGGATTTGAAAATTTTATTTCGTCGTCATTATGAGACATAGCGAAAGAACAGAGCAAATACAACATGTGGAAGGAAATTAAATACCTTTGGCACGATAGGAATAATGTCACCATTAGAAACAATTATACTGTACGCAACAATATTCTGCTTCACCGTTCTCGCCCTGACAGCAACAACTGGCTACTCTGTATTGTTGTCGAACTGGTTAACAAAGTAATTTGGTATACTCATTTAAGCTACTCACATTATGGAGCCAAAAAATGTTTCTTATCCTATGACAGAATTGTTATTTTGCTAACATGGACAAATGTACTCGACGAGTTTTAGTGTCATGTAAAATCTGCCAGAAAGCTAAAAGAGACACGACTTCTCATACTCCACCGTTATATCATATTGTACCCATTAAACTAAGGCATATAGCCGTTGTAGACATTTTTGGACCGATTCCCAGATCTAACAGAGCTTTTGTTACATCTTCGTCACTGTTGAACCCACTTCGAAATCTGTTACCTTCATTCCACTACGCAAAGCTACTACTAAATCTATTTCAAATGCATTTGTAAAACATTTTCTACCTCAGGTAGGTCATGTATTGAAAGTAATTTTCAACAATGGAACACAATTTCGATCTGTGACATGGACACACATGTTACAAGCTACAAACATTTTTCCGATCTATATATCCAAGTACCACGCTTCTTCGAATCCTTCTGACGGAGTGATGAAAGAAATTGGTATATGTAGAAAATACTACCATAAAAGACATCTTGATTGGGACACAAACATATTCTCATTGCAGGATGTAATTAACTCTATACCAAATGAATCTACTATGTTATCTCCTACTCTTATCTTGAAAAACGTTGAACCACTCAAACAAAATTAAAGAATTGGTATCTTTTCCTACATCTCGTCGACTACGCCACCATGAAATAATTGACATTGCACTCAATAATATCAAGCGTGCTGTACAGCGCCGCAGAAGACGGCAAAAACAGGTTTGTAAATGCAATGAATTTCAGGTAGGACAGAAGATATTAGAGTGCACACACTATTTATCCAACAGAGGAAAGAGTAGATTCAATAAATTTGAGCTTCTATACGCTGGTCCATATAGAATTCACAGCATTCCCCATCCCAAAGTAGTAAATATTGAAACGTTAAGAACCAGAAAATCCAAGGGCAACCACCACATTCCAAATATTAAATCCTTTATAGAATGAACATACTTTATGATTTATCACACTGTAATGCCATTTTCTCCAGATACAATTACATTTATACGACCATTTACTGAATATGATCGTATTTTTCTTGGCAAGTGCCTGGAAAGGTAAGGTCAGCAGGTCGCTTTTCTTGTTGTTATATATCAGACTGTGCACATTTTCTAAATGAGATAATTTTCTTGGGAAAGTCCCAATAAGTTGAACTTAGCAAGTCAATCCATGTACTATAATCACAGACCTGAGACATTTTCCACTTTGTAATGTATATATGATAGTTTTCCTATAGAAAGTAGAATATTCTCTGTATGCACTATGTAGTCTTCAAGATATAACAAACACCAGTTGAACTTGACATTTTGCCTTATGATATCCCAGTATCTTGACTGTTCTACATTTTTATGCTACTAAGTTATGACATTGTGTATATACTTCAGCGGTTGTAAATATTCTTGTCTATGGTTTTGGCCTAATACATTTTCTGTCATACTATGTTGTATGCTCAAGTAGGTCATTAGAAACTTGAGATCCTTCAATGAGTATATGATATAAATGCAAGACAATAATCTATATTCATCATTTTCAAGAAATCAATACCCTGTGAGAGAAATAAACTAAACAACCACAGTATTTACTGTAAAATGATGTGGATATTTTACTATCAGAATGAAAGAAAGAAGATTTTTTTGTCATGAAAACTAAATGGACTGGAATTAACAAGCATTAACAAGAATATACTATACACACCATATGGTAGCAGTCTTGAATAACTATGTTTCTTTCAGAATGTGATGCAACTGTGGCAGGCTCTCAGACAATACTACACATGTTAATTTTAGTGATGAAATACGCTAGAAGTAAGAAACTCTATAAAATATGAAATAATGAATGATGATGAATAGTTGTATGAAGAAAATGGAAATATGAATAATGAATAATGAAGTTTCTATTTTTTTGCAAATGATAATAAAGGATGATATGTATATTACAAACCTTATATGAAGAATATGGTAATATGAAAGATGAAGTTTTTCTTTGAAGATGATGATAATGATCAAGTTTGTATATTTAGTATTAGTTAAGAGATACTATGTAGTCATTTAAGTATTTGTTGGAGCTCTTTTTGACAGTACGTCATATGCCACATAGTATAATGACTGAGTGTTTTGGGAAAGAAAGCTAGAGTACAAACATATTAAGTACACATTTCATTACCTGTTAGTTCAAAGTTTACTACTTTCCAGCATAATATGAACACATTTCTCCTTTCAGCTCAATAATCCACATTGTATTTCTTCCAGGAGAAGCTTTTCATGATATTAAGATCATTTCTGAAATATGTCCTGATGTTATATGCTACAGGTATTTAGTTATTAAACCTGTTCCTGTACTTGCATTTTACCCAGTTGTTTCTATGATTCATAAATGTGATCACAGATACTCTACTTGATTGCTAGCCTTGCTGCAGCTGACTCATAACAAATGACAAACGACTTTCATTACTTTATTTCGAGCAGAATATAAAAGGCAAATATTTTTGTTCTTCAGCAGTTAAATATTAATCCTAACACAATGCATTGCTAGTACACAAAAAATTATTACTAGTCCCAACTGTTACCAGTACACAAATAAATAATGTTACCAGTCTACAAAATATTGCTAGTCCAAAATAGAATGCAATATTCCATTCTGTCTGATGTATTGCTTCCATTACCCATATGTATTATTAGGCTAAGCACCTTGGGTACTTGGTCAGATGTATTACATATTAAATACATCTTATGTCGCTTGCATAATCTCATATGTACTCACTAGCAACTTATTACTACATGCAATAACTCCTGTTTTTGAAGAATGATTTTCATATCATTTGTCATACATAATGAAACAACAGGCCACTGAGTGCCAACACTTATTTAATTAAGATGATATAAAAATAAGCACTTCTGAATGATGTTTTGTAATGCTCAATGAATGCTTTGTAATACATAATGAAACTAAAGACCACTGAGTGCCAACACTTATTTAATTAAGATGATCTACCAATAGATACTTCAGAATGATGCTTTGCAATGCTCAATGAAACAACAGGCCACTGAGTTCCAACACATATTCAACTAAGATGATATACTAATATGCACTTCTCAATGATGATTAGTATGAGACTCAATGTATCCTTCACCTTCTGACCTCATTACCACCATTTACTGAGGTTTTGCTTTATCCTGTCCATCCTCATGGTAATGGAGCACTCTATTTGGTTTTTGCTCTAATTCTACGTTGATGTAAGAGTATGGGTTCTACAAGAATGTGGTGTTGATATATCAAGCTATCCACCACCTTGAATGACAGAGATGTCATTATGGACCTACTATTGGGTGTACCTAATGTACTACCAAAATGATAACATACAATATTAATACAACATTTCAGTGTCTTCGCTACACTGATAAATACTTCAGGGAAGAGAATTTCAGATTGTCTCACTTGGTGTTGTGCTTCTGTAAAAAGATATGAACTTTTAGTGCACCTATGATCAAACCACTGTGCTCCAACCGTGATGCAATCCTTCTCATTCCTTTCCCAGTTTTTGTAAAAACGCTAAAGACTTTTACATTGTGTATGCACTTTATTTCGTCTCTTAATGTGATCAGTTCATGTAAAACTGCTTAAGACTTCCACAGTGTGTGTGCACTTCATTTCATTTCTTAATATGTTCAGTTCTTGTAAAAATTCTAATGACTTTTACATTGTGTGTGCACTTTATGACATTTCTTAATATCTTCTATGCTTATATTATTTATCAATAATGCCATATATACTCTGTGATTGCGGTCTTGGTAAACTAAATATGTTATATCTATTTAAAATAGAAAAATTTGTTGCTCATGTCAAGTGCAGTTGACTCACCATTGCCGCCAAATTTTTACCCCCAGTGGAGGGGTTCATTAAGGGTTCATTACTATTCGCTAGTGCACTTGAGCAGATGTAATTTCGATGAATTGCTCACACACTGCCTGCGATATGGAATATCTATGCTACAACAGAATCGCAAGTCAGAGCAGTGTTGGCAGTAAGTCGAGTATAGTAGCTTGTAGAGAGCAGTCGTGTTTTGCAGCTCACACAGAGCACTTGAGTTATGGAGTTCGTCAGGGCATTGCAGCAGTTGACTTGCGTTGAGCTGGCTCAGCAGAATGATGGCGGTGCCTGAGCGATGTGGTATAAGGTAAAAGAAAAAATATATTATTCTTCTTTGTTGCCACATGCATATGTTGATTGACAAAACTGATTTAACCACAATTGTAATGTTAAAGTCCCACGTAATTCCTTGCAGAAATGTTTTAATAATAACTTTTGTCCTGAAGAAAACTTTTGCCAGTGATTTGTCTCAGTTTAAAGATTTTACAATTTTTTCCTTCGCTTACTCATGTTGGTTAAGCAAAAGTAAATCAGTTGTTTCCCTATAAATGAAAATCTAGTGGCCAGCATTGCACTGGGCTGTGCCAAAAGTTTCATAGAGGAGCAGATATATAGATAACGTTATCCAGCGACATAATTGAGAGATAAGAATTTTTCAGTTTATTCAGGATGTTTTCACAGGGCCATAACGCAGCACTGCTGACGTGAAAACTTATTAATCATGATATGCAGTCAGTCTGTAATGGAAGATCACATTAAAGCTTGAAATTTTACTGTTGTAAAGAAATCTTTTATTGGGAACTTAAATGAGAGTTTTTCTGTTGGGAGGTTACTCTAAATGTGAATAATATAATTATATATTATTTTTTGTTTGAGGTTACAGAATGTTAACACCAATGTAATGACTAAAACATTAAACAGTACAGATCATTTCTATAAAGCTGCTGGAACAATCAAGTTAATCAAATCAAAGTATCTACATAAAATGCTGGTGAACATCCAGATAATAAATTCGGATACTACATCAGAGAGTGTGTTAACTATCACACTATCGAAGAGTTCTTTAATTTAGCTTTTAAGTCCCATGGAAAAGAAGAAAGTGAAGAATTGTACAACAAGAACTTTAGTCATATTAAGTATTACTTAGATATTTTTATCGATACACAAAGTGATTTATTGTTGAATGAACTGAAATTATATGATTATGAAGTCAGAGATAAAAAATTTAAGAACATATTACTACCTCCTCAACAAATACAGCCATTATAAATATCTCAAGTACTCATAGGTATAGTGAACATTCAGATAATTGTTACATTGTATTAGATTATCTGACTAGACAGGAGCTATCTTCAATTATTTCTGAAATCTTTGAAGAATATCCTGATAAAATAATATAGCTAGACAAACACTAGAAAATCTTCATAAATCAAACGGATACAAAATTAATGCAAAAAGAAATATATGGAAAGAGTAAAAGAACTTATAAAGGACTCTAATACAAATTCAGAAATAAATTTCAACTAGCATGGTAAGTAACTTAGAATTGTCTTCACCACCACTACCAGGATAACATAGAGTAAGATGGGGTAATCCGACCGGGTGAGTGAACCCGACTGCCCTCTATTTGGGAGAAATGGCAAAGCAAAGTGACTTCGGATTAGTGTTACCATACAGGGCATTCGAAATAACGAAAATATCACCTTGACAGCTTTGCCACATTTGACCTTTAGACACTCAAAAGACAACAAGCATTTTATATTGTTTCAACTTAATTTTTTTGCAATTTGCATCACTAGATTTACCTTATTGAATAAAACGATCTCAAAATAAACGGTAAGTGATTTTGTACTAAATTTAGTGACCCAGTCAGTGTATGTATAGTTTTTGTTGGATATTTCATATAAATTGTTTCTATGTGTGATAAATGAAAAATGGCATGGGGGGATAAATCCGACCGCTAAATAGTGGGGTAAATACGAACTTTTTTATTGTTTATGTGTATGGAATTATTTATTTATGGGAACGAAGTGAATATTTGTTTATTTTTAGAAAAATGGTAAGAAATTACAAACGAAAAACGACAAAACGCCATCAAAACGATGTTCGCCTAGCAGTTGCTGCAATGCAAATGGAAACGGCTTTACAAGCTGTCGCTCATGATTTTAACACTCCGAGATCGAGATTGCTGTTGCATCGCTGTGCAATGAAATCATCTTTTTCCAATTAAAATTTCCATTCAGTTAACTGTTAGTACACTTAGTACTCTAAACATTGCTTTTTAAATACATTTTGTTCATTTATGTAAGGAACATAATAGCTTATAATTATTTCCCAAAAAACCGTTCATTGAGAACTATTTCAGTGTAAAACCAACCAGACTAATAGGGAGTCGAATTTACCCCACCATTTTTACAAATGGCAAAAAATGACCGTTTATTAAAATTAGGATATCTCAAAAACTATTGATGGTATAACAAAAATATTTTGCAAACATTTGCAACTTTATCTTACCTATAATTTAACGTTTATAACCCTAAGATCCGACTTTGGATAAGCGTTTTATATCCACAAGAAATTACTAGGTCAGATTTAACCCACCTTACCCTATAGACAGAAAAAAGAGAGAGCTAATTTTCTCATTTGTAATGTTTGGTACATATAACATCAAATTTTTATAAGGTAATATTATTTTTATTTGCCCCAATATTATGTCAATTATCAAATCTTACCCATTTAACACTTTATCTGTTTTCTTATTCAAAAACTGTTACAACAAGTTATACATTGGGATATTTTATTTTCTGAAATACATATTCATAAAAATTTCCTTTTATTTCTTCACCATTTAAATCTCTTAATTTATATGTTACTGGGTTGGAAAGAATAACAGATATTCTAAGTTTATCACGATTTATAAATTTCTCTATTTCATTAGATACAGCAGTATTTGGTTTCCATTTCATTTCATTAACTTCTATCAGTTTCATTTTTACAGTTCATGTTTTGTGTTCTCATATTCATCAAGTAATTTCAAGACTAGATCAGTCCATTTATAATTTCACTATAACTAAAATTTTTCTGCACCTTATCTTTAAGTGTTCTATTAAATCCTTTAACAACAGATGCTTTTAATTATGTAAAATTTGAATAATGATTAATATTATATCTTTTCATCAGTTCGTTAAGACCTTTATTATAATATTCTTTATTTTTGTCTGCATGTAAATTTTTACCTGTTTTTATCTTTAGCTGGAATACCCAAAGCAAATTTTGCAAAAATATCTATAACAGTTAATAAATATTTATATCCGTTATTATTTTTCCTTTCAAATTACCTGAATCATCACAGCTGAATCAGGCTTAGGCCTGCCACCCATTTGTATTAGATTTGCTTGCTGCAAGTCACCTATACCGAGACAAATTACACTTTTTCTTTTAAAATTTTTCCTCATTGGTTTATGTAATTCATTAATAATTTCTGAACGAATAGGACGCATTCCGAAGACTGCTTTAGCTGTCACTCATCCTGAAGCAACAGGCACATCTTCAGTGTATGTATTTAGATCTTCACCTACAAATTTTTTTAAAAATGAAATTACTCTTTTTAGTTTTAAATACTGTGCAAAGACCTTCAGTTCTTTGTATTTCGTTTTGAGTTGTTACTCTGTGAGGGTTATGTGTTTCAGTAATTTTTTTTACACATCAAACAGCAGATATTGTTTTCCATTAATATAAAATAAAAATATAATAAGATTTAATTTATTTCACCAAATATAATTCACTTTTCATCAATTCAAAAGTTTTTACTTTGCCCATTAATCTTACAGATACAAAATTTGATTTGTTTAAGTTATTGATTGATTATTTTTATTTATTTCGTGTAAACTTACTGCAATATCAAAAATCCTCCCATTTCAAATCTCTGATTATATTCCTACCAACAACAATAACTCTTTAAGCCTGAAATAAAATTCAAAATTGTGTATTTTTTGTTCATCTCCAGTCATAAAAGAAAATTCAGTTATCTGTCTGTCATATACTATATTTTCTACTCTGTTACACCTATCTGAAGCAAATGTCAGATCTTTATGCATGCTTTTCGTTTTTCATCAAGACTTGTTGTAGTGTTAAAATTACCTGGATGAATATGTGTAACTTTTTCATTAAAATGTGTTTTAGTGAAAAATTATACTTGTTTATTCAGGTTTTGTAACATATTCTTTTGCTAAGTATTGCTTAGTATCAGCTTCATAACCATTTATTGGATCTTTTATATCTACTATTTTTCTCTTTTGAAAATCAATGTATCCTTCAGTTGTTTCATAAATGGCATACAATTCTTTATGAAATTGTTTAACTAATCTTCCTAATTTTGGACAATGAGCTTTGGTAACAATGTTCCAAAAAATCATTGCATTTGAATTAATAAATATAAATTTTTATCTAACTAATGGAATGGTTGTTAAAGATACTCATCATTCTCATAGAGAATCTAATATTATTGCTTCATTTAAACCAAATGCTGAATTTGGAAGCCCAAAAACTTATGAAACACATTATATTATATATATTCCTATTTTTGATACTATTTAGGGCTTAGAAATTGCTATAACACATGAAACTGACAATCTTATTGACTTTAATGGTGCTTGTGTAACAGTTGTTTTAAAAATGTTTTAATATATTTTATCCTTGTCAAGTCATGAACAAAACCGAAAGTTATAAGTTTTATTCATTTCCTACGGATGAGAAAACAAAAAAGAATTTAAATGCAATCAACAAGGATACAGAAACTGAAAGAAATATTGGTGATGGGTGGCTTCATCCAAATCATGCACAATTACACACAAACCTTACAACTGTTATGGATCAGAATAAGATTATCCAACATACAATGGAAAATCCAATAAAAAATTAATCGATAATTACATGGCAAAACTTTTTGATTTTGTGTCCATAAAGAAGGGAAATAATATTATATCTAGAATCGAGCTTCCTTCTATTTCATCAACATCTATGTTATATTTTACTTCATCTCTTGCTGATAAAATAAGCTTAGAAGGACGTGTTTTTAATAATGGAAAAATAAGAAATAAAAAAACAAAATCTTTATCCACTTGGACTACTTGGTGTATTTTTAAAGAATATAAAGAAATTATGTGTTAAGGAAATTTAGCAGTCAATTTTACTAGGGCTTCTAGTTCTGGAGAAGTAATTCGTAGATGGCCTGATTATGATGATACTGGAGTTGAAATTAATCTACAGAATATATACTTCAAAAATAGAAGAAACGAAATTTTCCCACAGGAGATGTGATAATTCACCACATAACTTTCTCAAAGCACACAATGCATTTCTCGATTTTAAACGAGTTACACTACTGAAATCAGACACTGATATAAATCCACATAATTTCATTTCAATTTATCTGATTTATGTGATTAACATGACTTGTAAAAAGAATGTGGTAACATTACAGAAAGCAAGTATGAAACTTTCTGCAACTTTCAATGATAAATTTCTGAATGACACTTTTGGTTATATAGTTATGTATGGTAAGAAAAATTTAACTTACAATGCATACTCAAATTTTTTAATTATATAATTTTTTTGATTATATAATTTAATGAAAAATTTAAAAGTTATACAAATCTTAACTTCATGTTTGCAGTTTATTTTGATTTTCAGAGAGGTAGAGGAAACAAGCACTATATAATTAATTATGTCAATTAGAAAACGATATCCAATTTTTGTCATTTTTTTCTGAATAGCTCTTTTTCTGTAGATTGTGATAGCATTTTTATTTTTTGAAATCAGTTAATATTTGCCTGAGAAGCTCACAAGTCCAAAAGCGCTGAGCCATGAAAATCGACTTTTTTGTTTATTAACTTATTTCAATGACATTCGGTATATAGCCTACTACAGTGATGATTTGGATATATTTGATGAAAAATCTGGATTCTCAGTGACTGTATACCAGATATGATTTACATGTATCATCAAATTGTACACTACATGCATTTTACATGTATCAAATTGTACAGCAGATGCATTTTACGTGTATCGACCTGTACCTGCATCTGTAAGGATTAGTATGAACTAACTAGATTATAACTTCTGTCAACAGATGACACTGCTGTTTGATTCATTTAAATTAACAGGGGAGCATTCTTGATTTTAAATGTGATTAATTTTTCCTAATGTTAATTTGATTATTGTAATTATTATTACATGTTATTTGCATACCATCTTTTCAAATAAAATACAAAAATTGTAAAAAATAATTTATTAACAACCAAAATAAAGATACGAAAATGACAATATTTGAACAATCTTTGTCTGTTGAATACCGAGTATGTATACAAACTGCAAACAACTGCCTGTGCTCCCAGTTGGCCTAGACCAGAAGTAGGCTGGCCACCCAAGCAGTGGGGATCATCAAATATTGATATGTTGCTGCAGAAGCTCTGCCACCTCAATTAAAGACAATGGGTAACAGATGCAGAAGAACAGCAGTTATTAGAAAGTTACTGAAAAGGACTTAAGGGAAAAAAGCCTGGAAGATGAGAAGATGAGGAAAAAAGAGAAGCAGAAAAATTCCCTGTGTGGGGTTTGTTCATATGATTCTGAACGTTTTTGGACTCTTTGATAATAAATTTATTTAATATATAACATGTAAATGAAGAAGATAAATTACAATATAAAAAGTTTTCAGTGGGAGCAAAAAGCGACTGTCTAAACATTAACCAAAAAGCAATATGTTCACTGTAATTCATTTGATTTATTTTCTGATGTTCACCTTTTATGCGAAAATATAATTAATTTATAGTAAGTGTATGTGATACTAAAAATATTAATTTTCATTAATTTTTTAAGTAATGAAATGTAAAATAGAAGTTTTTAAACGAAATTACATGATTTTGCCTCGAAAATTGGACTATAGTAGGATAATTCATTAGGTCCTAGGTAAGTTTCTGTGAGGTAGTGAACGAGAGAGTGAAACCAACGAGTGAGCTAATGCACGAAAACTGAGCCACAGCCTACTGAATTATGCTACTCAGATAGGTGGACTATGCGACGCAGACCAATTTTGTGGCCAGCAAGATTCTCGGATTCAAATACACTAATCCCAAATTGGCCTCACCGGCGGCAAAGCCGTTGCCACTGCGAAGATCCGGTATTTTATAGCCGTGCGTCAAGGGATGATTGCGTGTTGCAGTACTTTCATTCGACCAAAAAAAGCAAATTTCGAACAGGTTTTGTAAATTTAATCGTTTGTAAATGCAGAAGCTACAAAATTATTGTCCTCCTTGCAACCAAGCAAGAGCTGTTCTTAGTTTATGTGTCTCTCTTTTTGTCCCTTATTAGGTAATTTAGTGCTTGTGTTTGAATACAGTAGGTTTTTGTTGCTCTGTACTTTGTAATAAACCAGCAGAGACCGCGAGTCTGGTAAATAAAATAATAAATAATTTCCTGAGAGTAAATGCATAATTACCTAATGCAATGCAAAAACAAATATACTGCATACCAGGTGGAAGACTCGAGCCCTCGCACCCACACACTGAGGTGCCGTGCGGGTGCGGCCGCTTGACGTAGGTGGGGACGAGCCAGTGCGGCAGGCCGACGGCTCAAGCCACCTTCTGGCGGCACTTGCTCAATATATCTGTCATTCGCTTTTGGGACACTCTCTGTCGTTTGCCCCCCCATGTGTCTTATATAATATTGTTTCAGTGTCAGCTACGATGCTTCTAGGGTTTTTAAACGTTATTAACATTGACTCTGTACATTGTTAATGTTTGCTGCCATTTCTCCTCAGTTGTTATTTTTAAATGAAAATACGTGGTTTTGACCTGAAAATTGGACTATAGTAGGATAATTCAGTAGGTTCTAGGTAAGTTTTTGTGAGCTACTGAACGAGCGAGCGAAATAAATGCGTAAGCTAGCGTACGATAACTGAGCTAGAACCTATTGAAATATCATACTCAAATAAGCGGAGTGGGCGACGCAGATCAATTTGCTGCCAGCAACATCCGGGGACTTAAATCCACTAGATATTTTTTTTTCCTTTTGGGGTTGTACAGAATTCCAGTAGAGTCCCAAATGGACCTCACAGGCCGCAAAGCCGTTGCTACTGCGAAGATCCAAAACACGGAGGGTATTTTCGGGCGTGTGCGTGATGGGATGCTTTATCGTATAGATACGAAAAAAAATTATCTTTGGCAACTGAATATTTTATTTGTTTCTACCAAACATGTTCCGCCTTTTTCATGCGAAAAGAAGTATCAAGATCAACGAAATACAATCATCAACATAGAACTAAGCAAGGCGTGCATCAGCAAGACAGTTCACAAGGTAAACGACACGATGAAACTATAAACAGAAGATCGCAAAATTAATAACAATCCAGATCTAGTATCACATAATAGTAACACACAATGCACACTCACCAGAAAACTCATCCCTCCCCACATGCACAAATGGCACGCCGTAATATACAGCTATCGACTCACACACAGGATTATTAACATCTTCAAAAAATAGAAAATTAATGCACTCTTTAATAAAATGTAATTAAAAATTGTTACGGAAGAGAAAGGTAAATAGAACAGTCGGGAATATACGAGTTAACGGGTAATAGTTCCAACTATAAGTACGATTTGTTAAAAAAAAAAAAGTATTACATATTATCGGAGATGGTAATATAAATCGAAACAAGGATAAAAGTCCAGTTAGCACTGGTTCTAAAATGTATATCTTTAAGAACTGTGAGAATTTGTTTATCTTTCCTACTGTGAAGCACGTCAGTTATATTGAATGCCCTTTGCCCTTAGGAAGGGCCTACAGATTGCAGTAAAGGAATGAGGACACATTCCTTTGTTATCCTCCACGGTCACAGCACGCAGGAAACATTTGTTTGTGTTCCAATTCTGTACAAGTGCACTGCATACATTAGTTCCAATAAAGCCAATTTGTGTTTTAATAAGTCTGCTAGGGTAAAGATGGCCGAATAATTGGTTAGATGGAATCCTGCGTTAGGGACATTTTTCTGCATACAGGACATTGGTTCGACGGTTGCCTCCATTTGCCAGACCGTAACAGAAGATCGTGTCTGTCATTCCCCGTGTCGACTAATAGGGTTTATTATGCTGCCTACTGCAAGCATAAATCTGCGATGTAAAAGAATTTCGAAAACCTGTCACGTCATAAATTGGTTATATTAGACTTAACGAATGCGCTGCACTAACGGAGAATTGACGGTACGGTTGACAGTAACAACACTAACAGATGTTTTATGCATGCTGTATCGATGGACGATAGGTGAGGATGTGTCCTCATTTGTTTACTGCACTTTGTAGGTAGTTTGTAATAGCAAACAGATTGCTGTCAAAGAGATGTGTTTCACAGTAGCGAAGATGTACAAGTGCTCACACCTCTTAAAGTGCGTGTCTCAATGCTCCTGTTAACTGGAAACATTTTACTACGTTTAGCCCGTTAAAATATGGGGTATTTGTTTTTTAACACCCTGTATTTTAAAATGACTGCAAGAATTCGTAATAACAGATTAAAAAAATATATGAGGGCATTGAAGAGTGAGTGTATACATTCCATTTACGAAAGATAGTCACCACCGCACTGGGATGAAATGAAATGTCGTGTGGCTAGAGCAGACCGTTCGCGTGTTGCAAGTCTTTCGATTCGACGCCACTTCGGCGACTTGCGCGTCGATGGGGATGAAATGATGATGATTAGGACAACACAACACCCAGTCTCTGTTCGGAGAAAATCTCCGACGCAGCCGGGGATCGAACCCGGACCCTTAGGATTGACAGTCTGTCACGCTGAGCACTCACGTACCGGCGGCGGACACCGTACTGGGATAAGGAACAGACCCTCTAAAGGAATAGTATTTCATACAGAAGGCCAAACTTGAAAACGAAAACATGTTCGATGACCAAAAGAGCAATAACAGAAGAACAGTTTTCAAGCTCAGTCCCAGTTTATCGTAACAAAATTAAAAAAAAAAAATCGGCGCAGACACACACACACACACACACACACACACACACACACACACACACAGACGTAGCCCCATCAGCCACAATCCATCCAACTCAATGTGTTCTCACCACGTACAGATCCCACGATCCCCCAGTCAGCCCTATAGCACGTGAGCGAGGCAGTGTGCAGCATGCTGCAGAAGAGGTAATGTACAGCGAAATGATTACGTGTGACCAATAAGTTGGTAAAAATGTGTACTATGTGCCTTTGGTACATAGAGAAGAACACATGGATACATACAAAGGACAGAAAATGAATGTAAGGGTAAAAAGGTGTGTAAAAAAGTCATATGTATTTGGTGATAGTTGAATAATTGAAATTGTTATTTACTTTATGCTCTGATGTGCAAAACTTAAGAAGAAAAGTAAGTTTTGCACCATGTGTCACTGCCAAGTTACATATGTCATTGAAATGTGGATCGTACATAGAAAGAAGTGCTGCAGTACAGAACGGAAAGTAACAGAAAGAAATACGCAGTGAGACGATTAGAAACGACACTTTTATTGAAGTCAGCGCGATTTTTTAGGGTCCCCTGGGCGTTACGAAAGGCGAGACAGGGTTGTCAGCAGGATGTGTGGTCGCCACGGACAGCAACGGGCGCTCTGCAACGTTCACCCGCGCTCCATTCCTCCAGTGGCTGCTGGACTGTCGTCGGTGAAAGTGGACGCGCCGTGGTACGTCCCACACCCGCCCCCTCCATGGGACGTAAGCCCGAGGAACGGGCAGACCACTTCATCCGTCGTTTCGAGAGCCTCTCTACCTGTGCTATTCGATGCGTTCGCGTTGTCATCCATAAAAACGAAGTCAGAGCCGAATGCGCCTGTGAAAAAACGCACGTGGTACGCAGTGGTACTCTAACATTGACCATTGAGAGCACCGTGTTCAAAGATTTGGAGGTCAGTATGCCAGTGCAACATTATTCCTTCCCGTACCGTAACATCTGGACCACCAAAACAATCACGTCCGACGCGATTCTGGACATACCCTCAAATCGTGAGAAGTAGAAACACACAATGTTTCCAGGAATGTTGTCGAAAGTGACAGTTTCGGTGATATAGGAATTATGGTGTGTGGAGTGATAATGTTCGACGGGCACACTGAGCTCTAAATGCCACAATAGAAACGAACTGCCTTGTCATTCTTCAGTGATCAGTCACTTCCATGTCCTTTGACTAAAATTTTGGAAAGAGAATTGTTATGCGAACAATAGCGTCGTCTACTCACGGCGAACAAAAAGCGCGTATTTGGCACTGTATAAGGACAATAAACACAGTTACATCGCAGCAGACGAACTGAAAATGTCTGAAAACACGTATCACTTTGGTGCGCTACTTGTCCTCTTGCGTCAATCATCACACGGATACCGAGATCACAGATATTGAGATACGTTAACGCAAATAGAATATGAGCAAAAACAGGAGAGTCATCTGGATCTGATGTGATACATCGACGGTTCTATACAGATATGCGAAAGCACTGTTACAGGGGCCTACGTTACAGGAGCAAAAGGGGAAGGAGCGAGTGGGAAGATTCGGGGACAGTACAATGGTGGCGTGCAAGGCCGCACTGCCTGCCCCTCCCTCCTTCCCCCCTCCCCTCTGGGGCTGCGTGTACGCACGTCGAGGACTTTTGGTCTCGTCCTCCCGTCAGAACCAAAACAAACATTCTCACAACGTCACACTGCTGTCAATTCTTAGTTGGTTCCTTTCCCCAAATAGTGCGCAATCGCAGAATGGTCCTCTGTTTCTGACTACTTTACAAGTTCATTTCTTTTCGTCGAATTAAACTGAGTTCCAGGATTTTTTTAGAGAAAATGTGAACTGTTGTATCGCAGTAGAGTATATTAGTGGAGTTGAGCAGACTAACGGTGTGGACGAGAAAAGAGTCGAATGCGAATTCTGACCGACGAAGCGTCTCACAGGTGTTACAAGATTTCGTGATGTACGACGTGTCGGTTGCTGTAGAGGAATATGTACCGAGAAAACAGAAATAGATTTGCTAGACCTGAGGTACTTTCGGTCTGTTTCTCTGGGGAAATGGAGGACACTCACCAAATTTTTCTCACGAATGTCTTTGTCGATCCTATTTGAGCTGCATTTCAACATCGTTGCCGTACTGACGATTTTCGAGTTATATAACTGTGAAATGAATAAACGCAATTTGTGTTTTGTCGTTCGGGTTTATCGTCGATGTACTGAAGTGCAGTCGATGGCCCAAAAAACCAAGGCAGTTTCAGTGATTTGTGACTCGGATACTTGGTGCCTCCACTGGAATCAGACAGGCCCCGAGTCTGGAGCCAGCAGGCAGTAACCGGGGCGGACAGGGCGCGCCCACGCGCCCGCCAATTGGAAGCGGGGCAGGCGGGCGGGCAGGAGGGCAGGCGGCCGGCACGCGCCGAGCGCCGAGCGCCGAGCACGGGCGTGTCCGGCGGCCGACGGAGCGCCGCTCTGACGGCGTGCACAGTAAACTAGCCTGGAGTGGCGAGCAATTCTACAAAGTTACGAGGTACGCACGGCGCCGGGCCACTCCACGTCGACGTCGGCGACTAATCGGGAGCCGTCCCAGAGACCGCGAGGGGCTGCCGGAGGCGAGACAGAAAGCACAAGAAATCACAGGATAACCAAATATCCCCAACTACTCTGACCTAGACGCCCTCGTTTGCAGATCTGTGTCCACGGTCGTCGTGCTAAGTGAAATCCTCAAAATGGTGATCGTGCACTGGACTCTATATCGTGTAAATTACTGTTCTTTTTTCTTAGTAATGCAATTATTACCGTGAAAGCAATTATTTTTTTACGGTCAACATATTGGATAATTGTTATTAGTCTGAAATGGCAGGAAACTGTGAGTGACAGCAGACTATATAGGAGCGGCCGCTGGCTGTGCTCAGCTCACCTACCTGGGAGCGGGCACGTGCGGCTGCTGTGCGCTGCGGCTGCGGCTGCTCGGAGCCCGGCCGTTCGCTGGCTGCCCGCGCGCGGACTGCCTCGCCGCCGCACTGCCGCAGCCGACAGCAGCCGCCGGCGCCGCCTCCTCCCACACCGCGGCCGCGAACAACTCGCTGCCGGCACTGCGTCTCGGCCTCCGGGGCTCAGGTGCGGATCGTGCATTCCGGAGTGGCAGCGATGCCCCCCCCCCTCCCTCCAAGCACTTCCAATGGTCCACTGATGGCCGCGATTTTAGTAAACGCTCCACATGACACATCCTGACACCCAACTACTCGTCAACAACAATAAAATATTTGCACCCTCCTAAGCAAATAATGATAAATTTCTAACTACAGAAAATATTTCAAATATCTTAATATATTAATAATTCTACATCTACATCTACATCCATACTCCGCAAGCCACCTGGCGGTGTGTGGCGTAGGGTACCTTGAGTACCTCTATCGGTTCTCCCTTCTATTCCAGTCTAGTACTGTTCGTGGAAAGAAGGATTGTCGGTATGCCTCTGTTTGGGCTCTAATCCCTCTGATTTTATCCTCATGGTCTCTTCGCAGAGATATACGTAGGAGGGAGCAATATACTGCTGGACTCCTCAGTGAAGGTATGTTCTCTAAACTTCAACAGAAGCCCGTACCGAGCTACTGAGCGTCTTTCCTGCAGAGTCTTCCACTGGAGTTTATCTATCATCACCGTAACGTTTTCGCGATTACTAAATGATCCTGTAACGAAGCGCGCTGCTCTCTGTTGGATCTTCTCGATCTCTTCTATCAACCCTATCTGGTACGGATCCCACACCGCTGAGCGGCATTCAAGCAGTGGGCGAACAAGCGTACTGTAACCTACTTCCTTTGTTTTCGGATTGCATTTCCTTAGGATTCTTCCAATGAATCTCAGTCTGGCATCTGCTTTGCCGACGATCAACTTTATATGATCATTCCATTTTAAATCACTCCTAATGCCTACTCCCAGATAATTTATGGAATTAACTGCTTCCAGTTGCTGACCTGCTATTTTGTAGCTAAATGATATGGGATCTATCTTTCTATGTATTCGCAGCACATTACACTTGCCTACATTGAGATTCAATTGCCATTCCCTGCACCATGCGTCAATTCGCTGCAGATCCTCCTGCATTCCAGTGCAATTTTCCATTGTTACAACCTCTCGATATACCTCAGCATCATCCGCAAAAAGCCTCAGTGAACTTCCGATATCATCCACAAGGCCATTTATGTATATTGTGAATAGCAACGGTCCTACGACACTCCCCTGCGGCACACCTGAAATCACTCTTACTTCGGAAGACTTCTCTCCATTGAGAATGACACGCTGCGTTCTGTTATCTAGGAACTCTTCAATCTAATCACACATTGGGTCTGATAGTCCATATGCTCTTACACTGTTCATTAAACGACTGTGGGGAACTGTATCGAACGCCTTGTGGAAGTCAAGAAACACGGCATCTACCTGTGAACCTGTGTCTATGGCCCTCTGAGTCTCGTGGACGAATAGCGCGAGCTGGGTTTCACACCATCGTCTTGTTTCTAAACCCATACTGATTCCTACAGAGTAGATTTCTAGTTTCCAGTTTTTTACGTTAAAGTTTAATGCGTCCCTTAACCGTAATGTCCGACAAATTCCAGTTCGGACAAGTGTAGCAGACGTCCAAAATCTCGACAAGTACACGTGTACTGCAGTCAATTTGAGAACTATAATGCCGACAGACTCGCAAAACGTCGGTAGCGTCAGACAGTATAAAATCCAGCTGTGTATTCGCTATCGCCAACGTTTGAGTCAGCACTGCGGGTGTCGACATAGGTGTGACGGTTGTGGTTCTGAGACCGTGAAAATGCTGCTCCTTTCACTTGTGTTCACCTGCATTCAGGAAGCCGGCCTCTGGAATGCTCTCCTCACCTTACTGGGGTTCCATCTCCACTTCGTCACCTTCCTGTCGTTTGTCTCTTCTGCCTGAGGACTCACAATGGTGTCGGCTGTCTACAATATTTCCTATGGAGAAAATGTACGCTGCACTCTTGAGAGTGTTACCACAGCGAATGACAATTAATCGTATCGAGAAACGTAAAGTGATAATCGAATATTGCAGATAACTCGAGGTAGTTGTTGTGGCTCTGGAATCGTAAATTTGTGTGAAAGAATAGCTCGTGAAATAATGCTCGCATTCAGTCTGCTGCTGAAATCACACCGAAATTTGGACCTATCTTGGAAGGAACAAATTAAAAAGATTTGTGTTGGGCAGCTCCGCGCCAGAATATAATTTTAAACATTGTTGGTAATAAACTAAAAACTTCAATCCAGTTAGACTGTAGACCTTCATCAGTAACTCTAGCAAATCAACTAACATGACTTGCTACAGCTGATAATATGAACTGCAATGAACGGAAATACGAAAGTGCAGCGGTAAGCACAGATCGCATTATTCAAATAGATAGATCATTAAACCAAATTTATTCCGACAAAATTATTTATAACTTAAATAAGAAATAACACGCAACGCCACTGTATTACTTGTATTTACTTCATGTACCGAATTCACTACCTAGTATCCCCTTCGCTCAGTGAATTTTCTATTTGATAATTTATTAAGTGGAATAACTCACGCAGAAATGATGGCGAAAAACAACGAAGAAAGAGGTGGATAGAATAACCAAAAACGTGGATTAACTTCCAAACTACGAAGCTTCTTTTTATCCAAAGTTGCTGCAACGACTATTTTCTGTTACTTCACACTTCTTTCATCCCTCACAATGACAAAAAATGCCAAATTACGTAGCACCGTATTTCAGAGTGAATGTTGAACTACACGCCCCCATCCAGCTCGCTGTGTACGTAAGTCGACTCAAAAATGGAGGAAAGTCAAGGACACGATAATGCATCACACCACGGCTTTCTCTACTAACCTAAGAAAATCGTGGGAAAATAGGTCATTTAGGTTACCTCCACTAACCTAAGTCATCCGCCCGCGTCCTCTTCCTAGGAACTGGCGCCAAATTTGAATTTTGATGGTTAAGCAAGGTCAATTGCACTAGGTTTACTAAACTAAGGAAATAGTGAGAAAGCAAGGGTATTTGGACTAACCTAAGTCAGCCGACCGCCACCTCTTCCTATGGATTGGTATGAAAAGGACTCAGCCTCCACTGGGCTGCTGGAGAGAGGAAGGAGTGTACTTTATTTATTTTCGAACAATTTATTTAGGGATGGAGTATATTTATCACAGTGATACAGAACACAAGCTCTGACATGCCACACAGCATACAGACATGCAAACTACACCTACATATGTACAATGTTCTGCACACGCACCTGCTAATTGTAAACTGTCACAGTAACACATTGCACAGCCTACAGACCTGCAAACCACTCGTAAATAATGCAATAAAACTCGTAAACTGTAAAAATAATAATTCATCTAAAAAACTCTGCAAACATGCTTGCTAATCATCAACTCTTGAAATAATGGACCAGCCTTTATTTAAACAATTAGAGGCACCACCTCCATCCACTGTGTTTGCCACCAGGTCTGGACTGCAACTGATCTAGTACACAGTACCACCACTGGAGGGCACTGTCGTCGATTCCGTGACGTAATCCAATATGGCAGCCTTGATGTCAGCTGATGACGCAAGTACCGTTATCCAAGATGGTGGCAAACAGTGTGTTCACCACGAGGTCTAGACCTAGTACACAGCACCACCACCAGACAGCACTGTCGACTGGTCAGTGACATAATCCAAGATGGTGTGTGTGTGGGGGGGGGGGGGGGGGGGGAGGGGGGGGAATGGTGGTAAAACGACTCTGCCTGTGCTAGACATAAGTTTTCATTTTGCAGGCAGTGTCTCCATCACAAGATCTAGACTCCAACTGACCTAATACACAATACTGCAACCAGAGTGTGCTGTCATACTTTCTGTGAGAAAATCCCAGATGGTAGTCCGGAGGGGGAAAATAGGCAAAAATGACTCAACCTGCGCTGGGCTGCTGGAGAGAGAAAGGAAGGAGTGTACGTTATTTATTTTGGAACAATTTATTTAGGGATGGATTACATTCATCACACTGATACATAACACATGCTTGGGGTCACGCCGCAAAGCCCACAGACCTGTAAGCTACTCGTAAAAAACGCTCTGCAGAAAGCAAACAACTCCTAATTTACCAAAATAAATTCAGTACAGACATGCAGACTCTTCCTAAATAATGCAGTACACTGATGTGTAGATATGCACTGTACTTATAATATGTCCAAATAATGTATAGTACAGCTACAGGCAAGCTCGCAAAATACGCATCAGACACACAAACAATGTACACAGACACCGTCCGCCACCCCCTGCCTGGTAGACCACACTGGAGGCTACCTGCAGCCCCGCAAAGTGACGCGGCTGTCAGCTGTCAAACCACACACAGGTACCCTCAAGCATGAGGCGGCAACATCCGTTTCATAATTGGTACCTGAGAAATTCCTCTCGAAATATGTGTTCACCTAGGCACTGTTGGTGACGCGACCGGGCAGGAGCACGGACAGCCGTCAGCCGCAGCTGGACGCAGGTAAAAGTTGCCTCTATTTTCAGGTATACAGTCAGTGTTATACTGATGCCACAGAACTCAGAGGCACGCTCACGCAGCTCCCATATGCTAGACGCCTCTGGGCAGCACGTGTCTTTACCATTGATGACAGAGTAGCACAGGGCGCATTGTTCCTAGTGTGACATGAGAGACACGTCTAATCGTGCTTAACTGCCCAGTGTAACTGACACAAGACTACGAAGTGCGCCCACCTATCTACAAATCATCAAACATGGCTCTGAGCACTATGGGACTTAACTTCTGTGGTCATCAGTCCCCTTGAACTTAGAACTACTTAAACCTAACTAACCTAAGGATATCACACACACCCATGCCCGAGGCAGGATGCGAACCTGCGACCGTAGTGGTCGCGCGGTTCCAGACTGAAGTGCCTAGAACCGCTCGGCCACCTCGACCGGCTACAAATCATTGCAAGCGTATCTAACAACATTCTCAGTCTTATACTGATGTCACATGAATACGTAAAAAACAAGAACTAAGTTGACCTCATGGAAATTGTATAGTGCCCCAGAAATATTTAACTCTCATTTTCTTGATGTCTCAGCTTGTATGTATAGAAATTCTTGCCCTAACAGAAACTGTTTACGAAAATAGCGCAGAATAACGTCGAATGAAGTCTTCCTCGTGGAACTAATGTGGTACCCTGTCTATCACTGTCACTCTTCCTGACAGGAACTTGGATATTAGACGTGAAACCAACCTGAGAGACCCATCAATATATGACCACATACCCTACATAACGTCAAATACGGAATCTCAAGTGCACTGCTCTCCCACCGAGGACAGGAGCTTGAATATTAGTGCGCGAAACCGATCTCCAACCCAGAAATATATCACCGCATACTGTATCGATGTAGTAAACATAGAGTTCGTATCCTGCGCCAAATAAAATCATCCCTTTTACATCATCTGTACATATACTTTCAAGACAGACAGTACCGTATATAGTCCTCACAGCGCTAGATGTTTTCCTGCAGCCGACAATCACAAGTCATCCACCCCAACGTGCGACCAGAGCATCCTCAGTGGGCTGAAGTCACTCTCAGAGTTGTTCTACAAATTCGGGCTCAGCACAAACACGTTACTGTTTCTGCTCCAAACCTGCTTCCTTGCTTACTCAGTTTTGTACACACATCTCCAGACTTGGGGATTACAAGAACACATGTATTTTCACATGGTTCGTCACAATATTATACCATTTCCGCGGTACTTCTCGATATCAAGCACTAGGCAGCATCTTACCGATGGCTAGTGCAGACTGGAAATTATTTTTCTAGGAACCTGAAACTTTAGCTAGGTGGGGTGTGCTGTAAACCACTGACTACCTAGAATTTTTTCATGTCTGCGAAGACATTTACTCGGCAAATCGAAACAAATAGAGGAAACAGATATTTCCACTCTTGAATACCAATGTTGGTGATGTAGTAGATTCCAAATCATCCCTATAATTTACAAGTTTAACTAAAGTGTTTATCATGTCTAGAGAACTGGCAAACGTTAATTCCACACACTACATGCACACACCACAATCGATCTTCTCTCAGCTAAATAAAGCCGCGAAATGTTCAGAAGCAATCAACCGAACAAATTACATGGGAGGGAATAACGATCCAGCGCAAACACACCTCCATATACAATCTCCTCAAATTTCCACATAATCACGAAAGCTATCCAACACGTACTAAGTATTAATTCGGTATTTTGTGGTCTAGAGGACAACACTGTTAATTCAACTACATTCCTACACTCCAACAGGCATCTCCAGTCTGACAGCTCCTTTCATTAATGGGAAACGTGAATCACCCCTGCACAGGTCACCGACGCTGCAGGCCAAGCACGTACAGGTAGAATGTTTATCCAAGAAATCTTTTACACATATATTTTACCCTTGTTATGTTATGTTAACCGGAGACCGAGAAACGATGGAGAAGCTCCGTCCCCACTGCAGCCACAACGGTCCACAACCCCACAACTACTACCACAATACCTCCGCCGCCACACACTGAACCCAGGGTTATTGTGTGGTTTGGCTCCGGTGGACACCCCCCTCCCCCCCCCCCCCCCCCCCCCAAGGGAACATCTCACACACACCAGACGAGTGTAACCCCTATGTTTGCGTGGTATGGTAATGGTGATGTATGCGTACGTGGAGAACTTGTTTGCGCAGTCATCACCGACACAGTGTAGCTGAGGCAGAATAAGGGGAACCAGCCCGCATTTGGAGAGGCAGATGGAAAACAGCCTAAAAACCATCCGCAGAGTGGCCTGCAGACCAGACCTCGACAAATGTCCGCCGGGCGGATTCGTGCTGGGGACCAGGCGCTCCTTCCCACTCCAGAAAGCCGTGCGTTAGACTGCTCGGCTAATAGGGCAGGCTTTTACCCCTGTACTTACAACTAAATATTACAATCACAGTCTCAGTTGAACGACATTCGACAATGAGCAATGTACCGTAAATACACTCTGTTGATGGCTGTGGCTCTGGAAACAGAAATATCAAGACCAGTGTTATGACTTGACATACTCTTCCCATGCCATCACAGTACTCAACGTCAAATCCATACCTTCCGTAAAACTGGAGACGGTCATTTTCGTTGCACATGTCGGAACACAAACACATACATTATAAGCCTGATGCTTAAATGCGAACATATCACGTACTCCCTACTACTAAGTATAATACTTCGTCAATAACGTATCGATGGCGATACGAAATAATACTGAGAGAAAAATCAACCATGGGTGGACATGTCTCATAAGTTTTTCTTGCAACTGCCACCACCGTGTCCTAGAAAGAGAGGCGTAATCTGCCAGATGTTAAAAAAACTCGATCCCAACAACTACTGTATGTTACTGTCGCAAGCAGTCACGGTTCTACAGGTGTACACAAGTCTGCATGTTAAAATCTATACTGGCTTTATAAATCGATGTACGACATTATCTCTGGATGAGGTGGTTTTTCTATCTGGACAAATACCGAGACGGAGATCGCCGGAGTGAATATTATCAGACCAGCACTCCAGTTACACGTAGCATACCGTGCAACCTCATCATAAAATCGCTGAATTTTGAAAGTGATGTGGCTAAGGGACATGGTATGTAAGTGGTATCTGCGACTCCTTCACACCACGCCACCTAGATATTTCTATAGTACTTGAAACGGATTCTGACTTCATATCATATCAGAGGTTCTGCTATATATCCACTGAGTTATAAGTGGTGACTGATTGAGAAGGAACGCAAACAGTAGCAGTAGATGATGTGGTGAGGTCATAAGAAAATGTGCACTAGCGTTTCAGATCTCTAGTGTTACACTATCTGCTAGAAATGATGTCCATTACTTGGAATCAGGTCTCTCCATTCAACCTCATACTTGCGACGGATCACACCCATAAGTGAATCATAATTCTGGCACTCTCATATCTTGAAATGAGTCACCTTTCTCGAACCTGTCTGCCACAGTAAAATTCCAACCTGGTTTTAGTCAACCCTCTATGCATCTTGCAACTGCTCCCATTTCTACAGCTTTGCGCATGTGGTCGTTCCAATTTAGGTCGGAACTGAGCAGAAGTCGGAGAAAGACGTATCCGCCACCTTCTGCAACCGGTGTAGAAACAGAACGACCCGAGTTAGTGCAACAGGAGCGCGTTTTGACCATTCGGTGGAAATGCGGGCATTGTGGTGTACCTCCAAATTAGACACAGAAACTACAATCCGAAGCAGATCCGTGTCAGTTCTCATCTATACCCCCAACATGCTATCATCGTTATTCTGTACTATCCAATGGAGAAAAATTACGAACTATAAAAGCTGCACGAACTTCATCCGATATAGAACTCACCTAGGCATTGTTGCTAGTGCGATGAAACACAGCTGCGATATGGGTCCGGCGCAGAGAGAGAGTTGTGCGATGCTTCCCAGAATAGCACTCCTAACGGGTCACCCTGTCCGTCATCGAATTTACCTGTCAAACTGCTGCCGCTGCCGATGCGGGACGATCCTTTTCAGTATACAGCTCTTGACCCATTGCAGAGTGCAGTTTTTCATCACCCGTATTCCACAGACTAAGTCGCAAGAGACGCTCCCTGTGACCCTGTGTCGTTGTTTGAAACATTGTTTTCTAACACGCTTTGCACACTGCCATACATTTTTTTCTGACACGACTTTGATGCCTATGTCAGGTCCTAAACTGACATTAAGACGCTCTGATCCACGGCCTCTCGCAGAAAGCTAGACATCACACAATGTAAATCATATTTTTTACTGTGGTTTTACGGCTTTCATGTAGTTTTCCAAATTACATTTAAATATCATCTGTCATAGTCACGGAATAGCTGATGACTCTACGTGCCATTTCGACTGATTCATCATATTGCAGTCATGTAAGCGATCAGTGTGTCAATGCTATCCACTCCAGAAGGTGCTGCCCATCCATCAAAACTATTTGCCCAACTCAAACAAGCGATATCAGTCAATTCTTATGTGGTAACCAACAGCGCGCCAGTGCACAGATGACATGGAAAGCACACCATTGATATACTCTGATAATAAACATCACAGTTGATAGTGCGAACAATTTTACAGTAATTTCAGCACTGACCAATGATGTGACAGCATGTTTGTCAATTTCAGTATCATAACTAAACCGCCCCTCCAACACTTTGCGAGTGTCATTGCAAAGGTGGATAGATGACTGTGCAGTATGTCCATTCACTATTAATTCTCGAACACATAAATCATCAAAGTATAGCAGACAGCACTCCACATATTGCTCAACCTCGAGCATAATGCTAAATTTACGATCTACCTCTATGCGTATGGGAGTCACAGAGTATTCTCACTGCGTTAGAGCAAAATTAGAGAGTGAACGACCCTCCTCACACTGTCATTGACCAACCCGCCCTGCAGCAGCGCTACCGAATTAATCTGCAAGCCGACCAGAAGGATGCCGCTACACTCCACGTCTCGTGAATGAATGGGGCTTTCCGAGTCCTCACCCAGTCGAATGCATGAGATTTCTCGAGATGCGCCCATGTCGGGGAGATTAGCACTCCATACCGATGTATAATAACAGATTTCAAAGTGTTGTGATGTAATAGCAGACGGTTAAGAAGAACTAGAAAAGTATGATTTTTATGCGCGATG
Source organism: Schistocerca gregaria (assembly GCF_023897955.1). Lineage (NCBI taxonomy): Eukaryota > Metazoa > Arthropoda > Insecta > Orthoptera > Acrididae > Schistocerca > Schistocerca gregaria. Next base: position 1,857,019 of record NW_026061713.1, on the reverse strand, counting down.
GAGCTCGAGACAGATGGAGTTCGACGCATTTTTACGTAAATCACCAAAGCTGTCAAGTATTGTTCTAGAGTCTAGGATCATTACCTGGAAGGTATTGGTAAGAGAAAACATAAACACAGGCACACATAAGACTTCAACATTTTGCACTTGTTCTTGTTGTGGTCTTCAGTCTAGAGACTGGTTTGATGCAGTTCTCCATGCTAGTCTATCCTGTGCAAGCTTCTTCATCTCCCAGTACCTACTGCAACCCACTTCCTTCTGAATCTCTTTAGTTTACTTATCCCTTGGTCTCCCTCTACGAGTTTTACCCTCCTATACTTAATTGTTGATCCCTTGTTGCCTCAGAATATGCCCTACCAACCAATCCCTTCTTCTAGTCAAGTTGTGCCACAAATTTCTCTTCTCTGCAATTCTATTTAATACCTTATATCTAATCTTCAGAATTCTTCTTAGTACCACATTTAGAAAGCTTCTATTCTCTTCTTGTCTAAATTATTTATCGTCCACGATACGTTCAGAAACGACTTCCTGACACTTAAATCTAAACTCGATGTTAACAAATTTCTCTTCTTCAGAAACGCTTTCCTTGCCATTGCCAGTCTACATTTTATATCATGTCTACTTCGACTATCATCAGTTAGTTTGCTCCCCAAATAGCAAAACTCCTTTACTACTTTAAGTGTCTAATTTCCTAATCTAATTCCAGCAGCATCACCCGATTTAATTCGACAACATTCCATTATCCTCGTTTTGCTTTTGTTGATGTTCATCTTATATCCTCCTTTCAAGACATTTTCTATTCCGTTCAACTGCTCTTCCAGGTCCTTTGCTGTCTCTGGCAGAATTACAATGTCATCGTCGAACCTCAAAGTTTTTATTTCTTCAGAATGAGATTTTCACTCTGCAGCGGAGTGTGCGCTGATATAAAACTTCCTGGCAGATTGAAAGTGTGTGCCGGACCGAGACTCGAACTCGGGACCTTTGCCTTTCGCGGGCAAGTGCTCTACCAACTGAGCTACCCAAGCACGACTCACGCCCCATCCTCACACCTTTACTTTTGCCAGAGCAAAAGGCAAAGGTCCCGAGTTCGAGTCTCGGTTCGGCACACAGTTTTCATTTCTTCTCCATGGATTTTACTACCTACTCCGTATTTTTCTTTTGTTTCCTTTACTGCTTGCTCAATATACAGATCGAATAGAATTGGGAAGAGGCTACAACCCTGTCTCACTCCCTTCCCAACCACTGCTTCCCTTTCATGCCTCCTCGACTCTTGTAGCTGCCATCTGGTTTCTGTACAAATTGCAAATAGCCTTTCGCTCCCTATATTTTACCCCTGCCACCTTCAGAATTTGAAAGAGAGAATTCCAATCAACATTGTCAAAAGCTTTCTCTAAGTCTACAAATGCTAGAAACTTAGGTTTGCCTTTCCTTAATCTATTTTCTAAGGTAAGTCGTAGGGTCAGTATTGCCTCACGTTTTCCAACATATCCAAGGAATCCAAACTGATCTTCCCCGAGGACGGCTACTACCAGTTTTTCCATTTGTCTGTAAAGAATTCATGTTTTGTAGCTGTGGCTTATTATACTGATAGTTCGGTAATTTTCACATCTTTCAACACCTGCTTTCTTTGGTAATGGAATTATTAAATTCTTCTTGAAGTCTGAGGGTACCGGTATTTTACCTGTCTCATACATCTTGCTCACTAAATGGAAGAGTTTTGTTAAGCCTGGCTCTCCCAAGGCTGTAATTAATTCTAATGGGATGTTGTCCATTCCCGGGGCCTTGTTTCGACTTAGAGAGGAGACAGGCTGGACAGTTAAAGGGGAGGCGTGTTTATAGGGATAACAATTGCAATAGTATCGAAGGAAATCAACGGAGTTCCGAAATGTGAAATGATTTCGGTGAAGGTCACGGTTAAAGCAGGCTCAGACTGGTAAATGGGTGTCTCTATAGGTCCCCGGGCTCAGCAGCTGTTGTGGCAGAGCACCTGAAGAATAATTTGGAAAATATTTCGAGTAGATTTCCCCACCATGTTATAGTTCTGGGTGGAGATTTTAATTTGCCGGATATGGACTGGGAGACTCAAACGTTCATAACGGGTGGCAGGGACAAAGAATCCAGTGAAATTTTTTTAAGTGCTTTATCTGAAAACTACCTTGAGCAGTTAAACAGAGAACCGACTCGTGGCTATAACATATTAGACCTTCTGGTGACAAACAGACCCGAACTATTTGTAACAGTTAACGCAGAATAGGGAATCAGCGATCATAAAGCGCTTACTGCATCGATGATTTCAGCCGTAAATAGAAATATTAAAAAAGGTAGGAAGATTTTTCTGTTTAGCAAAAGTGACAAAAAGCATATTTCAGAGTACTTGATGGCTCAACACAAAAGTTTTGTCTCAAGTACAGACAGTGTTGAGGATCAGTGGACAAAGTTCAAAACCATCGTACAATATGCGTTAGATGGTATGTGCCAAGCAAGATCGTAAGAGATGGAAAAGAGCCACCGTGGTACAACAACCCAGTTAGAAAACTGCTGCGGAAGCAAAGGGAACTTCACAGCAAACATAAACATAGCCAAAGCCTTGCAGACAAACAAAAATTACGCGAAGCGAAATGTAGTGTGAGGAGGGCTATGCGAGAGGCATTCAATGAATTCGAAAGTAAAGTTCTATTTACTGACTTGGCAGAAAATCCTAAGAAATTTTGGTCTTATGTCAAAGCGGTAGGTGGATCAAAACAAAATGTCCAGACACTCTGTGACCAAAATGGTACTGAAACAGAGGATGACAGACTAAAGGCCGAAATACTAAATGTCTTTTTCCAAATCTGTTTCACAGAGGAAGACTGCGCTGTAGTGCCTTCTCTAGATTGTCGCACAGGTGACAAAATGGTAGATATCGAAATAGACGACAGAGGGATAGAGAAACAATTAAAATCGCTCAAAAGAGGAAAGGCCGCTGGACCTGATGTGATACCAGTACGATTTTACACAGAGTACGCGAAGGAACTTGCCCCCCTTCTTGCAGCGGTGTACCGTAGGTCTCTAGAAGAGCGAAGCGTTCCAAAGGATTCGAAAAGGGCCCAAGTTCATCCCCGTTTTCAAGAAGGGACGTCGAACAGATGTGGAGAACTATAGACCTATACCTCTAACGTCGATTAGTTGTAGAATTTTGGAACACGTATTATGTTCGAGTATACTGACTTTTCTGGAAACCAAAAATCTAGCCTTTAGGAATCAGCATGGGTTTCGAAAAAGACGGTCGTGTGAAACCTAGCTCACGCTATTCGTCCACGAGACTAAGAGGGCCATAGACACGGGTTCACAGGTAGATGCCGTGTTTCTTGACTTCCGCAAGGCGTTCGATACAGTTCCCCACAGTCGCTTAATGAACAAAGTAAGAGCATATGAACTATCAGACCAATTATGTGATTGGATTGAAGAGTTCCTTGATAACAGAACGCAGCATGTCATTCTCAATGGAGAGAAGTCTTCGAAGTAAGTGATTTCAGGTGTGCCGCAGCGAAGTGTCGTAGGACACTAATATATACATAAATGACCTGGTGGATGACATAGGAAGTTCACTGAGGATTTTTGCAGATGATGCTGTGGTGTATCGAGAGGTTGTAACAATGGAAAATTGTACTGAAATGCAGGAGGATCTGCAGCGAATTTACGCATGGTGCAGGGAATGGCAATTGAACCTCAATGTAGACAAGTGTAATGTGCTGCGAATACATAGAAAGATAGATCCCATATCATTTAGCTACAAAATAGCAGGTCAGCAACTGGAAGCAGTTAATTCCATAAATTATCTTGGAGTAGGGATTAGGAGTGATTTAAAATGGAATGATTATATAAAGTTGATCGTCGGTAAAGATTCGTTGGAAGAATCCTAAGGAAATGCAATCCGAAAACAAAGGAAGTCGGTTACAGTACGCTTTTTCACCCACTGCTTGAATGCCGCTCAGCAGTGTGGGATCCGTACCAGATAGGGTTTGAGAAAAACATTATGATACCCATTCCAAAGAAGGCAAATGCTACAAGATGTGAAAATTATAGGACGCTCAGTCTAGTTAATCACGCCTCTAAAATAGTAACCTCAATTATCCTAAGACGCATAGAACAAAAAGTCGAAGCTACACTCTCCGAAGACCAGTTTGGATTCCGGAAAGATAGAGGAACCAGAGAAGCAATATTTGCTCTAAAACTAATAATAGAGAAACGACTAGATAAGAACCTGGCAACATACATAGCTTTCGTGGATGTAGAGAAAGCCTTTGATAATGTTAAATGGGATAAGATGTTTGAGGTACTCAAAAAAGTTGGAATAGACTATAAAGACAGAAAAATGATATGGAAAGTGTACAACAGGAGACGGCAGTTATCCGTGGACGGACAAAACAAGAAGAGGTGCAGATATGGAAAGGTGTCCGACAAGGTTGCCCACTATCCCCTGATATCTTTAACCTATACATTGAAGTGCCGCTGAAAAAAGTAAAGGAAAATTCATAGACAGGTGTAGCAATTCATGGCCAACGAATAGATATGATAAGATATTGCACGAAAACATATGGTTTCTCCATAGATGCACTCTTCCAAAGCAGAAATCACATCTCTTACAAGCAGGTCACGATAACGTGCAGACGTCACCGTACACCAGACAGGTTCTCTGAGCGTATTCTCTTCAACGTAGAACAGACCGAGAATAAAGGTGCTTGTGAATCCACAGAACACAGTCGCATACGGCCAGTGTAGTGGCTCTTTGTGCACAGCACGCAATTTAACAGTACCTCAGATTCGGCAGTACCGAGCGTTTACTGCACCCTGTAGTGTTAAATGTGCTTTGTCACTCCACAGTGTACTGCCGAGCCACATGTCAGCAACTTCAATCCGTGCCAGGCACCGAAGAGCAAATTAAGAATGCTGCTACGGATGATGACCTACTCTTTGACCACGGTACCGACAATTCCCGTGACACTGCACGGACACTGGCACTGTGCAGGGCACATCAGTGACAGCAACAGCAATTTCGTCAATAACTAGCAACGGGATAGGATGCCTTCCTCCTCCGGGTAGCCACACCAAGCTGTCTTTTCGAACTATATCATAATTTTCCTTCAAACCATTCAATGACATTGGGCCTGTCCTCAGAACTTCCGGTCGGCGATAAATATTTCAGCACAGCACTGAAACTGTTGCCATTCACAGATAAAAAGTGTCACTAAGAGTGCATGGTCTCTCTTTTCGCCACAGTGTTCACTTAGGCTACTCACTGCCAGATTACAGCGTGGCTGTCATGCCATCATACAAACACACAGCATATCTACCAAGCTTCGCTGCCATATAATAATTACAGACAACACAGGACCTCTTGTTAGTCGCTGCACGTTTATTATAACCACCCGGCATAAGTTCATGTACCTTACCACTTCACCAGTCATTTCCAAACTAAATATTGCCCATAAAGCATCTATTTCGCTTGTAACCCATCCGGCTTTTTGAAGTCATACACTGAAGCGCCAAAGAAATTGGTAGAGGCATGCGCACTCAAATACAGACGTATGTAAACAGGCAGAGTATGGCGCTGCGATCGGCAACACATACATGAAACAACAAATGTCTGGAGTGATTGTTAGATCGGTTACTGCTGCTACATTGACAGGTTATCAAGATTTAAGTGAGTATGAACGTGCTGTTACAGTCGGCGCACGAGCGATGGGACACAGCATCTCTGAGCTAGCGACGAAGTGCGGATTTTCCGTATGACCATTTCACGAATGTGCCACGAAAATCAGGAATCTGGTAACAGAACAAATCTCCGACATCGCTGTGGCCGAAAAAGATCCTGCACGAACGGGACCGACGACGACTGAAGAGAATCGCTCAACGTGACGGAAGTGCAACCCTTCCACATATTTCTGCAGATTTGAATGCTGGGCCATCAAGTGTGCGAACCATTCAATGAAACATCATCGATAAGGGCTTTTGGAGCCGAAGGCCCACTCGTGTACCCTCGAAGACTGCACGACACAACGCTTTACACCCAGCCCGGGTCCGTCAACACTGACACTGAACTATTGATGACTGGAAACGTGTTGCCTGGTCAGAGGAGTCGTCGTCCGTTACCGTAGCTGAGTGAACAGTGCACCAGCTTGTCGTGCTGTGGGTCTTCGATTCGATTCCTGGCTGGGTTGGAGATTTTCTCCGGTCAGGGAGTGGGTGTTAGTGTCGTCATCATCATCATTTCATCCTCATCCACACGCAAGTCGCTGAAGTGGCGTCACCTCAAAAGACTTACACCAGGCGATCAGGTCTACCCGCCGGGAGGTCCTCACCAAACGACATTCCATTTCAGGCGAGTTGTTTCAAATTGTATCAAGTGGATAGATGTGTTCAATCGTGGAGACAAACTGCTTGTCACCAGGGGACTGTCAAACTCGTTGAGGTTCTGTAATGGTGCGGGGTGTGTGCAGTTTGAGTAATGTAGCATCCCTGCCTGATACATCTAGAGATGACTCTGACAGGTGACAAGAACGTATGCATCCTGTCTGATCACCTGCATCCATTCACATCCATTGTGTATTCCGACAGACTTGGACAATTCCAGCGGGACAAAGCGGTACCCCATACATACAGAATTGGTACAAAGTGGCTCCACGATCACTCTTCTGAGTTTAAATACGTCCTCTGGCTTCCAAACTCCCCAGACATGAACATTATTGGGCATATCTGGGATGCCTTGCAACGTGCTGTTCAGAAGAGATCTCCACCCCCTCGTACTCTCACGGATTTATGGACAGCGCTGCAGGATTCATGGTGTCAATGCCCGCCAGCACTACTTCAGACATTAATCGAGTCCATGCCACGATGTGTTGCTGCACTTCTGCATGCTCACGGGGTTCCTACATGGCATGAAGCATGTGTAGCAGTTTCTTTGGCTCTTCAGTGTATTACCACATATTTTATTCCATTTGTTTGTTTTATCCCTCCCAATAAAAATGTCGGCAATGGGGAGTGACTTTTCATGGTCATCATCTGAATTGCGTCCTTGCTCAAAATGTGAATCATTTTCACTTTGTCTGATAAGTTCCTCTTTCTCCTCACAGTCATCATCATTTCCGTTTTCTTGCATGGCGTTGAACCCTGGATCCCCACTGAATAACCACTCATGTTCATTGTTAGTCAGCTTTAATTTCACCCTGCACAGAGCAACAAGAACCCACTTGTTACAGGTTATATTTTGCTACACTTGAAAGTTAAGAGAATATCACTTACATGAACAGGCACATGATATACGACATACACTAAGACGGTACATCTGTTGTTTATTTTACAATATTTGCTACTCGCTTGGATGTATGGCACAACCTATCACTGTGTTAGCTGAAGCAGTACTCTGGCTGGGCTTCAGTATAGGATCACAATTGTAAAACAACAATGGAACAATGCAAGACAATGCTATTTGCAGCTGGCAAACTTTACACTTAGGCATGGCCATTTGAGGGTTAAACTAATGTTAGCTTTTAAAGTAAGTATGTAATTACAGAACATGAATATGTCATTTAATATTTCTCGATTGTCTGTAGTGCATTATGTTTGATACAGAAACATGAACATGGAATCCATTAATTAAGTACCTTTGGAAAATGTTTTGGTTCAGCTGAAGGGTTTGATGGCATAGCATTTTCCCTAAGATGAACTGTTGAAAGTGACATTCAGTCTATCCTGTCTTCTTGTTAATGCAGAGAATATATAGTACTGCATTTAGATACTCATCAGTTCTTTCTACTCATGGCATTCACCCACAGGACTTTCCATCCTGCGTCTTTTGGAGATCCGATATTGTACGAGAGAAAAATATGCAACTGTAAAAGTTAAGAAGTAGGAAACATTTGTTCGCAATAAAAGTGGCAAAATATCTCATTATGAAAACAACTCATACAAAAAATGTTATTCCTTAGATTTTGGTTCATAGTCAGAATGATCTATGCATCCAAACACTAACACATCGCCATTATAGCTCAAAATGCTTCCAAAAACTAGAGACAACTCTATGCACTCTAGTTTAGAACAACACTATTTGGTCATATCAAGATGGCTACCCACACAATTTTTTGGATTCACAGCTGTAGCATCAGGGCCTCTACCTTTATTCTATACCTCCATGTTCTACACTACCTGCATGTAGATCTTTGGTCAGAGCATAGATTCCATGTGCAACCTGATTACTATCATCTACTTTGTCTGTTTGGCAAATAGTTTCTATTGGTCTATTAAGTCATTATTTTCCAAATGATGATTTTATGTTCTGCTTCCAACTGCACAAATGGGTGTAATAAGGAAAGTGATTTAACATTTCACAGGTAATAAGACTATATACAACTAGAATCTTAGGCAAGCACTACATAAGTGACTTCATGCATTTGCTAATTCACTGCTGGGTTCAAAGAGGTTCCCTTTCAAGAAATATGAGCTTCACAAGAAGTGCATTATTGCTATGAAACACAGAGGCTTTAAGCTTACATCATGAAGGTCTCTTGACTGAAACCATTTCAGACAAGAAGATTACTCAATATGGGGCTCTCCCTGTGTGTGTGTGTGTGTGTGTGTGTGTGTGTGTACTCTGTTGTTGTGAATTTGTTTGAAAATATTACTGAGGAAAGCATGACATTTGGCATTATCTGAACAGCACAACAGTTATGTAAACAGGAAAATAAATGTGGCGTTAACAGCACAAACTCTGAGCTGCAGCAGACAGTTTTTTTTTTAAAGGAGAGTAGGTGACATACACTTGAAAAGAAGTGAAGAAGCTGTAGAATTCTTGTATTATATCAACAGGATCTTTGATATATTTATCTCAAAAAAGCCATAAAGCCATTTGCTAAAGAGAGAACTTACCACTGAAGCTTAACTTTCACAAGACCATTTAGAGCTCTTTTTCTCCTGCATTTAGTGCAGACACAGTTGGAACAACAACCCCAAAGCATATCACTTCAGATGTGTCATGCAGAAATTGATCTTGGCTAACAGTGTCAGTCCAGCGAATCAAAATTGCTTGAATTTTAATGTGTGTTATCTGTCACCTACTTATCATTTTCACTCTAGAAAACATGTAGGCCTAATGGAAAATGATCTAGCAACTAGAGAAAATATAAATGGACCAATACTATGTACAAAAATAGTACACATAGTACTGAAAAAAGGGTCAAAAATGAATTTCTAATAATAGGAAATTCTATGCTTGAAACACGTAGTAACTTTAAGCTGCACAACAGTGGTTCACCCAATTATAAGACCTCATCAGTTAAATTAGCATTTGAAGAATGTCCTTGAATAAAACACAGCCTAACACAAAGTGTAAATTGTTCTGTAATGTATATTAGAAAACACTTGTGGGGACGAATTCCCTTTGAAGCTACAGTGAAGAAGACGTCATCAATGAAACAAGAAATGTGACCATGACAGTGAAAAATTTATTTTCAGCATCAAGACTGGGAGTAAGTGGCAATACCCATAGAAAATCAGTGAGCAACAAATACATAGACAAAATAGACACAAGGGTTAGAGAATAGTTGAGGAATCCAAATAAGTTTATAACCACAGATTGCTTAGCACAGGATGGCCTACATTTGAACAGCTTAGGGTTGGTAAAAGAAGTTTACTCACATGTGTAGTGTTGTAAACAATAAGGGAAACTAAAAGTGAGATGAGAGTGACAAGCTGCCTAAAGGACTAAAAGGTAAAAATTCGTTAAGAAAATCATTTCCTGAAACATTAAAAACATGTTTTTGGTGCATTTAAACATAAATGGTTTGCAAATGAAAAACAAAAATTGCAAAAGAGAGAAATCAGTTCTTTGCCTAAACAACCATTGGCTAACAAAAGACTGCAACAAAACCCTTAATAAATTTTGAGAGTTACGTTGCAGCCAATAGCTTTTGTAAAAGTAACAAAATTCATGGGAGTTCCTGCATACCAATTAAAAATTATTTAACATATAAAGTAAGAGATGATTTTGAATTTTCTAAACAATGAAGACACATTTGAAAATTTCTGTATAGAATTAGAGAGAGATAATTTCACTATGCAGAATCCCAGGTAAAGAAGTAACAAAAGTGTTTGTGTTATATTGAGGAGTGTCTTGCAGAAACTAACGAAAGAGCAAAAGACAAGGGTTATCATAGCTACTGACTTTAACATAAACATAAGAAATGAAACCAGTGACTCAACATAATTTATTGATCTGGTTCAATCATTTCATTTCAAGCTAAACTTCACAGAATTCACAAGAGACAGTAAACATTCTGCAACCTGTATAGGTAACATTCTGAGAAATTATTCATTTGATAATAGAAAAAAAAAATCTGCATTGATTTAGGTATTTCTGGTCATTTCACACTGTTATTGGAGTTTTGCTATTTGGGGAGCAAAATAACTGATGATGGTCAAAGTAGAGAGGATATAAAATGGAGACTCGCAATGACAAGCAAAACTTTTCTGAAGAAGAGAAATTTGTTAACATCGAGTATAGATTTAAGTGTCAGGAAGTTGATTCTGAAAGTATTTGTATGAAGTGTAACCATTTATGGAAGTGAAACATGGACGATAAATAGTTTGGACAAGAAGAGAATAGAAGCTTTTGAAATGTGGTGCTACAGAAGAATGCTGAAGATTAGATGGGTAGATCACATAACTAATGATGAGGTACTGAATAGAATTGGGGAGAAGAGGAGTTTGTGGCACAACTTGACTAGAAGAAGGGATCGTTTTGTAGGACATGTTCTAAGGCATCAAGGGATCACTAATTTAGTATTGGAGGGCAGCATGGAGGGTAAAAATCTTAGAGGGAGCCCAAGAGATGAATGCACTAAGCAGGTTCAGAAGGATGTAGGTTGCAATAGGTACTGGGAGATGATGAAGCTTGTACAGGATAGAGTAGCATGGAGAGCTGCATAAAACCAGTCTCAGGACTGCAGATCACAACAACAACATTGGAGCTTCTAAAAATAACTGAAACAGCCACTAGAAAAAAAAAAAATGTGCATCTAAAAATGCTTCAGTACGGAAATAAAAACTTGTATTATTATAGGCTTATAGAAGTTAACTGGTCAATGGATCATTGTACTACAAATTCTAAAAATTATGACAGATTTCTTGAGAGATTTTTCATGTTTTGATGAAATATCTGCCCCCCCCCCCCCCCCCTCTCTCCTACGGTTTGCCACAAAAAAATGGCAAGCAAATTGAAATGGATGACAGGTGGTATAAAAATGTCAAGTGCCACAAAAAGTGAGTTACATAATGAACTCATAATATCAATTTCGATTTTATGAACTATGTAAAAAGGTAATAAACTGTATTCATAAGAGTGGTAAAAGCGGAAAAACACATGGAACACAAAAATCTCATCTTGAACAATACAAATGAATCAAAGGCAGTACAGTCAGTTGTAAAATCTGAACTTTGTGTAATAGCTGTGAGTCTACAAATGTTAATTACTCAGAAATATCGGAATTTTTAATCAAAAAATGAAAACTCAAGATAGGGAATCACAATCAGAATCACAATTTTTATTATCCCATAACATACAAAGTCAAATCACAGATCTGATGTACTGGGGACTTGTCAACATTACACTTACACTACAATTACAATTTGTATATACAGTATTACAAAAGCAATATATCAACACCCCAGTTTACATGTATTACAAAGTAACATATAACAACAGTGTTTACATAGTGAACATGTTTTTACAATAATTTATTTGACACAAAACTGCTAAGCTTAATCTACAGGTGATGTTTCCTTGAACAGAATTCCACATCACCATTCATAAATTCTTATATGGAGTACTAACATTTCTAAACTAATAACTTGTGAAGCTTTGGTGTCAGTTGCTCTAGCTGCATACTGTTTATTTGTTTCTATTTTAGCATGTTGTAGATTTTCATGCCCATATATTCTGGGGTATGTGCTATAGCTTTAACCTGTGAGTGGGAAGCATGAAGTTTGTCTTATTCCTAGTGCTGTATTGATGCTTAAAATTGTTGTCTCTGAATAACATAGTGTTACTGTATACAAAGACAATCAGTTCATAGATGTACAAACAGGGGGCAATTAATATTTTTAGATTTCTTACCAGTAGATGACAAGATTCTTAAGGTCTTGTGTTACACACATTTCTAACAAATGATTTTTGTAATTGTAATATTCTAATGATTTTGCTTGTATTACCACAAAAGATAATTCCATACCTTATAACAGCTTCAAAATAACTATGAAAAACTACTTTTTTTTATCTCCATGCTAGTTGAATATGACAAAATCTTCATAGGCTGTTTAACTTATTTGCTAAGTATTCTACATGTGAGGACCAGGATAAATTTTGGTCCAAATGTATTCCTAAAAATTTAACACAATCTGAGTCTTTCAGTTCCTGGTTTCTGCAGGAAATATGAATTTCATTTATCTTAGGGTTTTTAGTTTTAAACTGTAGTAAATGTGTTTTTCTAATATTAAATTTTAACCCATTTAGTTGGAACCAGTTTTCTAAATTGTCTAGTAGATTTGTGACAGTTGAGGGAATTTGTTCTGAGTGATTGCTTTCAATAAGAGCAGACATATCATCAGTGAATAAAACTGAGTGTTAATTTATGTTTAGTGGCAAGCCATATATGTAAAGTGCACATAGCAAACTTGTGCCTCAGTGAAGGGATATTTCTGGATAAACTTAAAATTTCTAAAGTGTTACCTCTAAACAAAAATGGTGACAGACAAAAAACAGAAAATTACCTCCTATATCTCTCTTCCCAGCCTTCTCCAAAATACTTGAGGAATTAATGAAAATCAGGGTTACAAAATATCTAGAAAAACATAAACTAATAAATAACAGTCAACCCCGGTTTCAAGCAGGGCACACTACAGAAACAGCCACATTGGAGTACACAACAGAAATAGTAAGAAATTTGGAGACAAATAAACAGGTTTTTGGAATTAATCTAGATTTATCCAAAGCCTTCAATACTGTGAACCATGTAATATTATTAGGGAAACTTGAAGCAATAGGCATCAGGGGTATTGTTAAAAATTGTTTGAATCTTATCTGCAAAACAGGCCCCAAGTTATTGAGCTGAGGTCATCCAACGATCTTCACAATTTTAAACCCATATCTGGGCCCATTGTCATTTCTAATTTATATCAATGATATACAGGCTCCAGACAGCTCAGACAAAATTCTACTATTTGCAGATGACACGAGTATCATAATTAGTGATATAAAAGAATCATTGTGTACTACAGCAGAAAAAGTTCTCTCATACATACAGTCATGGTTTCATTCAAATAAGCTGACATTAAATACAAAGAAAACAAACTTTATACAGTATGGAAGCAAGTGCAAAGGGAAAAATATGTGCCTTATGCTGGACAGCAAACAAATAGAAAAAGTGTGGATCACAAAGTTCCTGGGAATGCGAATTGACCAAGATTTAAACTGGAATGAACACAGTGTATATCTTACTCAGAAACTTAGCTCAGCATGTTTTGCTTTAAGAATAATATCCAAGGTATGTAGCAAGGAATGTATTAGAGTGGTGTACTTTAGTTATTTCCAATCAGTTGCAAGCTATGGCATAAGTTTTTGGGGGAAAACCAGGTCAAGACTAAATGACATTTTTTTAATGCAAAAAAGAGCTATTTGTATCATGGCACACAGCCCACCACAAACTCACTGTAGACCCTTATTCAGACAACTAAAGACACTGACAATACCATCGGTATATATTATTAAATGCCCGGAAATGATCAGTAAAAATAACTGCGATCTCCAAACCAACTCAAGCTACCTGATCACAATACAAGGTATTGTAAAGACTTCCACATTCCCTATATAGGAAAAACTAGAAGTCAGAAACATGTTAGCCACTTAGGAATAAAGCTTTTAAATGCACTTACATCTCAAATTAAAGAATTGAAAGGCAAAAATAATTTCAAGTGTGGAGTAAAAAAGTACTTGATGGAAAAATGCTACCACAGTGTAAATGAATACCTGTCTCAGACTGTGGATTGAAGGCTGTACTTATCTTTTAAGAAATTTAAACTAATTTAATTATGTTTTCAACTTCGTAATTATGGTACTCATGAAAAATCTGTTAAATACCTGAAATACATTTTGTGTATAAGGCATAGTTCATGATCTGTAATTGATTATCATGAGCACGTACTTTTGTTTTTGTGTGATAAGTTCTTGTGCACTACTTATGTACTATGTGTATATAATTTGTTTTGCTGTTTGTTTATGTTTGTCCATTTATTATGTGTATGTGTTGTTATATGTTACAGGTAATCAAATGACAAATCCTATATCACATGTGTGATCTATTGGATGCTAAATAAATAAATAAATAAAACTGGACACAGAATTGAGCCTTGTGGAACATCTTGCTTGATGATATAACTACTGTTTGTTTTCTCTTTGTGAGGTATGGCCTGAATCACTCTAAAACATTGACATACAATTATGTATTTTTCCATTTTATACAGGAGCAATTGATGATTTACACATTCAAATGCTTTTGTGAAGTCACAGAACAATTCTGCAACTTTGCTAGACTTGTCTAAGGCAGAATAAATGTTTTTCACAAACTCATTTATGGCATCTATTGTGTTTTTGCTTTTCTGAAAGCCGTATTGATTATCTGACAGTATGTTTAACTTTTCTATAGATTTTTTGATTTGCATTACTACCACTTTTTTCAAATGTTTTTGTGAAAATTGGGATTACAGAGATTGGGTGGCACTTCCCAATATCTTCTCCTGAGCCGTTTTTAAACAAAGGTTTTACCTCTGCATGCTTCAGAGCCTCTGGAAAGTGGTCTTCTTCAAGAGATTAATTGATTATTGGGCAAAGTTGGTGAGCTATTATCCTGGCAGCTGATTTAACTACTTGGGTGGGTATGCCATCCTACCCAGCAGAATTTTTATTTTTGAGCTATAATATAGTGTTCTCTACATCTTTGGCTGAAATTTTGTTAAATTTGTTAAAGAATTCTTCTGCCTTCTGACCTAATTGTACTTTTTTGGTATAACCATTTTATCTGCAACTGATTTTGATATATTTATAAAAAAAATTGTTAAAAGATTCTGAAATCAGAGCTGGTTTTGTTATAGTATTATTTCCCACCTTAATTTTGGAGATAACTTTGCTGTTAGTTGTCATCCCCAGTTCTTACTTCACGACAGACCAGACTGCCTTTGATTTGTTTTCATGGGCCAAGATGGATTTATTATTTACCATTTCTCTTCCAGCTTCCACTACCCTTCCTTTGAACTGGATATTTTTATTCCAGCTTATTTGACATCTTTATATGAAATACTCTAAGTGGAAATATTTCATTAAATATATGTAACAAACTTTCTAGAAACCTGTTAAATTGTACAGAGATTGGAGTATCATCTTCAACTTGCCACTCCACCTCTTCCAACTTCCCGCAGTGCACGGACTAGACTGCTAACAGGCAGTGTCAGGAGGTTGTGGGGAGAAAAAGGGAACCAGTAAAATGTCTTTTGCTATAAGTATTTTTAGTGCTTGGTTCATTTGCATTTGCTATTTCAATTAACAGAGCAGAGTGGTCTGAGAGTCCTAATTCCACATATAACTTCTTTGCATCATCAAATTTATAATTTCTCTTGTTATTTCCATGAAGCTTACCTTCAATCCAAATTTTTGGATTAAGTCCATAAATTTTTTTGTCTCATTTGTTTGATTTAAGAAATTTATATTGAAATCCTTCCCCCATGAACCATGGACCTTGCCGTTGGTGGGGGGGCTTGCGTGCCTCAGCGATACAGATGGCCGTACCGTAGGTGCAACCACAACGGAGGGGTATCTGTTGAGAGGCCAGACAAACGTGTGGTTCCTGAAGAGGGGCAGCAGCCTTTTCAGTAGTTGCAGGGGCAACAGTCTGGATGATTGACTGATCTGGCCTTGCAACATTAACCAAAACGGCGTTGCTGTGCTGGTACTGCGAACGGCTGAAAGCAAGGGGAAACTACAGCCGTAATTTTTCCCGAGGACATGCAGCTTTACTGTATGATTAAATGATGATGGCATCCTCTTGGGTAAAATATTCCGGAGGTAAAATAGTCCCCCATTCGGATCTCCGGGCGGGGACTACTCAGGAGGATGTCGTTATCAGGAGAAAGAAAACTGGCGTTCTACGGATCGGAGCGTGGAATGTCAGATCCCTTAATCGGGCAGGTAGGTTAGAAAATTTAAAAAGGGAAATGGATAGGTTAAAGTTAGATATAGTGGGAATTAGTGAAGTTCGGTGGCAGGAGGAACAAGACTTCTGGTCAGATGATTACAGGGTTATAAACACAAAATCAAATAGGGGTAATGCAGGAGTAGGTTTAATAATGAATAGGAAAATAGGAATGCGGGTAAGCTACTACAAACAGCATAGTGAACGCATTATTGTGGCCAAGATAGATACGAAGCCCACACCTACTACAGTAGTACAAGTTTATATGCCAACTAGCTCTGCAGATGACGAAGAAATTGAAGAAATGTACGATGAAATAAAAGAAATTATTCAGATAGTGAAGGGAGACGAAAATTTAATAGTAATGGGTGACTGGAATTCGAGTGTAGGAATAGGGAGAGAAGGAAACATAGTAGGTGAATATGGATTGGGGCTAAGAAATGAAAGAGGAAGCCGCCTAGTAGAATTTTGTACAGAGCACAACTTAGTCATAGGTAACACTTGGTTTAAGAATCATGAAAGAAGGTTGTATACGTGGAAGAACCCTGGAGATACTAAAAGGTATCAGATAGATTATATAATGGTAAGACAGAGATTTAGGAACCAGGTTTTAAGTTGTAAGACATTTCCAGGGGCAGATGTGGACTCTGACCACAATCTATTGGTTATGACCTGTAGATTAAAACTGAAGAAACTGCAAAAATGTGGGAAATTAAGGAGATGGGACCTGGATAAACTGAAAGAACCAGAGGTTGTACAGAGTTTCAGGGAGAGCATAAGGGAACAATTGACAGGAATAGGGGAAAGAAATACAGTAGAAGAAGAATGGGTAGCTCTGAGGGATGAAGTAGTGAAGGCAGCAGAGGATAAAGTAGGTAAAAAGACGAGGGCTGCTAGAAATCCTTGGGTAACAGAAGAAATATTGAATTTAATTGATGAAAGGAGAAAATATAAAAATGCAGTAAATGAAGCAGGCAAAAAGGAATACAAACGTCTCAAAAATGAGATCGACAGGAAGTGCAAAATGGCTAAACAGGGATGGCTAGAGGACAAATGTAAGGATGTAGAGGCTTATCTCACTAGGGGTAAGATAGATACTGCCTACAGGAAAATTAAAGAGACCTTTGGAGAGAAGAGAACCACGTGTATGAATATCAAGAGCTCAGATGGGAACCCAGTTCTAAGCAAAGAAGGGAAGGCAGAAAGGTGGAAGGAGTATATAGAAGGTTTATACAAGGGTGATGTACTTGAGGACAATATTATGGAAATGGAAGAGGATGTAGATGAAGACGAAATGGGTGATACGATACTGCGTGAAGAGTTTGACAGAGCACTGAAAGACCTGAGTCGAAACAAGGCCCCCGGAGTAGACAACATTCCATTAGAACTACTGACGGCCTTGGGAGAGCCAGTCATGACAAAACTCTACGAGCTGGTGAGCAAGATGTATGAGACAGGCGAAATACCCTCAGACTTCAAGAAGAATATAATAATTCCAATCCCAAAGAAAGCAGGTGCTGACAGATGTGAAAATTACCGAACAATAAGTTTAATAAGTCACAGCTGCAAAATACTAACGCGAATTCTTTACAGACGAATGGAAAAACTGGTAGATGCGGACCTCGGGGAGGATCAGTTTGGATTCCGTCGAAATGTTGGAACACGTGAGGCAATACTGACCTTACGACTTATCTTAGAAGAAAGATTAAGAAAAGGGAAACCTACGTTTCTAGCATTTGTAGACTTAGAGAAAGCTTTTGACAATGTTGACTGGAATACTCTTTTTCAAATTCTAAAGGTGGCAGGGGTAAAATACAGGGAGCGAAAGGCTATTTACAATTTGTACAGAAACCAGATGGCAGTCATCAGAGTCGAGGGGCATGAAAGGGAAGCAGTGGTTGGGAAAGGAGTGAGACAGGGTTGTAGCCTCTCCCCGATGTTATTCAATCTGTATATTGAGCAAGCAGTAAAGGAAACAAAAGAAAAATTTGGAGTAGGTATTAAAATTCATGGAGACGAAGTAAAAACTTTGAGGTTCGCCGATGACATTGTAATTCTGTCAGAGACGGCAAAGGACTTGGAAGAGCAGTTGAACGGAATGGACAGTGTCTTGAAAGGAGGATATAAGATGAACATCAACAAAAGCAAAACGAGGATAATGGAATGTAGTCCAATTAAATCGGGTGATGCTGAGGGAATTAGATTAGGAAATGAGACACTTAAAGTAGTAAAAGAGTTTTGCTATTTAGGAAGTAAAATAACTGATGATGGTCGAAGTAGAGAGGATATAAAATGTAGACTGGCAATGGCAAGGAAAACGTTTCTGAAGAAGAGAAATTTGTTAACATCGAATATAGATTTAAGTGTCAGGAAGTCATTTCTGAAAATATTTGTTTGGAGTGTAGCCATGTATGGAAGTGAAACATGGACGATAACTAGTTTGGACAAGAAGAGAATAGAAGCTTTCGAAATGTGGTGCTACAGAAGAATACTGAAGATAAGGTGGATAGATCACGTAACTAATGAGGAGGTATTGAATAGGATTGGGGAGAAGAGAAGTTTGTGGCACAACTTGACTAGAAGAAGGGATCGGTTGGTAGGACATGTTTTGAGGCATCAAGGGATCACAAATTTAGCATTGGAGGGCAGTGTGGAGGGTAAAAATCGTAGAGGGAGACCGAGAGATGAGTACACTAAGCAGATTCAGAAGGATGTAGGTTGCAGTAGGTACTGGGAGATGAAGAAGCTTGCAC
The DNA here is from genome assembly GCF_023897955.1 of Schistocerca gregaria. NCBI lineage: Eukaryota > Metazoa > Arthropoda > Insecta > Orthoptera > Acrididae > Schistocerca > Schistocerca gregaria. Next base: position 1,837,995 of record NW_026061713.1, on the reverse strand, counting down.
AGGATAGAGTAGCATGGAGAGCTGCATCAAACCAGTCTCAGGACTGAAGACAACAACAACAACAACATATTGAAATCAGCTGCTATTAATAGTTTTTTTCTTTTTCTCATTGATGACTTTCTGTAAAAGATTTTTTAATATCAGCAATATAGGAAAAGACAGATTGCTACTTACGGTAAGGAAAAATGTCAAGTTGCATACAGGCATGATCAAAAGACACTCACATATAGCTTTCGGCCACAGCCTTCATCAGTAAAGAAAGAGAGAGAGAGAGACGCGCGCGTGTGTGCACGCACACAACCACCAACTCTACCATCTCAGGCCAGAATTCAATGTCACATGGGGTGCAAGCAGCAGTCTGGGGAGGATGGGGAAGGGGACAGAATAGTAGAGTACAGGTGGGGAGAGAGATGAATGCTGCCTGGTGGAGTGTGCAGCGACCAGACTTCCAACAGGCACAGCATCAGGAGGTTGTGTGACAGGGAGGTGGAGAATAAAGGAGCAAAAAAGGAGAGGAGCATGGAAAGACAGGTGGATGTGTTGGCAGAGGGCTGCAAATAAACAGTGTAGGAGACGACAATGGGGAGGAGATGATAGGGTAGAGGGAGTGGAAACTGTTGTGTGGAGGGTGTGGGGACAGTATGTTACCACTCCCTCTACGCTATCACCTCCTCCCCATTCTCGTCTCCTGCACTGTTTATTTGCAGCGCTCTGCCAATGCATCTGCCTATCTTTCCCCGCTCCTCTCATTTTTTGGTTCCCTTTTCCTCCATGTCCCTGCTTCACAACCTCCTGACACTGTGCCTGTTGGCGGTCTAGTCCCTGCACACTCCACCAAACAATGCAACTTTCTCCCCACCTGTACAATACTATCCCTTCCCCTTCCCCATGCTCCCCAGGTTGCTGCTTGCATACTGTGTGACATGTGACATTGCATTCTGGCCCACAATGCTGGAGTTGGCAGTCTGTGTGTGTGTGTGTGTGTGTGTGTGTGTGTGTGTGTGTGTGTGTCTTTACTGATGAAGGCTGTGGCTGAAAGCTATATATGGATGTCTTTTATGCGTGCCTGTCTGCAACTTGACATGTCTTCTTTATGGTAAGTAGCAATCAGAATTTTTAATGAGTTTTTCATAAATGTATCAAAATCAGATGCTGATGTACGTAGTTACCTAGATAATGTCCAACACTTTGGTTTCAGTCAGGATAACAAGCAAGTTCTAAGTCAAATTTGAAGAAGTGATAGCTAAAGATGCAGAAGAAGCAGTATTCTCCCTCGAAAATAAATATTCAACTGAATGAGTCGGATTTCCCACAAGATAACTTAACAGTTTCTAGTGTAATATCAGCATCCTATCTAAAATAATAAACCAGCCACTTGAAAAAGGATGCTTTTCAGATGCTCTAAAGTGAGTAGTAGTAAAGTCATTATTCATTAAAGGCTAAAAGAAAGATATAGGAAACTACTGATCAGGAAGCCTTCTGCCAATATTTTGAAACTTTGTTGCAACCCAGATCCAAAATTTCATGGCACAATGTAATATCATCACATTAAATCAGTTTGTCTTCCAGAAAGGAAAGAATATATGTGTCATCAACAAATTTGTTGAGAAAATTTTCTTATTTCTTGAAAAATTCCAAAAAGTCTCAGGAATTTTCTGTGAGCTTATGAAGACTTTTGACTGTGTCAAACACACTCTGCTATTACATAAATTAGAAAGATACAGAATAAATGGTAGTGCCTTGAAAAGATTCAAGCCATAGTCAACAGATAGAAATCAAGGGGTAGTTGTAACATCAGGTACAGGAAACTGGTTTTCAGAATGGAAAATTATTTCACAGGGCATCCTGCATTGTTGCATCTTAGGCGCAATTCAGTTTTTATTTTATGTTAATGATTTACTATTAAATATAACCTCACATTCAGACAACACATCTATACTCTTTGAAAGTGAGGCCACAGAACAAATTCCCCAAAGACTCATTATCACCCTAAATAGCTTAGAACATTGGTTTGCCTTAAATGGACTTAAACATGAAAAAACTCACTTCACAGAGTTTAAAACCAAACAGTCAAAATCAAGTGAATTCAAAATTATCCATAAAAATCAGGAAGTCGTGGAAGCAGAATCTGGCAAATTCCTGGAGCTATTTTCAGGAAAAAAAGTTACTCTAGTCTTCGCATATAAGATAGTTGGCAAACAAGCTTAACAATCTAGTATTTGCAATGACAATACTGTCCTATGTGAGTTACATTGACACTAGCAAAGTTGTTTACCACAGCTATTTTGAACCATTGTATGGTATGAAATAGTCTTTTGGGGAAATGCAAGTACGGTAAATAAATTATTAGTATTTCAAAAAAAAACTACTATGTATAATATTAGGCCTAGAGAGTCATGTCAACCTTTATTCAGGCATCTAAAAAGTTTAACTGTTCCATGTATTTACAGTTATGAACTGTATATCTTTATTTGTGTCAATACAGAATTATTTATACAAGACCGTTTTCAACATATGTATGACACAAGGAACGAAGATAATTTCATGTTGCCAACTCATACACTAAAAGCTTACTCCCAGACTCCTCATTACATGGCTATGAAAATTTACAATAAATTAAAAAATGATAAATTTTCACACTACGATATAATGGAAATGCCGTGTGACTAGGGCCTCCCGTCGGGTAGACCGTTCGCCTGGTGCAAGTCTTTCGAGTTGACGCCACTTCGGCGACTTGCGTGTCGATGGGGATGAATTGATGATGAAAGACACACAACACCCAGTCATCACGAGGCAGGGAAAATCCCTAACCCCGCTGGGAATCGGACCTGGGACCCTGTGCGCGGGAAGCGAGAACGCTACCGCAAGACAACGAGCTGCGGACACACTACGATGGTAGGTTTACATGCCATACTAGTGCAAAAATGTTACTATTCACTCATGAAATATTTAAATGGTGGTGATGATTTCTGTGTAGAGTAATGAAAGGAATTTTTAATGGTTTTTGTAAATTGTTTTTTGTTTCACACATTGTATGTATTTCTGGCAAGTTATTTATATTGATCAGTCTCCTGTACTTCAAATCAATGATTTATGAATGTACTATGTGAAACAATAAAATGCTGATTCTGAAGTAGAGATGTGGTGCTTACTTCTTGATGATAAAATTATGTTTTGTTTCTACAAGTTGAACATACTGCAAATATTGAAGTGGTTAAAATTAAGTTTTGCTTCTACAAGTTGAATATACTGGTCAATATTGAAATGTATGTGTCCTTGTGCTTTTCAAATAAATCACTTGCAATGACTGACTACATACTAAAGCCAATAGTAGTTAAATCTATACCAGAACATGATACTCCCTGTGCATTTCTTAATGCAGCTAAGAAAATGGATTTGTAAAATTAGTTAGTTGGGATAAACTTGTAGAAACAAATGACTCTGTGTAGTCTGTTGTAGAGTAAGCAGAGGAGTTCTCCTAAATAAATGCAAATGATGGGAATATATGACAGAAAAACTTTCTCACAGAAATTTTGTATTGTGTAAAAAAGAAATTTGTAGTCTGCCCATTTCCCATCCTATCTCATGATTATCATAATTTAATTGTAATAAAAGATTTGCACTAGACTCAGCTTGTTTGCAAGATTGCATCCACATACAATCGCATATGCCTAAAAACATCTGGCAGAAAAATTTCAGCAGAGAAAATAAAAAGAATGAATGAAGTATAAGGCACAAGTTATAGAAACTTATATTATTTAATCACATCTACTGATAAACTGTAAATCATTGTGTAATGATGAAATTTAACTGGGTTTATAACAAAATGGTGTTAACTGGTGGTGAATATCGTTTGCAATTTCACAGTACACGGGCAATGAAGTCAATTTACATTAAGTGCTATTTTAGTATTTCTTAGAATGAACCAAATACTCCACTTTCTTCTTATGTATTACTATTGCTTCATGAATAGTAGTATAAAAAGGAACACAGGTTTCTGTCAATTGTACAAATAAATTATTCAGCCAGTACCACTCAGATTTACTACACGGTACCACGTACTACCAGTTTTCGTTGAATTAGCACATTGTGTTAAAAGTATTAAGCCCTAAGTTATTATGATGAGTACAAGTAACAATCTCTAACATTAGCATCAATATAAACAGGTAATTTGCAGGAGTTAGAAATAGACAGGTATTAATGTTCAGGTAATGTTCCTTCTTTACTGTGAAACCTAAAGATTGCTGTTCGTGTGGAAATCTTTTTCATCTCCTGTTGTATTCACCATTACTTTTTTAAATATTAGATATTACTATCATTTAAGATTAACAGAGTGGGAAAGTAGTCAAGGACCATGAAGGAACGTATTCACTCAAAGTTACCAATGGCACTATTCTCTTGCAATACAAATTCTTCCTAGTTGATTTGGATCACACCACAAGACTTTTGTAATGTGATAAAGAGGCCCAACTGCTGACATTTGGTCTTCAGATTAAAAGAACAAGTGCTGGTCATAAGCCTGCCATTGACTGATAAAAGATGTGTAACAGGGAGCTATCAAACCAACACAAATGGCAGTACTTATTTGAATGACCACAAATACAGAATAATTCCTTCCTTCCAATTATTAAAAATTTTACAGTCTGTTTTTATTTGTACAAATGGTAATAGAAAATCGACTCACTTAGTAATTATGAATGTACATTTACTGTGTATATATTACACAAAATTGACAATGAGTTGCAACAACACATATTCGTTCACAACAGTACTGCTCATTAGGTGTAAACTCACAGATATTTTGGTGGATCCTAGAGTGACTATTTCAGAATTGAGTCAATTTGGTACATGGATGCCTGCATGTCTTAACAGCAAAATTGCTAAATAGCGTTGTCCTAACTAACCATTTTTGATAAATTCAGGTTTGACAGCTCGAGAGTATGTACCTAGTCGTGAGTCAGGCACCAGTTTCCAAATTTTCATAGACTTATGACTCAGTAATGAGTTGAACCTCAGACATCAGTTTTTTAAGCATCTAGTATATAGGCCACTAAGTTGTTATAATGTGCAAAAACTAGGATAAATGATTCAGATTTTTTATGATAAATGTTGAAACCACACCTTTTCCATGTTGTGCCTTAATGCCTTCGCATTGGGTAACAGTACAGGCTTCAGCTTCAGCACTGTAACTTTAGTCCTAGCATTAAATATAAATAATAATGAAAAACATTTGGCACTGAAGTTAGTCTTTCTTAACTTCACTTAAAAGTGTCAAATCTGACAAACCTTCAAGTTCTGGGAGGGAGGGGGGGGGGGGCAGGGGAGGCGGGGGGGTTAGCAGGGTATGTAGACAGTTGAATCTCAACTCACTTCTTTGCTAAGATTTTTTCTTATCTGGTACCAATCTCAGATGGAAAGAAGAATATCCCCACTCAATTTTAACATTAGCAAAGAATAAAATAAAATTGCTACTGCACATACCATTCAATTCACCACTGCAAGAAATTGATAAATAATACGAATATGTTACTTAATCATAGCTAACACTTGGTTCAAGAATCATAAACAAAGGTTGTATACATGAAAGAATCCTGGAGATACTAGAAGGTATCAGATAGATTATATAATGGTAAGACAGAGATTTAGGAACTAGGTTTTAAATTGTAAGACAATTCAGGGGGCAGATGTGTACTCTGACCACAATCTATTGCTATGAACTGTACTTTTAAACTGAAGAAACTGCAAAAATGTGGGAATTTAAGGAGATGGGACCTGGATAAACTGACTAAACCAGAGGTTGTACAGAGTTTCAGGGAGAGCATAAGGGAACAATTGACAGGAATGGGGGAAAGAAATACAGTAGAAGAAGAATGGGTAGCTTTGAGGGATGAAGTAGTGACAGGAGCAAAGGATCAAGTACGTAAATAGATGAGGGCTAGTAGAAAACCTTGGGTAACAGAAGAAATATTGAAGTGGTTGGTTGGTTTTGGGGAAGGAGACCAGACAGCGTGGTCATCGGTGTCATCGGATTAGGGAAGGATGGGGAAGGAAGTCGGCCGTGCCCTTTCAGAGGAAGCAAACCGGCAATTGCCTGGAGTGATTTAGGGAAATCACGGAAAACCTAAATCACGATGGCCAGACGCGGGATTGAACCGCCATCCTCCCGAATGCGAGTCCAGTGCCAAACCACTGCGCCACCTCGCTCGGTAATACTGAATTCAATTGATGAAAGGAGAAAATATAAAAATGCAGTAAATGAAGCAGGTAAAAAGGAATACAAACGTCTCAAAAATGAGATTCACAAGAAAGTGCAAAATGGCTAAGCAGGGATGGCTAGAGGACAAAAGTAAGGATGTAGAGGCTTATCTCACTAGGGGTAAGATAAATACTGTCTGCAGGAAAATTAAAGAGACCTGTGGAGAAAAGAGAACCACTTGCATGAATATCAAGAGCTCAGATGGCAACCCGGTTCTAAGCAAAGAAGGGAAGGCAGAAAGGTGGAAGGAGTATATAGAAGGTTTATACAAGGGCGATGTACTTGAGGACAATATTATGGAAATGGAAGAGGATGTAGATGAAGACGAAATGGGAGGTAAGATACTGCGTGAAGAGTTTGACAGAGCACTGAAAGACCTGAGTCGAAACAAGGCCCTGGGTGTAGACAACATTCCATTAGAACTACTGACAGCCTTGGGAGAGCCAGTCCTGACAAAACTCTATCCTCTGGTGAGCAAGATGATGAGACAGTTGAAACACCCTCAGACTTCAAGAATAATATAATAATTCCAATCCCAAAGAAAGTAGGTGTTGACAGATGTGAAAATTACCGAACTATCAGTTTAATAAGCCATAGCTGCAAAATACTAACACGAATTCTCTACAGACGAATGGAAAAACTAGTAGAAGCCAACCTTGGGGAAGATCAGTTTGGATTCCGCAGAAATACTGGAACACGTGAGGCAATACTGACCTTACGACTTATCTTAGAAGAAAGATTAAGGAAAGGCAAACCTACGTTTCTAGCATTTGTAGACTTAGAGAAAGCTTTTGACAATGTTGACTGGACTACGCTCTTTTAAATTCTGAAGATGGAAGGGGTAAAATACAGGGAGTGAAAGGCTATTTACAATTTGTGCATAAACCAGATGGCAGTTATAATAGTTGAGGAGGCGTGAAAGGGAAGAACTGTTTGGGATGGGAGTGAGACAGGGTTGTAGCCTCTCCCCAGTGCTATTCAATCTGTATATTGAGCAAGCAGTAAAGGAAAAAACAGAAAACTTCGGAGTAGGTATTAAAATCTATGGAGAAGAAATAAAAACTTTGAGGTTCGCTGATGACATTGTAATTCTGTCAGAGACAGCAAAGGACTTGGAAGAGCAGTTGAAAGGAATGGACAGTCTTGAAAAGAGGGTATAAGATGAAGATCAACAAAAGCAAAACGAGGAAAATGGAATGTAGTTGAATTAAGTCGGTTGATGCTGAGGGAATTAGATTAGGAAATGAGACACTTGAAGTAGTAAAGGAATTTTGCTATTTGGGAAGCAAAATAACTGATGATGGCCGAAGTAGAGAGGATATAAAATGTGGACTGGCAATGACAAGGAAAGTGTTTCTGAACAAGAGAAATTTGTTAACATCGAGTAATGCTTTAAGTGTCACGAAGCCGTTTCTGAAAGTATTTGTATGGAGTGTAGCCATTTATGGAAGTGGAACATGGACGATAACTATTTTGGACAAGAAGAGAATAGAAGCTTTCGAAATGTGGTACTACAGAAGAATGCTGAAGATTAGATGGGTAAATCACATAACTAATAAGGAGGTATTGAAGAGAATTGGGGAGAAGAGGAGTTTGTGGCACAACTTGACTAGAAGAAGGGATCAGTTGGTAGGACATGTTCTGAGTCATCAAGGGATCACCAATTTAGTACTGGAGGGCAGCATGTTGGGTAAAAATCGTAGAGGGAGACCAAGAGATGACTACACTAAGCAGATGCAGTAGGTACTGGGAGATGATGAAGCTTGCATAGGATAAAGTAGCATGGAGAGCTGCATCAAACCAGTCTCAGGACTGAAGACCACAACAACAACATCATGTGTATCCCTTCAAAAAAAATTTCTAAAATATTTGTGGTTGACCTGTAGTCAGAACTGTAAACAGGTATGAGCTGGAAACAGTTATTAATCATTTATAGTAATGCGTATGGTGTATTTTGCTGGTAAATGTCTTTTCAGTGTAAGGAATTACAAGAGAGATACTGGGTGCACAAAAGTAGTGATATACACTTATTCCATTAGTTTAAATTAAAAATACAACTTCAGAGAACAAAAGAAAAGCTGCAAGCAGTAATGAGATATATTACTAATATTTTACATATATGCTGGTAGACATAGATATAAAAATCATGCTAAGAACAGTTCCATAAAAATGTTCAATTATAAAGAAGTAAATTATATTTTTAAAACTCTTCCACCTTGCATACAACTTTGTTATCCCTGACTTCTTGATCAGAAAATGAAATGAGTTCACTTAGAGGTGGAAGATATGATTTTTTTCATAGCGCTTTGTGTCAAGTTTATATAACCATGCACTATGACTTTGTAATGACAGGACACGCTCCTTACATATGAAATGGGAGAAGGCAGGCACAAACAACATTTTCGCTACTGGGCCACAAAAGGAATTCTGATTCAGTAGGAGACATGAAGTTAATCTCAACATTTTTAAATTCATGTGATACCTGGGAAATGTGTCTTATCTACCGGTTTTCATTGTATTTGCAAGCCACGTATTGTCCGATTTGCAGCTGTTCCAACAAAGCATTTAAAGTGCTTCCATAACAACAGTGCTCACATTTGCATTTGTTTAAAATCTCTGCATTAGAAAGGTATTACTAGCAGTGACTAGAAATTCACAGTGTGGAACTGGAATTGTCCTTATTGTATTGTACTGATCTTCCAGGAAGCCATCACATGCTTTGATCTCCTGTGAAAAAACAAAAAAATATATTTCTTTTTTGTGGAGAATTTCGTGTACAACAGTTTCAGATTAACAAAAATAAGTCTTTTTTGCAAGTGACTCTTCTTGTTATTTATCACGACAGTAACATACCTTTTCCATCCTTGCACAAAGTCTTGAACAATTGTCATTTTCATATAATATTACTAGGTCTCATTTGACTCGTCAAAGACACAAGGCTTCTGCCTTTCGGTGAGTTGTCTCCTTTAGTCCTAAATAATTCACAATTATATATAAAACAGATTTTAACTGCTTCTGCTTTCTGGAAAAATAATTACATCACTACTGTGTTTAATTTTTATTGCTACATTTACCATGTGCTCTGGGACACCAGCAGTAGATGCCACTCCAACAGTGCTCCGTGAAGGCAGAGCAAGCGATAAAACTACAATCTGTTCACAGCGGGTTGAATTCTATGTTTCTTAATGAGGAGCTGTTTGCAACGGCATTCCACAAAATACATGGCATTACTATGATCTTTGTTTCTTCGCAAGAGATCAGATCGCATGGAAGTTTATTGGAAAAAAGGTACAGTACAAAGAGGAGAGTTCCAGAAACACTAGCGCACCATGTATTCCTAGTCATTACTACTAACACAGTTCTAATGAAGAGTCTCTACACACAGATGAAACCAGGAGCACTGTTGCTATGGGAGCACCTTAAAATGTTTTGTTGGAACAGCTGCAAGTTGAGTAATATATAGCTTGCAAATAATATGAAAACTGGTACATAAGACACATTTTTCCAGGTATCACATGAATTTAAAGTTGTTGAGGTTAACTGCATGTCTCCTGCTGCATCACAATTCCTTTCATGGTCTAATAGGACAGATGCTGTTTGAGTCCCCTTCTCCAATGTTATATGTAAGGTGTATGTCTCATTGGTATGAAGTTGCAGTGGATGGTTGTATAAACTTGATAATAAGTGCCATGAAAAAATTATATCTCTCACCTTTAAGTAAACTCATTTCATTTTTGGATATAGATGTCAAAGAAAACAAAGTTACATGCAAAGTGGAAGAGTTTTATAGTTTTATTTTCTTGCACTAGTAAACAGCCATAGTCCCCCAGACAGGTGTTTTATTTTCTTACAATAGTGAACGGCCGTAGTCTCACAGACCTCCAGTCAAAAGGATGGACATACAATAGCAGAATAAGGGTATGTTGTCACATTTGAGCACCCAATCTGTCTCTTGTATTACTTTACACTGCAAAGACATTCAGCAGTGACATACAACAATACATTAAGAAGAACGGTTGTAACTATTTTCAGATCATACCTGTATACAGTTCTGACCTACGGGTCAATCAAAGCTATTTTAGTAACAATTTTTCAACGAATACGCATGGCTTTTATATACCAATTCCCTGTAGTGATTAATGTGAATGGTATGTGTAAGTAGATTTGTTATTTTATTCTTTACAAATAAATAGAGTGAGTTCGGATGTTATTCCTTGCACCTAAGATTGGTACCAGATATGTAAACACTTAAGTAAAAATATCAAGCTTTGGTTGTAGGATGTGAGGTCCGCCAGTTGCAGTTTTGCATACTACAATTTTAACTGCAAACAAGTGGAGCTGCAAATCCAAATGAAGAAAATCAAGCTGAGATTCAACTGTCTATGCAACCCACCCCTCCCCCTCCTTGGACTTTGAAGTTCATACCATTGACATTTGTTTGTTAATGAGTCACCTTTAAGGGCAGATAAAAGATACTAATGCCAAATGCTTTTCAATGTTATCTATATTTAACACTACGACTAAAAAGTTACAGTACACAAACTGAGGCCTATACCGTTTCCTTGGACAAAGTTATGATTTTTTTACATCACAAATTTAGAGCACAGCATGAAAAAAAAAAAAAAAAGTTTTCCGACATTTTTCATGAAAAATCTGAATGACATATAGTAATTTTTATACAGTATATCACCTTAGTAGTGCCGACATACTAGATGCTTACGACTATGGGTCAACTCATTACTTAGTAACAGTTCTCTGAAAATCTGGTAATTGGTGTCCGACTAACGACTGAGTACACACATCTTTCAAACCTGAATTTATCAAAAATGGTTGGTTAGGATAATGCTATTTGACAGTTGAGACATGTAGGTATCCATGCACCAAATTGACGCAAATTTGAGATGGTCGCCTTTATCATCCGCTGTAAGATTACACGGAATGACATACTTATATCGTCCAAACATAATATACCACCTGTGGTATGCAGACGTGCAGCTGTTCTTAATAAAATCGTGACATTAAATGACCTGTTCTGAGAGATGCGCAGTCAAATTTGCAGTGTATGTGATATCATATTGCGAGCGTACATAAATGCACCACAATAAATCGGAAGTAACTGTATAAAAATGTAGTTCACATTGGATTGAGAAGCAGGGACTCATTCCCATTTCTGTTTCAACGTACTGTGTACTGAAATAATTAATTTTATTAATTTTTTTCGTTGATGGTATGTCTAAGCAAATGACACCAACTTTCTATAAAAGTTCATATGGTAAAGAAATCTGACAATTTCTACTGCACCTCATAGCGTTGTTTTGAATGGCAATTGCTGAATAAAGAAAGCAATGAGAAGATAAATCGGAAACAATTTTTTGAACAGCTTGCCAAACGCCCCAAAAACACTCGAATCACATCGTTCTCACTCTAGATTTGAAATAGTTCTTTATGTTATTCGGCAGGAATTACATACATTCAGTCATAAACTCATGTGAGCTAAAACAATTGAAGTTCGAAATTTAGTTTTGACAGGGATTACTGGAAATAATTTAAAATCTTTGACCACGAACTTTCTTTGTGACCGAACAGTTTTGGATTATTTGTATGCGAGAGTGAATTGTTTAGATATGACAATTAGGTACTCAGTGCTGGACTGCTGTTGGATTGTGTAAATGTTGTTGTTTGTTTCTAATCTAATCTAATCTAATCTGTTTCTAGTGACAGTGAAAAAAAAAATAGATTTTTTATGATGAATCCCTGAATTAAGGTGGCTCTGAGTGTTTTTCAGTTTTTTCTTTTATTGCGCGCAAGTGGACAGCTATGGATGAGTTCGTGAAAGAAGAATCCACAATCATTTCGCTCTCGGAACACGGAAATTACGATGTTTGCCAAGAAATCAGGGCTGGAAGAAAAGGAGGAGAAGACGGGAAAGAAGATGAAAGCAATATATGTGTAGCAAAGGACTGTACATCATTAGGAAATAAGAAAGACATAAATGGAACTGAAGAGAATAGGTCAGTATTAAGGGTAAACTCTGCTTCTGAAGCAAATCCAAGTGATATGGAAGGGTGTAATAGGATGAAATTTGTCGGGCAAGAAAACAAATCTGACTGCTTTAAAAAACCAGTTTCTGGTGGTAGGCCCACGAAGGGGTAGAGGTGTGGGGAAAGTGAAGAACTTTCATCCAAATGAGTCTACAAAAGGCGCAAGTGCTTCTCCCGATGAGAATGAAGAGCAGCTCGATTGTGCACCAGACTTGAATGTTTCAGTCAAAGGGACGGTTGATTCCGAGAGCACGAAACTTCTCTCTTTAGCATCAGCCCAGAAGTTGAAAGAGAAGTCTGTACCACTCCCCTACAAAGAACCAACCTGGAGTGGTATACCGGAAGCAGATTATGGCCTTGAAGTTCTAAAAGATGGAAGGATTATAGAAAGAATTGAACTATCTCGCAAGCCATTCTATGTTATTGGCCGCTTGTCGACATGTGACATACAAATGGCTCACCCAACAATATCGCGGAGATGATCAGAACTCCTCCGGATTTTACGTGTATGATTTGGGTAGCACACACGGCACTTTTCTAAACAAGTACAAAATTAAACCAAATATTCACGTGAGGATTCAGGTAAGAGGAATGAAAACTGATTGTCTTATTTCACAACCAAAAGTTCTCCTACATGTTATTGTGCTAATTGTGTATATGAGTCTTAACAAGTAGGCCATTAACAGCAATTTCTTACATGTAAAAATGTAGTGCTGAAAGTATGATTTCGCAGCAGACTCAGGATATCAGAGTGAGACAGTTTTTTTCCCCTTCCTGTCACTTGTTGTATTATGGTTTTTTTAAGTTTTTAAAATAACATTTCTTCACTGTAGTTTAAATTATTTCAGACAAAATATCTGGAGCTGTTTTCAGTTATTGAAAATTCATAAAGCATTTAATTGAGGTATGCTCCAATCAAAGTTTATTTTTTCTTGCAGCTATTCAACTGATTGAGAACAAATATTTCAGTCTAGTAATAAAGAACTCAGTGCATGATATTGTCAGATTGACAAGTTTATTGCTTAATGCATTAGTTCAATAGCAAGTGTGTGAAATATAGAACATTGATTTACATCTACATCTATATTCTGGCAAATCACTATGAGGTGCATGGCAGAGGGTATGTCCCATTGTACCAGTTATTAGGATTTCTTCCTTTCCATTCACATATGTAGCATGGGAATAATGTTTGTTAGAATGCCTCTGTGAGTACACTAATTATTATAATCTTATCCTCATGGTCCCTGTGTGACCAATAGATAGGGGGTTGTATATCCCTAGAGCAATCATTTAAAGCCAGTTCTTGAAAATTGGTTAATAGACTTTCTCGGGATAGTTTACATCTCTCTTCAAGAGTCTGCTATTTCAGTTCTTTCATTATCTGTGTGACACTCTTCCATGGGTTAAACAAACTGAACATTTGTGCTGCCCTTCTCTCTGTATACGTTCAATATCCCCTGTTACTCCTATCTGGTACAGGTCCCATACACATGAGCAGTATCCTAGGAACGGTCGCACGAGAGATTTGTAAGCAATGTCTTTTGTAGACTGATTGTGCTTCCTCAGTATTCTACCAATAACCCAAATCTACCACCTGCTATACCAATGACTGAACCTATGTAATCATTTCATTTCATGTACCTGCATTTTATTTCCCTACGTATGAGTTGGCCGATTCCAGCAGTACTCTTTGACATTGTAGTCATAGGGTACTACGTATTTTCATTTCGTGAAATGCAAAATTTTAAATTTCTGAACATTTAGAGTAAGTTGCCAATCTCTTCACCTTGCTGAAATCTTATCTGACAGAATATTCATACAGCTTCTCTCAAATAGCACTTCATTATAAATAACTGCATCATCTGCAAAAATCCTGATTTTTATTATTAATGTTGTCCGCAAGGTCATTAATATACAATATGAACAACAAGAGTCCCATCACACTGCCCTGGGGCACGCCCCAACCTACTTTTACATCTGATGATGACTGTCCATCTTAGATAACATGCTACATCATCTTTACCAAAAAGTCCTCAATCCAGTCACAAATTTCACTTGATACCCCATATGTTCATGCTTTTGAGAATAAGTGTAATTGTGGTGCTGTGCCAAATGCTTTTCTGAAATCAAGAAATACTGCATTTGGGTCATTCCATGTCTATTCAACCATTTGAGAAAATGTTCTTAAGTTCCCCTGCCAATTAGTTCCAGATTTTTTTGGGTCATCAGTCTACTGACTGGTTTGATGCTGCCCGCCACGAATTTCTCCCCTTTGCTAACCTCTTCATCTCAGAGTAGCACTTGCAACCTAGGTCCTCAATTATTTGCTTGACATATTCCAATCTCTGTCTTCTTCTACAGTTTTTGCCCTCTACAGCTCCCTCTAGTACCATGGAAGTCATTCCCTCATGTCTTAGCAGATGTCTTGTCAACCTGTCCCTTCTCCTTATCAGTGTTTTCCACATATTCCTTTCCTCTCCAATTCTTCGTAGAACCTCCTTATTCCTTACCTTATCAGTCCACCTACTTTTCAACATTCGTCTATAGCAACACATCTCAAATGCTTTGATTCTCTTCTGTTCCGGTTTTCCCACAGTCCATGTTTCACTACCATACGATGCTGTACTCCAGACGTACATCCTCAGAAATTTCTTCCTCAAATTAAGGCCGGTATTTGATATTAGTAGACTTCTCTTGGCCAGAAATGCGTTTTTTGCCATAGCGAGTCTGCTTTTGACGTCCTCCTTTCTCCATCCGTCGTTGGTTATTTTACTGCCTAGGTAGCAGAATTCCTTAACTTCATTGACTTTGTGACCATCAATCCTGATGTTAAGTTTCTCACTGTTCTCATTTCTACTACTTCTCATTACCTTCATCTTTCATCGATTTACTCTCAGACCATACTGTGTACTCATTAGACTGTTCATTCCGTTCAGCAGATCATTTAATTCTTCTTCACTTTCATTCAAGATAGCAATGTCATCAGCGAATCGTATCATTGATATCCTTTCCCCTTGTATTTTAATTCCACTACTGAACCTTTCTTTTATTTCCATCATTGCTTCCTTGATGTACAGATTGAAGAGTAGGAGCGAAAGGCTACAGCCTTGTCTTACACCCTTCTTAATATGAGCACTTCGTTCTTGATCGTCCATTCTTATTATTCCCTCTTGGTTGTTGTACATATTGTATATGACCCGTCTCTCCCTATAGCTTACCCCTACTTTTTTCAGAATCTTGAACAGCTTGCACCATTTTATATTGTTGAACGCTTTTTCCAGGTCGACAAATCCTGTGAACGTGTCTTGATTTTTCTTCAGCCTTGCTTCCATTATTAGCCGTAACGCCAGAATTGCCTCTCTCGTGCCTTTACTTTTCCTAAAGCCAAACTGATCGTCACCTAGCGCATTCTCAATTTTCTTTTCCATTCTTCTGTATATTATTCTTGTAAGCAGCTTTGATGCATGAGCTGTTAAGCTGATTGTGTGATAATTCTCGCACTTGTCAGCTCTTGCCGTCTTCGGAATTGTGAGGATGATGTTTTTCCGAAAGTCAGATGGTATGTCGCCAGACTCATATTCTACACACCAACGTGAATAGTCGTTTTGTTGCCACTTCCCCTAATAATTTTAGAAATTCTGATGGAATGTTATCCATCCCTTCTGCCTTATTTGACCGTAAGTCCTCCAAAGCTTTTCTAAATTCCGATTCTAATACTGGATCCCCTATCTCTTCTAAATCGACCCCTTTTTCTTCTTCTATCTCATCAGACAAATCTTCACCCTCATAGAGGCTTTCAATGTATTCTTTCCACCTATCTGCTCTCTTCTCTACATTTAACAGTGGAATTCCCGTTGCACTCTTAATGTTACCACCGCTGCTTTTAATGTCACCAAAGGTTGTTTTGACTTTCCTGTATGCTGAGTCTGTCCTTCCGACAATCATATCTTTTTCGATGTCTTCACATTTTTGCTGCAGCCATTTCGTCTTAGCTTCCCTGCACTTCCTATTTATTTCATTCCTCAGCGACTTGTATTTCTGTATTCCTGATTTTCCCGGAACATGTTTGTACTTCCTCCTTTCATCAATCAACTGAAGTATTTCTTCTGTTACCCATGGTTTCTTCGCAGCTACCTTCTTTGTACCTATGCTTTCCTTCCCAGCTTCTGTGATGGCCCTTTTTAGAGATGTCCATTCCTCTTCAACTGTGCTGCCTACTGCGCTATTCCTTATTGTTGTATCTATAGCGTTAGAGAACTTCAAAAGTATCTCGTCATTCCTTAGTACTTCCGTATTCCACTTCTTTGCGTATTGATTCTTCCTGACTAATGTCTTGAACTTCAGCCTACTCTTCATCACTACTATATTGTGATCTGAGTCTATATCTGCTCCTGGGTACCCCTTACAATCCAGTATCTGATTTCGGAATCTCTGTCTGACCATGATGTAATCTAATTGAAATCTTCTCGTATCTCCCGGCCTTTTCCAAGTATACCTCCTCCTCTTGTGATTCTTGAACAGGGTATTTGCTATTACTAGCTGAAACTTGTTACAGAACTCAATTAGTCTTTCTCCTCTTTCATTCCTTGTCCCAAGCCCATATTCTCCCGTAACCTTTTCTTCTACTCCTTCCCCTACAACTGCATTCCAGTCGCCCATGACTATTAGATTTTTGTCCCCCTTTACATACTGCATTACCCTTTCAATATCCTCATACACTTTCTCTATCTGTTCATCTTCAGCTTGCGACGTCGGCATGTATACCTGAACTATCGTTGTCGGTGTTGGTCTGCTGTCGATTCTGATTAGAACAACCCGGTGACTGAACTGTTCGCAGTAACACACACTCTGCCCTACCTTACTATTCATAACGAATCCTACACCTGTTATACCATTTTCTGCTGCTGTTGATATTACCCGATACTCATCTGACCAGAAATCCTTATCTTCCTTTCACTTCACTGACCCCTACTATATCTAGATTGAGCCTTTGCATTTCCCTTTAGAGATATTCTAGTTTCCCTACCACGTTCAAGCTTCTGACATTCCACGCCCCGACTCGTATCCTTTCGTTGATTATTCAGTATTTTTCTCATGGTAGTCTCCCCCTTGGCAGTCCCCTCCCGTAGATCCGAATGGGGGACTATTCTGGAATCTTTTGCCAATGGAGAGATCATCATGACACTTCTTCAACTACAGGCCACATGTCCTGCGGATACACGTTACGTGTCTTTAATGCAGTGGTTTCCATTGCCTTCTGCATCCTCATGTTGTTGATAATTGCTGATTCTTCCACCTTTAGGGGCAATTTCCCACCCCTAGGCCAGAATTATGGCTTGTTAAAGAAGGTGGTGTGAACCGGAAATTGCAACCCGAATCTGGCAATCTATCTTCAGACCCAACTTCAGGTATTAATAATTTTGGAACTATTCTGCACAGTCCAGTGAAATTTTTAGAACCCAAACACCCACTAAGAGAACACACTCTATGAATCAAAACACCAACAACTTATTTCTGAGGGAAAATAAAAAATTCCAAAATGTGATTTTAAAAAATGTAATATGTTAAAAGGTATATATTGTAGGTGCCCTCTGTGCCAAATATAATTCACTCAAAAAGGATATAATTTTTTTGTGGTAAGCTAAATGTGGCCTAAACACACACAGAACTCATCTTGCCCATATCAGTCACACAAACAGAGTTACATGCACACAAATACAAAAATTTGAAAAATTATCTGAAAAACATGGATTTTCTAAGTGTGGTAGCACAAAAGGGACAAGTGATATTCAAGCCAAATTTCAAACACTGCTGCATAAGTAGACCATAATATAATATGTGGCAAAATTTCAACTTGTTATTGCAAGACATTTGTGTACAATAAAAGTTGACAGAGCTGTATTTGGTTACGTTTCTTTTAATACGATTTAGCAAGTAATAGTGATGATGCAGACAGCTTGTTTCTGATAAAGTTGCAGCAATTGTTGGAAACCAGTAGGCAACAGAAAGTTAAACAATGGTAGTTTTCAAACACAGAATGAGTCATTGTTAGGCAGGAACAACAAAGGAAACAAGCAACAATTACAGGTTACTCATGTTTTTAAGGTTCTAGTTCAGACTGGTCTGTACTGTTGTGGAAAGTCAGTATGGAGGCAGAAGAGTGTATTAGTGGTGCTATTGTTCAAACAAGTTGCAGTATTGGTAGAGCACAAGCATCTGAATGCCATAAAACAACATATGGAACAAAATGTGGCATTCGCTTTGTACTGTATGATCTGGATGATTTGGACCAAGATTTGTTGCTATGGAGATCCGGGATACACCCTGTGGGCACAAGAAGTACAGTTCCAGGAAACTTTAGTGTTTGAGGATTAGTATTCTTTCCTACAAAGAAGTTGTTTTGATCCATTTCAGATTCATAAGAAGACAGAGAAATTGATATAAAATCACTATTGAAAGTGAATTAGTGCATTGGACTTAACATGAAACCAGGACAAAAGTTATGTTCCAGGTGTGTTACACTGCTAAAAAATGAAGAATATTCTGATAATTTACACGACTGTGACGAAGAGTATCGGCCACCTACAACCACAGCGGATGAGCAATTAAATACTTCAATGACAGCTCTTGGTTTGTCTCTCATGAAGACACACAAAGTTGGGAAAAGAGACAGGCCCAGCAATGCTAGAAGAAAACTACAAGAAGCTCAAATGGAATTAAAACACAAAATACCTGACGCACTAATGGTGGAAGAGGAAGAACTATCTGCTCCAAAGGAACAGAAATCATGCCAGAAATGCTCTGATTTGAACAAAATTGTGCATGATTTGGAAGAAAAATGTGCCATATCCACTCGCCAGAAAAAAGTAGCTATTCTTACCCTTGCACCTTTCAGCTGGTCTATTGACTAGACTGCAAAGGAATTCAGTGCTTCTACATATATGGCGAAGCAAGCTAGGAAAATAAAAGCAACCCCAAGGAGTGCTCCCACAACTTCGGCAGGCTCAGGGAAAGCAATTGAGTTCAGAAAGAAAGGTGCTAGTGTCGGAGTTTTATGAAAATAATGACAATAGCAGAATAATGCCTGGAAAAAAAAGCTATGTAACAGTGGAAATGGGAAATGTACATGTACAGATACAAAAAAGATTGTTGCTATGCAACATATCAGAACCCATCTAGCACGGATCCCACACCGCTGAGCAGCATTCAAGCAGTGGGAGAACAAGTGTACTGTAACCTACTTCCTTTGGTTTGGGATTGCATTTCCTCAGGATTGTTCCAATGAATCTCAGTCTGGCATATGCTATACCAACGATGAACTTTATGTGATCATTCCATTTTCTCTCCCTCTATTCGCTTAGTAGGTTCCGACTCTTTGTGACCCCATTAATCAAATCACGCCACTTGCTCTTACTTTGTTCATTAAACGACTGTGGGGAACTGTATTGAACGCCTTGCAGAAGTAAAGAAAGACGGCTTCAATGCTGCTCAGCAGTGTGGGATCCGTGCTAGATGGGTTTGATGGAAGAGATAGAGAAGATCCAACGGAGAGCAGCGCACTTCGTTACAGGATCATTTAGTAATCATGAAAGTGTTACGGAGATGATAGATAAACTCCAGTGGAAGACTCTGCAGGAGAGACGCTCAGTAGCTCGGTACGGGCTTTTGGTGAAGTTTCGAGAAGATACCTCCACCGAGGAGTCAAGCAGTATTGCTCCCTCCTGTGTATATCTCACGAAGAGACCATTTTAAATCACTCCTAATGCATGCTCCCAGATACTTTGTGGAATTAACTGCTTCCAGTTGCTGACCAGCTATATTGTAGTTAAACGATATGGGATCTTTCTTTCTATGTATTCGCAACAAATTACACTTGTCTACATTGAGATTCAATTGCCATTCCCTGCACCATGCCTAAATTCGCTGCAGATACTCCTGCATTTCAGTACAATTTTCCATTGTTACAACCTCTCGATACACCACAGCATCATCTGCAAAAAGCCTCAGTGAACTTCCGATGTGATCCACCAGGTCATTTATGTATATTGTGAATAGCAACGGTCCTATGACACTCCCCTGCAGCACACCTAAAATCACTCTTACTTCTGTTATCTAGGAACTCCTCAATCCAGTCACACAATTGGTCTGATAGTCCGTATGCTCTTACTTTGTTCATTAAACGACTGTGTCAAATGCCTTGCGGAAATCAAGAAACACGGCATCTACCTGTGAACCCGTGTCTATGGCCCTCTGAGTCTCGTGGACGAATAGCGAGAGCTGGATTCCACACGACCGTCTTTTTCAAAACCCATGCTGATTCCTACAGAGTAGATTTATAGTCTCCAGAAAAGTCATTATACTCGAACATAATACCTGTTCCAAAATTCTACAACTGATCGACGTTAGAGATACAGGTCTATAGTTCTGCACATCTGTTTGACGTCCCTTCTTGAAAACGGGGATGACCTGTGCCCTTTTCCAATCCTTTGGAACGCTTCGCTCTTCTAGAGACCTACGGTACACCGCTGCAAGAAGAGGGGCAAGTTCCTTCGTGTACTCTGTGTAAAATCGTACTGGTATCCCGTCAGGTCCAGCGGCCTTTCCTCTTTTGAGCGATTTTAATTGTGTCTCTATCCCTCTGTCGTCTATTTCAATATCTACCATTTTGTTACCTGTGCGACAATTTAGAGAAGGCTCTACAGTGCAGTCTTCCTCTGTGAAACAGCTTTGGAAAAAGACATTTAGTATTTTGGCCTTTAGTCGGTGATCCTCTGTTTCAGTACCATTTTGGTCACAGAGTGTCTGGACATTTTGTTTTGATCCACCTACCGCTTTGACATAGGACCAAAATTTCTTAGGATTTTCTGCCAAGTAAGTACATAGAACTTTACTTTCGAATTCATTGAACGCCTCTCGCATAGCCCTCCTCACACAACATTTCGCTTCACGTAATTTTTGTTTGTCTGCAATTCTTTGGCTATGTTTATGTTTGCTGTGAAGTTCCCTTTGCTTCCGCAATAGTTTTCTAACTCTGGTTGAAATTTCTGGGTCATGCCACCTTCTTTCACAAGTCATAATTCTGGAACTAATTGGCAGGGGAAACTAATACTTTGTACACGAGTGTTCCAACATGGTAGAATTAGTGTACTGAATTTCAGTCAAATCTGAGACTGAGCTGGAGCCCGTGGTTGAAGTGACATGGAATGAACCATTTATGTAGTTGCCTTGATCCAAAGCTTTCAGTATGTCATGTGAGAAAAGTGTGAGTAAGGTAGCACTTGATTGATGTTCTTGAAAATGATGCTTGTTGGCATTGTGGAGGTCACTCTGCTCAAGATGCCTCATTATGTTTGAGGTCAGAATATGTTATAAGATTCTACAACAAATCAATGGCAAGGATATTAAATAATAATTTTGTGGATCTCTTATGCTACCCTTTTTGTAGATGGGTGTGACCTTTGCTTTTTTCCAAGAACTGGGCACAATTTTTTGTTTGAGGGACCTGTGATAATTATAGTTAGAAGAGGGACTAACTCAGCCGCAAATTCATTCCATCAGGCCCTGGAGCTTTGTTCAGTATTAACAATTTCAGCTGTTTCTCAACACCATTGACACTAATACTTATATTATATGTGTTGTTTCAGTGGTACGAGTATTAAATTGGAGCAATTCTGGATTTTCCTTTGTAAAGGAACATTTGAAAACGGAATTAAGCATTTCAGCTTTTGCTTTGCTATCCTCAGTTTCAGTTCCTCTCTCATTCGCTAGGGACTGGACACTAGCTTTGGTTCCATTAACAGCCTTTACGTACAACCAAAGCCAAAATTTCTTTGTATTTTGTGAAATGTCATTTCATAATATTCTCCTATGCTATTCATTGAAAGTGTCGTGTGTTGCTCTCTTGAGAGCCAAATGTGTTCCATTCAGTATCTCTGTATCTATACCTCTGTGCTTTGTTTAACACCTGTAATGTAGTAGACTGTTTCCTTGGAAGTTTCTTTACAATGACTGTATATCATGGAAGTTCCCTCCCATTATGAACTGTTCTACTGGGTACATATCTATCCAGTGCATGGTCAACTACTCTTTTAAACTTGAGCTAGAGTTGTTGTACATGCTTCTAACCTGTGCTGAAAGTTTCAAGTTCCTCATTGAGATATGACATTACTGATTTTTTATCTAGTTTACTGAATGTATAGAAGTTTCTGCTTGTCTTAGTTGTAGTTGTCCTTTGTACCATGGTAATCATTGTTGCCACAAACACATCGTGGTCAGTGATACCAGTTTCAATGTGGACATCCTCAAGAGGTCAGGCCTATTTGTTGCCATTAGATCAAATATATCTCCATCATGAGTAGGATTCCCGGTAATTTTCAGAGAAGACGTTTAGTAAAGTTCCTCAGGATGTCTTATCACGTCCGCCACTGACAAAAATGTAATTTTCCCAGTTAATTGTTGGATGGTTAAAGTTTCCACCGATGCTTACAATATGATTGGGGAACTTAGATACTTAGATACAAGTGAATTGAGGTTTTCTCTGAAGTTTTCAGTTACATCAGGAGATGAGTCTAATGGGCGATAGAAGGATTCAGTTATCATTTTATATCCACGCCTGATACTGAGTCTTGCCCAAGCAATCTCTCATGCAGCTTCAATTTCTGTCTCGATGAGTTTGAGGTTTTTGTTTACTGTGAAAATACAACACTCCTATTTTTCATTTACCTATCCTTGTGATATACACGTAAATTTTCCCCAAAAATCCCACTGTTATGGATTTCACATTTCAATCACCTTTTCTGTACCAAGTATTATTTGAGCTTCATTAGTTTCCACGAGCAGTACAAACTCTGGCAATTTGTTGCAAATGCTTCAGTAGTTCACCATTAGGATTTTAATACTCTTGCCTGTGGGAGGCATTTCTTTGGATCTCACAGTATTACTTGGGGGTTTCCCGCAGCTATCATTACCTGGATCGGATAGTGTCACCTAACATAAAAGACCCTTGTGTGTGCCCCACGCACAGTCAGCTACCTGATTAGGAGCCTATGATGTTTAGTGCACACCTGACCTATTTAGGGGGCCCTACAGTTCTCAATCCTGTGGCACAAGTGCAGGAAGTCACAGTGTAGCTCGTCAAATTTTCAAAATTTCTGGTTCAGTCCTTCCACTCAACTCAGAACCGAAGGGTCACGTTCAGTTGGGAGGACAATGCTGCAAATTGAGAACTTCATTGAAACCCCACGTACAAGGCTGGTCTTCTCAACCTTCTATGCCAGTCCCTGGAATGGCCCGAGAATCCTTTCAGAGACCGGGTGACAGGCATCATTCTTTTCCTAACATGTGCCACAATCTACAGTTGGTTGCACTGTGCGCTCCTGAGGGCCAGACCACCTGTTTGACGCATTGCGGGTGACTGGGTAACACGTAATTCCCAGCCCTGGGTCGACAGGTAAGATTCACACTGTAACATTACAGGACATATTGGGACATATTGAAGTATTTAATTTGGTGTTGAGGAGCTGAAATGTTATAATTTGGTTGAGGAAGCTGGGATCGCTATAAGTTCAAACAAATTGAAGTGGAACGTTACAACACGTACCCCCTGTTACAGGCCAAGCCCAGAGATGGGTGATTGCCTGAGCAGTAAGCTTCCCAAATTGCCAATTGGTCCCTCCGTCAGGTGTTCGGGAGGTGTGACCTGAGGTGTGAACAATCACCTAAGGCCGCCATGTGAAGGTCGGCCACCAGTTGGAAGGGGCGCACCATCAGAGATGCTAGCAATCGTGGGGGATTTCCTCGCGATGCATCATTCATCTTTTCACTCAACTTCTACCATATGTAAACGCAACGAGGCTAATGATTCAAAGTGCCTTCCCACTGCACACAGTTCCTTGTGGTCTCCCGTACTGAAGACGGTCAGTCCTTCGCTACGGTAAATCCGTTTACTATCCAGAAAGGTTAGATGTAATTGCTGGCTCTGTGAAATCCTGCTCTTGTTTACAGAATGGCACTTTGCTTTTGGAGACCACTTCTGATTCTCAAGTGCATCAACTGCTCGCTTCTCCACGGTTAACCTGATCGTATCAAGGCCCACAGACCTTTGAATTCTTCCTGTGGTGTCATTTACACCAGGCTGCTCGACGGTCTAACCGAGGCTGAAATACAATCTTACCTCTCTGGATCATGGTGTCATTGCTGTTCATTGTATAATGAAAAAGGTAGATTCCTCCTTAGTGCCTACCCGCACTCTCTTTCTCACCTTTGATAGGGTGGTGCTTCTGTCCAAGCTCAAAGCAGGCTATGTAATTATCACTGTCTCGCCATACATTCTAAACCCGATGCACTGCTACCAGTGTCATCATTTCAACCACACGAGCATGCCTTGTCGACACCCAGCCAAGTGTGTCGCCTGTAGTAGGGATATGTATGAGGGCGATTGTCTGCCTCCTTCTCCCCACTGTACTAACTGCAATGGTGGCCATTCTGCCTACTCTCGGGAGTGTCCTGTGTATCTTGATGAGCGGGCTGTTCAAGAGATCCGTATAAAGGAAAAGGTGCCAGTTACTCACAAGTTACTGACTAGTCACAAACCCTGTATTGCAAACCCTGTGTTCTCCCGTATGGTGTCTATAGTTCTGTTCTTGTTACCCCTTGCTCCATGAAGGACACGGCTTTGTAGACATGCGGCCTCCAATTCAGCTCTGAGGTCGTGAAATTGTCCAGTGTCAACGTCGCATCACCCCTGTCCGACTGTGCAACAAGTCTCATTGGGTGAAACCACGAGCTACACAACCGGTAGGCCAGAAAGGACAGAAGGAGTACTCCCGTGAAGACCACCTCCATCCCTCCAGCCAAACAATACCCAAGTCTTCATCTACCCAGAAAGCCTCAAAGAAGTTCTCCAAAGGCAAATGTTCTTCTCCTTTGTCACGTTGAAGATCCTCTTCTATGGTGTCAGCCCGTGACACCTTAGTCTGGCCTGCCTCCATGTCGCCAGCGCACACCAGCAACCATTTTTCGGCCTTGGACTCCAGACTGACCGTACGAGCAAGCTGATGCTTCTGTGGACCCCATGCAGCAGGATCCTCCTGCTTCTGTGCCGTGTAGTAGTGCCTCTTCCCCAGCTGTCACTCGGCAGCCGCCGAAGTGACACCCCCCATGTCCCTTTGTCATGACTCCTCCAACGGAACATTCATGGCCTTCGGTCCCA
Organism: Schistocerca gregaria; assembly: GCF_023897955.1. NCBI lineage: Eukaryota > Metazoa > Arthropoda > Insecta > Orthoptera > Acrididae > Schistocerca > Schistocerca gregaria. The sequence continues at coordinate 1,812,488 of NW_026061713.1, read as the reverse complement.
CAGAGAGGATTTATGGCTGCTTTTAGCGTCACAGCATCTCCTAGTACTCTGCCTTCAGCAAATGAAATTGTGCCGTCACGACCAGTTTGAGCTTTCACATTTCCTATTGATTCGTTTTGATCTTCCCCCTGGGGTCGGCTCTCCCTCTCATGGGGACGTCATGCTGCTCATACGGGATGACATTTGTAGTCAACCCATCTCGCTGACTACCAATCCTCAAGCTGTGGCAGTTCGCCTTTTCCTCCCCCCCCCCCCCCCCCCCCCCCGACTTTTTCTCTCTGTACTATATATATGTCCCAACATCATTTTCTGTCGACAGGGCAGAGTTACTTCATCTTATTGGGCAGCTACCTTCCCCATTTTTGCTACTCGGTGACTTTAATGCAGATCATGCACTTTGGGGTTCTCCCAGGATCTATCAGAAAGGTGCCCTCTTGGCTGACCTCCTTAACCAATTTAACCTCTTCTGCCTTAACACTGGAGCACCCTCTTTCCTATCCGACTCCTCGCACACCTATTCCCATTTGGGCCTATTCTTGTGCACTGCCCAACTTGCCCAACGTCTTGCGTGGTGCGTTTTTTCTGACAGCTACTCGAGTGACAATTTCCCATGTGCTCTCCATAATGGCAGCTTCCTAGGGCTGACTGGCAGCTTTGCTCCTCCCTGGTGTCCTTCGAAGAACGAGATTTCCCCAGTTGTGATGACCAGGCTGAAAATCTCACAAATGTTATCCTTACTGCTGCAGAACATTCCATCCCCCGCAATTCCTCTTTACCACATTGTATCCCAGTCCCTTGGTGGACTGAGGCATGCCACGATGCAATTCGCGCACGTAGATGTGCTCTCCACATTTTTAACTGCCTCCCTACTCTGGTAAACTGCATTCATTATAAACAGGATCGTGCAAATTGTCATCACGTCCTTTGAGACAGCAAAAGAGCTAGCTGGATTTCATTCACTGTTTCTTTTAACAGTTCCACACCTACCTCTGTCATGTGGGCCAACCTCCGACAAATCTCTGGAACCAAGATCCATTCCCCAATTTCTTGCCTGACAGTTGCTGATACTATCATCATGGACCCTATTGCTGTCCTCAACATCTGGGGTGCCATTTTGCTGACGTTTCGAGCTCTTCCCACTATCATGCTGCATTCCTCCATTGGAAATGAGTGGAGGAGGCTTGGGCAATACCCTTCTCTTCTCCGAATCGTGAGTGCTACAATGCCACCTTTAGTAGCTCATCCCGATCCTCCACCCCAGGGCCAGATGCCATCCACATTCAGATGTTGCAGTACCTTTCTCTTGTGGGCGAGCACTTTCTGCTTAACACATACAACCGCATCTGGGCAGAGGGCGCATTTCCTGGACACTGGTGTGAAGCCACCATCGTACCCATACCTAAGCCTGGTAAGGACAAAAACTTTCCTTCTAGCTACCGCCCGAGCTCTCTTAACAGCTGCGTTCCCAAGGTGGTGGAATGTCTGATTCATGCCCGGCTGGTATGGTGGCTTGAGTCTCGACATTTACTAATGAATGCACAGTGTGGATTTCGAGCATGACGTTCTGCAGTTGATCATCTCGTTACTTTGTCCACCCCTGTCATGAATGGTTTTCTTCGGAAATCCCAGACTGTGGCCATGTTTTTCGTTTTGAAGAAGGCCTACGACCCTAAATGCCGTCCTCTTTCCTATCGCCATTAACCCTGTAATGGCCTGTCTTCCGCTGGGCATCTCCGGCTCTCTTTTTGTCGACGATTTTTCCATCTATTGCAGTTCTCCACGCACCTGTCTCACTGAGCGGTGTCTTCAGTGCTGTCTCAGTTGTCTTTATCGTGGAGCATTGACAATGGCTTTCGCTTTTACCCTGACAAAACAGTCTGTATGAATTTCTGGCAGCGGAAATGGTTTCTCCCCCCACCTCTGCATCTAGGACCTGTTGCCCTTATGTTCGTTGAAACTACAAAATTTCTGGTGCTTGTGCTCGATAGGAAACTCTCTTGGTCCTCCTAGTGTGTCTTACCTGGCATCCCACTATACATTGTCCCTCAATCTCCTAGGTGTCCTCAATGGTATTTTCTGGGGTGCCGATCACACTACTCTCCTCCTCCATCTGTAGCGGTCCCTCATCCGTTCAAAACTCAACTATGGGTGCTTTGCTTATGCATCTGCACATCCATTCCTCTTACGCCGTCTCAATACTGTCCGTCATCGTGGCATCCGTTTGGTGACGGGTGCCTTTTGCACCAGTCCGATTGAGAGTCTTTATGCTGAAGCTGCTGAACTACCACTGTCCTACCACTGTGATTTTCTCCTCAGAAGGCATGCATGCCGTTTGTCTGCCACACGTGGCCACCCTTCCTTTGGCTCCATTTTTAATGATTCCTTTGATCGTCAGTAGGGGGCTCGTCCTCTTTTCTGTTACCTCCTGGACTCCGCTTTCGCCACTTGCTACGGCGGCTTAACTTCACACTACTCGCAACTTCCCCAGTGGGTGTGAATCCTTCACCACCTTGGCTTTGTGAAATGGCCCGTGTTAACCTTGGCCTTCATTCACTTCCTAAGGACACCACTCCAGCCTTGGTCTATCTCCTACACTTTCACGAACTTCTCATGGAACTTTGCGATAGTACCTTTGTATACACTGCTGGCTCTCGGACTGACTGCGGGCCCGGGTGTTCCTTCATCATTGGCACCCGTGTCTTTCAATATCAGCTTCCGGCCCACTTCTCAGTACTTACATCCGAGCTCTTCACCTTGTATCAGGCCACAGAGTACATTCGGTGACATGGCCTTTCCAATTGATTCCTCTGCACAGACTCACTCAGTGCCCTCCGAAGTCCATGTGCGCTCATCCCTTAGAGCTGCACATCCAGGAAAACTGTCACTTGATCACTCTTCGTGGAGCCAGTGTCATGTTTCTGTGGGTCCCTGGTCATGTCAGTCTGCCAGGAAACGAGGCTGGTGACACTGCTGCCAAGGCTGCAGTCCTCGTACCTGCCACCGGGAGCAGATTGTTTTAACTCGGCTGGGTATTGGGCTTTGCCTTTTTTAGCCATCGTCATTTGCTAAGTGGCACTACCTCACCACTTTGTACGCATTACGCCCAAATTTTAATGGTTCACAACTTCTGCTGGAATGCCCTTTTTTTAAAACAATTTATGTTCCAGCTTGGGTTTGCCATCAGATTTATCAGATTATCCACCGAAGCAATATGATGAAGGCCATTTAAGTTTTAGTTTTGGACCTCCATTTCTGTATGGTGTTTTTTTTAGCCCTTTTTCCACATTCCTGTTTTTAGCTGTCTCCCATTCTGTCCATTGGGACTGACGTATAGTCATTTAACTCCTTTCTGTGTTTGCGTTCCTTAGTATTGACTCGGGTGCTTATGACCCCCGTTGTTTTTTGTGCCCTAAAGCCAAACAAAACAAAACAAAAACACGTACATGACTCTCAGGAGCTATTCCAAACCAATTCGCAGCAGCTGTCGATTGTTTGACAGCAGTCAGGACGATTACCAGCTGCTTACGAACATTGACCAACTTGTCCCCTGTTTGAAAACAGCATTCACAGCGGGGCTGCATGTTGGCTGGTGCAATGTATTACAAGGCAGTGAATAAATTAAACATTAAATTAAACTTAAGTAATAAACTTTATGATTTGTGTTGTAAATGAAATATATACATTGCTGTTATAAATTTTTTCATTTCCTCTGAGCTATATGATCATGATTTTCTACAGTTGATAGTCATTTAAGACTTATTTCCCTTCCTTCCTGTGATTGCTGTAATTTTCAAATATGCAATTTACTGTAACCTGCATTTTTGTAATATATCTATGTTTACGTGAGTATTCTGCTATCCACAATTAAGTGCCTGGCAGAGGGTTCAGTGAACCACCTTCAAGCTCTCTCTACTGTTCCACTCTCAAACGGCACACGGGAAGAACAAGCACTTAAATTTTTCCGTGCTAGCTCTGATTTCTGTTATTTTATTGTGATGGTCATTTCTCCCTATGTAGGTGGGTGCTAACAGAATGTTTTTGCAATCGGAGGAGAAAACTGGTGAACACAAATTTCATGAGAAAATCCCATCGCAACGAAAAACGCCTTTGTTTTAATGATTGTCACTCCAATTCATGTATCATGTCTGTGGCACTATCTCCCCTATTTTGCAATAATACAAAACAAACTGCCCTGTGTACCGGTGCCCTGTGTACCATTTTCAATTACGCACACTGTTATTAATAATTTGCTGCCATTTCCTTTTGTGATAGTGTTATAGCATTCTGCAGGCAACATTCTAAGAGGAAATGTTTTTTTACCTCTTATGTATTGGTAAAACATTACTCTAGTTGAGCTTGAGTGTTACATCCTGGACCATTACTTCCTTCTATGTTGCCACTTTCACTAATTAAATGAATGTTGTAAGACTTAATTTTACATGAACTGAGGTAAACAGTTTTTTATTTTTTTTTTTATTTTCGTACTTTCAAGCTGATAGTTATACTGTCCAGCACAGTTCCATGCATTTTACTATCTACACAAAGATTCCATATCCTGTCCCTGGTTATCCCAAAGTTAATTAAACAATTAGCTGCCAAACTTGAATTTCTATGACTGTCAAAATTATAAAAAAAAAAAAAAAAATGTGATATATGTGCCACATCAAATCATCGAACAACTTTAAAACGTTACTAAAAAATGTTAGACCCAACAGCTACTGACGGGAGAAATAGTTTATTCAAAGCTGACATGTGTGCATACAACCTCAGAACACATACTGATGAAAGCAATATAGCTGAAATAAGCTTGTATAAAACAATAAGCAGCATGTTGCATAAAATTGTTAGGAATTCTTTCTTAAAATATTTGTGGTGGTACATAAAAATGCTGAAAATTATGTGGATAGAAGAGAGAATGAATCATGAATAGAAGAGAGAATGAGTCAAATTAAGGACATTAAACACATTTTGAAGCATTAAAAAATCATGTGTATGGTTAGAGGGGATAAAAATGTTACAGGGAGACCAGAGTTTGTCTGTAGGTAGCACATTAATATGGATATCAACTACAGTAACTTTTCATAAGGATATAGGCTACAGTAACTTTTCAGAGATGAAGCTTGCCAGAATAGACTAGCTGGATAGCTTTTGTACTGGTGACGACAACAGCATTCAAGGCCTTTGACATTTGTGTCCATAAAGTACCACTGAACAAATTTGAACCTTTATCCGTGAGGGGAAGAATTACCGAGATGAGACAGGTGCACTTGCAAAGTAGGGTATTAAAGATAGAAATAGCACACACTCCAGATTACATTTTTTGTGGAACAATTATTAGACATAAAACGTATTAACACAGGAATTCCTCTTAGTTAGGGTCAGTTATAATCATGTTACATATAAATAAGTTTTCAGATATGGAGGAAGAATCTCTTTTTTTGATGTTACTAACATTACTAACTGATGAAAAGCCAGGACTAGTTCAGATGGCAATTGAAACTCTCACGGATGTATTCAACTGGGCCACAGACAATAAATGAACAGTGAACATTAAGAAAACAAATAGCATAAACTTCAGCTTAAAGAGAGGAACATATCTGTCATAGTAAACATAAATGATGATTATGTAGACTGTGTAGCAAACACACAGTTTTCAGGGATAAATATTGTTTATCAATTGACACAGAAAATACTGCCAAAAGAAATTTCGTCAGTAGTGCTCGGATTTATATGCACTGAAAAGTATGAATATATGCGTGCATCTATGCATTAAAAATCTGATAAATATGTTCTAAAAACTTTAAAATATGCATGATAAATAAAATTCATTATTTCAACTTTCTCACATCTTTTAATCCTCCTAAAGTAATCTGATTATACAATTATTCTTAAAACATTAATTAACAAAGTTAATATTTATTACTGTCTGTCTGTCTCTTTCTCTTAGTCTATTTTAGCATAAGTTGCTTTTATTGCAATAAACAACTAAATATTTTTCACAGTTTTCTGGAAGAAATGATTTGCTTCTGTCACTTAAAATGTTTTTATACGAAGACTAAGATCTCTCTACATGACACGAAGTCACAGGACAGTTCCGAAAAGAGGCTACATCACTTACAGAATAACCATTAAGCTGTTTTTCAGATTCTCCTTGTAACACCTTATTCATTTCCTGAAGAAACATTAAACCTGGATTCCCTGCTTCAGTTTTCTCAATTCTGTTGTAAAGACACTTTTCTATTTCTCCTGGTATGTCTCCGGTGACAGCTCTTTCGTAGACCTCAAGGGCAGAAAATAGAGGCATTGCTTTTTCTTCCAAACATGTGATTATGGCTGGGAGTTTACTGAAATAGGTCCTAATAAACATTTATTTACTCTGGAGACTCTCCTCTTGCAAGCACTAATTGTAGCTGGGATACTTGCTGCTTCGTTTCTGTCTATCACGTCCATCACCCTTTTCATGTTTTCTGAATGCTCACTGTAATACAGAGTTGCTTCTATCCATGTTCCCCACCTTATGATGATTGGCTGCGGGGGGGGGGGGGGGGGGGGGGGGGTAAACAAATACATGGCATAATTTCAGTAAATAATTTTTACTCTTTATGGCGCCTTCACAAACGCCTTTTTCACAGAGGAAATTAAGGCATTTACGTCTGGAAAATATGCTCAAATTTCTTCAGCCAGTCGGTGAAGGGCACGCGCTAAATAAGTTATGTGAACTGCCTTGGGATAACATGCCTGCAAAGCTTTAGCAGCGTTAATCATACATGCTGCTGCTTCTGTAACTATCACCAGGAGTTTTTCCTTGTTATCTTTAGCAGGCCACAAAACGCGTAATGCATCACGAACAACCCTAGCAATAGTAGAATGTTTTGTTTTTTCCAGTACTCTGGAGACAATGAGATGAGGTGTTCCTGGTTCAGATTCCGCCATTTTTCCGACAACGTTGGCAATAAATCTCCCACATGAGTCAGTCGTTTCTTCTACAGATAACCACACATTTGAATCCCCAATATCATCTCTGATCTCTTGTATTACCTGAAAAGAGTTATTTTATTGAAAATTTGTAAAGAACATCCATGGTATTATGGGTCTCACTTTTTTGGTGGTGGTAGGTGGTGGGGGGGGGAGGATAAGTATAACAAAAAATATTAAAAATGATTCTTGATCGTAAACTCATTGACACTACAGGCCATGCAAAATGGTATGTTTTGATTTTAAAATATATTTCTGTAATAGATTTAAAATTCTAAAAAGAATTGAAAAGTTTTAATGAAACTTAAATGGAGGGTGGAGGATATGGGGGTAGCTGACATGCAAACTAATTTCATTAAATAAATGTTTAAACTTACCTCTTTGTAAACTTTGCCAAGATAGTTTTTCCTTATTGTTGATTCATCAGGAACTTTTCTTGGTATATTTTTAGAGGAACCTTCGAAATTCTACATTATTTAATTTATTGAATGGGCTGTTGGCTGAAACTAAAGCTTTGCAGAGATCTTCCAAAAAATTATCATTGCCATCATTTCCGCTTCTGATTGCAGAAGATGCTGCTGATAAGGTTGTCTGGATGTTGGAGATATTTTTATTAGCAGCATTTGTATGAGCAGCTGTTGGTAAATGTTGTGTAATCTGGAATTTTGTATCACAGAGCACCTATAAAATGGTATAAAAGTAAAATGAGTTTATTTTCACTAAGTAAAAAACTAACTCGAAAATCACATTTATTTTGAACTTTGAGAAAGCAAAAATAGAACTTACGTGCTTCTCACACACTTGGCACAATACTACATGTCCATCTGGTGTTAGAGTAGAATTTCCATGAATCCTCTGTCGAAGTAATTAATCTTTACTGTTCTTCTCCTTCGGCATTGTGGTAATATGATCTCCTCCTGTGCACACTTCAGAAATCACGAAGAACAATACACTAGTTCCTGATTTATAGGTAGCTGACAATGGAACTTTTCATTCTTGGAAATGTCATTGTTGCCACCAGCAGCTTCGTTTGTTACACAATACAAACCGTACTGACTTTTATGACGCGAAGGCCGACCAAACTTTAAAGGTTTGCCGCATGATTACTGATCGCTATTTAGTTTTTGTTAAGCTGTCGAAAGACATATTTTTATAGTACAGGAACCGCTCATTGCTGATTTCTATGTTCGCCTCATTTTTAGGCGCCTCTTTATGGATTTGTAAATATGACAGAGAAGTAATTCTACACAAACAGAGCAATAAAAGAGAAATTTGCTCTTCTTCTTAAACTATTGTGGTGAAATACTTGTATTTCAAGAATTGTTGCTGCAAAAGTAAAATATGTGCATAAATAAGCAAAAGTTATTTATATATGCACTAACCACTTAAATATCCATTTATATGCTCTATCATGCAAATATGCAAAAATCCTAGCTCTGGAACAAATACTAACAAAGAGATAGAGGGGCTCGCCAGTACTTACCTCAGCTCAGATAAACACAACTATGTAGGATGAAAAGATGCATGAATGGCTAAAGAGGAAAGGGAAAGAGGAGAAGACTGAAGAGTAAATGGGATTGGGGTTCTTTAACGTAGGTTCAGTCCAGGGGGATGGCAGGATGAAAGGATGTGTTGGAGTGCAAGGTCCCATCTCCGCAGTTCAGAGGGACTGGTGTTGGGTGGGAGAAGCCCAATGGCACACACGGTGTAGCAGGTTCCGAGGCCCCTAGAATTATGCTGGACGGCATGCTCTGCTACTGGGTATTGGACATCTCATGCCCTCCAGCATAATTCTAGGGACCTAGGAACCTGTTACACTGTATGTACCATTTGGCTTCTCCCACCCAACACCAGTCCCTCTGAACTGCGGAGATGGGAACTTGCACTCCAACACATCCTTTCATCCCGCCATCCCCCTGGACTGAACCTACGTTAAACAACCTAACTCCCATTTACTCTTCAGTCTTCTCCTCTTTCCCTTTTCTCTTTAGCCATTCACGCATCTTTTCATCCTACATAGTTGTGTTTATCTTTATACTATATGCCTCTTTACTTCTGTATGCATCCTCTTTGGTTTGAAGCTGGCACAGTACCTACAGTAGAATATCTTTGGCTTCCCTCTGATAACCATGCCTCCATCCTTGCTACCCTCCCTGTTTTCCTTTCCCTGTTGCTTCATAACCTGGGTTGTGAGTAACTGAATCTACTTTCCCTTCTTCCCTTTCTTTCCCCTCTCTCCTCCCTGATGAAGGAACATTTGTTCCAAAAGCTACGAAAGTAAATTTTCGGTTCTGTTTTTTGTGTATCGATTGGCTGTACTGAGCTGAGGTAAGTACTGGCCAGCCCCTCTATCTCTTTGTTAGTATTTGTTTCACATCTTTATATGAGATTTTCCATTAATCATTAACATCCTAGCACTAGTCATCAGCATGTATGCTCTTAGGGTCCTGTCATGTGTTTGATGGCTTTAGTGGCATACTGTTCCTACACACACTAAATTTGTAGCTTTAGGATTCTGTTATAGGGGTCAAATGCACAAAATACAGACACAGTTTTCCAATTACGTATAATGCCCATAAGAAAAATAGCTAACTAAAGTTGTCTGGCACATTGTAAGAAAATATTTTTAAAACCTATGTGTTTCCTACTGTAAGAGGTGAGTTTATCTACCAGTCTGTGTACCATAGAAAAGAATTAAAAATTCAAACTAGTACAGGGTGTCCCAAAAAGAGTAACCTGATTTTAACTTGTACTAATATTGAGACAAATGTCACTAAGTAACTGAAACAGCACTAGATGTAATTGGCATGATCTAGAGTTTCAGGAAAAATCCTCTAGATGTCGTTATGAGCTCTGAGCTGAAGCGTGCAGCCAGTCTCACACAACAAGGCATCCATGCAGCAGAAGGCATATTGTGTTATTGAATTTAGTCGTACTCAATCAGTGATCACAGTTCAGCAGGCATTTCATATTCGCTTTTGTGCTAAACAACCTTCACCAAAGAACATTCAACGGTGTTATGAACAGTTTGAAGAAACAGGCTGCCTCTGTAAAGGCAAAAGTCCTGGCCGGCCATGCATTCCTTAATCTGATGAGCATTTGAGTGGAGCCCCCGCAAGTCTGCGCATCGTGCCAGCCGAGAACTTGCGTTACCATGCATGACAGTTTGGCATGTGTTATAGCATCATTTAGCCGTCAAACCATACCGATTACAACTGGTACAAGCTCTTTGAGATACTGACAAACTGAAGTGAGTGGACTTAAGCAATGCTATTCTAGAGGACATGGAAAATGACACTTTTACGTCATGGTTGATATTCAGCAATGAGGCAACTTTCCATATTAGAGGAAGGTTCACCGTCATAATGTGCGTATATAGGGCTTCGAAAATCCTCATGAAACAATTGAACATGAATGTGATTCACCAAAACTGAATGTTTTTAGTGCTGTTTCACAAAGCAAGGTTTATGGACCCAACTTTTTTGAGGAAGGAACCGTCACAGGATTTTCATATCCTGCAATGCTATGGAACTGGTTATACCCACAACTTGCTCTGACAATTTCATCTATCAGCAAGACCCCCTGCGGGTTCGGGGTTAAGAATAGGCCCGGGGTATTCCTGCCTGTGGAAGGGCGCCTTACATGGTGTTTCATGTTCATAGTATATTGAGATCATTAGCCCTCTTTCTCGTTGTCGCATTGCAGTCCTGCTTGCTCTCCATCTCTTGGGCGAGGGTTCACTTTCTGCAGAGACGACGACTAAGGCCTTCCTTGCACCTGATATCTATCACGGTAGCCAGTCTGTTCTGGTGGGGCCGCCATTTACCCTGTTGGTTGTAGCCCCCTGACAACACTGCGCCGTTAACTCCCCATGTATGCCAAGGATTAGATGCCTATTTCTCTGGGGCATTGGAACTCCCGGCTATGGCCATCCTGCCAGGCGGCCCTTGCGGAGGCTGGATGGTGCTTGTGGGGAGACCCCTTGGTTGGAGTGGGTGGCATCAGGGCAATGAAGTGTGGTACATAATCTCTTGCTGGTGGTCAGCAGTCTCCAAACATTCGAGGCCTCATTTAAATGCACTGAAGTATGACTCCAAATTGTTTCCTTCCCTGTCCCCACATTGTGGGGGAACAAAAGGCTAAGGATTGCAGCGATACTTATTCGCCCCGGTACCTCGTCTGTTCACGAGTTGATGGGGAATCATTTATGTCAACGGAGCCTAAGTTTTTTGTGGAGCAGTTAGAGGACAAGTTAGGAGGGGGGTGGGGGGTGGAGGGCTTGTCCAAATTACCCTCTGGGTCAGTCTTCATCAAGACAGCATCCTCTGCCCAGTCATGGGTGCTCTTTGCCTGTGGCAAGCTGGTGGATGTTTCTGTTTCCATTATGCCCCATAAGAGCTTAATTATGGTTCAGGGCCTTATATTCCACAGGGATCAGTCTGATGATGGACTGCACACCAACTTAGAACGACAGGGTGTTCACTTCATCTGGCGTGTCCCTCAGGGTTGGGCCATAACCACTGAAGGAACAGTGACAGAAACAAAAAAACCAGAAGGCACCCAAGAATCCATACCTTGCGGTGGCACCCATCCCACTGCTCTCTACAAGCTCTGCATCTGAGGGTGAGGTGGAGATTCTGGCATACACTGAGGGCCTAAATCTCGCCAGACCCTCAGACACGATGGATGTCGCTCACACAGGTACTCAGTCGGTGGTAGCAGGTGTTCCAGTGGTGTAATCTGTCTCCTGAGTCCCTTCACGTCTTTTTCGACCATGGTCAGTGTCATTCTCCAGTGGACTTGCAGTGAATTTTTCCACCATTTGCCAACAACTTATCGGCCTTCACCCTTTCTTCGGCATTGCTCTCCAGGAAACTTGGTTTCCGGCGTTGCGAACCCCCGCCCTCTGTGGCTATCGGCATTATTATCAGAATCGGGCAGCTTATGAGAGGGTATCTGGTGGAGTCTATGTCTATGTCCTTAACTCTCTTTACAGCAAGTGTGTGCTTCTTCAAACACCTTTAGAGGGTGTCGCTGTTAGGGTGTGGATGTCACAGGCTGTTACTGTCTGCAGTATCTATCTTCCACCAGATGGTGATGTCCCACAGCATGTATTGGCTATGCTGATAGCCCAACTGCCGCCATCTTTTCTGTTACTGGGTGACTTCAATGCCCATAACCCTTTGTGGGGTGGATAGGTGGCAACACGCCAAAGCACTGTCGTTGAGCAAGTGTTGGCACAGCTAGACCTTTCTCTTGTAAATAATGGTGCCTCCACACATTTCAGTATGCTGCATGGCATGTACTCATCTGTCACCCTCTTGGTGTGCAGCCCTGGCCTTCGACCGTTTGTCCAATGGAGTGTGTATGATGACTTGTGCGGTAGTGACCACTTTCTGATCTTTCTGTCACTGCCACAGCATCACTGTCCTGGGGTCCTCCCCAGATTAGCTTTGAATAAGGCTGACTGCGACTCTTTCACCTCCATTACCTCTTTTTCATGATGTTCTTGAGTTGGTGATTCACATGATCACCACCAGCATTGTTTCTGCATCAGAATCTGTAATTCCCTGTTCTTCTGGGTCCCCTCGGCGGAGGACTTTGCCTTGGTGGTCACCAGAGATTGCCGAGGCGATACGCAATTACAGCCAGGCCCTCTAACGTCATAAGTGGCACCCATCACTGGACCACCTCATTGCCTTCAAGCGGTTCCGTGCCCGAGCCCGCCGCCTTATTCGCCAATGGAACCAGGAGTGCTGGGAAAGATATGTCTCCACCATTGCAGGTTTGGGCCAAGATTAGGCGACTCTATCGATATTGGGCCCCTGTTAGCGTACCTGGGCTTTCCCTGAATGGTGCAGTCGGTACCGACTCTGCCACAATTGCAGACCTCGTAGCGTAGCATTATGCTCAGTGTTCCACTTCTGTGAATTACCCGCTGGCCTTCCGCTCCCTAAAAGAGCAGTTGGAACATCAGTGCCTTTCATTCCATATGCGCCACCCCGAATCGTACAATGCTCCATTCAGTGAGTGGGAATTCCAAAGTGCCCTAGATGCTTGCCCTGGTATGGTTCCCGGGCCATATCATATCCACTACCAGATTCTCAAACACCTGTCAGTTAACTGCCAGCAATGCCTCTTCGGCCTTTTCAACCGTATTTGGGTCGAGGGTGAGTTCCCATCCCAATGGCGGGAAAGCATCATCATCCCTGTGTTGAAACCTGGCAAGAACCCACTGGAGGTGAACAGCTACTTTCCCATTAGCCTCACCAACAATCCGTGCAAGTTGCTCGAATGCGTTGTGAGCTGGCTACTCGAGTCTCGGGGCCTTCTGGCTGCGTCTCAGGGTGGGTTCCGTAAGCGCCACTCTGCCTCTGATAACCTGGTATACCTGGAGTCTACCACCTATACAGCATTTGCCAACTGTCAGCATCCACTTGCAGTTTTTTTTTGACACACGGAAGGCGTACGATATGACATGGCTACATCACATGCTCGCCATGCTTCATGGGTGGGGTCTTAGTGGGCCTCTCCCAATTTTTATTCAATATGTTCTGTCGCTTCATTCCTTCCACGTGCAAGTTGGTTCCTTACATAGTTCCTTCTGAGTCCAGGAGAATGGGGTCCTGCAAGGCTCTGACTTGAGTGTCTGCATCATTTTAGTTGCTATCAAATGGCTAGCTGCAGCTGATGACTTTTGCCTGTACTGCAGCTCCACTGGCATTGCAGATGCTGAACGACAGCTACAGGGCACTATCCTCAAGGTGCAGTCTTGGGCCATGACGCACAGTTTCCAGTTTTCATCCGTCAAGACTTATGTCATATGCATTTCTGCTGACGCCGCACTGTTCACCCTGAGACCCGGCTTTATCTTGATGGCTAACCTCTTGCTGTGGTGGAGACACATAGATTTTTGGGTTTGCTTTTTGATACCCAGTTGACTTGGCTCCCTCATATTTGGCAGCTTAAACAAACATACTGGCGGCATCTTAACACTCTTCGTTGCTTTAGTCACACCATCTGTGGTGGCGGTCAGTCTACCCTTCTCCACCTGTATCAGGCGTTGATTCAGTCCTGTCGCGATTATGGGAGCCTGGCTAACGGTTTGGCATTGCCTTCCGTGTTGCGGTTGCTTTGCCCCATACTTCATTGCGGGATCCGGCTTGCAACTGGAGCTCTCTGCACGAGACCTGTAAACAGCCTACTTGTGGAGGCTGATGTCCCTCCGTTGCAGATCCAGTGCCAACGACTGCTTACCGCATATGCTGCACATGTTTGTAGCTTGCCCAGACATCCAAATTACCGTCTCCTGTTCCCCAACTCTGTCCCCCATCTTCCAGAACGGCGGCTCCGGTTGGTGTGTACAATTGCAGTCTGTTTCCAGGCTCTTCTCTCTGGGCTCGAGTTTTTTCCTCTCCCACCTCTTTTCCGGGCCCATCTATGTCTACCCCCGTGGTGTGTACCCCGCCCGTGCCTTCAGCTCGAATTGGCACAAGGCCTGAAAGACTCTGTCCCTCTCGCGGCCCTCCACTGATGCTTTCTTTCTTTCCATCCTTGCCGTGTTTCCTGGCTCTGCCGTAGTCTATACCGACGTTTCAACAGTTGCTGTTCGAGTTGGGTACGCTTTCACTCTTGTGGGACAATCCGAACAATGTTCATTGCTGGAAGGCTGCAGTGTTTTTACTGCAGAGCTCGTTGGCATCTCTCGCGCCCTAGAGTATATCCGCTCCTGATCAGGTTAGTCCTTCGTTATCTGTAGCAACACCCTGAGCAGTTTATGAGCTATTGACCAGTGTTTTTCTCGCTCTCGTCTGATGATGGCTACCCAGGAGTCCCTCCATACTCTTACCCGTTGCAGCGGCTCTGTGGTCTTTGTGTGGACCCCGGGTTGTGTCGGCATCCCAGGTAATGAACGGATTGACACGCTGGCCAAAGAGGCTGTCGATGCACGAGTCCTGGAGACTGGTATTTCGGAGTGTGATCTCCAGTCAGTTTTGCGGCAGAAGGTCCTCGGTACCTGGAGTGATGAATGGTGCACTCACCTTGCCCCAACAAACTTCGGGTCATCAATGAGACTACTGGTGTGTGGTGTTCCTCCTTGCGAGCCTCTCACAAGAACTCTTTTGTTCTCTCCTGGCTGTGCATTGGCCACACCTGGCTGACACAGTCATTTATTGTGCCACGATGACCCACCTCTATGTCGCTGTGGACCAGCGTTGACCGTGGTCCACATCTTGTTGGCCTGTCCGCTTTTAACTGTGCTCAGGCAGACGGTAGCACTTCCTGATACACTCCCTGTACTTTTAACAGATGGCGCTGCAATGGCAGGCTTTTTTGAGTTTTATTCATGCAGGAGGCTTTTATCGCGCAATCTACGGGTTTGTCACTTTTTTTGTGTTGAGTCTGGCCTTTGACCTATGGTTTTACATTGGTGTTTTTTAGTGTCTCTTTAGGTCGTTGGCTTTTCCTATTTTTTGTTTCCATGGTCAGCCAACCACTGTAGAACTCTGTCTGCTTTTAATTCCTTGTTTTCTGGTCTTTGTCTGTGTGTTTCTTGTTCTGTGTTGTCCCTTGTAATCTGTGTTACTTGTTCTTTTTCTTCTTCTTCGTTGGTGTTTTTTGTCATGGAAAAAGGAACCAATGGCCTTTGTAGTCTGGTCCATTCAACCCCCAAACCATCCTATCAGCAAGATGTAGCACAACTGCACTGGCACAACAACGTGTGCAGTTTCTTCTATGCCAACATACCTCAACGTTAGATAGGGCGTACAGGACCGCGTGACCAGGCTTTTCACTCTTGGCCTCCTAAGGTCCCCTGACTTAACACCATGTGATTTCTTCCTATGGGGGTATGTTAAACAATGTCCCTTACCTAGTGACACTGATGAACTAAAAACCAGAATATCAGTTGCTGTAGCTTCAGTGATAGAAGACACCTTCCACTCAGTTTGGAATGAATTCGGCTATCTGCTCCTTTTTTTAAAGCTCGGTGTCTTTGCAGCTATACTGTTGTTACTTCTCTCTTGAAATCAAGCTGAGTAATAGTATGGTTTCTTGCTTTATTATACAAAATCCAACTGTTTTGTATGGCGACATCTAACATCCATGTAAAGAGACACCAGTACCATTTGTAGCTTCTTACTGCAATGCGATAGCATGCTAGATTCTGATCCATCTGATCAGTATCTCCCATATGTGTATTATATTTGGCTACCAGTTTTGGTCTGGGAATCATTATATTCGCTTTTTTAGTTGCGAGACCATCTGCATCAAGGGCATGTTACAACAGCCACATATCAGATTCAATTAGGTTTGATAAGACTGACCACGTCATCCAGCACACAGAAGGAAAGGACTGTAAACCCATTGTGAGAACAATGTGTTGAAAGTGTAATGCGGGACTGTGTATTGACTGTTTTATTCCATTTCATATAAAATAATGCTGAGTTCAGGGTTTGATTTTTGATTATTAATTGTACTGTGTTGTTGTTGTTGTTGTGGTCTTCAGTCCCGAGACTGGTTTGATGCAGCTCCCCATGCTACTCTATCCTGTGCAAGCTTCTTCATCTCCCAGTACCTACTGCAACCTACATCCTTTTGAATCTGCTTAGTGTATTCATCTCTTGGTCTCCCTCTACGATTTTTACCCTCCACGCTGCCCTCCAATACTAAATTGGTGATCCCTTGATGCCTCAGAACATGTCCTACCAACCGATCCCTTCTTCTGGTCAAGTTGTGCCACAAACTTCTCTTCTCCCCAATCCTATTCAATACTTCCTCATTAGTTATGTGATCTACCCATCTAATCTTCAGCATTCTTCTGTAGCACATTTCGAAAGCTTCTATTCTCTTCTTGCCCAAACTATTTATCGTCCATGATTCACTTCCATACATGGCTACACTCCATACAAACATTTTCAGAAACGACTTCCTGACACGTAATTCTATACTCGATGTTAACAAATTTCTCTTCTTTAGAAACACTTTCCTTGCCCTTGCCAGTCTACATTTTATATCCTCTCTACTTCGACCAGCATCAGTTATTTTGCTCCCCAAATAGGAAAACTCCTTTACTACTTTATGTGTCTCATTTCCTAATCTAATTCCCTCAGGATCACCCGACTTAATTCGACTACATTCCATTATCCTCGTTTTGCTTTTGTTGGTGTTCATTTTATACACTCCTCTCAAGACACTGTCCATTCCATTCAACTGCTCTTCCAAGTCCCTTGCTGTCTCTGACAGAATTACAATGTCATTGGCAAACCTCAAAGTTTTTATTTCTTCTCCATGGATTTTAATACCTACTCCGAATTTTTCTTTTGTTTCCTTTACTGCTTGCTCAGTATACAGATTGAATAACATAGGGGAGAGGCTACAACCCTGTCTCACTCCCTTCCCAACCACTGCTTCTCTTTCAGGCCGCTCAACTCTTATAACTGCCATCTGGTTTCTGTACAAATTGTAAATAGCCTTTCGCTCCCTGTATTTTACCCCCTGCCACCTTTAGAATTTGAAAGAGAGTATTCCAGTCAACATTGTCAAAAGCTTTCTCTGTGTCTACAAATGCTAGAAACGTAGGTTTGCCTTTCCTTAATCTTTCTTCTAAGATAAGTCATAAGGTCAGTATTGCCTCACGTGCTCCAGTATTTCTTCGGAATCCAAACTGATCTTCCCCGAGGTCGGCTTCTACTAGTTTTTCCATTCGTCTGTAGAGAATTCGTGTTAGTATTTTGCATGTCAACACCTGCTTTTTTTGGATTGGAATTATTATATTCTTCTTGAAGTCTGAGGGTATTTCGCCTATCTCATACATCTTGCTCACCAGATCGTAGAGTTTTGTCAGGACTTTCTCTCCCAAGGCCGTCAGTAGTTCCAATGGAATGTTGTCACTCCGGGGGCCTTGTTTCGACTCAGGTCTTTCAGTGCTCTGTCAAACTCTTCACGCAGTATCGTATCTCCCATTTCATCTTCATCTACATCCTCTTCCATTTCCATAATATTGTCCTCAAGTACATCGCCCTTGTATAGACCCTCTATATACTCCTTCCACCTTTCTGTTTTCCCTTCTTTGCTTAGAACTGGGTTTCCATCAGAGCTCTTTATGTTCATAGAAGTGGTTCTCTTATCTCCAAAGGTCTCTTTAATTTTCCTGTAGGCAGTATCTATCTTACCCCTAGTGAGATAAACTTCTACATCCTTACATTTGTCCTCTAGCCATGCCTGCTTAGCCATTTTGCACTTCCTGTTGATCTCATTTTGGAGACGTTTGTATTCCTTTTTGCCTGCTTCATTTACTGCATTTTGATATTTTCTCCTTTCATCAATTGAATTCAGTATTTCTTCTGTTACAGCATTGTACGCCAAATATAACTGAAGGAGGTGGTGCATTTATTAAGACACTGGTCTTAGATTTGAAAGGCTGGAACTTCATGCACTGTGGTTCTTCTATGATATTCCTGACTCTCTTAGGGAAAATGCCAAAATCATTCCTTTCACAAGTCCTTAGCCAACCCACCTGTCCTCCGCTTATTTCTTGCTTGGATAAATTACGAACACTAATACTTATGCAAGTGGCGATGCAGTAAACAAAATGAAACTTTAGGAATTAAAGGGACTTATCAGTTCCAGCAATGGTACTGTGTCAACAGTCTGTGTGTACCTTCATCTTCCTTCTTGTCACAGTCATCTTCAGCCATTATTTTTGTGCTGCTTGGTGCACAAGAAGTAGCTGGACATCACAAATGAAACACTTTTATAATGAGACAGTATTTTGATAGAATATCTGCTTGTGCTCTAAATGTGGTGGTCTCGTCTTTAGTGAAACACCACAGCAGTACATTCATAGTTGTGGTGAGCGTAAATCTCCATAATGTATGCAGAAAACATTTGAACAGTGTACAGGTGTGATTTCGTGCTTCAGGTCACTTCTTTTGGGGACATTAATCCAATCAGCCCACAGGGTGTCCTAGTGAAGTGCCATTGTGACAGTTCATGTGGTGTTGGGGACATTTAAATCCTGTAACAGCTGCTTCAGATTACTCTCGTGATATCTTGCCCCCACTCGCACAGCACTTCCTTGTGGAATACAGCATAATGACTCTTATGTATGATTACTCCAGTATGGGTTTCCAAGTTGTACCTAAGGAAAAATCTTTACGCTGGTAATAATGTTTGAAAAGCTCCTTGATTCTGGTTGGTGAGTGTGGGACTTTCATGCTCTTGTTTTAATATTAGAATCACTGTCTGTAGCATGCTCCTTGTAAATACTCATAGAAAAGTTGCTTTGCTGTTAAGCAGTTGTACACGTTAAGGAGCTGTATGACAAAAAAGTCTAGGTGTGTGTGACCAACAAATGTGTGTCATAAGAGTTTTGTTTTTTGCATAACGTGTGTCATAATCTTCTTGTGATAATTTTGTAGTAAGTTTGCCTTTTCACTTATGTGTAAGGGATATTGCATAGGAGGCATGGTTTTTATTTTCTTAAGTAAATACCATGTTTAATTAAAACTAAAACAAGTAGACTTTTCTTAGCAATTTCATTTTTGCATGAAAGCCCATAACTTTAATATACTCTTCTACGTAATACCCACCAGGCACAAACTTCAAGCACCACCCTTATAGAAATCTGCTACCTGAGCATAACTTTCAATAATTTGCATGTTCTGTAACAGTTACATAACACACACTTTATGCCCTTTGAGGAAACTCATCACATGATGTCAAAATCATAAAGCATCTGTTCTGTCTCCTTTCTTCATCAGATTTCTGCACCAAGTGGTCAGTAATGACTGTCACCTGCTTTATTCCTCATCATGCACATTCATACGACCACCTTTGAAACCTCTCACTCATTGCCATACCACCCCATGACTCATAAATGTCAAGAATTGTGGTTTATGCAATTGTTACAAAGTGTTTAAACTATTGAAAGTTATGCTTAGGCAGCTGATTTATGTAAGTATTGTATTCAAAGCTGGTTGTATGATACGAAAATCCTTTAATATTGGTGGGAATTATGTGGAAAAGTAGATCAAAATACAGGTTTTCATGTAAAAAAAAAATTGCTAGGAAAAGTCTGCTTGCTTTATTTTTATTTCAAACCTGTACTTACTTTAAAACAAAAAAAAAAAAAAGAAAAACATACCTTGTATTACTAGATCAGCCTTTAGTTTGACTGTAAGTTATGAGGTCAATGTGATGTGTACAAGTTACCATTCTGAAGTTCTTTACGTCTGTGTATTGTGAGCACATGTACTGGACAACTGAAATTACTGCAAAGCTCATTCTGTGTTGTGGTTCTTGTTTGTAATACACAAGAGTAGAAGGAAAAATTACTATTATTTTTTGCAGGTTGGTCATCTGCTGAAATTTG
The DNA here is from genome assembly GCF_023897955.1 of Schistocerca gregaria. Taxonomy (NCBI): domain Eukaryota; kingdom Metazoa; phylum Arthropoda; class Insecta; order Orthoptera; family Acrididae; genus Schistocerca; species Schistocerca gregaria. The sequence continues at coordinate 1,792,138 of NW_026061713.1, read as the reverse complement.
GCAACAGTACTAGGATGTTTATTCTTCAGGGACCAGATACGGATCAAGAGCAAGAATCAGAGTTAACTGTGACAGAACTGCGAGAAAAGCGGAGAATGGAACAGGAGGAATGAGACAAAGAGGAATATATGCGTGAAATGGAGGAGAAAAAACGCAAGGAACGTGAGGAAGAAGAAGGCATTGACTGGGGCATGGGTGAGTTTGGATTATTCTTCTCTGAAGGATGTTAAAACTTTTTCATGTCATCTTTTCGGCTTCCAATTGTGAAACCTTTATTATCACTTACGTTCATATTTCTCTTCTGTCATATCAGCAGTAGGTAACGCTCCCTGCATTCGTAATGTCCTTTAAGCTGCACGGACTCTCTGACTGGGTGGTGGTAATGTTAAGAATAGAGAAGTAGAACCATTAGTGGTTGTTGGAGTCACATGTACAGATTGGGAACTCTCAAACTCGATGCCAGTCTGTGCCGCCATTCGTCGGACTGTCAGATGTCGGCATGTTCCGGCAACCACTGCGAGGCACATTCATCCTGGCGTTTGAGGGTGATGGTACACCAATATGATTTAAAACCTTATCTCCCTCCCCCTGTATGGTGCTTTAAGTTGTGGAAAATCAGGCACATGTTCTCCTGGTGCAATTCCAACACTACATGTTGAGATTGCAGATGTCTACTGCATTCGAATGCTCCATGTGCCCCTCCTCCCACCTGTGTCAACTGTAGACAGCGCCACTCCTGCTGCTCGCCAGACTGCATGGCACACCAAAAGGAGATGAAAATTATGGATTACAAGGCTGAGTCAGTTACTATCAGCAATTTAGTTATGTTTTTGCTTATTTTGGTACTACTGTCGGTTTACATTGATGATGCATGCTTATACCTTTGCTATTTTCAAGCTGCTTGGTTAGTTTCATTATCACTGCTCTGCTGTTAATCATGGTTGCTCTGCTCTCTATTTGCACCAAAGAAGAGCTATGTTGGAAGGCATATCATTGAAGACTTTCCGTGCAGTACGGGAACAGTGTTTTGCCACAACAGAGTGTCTACAAATGGATTGAAAAATTTTGAAATCGTCGCACAAGTGCTGCGCATGATGAAGGAGCCAGGCGAGTGTTTACCGCAACAAATAAAGAAACCGTTGAGTGTTCACGTGAAATGATTCTCTTGGACAGGCGATTAACTATTGACGAAGTTGCATATTGTATCCAAATTAGTCACTGTTCTGTCTACGAAATCATCCACAACAGACTTGAGTCTGGTCCCTTTAATCCCACAAACCAACCAACCACAATAAACTTGGATTCCATAAAGTTTGTGCAAGATGGGTCCCTAAACAACTCACACAGTTGCATAAACAAACATGCTTGGACACCTGCAAACAACATTTGGATCACTATGGTACCAAAGGGAACAACTTCAAAGACAGGGTCATTACTGGTGACAAGACATAGATCCATCGTCATAAGCCAGAGAGTAAACGGCAGAGTATGGAATGGAAACATCCAAATTCGCCATGCAAGAAAAAGTTCAAGACCCAGCTGTCCACACAAAAACTGATGCTTACTGTTTTTTGGGACACACAAGGTCCAGTACTGCAACATTATGGGGAAAGGGGTACCACAATAAACAGTGTACATTACAGTTGCTTAATACCAGGCTAGAGCTTGCAAATCGAAGCAAATGCCAAGAATTGCTGTCAAAAGGTGTGTTGTTGCAGGACAATGCCTGTCTGCATACTGCTGCCCACACTGATTAAACGCTCCAGAAACTCAAATTTGAAGCATTGGATCATCCTCCATATGGTCCCGATCTTGCCCCTTCTTACCATCACTTGTTTGGTCCACTCAAACAGGCATTAAGGGGCTGTTGATTTGCCTCGGATGAAGCAGTGAAAGATGCAGTGCATTCCTGGCTCGCACCTCAACCGAGAACCTTCTTTTAGGAGGGCATCAGGAAGCTCGTACAATGATGGACCAAGTGCATTGAAAAAATGATGTTCTTGTAAGTTTCGTGTGATTACAATAAAATTTTATAACTACTTTTCAGATAATAATTGACTTACTGTCGTACAATACCCTGGACAGCTGACCTACCGAGAGGTTAAATTGAAATACGAAAGGTTGAACCACGTTTGATTGCTACCATTTTACACTGCCACTATTATGACATCACCTCCATTGGCGATGGTATGCTCCTCATCTAAGCCTGCCCCAGTGGGGATGTCAATCCGCCACCCTTCCCTCCCCTCCCCTCACCCCTCCCCTTCCCCTTCCCTCCCCTCCCCTCCCCTCCCCTCTCTCCCAGCCAGAGAAGCAACAGCATCCTCCGGCTCCTCTCAAAAGGAAGGTGATCCCTTGGGACTCTACCTTTCACGGTCTCTCCCTGTGGTCAAGTAGACACCAGCCAGTGGTCAAAGGAGACACTAGTTGCTGGTCGAAGGGCTTCATGGTCCTCCTCTCTCCCTGAAGCTACTTCAGAGAAGCCCTCCCAGCAAGTCCTTAAGAGTGCAGACAGACGAAGAAGTCTGTTAAGGAATGGGAGACGCTGGAGGCACCCACACCACCACTCCATAACAGTTCCACATCTGAGGACAAGGTGAAGATTCTAGCATCTCCCAAGGACGTAGATGTCGCTGACACCTCAGATTCAATGGTACTGGACACCAGCACTCAACCGATGGCAGCAGGTGACTCCCTTCCGTGGTCTCTTCATGCCTTCCCAGATGGTGGAGAGTGTCATCCTCCAGTGGAATTGTGGCAGTTTTTTCTCCCACCTATCTAAGTTACGGCAACTGTTAAGCATTGTAGCTGATTTTTGTGTTGCCCTTCAGGAAACCTGGTTTTCCGCAATGCAGACCCAATGCTTCCTGGCTATCAGGATTCTAAAAAAATCGTAACGACTATAACAGAATATCAGGTGGAGTCAGTTTTTGTATCCTTACCTGTGTATGCAGCCAACCTGTGCCCTTTCAAACATCTTTAAAAGTTGTGGCTGTCAGGGTGAGGACAACACAAGACATTACCACATGCAACATCTACCTTCCTCCAGATGGTGAAGTGCCGGACCATGTATTGGCTGCACTTATTTCCCAATTCCCCCCACCTTTTCTACTTCTGGGTGATTTTAGCGCTCATAACCCTTTTTGGGGTGGAACTAATATTACTGGCCATGGTAAAGATGCCACAAATGTAAATACAGGTGCCCCACTCATTTCATTGTGGCACATACTTGGCCATTGATCTCTCAGTTTGCAGTCCTGTTCTTATATCGTCTATCCACTGAAGAGCTCACAACAATTTGAGTGGTAGTGACCACTTTCTGCTCTTCCTGTCCCTCCCCCAGCATAACTCATCTGGACGCTTGCCCAGATGGGCTCTTACCAAAACTGACTGAGACTCTTTGACCTCCACTATAACCGTTGAATCTCCATTGCATGGAAACATCAATGAGGTAATTCAGATCATTACTGCCGCAGCTGAATAGGCAATATCCTGTCCCTCAGGTCCCTTGTGGCGGAAAATATTGCCTTGTTGGTCACTGGAAGTCACTGTGGCTATTAGAGACCACAGGTGGGCCCCTCCAATGCCATTGTGTCACTCATCTCAGTGCCTTCAAATGACTCCTTGCCCAGGTCCGTCAGCTTATGAAATGATGGAAGTAGGAATGTTGGGAACGATATGTGTGCATCATTGGAACACGAACCTCTCCTTCCCAGGTATGGACCGAGCTCAGATGCCTTTACTGATATCAGACCCCCGCACGTATACCTCAAATTTCCACAAATGGAGCTGTATATACTGATTCAGACATAATCACAGTGCATCGTGCTGAGAATTATGCTTGCACCTCTGCATCTGAGAATTACTGCCCCATCTTTCATCTCTTACAACAGCAAGTGGAATGACAACACTTATCTTTTGCTTCACGCCACCCTGAGCCGTTTAATGCTCCATTCAGTGAGTGGGGATTTCTCAGCACCCTTGCTGATTGTCCTGACCACTGCATCCAGACCCCTTCCATCACCAAATGAGTAAACATCTGTCAGCGGATTGCCAGTGCCACCTTCTTGCCATTTTCAACCGCTTCTGGAGTGACAGAATTCCTGTCACATTGGCAAGAAAGTATCATTTCAAAACTAAAGTGTATCATAACTGTATTGCTGTCGATTCCCTTTATGATGCCTCAAAGTTAATAATGGCAAAACGTGTCTGGCAAAATAAAGTACAGTGCAGGACAGAAGGCATTTCTATTTTCTAAACAAATATTTATGTGTTTGGTGTGGAGGATAGCTACGTAAAGAAATTCACTGTCTGAGTAAACTTCTGTTATCCTAGCATTTCATGGAACTTCAGTGGAACCTACAAAATTCACCTGTAGGTGCTACTGGTGGCTTTTCTAGCCTTTGAGTAGTACTAATACTGAACCCAATAATGAGATGTTGTTGTTGTGGTCTTCAGTCCCGAGACTGGTTTGATGCAGCTCTCTATGCTACCCTATCCTGTGCAAGCTTCTTCATCTCCCAGTACCTACTGCAGCCTACATCCTTCTGAATCTGTTTAGTGTATTCATGAATGAGACATGAATTTAGTCATAAACAAACATTAACAAAAGTCATCCTGGAATATGCTAACAGAACACACATTAGTATCCAAAATGTACTTATAATTGAAGGAAGAGTCACAAGAAGTTATGATGGCAGAATAGCTGACTTGTATAACCAAAGATGTATCACGTTTTAATTTAATAGTGGTAAAAATATTAAGTATTTAACGTCAAAACAACCTTAAAGTGATAGGTACTAAGAGTGTGATCAGTCTGAATTTCTGGAGAAAAAGATTCATTTGCATGAGCAAATATAAATACTGCTGATGTGGACACAAGTAAACTGAAAGTAATTTGAAAAGGTACTATCAGCTTCCAAGCTAACATAGATCTCTAACTACACTACCAATCAGCCTGTCATCACAACCAAGATTTCACGTTCACATTCGTTGACTTTACCGTCTCACAATCAAATGTCTCCTTCCAATCTAACCTAGACTCGAGGACATATTATAGATCAATCTTGCAGAACAACATTGATTTGTTGTCCACATTCTTTGGCTTTTTCACCTCACACCCGAACTGTCAAATTCCAACATGACCTACAGTAGCCAGCTTAGAAGAATGTCTTGGGGGGGGGGGGGGGGGGGAGAGTCTGGCAGGGGGGACACAGTCCTTCCCCTCGCTCCCTTCTGCCCCGCAGCTGCCTACTGTCAGGTGGTCTGGGCCATCTGAAAAAATTGCTCTACCGGTAGAATTCATTCATAAACAATATTTTTTGAACTAACCTGCTCTAGAACACAACCTACACCCACATTCCTGCTGAATAGATTGTTCTCAGCTGTGGACAGTAGAGCTCAGGTGCTTGCTATAGCTCAGTCTGTCACCATAACTTAGCTTCTGCCTTTGAGATGAAATTGTCAGTTGCAAAACAGATAGCGCAGAACAGTTGTTTATACCAATAAAAGAAATGGCTGAATGTGGCAGAAGTATATTTGTGTTTCAGACTGAATCGTTAATAATATTTTATCATACTGGATGCAGGTGTGTCACTACCATTGGCTGCTTCCCACTCGACGTGGAGACACATTGCCGGCATCTTCTGTATACCGAAAACCAAGCACATTGCATGGACAGCCCTTTGTCAAGTTTAATCGCCAAATCAATAACGTGTTTCAGTTGCCCTGGATTTGGACAAACCACAGTGACTTGTAAGAGCCAAGAAGACTCAGATTTTTGGCAAAAACAGTTCATAAATAAAAAAATAAAAATGAAGTCTTTGTTCCACAGGAAATATGAGTACCTCCACACAACATTCTGATGAAGAATATAGTTGACAGTTGAGATACAGCTGCGGAGAGTTTCTGGCTGTAGAAGCAAGTAGTGCTACTAAGTTATTATTTTATACGGTAAATGATTGTGTTTCATTGTACAATTGTGAATAATTGCTAATGTTGGAATTGTGGGTGGAAAATAGTGCTTTGAAGATCCACTGTTAACTTGTGGAAGTAGTGGAATATACCCTAGTATGAAGACTTGAGTTCCACTTGAGAATTTATTTTTGTGGCAGAATTATTAGAAGGGAATTCATTTTCAGTGATTAGTTGGTCAAAAAATGTTTTGTGTTGAAATCGAAGAGAATAACAATATATTAGTCGTAGCTGACGAACCCGGAATTGCCTCACTATTGCTAAATGTCCATCTCCTCCTCCACTCTTCTCTTTGTGCATCTCCTCCTCCTCCTCCTCTCACTGCCCCTCTATAACATTGTGCCCCGATCTCTCATTTGCCCCCCCCCCCCTTCCATCCATTCATCCATCCAATCCAAACCAAACCAAACCAAACCAACCAACCAACCAACCAACCAACCAATCAAGTCCTTTGCTGTCTCCGGCAGAATTACAGTGTCATCGGCAACCTCATAGTTTTTATTTTTTCTCTCTGAACATGAATTCGTACTCCAAATTTTTCTTTGGTTTCCTTTACTGCATGCTCAGTGTGTAGATTGAATAACATCAGGGATAGGCTACAACCTTGCCTCTCACCCCTTTCTCAACCATAGTTTCCCTTTCATGCTCCTCTACTCTTATGACTGCCATATCTGATTTTTGTACAAGTCGTAGGTAGCCTGTTGCTCCCTGCATTTTACTCCTGCTACATTCAAAATTTCAAAAAGAGTATTCCAGTCAACACTGTCAAAAGCTTTCACTAAGTATACAGATGCTAAAATACATGTGTGCCTCTTCTGAACCTATCTTCTTAGATAAGTCTTAGAGTCAGTATGGCATCATGTGTTTCTACATTTCTTCAAAATTGAAACTAATCTTCCCTTCTTCTACCAGTCCTTTCATTCTTCTGTAAAGAATTTGTGTTGTTGTTTTGCAAACATGACTTTTTAAAGTGATAGTTTGGTGTTGTCATGGGTGGCCTCCAAAGGCTATCAGTAGTTCTGATGGAATGTCGTCTACGGCTGGGGCCTTGATTTGACTTAGGTGTTTCAGTGCTCGGTCAAATTCTTCTAGCAGTACCATACCTCTCATCTCACCTTCATCTACATCCTTTTCCATTTCTCTAATGTTGCCTTCAACCTCATCTGTTTTGTATAGAATCTCTATATTCTCCTTCTGCCTTTCGGCTTCCTCTTGTTGGTTAGAACTGGTTTTGCATATAACATCTTGATATTCATACACCTGCTTGTCTTTTATTAAAAGGCCTCTTTAACTTTCCTGTAGGCAGTATCTGCCTTTCCCCTGGTGAAATATGCTTCTAAATGCTTATATTTGTTCTCTAGCCATTTCTGCTTATCCTTTTGTACTTCCTGCCAGTCTCATTTTTTAGATGTTTGTATTCACTTTTGTCTGTGTCATTTGCTGAATTTTTACATTTTGTCCTTTCATAAATGATATTCTGTATCTCCTTTGTCATCCAAGTATTTCTACTATTTCTTGTCTTTTTACCTATTTGATCCTCAGCTGCCTTCGCCATTTCAACTGTTAAAGTAACTAATTGGTTTTCTATGGTATACCTTTCCTCTGTACAAGTCAGTTGTTGCCTAATGCTCCCTCTGAAGCTCACAACAAGCTCTGGTTCTTTCAACATATCCAGATTCCATGTCCTTAATTTCCTACATCTTTCCAATTTCATCATTTGTAATTTACAGTTCCTAGCCAATAAATTGTGATCAGAGTCCACATCTGACCCTTGAAATGTCTTACAATTTAAAATCTGGTTCCTAAATCTCTGTCTAACTATTGTATAATTAATCTGAAAACTTCCAGTCTCTCCAGGTCTCTTCCATGCCTTCTTTATTCTTAAACCAAATTATGCTCTGTGCAAAATTTTACCAGGCGACTTCCTTTTTCATTCCTTTGCTCCAGTCCACATTCACTTACTATTTTTCCTTCTCTTTCTTTTTCCTACTGCTAAATTCTAGTCCCCTTTCCCCTTTCACAGTTAAATTTCCAAATCCCTTAACCATCTGAATAATTTGTTTTATCTTACCATACATTTCTTCACTCTCTTCCTCATCTGCGTATCTGGTTGGCATATACACATATTCTGCTGTGGTGGGCATGAGATTAGTGACAGTCTTTGCTAGAATAATGCGTTGAATATGCTGTTCGTAGAAGCTTACCGCCATTCCTATTTTCTTATTCATTATTAAACCTACTCATACTTACCCCTATTAGATTTTGTATTGATAACCCAATATTTTCTGGACCAGAAGCCGTGTTCCTCCTGCCATCGAATTTCTCTAATTCCCACTATATCTAACTTCAGGCTATCCAGTTCTCTTTTTAAATTTTCTAACTGACAAACATGGTTAAGTGATCCAATACTCTGTGGTCCATACCACAGAACATCAGTTTTGTTTCTCCTAATGATGACATCCTCCTGGGTAGTCGCCACCCAGAGATCCAAATGGGAGAGGTATATTACCTGCAGAATATTTTACCCAAGAGGACACTATCATCAGCTGTAGTTTCCCCTAGCTTTGAGCTGTTGGCAGTTCCAGCACAGAAAGGCCATTTTGGTTGATGTTACAAGGACATATCAGGCAACCATTCAGCTCCTACAACTACTGAAAAGGCTACTGCTCCTCTTCAGGAAGTGATACCTTCTCTTAAGGATACGAAAGAGGAGGTAACCTTTGAAGCTGGTAAAGGGAGAACACAAAGTTTCTGGTGTGGTAAGTGGCTGAGCACAGTAACTCAACATTTATTGGTTTACTTAGTTTACACAGGCATTCACAGGTGTACAGAAAATTCATACTTTTTCCCTTAAAACATTGAAACAATAATCCTTTAAAACATTAATACCATGCAAATTTATTAGAATGTAAAATCCTCCAAAAGATTTAAAGAATGTTACTGAAATTCTTCATTACCCAAAATTTCATTTCCATTCAACATCAGAACCAATAATCTATAAAATAATCACAATAATAAAGGTATTTAGAATAATAACTGACATTAAAACCATTAACCTTAAAAATTTGAAATAATCTAAGGTATTGCTTCTAAACGAAATAAGCTTAAGTTCAGAAACGTTAGTGCATCGTAACTGGCTGTAGGGATTCTGACTTGTTAGTGATTTGATGTCAGTTCAACCAATCCAGTTGTGAGGAAACCAATGTTATGGTAGTTATAGAAGAATCAATAACAAAACTTAATTACAATTCACTGAAGGATAACATGCGCTGATGCGGCTGCACACAAATTAACCTGTCTTCTGTACCAGATACATCAATACGTGGCTCACTGTACTACAGTCCCAGGCTGAGGACAAACTCTGTAAATGACAAATTATCACTGCCAGTCTTAACCAATTTTATGTTCTCCCTGCCTCTTGAACATGAGGCAATTTGGAACAATACAGTTATACCTTGATGGGATTGATTGACAGCTTTGTAATCGTAGAAATTAATTAACTCCCTTATATGGAGCTTTTGGCCGGTGGAACTGGAGAACATGTATCCACAATTATGAAGTTTCTGTGAATCTGACATCACTTCTATAGGACATCATGCACAAAGTTCAACACGATTTACACACCCTGGAAACTCACTTAGCTGCACATACGTGGAAATTTGCAGAAGACTGCCAGGGCACAATTTTGTGACACTACAGTCAATGATAATCCCAACTAGCTCTTTGGCGCAACATCCAATGTGATTTGTCCCAGATGAAATAGGGAAAAATGCTCCCAAGGCTTGCTAACGAAAAACAGTTCAGTTTTCAGAATCAACCTGCACAGACAGACGAATTACTGTTCCAGTCGAGGTGAACAACCCAGTTCAAATTCCAAACCGATGCCGACGGTAGGAGTGCGAGGCACTAATTCTGAAGCGATACACTCCCTGCCATCTGCCGACCAAACGGCCACCTCAAGACCGGTGACCCATTACTCAGACACTTCCTGCACTGCAGTCCACAACTAGCAGCCGCCTGGCTTTCACTACATGGCTTACTCTGCCCTCTGTTGTCCAGTCCACCAGTCACCATAGGCTCACCTGGAATGCACTTAAGACTGCTATCCCTGCCTGGCATCTCTGACCGCAGAACAATTTTTCTTTGTGTAAAGGCCTGCTGGTGCCAGAAATCGATACGGTCGCACGTATTAGTCACAGAAGTACTAACCAAAAATCGTACGACTCTATCAGAAACCGCATGTTTATCTGGTCTCCATTGTGGTTGCACCTATGTTACGGCTATTTGTATCATTGGGACATCCAAGACATTGCACCAATGGTAAGGTCCTCGGTTCATGAGGACCGTGGCTTTGGTGACAGTATTTTGCATAGTTTTAATGTGCAAATGGGTAGCCTTACTGTTGTAACTTGCCGATATCTTTCAAACCAAATCAATCCTATCATGCTTGCACTGCTGAACTTTACGACCTCAGTAGAAAGTGTCAATTTGTTACTGAAGTTCACAAAGAATCCTACGCTGATTCCATGGTACGGGATGCTATTATCCGATTGGCACCTGACATAGAAGTTAGGCAATGTGCCCTTCAGTTGGCAAATCCATCTCTAGATGAAGTCCTATCCATCACTCAGTCTTTTGAAATTTCTCGCGCCACTGGAGCGCAAATAGAGGCATTGGGCAACGTCGGGGAAATACAACCTCTGTGCGATGTTGACGAAGCCTGTAGCATGTCCCCGCCGGCCGACGTGGCAGCCGTACACTCCCAAGCGAAGCCTCGGCCTAACCGTAAACAAACCTCTAAGAAACTGCAGCAAAATCCACAGCAACTTCCTTCATGTCCGCAGTGTTTTACGAAACATTCACGAGGAGATTGTCCACAATATTGGGCCATGTGTCACAAATGCAAAAAACAGGTCATGTGTCATCTGTTTGCAAATCCGACCGCATACATGATGTTCATGAACATGACGCTGATTCTGATTCTGTGTTGTCTGTCAATTGTACTTCTTCTCTTTCAGGGAAGTTATTATTCACTGTTCAAATACTTGTTCGAGATGTTCGCATGCAGGTGGTTCTGCTCCCACTATCATCAATTCTCAGACGTATCTTCATTTGGGTTCTCCAATCCTGTTACCTGTCACTAGGCAATTATGAATTATGGACTTGTCTCTCTTGGGACAATTTGATGCTGAGGTATCTTACAAATCTGTCGTTCACACTGTTCCCATATTTTTGGTCGACCATAGTAACATGGAGAATCTTTTTAGTTTCGATGCCTTTCATGTTTTTGGGTTCTCCATAGATGACTCCGTCAATATCGTCTCTGATGCTATTCCTTGTGCGTAATTGGATTCCTTGTTGATGAATTTTTCGTCTGTTTTTTTCTCCTGGGTTAGGCCATGCAAACGACTTTGAAGCTCATATCACGCTCAAACCCAATGCTTGGCCTAAGTTTTTTTGGGCTCAGGCCCATTCCTGTGGCCCTTCGTGATCAGGTCAAACGGTAGCTGAATCGTCTCGCTGCTTCAGGGGTCTTGCTTCCTGACACTTCCAGTGAGTGGTCCTCTCCTGTCATTGTCGTTGTTAAGCCAAACAATGATATTCGTCTCTTTGGCGATTTCAGAGCCACTGTAAATGCTCAATGCTTTATCGACACTTACCCTATGCCTCGACCTGAAGAATTGTTCACTAAACTTGCTGGGGGCCAGTATTTTTCTAAACTTGACTTGTCAGAAGCTTATCATCAACTTCCTCTCCATGCTGTTTCCTGGCAGTTTCTGGTCCTTAACACGCCTTTCGGCCTCTATCAATACCGATTGGCATTCTGGGTTGCCAACGCTCTCTTTCAGCGATTCTTGGAACAATTATTGCTCACTGTCCCTGGGTGTATAAATTACCAGGACGACATTGTTGTAACTGGCTCCACCACTGGCAAACATCTTCAAAATCTTTTTCATGTCTTACAGACTGCCGGTCTTAAGTTTAATCTTCAGAAATCAAAATTTTTTCAGGCATCTATCACATACTTGGGGTTTCAACTCTCTCGGAATGGTATTCATCCACTTCAGCAAACTGTCGTTGCGATCAATACCCTTCCTTGCCCTATATCTATTAAGAAACTGCAGGCCTTCTTGGGAGAAATGGCATACTGTCACAAGTTTTTCCCATCTGCTGCTTCGGTGGTTCAGCCGTTGCATCGCCTGTTGCATAAAAACGTGCCTTTTCATTGGTCTGCGTCTTGCGATGCAGCCTTCCAGAAATTGAAGACTATGCTGAAACAGGCCCTGTGCCTGGCTACTTATCAACCTGGCCAACATCTTGTTCTTGCCATGGACGCCTCTCAATACGGGGTCGGTGCAGTCCTTGCGCACCGTTTTTTCTGAACAACCCATTGCTTATGCCTCCAAAACGCTCACGGATGCCCAACAAAAGTATTCTCAAATTGAAAAAGAAGCTTTGGTCATAATTTATGCTCTTCATAAGTTTGGTGTTTTTCTCTACGGATCCAAATTTCATCTGGTTATGGATCACAAACCCCTTGTTTCATCCATCAACATCACTTCTTGACAAGGCTGCACACCGCCTTCAGTGCTGGACTCTTTACTTGTGTTGTTTCAATTATGAGATTCATTTCTGGCCGACGGTTCAACATGCGAATGCTGATGTACTGTCTCGCCTTCCCATGGGTCCTGATCTGGCATTTGATAGGGACGAACTTTTGTGTTTCCAACTGGATGTTGCCGAGCAGCGGGTTGTGGACGAGTTCCCCATCACTGGGGACCAGCTGGTGGCTACTACGGGTTCTGACCCTACCCTCTCCTGGGTCTTATGCTGTATTGAGAAGGGTTGGCCAGATCGTCTGTCCACTAAGACTTCTGATCCGTTGCAAAACTATTACGCTTTGCATTATCGCCTCACGGCTAGGGATGGTGTTATCCTCCTTTACACCGACAGTGCTTCGCCATGTGTTATGGTACCTGTGTCTTTGTGTGTTCAGTCTTGTGCCTCCTTCACCAAGGGTACTGGGGTGTCTCGCACAAAATCTCTGGCACACCGTCATGTGTACTGGCCCAGCATCGACTCTGAAATCACACTCATGGTTGCTGCCTGTGGCCCTTGTGCATCACGGGCCGCCGCCCCGAAGTCATCTTTGTCACCGTGGCCTTCGCCTGAGAAGCCCTGGGAGTGTATTCATGCTGACTTCGCGGAACCTTTTTTAGGTACTTATTGGCTTCTCGTTATTGACGCCTACTATAACTTTCCTTTCATTGTCCGTGTTACGTCACCTACCACCGCGGAAACCACCAATGCTCTAGCTCGCATTTTCTCTTTGGAAGGCCTTCTCTCTACTCTTGTTACTGATAATGGTTCGCAATTTGCCTCTTCCGATTTTGCGGATTTTCGTGCCCGTCACGGCGTCATGCATGTCACGGCCCCTCTGTTCCATCCACAGTCAAATGGTGAGCCTGAACGACTGGTCCGCACATTTAAGGCTCAGATGAGGAAACTCCTGACTTCTTCTGCTGCTGATGATGCACTTCTCCAATTTCTGGCTTCTTACCGTTTCACCCCCATGGGTGACCACAGCCCGGCTGAGCTCTTACATGGCTGACAGCCCCGCACGCTACTTCATCTTCTGCTACCTTCCACCTCATGGCCGCGGTTGCCTGCACTTGGCCGGTTCACCGCCGATGACCTTCTATGGGTACGGGGATATGGCAGGCAGCCAAAATGGAGTCCTGGCTGCAACTTACGATGCCATGGCCAATGCCTGTATGAAATCCAGACGAACATGGGTGTTGCAGTGCATCATTCTTCGTACCAGCTTCGGCCTCGTGGCCGGCAACGTCTGTTCCGGATACCGCTACATCACCTTCGGCTCTACCTGATGCTCGGGATACTGGAATCTCTGACTACTCACAACACAGTCCTCTCACCATCATATCGGTGCCAGCACAAGAAATGATGCCACAGGAGACGTGCCCATGCAGGAACCAGATGACTGTCATCTGTCGGAGCAACTCTACTCACCTCCTTCTCCTACGGACACGGACCCATCACTCATGTCTCCTGCTATAACAACGGGACTTGCCGCAATGGGCGGATTGGTGCATGGGGCCCCAGCAGATTCGACCCCCACGTCTCCTGTCATCTCGACCCCTTATCATCGGGGACACTTCCGTCCGTACGGGAAGCTGCCTCCCCGAGACTTTATGGCCAGTCAAACGACACCTATGGACTTAAGCAATCTACAGGCCACTTCCATCAAGACCTGTGCAAAAAATTCAAAGGGGTGAAAAGTGTTGTGACTCGACGATCTTTCAAAATGCCGCTGCGCAGTTACGGGCATCCTCTACATGCGGCGCTGTCTGCCAGCCATGGAGCAGCAGTGCAACCTAAGCGGCCAGACAGCCAGCGGCCGCTAGACTTGGACTCGGTTATGATGTGACTGTTAAAGTGTACACACATCTTACTCTTTACTTGATCTGTGGCTTTCATGTATTGTGTCTTTCTTGAAATATATTTGTTCAACTTGAAGTTATTACACTTGCAACATTTTGAATGACCAAATTCTGTGGTAGCATTCTAGTCTTAAGCCAGTAAGTTGTAGAAACTACTTTACTGTCTTCTGTTTATACCAAACAGCAAGGAAGTAAACAAAACTACACATTATTTTGGATACAATTTTTATTTAACGTTAAATTTAAGGGAAATCTTATGTCTAATGGTTTAATTGCGTTACTATCATAGTTAAAACTGACAGTGAAAATGTTAATAAAACAGGAAATTTTCACAGCACAGCATTCTCTTTCTTGCAGTTTGCTTTAGTAGAAAAGCTGCAAATTGGTGTTTATACAAATATATGGCCTTATCAGTATGAATATTTGTTAGAGCGTCGTGTAAAAATTCGAAGTAAATTCGTCAAGCACTTTTCAGATTTTGTGGTAATATCGTTTCCACTTAGCCAAGCTAGTGTCTATCCAGATGGCTATTAGAGTTCCATGAAAAAAATTGAAGTCAGTCAGTCAAGAACTTTTTGAGATTTTATGCTAACGGCAGCTTTCATTTATATGTTATATATGTAAAAATTTGAAATAGATTGGTCAAGAACTTTTTGAGATATTTGCTAACAGTGTTTCCCCTTTTTATTGCATGTGTATTAAGAAATATGTAGTGTAAATCAGTCCAAACATTTTTGTTTTTATAGGAATAGTTATGTATTACATATATTAAAAATATGTAGCCCATGTTCATCCAAATTTTTATTAAAGTAATGTGTAAAAATTTCAAGTAAATTGGTCAGTAATGTTTCGAGATTTTTGCTAACATTTCCTCTTTAGACACACACACACACACACACACACACACACACACACACACTCTCTTTTTATGTGTAAAAATTTGAAGTGAATCTGTCAAGAATTTTTCGAGAAATTTGGTAACAATGCTTTCCTTTTGTATATTACTAGTGAACCCAGCAGTGCTTCACAAGTGCTAAATATGTATGGGAAATACCTGTTACCTCCTGCGCATATCTCCCTCTGTGTCCTTCTCCATCCCCTTTCTGTCTACATCCTCATTCCCCCTCTCTTATGTCCATGTCCTCCCCATACGCTGTCCATCTCCTCTTCCCCTGTATCATTGGTCTTGAGCCTAGTGTTGTTGATAGCAAAACCTTTACCTGAAGTCACTTAAAATGATTTGCTGGGACCATTGGTATCTGTGGAATGAGAGAGACAGCTCTCCAGTGGCTGGACCTGTGGTGACAGTAGCTCCAGTGACAATATTTCACATAGTTTTAATCTGCAAACATATAGGATCACAGAGTTTGGGGTGATTCATATTCCGTAGTCTTAGGATTCTTTACCATAAGCTGACAAGCCATAAATACAGCTTTCCTGTTTTCTGTTAAAAGTGACTCTGAGAAAGGAAATGAAACTACACATCTTCACAGCACAGCACTTTCTTCCTCATAAGCAGGTTTAAGTTTAACAGTAAACCTGTACATTGTTGTTTGAAAAAATATGTAACCATATCAAACCGAACATTTATTAGAATAAGAATTTGAAGTACATCATTTAAGACGTTTTTGAGATTCTTGTTACCAATTTTTCCCCTTTATTTAGTATATACTGGGCCTCTTCCTGTTTCTGATTATGATCAATCACCTCCCCTCATTTATTACATCCACCACTGTATTGTATGCAGATGATACAACTTTTCTTCATAGCAGTAACAATCTTAATGACCTTAAAACCTGTGCTGAAAATACACTCACTCACACAGCATTATTGGTTCAGAGCAAATGGTTTCCTGCTAAATAAAAGTAAAATTCAGCAGATAATCTTCACTCTAAGAGACAAGCCACTATCTGATGACAATAGTTCTGTTAAATTCCTGGGAGTTTATTTAGACCAAAAGTTATCCTGGGGCCAAGATGTAAACTATATTAGTAGTAAGCTATCTAGAGTAATTTATTTATTAAGACAACTCAGAAATTGTGAACCTGAAACATACATCAGATCATCTTATTTTGCATTTTTCCAAAGTGTAATATCCAATGGCATTGTCTTGTGGGGTAACTGTAGTCATATACATGCCATCTTATTATTGCAGAAGAAAGCCATTAGGACAATTACAAATTCTTCACATAAGGCTCACTGCAAACCCTTATATACTAAACAAAAAATTATGATAGTAATAAACCTCTATATATACAATGTCTTAATCTTTACGAAGAAGAACCTATAAGATGTGAAACGTAGAGAAAATGTACTTTGTCACAACACAAGAAGCATCAAACACATATACACGAATTACCACATATTATCAAAATCAATAAATAGCTATGAAGTCACAGGACACAAACTATTTAATTAGCTGCCACATGCTATACAGGATCTTTCTGAACATACATTCAAAGAAAGACTGCATGAATGATTTATTGCCCACCCGTTCTATGATATCATTGAATTCTTCAACTGTAAAATGCAGTAATCCAACAGATGACCCACTGTACATTTATTGTAATATAAGCTTGCACAGTATAGAATAGCATGGAGAGCTGCATCAAACCAGTCTCAGGACTGAAGACCACAACAACAACAACAACACAAGCTAAAATATTTCAGTAGGTCAAAACCTTATCACAAAGTATTATAAATTGTATCTTTATTTGACGTTGCTGTAATGGCATAAAGACAATAAAATCTTTCATTACTATAATTATTATTATTATTACTACTACTACTACTACTACTACTACTACTACATGTAAATAAAATAAAAGATAGTACTGTACTGGAATGCTGCTGTAATTGTTAATTGCAACTACATTAGCAAAAGGCCTATTTCAGCATTATTGCTATTATCAGTCTACCTGCAACCGAATATGCTTTGTTAAATGTTGTAACATTAAAACTATTAACAAATTTGTTTTACTGTGTGCTAGTACGTACTTTCATATTGCATAGTTGCGATGTTGCTGTCTTATTATCTTACTATTGCATGGATTGTTTTGAACTACAGCCAAATTTTTAAATATTTATCTTAATCTCTATTAACTGTGTTGTTTTCAAATGTAAGCTAGGATGTTGTCACTTGTATATACTGTTGTGGGTTGACACCTACAATTAAGATATAATCCAGTGATGCTGTATGGTTACAGTTGGTTTATTGATATGTAATTATCTGTGGCATGGGATTATAAACTTTGTTACATGTTTGTAGTGTGTATATATCTGTGTTTTTATTTAATATGACCAACTTGAATTGAGCTGTAAGATTTGACTAAAGTTATGTAGAAAATTTTTATGTTTTGGGTCTGTTTGTTTGTTTAATATTTCATCAGAGTTTGTCCGTGGGTGTATATAGATTCTGATTTCTTCCAAAATATTTTAAATTCCTTTTGTTGTTATATGCAACAATTTTCCCCTTTATATATAAAAACAAAGATGATGTGACTTACCAAACAAAAGCGCTGGCAGGTCGATACACACACAAACAAATGTCTGCTTGTGTGTGTGTGTGTGTGTGTGTGTGTGTGTGTGTGTGCGGGCGCGGGCGCACGCGAGTGTGCGAGTGTATTCCTGTCCTTTTCCCCCCCTAAGGTGAGTCTTTCCTCTCCCGAGATTCGAATGACTCCTTACCCTCTCCCTTAAAACCCACATCCTTTCGTCTTTCCCTCTCCTTCTCTCTTTCCTGACGAAGCAACCGTTGGTTGCGAAAGCTTGAATTTTGTGTGTATGTTTGTGTGTCTATCGACCTGCCAGCACTTTTGTTTGGTAAGTCACATCATCTTTGTTTTTAGATATATTTTTCCCACTTGGAATGCACTGGCAGGTCGATAGACACACAAACATACAAATTCTAGCTTTCGCGACCAGCGGTTGCTTCTTCAGGAAAGAGTGAAGGAGAGGGAAAAGACTTACCTTAGGGGGTAAAAGGACAGGTAAACACTCGCGCACGCACACATATCCATCCACATATACACAGACACAAGCAGACATTTGTAAAGGCAAAGAGTTCGGGCAGAGATGTCAGTAAGGCGGAAGTACAGAGGCAAAGATGTTGTTGAAAGACAGGTGAGATATGAGCGGCGGCAACTTGAAATTAGCGTAGGTTGAGGCCTTGTGGATAATGAGAAAAGAGGATATACTGAAGGGCAAGTTCCCATCTCCGGAGTTCTTCCCCCTGTGGGTTCGGGGGTAAGAATAGGCCCACGGTATTCCTGCCTGTCGTAAGAGGCGACTAAAAGGAGTCTCAAACGTTTTGGCCTTGTGAGATGGTCCCCTAACGGGTTTGACCTCCATCCTTCTAAATTTTCCGAAGAGCGAGCCGATTGGGGAAGGGCGCCTTACAAGGAGCGATGTGTTCATCATGCATTACCATCTCTAGCCAGGTTTGTCATCATCGCTTAGCAGTCCCGCTCACCTACCATCTCTTGGGCGTGGATTTGTTCTTGGGTGCAGTTTATTGCAGTCTGCTATGCTGTGTCGCTTTATGCGCCAATGACGATATTGGACTACATCACCTGAAATCCAGCACGCTAGCCAGTCCGTTGTGGTGGGGCCGCCATGTACCCTGTTGGTTGTAGCCCCCTGACTACACAGGGATCGCTCTGCTGATGCCAGCGCCGTTAACTCCCCACGTATGCCAAGGAGTAGATGCCTATCTCCTTGGGGCATTTGGACTCCCGGCAATGGCCATCCTGCCAGGTGGTCGTTGCTGAGGCTGGGTGGCGCCCGTGGGGAGGGCCCTTGGTCGGAGTAGGTGGCATTAGGGCGGATGACCCGCAATGATGCGTGGTACATCATCTCTTGCTGGCGGCCAGCCGCCAGCAGTCTCTAAGCGTTCCAGGGCTCAATACAACGCAACTACATATGACCCCAAATCGTTCCCCTCCCTGGCTACACCATGGGAGGAACGAAAGACTAAGGATGCCAGCGAACCATACTCGCCCCGCTACCTGGTGTGTACGAGAGCTGATGGTGAATCCTTTACATCCATGAAGCCTTAGTTCTTCGTCGAGCACTTAGAGGACAAGTTCGGGGAGGTGGAGGGCTTGTCCAAAATGCGCTCGGGCTCGGTTTTGATCAAATCGGCGTCCCCTGCCCAGTCCCGCCGGTTACTCGATTGTAACAAGCTGGGGGATGTTCCGGTTACAATCACGCCCCATAAGAGTCTTAATATAGTCCAGGGCATAATATTCCATCGGGACCTTCTATTGCAGTCCGATGACGAGCTTCGTGCCAATTTAGAGCGGCGAGGTGTTCACTTCGTCCGGCGCATACATCGTGGTCCAAGGGATAAGCAGGTTGCCACCAGTGCCTTCATCTTGGCCTTCGAGGGTGATACTTTACCTGAGAAGGTCAAGGTGATGGTCTATCATTGTGACGTCAAGCCCTATATCCCTCCCCCAATGCGGTGCTTTAAGTGCTGGAAGTTCGGGCATATGTCTTCCCGCTGTACTTCCAGCCTCACATGTCGAGATTGTGGACGCCCATCACATCCCAATACTCCATGTGCTCCGCCTCCCATCTGTGTAAACTGCGGAGAGCACAACTCCCCTTGCTCGCCGGACTGCAGGATCTTCCAGAAAGAGCGCAAAATCATGGAGTATAAGACCCTGGACCACCTGACATACACTGAGGCTAGGCAGAAGTTCGAACGCCTCCATCCTGTTAGAATGACTGCCTCTTACGCCACGGCTACTACTGTTATGGCCCCATTAGCTCTCCCTCAGACTGCCACCTCTCAGAGCCAGAATGCTACACCTGCCCCCTTGATGGTGGGGGGCACTTCACTCCCTGCTGCTCCTGCACTACCTGCCTCAGGAGCAGCAACCCCCCAACCATCGGGGACATCAGTCCCCACTTCTAAGCTGGGGAAGCCTCAAACTTCCCCGGCTCGAATAGCATGGAAAGGGTCCCTTGGGTCCCTTCCTTCCCAGGTTTCCACCTCTGGGAAGGGTGACGTCAGCCAATGGAAGAAAAGCAGACCAGCGGCTGATCGCAGGGCTTCCCGCTCCTCCTCCGTCCTGGAGACTGACTCGCTGGAGCCCTCCCAGCCAATGAAACCCAACAAGGACCAGAGAGACAAGACGAAGAAGAAGACTTCTAAGGCCAAGGACCACGCGGTGGCATCCACCCCACTGCTCCCTACAGGCTCTGCGTCCGAGGATAAGGTGGAGATCCGGGCGTCCGCTGAGGACCTGGATCTCGCCGGATCCTCAGACACCATGGAAGCAGATTGTACTGGTCCTCCATCGGTGGCAGCAGATGACCCAGTGGCGTGATCTGCCTCCTCGGCCCCTTCACGCCTTTTTCGGACATGGACAAAGCGATACTCCAGTGGAACTGCAGCGCTTTTTTCCACCACCTTGCTGAGCTTTGCCAACTCATCAGCAGTCACCATTTCCTCTGCATTGCCCTACAGGAAACTTGGTTTCCGGCAATGCGGACCCCTGCCCTACGTGGGTATCGGGGTTATTACAAGAACTGTGCAGCTTATGAGAGGGTATCTGGTGGAGTCTGCGTCTACATCCTTAACTCTGTCTACAGCGAATGTGTACCTCTGCACACACCTTTAGAGGCTGTCGCTGTAAGGATGTGGACGCCTCAGCCTATTACTGTCTGCAGTTTGTATCTTCCGCCAGATGGTGATGTCTTGCGTCATGTGTTGGCTGCATTGATAGCACAACTGCCTCCTCCTTTTGTGTTACTGGGCGACTTTAACGCCCATAACCCCCTGTGGGGTAGCTTCGCGATTACTGGCCGGGGTAGAGATGTCGAGACTCTTCTCTCGCAGCTTGGCCTCTGCCTCTTAAACACGGGAGAGCCGACACATTTCAGCGTAGTCCATGGCACATTTTCGGCCAACGACCTTTCTATCTGCAGCCCCGGACTTTCACCATCCATCCACTGGAGTGTCCATGACGACTTATGTGGTAGTGACCATTTCCCCATCTTTCTGTCACTACCACAGCGTCACTCTTCTGAACGCCCCTCCAGATGGGCTCTGAATAAGGCTGATTGGGGCTTGTTTTCCTCTCTCGCCACTATCGCACCTCCTTCCCCTGACACCATTGATGCGGTGGTTCAGTCGGTCACCACCGGCATCGTTTCTGCAGCGGCATCTGCGATTCCCTGTTCATCCGGGTCCCCTCGGCGGAGGACTGTGCCTTGGTGGGCGCCCGAGATCGCAGAGGCGGGCTCTTCAACGCCATAAGCGGCACCCGTCCTTGGAGAACCTCATCGTTTTTAAACAGCTCCGTGCCCGTGCCCGACGCCTTATTCGCCAACGGAAGCAGGAGTGCTGGGAACGGTATGTTTCCACCATTGGCGTCCGTACCTCTGCATCGCAGGTTTGGGCTAAGATTAGGCGACTCCATGGCTATCGGCCGCCTGTCTCTGTCCCTGGGCTTTCGCTGAATGGAGTGGTGTGTACTGACTCCGACACGATTGCGGACCGGTTAGCAGCGCATTTTGCTCAGTGTTCCGCATCTACGAATTACCCACTGGCCTTCCGCTCCCGGAAAGAGCAGTTGGAAAGTTGGAGGCTTTCCTTTCACACGCGCCACACGGAGTCGTACAATGCTCCTTTCAGCGACTGGGAATTCCAGAGTGCACTATCTGCTTGCCCTGATATGGCTCCTGGGCCAGACCGCATCCACAGCCAGATGCTGAAACACCTCTCTGTGAATTGCCAGCGACGCCTCCTAGATGTTTTCAACTGCATCTGGGTTGAGGGTGTGTTCCCGTCTCAATGGCGAGAAAGCATCGTCCTCCCCGTGTTGAAACCTGGCAAGAACCCGCTGGAGGTGGACAGCTACTGCCCCATAAGCCTCACCAACGTTCTTTGCAAGTTGCTAGAATGTATGGTGAGCCGGAGGTTGAGTTGGCTCCTCGAGTCTCGAGGCCTTCTGGCTCCGTCTCAGGGTGGGTTCCGTAAAGGCCGCTCTGCCGTCGATAATCTGGTCTCCCTAGAGTCTGCCGTCCGCACAGCCTTTGCACGCCGCCAACATCTGGTTGCCGTCTTCTTCGACATGCGGAAGGCGTACGATACGACTTGGCGATATCACATCCTGGCCACACTTCATGGGTGGGGTCTTAGGGCCCGCTCCTGATTTTTATTCAGAATTTTCTGTCGTCTCGTTCCTTCCGCGTGCAAGTTGCTGCGTCCCATAGTTCCTCCCGGGTCCAGGAGAACGGGGTCCCACAGGGGTCTGTTCTCAGTGTCTCCCTGTTTTTAATTGCGATCAATGGGCTCGCTGAGGCGGTGGGATCGTCCGTCGCAGCTTCGTTGTATGCAGACGACTTCTGCCTCTACTACATCTCCGCTGGCATTGCAGTTGCTGAGCGCCAGCTGCAGGGCGCTATCCGCAAGGCGCAGTCGTGGGCTGTAGCGCACGGCTTCCAGTTTTCGGCCGCTAAGACCTGCGTTATGCATTTCTGCCGGCGTTGCACGGTTCACCCTGAGCCACGCCTTTACCTTGACAGTGAACCTCTTGCTGTGGTAGAGACACATCGGTTCTTGGGACTGGTATTTGATGCCCGGTTGACTTGGCTGCCTCATATTAGGCAGCTTAAACAAACATGCTGGTGGCATTTAAACGCTCTCCGTTGCCTTAGCCACACCGGATGGGGTGCTGATCGGTCCACCCTTCTCCAGCTGTATCAAGCACTGATCCAGTCCCGCCTTGATTATGGATGTGTGGCTTATGGTTCGGCATCGCCATCAGCGTTGCAATTCCTGGATCCCATCCATCACTGCGGGATCCGACTCGCCACAGGAGCATTTCGGACAAGCCCTGTTGACAGCTTACTTGTGGAGGCTGGTGTTCCTCCATTGCGGATCCGGCGCGACCGACTTCTGGCCGCTTATGTTGCCCACGTTTGTAGCTTGCCAGGGCATCCCAACTACCGTCTCCTGTTCCCGCACTCGATCGTCCATCTTCCAGACAGGCGGCCCCGGTCAGGGTGTACGATCGCGGTTCGCATCCGGGCTCTACTGTGTGGGATTGAGTTTTTTCCTCTCCCACCTGTTTTCCGGGCCAATCTCCGTCTGCCCTCTTGGTGTGTGCGCCGACCATGCATTCGGCTGGATTTGGCACAGGGTCCGAAAGACTCGGTCCCTCCTCCGGGCCTCCGCCGCCGCTTTGTTTCTGTCCTTGCCGAGTTTCCCGGATGTGCCGTGGCCTATTCCGACGATTCGATGGTCTCTGGTCTCACTGGTTACGCTCTTACTCTAGAGGATCATTGTGAGCAACGGTCGCTGGCACCCGGGAACAGTGTATACACTGCCGAGTTGGTTGCCATCTATCGCGCCCTAGAGTATATCCGCTCAGGTGAGTCCTTTGTCATCTGTAGTGACTCCCTGAGTGGTTTATGAGCTCTTGACCAGTGCTTTCCTCGTTCCCGTCTGGTGATGGCCATCCACGAGTCGCTCCATGCTCTTGCCCGTTGCGGCCGCTCCGTGGTCTTTGTTTGGACCCCAGGTCATGTCGGCATCCGGGGCAATGAGCGGGTTGACACGCTGGCTAAACAGGCAGTGAGTTCACCGGCTCTGGAACTCGGCCTTATGGAGTTTGATCTCCTGTCGCTTTTGCGCCAGAAAGTGCTTGGTGCCTGGGGTGATGAGTGGCGCACCCTGCCCACGCCCAACAAACTTCGGGCGGTGAAGGAGACGACCGGTGTGTGGCGCTCCTCCATGCGGGCCTCTCGGAAGGACTCTGTCGTCCTCTGCTGGCTGCGCGTTGGCCACACGTGGCTGACGCACGGCCATTTGTTGCGCCAGGAGGACCCACCACTATGTCGCTGCGGGGCAGCTCTGACGGTGGTCCACATTTTGGTGGACTGCCCGCTTTTAACAGGACTCAGGCAGACGTTTGCGCTGCCTGATACCCTCCCTGCCCTTTTGTGTGATGACGTTGCTATGGCGGACCTCGTGTTGAGTTTTATTCGGGCAGGGGGTTTTTATCATATGCTTTGAGTGTTTGTCCTTTTATTTCCTGTTTTGACTTGGGCCTTTGGCCTGTGGTTTTAAACTGTGGGTTTTAATGTCATTTGGTGGTTGGCTTTTCCTTATTTTTATGGTCGGCCAACCACCTTCACACTCGGTGTGATTTTAGTTCCGTTTGTCTGGTCTTTGTCTGTCTTTCTTGTATTGTGTCGTCCCTTGTCTCAGTTCTCTGTTTTTAACGACTGACAGTTTTTATTTCGTGTGATTTTATCGTGGAACAAGGGATCGATGACCTTAGCAGTCTGGTCCCTTCAATCCCACACCCAACCAACCAACCAACCAACCGGAGTTCTGTTAGTGGGAAGTATCCAGATAACCTGGACAGTGTAACACTGTGGCAAGATGTGCTGGCTGTGCACCAAGGCATGTTTAGCCACAGGGTGATCCTCATTACCAACAAACACTGTCTGCCTGTGCCCATTCATGCAAATGGATAGTTCGTTGCTGGTCATTTCCACATACAAAGCTTCACAGTGTTGGCAGGTCAGTTGGTAAATCACGTGAGTGCTTTCACACGTGGCTCTGCCTTTGATCATGTACACCTTCTGGTTCACAGGACTGGAGTAGGTGGTGGTGGGAGGGTGCATGGGACAGGTTTTACACCGGGGACGGTTACAAGGGTAGGAGCCAGAGGGTAGGGAAGGTGGTTTGGGGATTTCATAGGGATCAACTAAGAGGTTACGAAGGTTAGGTGGACAGCGGAAAGACACTCTTGGTGGAGTGGGGAGGATTTCATGAAGGATGGATCTCATTTCAGGGCAGGATTTGAGGAAGTCGTATCCCTGCTGGAGAGCCACATTCAGAGCCTGATCCAGTCCCAGAAAGTATCCTGTCCCCCTAAGGGAAGTCTTTCCACTCCCGGGATTGGAATGACTCCTTACCCTCTCGGTTAAAACCCACATCCTTTCGTCTTTCCCTCTCCTTCCCTCTTTCCTGAAGAAGCAACCACCGGTTGTGAAAGCTAGTAATTCTGTGTGTGTGTGTGTGTGTGTGTGTGTGTGTGTGTGTGTGTGTGTGTCTATATATAATAGAAAGAAACTTCCACATGGGAAAAATATATTAAAACCAAAGATTCCAAGACTTACCAAGCGGGAATGCGCCGGCAGACAGGCACAATGAACAAAACACACAAACACACACACACACACAGAATTTCGGGCTTTCGCAACCGGCGGCTGCTTCGTCAGGAAAGAGGGAAGGAAAAAAGAAGATGAAAGGATGTGGGTTTTAAGGGAGAGGGTAAGGAGTCATTCCAATCCCAGGAGCGGAAAGACTTACCTTAGGGGGGAAAACAAGGCGCACACACTCGCGTATCCATTCATAAAATTTCACGCGATACTGTAATAAACTTTCAGATACACATAGGTCATATTTTTTAATATGTTGTTGTTGTTGTGGTCTTCAGTCCTGAAACTGGTTTGATGCAGCTCTCCATGCTACTCTATCCTGTGCAAGCTTCTTCATCTCCCAGTACCTACTGCAACCTACATCCTTCTGAATCTGCTTAGTGTAGTCATCTCTTGGTCTCCCTCTGCGATTTTTACCCTCCACACTGCCCTCCAATACTAAATTGGTGATCCGTTGATGCGTCAGAACATGTCCTATAAATCGTGTGATTGCTTTGGGCTATCCGAAACATACAGGAGGCGGCGTGGATTGGCCTCCCTATTCGCCAGACATGAACCCCTGTGACTTCTTTCTGTGGGGACACTTGAAAGACCAGGTGTACCACCAGAATCCAGAAACAATTGAACAGCTGAAGCAGTACATCTCATCTGCATGTGAAGCCATTCCGCAATTGTAAAAACTGTGATAAATTCCATATATAACAGGCAAGCAGAAACTTCGAAATTAGGTAGAGAAGACACACGAGAATTAGTGACACAAACCAGTCCACATTCTTCAACCATTTAAAAACAGAAAACCATGAAGCTGTTAACATAAGAAACACAATGAAAATCCTACATATGACACCAAAGGGATTTAAAATGGACGTTTTGGAAGAAATCAGAATCTATACACACTCACAGACTGATCGTGATAAAATATTAGACAAACAAATAGACCTAAAACATACAAATTTTCTAGATAACTGTGTTGAAATCATGTAGCTTGACTCAGGTTGGTTGTAATAAACAAAAGTACAGATATATACACACTACAAAAATATAACAAAGATTATAATACCACTCCATAGATTATTACAAAAGAATAAACAGATTGTAACTGTACAGCATCACTGGATTCTCTCTTCATCATATCTGTCAAAACAACAACAGTATATACAAGCGATAAAAGACCTAGCTTACATTTGTAAACATCAACAGTTAATAGAGATTAAGATAAATACTTTAAAACTTGGCTGCAGTTGAAAATAACCTATGCAACAGTAAGATTATAAGACAGTGACAACGCCAATGCCACAATGCAATATGAAAGTAAGTATTAACACACAATAAAGGAAAATT
Source organism: Schistocerca gregaria (assembly GCF_023897955.1). NCBI lineage: Eukaryota > Metazoa > Arthropoda > Insecta > Orthoptera > Acrididae > Schistocerca > Schistocerca gregaria. The sequence continues at coordinate 1,765,175 of NW_026061713.1, read as the reverse complement.
GTTATTAGTTATAATGTTACAACTTTTTAACAAAGTCTCCTTTTGTCTGTGTATGTGCGGATGGATATGTGTGTATGTGCGAGTGTACACCTGTCCTTTTTTACCCCTAAGGTAAGTCTTTCCGCTCCCAGGATTGGAATGACTCCTTACCCTCTCCCTTAAAACCCACATCCTTTCATCTTTCCCTCTCCTTCCCTCTTTCCTGAAGAAGCAACCGTCGGTTGCGAAAGCTAGAAATTTTGCGTGTTTCTTTGTGTGTTTTATTTATTGTGCCTGTCTACCGGTGCTTTCCCGCTTGGTAAGTCTTGGAATCATTGTTTTTAATATATATTTATACATGATATAACAACAAAAGCAATCAAGTTTTGAAAAAATAAATTTAATTTGATAGATTAAAAAACCTACTCTCCAAGTGGTGGGAGAACAAACACAAACACACACACACACACACACACACACACACACACACACACAAAAGAAGGTTGAATTAGACAAGCTTTCAGAGCCAGTTGCTCCTTCTCCAGGCAGAAGAGTTGAAAGGGAAGGAAGAGGAGTAAAGAAAAAGTAATGGAGAGATCTAGGGAAAAGGATAGATTTCGGGAAAGACATCCAGAACTGTGGGTCAGGGGATGAGATGGAATAACTTTCCTTCTCATCCTGTGCAATAAGTCTCCACACATCTACGTGACTTTCCAGTAACATACCCCTTTTCCCTATATCTCTCCAGTCCTTTTCCTTCACCCTTCTTCCTTCCCCTTCAACCCTTCTGCCTGAAGAAGGATCCACTGGCTCCAGAAGCTTGCCAATCACAATGGTCTTTTATGTATGTGTTCTATCGCTGCTGGGTTAGTAGATTTTTTATCTATATATTTAAATAAAATAAAATTATGTCTATGATACGTATTAAAAAGATATATAGCCCTTGTGTATATTAACATTTATGAGACTGTCGTGTAAAAATTTTAAGTAAACTGGTAAAGAACTTTTTGAGATATTGGATGTTGTTGTTGTTGTGGTCTTCAGTCCTGAGACTGGTTTGATGCAGCTCTCCATGCTACTCTATCCTGTGCAAGCTTCATCTCCCAGTACCTACTGCAACCTACATTCTTCTGAATCTGCTTAGTGTATTCATCTCTTGGTCTCCCTCTACGATTTTTACCCTCCATGCTGCCCTCCAATACTAAATTCGTGATCCCTTGATGCCTCAGAACATGTCCTACCAACCGATCCCTTCTTCTGGTCAAGTTGTGCCACAAACTTCTCTTCTCCCCAATCCTATTCAATACTTCCTCATTAGTTATGTGATCTACCCATCTAATCTTCAGCATTCTTCTGTGGCACCACATTTCGAAAGCTTCTATTCTCTTCTTGCCCAAACTATTTATCGTCCATGATTCACTTCCATACATGGCTACACTCCATACAAATACTTTCAGAAATGACTTCCTGACACTTAAATCTATACTCGATGTTAACAAACTTCTCTTCTTCAGAAACGCTTTCCTTGCCATTGCCAGTCTACATTTTATATCCTCTCTACTTCGACCATCATCAGTTATTTTGCTCCCCAAATAGCAAAACTCCTTTACTACTTTAAGTGTCTCATTTCCTAATCTAATTCCCTCAGCATCACCCGACTTAATTCGACTGCATTCCATTGTCCTCATTTTGCTTTTGTTGATGTTCATCTTATATCCTCCTTTCAAGACACTATCCATTCCGTTCAACTGCTCTTCCAAGTCCTTTGCTGTCTCTGACAGAATTACAATGTCATTGGCAAACCTCAAAGTTTTTATTTCTTCTCCATGGATTTCAATACCTACTCCGAATTTTTCTTTTGTTTCCTTCACTGCTTGCTCAATATACAGATTGAATAACATAGGGGAGAGACTACAACCCTGTCTCACTCCCTTCCCAACCACTGCTTCCCTTTCATGTCCCTTGACTCTTATAACTGCCATCTGGTTTCTGTACAAATTGTAAATAGCCTTTCGCTCCCTGTATTTTACCCCTGCCACTTTCAGAATTTGAAAGAGAGTATTCCAGTCAACATTGTCAAAAGCTTTCTCTAAGTCTACAAATGCTAGAAATGTACATTACCCGAGAAAGTCAAAGTGACGGTCTACCGCTTTGATGTCAAGCCCTGTGTCCCTCCCCTGATGCAGTGCTTTAAGTGCTGGAAGTTCGGCCATATGTCTTCCCACTGTACTTCCAGCGACACGTCAAGATTGTGGAAGCCCGACACATCCCAATACTTCATGTGCCCCACGTCCCATCTGTGTCAACTGCAAAGAGCATTATTCACCTAGCTTGCCAGACTGTAGCATCGTACAGAAAGAGTGGAAAATCGTGGAATATAAGACCAGGACAGACTACACTGAGGCTAAGCGGAAGTTTGAAGGCCTCCATCCTGTTCGCACGACTACCTCCTACACTGGCACTACCACTGTCTTAGCCCCATCACCTCCACCTCCACCTCCAACAGTCACCTCTCAGAGCCGGAAGACTACACCTGTCCCCTTGATCGTGGGTGGGACGGGGGGGTGGGTGGGGCAGTACCCTCCCTGTTGCTCCTGCACCACCTACTTCGGGGCAACCCCCCCCCCCCCCCCCCACCTATCCGGAACATCAGTCCCCCTTGTAAGCTGGGGAAGCGTCCAACTTCTTCGGCTCCTCTCAGTTGGAAGGGGTCCCTTGGGTCCCTCCCTTCCCAGGTTTCCACCAGTGGGAAGGATGGTGGCTGCCCGTGGTGTAAGCGCTCACAAGCAGCTGGTCGTAGGGCTTCACGATTCTCCTCAGTCCCGGAGACTGAATCAGTGAAGCCCCGCCCAGCCAGTGAAACTCAAGGAGCAGTGAGAAAAGTCAAAGGAGAAGACCCCCAAAGACCAAAGGAATTGTGGTGGTACCCACCCCACAACAACCTACAAGCTCTGCATCTACATCTGCACGGTTACTCTGCTATTCACACTTAAGTGTCTGGCAGAGGGTTCCTCGAACCATTTTCATACTATCTCTCTACCGTTCCACTCTCGAATGGCACGTCGGGAAAAGGAACACCTAAATCTTTCTGTTCAAGCTCTGATTCTATTATTTTATTATGATGATCGTATCTCTCTACGTAGGTGGGTGTCAACAAAGTATTTACGCATTCGGAAGAGAAAGTTGGTGATTGAAATTTCGTAAATAGATCTCGCCGCAAAGAAAACCACCTTTGTTTCAGTGACTGCCACCCCAACTTGCGTATCGTATCAGTGATACTCTCACCCCTATTGTGTGATAACCCAAAACGAGCTGCCCTTCTTTGCACTTTTCAATGTCCTCTGTCAATCCTACCTGGTAAGGATCCCATACTGCGCAGCAATATTCCAGCAGAGGATGGACAAGTGTGATGTAGGCTGCCTCTTTAGTGGGTTTATCGCATCTTCAAAGTGTTCTGCCAACAAAGCGCAGTCTTTGTTTTGCCTTCCCCACAATATTATCTATGTGGTCTTTCCAGTTTAAGTTGCTCGTAATTGTAATTACTTGAATTGACAGCCTTAAATTTGTGTGATTTATCGTATACCCAAAATTTATCAGATTTCTTTTAGTAATCGTGTGGATGACCTTGCACTTTTCTTTGTTTAGTGCTAATTCCCACTTTTATCACCATACAGAAATTCTCTCTAGATCATTTTGTAATTGGAATTGATCGTCTGATGATTTTAATAGACAGTAAATTACAGCGCCATCAGCAAACGATCTAAGGGGGCTGCTCAGATTATCACCTAGATCATTTATATAAATCAGGAACAGCAGAGGGCCTATGACACTACCTTGCAGAATGCCAGATATCACTTCTGTTCTACTCGATGATTTACCATCCATCACTACAAACTGTGACCCCTCTGAGAGGAAATTACAAATCCAGTCACACAACTGAGACGATAGTCCGTATGCACACAATTTGATTAATAGTCGCTTGTGAGGAACAGTATCAAAAGCCTTCTGGAAATCTAGGAATATGGAATCGATCTGAGATCCCTTGTCGGCAGCACTCATTACTTCACGGGAATAAAGAGGTAGCTGTGTTGCACAAGAACGATATTTTCTGAATCCGTGTTAGTTATGTATCCTTAAGTCATTTTCTTCAAGGTGATTCATAATGTTCAAGTACAGTATATGCTCCAAAATCCTACTGCAAATTGATGTGGTCTGTAATTCAATGGGTTACTCCTATTTCCTTTCTTGAGTATTGGTGTGACCTGTGCTACTTTCTAGTCTTTAGGAACAGACCTTTCGTCAAGTGAGCAGTTGTATATGATTGCTAAGAAAGGCACTATTGTGTCTGCATACTCTGAGAGGAACCTGATTGGTATACCATCTGGACCAGAAGGCTTGCCTTTCTTAAGTGATTTGAGTTGTTTCGCAACACTTAAGATATCTACTTTTATGTCACTCATGCTAACAGCTGTTCTGGTTTCAAATTCTGGAATATTTACTTTGTTTTCTTTCATAAAGGAATTATGGAAAACTGTGTTTATTAACTCCGCTTTAGTGGCACCATCATTGGTAACATTTCCATCACTACCGTGCAGTAAGGGTATTGACTGTTTTTTGCCACTGGTGTACTTTACATACGACCAGAATCTCTTTGGGTTTTCTACCATATTTTGAGACATTATTTCATTGTGGAGAGTATTAAAAGCATCTCACAGTGATGTCCGCTCTAAATTTCTAGTTTCCATGAAATTTAGCCAGTCTTGGGGATTTTGCGTTTTTCTGAATTTGGCATGATTTTTTCATTCCTTCTGCAACAGTGTTCTGGCGTGTTTTGCGTACCATGGTGGATCAGTCCCATCTCTTATTAACTTATGCCGTATGAATCTGTCTATTGCTGTCGAAACTCTATCTTTGAATTTGAGCAATATCTGGTCTACACTTACATAATTAGCTTGGAAGGAATGGAGACTCTCTCTTAGCAAGGCATCAAGCGAATTTTTATCTGCTGAGGCTGAGGATGAGGTTGAGATTCCAGCATCCACTGAGGACCTAGATCTTGCCGGACCCTCAGACACCATGGAAGTCACTCTCACACGTACTCAATTAGTGGCAGCAGGTGACCCTGAGGTGTAACCTGCCTCCTTGAGTGCTTCATGCCTTTCCAGCCTAATAATGACATCAGCCTCCAGTGGAATTGCGGTGGTTTTTTCCACCACTTGGCTGAACTAAGACAGATTCTAAGCTCAACACCTGCGCTCTGTATTGCCTTCCGAGAAACCTGGTTCCCAGCAATGCGGACCCCTTCCCATCATGGCTGTCGGGGATTTTATAAAAACTGATCTGACTGTAACAGAGTGTCAGGCGGCGTATGTGTGTATGTCCTTACCTCTGTATATTCTGAATCATTGTCTCTTCATACAGCTATAGAGGCTGTTGCTGTGAGGATAAGGATGACCTGCAGTGTTTACCTTCCTCGGGATGGTGACCTACCTCTTAACGAATTGGCTGCTATGATCTCCCAACTCCCTCCATCATTCCTACTTTTGGGGGACTTCAGCGCCCATAACGCCTTGTGATTTGGCACCATGTTTACTGGCGAGGGTAGAGGTGTCGAGAATCTTCTCTCTCAGCTCGACCACTGCCTCTTAAATACACGAGACCCACACACTTCAGTGTGGTTGATGGCTCTTATTCAGCCATTGACCTATCGCTTTGCAGCCCAGAACTTTCACCATCTGTCCACTGGAGGGTTCATGACTCCTTGTGTGGTAGTGACCTCTTCCCAATCTTCCTGTCACTACCCCAGTGTCACACTTCTGGATGTCCGCTGCAGTGGCCCCTTAATAGGGCCAATTGGCTGGCTTTCGCATTAGCTGTTGACACTCTCGCACATGGCGCAATTAATATGGTGGTCGAGTGGGTCACTGCGTCAATCGTATCAGCTGCAGAACGCTCGGTTCCTCATTCTTCCGGGTGCCCTTGGCGTAAAACTGTGCTTTGGTGGTCACCGGACATCACTGAGCCCATCAAAGAGCATAAGTGGCATCCATTGTTGGAGACTCTCATTCTTTTTATGTGGCTCCGTGCCCCTGCCCACCACCAGATACAAAGACGGAAGCAAGACTGCTGGGAAAGATACGTATCCTCAATTGGTCCTCGTACCGCTGCCTCCCAGGTGTGGACACAGATTTGCCGCCTTTATGGTTACCCGACCCTGCTGCTGTTGCCTGGGATTTCAGTAAATGGGGCAGTGTGCACCGACTCAGGTGAAATCGTTGAGCATTTTGCTCGGAGTTCTGCATCTACAAACTATCAACCGGCTTTTCGTTCCTTGAAAGAGCGAACAGAACGACAGCATTTGTCTTTTACACCGTGCCGCCTTGAGCCATACAGTGCTCCTTTTACTAACTGGGAATTCCTCAGTGCCCTTGCCCATTGCCCTGGCACAGCTCCAGTCCCTGACCGAATTCACTCCCAATTTCTCAAACTTGTCTGTGGCCTCATGCATCAGATTCTGTCTATCTTGAATCCCATCTGGGGCGAGGGAGAGTTTCCGTTCCAGTGGCAAGACAGCATCATCGTCCCAGTGTTGAAACCTGGGAAGAAGCCTGCAGCGTTGCACAGCTACCGCCCCAGTAGCCTCACCAACATTCTCTGCAAATTACTCGAACGAACGGTGAGCCAGAGGTTGTGTTGGCTCCTGGAGTCTCGGGGCCTTCTGGCTACATCCCAGGGTGGTTTCCTCCAAGGCCACTCAATACAGATAATTTGGTGTGTCTTGAGTCTACCATCCAAGTAGCTTTTTTCAGGCACCAAGATCTGGTATCTGTCTTTTTCGATTCACGGAGGGCCTACGACTTGATCTGGTGGCACCACACCCTTGCCACACTTTGAGTGGGCCCTCTGTCGCTCGCTCCCGAATTTTATACGGAACTTTCTCTCCCACCCTACCTTCCGTGTTCAAACTAGTTTAGCTCCTGTTATATCCAAGAGGGCTCTGTATTGAGTGTTCCACTGTTTTTAGTCACTATCAATGGCCTTGCAGCAGCTGTAGGGCCATCAGTCCCCCCCCCCCCCCCCCCCCCTTTATATGCTGACGATTTCTGCCTTTGCTTCAGTTCCTCAACCATTGGTGTTGCTGAACGCCGCCTACAGGGAGCCATTCGGACTGCGCAGTCGTTGGCTCTCGCCCATGGGTTTCACTTCTCTGCTGACAAGACCTGTGTTTTGCACTTCTGACAGTGAAGGACAGTCCATCCTTATCCTGCACTTTTTCTTGATGGACATCCACTACAGGTAGTCAAAACGTATCACTTTTTGGGACACTTTTTGACTTCCAGCTAACGTGGCTCCCCCACATTCATCAGCTTAAGAGAAAGTGCTGGTGGCATCTTAATGCCCTCCGCTGCCTGAGAAACACCACTTGGCATCAGATTGCTCTACGTTCCTGTGGCTCTACAAAGCCCTAGTTCAGCCATGACTTGACTATGGGAGTGTAGTGTACGGTTCGTCAGCGCCCTTGGCATTGAAGTTGCTCGATCCTTTGAACCACTGCTGGGTTCATGTAGCGACAGGCACTTTTCGAACAAATCCAGAGGCCAGTCTACTAGTGGAGGCTAAAGTCCCTGCATCACATGTCAGGCGCCGCCAACTATGCAGCGCACGTCTATAGTTCACCTCAGCATCCGAATTACCATCTTTTATTCCCGAACGCGGTGGTTCCTCTCCCGGAATGGCAACCTCAGTCAAGGATCTCCCTATTGTCTGAACTCGAGTCCTTTCCTTTACAGCATCTCGTGCAGGTCCATAAACAATTGGGCTTGGCTGGAACTACGGCTGAACCTATCGCGTTTCCATAAGGACTCCGTCCCTCCTGACGGCTTGCTGGTTGATGGTCACACTGGCTTTGCCTGTGCTCACTCAGCACATATCAAACAGCGCTCCTTGCCGGATGGCTGCAGTGTCATCACTGCTGAGCTGGTGGCCATCTCTCGTGCCCTCTCCTGGTGTGTCCTACCTGGTCTGTAGTGATTCGTTGAGTGGTTTACAGGTCATCGATCAGTACTACCCACCCCATCCTCTGGTAGCAACTATCCAGGAGTCAGTTTGTGCCCTCGAATGGTCTGGTCATTCGGTGGTCTTTGTATGGACCCCGGGGCATGTCGGAATTCCAGGAAATGAGCTTGTTGGCAGGTTGGCAAAACAGGCCACTCGTAAGCCACTTCTGGAAATCGGTATACTCAAACCTGACATCCAATCGATTTTACACGGCAAAGTTTTCGGGATTTGGGATGCTGAATGGCGCAACGTAGTTATGTCCAGTAAACTCTGCGCCATCGAGGAGAGCACACAAGAGTGGAAGTCTTCTTTGCGGGCTTCTCGCAGGGACTCTGTGGTCCTCTGCCACCTTCACATTGGCCACACTTGGCTGATGCGTGGTTATCTTTTCTGGCGTGAGGCCCCACCATGTTGTCGCTGTGGTTCCCGTCTGACAGTGGTCCACATTTTGTTGGACTGACCACATGTAGCCATTCTGTGGCAGAATTTTAATCTTCCTGTCGCACTTCCTTCGATTTTAGGAGTCGATGCTGCCATGGCTAACTTGGTTTTATGTTTTGTGCGTGGATGCCGGTTTTTATTCTTCGGTTTAAGTTTTGGTTCCTGTCTCTTGCCTCCCAGTGTTCTCTACCCTATTAGTTTTAGGTTAGAGATTTTAATGTGTTGCAGAGTGGCTGGCTCATCCTTTTTTGTCCTCGTGATTGGCCAGTCCAGGACATCTGCTCTCCTGTTTTAAGCTCTTCTGCCTGTTTCTTGCGTGTCTGTGCTTTTCTTGTCTTCTGTTGACCCCAGTGTGTTCAGCATCGTGTTTGGTTTTTTTATTCATCCATCTAGAATTCCTGTTGTGTGTACTGTTTGTTTTCCGTTTTATCCCACGGACTTGGTTCAGTGGAACAAGGGACTGATGACCACGCAGTTTGGTACCTTTAAAAATCAAACCAACCTACCTCCACTTTTCGTCCAAATTCTTCTTGTCTGCTTCGAACATCCTGAGGCAGGATTCTCGCTGCAGGCAAAATGATGAACAGACGGGTGTGCGTGATGTAAAAATATAAATACACTTAGCCTTCCTGATAACTTTTACAACAGTTTTTAATATAAGGTTGGAATACACATTTTTAAACAATGGTCACAGAACATCATGGCTGTCGACCAGTTTCTCGCCTATGCACTGTGTCCACGAGAATAATCTGATTTGATCCAGATGTATAAGGCTTTTGAAGATTTAGTCTGGGTTCGACAATTTAAGTGATGGCAGGCCTACCCCAGCGACATGTCAATTAGTTATGCAAGAATGGCACTTGGGTAAGTGTAATCCACAACAATATATGAATCATATATCTAAAAACAAAGATGATGTAACTTACCAAATGAAAGTGTTGGTATGTTGATAGAGGCACTAACAAACACAAACACACACACAAAATTCAAGCCTTCGCAACCCATGGTTGCTTCTTCAGGAAAGAGGGAAGGAGAGGGAAAGACAAAAGGATGTGGGTTTTAAGGGAGAGGGTAAGGAGTCATTCCAATCCCAGGAGTGGAATCACTTACCTCAGGGGAAAAAAGGCACAGGTATATACGCGCACGCACACATGCGCGCGTCCGCACACACACACACACACACACACACACACACACACACACACACACACACACACACACACACATCCATCTGCACATAGGACACAGGCAGACAGAATAATAATCCAACTGACTGTTAAAACTATAACCAACTGTCACAATTGTTATCATTTCATACTGGTTTCATTGAAAAGAATGAATAAATAGTCTGATCAACTGAATGATTGTTTTCATTCAATTATTTTCATTCAATTACTTAGACAGACTGGTTTCACTCAAAACAGTGGATGAGTAGTCCAGCCAACTGGATCGATTGTTTTCATTCAGTTGCTCTCACAGACTAGTTTCACTCAAAAGAATGAGTGAATAGTTCAACTGATACATAAAACTACAACCGAATGAGTCAATTGTTTTCCAACAACCGAATGAATTGATTGTTTTCATTTAGTTGTTTCCATCACTGCACCTTAATATGTTACATTCATATTTATATGCCATATAGATTAAAAAAAAAAAATGTGTAGCCCCTGTCTGCCTGAACTTTTACTAGAGTAATGTGTTCATTAGAGTAAAATGTAAAAATCTGAAGTAAATTGGTCAAAAACGTTTCGAGGTTTTTGTTAACTTTAAACTAAGACTTGTATGTATGTAGTAGTATAGATGAGCAAGCACAGCTTACTGCCTAAAGCTTGCTCATTAGAAGTGGTGTCTTGACACCGTCTTTGGTTTCAACACACCACATAAAAGTATAGCTTGGCGCATTCCATGTCCCTGAAAGCTCTCCTTCACGATGGAATATACAAGAAAGATGTGTGACTGAGTGAAGTAGATATACTGGCAAATTTGTGATCTGTATGACACAAATGCTATCATTATGAAGTAGGATTTTAACTGCCTAGCAACTTAATATAAATACTGGAGTTATGCAGCATTTACATCCCCAAATCCGGATATTCTGATAAATTGTAGGAGAGGCTTTTACGTTATTTGTGAATATGTAGGGATTTTCAGTTTCTTGCGTCAAGTCCACTGGCAACCTTTGTGCCAAGAGTATAAAATTCCATTGCAAATGCATAGTCTGTGTCAAAATTATGTTTACACCTAGTGTTGTTGTTGTGAATTGCATAGTTCATCCTCAGTTTAGTTTTGTCATTAATCAGAAATTCCAATAAGGTGTTTATGTATTGGCATATATTTGTAAGTATTCCTAGGTCCCGAAAGAGGCTTCTGCAAGATGGTCTGTTATCAACTTTACACAATATTCTTACGGCATTCTCTGTGGAATTACCATTTTTTTGACTTCAGCTGTATCGCCTCAAAAGATTATGCCACAGTGGAGAACTGAGTAAAAGTGTGCAAAATATGCCAGTAGTCCTGTCTGCAGGACACGGAGAGAGACCTCTGAGTGCAACGCTGACAGAAATGAGCCTGTTTGTTAATTTATTTTTGTGGTGCATCATTCATTACATTACTGCTGCTGTTCAATTACTTTTGCATATATATGATTTCTGGTTAGAGTTTTCATATTATTTGTTATATGACAGCTGATTCGCAGGCAACACTGTTCCACAAAATTAGTAGAATAATGCTACTCTGGTGAATCGTATATCTTCAGTGCATTATTTTTCTTTCATAATTAGACATTGCTCAAGTTTCTACATTCATATGACTAGTCTGAGTCTCTCAAGCAAGCTGAAATAACTTTTTGACTCTTTTTCTTGTCTAATATGCAGCCCACTTAACAAGTGCTAAATTAATGACTGTGCTTTTCCGTATTCAGTACATTACCATTTTAAATGTTGTGTGCTACTTCGTACACAACTGTAAGGAAAGGAAAGCTCGACAGAACCAGAAACTATTAGCCAACAACTTGACACTTTAAACATAAGATTTACTTAACTTACATTTTCCAAGTGTGTCAAGGCCCATTACAAATAATGCAGCAAGAAATAGAGTTCAACTCTCATTTCCAACAAGAATGAGACCCTATAGTAAAGCACGAATGGTGTTAAGCCACCGCTAGGTGGTGTTAGCGCAACTTCACATAGCGAAGCGGCTCCGAGTGCAAGTGGGCTGTAGAGCAGCTGCCGGCCATCCTGTATTTTGGTGGCAGAGGCCACTCGTAACCAGAGCCAGTGGAGATGTGTCCAGTGGGTGTGCAACATTGGGTCCAATGGATCCTCCATGACCAGTTTCAGCATCTATTGGAAACTTGCAATTCCATTGCCAATTTAAGATGCGGGTAGGGTGGTGTTGAAACATGATACCACATTCCTCCTCTCCACATCCTCCCTGCACATATCCCCCCTCCACATCCCTCCCCCCCACATCCCTCACTCTCCATATCCTTCTCCCCCCACCCCCCACATCCCTCCTTCCCACATCCCTTCCCCCACAAACCTCTTACCTCCTCACTGTGGTTGTGCGGTGTAGATGAATGAACAGTGATGGAGATGGGAGGGTTGGATGCAGGTGGCAATGAGGAGACAGGAACTGAAACTGAGGCGATACCGAGCCTGAACCTGCCTAGGAACACCAGCCGATAAACTGGGCAGAGGCACGCACCCAACATCCAGAGGTGGAGCAGCAAAGGAAGACGGAGGCATCTCGATGACTGCACAGGGTCTTCATACTCCATTGGCTCCGCTGCTGGCACGGAGCCCACAGGAGGAACAGGCAGTGATGACTGCTGTGGCCAGCTAGGCACAGAATCTGAAGGCACAGACAGCATCTGCAGCAGCATCACATAATTCACACGGGCAAATTCTATTTTGATCGTGTCTCGGCAATCCTCTCAGTCCCTACCATAGAAACGTAGAATGTCGTAAGAAAATGTGGAATGCTGCCGTGCTCTCAGTGCCTCTCTCCACCGTACAATCAGTAAAAGACCAAACTTTTAGTGTGATTCTTTCCCCTCTGGGTGGAGCGAGTGCCGCCTGGTGAGGCAGGTGCAGCAACTGAAGCGAGGTACGGTGGCACCCTCTGTGTAACACCACCGTAGCCAGTGGTCCGTTACGTGGCTGGGAGTCATTGGAAGACGAGAAGAGCAACAGAGCTTGATCTCAAGTGTGGGAGGCATCGAGTTTGTCCGTCTGTTGCTTAAAGTTCAGCTTCGCTGTTAGATTGTGGGTGGAACGATTGATATACCTTGTGGGGACAGCTGAAAATGTGGTTCCCGACCGGGACTCGAACCCAGTATCTCCTGCTTACAGGGCAGACGCTCTATCGAGTCACGGAGGACACAGCTGAATAGTGCAACTGCAGGGACCTATCTATTGCACGCTCCTCATGAGACCCACATTCCCAACTGTCCACAATCTACATACGTAATGTACCTAATAGATATTTGCCCATCCACTCATTACGAACTCTTACAGGAATTGTCACCTTAGTGTGTGCAAGTAATGACTGAATGGGCAAATATCCATTAGGTACACTTACGTATGTAGATTGTGGTCAGTTGGGAATGTGGGTCTCACGAGGAGCCTGCAATGGATAAGTCCCTGCAGTCGCGCTATTCACCTGTGTTCTCAGTAGCTCAGATGGATAGTGTGTCTGCCCTGTAAGCAGGAGATCCCGGGTTCGAGTCCCGGTCGGAGCATACATTTTCAGCTGTCCCCATCGAGGTATATCGACAACACCTGTCGACAGCTGAGGGTTTCGATTAATTATCATTTACTCTAGAGAAGCTGTACAGTCATCAATGGTATCTGTTCTTTTGAGAATAGTTACTATCTTCATATATAATGTAAAACTGTTTAGGCTCAGCAGTGACAAATTGAGGTCCTTTGTCAGTCATAACCACTTCAGGCAAACCCTTGAGGCAAAACATCGATGACAAAGCCTGGATTGTGGAATGAGTCATAATACAGTGCATAGGAACCACAAAGGGAAATTTGCTGAAAGCGTCAATTAGGATGAGCCGACATGTATTCCAGTAAGTACCTGTGAAATGCAAGTGCAATCATTGTCAAGCTGGTTGAGGTTTGGGCCATGCAAAGAACTGCTGAGACGGGGCTCACTGATGTTCATCACAGGCTTGTCACTGAGAAATCACCTGTTCAGTTTTCACATCCACACAGTGCCAAGTGCAGTTATGTCATGCCAGTTGCTTGGTGTGAACGACACCCTACCGACATTGTAGTAGCAAGTGAAGCACATCAGGCTGGAGAACCTGGTGTACCAAAGATGCGGCTGCTCATTATTGGTTCAAAGAAAATGACACCCTGGAGAACTGAAAGGGCATGCCGGCAAGCAAAATATTGGCAAACCACGGAGCTACGAGTCTGTCTCGCTGAACACAGCCAACCAGTGTGGGTGAAGTGCAACAGAATCTGCAAATCAGGATCTGCCGCTGTGGCCTGGGCAATTTCACAGTGATTAAGAAGAAAGCTATGCAGAACGTCTGTGTCTTGTGCATTGGTGTAGCAGCAAGAAGCAGAAGCCTCGAACGTGGTTCTTGGACGTCAGGGAAGTAAGAAAGAGCATTGGCATTCTTAGAAGTGGGCCGACACACAATCTCATATTTTAACTGAACAAAAGAGGGGCGTACCATAGCAGTTTCTTTGCTGTGTGAGTTGGGACTAACTGAGAAACGCTAAACAAAGATTGTAGAGGTTTATGGTCAATCACCAAGTAAACTTTTCTGCCAAAAAGATACTGGTGAAACTTTGTGACACCATAGACAATTGTGAGAGCCTCTTTTTCAGTTTGCGATTAATTACATTGAGCTTTGTACGACAACTTAGAAGCAGAGGCAATCGGCCTGTCAACAGCATCAAATTTAAGTGACAAACTGCACTGATGTTATAAGAGATAAGAGGAAGCATCTGCAGCAAAGACCAGAAGTTCAGCTGGATCACAGTGAGCAAAGCATCGATCACTAAGCAAACCGTCCTTCGACTTCTGAAAAGCAGACTGGCTCTCTTGTGTCCAAACAAAAGGAATGTTTTTCCTGTTCATGTGGTGCAAGGGAACTGTGACTTGAGCGGCATTAGGAATAAATCGAATGTAATAGGTAAGCTTCCCTATCACAGACTGCAATTCCCACATATTGCATGGTGATGGTCGGTATGGTAGTGAGCAAATGTGGTTGCAGTGGGTGAGCACTCTGGCTGTTAATTACATGTCCTAATTACTCAAGTTAAGGCTAAAAAAACACATATGTGTCTGTTACATTTGGGACCAGCTGCAGACAACACTTGAAGCAGAGTGCGAAGATTGCTAATGTGTTCTTCAGGAGTGTGACATGAGGCAATAATGTCATCTAAGTAATTTTAACAAAATGAAACTTCTGTCATCAGTTGCTCCAAAAAGTGCTGAAAAATGATGGGTGCAGAAGCAGTTTCAAAAATTTCAAGAGACCCGGATGAGTGTTAATGACAAAGACGTGGTTCGACTGCTGATCCGAGTAAGCATCACACAAATCAATTTTGGAAAAGTGACGTCCATTACATAATTTATCCGTCAGTTGTTCTGGGTGCGGCAAGGGATAACTTCAATCACTGTTTGAGAATTCAAAATTTTCTTAAAATCAGCACACAATTAGAGTCTGCCAGACAGCTTATTTAAAATAACAGGAGGGGCTGCCCACTGATTGACTGCAATGGTTGCTGTGACCCTTCTGTCTTGCAAAAGCAGTTAAGTCTCTGAGCCACCTGTTCTCAAAGAGCCTAAGGGGCAAGACGAGCTCTAACAAAATGAGGCTGTGCATTGCCCTTCATTGTGACAGGGGCATTAAAAGTTTCGGTTTTGCTTAAACTCTCAGAGAGAAAACCTGAAATTGTACACATATCTGAGGATCAAAGGAAGGAACAGAAAGTACATTGTCTGAATGCTTAACCAAAACAAATAAAAATAGTCCAGACCATAAATATTAGCTCTGTCTCTGGAGGAAATCACTTTAAATGTTCCCGTCTTCGTCAAATTTCAGAAAGTCGCAGGAAGGCTACGAGTGCCTAAGACGGGAATGTCTCGGCCATTACGTGGCGTCAGCATGTGGCACGGTGTGCACGTCGTAAGTTTGCCAACCAGCTGCGGTCGAGCTACGTCACTGAAGTTTCAGTGTCAAGTTGCAAATGGCTCGATCGTCCGGCAATAGTAAGATAGACAAAAAGTTTGTTGTCCTCAGGTAGCACTGCAGGTGAGTTAGAGGCTTTTCCCGAATGGCTATTACACTGTCGTTTTGCACTAACGACACTGCGGAGCTTCAGAAACACGCTACACACTGTAACTTAGGTTTATGTGAAGGATTAGCAAAAGAGTGTGCCTTATAAAACTGTAAGCGCACTGACTATACATGTCCCAGTTTGCCATAAAGAAAAGGAAGTCACTTCACACGAGGGCGAGATTGGTGAACACGCACCACATTAGAGTGAGGACACTTCACACCTCGTGCCAGATGCGACGTGTGTTTTCACGAGTGCCGTGGCTGTGGCCGGCCAGGCCCGCACGTGTCAGCTGCCAGTGAGGTGACGGGTACTACCTCGAAGCTGTCTGTCGCGCGTTCGTAGGTACGTAGATAGTCTAGAATATGCGGGACCAGTGGCAAGGAAAGGTATAGGTATTGAAGAATCTGTTTCTGAATTTGAAAATCAGCTACTTGCCCGTGATGGTATCACAACTCATTATATCATTGTAGGACTTGGCACAGTTCCACTCGAAATTACACTCTGTAGTCAAGGCCATCCACTGACGGTATATCTATCCTCGTTGCTTATGCAACCTAGACAATTTGTAATGGGCAGCTGCAACACGTGACCTGTTCTCATAATACATTGTAAGCCCACGCAATAGGTCCTCAGTTCTACCAACTAGGAGCACGACGTGAGAAACAGCATCGCACACAGCCGACAAATAGTCACTCGTGTGTGGCCGAGGTATGAGATAGTTTATCAGTATCTGGTATGTGTCGTGCTGCGATGTGTACATTGGACAGTGCAAAGTGCTCTATCCGGTATTCGTTCACCTCGTCAAACTCGAGAAATGGTGGCACGTAAGCAGGCGGTGGCACTGTCATAGGGTCCTGCGTGATACTGCTTTCGTCGGATCCGGCGTGTTGTTTCGAGTCGTCTGCACTGTGACGAAGTGATTCGTCAGTGCGAGCAGTTGCGCCGTTTGTTCACTCTGTAGCTGAATAAACTGACTTAAGTCAACTACTGCAGCACACGATTGCAGTTTAGTATCCGTATCAGATTAAACAGTGCACAAACACGAGACACTGAAAAGCAAAAATAGCCCAAAGAGAACAGAAAGGGCTGCAAAAGCAGCAGCTGCAGAACCTAGAACGTAAAGAGCAAAAGTAAGCCAGAGGCTGGGGACACGAAAGACGAGCAACTGAAAAGGAAAAACAGCTACCAAAAGGATGATAGAACAGGATGAAGTAAACTCGAAGAAGCCACACACAGGTATGTGTACTCGTCATCAGGTATGTTGTGTACAATTTTGTACCCAGTCATAAGGAGAGCTGGGCTGCAGAGTGGTGTGGCAGCTGTCATCGTAGGAAAGCTGGACGGGAGCAGAAATTATTAGTAAAGAAGTTAACAAAGTAAACAGGAGATTTGCATAACTTGTATTTCTCCAAGCATATGAAGACTCATTACAAATAATGCACAAGAAATAGTGTGGCTCTCAATGTCGACAAGGACGGGGCGCTCTGTACAAAAGCACGAGCGATGGGGTCAGAGCTGCAACTAGGTGGTATCTGCATAACTTGGCACCGCTGAGTGGCTCCGAGGGCGAGTGGGCCGAGCGGCTTCCGCCGGCCCTCTTGTATTGCGGTCGCAGAGGATACTCGAATGCCGGAGCTACTGCAGGCGTGGCTCGTTACGCGTGCACTATTGGGTCTGTTGCATTCTGCACGACCACTATCGGCGTATGATGGAAACTTTCAGTTGCATTGCGAACATGAAGATGCTGGAAGGGTGGTATCGATTTGTGATACCACATTAAATGGGAGTATTCTGTCGTTACATTTGACAATTATACACTTTTCAATATTGTTGTTGTTGTTGTTGTTGTTGTTGTCTTCAGTCCTGAGACTGGTTTGATGCAGCTCTCCATGCTACTCTATCCTGTGCAAGCTTCTTCATCTCCCAGTACCCACTGCAACCTACATCCTTCTGAATCTGCTTAGTGTATTCATCTCTTGGTCTCCCTCTACGATTTTTACCCTCCACGCTGCCCTCCAATACTAAATTGGTGATCCCTTGATGCCTCAGAACATGTCCTACCAACCGATCCCTTCTTCTTGTCAAGTTGTGCCACAAAATCCTCTTCTCCCCAATTCTGTTCAATACCTCCTCATTAGTTATGTGATCTACTTATTTAATCTTCAGCATTCTTCTGTACCACCACATTTCGAAAGCTTCTATTCTCTTCTTGCCCAAACTATTTTTCGTCCATGTTTCACTTCCATACATGGCTACACCCCATAGAAATACTTTCAGTAACGTCTTCCTGACACTTAAATCTATACTCGATGTTAACAAATTTCTCTTCTTCAGAAACGCTTTTCTTGCCATTGCCAATCTACATTTTGTATCCTCTCTACTTCTTCCATCATTAGTTATTTTGCTTCCCAAATAACAAAACACATTTACTACTATAAGCACCTCATTTCCTATTCAAATTCCCACAGCATCACCTGATTTAATTCGACTACATTCCATTATCCTCGTTTTGCTTTTGTCTATGTTCATCTTATATCCTCCTTTCAAGACACTGTCCAATCTGTTCAACTGCTCTTCCAGATCCTGTGCTGTCTCTGACAGAATTACAATGTCATCGGCGAAACTCAAAGTTTTTATTTCTTCTTCATGAATTTTAATTCCTATTCCAAATTTTTCTTTTGTTTCCTTTACTGCCTGCTCAATATACAGGTTGAATACCACCAAGGAGAGGCTACAACCCTATCTCACGCCCTTCCCAACCACTGCTCCCCTTCCATGCCCCTCGACTTTTATAACTGCCATCTGGTTTGTGTACAAATTGTAACTAGTCTTTCACTCCCCGTATTTACCTTCAAAATTTAAAAGAAATTATTCCAGTCAACGTTGTCAAAAGCTTTCTCTAAGTCTACCAATGCTAGAAATGTAGGTTTGCCTTTCCGTAATCTATTTTCTAATGTAAGTTGTAGGGTCAGTATTGCCTCACGTGTTCCAACATTTCTATGGAATCCAAACTGATCTTCCCCGAGGTCAACTTCTACCAGTTTTTCCATTCGTCTGTAAAGAATTCGCGTTAGTATTTTGCAGCCGTGCTTTTAAACTGATAGTTCAGTAATTTTCACATCTGTCAACACCTGCTTTCTTTGGGATTGTAATTATTATATTCTTCTTGAATTCTGAGGGTATTTCGCCTGTCTCGTACATCTTGCTCACTAACGTTTTGTTAGACCTGGCTCTCCCAAGGCTATCAGTAGTTCTAATGGGATGTTGTCTATTCCCGGGACCTTGTTTCGACTTAGGTCTCTGTGCTCTGTCAAACTCTTCACGCAGTATGATATCTCCTATTTCATCTTCATCTGCATTCGCTTCCATTTCTATAATATTGTCCTCAAGAACGTCACCCTTGTATAGACCCTCTATATACTCCTTCCACATTTCTGCTTTCCCCTCTTTGCTTAGAACTGGGTTTCTATCTGAGCTCTTGATATTCATGCAAGTGGTTCTCTTTTCTCCAAAGGTCTCTTTAATTTTACTGTAGGCAGTATCTATCTTACCCCTCGTGAGATAAGACTCTATATCCTTACATTTGTCATGTAGCCATCCCTGCTTAGCCATTTTGCACTTCCTGTCGACCTCATTTTTGAGATGTTTGTATTTCTTTTTGCCTTCTTCATTTATTGCATTTTTACATTTTCTCCTTTCATCAGTGAAATACAATATTTCTGCTGTTGCCCAAGGATTTCTACTAGCCCTCGTCTTTTTACCTACTTGATCCTCTGCTGCCTTCACTTCTTCATCCCTCAGGGCTACCCATTCTTCTGCTACTGTATTTCTTTCCTCCATTCCTGTCAATTGTTCCCTTATGCTCTCCCTAAACTCTGTACAACATCTGGTTTAGTCAGTTTATCCAGGTCCCATCTCTTTAAATTCCCGCCTTTTTGCAGTTTCTTCAGTTTTAATCTACAGTTCATAACCAATAGATTGTGGTCAGAGTCCACATCTGTCCCTGGAAATGTCTTACAGAGGGTGTATACGACCCGGGACAACCGCGAGATCCGGGAAAAACCCGGGAATTTTTTCATCCGGGAGAAAACCGGGAAAAACCCGGGATTTTTTTGGAATTCCGGGAATTTTTCATTGTTTTAGTTTTCAGTTAAATTTTTGAAATTTTCACTGGTAAGAACCGATGCTCGATCAAAGTATACTACTGCAGAATAATACTTCAACAATAAAAAACAAACCAGAGAAATAAACGAAAATAACTTAATTTGCAAAGGAAATGACCCATATACAACAACGACACACAGTGCTCATGAGTGTGTCTGCCAACAGCAAAATATGTCAAAGGCTTTAGGAAGTCCCAACTGTTTACTTTAGATGCGTTTGAGAGTATCGAGCGGGCTCGTGCGCATGCGCAGTTGAGTAACGTTTGAGATTTCTATAGGAATGTGGCCGTTGGCTGTGCAAGCAGTCGCAGCAAGCAGCTAGATGCTACCGGGAAAAGGGGGCGCCAAATTCATATTCTTGATGAAAAGAACTTCTTTGACAAAGCGACTAGCATCCAGCGCACGTGTGTCCATCGATTATTCAAATAATTTTGAAACGCTTCCCTGTTAGTTTTTGAACACATCTTAAGTTGATTTCTGAATGAATCATAAGTTGATTTTTGAATGCGTGATGTATCTGTCAGGAGAATCCTCGTCGCATCTGGAAATAAACTTTCCTCAGACAAAAGGGGACGCGGCTATACGAGCTGAGCGGAGTCAAGCCGAACGGATGAATGCCAATCGCTGTCTGATTATGTGATTTATTGGGTTTGCGAATGATCAGCGTTGTTATAATTACTAGCAAAATCTATAGGTCCAGACTACCAGAATGGAAATAAACGACTGACAGGAATAACAGGTGAGAAAGATGACGTACTTCTCGGTGTATCCAAGAAAATAAAATTTTGACAGAAAATTTGTGGCCAGATCGCTATACTAGAAAGGACCAGTTGTATAGCCCCCGGCTAGCAGCCGCTTCAGTTCTGTTTGGAAGTAAAGCGGAAAACGTGTTGTACGAACACGTAATAGCGCCTAATCGGAAAATAATCGCGGGGTAACTAAACCTATGATTGTGTCAGGGTTAGTGAAGTTAATGGGCGAACGGATTTTGACAATGGCAGGAATAGCTACAGAATTGGTGATGACAAGATTGTTTGTTAGAAGGAGGAAGGAGATGAAACGGGGACGTCACACAAATTATGGAAGAATAAGACGATGCCAAATTTATATAAAAATTTCGTAATACTACTTTTCGATTTCATGCTTGAGAAGCTGGTTCGTATGAATCAAATGTGAAACTATTTCCTAACATAAAGTTTTTTGCTTGTAATGCTTTATAAAGAGGCGTGGCACTGCACTTTGGCACACTTAAGACCAAATAACATGTCTTAACATGTCCTCGAACACATATGTGTTATGTTTCAGATTTTGCAGAAAGATATGCGTTACAAGATGAACATATTTTAGAAAATTCGATTTTTTTCAGTATTGACTCGGTTCGCAAATATCGTAGATCCGGGGCAGATGCGCAGAGCAGTCTGAGATATAGTGGATAGTTTCTAGGTGACCCGTGTTTACCCCTCGTTTACTCTCACGTCAAATGAAAACAAAACGGATATCTGTGTACAGGTGCTATCAAGTGAATGAAAATGCATTCACATAATTACGGAAGGCTAAAATATGTCATTAGTTTCAGATTTGATTTTATTTCCACTTCTCTGACAGCCAAGCGTTAATCGCCTTGCGGAACAATGAAGTTATTTTTGTCTATTTGCTAAAGAAATTTGACTTTTATAAACTTTTTCCGCAGAGGCAGTCAATGTATTTCAAACGAAATGTTTAATTCCACGGTACTGGCTATTTTCAACTTTTCGCTGTATTTCAAGTGCACGTTTTCATCTTCTAGCACATATGGCATTTTGCCATAATAAAGAAACAAACATGATACAATACAGTACGGGTGCTCACAGAAAATTTAAATCCCGGAAACCACACTGAAAAGCTTAATATCAGGTCGACGTCTACTTCATTGGGAATCTGGACATACAGATGTGCACTTTAAATGTGCACATTTTAGTATGGTTCACGAAATTCCGATGCTCTTGGAGTATCCTCTGATGTCTTGTTTGTTTTGTGACATACGGGCTTCCTACGTCATGATAGCTGGGCAAGCGCGGTGTCGCCTGTGATTTGCGCTCTCTGGCAACTGCTGAAACGAACCTATTTCTAACAGGTCGCGGGAAAATATTGCGAATGGTTGTTTGAAAAGAGTTACTTTCAAAGTAAATATCCTTTTACGTTAGTTGAATTATGTGCGAGAATGTACCACGAATTTATTAAATCACAGAGCGTTTGACTCTCATTTAAAAATCGACTCTTTGATGACGAGCCATTTAGAAGAATTTCTAACCCTTAAGATCAGACATTTTTCTGGCACATTCGTGTGATATATTCTAAGTGTAACATGCGAATAAAAGATCAACATTATATGCGAAAGCTTAGCTTCTCTTGCAGCTTATTAACATTAGAGACCAATATTATATGTGATAACTTTCCTTTTATGTTAACAACACTATGTATATTAATTTAAACTATTAACTTTCCCTGTTTTGTGTTTGTGCTACTCAACAGTGATGTTGCTGTTGGTTGACTACATCACGTGTCCTATGCTCTGAATATCCACTGACATCGGCTGGCGAGATCACGTGACATGACCTATGACTGGCTTACAATGTCGCATCGCAATCTCGATTTCAATGATTCGGAAAGTAACATGCGGTATTTGGTAGAATTCCAATGTATACTTTCGTAGTACGAAAATACGCAGCGTACATGTTGCTGCACATCTAAGATATTGCCAAAACGTGTGTATTTTCCTGAGTTTCGTTTTCAAAAGTTCCGGGAGATTCTACCCCTATGTATAAATCCATAACCATTCAAAGGATTGATAACGGAAAATATACTGTCACATAACAAAACGCTTGTTTTCACCCGGGAGAAAGTGTATTTTTAACCGGGAAATCCGGGAATATTTTTTCATTGTCCACGTATACACCCTGTTACAATAATAAAAAAAAAAATGGTTCAAGTGGCTCTGAGCACTATGGGACTTAACATCTGAGGTCATCAGTCCCCTAGACTTAGAATTACTTAAACCTAACTAACCTAAGGACATCACACACACCCATGCCCGAGGCAGGATTCGAACCTGCGACCGTAGCACCAGTGCAGTTCTCGACTGAAGCGCCTAGAACCGCTCGGCAACACTGGCCGGCTACAATTTAAAACCTGGTTCCCAAATCTCTGTCTTACCATTATATAATCTATCTGATACCTTTTAGTATCTCCAGGATTCCTCCATGTATACGACCTTCTTTTATGATTCTTGAACCAAGTGTTAGCTATGATTAAGTTATGCACTGTGGAAAATTCTACCAGCCGGCTTCCTCTTTCATTTCTTACCCCCAGTCCATATTCACCTACTATGTTTCCTTCTCTCCCATTTCCTACTCTCGAATTCGAGTCATCCATGACTATTAAATTTTCGTCTCCCTTCAGTACCTGAATAATTTCTTTTATCTCATCATACATTTCATCAATTTCTTCATCATCTGCAGAGCTAGTTGGCAAATAAACTTGTGCTGCTGTAGTAGACATGGGCTTCGTGTCTATCTTGGCCACAATAATGCGTTCACTATGCTGTTTGTAGTAGCTTACCCACACTCCTATTTTCGTATTCATTATTAAACCCACACCTGCATTTCAATATTAGTCTTTTGTTATACTTGCTTCTGTTCTGTATTTCATCTATCCATGTTCCCTCCCCCGTTTTACTTGTGTGCATCTTTCAGACATATCATGTTCAACATTGCTTTAGCTGTGTTGTCTTTCTGTAGGTGTGTTACCACATCAGCAGCAACACATTCCAAAATATGTATACACCCTTCAAACAGTGCGTTCAACAGTCTCTTCTTTACATGCAGTATAAGCAAAACCATTAACATTGTTCTGGTTCCTTGAACTCATTTGAAAAGTGTTAATGTTGAAAACATACTCAGCGAGGCATTATACACTGAAGCACCAAAGAAACTGGTATAGGTATGCGTATTCAAATACACAGATGTGTAAACAGGCAGAAGATGGCACTGTTGTCGGCAGTGCTTATATAATACAAGTGTCTGGCGCAGTTGTTAGATCGTTTGCTGCTGCTACAATGACAGGTTACCAATATTTTAAGTGAGTTTGAACATGCTTTTATAGATGGCACAGAAGCAATGGGACGCAGCATCTCTGAGGTAGCAGTGAAGTGGGGATTTTCCTCGTACGATCATTTCATGAGTGTACTGTAAATATGTGGAATCCAGTGAAACATCAAATCTCTGACATTGCTGTGGCCGGAAAAAGATCATGCAAGAATGGGACCATTGTCGACTGAAGAGAATCGTTCAGTGTGACAGAAGTGCAGCCCTTCCACAAATGGTTGCAAGTTCAGTGCTGGGCCATCAGCAAGTGTCAGTGTGCGAACCATTCAATGAAACATCATCAGTATAGGCTTTCGGAGCTGAAGGTCCACTCATTTACCCTCGATGACTGTACGACACGAAGCTTTATGGCTCACCTGGGCCCGTTAACACTGACTTTGGACAGTTGATGACTGGAAGCATGTTTCCCGGTTGGACGAGTCTTGTTTCAAATGTATTGAGCGGATGGACGTGTACGGGTATGGATACAATCTCATGAATCAATGAACCATGCAAGTCAGCAGGAGACGGTTGATGCTGGTGGAGGCCTTGTAATAGTGTGGGAATGTGCAGTTGGAGTGACATGGGACCTCTGATACATCTAGATATAACTCGGTGGCATGTACGTAAGCATCCACTCTGATCACCTACATCCATTCATACCCATTGTGCAGTCTGACAGACTTGGATAATTCCAGCAGGACAATGTGACACCCTCCATGTCCAGAATTGCTACAGAGTGGCTCCAGGAACAATTTTCTGAGTTTAAATACTTCTGCTGGCCACCTAACTCCCCAGACATGAACCTTATTGAGTATATCTGGAATGCCTTGTAATGTGCTGTTCAGAAGAAATCTCCACCCCCTTGTACTCTTACAGATCTATGGACAGCCCTGCAGGATTCATGGTGTCAGTTCCCTCCTGCACTACTTCACACATTGGACGAGTCCATGTCACGTCATGTTGTGATAATTCTGCTTGCTCGCAGACACCCTACACAATGTTAGGCAGGTGTTCCAATTTCTTTGGCACTTCATTGTATGATGATACATTACTGCTGAAAGTGATAGAAAAGGAATTCATCAAATGCTTCATGAGTGAGTTTTTTCATTCCCTGCTAATTATTGTTGGAGTGCCTGCAACATTAAGGCCGTGGCTGAATAGTTATTCCAGTTTTGGAAACACAAGGAACACCTTACCCAGTTAAGTGGCTTTCTTACCAATGGATGCAATATTGTTTCAGAATTGAGATAAAATTTCACATTTCACCTACCTTCATTTGAAGAAATAAAGGTAAACCATTTACCATATAGGTGAGGTCTAGAGTGGATAAAAGTGAAGAAGAGTGGAAAGCTTGCTAAGCTTTTGGATAAATGTATTTTGTCAGAGCTAATGAAACACACGTGTGTGACTACATTGTCTTTACCAGAAAGTTTTAAAATTAAGTCTTCAAGTGTTCTCTTCTTGCCACTCTGTCTTTGTGGGTTGAACAGTGCACTGTGGATGAATTTGTTTGTTTTTAATTTTTGTAGGTGAGGATGCAGATGAAGAAACAGATCTTTCTCAAAACCCTTATGCTGCTGCACCAAATGAAGATCTGTATATTGATGATCCTAAGAAGACCTTACGTGGATGGTTTGAAAGAGAAGGATATGACTTGGAGTACAATGTGGAAGAGAAAGGGTTTGGACAGTTCCTGTGCACAGTGGAGTAAGTAACAATGAAGTTCTTATGTTCTGTTTATATTTACATAATTAATAAACATGTGACATAAAGTAACATAGCAGGTTAGTGACCACTCTTGTAAATATGCATAGATCTGTAATTAAGCTGGCTGATTGGGTCGCATCAGTGTCATGCAGCAGGTGAAGAATGACTTTATTGATCTCAGAGTACACACAACGCGTTTTGGAATTGTTTCTATCTTCAGAAATCTAAAATAGATGAATTGGTATAAAAAACTACATAAATTTTTTATAACAACAGAAATAATCAATTGTTTTGACTATAAAAGTAAACAGATATATGAAAAACCTCCTTATCAAGCAGGCAGGAGAAAACACACAGAAAGGTTTAACTTTTACTTGCAAATGTCAAACTACACTATTAACCGCTTTTAATTTTCCAGAATGAGATTTTCACTCTGCAGTGGAGTGTGCGCTGATATGAAACTTCCTGGCAGATTAAAACTTTGTGCCTGACCGAGACTCGAACTCGTGACCTTTGCCTTTTGCGTAACTTTCTGTAAAGTTTGGAAGGTAGGAGACGAGATACTGGCAGAAGTAAAGCTGTGAGACCGGGCGTGAGTCGTGTTTTGGTAGAGCACTTGCCTGCGAAAGACCAAGGTCCCGAGTTCAAGTCTCGGTCGGGCACACAGTTTTAATCTGCCAGACTTTTAATTTTGCCGTCATATGTAATTTCTTATCCTAGTATATATGACACAGCACCACCATGTTTACCTTGCTGCCACCAAGTTGCAACTTTGTCTTTCTATATCAGTTTTATGGGGGCTCGCTTAGAAGCTTGTCATCTCATGTTACACACACAACTGGTAACACTCAGTTGTCCTTGTGCAATGTTATATCAAATGTAATTTCCTCTCATAGTACATGACAAAATTAAAAGTGGTACCCATATGTTGTATTCATCAGAACATATAAATACAGATGCTTATAATATAATGGAAGCACCTGAAAAATAATACTACATAGGATCATGTTCATAACTTTGGCCTGTCACAAGCTGGTATAATTCAGTTCATGAGCGATTTCCAAAGGTGATTTTTACCATTTATGATGCAAACTAATTCTTATCTCCATGAACAAAAGGGAATGTAAGTGAATTTTTACCACTTTAAGTTGGATCGAACCTGAAATAATGTACTGTAGTCACGGAGAATATATTATCATAGATTTTATTCTTGCACTGTGGATATACCATATTGTCAAAATCGCTTCAAATTCTGCCATATTGCTGCTGCCTTCAGCAGCAATATGTATGGAAAGGTAGAACAGTAATCCATCACCACCTTGTCGATAGAGGTGAAGACTCAACAGCTGCTGAAAGAATCACTGGAGTCTATAACAGCACCTACCCTATTTAAATAAATAAAAGTTCTTGTCTTGTGTTTCCAATGTGTATGCCCAGAAAAAGATAAGAGGGTAGAACTAATTTATAAAAGAGTGTAACGGTGAGTTACTGTGTGTTATATTTTTATTAATGTGAAGTGCTTAATATTTTTATGCCTTTATTTATAACTATTTCTTTAGTAGTTTCAATCTTAGCAGAAATATGTAACTAAGTCACTTCTGCAGTATTTCTATTTTACAAGATTTTGTTTTAAGATCCTGTTTTCTTTTTTCGAAATTCATAATTCTCAGCCTACCCTACAGAAGTAACTTCTGCAGTATTTCTATTTTACAAGATTTTGTTTTAAGATCCTGTTTTCTTTTTTCAAAATTCATAATTCTCAGCCTACCCTACAGAAATTGCCACACTTTGCTATCAAGGGGCAACAGTTTGGATGGGTCATTGATCTGGCCTTGTAACATTAGTCAATGTGTCCTCTCTACACTGGAGATACGAATAGCTATTATATTTTCTGAGTGTGTGCAGCTCTACTGTATAGCTCAGTGATAATGGCACCCTCATGGATAAAATATTCTGATCTCCAGGCAGGGACTAGTCGAGAGGATGTTGTCATCACGAGAAACAAAACTGGCACTGTGTGGGTTAGAGTGTAGAATGTCAGATCTCTTACTTGGGTAGGTAAGTTAGAGAATGCAAAATGAGAGGGACATGTTGAATTTAGATATACTGGTAAGAAGTGAAGTGAAGTGGCAGGAAGAACAGTACTTCTGGTCAGGTCAGTACAGGAGTATGAATAATAATGAGTGAGAAGGTGAGCTACTATTTGCAGCACAGTGATCACGTGTGTGTGTGTGTGTGTGTGTGTGTGTGTGTGTGTGTGTAAGGAGATGCAAATTTAACTATGATTGGACTGGACAAGAAGGAAAAGAATTACTGGGGGAAATGAAAGAAGGGGAAAGCCACATGGTACAATAGGTACTGAACAAAATCAAACTGTTATTAACACTTGTTTTTAAAATTGTGAAAGAATGTTGTGTATGTGGAAGACCGGGAGACATTTGTAGGTTTCAGAAATTTATGGAATAGTAAGACAGATTCAGTAATCAGGTTTTGAGCTGTGAAACCTTTCCAAGGAAAATATGCACTTGCACGATACTTTATTGATACTGAACTGCATTTGAAAACTGAAAAATTTTCTGAAAGATATGATCTTAAGGAAATGGAACTTGTATGAATTAAAAGAATCGGGCCTTTGCTGAAAAATACACACACACACACACACACACACACACACACGACCAAAGTCTCTGCGATTTGAAGCCGGACTATGAGCAGCAGTGCATGTCAAGAGAGGCAAGGGGGTAAGGAGGAGGCGGGGTGGGGAAGGGGAGGGATAGCTGGGTAGGGCTGGGGGACACTGAAGTGCTGCTGTGGGAGCATGCTGCAGAGAGGGCAGGACAGCTAGGTGCAGTCACGAAGAGAGAGATGGGTAGCGGAAAAGGATGGAACAGAGGACTGTGTAGTGCTGAAATGGGAACAGGGAAGGGACTCGACGGGTAAGGACGACGACTATCGAAGGTTGAGGCTGGGAGGGTTAAGGGAACATATGATATATTGCAGGAAGAGTTCCCCGTTTGTGGGAAGGTTCCAGATGGCACGGGCTGTGAAGCAGTAATTGAAATGAAGAATATCATGTAGGGTAGTGTACCCAGCAACAGGATGGTCCTGTTGTTTCTCGGTCACAGTTTGTTGCTAGCCATTTATGTGGACAGACAGCGTGTCGGTTGCCGTGTCCACTTAGCATGTGGCACAGTGGTTTCAGCTTAACTTCTAGATACCGTAACTGATTTCACAAGTAGCCCTGCCTTTGGTGGGATAGATGATGCAAGTGACTGGACTGGAGTAGGTGGTGGTGGGAGAATGTATGGGACAGATGTTGCATCTTGGTCTATTACAGGGTACCGGTATTCAGATATTAATGTGAGGACTTTTGAAAGTGTCGTGTGCTGTTAGTTGCGAATCTGGGCGTACAGCGTGTGCATATCAGCATTTGCGGACTATTTAGATTCCTCCAGGCTAGGAACCTTTTAAATAGACCATCATCCATCACCATCCTAATCCTTGGATATAGAGTGAAGGTGAAATACGAGAGTCTTGGACTTATTTCATTTACCTAGTACTAATCAGTGAAGGTTTTACAGAACCAAAGCTATTCAGCAGTAAGTCAGCACCATCTAGTGGAAAGCGTAGGCATTAACTAACACGCAAACTGAAGTGAATGTTTACGTATTTTACGGACTGCTTAATATGAACTTATGTGACTGTTTGACGTCCCCACTCCCTCCGAAAGATGGCACAGGCTGTCTTAATCATAAAAGGGGAGAGTTTTGGCTGGGCAAATTACTAAATAAAAGCGATATTTACAAGTCTTGGAGTAATAGCAAAACACAAGGCCCGCACCTCATCGGAGAGTTGTTGCTGTCACGTTGGGAAGTAAAGCCGGAAAACCTACTGACGATACGTATCTACGGGCAGACGTCGACGTGGAGTACCTTAAAAGGGAACCACAAGAGAGTTGGGGATGCTTCAGAGTGTCTAGACGTGAACCACTGCCCCAACAAACATCTCAATATAGGACAGTGACACTACTCATTATGCTAAGCCAACAACAGATTGCATGTATCTAACCATATTATGTTACCCCTTATTGAAAACCTTAATCGTAGATATGTTACTAATTGAAATTTAATCATAACAAATTGTACCAAGAACAGTGCGTTTTGGGTGGAGCTTCAGTGTGTCACTGCCTACTCTCATAATACGCAAGTTACAATAATTCTTATGCGATGAATATGATGTTTCTCACTATTTTATCAGAACTAATCACACAGTTAACAACAGGTTTTCCAGTGATTTTCAATTTTCTGGGGCTCAGAAACGGCATATATACATGTAGGATTGAAATGAATGTCAATATGGCGCCTCACAACTCTGTACTGAAGGGAGACGGCGTGCGTTTGACGTAGGTGGCGTTGTGCCATCTCATTGGTCAACGCTCAGACGCACGCCCAGAATATCTGGCATGCCAGATATTGCTCTGCAAGTTCGGAAAGACTCCCGAACGTGCTATTCCACACTATGACTTCAGAAACTCGGTATGCTCAACGCTCAATGTTCGGATGTACGGTCCGTGTGCCGACAGCTTAAGGGTGGTAGAAATGATTGAAACTATTTTACAGATTTGCTGCAGCTTTATTATTTGACGTCTCATCACACAGCTTTGCACACATAGAAAAACCCATTTTTTTTCTTTTGGCATAAACACTTAATCTTTCATGTAATACCAGACAAAAGTACCACATGGAGTGAGATTGGGAGAGTGTGGAGGTCACGACATGAACTGTTGATCATCTGGTGAAAAACATTGAGCTAATTTGCTGGTTTTACTGACATTTTAACCTCTTAGTGTCAAATATAAATTTATTAAATGTAGGAAGTCTTTTCATATGGTGTTTGTATGAGGCATAGCCTTTTACAGAAGCGAAATGAGGATGATAAGTATTTCAACAAGGAGAGAATAGATGCTTTCGAAATGTGTTGCTATAGAAGAGAGTTGAATATTAAATGGATAAATTGAGTAACTGACAGAGAGGTACAGAATCAAATTGGGGAAAAAAGAAATTTTTAGGACAGCTTGACTAAAAGAAGGGATCAGTTGATAGGGCACATTCTGAGGCAACAATAATTTGGGAACAAAGGAAGTGTGGAGGCATGGGGTTGTAGAGGGAGACCAGGGCTTGAATACAGTAAGAGGGTTCAGATGGATGTAGGTAGCCGTAGTTATGCACTGGATAGACTAGCATGTTTTTTGTATCAAACCAGTCTTCTGAAGAAGACCTCAACAAAGACAACAACAACAACAACAACAGTATATTAGAAATGTGGAGAGGCAATGACATTAATACATTTATGCACTGCTAAGGAATACTACAATCCCTTACACATCACTCACATAGGGATTGTGAGGATAGGATTAGAATAATTACTGCACATACAGAGGCATTCAAACAATCATTCTTTCTCCTCTCCGTATGTGAATGGAACGGGAAGAAGACCTAATAACTGGTACAGTGGGATATATCCTCTGTCGTGCACCTTACCATGGTTTTAAGAGTATGGATGTAGATGTAGATGGAGAAGGATGAAACCATATTTATTTTCATAATTGCCACCTTTTGATGTCAGGAGCCTTGCCATCCGCCCCCCCCCCCCCCCTCCATCCCCTTTTCTTTTTCTCCTATTTCAGTCTTTCTTGCAGTTCATGAACCATGATGCAGAGTCTGTTACTGAGTGTGCCAGAGTGCCATTAACAGTTTCACCTCTGAAAAAAACCCATACAAACTTATGAAAAAGTGCTCAGGTTGCATGATAGTTACTGTGTCTGCTCATTATAAGCAGGAAGTATGGGTTCGTGTACCGGCCTGTCACCACAGTTGTAGTGACAGATGGTTTTCTCAGATGGGCTCAGTTTAGGTTCACTCAATATTGGTGATTAACATGCCAAAGCATGAGACTGAAATTTCAATGGAACTCATTACTAACATAAATTGAAATCAGCAGACTTCTACACTAGAGCTACAAGATATTTGACTCATACTCTGAAATCTTTCAGTTTGCACTGAAAGTATAAAAGAGCCATCTATCATTGTGTAAACACATGTTGAGTAACATTTTAGGGCTTGTTTATGTTACTAAGTGGCTAAAATGGTCACCAGGTCCCAGTTGCAGGTTGTCTGACTGATGGTTTGGAGGAGCAACAGAGATTTTGTTTTCAGTATTTCATACACTTATTGACAGAATTAAAAAAAATTCAAATGCTGTTATAAGCTTGGCATTAAGAGGTATAATCTTATATTAAAGGTTTAAGACAATAATACAAGTATCAAAGTTAGAAACTGAACAGTGGAAAGTCCAGGATCAAATAATGACAGTATTATATCGAGGATAGTGTGCTACTTGCCATATAGAGGAGACATTGAGGAGCAGACAGGTACAACAAAAAGACTGCTACCCATTTGAGCGTTTGGCCAAAACCAACATAAAAACACAAGATCAAAGAGAAGATGTGAGGTGTGTGGGTGGAGAGTTGAGCTTTTGTGAAAGTGTGTGTATTTTCTAATTTAGGAGAAGGCCTTTGGCCAAAACCTCTAATGTATAGCAGTCATTTTGTTGTGCCTTTCTGCGACTCAGTATGCATATGCCTCGAGGCACGTAATGATGCACAAACTACTCGTGTTATATTTGTTCAGTATTTAAGAATGAGAGCACTTAGCAACTTCCAAAAACTTAAAACATAAATTCCAAACCCTCTCCAACTGAGAGCCTCACAGACTAATGAAAGGAAAACAGTTTATTGCTTACTATCTGCTCATTGTTCATGTGGTAGTACTTTAGCAGCGAGCGTGACATTTTAATTTATTGCAGTTTTGGTTCTGTCTTTTTTCATTACTCCATGGATGAATAATTCAAAACTAATACGAGGGTAATCCCAAAAGTAAGGCTTCCTATTTTTCTATAGGTATGTACACCTGTTTTTTTTCTAAAATGGTTTGCATCAGTTTACAGCTTTAACATTTAGCTATTTTTTGACACAATCACCATTTCTGTCGATGCATTTTTGTAGACGCTGTCGCAGTTTTTGTATGCCTGTGTCATACCAGCTTGCTGGCATGCTGTTCAGAAAGTTTTGAACCTCTTTTTTCACCTTGTCCTCGGAGCTGAATCACTGGGACCACAATTAACGCTGACAGGTATTGTGAGACTGAAAAAACTCAAACGGACAATTCAGAACTGGAGAAGAGGAATGTTGAGCAAGGGCGTACACATTCTCCATGACAACGCTCACCCACACATCGCTCAGCAAACTGTTGCTTTCTGCAACAGTTTCAATTGAACATAATCACCAACCTACCCTATAGTCCTGACTTGGCACCCTGTTCCATAGGTTAAAAGAACATTTGGCTGGAAAGCGATTCAGCTCCGACGACCAGGTGAAAGAAGAGGTTCATAACTTTCTGAACAGCATGGCAGCGAGCTGGTATGACATGGGCATACAAAAACTGCCGCAGCGTCTACAAAAATGCATCGACAGAAATGGTGATTATGCCAAAAAATAGCTAAATGTTCAAGCTGTAAACTGATGCAAACCATTTTAGAAAAAAAAAAAAAAAAAACAGGTGTACGTACTTATAGAAAAATAGGAGACCTTACTTTTGGGATTACCCTCGTAAAAGCAAAAGCCCAAGAGGAATAAGAATAATGCCAACTTATGCCCCAGAAGAAGGAAAAATGACAAATCCAAAAATAGTAGGCACATTACAAGAAAATGTATGTAATGAAAACAGAAGAACACTCAGGACATTTTGCTACCTTTAATCGTTTTAAAAATTACAAATAAGTTCTTTGGGAAGAAAGACACACAAATTTACCAGGTCAGCAAGAGGATATAGATCTATTGTAGATCATATAATAACTAGCTGGGGTACATGGCTTTTCCCAGAGAGTTGATATGAAATTGTGTGGTAGTTGGAATAAAAGGATAAACTTCAAAGTATGCGAGGTAAAAAATAGTTTTATTGAAAACATATTCTAAGTATTTACAATACTCGTTTATAAACAGCATTTTTCATTTTGTTATCTACAAATTGTTATGTACAAATTTTTCAAATTTCCTACTCAAGATCAAGCTATGTATAGTTGACTGTGAGAGAAGCAGGAGTCTTTGACGTTGATGTCGCAAATTTGAGTGCTTGTCCTTGCACTTTGTTCATTGTGAAACTGTAGGCTAATTTGATTGGAAATTTCAGTCCATTAAATTAGAATGGCAGTTCATTAGAGATCAGTGGTATTCCGGTGATAAATAGTTGCAAAGTACAAAGGACTTTGCACACTTCCAATCATAAGCTCAGCTTCAATGAGGTTATTTGATAGCTGTTTGACATTCATTTTTGTTCCATTACATACTTTTGGTGTGCTGAGATTTCTGAGTAGTATGATCGGAGATCCAGTTTTAAGTCAAA
Source organism: Schistocerca gregaria (assembly GCF_023897955.1). Lineage (NCBI taxonomy): Eukaryota > Metazoa > Arthropoda > Insecta > Orthoptera > Acrididae > Schistocerca > Schistocerca gregaria. The sequence goes on along the minus strand of NW_026061713.1, from coordinate 1,730,934 downwards.
GGAAGTGAAATAGCATTCCTGGTACTTGAATAGGGGCGGAAGGGGTTGGAAAACTGAATAAAAATTTGCTGCTTAAATAATTAAAAGGGAAAATTTGAAAGAATGTTTGAAAGAAATTGGAAGGTATACATATCCTGAGTTAAATTTAACTGGCACTAATGTAAACAGACCTTCAATATTCAATACATGTATTCAGCATTTAACATTCGTAAATTTACGTACATCCTTTTCTTGTTACTGCTATTGTGCATGGAGATTGGTGTGACAATACTGGTTCCAGATTGCTCCTCCTCTGCTCATGCGAATTCTTCTGGTCTGCTTCGATCCTCTTGATTTCAGGATTCTCGGTGCGACATGGAATAACAAACAGAATGTGATTGTGCGAATAAAGTTTGCTATCTTGATAACACCTTTTAATGTACAATTGGAATACACTTTTTTTTTATCTTGACGGAACTCGCAGTATGTCCACCCTCTAGCACTTATATATGAAAAGAATGAGGGAGAAAAGAAAAGAAAGAAAATAATAATAATAATAATAATAATAATAATAATAATATGTTGCATTATATACTTACAAAGAGATTAACAATTCTGTTGAGAAGTTCACACTTTATGCAATGTTTACCATTGTGCTGATCGATTTGTATATTCTCTCTTTGACTGGAATTTTCATTTGAATATTAAAGTTGAAAATATCAGCAATATTATTTTTAGTTGCCAACATTGCCCATTCAAATAGCCAGTCCAGATCAGTGCATATTGATATAGTTGTGAAAAATGTTTGGCTCAGTATGGTTGATGTGTTCATTTTAAGCAGTTTTTATGTTGCAAAAATCATTGTTGCACGCATTGAGACCAGTCGTCTGGTCAGTAGGATTTGTGCCTTTGTCTGTTAGTAAAAGATGTTGAACAAAATGTGCTGCTGTTCCATATTTCAATTGTTCAGCTCTCATATTTTTTGTTAGTTGCAGTACTTGTATGTGTGGCCAGAGATGTGATTTTGTAAAGCATGCATTGATCTCATATGTTGGTGTCGAATTGGGAATAACTGGAAGTGTTTGTCAAAAATCTCATGAGAGTATGTGTAGAGCTCCTACCATCATTTCAGAGTTTCCTTGCAAGTCTTGTAATGTTCTGTCCATGACATTGAATGATTTTTTATATGCCATTCTGCATACGTCCCAGAAGATACTTTTATTGTAGCTTGCTTTAGCAGCTCATCCTGTCCAAATGCTCTTGAGATTTTACAGTTCGGGAATTGTTCTTCGGCTATATCCAGCAGTGGTGGACAGTTCATCCTCCTCAGCTGCAACGCGGGATGATGCTAGTGCGAGTGCGATATGTTGTTTAGCACGTACTTCTGCCGGATATATATTTATTAGAAATGTTTTCCTGGTGCCAAATAAACAATTCCATGAGTGTTGTTTTCAATTTGATCCAGGACAGCATTGTAAATTTCCCTTCGATTGTTATTGAGGAGTGGATAGTTGTGAGCAATGTATTTAAGTAATTCATTGACATTGTAGCCTTTTTCCTTTGTAATTTCAAAGTTTGGTACACCGATATCATATCTTCATGATGCATGCATCCCAAGTTTTACTAAGATCTGGTTGTTTATTGCTAAACATTTATCTTCTAGGCAAATGAGTGTTTGATTGAAAATGTCATTGTTAAATTCGACGTACGGTTCAGGATGAGCTTTTCGGATTTGGTAATCGAGGGAAACACAGTCACTTGTGTGTAAGCAGTCTAATGTAATGGTGTCACTATGTTTTCTAAACAGGAACAAGAGTTGGATCAAGATTAAATGTGCCAGAGTTCGTACAGCACAACAGTGTCATCAAGGTCCTCAAGAGGTGTGCCGGGAATCGGCATTGCCGTACAGAACAGTGGCTGGCATGTTGGGTAAAGCCTTCAATGAAGGTCTGCAAACTGTGGCAGATGTGCATCGGGCAGGTTGTCCGAGCGTATCTGAAGAAGACGTGCGTGCTGTTGCCACGTTACTGGACAGTGATCGGCGCCGTACGATTTGTGAGCACGCCAACGAAACCAAATTAGTGCATGTGACTGTGCTTCACATCCTGAAGGAATGCCTGGGCATGTGAAAAATCTCATCACAATGGGTTCCACATGACTTGACGGAAATGCAGAAGTGGATGTGTTACATCGCTGTTCAGATGCACTTGGAATGCTATGAGCATGGAGGGGAGAGGCTTTCTTATGCCATATCTAACACTGGTTGAGATGTGGGCCACATTGTACGAGCCAAAACTGAAACACCAATCCAATGAATGGCGTCTTTATAGGTCGGCGCGAATGACGAAAGTGCGTCAGAGCCCCAGTGTGGTGAAAGTTATGGTGATTTTTGTGTATGACTGTGATGGTGTTGTCCTAATGCATTATGTTCCTCCACAGCAGACCGGCAATGCACATTTTTGTAGCATCATCTGCAACCAGCTGTGCGAAAGAAGCAGTGAAACTTTCTGCACAACCCACTAATCATTTTGCACAACAATGCACGGGCACATACAGCGCAAGCTGTGGCTGCTCTGTTCAGTCGATGGGACTGGGAAGTACTGTACCATCCACCATACTCCCCAGACTTCAGTCCTTGTGGCTTTGATTTAATTCCGAAGTTGAAAGAACCACTTCGTGGCATTCACTTCAGAACTGTTCCAGGGATTCGACAGGCAGTAGACCACTCCATTTGCACCTCAACAGAACAGGCTCTGCTAACGGTATACTTCACCTTCCACATCACTGGCAATAGGTTCTACACAATACTGGTGACTACTTTGAAGGGCAGTAACAGGTGCAAACATGTAACTCTTTTGTATCAGTTGTAAATAAATAGTTACCACTATTTAAGTTCCAACCCTCGTAGTAAAGTTTCTGCAAGTGGATCCTTTTGGCTGTTAATGTTGTGTTCTGAGGTGGTTCACTAGCAATTTTTCTGGTGCTGTCTTTTGTGAGGTAAACTCTCTGTCTATTCTTCAAATATACTTTTAGATGTTGCACAGTTGGTTCACATTTGTGTATGGGTAAACTGAAGAGCCGCTATGCTCCTTCATTACTGTTTATGTATCTTTCCATTTGCTACTGGAAGATCTTGTTGTTTCTGTTTTGTTGTTCACTGTCTTTGGCTGTTTGAGTTACTGACATGTCACTGTCTTTGTTCTCCTCCTTACAGACATATTTGATGGGTTTCACTGAATTGCAGTATCCTGTGTTCACATGTGCTTGGCACATTTTGCAAAGTAATGTGTTATATGGTGCTACCAATTGACTGTCTAGTTCCAGTTCACTGCCTTGTATTAATATTTTTGTTGTGAAGGCACCATTTTTGGATGATCATCTTCTGTATTTGGTATAGCCATCATCTCCGGTTTTTGTGTTCGTCAAATATGGTTTTGGGTATTTTTTTTGTACATTTTCCATCACTCATAGGTGATGAATTGGGGTTTAGTGGCTCGCTCAGTCCGTGAATCGTGTTTTTCACTATATTGTACAGTTTTGGATTTTCTTGTGGATTGGGAAACTCAGCTTGGATGATTTTGTCGAAATACGTGGGATGGATTCCATCGTGTAGCCATATGAGATTGTGTGAGTGAGGCAGTCCTTGTTTTTACCTTTCAGTTGTGTACGTCCAGCATCTAATGGTTCCAAAATGTTGTATTTTATGATGACTTCAATGAATGTTACTTGTTTTTGTCAGTAAACTCTGGCTATTATGGTGTGTCACTGCATGGGGGCTTGTCTGTTTTGTAGTTGTTCTTTGATTTCTGGCCACGATGGGCTGCCTATACATGTTATGTAAAAGTCACATTGTCCATATTTTCTTATGTAGGTCATGGCATCTTGAGTGTATTAGCACATGTGTCGGACTTCCTATGTATGATTAGGGTAAGATTACCAGTGTTCCAATGTTGTCAATGATTCAGTCATTTATGATTCTGTCTTGAAGGTGGATTTATTCTCGGTATGTAGTGTCTTCTGATTCAGTCTTATGTAAAGCATCTGTTCTGCTTCTTTTTTTTATATACATATATACCAGTAATTGTTGGAATAAATGGCAAATGTTGACAATGTGATTGTATGTTTCATTGTCTCTGATCATTAAACGGTAAGCATAGAACTCCTTGGAAGTGACTTTTTTGTTTGTTTCGAAGCCTATTTCAGGTTGGATTTGTTTCACATTAAAATTATATCTGCCTACTTCGTGCATAAATATTAATGGGTGGTGGAGGGCATTATATGAACGGTTTGTATGTATAGTCCTTCTCTTCTTAATTGTACAATTATATCACAGCTCGTATTTTCATTGTCCACAATTATGATGGCAACTTTATCTATCTGAGGTGCATTAAATCAATGTTAGTGTTCCCCAGGTGATGTTTTATTGGCTCCAGTGGCTTTATATTCATCTTAAGTCATACAGTCTAGTGCTGATTTGAATGTGTGAATCAATTGATTGTATTTGTGTTAGATCCCCTGTACACCTTGGACTACTACTTGTCTCAATCCACAGACATTTGTGCATTGTTGATCAATTTATGTCTCTCCGTTTCTAGTTAAATATACTTGCAGAAATTAACGTAATCGATTTAATTCCAGTTAGTGTTGACTGAAGTGACACTGAAAGAAGTCATTTGAAAGCAGGTATTCTATGCTTTTATATTTTGAAGAAAGTGTTGTGATTCTGGAGTTTCCCCGGTCATGTATTATAAAAGTTACTAAGGAGATGCTTGATGCTTCATGCGGTGGTAATCAAATTTTTCTATTCATGTCACAGAATCCTGGTGTTTCTCAATTGAATTCTTTTGCAAAACAGAATTGGCAGATTTTTTCCATTTTTCCGATTATGATGTATTTGTGTCTGTTTCATTCTTTTGTCAGGTTGTACTGCAATGCTTCATTTGTTAGGTTGTACTGTTTTTTGTCCTCATTCACATTTCTTGTAGTGTCACATTTTCGTGGCTGGCTTGAGTTTGCAGTCTTTTATTATAAGATTGTGTCACAATTCTTGATTCTTCAATCTGTTCATTTTGTTGTTCTACGTCTACATCTACATGACTACTCCGCAATTCACATCCAAGTGCTTGGCAGAGGGTTCATCGAACCACAATCATACTATCTCTCTACTATTCCACTCCCGAACAGCGAGCGGGAAAAACGAACACCTAAACCTTTCTGTTCGAGCTCTGATTTCTCTTATTTTATTTTGATGATCATTCCTTCCTATGTAGGTTGGGCTCAACAAAATATTTTCGCATTCGGAAGAGAAAGTTGGTGACTGAAATTTCGTAAAAAGCTCTCGCCGCGACGAAAAACGTCTATGCTGTAATGACTTCCATCCCAACTCGTGTATCATATCTGCCACACTCTCTCCCCTATAACGCGATAATACAAAACGAGCTGCCCTTCTTTGCACCCTCTCGATGTCCTCCGTCAATCCCACCTGGTAAGGATCCCACACCGCGCAGCAATATTCTAACAGAGGACGAACGAGTGTAGTGTAAGCTGTCTTTTTAGTGGATTTGTTGCATCTTCTAAGTGTCCTGCCAATGAAACGCAACCTTTGGCTCGCCTTCCCGACAATATTATCTATGTGGTCCTTCCAACTGAAGTTGTTCGTAATTTTAACACCCAGGTACTTAGTTGAATTGACAGCCTTGAGAATTGTACTATTTATCGAGTAATCGAATTCCAACGGATTTCTTTTGGAACTCATGTGGATCATCTCACACGTTTCGTTATTTAGCGTCAACTGCCACCTGACACACCATACAGCAATCTTTTCTAAATCGCTTTGCAGCTGATACTGGTCTTCGGATGACCTTACTAGACGTTGTTCATCGATTTCTCTGCTTCTCATGGTGCCCATTGTTCATTAGGAAGTTAAACATGTATTGTGCTCTTTGTCTGTTTAGATTTTTTGCTGTTCTTTTTGTTTTTGCTGTTTTGCTTCAGAACTGGCAAGATCTCCTCCTCTCGTCAAAAATATAAATCAAAACAACTTTTTACTAACAAGTACATGAGGTGCACTTTACAAACTTTACTTTCAATTTATGTTCAGTCGCTGTATCACTTTGACTACTCACACTTCACTGTGTGTTTTTATGCACCCACTGTACTACTTTTTCAGTTCCTCCCTTTGTCACTGATAAGAAACTGATGTTCCAACTCACGACGGGTCTTGCTTTATACACTCCTACCCTGGGTAGCCCCACCAGTGGAGAATTTCAGAACACGCCAAAAAGGCTTTGAATGGTACAAAATGTTCCAGAACATTCCTCAACATTCTGGAATGTTCCAAATTATTCACGAACATTCCAGAATATTGTGGATCATTGTGGAACATTCCAAAACATTTTCGAATGTTGTGGAATGCTCTCTAGTGTTCTAGAATGTTCTCGAATACTCTCAAATGTTCTGGAATGCTCTGGAAATTTCTGTAGGGCAAAATGTCCCAGGCCTTATCCTTCAAGTGATAACAGGAACCTTCTTCGTAGATGGGGGTAAAGTACTACCACATATTATGAGTCCTTTGATCGTACTGAGTCTCATTTCTGAATTTTAGTGGCGTGCCTATTGTACACTTACTTTTATAATAAATATTGATATTGATAAATGAATGATTTCCTGGACACATTAGAGGTATCAGAGTTTATCAAGGACTGGATACTGGATCAGATCACTTCTTGTTGGTGTCAATAATTGACGTCTACGCAAAATGGAGAAAACAAAAGAAAACAATTAAGGATAAAAAAGAAGAACAAGTTCTTATAGTTTGCCTGGAGATAGGAGTAAGAGAGATCTCCACCAAAAGCTGTTACAAAAAACATTAGCAAACTTTGAAACGGTAGAAGACTTGGAAGAGAAAAGGAAAAATTTGATAACAACCATATTAAATATAGCTAATGAGGTTCTGCGGAAGAAAAGGGAATACAGGAAATGCACAGGAGTAATGATTTATATGCCAGAGACGGGAAAAAAACCGAAGGAAAATAAGATGCTTTCAAGACCTACATAAATAATCCCAGTAATGAAAAGTATAATGAATAGAAACAGAAGAGAATGCGAATTGCATAACTTGAAAACTGTACGCATAATCATGACAATGCTTTATTAGCAGTGTGTAACATGATTTACATGGCAGACAAACTGTTACTTATAATGTGATGAAGTAACTCAACAGACAAGAAAACAATCATATACCTGTTAATAATGTGGGAGAGTATGAGTGGACAGTTTATTATAGAAGATTGTGGTATGATGACACACTAATTCAGATATTACCTGAACTAAATTACCCAAAAGGCCTGGATAATATTGATATGAGAGAACTGAAAGAAGCTATAAAAGCTACAAAATATACAAAAGCCATTGGTTTAGATGGTATTAACATGGAACTGTGAAAATATGAATGGTTATTCCTGCATCTAAGACTTCTTCACATCAATGTTGGGAAATAAGAAGGTACCAGATAACTGGCTGAGAGCCAAAGTAATATCTATCTTTAAAAAGGGCGATAAAAATAAATGTAGTAACCATTGAGGTATAACCCTCCTGGATACAGCCTTTAAATTATATGCCAAAATCCTGAATGCAAGACTTAAAAAATCATGGAAAAGTTAATATCTGAAGAACAGTCAGGTTTTAGAAAAGGACGATGAACTATTGACAGTGTTTTTACACTGCAACAAGTTATAGAAGAGAGACGAGAGTGCAATACAGAAATCCATCTTGCTTTTTTTTTTAATATTATTATTTTGAGAAAGCTTTTGATAAAATGAATAGGGAAAAGCTTTGGAATATCATGGCTGCACAAGGTTATCCATCCTCATAAATTCTATTAGGAGTTTATACACAAACACCGAAATTATTATAGGTAATGTAAATATAACAACAAAGCCAATGAACACAAACAAAGAAGAACTGTCTTCAGTATATGTATAGATGAAGTACCAGCAAATGGAAAATGTTGAACAATAGTGGAGTTCTTTTAGATCATGACACTAGGCTAAATGTAATTTTACATGCACATGATCTAACTCTGCTTACGCAGAATGAAGATGAGCTTCAAATGGAAGTCTGTAAGTTACAGCACATAGCCTAACATTGTCGGTAGTGGCATTTTAGAGCAGACCACTAATAAAATCTAAAATAGTCTTCAGTAATAAAATTGTGGCACAAATAAAACATTTTAAATATCTAGGATGTAATGTCACCTACAAATATAACCATAATGTGGACCAAAAATTAAATAAATTTAGTTCCATATGTGGAACCATCATAACACGTTTGCTGAATAAAGCCAAGAAATTTTTTGTAAAACAATAGCAGTACCAACCATTACTCACAGGTTTCAAGTCTGGTAACAAGAAGACACCAAGAAAGTAGAATACAGGCTCAAGCAATGATATTTCCGGAAAGACTGGAAGGCTATGCAACAGAAGATCAGAAAAGAAATGAAGATACAAGGAAACATTTAGGAATGTGTAACTGAAATCAGAAAATAAAAGAAAATAGGAGAAAATGGAAGGAGGATATAGACAGGATGGGTGGAGAAAGACTTCCAGCAAAGGATGTAAATTATAAGTGCTCTGGAAAAAAAAAAAATAAGATCATGCTGCAAGAAATGGGTACCGTAACAGGCAACTTGCCTTGAGGAGAGGGAGGAGGAGGAGAAGAAGAAGAAGAAGAAGGTGTGTGTGTGTGTGTGTGTGTGTGTGTGTGTGTGTGTGTGTTTAGTTTCATTCTGTTCCTTTAATTTTTCTATCTCTTTAAACTTTTGTTTTCATCCATTCCTTTTTCTTGAATATTCTTTGGTCATTGGACCTTTATTCTTTGTTTAACTGTATGACCTCGCACCACTACCACCAATGTAACTTACTGTTCCACATTTTCGTAATGTGCAGGGATGAAGAATTGACCTCACAAGGTAATGTGGTGTTTGCTATAAGACGCAAGCTGATGCGCCACACCGTGTCATTTTCCACCTACCTGGCATATCTACTGAGTCTTCCACTGACCATCACCTGGGGACGTACCAGATGGGGATTGACAAACCCCACATTGGTGTGTGTGTGTGTGTGTGTGTGTGTGTGTGTGTGTGTGTGTGTGTGTGTGTCAATCCCCATCTGGTACTTCCCCAGGTGGTGGATAGGGGAAGGACTCAGTAGATATGCCAGGTAGGTGGAAAATGACATGGTGTGGCGCATCAGCTTGTGTCTTATAGCAAACACCGCATTACCTTGTGAGGTCAATTCTTCATCCCTGCACATTACGAAAATGTGGAACGGTAAGTTACATTGGTGGTAGTAGTGTGAGGTCATACCGTTATACAAAGAATTAAGACCCTATGACCAAAGAATATGCAAGAAAATGGAATGGCTGAAAACAAAAGGTTAAAGAGATAGAAGAATTAAAGGAGCAGAATGAAATGAAGAAATTCTATCCTGCTGAGGGAAAGATGAGAAAAAATTTTCAATCCAAAAAAATGCATGCAAAAACAAAAACAGCAAAATAATAAGAGATGAACAAGAAATATTGCAGAGATGGGCAGAATACTTTGAAGATCTGTTAAAAAAAAAGTCGAATCAGGCTCCAAAAGGTACACAGGAACTGGAAGAGAACACAGAAACAAGAGAAATTGAAAGTTGTGAGACACATAATCCAACAATGCTAGAAGTGGAAACAGTGATAAACTAAAAAATAACACACCTCGTGAAGATGGGATCATGTCAGAAGTGATAAAATCAGGGGGCAACCTCTATTGATCTGCATCAAAAATGAGGATACACCAAAAAAAGGTAACAGAGGACAAGGTACAAGCTAGTATTGTTGTTGTTGTTGTGGTGGTGGTCTTCATTCCAGAGACTGGTTTGATGCAGCTCTCCATGCTACCATATCCTTTGCAAGCTTCTTCATCTCCATGTACCTGCTGCAACCTACATAATTCTGAACCTGCTTAGTGTATTCATCTCGTGGTCTCCCTCTACCATTTTTACCCTCGACACCCACTGCCCTCCAATACTAAATTGGTCAACCCTTGATGCCTCAGAACATGTCCTACCAACCGATCCCTTCTTTTAGTCAAGTAGTGCCACAAATTCCTCTTCTCCCAATTCTATTCAGTACCTTCTCATTAGTTACGTGATCCACCCATCTAATCTTCAGCTTTCTTCTGTAGCACCACATTTCGAAAGGTTCTGTTGTCTTCTTGTCTAAACTATTCCACATTTCACTTCCATATATGCACACACTCCATACAAATACGTTCAGAAACGACTTTTTGACACTTAAATCTATACTTTATGTTAACAAACTTCTCTTCTTCAGAAACACTTTCCTTGCCATTGCCAGTCTACATTTTATATCCTCTCTACTTTGACCATCATCAGTTATTTTGCTCCCCAAATAGCAAAACTCCTTTACTACTTTAAGTGTCTCATTTCCTAACCTAATTCCCTCAACATCACCTTATGTAATTCAACTACATTCCATTATTTTTGTTTTGCTTTTGTTGGTGTTTATCTTATATCCTCCTTCAAGACTTTGTCCATTACATTCAACTGCTCTTCCAGGTCCTTTGCTGCCATTGACAGAATTACAATGTCATTGGAAAACCTCAGAATTTTTATTTGTTCTCCATGGATTTTAACACCTTCTCCAAATTTTTCTTTTGTTTCCTTCACTGCTTGCTCAATATACAGATTGAATAACATCGGGAATAGGCTACAACCCTGTCTTACTCACTTCCCAACCACTGCTTTCCTTTCATGCTCCCAACTCATAACCGTCAGCTGGTTTCTGTACAAACTGTAAATGACCTTTCGCTCCCTGTATTTGACACCTGCCACCTTCAGAATTTGAAAGAGATATTCCAGTCAACATTGTCAAAAGCTTCCTCTAAGTGCTAGAGGCATAGGTTTGCCTTTCCTTACTCTGTCTTCTAAAATAAGTCTTAGGGTCAGTGTTGCCTCACATGTTGCAACATTTCTATGGAATCCAAACTGGTCTTCCTCGAGGTTGGCTTGTAGCAGTTTTTCCATTCATCTGTAAAGAATGCATGTTAGTATTTTGCACCCGTGACTTATTAAACTGAGAGTTTGGTAATTTTCACACCTGTCAACAGCTGCTTTTTTGGGAATGGAATTATTATATTCGTCTTGAAATCTGAGGGTAATTAAACTAATAAAGAACATATGGATAAATGAAAGCATGGCGGAGGAGTGAAATACTAGAATAATATGCCCAATGTATAAGAGAGGAAAAAGCTCAATTGTGAAAACTGTTGAGGTATTACCCTACTGAACACAGTATATAAGATTTTCTCTGGAGTGCTGAACAAAAGAATAAAGAAGTGTACCGAAAAGATACTTGGAGAATATCTGTGTGGATTCTAACCAAACAGAGGTACATCTGACCAGTTGTTTGTTGTTAGACAAATAATGGAAAAATTTTATGAATATGAGATAGGTCTCCAGTTCCTGTTTGTTGACTTTAAACAAGCTTTTGATAGTATTAATAGACCAGCATTTTAAAAAGGGCTGAAAGAATTGGGCATCTGTGATAAACTGAGAAGGTTAATCAAGCTAACAATGAAGGATACAAAAGCAGAAGTGAATAACAGAAGTACCAGGCAGTTTGACTTTGAGAATGGAGTGAAACAGGGTGATGGCCTCTCTGAAGTCCTGTTTAACTTAGCACTGCATAGTATCATACAAAAAGTAGATAAAAGAGATTTATTTTTATTTATGTATTTACAATCATTTTTTGCATATAGTCACCAACTGGTGGCTTTTGCAAATGTCACAGCATTATTATACACTTTTTTTTTTGTGCAAACAGTAGGAATTTGCAGTTTACATGTACAAGAAGCCACTTATGGGTGATGCAGTTCGTAATATATGCTACAGTACGTCATAATGCAACATACAGTTACATAGTATAGATATTTGAATTTACAGCATGTTGTTACAAAAATAATATATACTACAATCACCTCAGAATAGTACATCGTATAGATAGAACAGTTGGCCTACATTTAAGAATAGCTACATTTTAATATCAGTAATCATTCAGGGAATACAAACATTTGAGAGTTAAAGATGATTTTAATTCCCTTTTGAATACTTTACCTCTGTGGCAGCTTATATCACTTGGCTGTTTGTTTAACTATATCTGGCCATTAATCCAAGGACTGTGATCTGTCGTCTTTAGTTTATTCCTGTTTCTGAAGAAGCAATATTTTAGTCTTGTGTTATGGGTATGCACATCAGAGCACTTAGTTTCATTATTTTTATGGTCCACAAAGAATGTTATTAATTTGTACAGATACAAGTAATATACTTTTGGATATTTATGTTGTACAAAGGTTTCCGTACATGAATATCTGTATCCTAGTTGATGCATGGTCCTGATTGCTCTTTTCTGCAGTGTTAGGGATTCTATTCATGTGTCTATCAACAGCACATCCCCATACCTCTATCCCATAATTAATATATGCAAATATTGTCCCATAGTAAGCAGTTTTTAATGTTTGTTCAGAGACTAATTTTGATAGTTTGCTAATTAATTGCAGTGAACTGCTGATTATATTGCATACAGAATTGATATGGTCTCCCCATCTAAGATTTTCGTCTAGGTATATCCCCAAAAATTTGTATTTGTCAGTGTCGACTTTTTTATGCCATTTATATTATCAATACAGGTTTGGTGTAAATTACCAAGTTTAAATGATAATAGCTGGAATTTGCTAATATTGACTTTTAGACCTCGATCATGGAAATAAGTAGTTATTTGACTTAAGCCATCAGCTGCAGCCAATGTCAAGTCATTAGCTTGTTTGCAAAAGAACAAAAGTGAGGTATCAACTGCATAACTTACTAATTGGGAGTACAGTGGTGCCTCTAAATACACCCCTGGAAATGGAAAAAAGAACACATTGACACTGGTGTGTCAGACCCACCATACTTGCTCCGGACACTGCGAGAGGGCTGTACAAGCAATGATCACACGCACGGCACAGCGGACACACCAGGAACCGCGGTGTTGGCCGTCGAATGGCGCTAGCTGCGCAGCATTTGTGCACCGCCGCCGTCAGTGTCAGCCAGTTTGCCGTGGCATACGGAGCTCCATCGCAGTCTTTCACACTGGTAGCATGCCGCGACAGCGTGGACGTGAACCATATGTGCAGTTGACGGACTTCGAGCGAGAGCGTATAGTGGGCATGCGGGAGGCCGGGTGGACGTACCGCCGAATTGCTCAACACGTGGGGCGTGAGGTCTCCACAGTACATCGATGTCGCCAGTGGTCGGCGGAAGGTGCACGTGCCCGTCGACCTGGGACTGGACCGCAGCGACGCACGGATGCACGCCAAGACCGTAGGATCCTACGCAGTGCCGTAGGGGACCGCACCGCCACTTCCCAACAAATTAGGGACACTGTTGCTCCTGGGGTATCGGCAAGGACCATTCTCAACCGTCTCCATGAAGCTGGGCTACGGTCCCGCACACCGTTAGGCCGTCTTCCGCTCATGCCCCAACATCGTGCAGCCCGCCTCCAGTGGTGTCGCAACAGGCGTGAATGGAGGGACGAATGGAGACGTGTCGTCTTCAGCAATGAGAGTCGCTTCTGCCTTGGTGTCAATGATGGTCGTATGCGTGTTTGGCGCCGTGCAGGTGAGCGCCACAATCAGGACTGCATACGACCGAGGCACACAGGGCCAACACCCGGCATCATGGTGTGGGGAGCGATCTCCTACACTGGCCGTACACCTCTGGTGATCATTGAGGGGACACTGAATAGTGCACGGTACATCCAAACCGTCATCGAACCCATTGTTCTACCATTCCTAGACCGGCAAGGGAACTTGCTGTTTCAACAGGACAATGCATGTCCGCATGTATCCCGTGCCACCCAACGTGCTCTAGAAGGTGTAAGTCAACTACCCTGGCCAGCAAGATCTCTGGATCTGTCCCCCATTGAGCATGTTTGGGACTGGATGAAGCGTCGTCTCACGCAGTCTGCACGTCCAGCACGAACGCTGGTCCAACTGAGGCGCCAGATGGAAATGGCATGGCAAGCCGTTCCACAGGACTACATCCAGCATCTCTACGATCGTCTCCATGGGAGAATAGCAGCCTGCATTGCTGCGAAAGGTGGATATACACTGTACTAGTGCCGACATTGTGCATGCTCTGTTGCCTGTGTCTATGTGCCTGTGGTTCTGTCAGTGTGATCATGTGATGTATCTGACCCCAGGAATGTGTCAATAAAGTTTCCCCTTCCTGGGACAATGAATTCACGGTGTTCTTATTTCAATTTCCAGGAGTGTAATTAATGTAGACCAGGAAAAGGAAAGGGCCCAATACAGCGCCCTGAGGTACACCTTGTTTTACTGTTTCAGAACTGGATTGGAAATGTTTGATCTGACCATTAATTTCATAACTCAGCTTTGTACGCTGCTGACAATTGATGAGATAAGTGATCATTAGTTGTATGGATGCAGCATTTATATTGTAAGTTTCCAGTTTGCTTAGTAGTAGCTCATGGTTCACTGAGGTCTAGAAATATCACTGCTGTCTGCATTGCCTCAGCCAGCGCATCATACACCTTGTGGAGAAATTCGGTAATTGCCTTAATGGTACTGTGATGCTTCCTGAAGCCATGCTGTGTTTCTGCTAGTAAATTATTCTTTGTGAGATAATTATTAAGTTGTGTCAACAAAACAATTTCAAATATTTTACTTAAAATTGGTATTAGTGATATGGGCCTGAAGTTTGATAGGTCTTCTTTCAATCCTTTATGCACAGGTTTAACTGTACCATTCTTCAATATATTTGGAAATGTGTGCTCCCTGATATTGCTGTTGATTATATGGGTAATTATTCCAACTAATTCCTTATTGCATGTTTTAATTATAATACTACTCAGTCCATCCCAGCCAGACGAGGTGTTATTCTTTAAGTTATTTATTATTTTTCCTATTTCCTCCACACTCACTTCCGTAAATTCAAAAGCTATTTCCAGCCTAGGGTAAGGCTTTAGCATCCGAGTCAGACCTGTGTTATTAACTGGATTCACAGCTGAAGATATAATATATTCATTAAATGTATTGCAGATTTTATCTGGATCATTAATATGGTTTCCTTCATGTTGGATTCTGTCAATTTGAGCATCTAACTTGGGGGTGGCTGTGCCTGAGTTTAATCATGTTAGCTGGAAGGGTCAGTCTGGTGTTTTTTACATATCGGTTGTGAGTTACTACTTTCTTAATTTCTTTCACTGGGCAGCAAACATCAAGATATTGTAAAATAATATCATAAAATTTGGCCCATTTGTATTCTGACCCTTTTTGCCGAAGAACTAGTTGCCGTTCCTCAGATGCTAGTTTATTTTTAAAAGCATTAATGTTTTTCTCTTTAAGCATTCTTTTATGTTCTTCGACCTGAGTCATTTCTTGAATGCTTGTGTGTTCATAGTCTACAAATTGACATTTGTGGTCTGAGTAGTGGAAGTCCACATTCCAGCATCTAATACTATCTTTTACCTCTTTACTTAGTATTATGTAGTCTATTCTACTAGAAGTAGACCGAGTTACTCTTGTATCTGAATTTACTGCTTTCATAAGATTATAGAAGTTAAGGGTATCTATTAGGCTGCTGTTACGGTTATTTCAAGATGTTGCCTCTATATTCAAGTCACCAAGTATTGTTCCCTCGTTTGGGTCAGAGTGTCCCACTATTCTACTAAAAATATCTATGAAACGCTGTACCTCTGATTTTGCTGGACGATAGATCCCAATAATTTTCTGTTTCACCATGCCCTTTCCATAAGCTTTGATATGGGGGTCAGTGCCTGTCACTTCAGTCAAGCCTTCATTATTATACAGATCTAGATGGTTTAATTTATTTACTTTGAGCTGCTCTCTAACAAATACTGCTACACCTCCACCTTTAAGATGCTGTCTACAGTAGCTATTCCCTAGGAAATAGCCATCTAGTTTAAAGTATATAATGTCCTCAGATTTCAGTCCGTACTCGGTTAACTCAACTACATTTACAAAGGTCTGCAAAACATTGAGCTTATTTCTAAGATATTGTATATTTAAAATAGAAAGAAACTTCCACATGGGAAAAATATATTAAAAACAAAGATTCCAAGACTTACCAAGCGGGAAAGCGCCGGTAGACAGGCACAATAAAATAACACACATCTGCATGTCTGCTTGTGTCTGTGTATGTATCGATGGATGTGTGTGTGTGTGTGTGTGTGTGTGTGTGTGTGTGTGTGTGTGTGTGCGCGGGTATATACCTATCCCTTTCCCCCCCCCCCCCCCCCCCAAGGTAAGTCTTTCCGCTCCCGGGATTGGAATGACTCCTTACCCTCTCCCTTAAAACCCACATCCTTTCATCTTTCATTTTCCTTCCCTCTTTCCTGACGAAGCAGCCACCGGTTGCGAAAGCTCGAAATTTTGTGTGTGTGTGTGTTTGTGTGTTATTTTATTGTGCCTGTCCACCGGTGCTTTCCCGCTTGGTAAGTCTTGGAATCTTTGTTTCTAATACATTGTATATTTAAGTGCATGAGCCTTAATGGTACTTTTAGTTTGTCACTTTGAATTTCCTCCTGTTCTGGATTGTTTGTATTGGGCCAAATCTGGTTGGAGTTGGCCCTTTCCACTAGTTTTCCTGCGTGTTGGGATTTAGGGTGATAGCCCATCTGTTTTCACAAATTATTACATCAGCAGCTTTGTTTATGTCCGATGCAAGTCTCTTTTTATGAGACAGATATAAATGTTGACCATGCGTTGTGAAACTAGTGTTTTCGTTGCTGTTGACGTCAAGTAGTCTTACATTTTTCAGCTTGGAGCAGAAATGTTGTAATATTTATTTGTTCATCGAATTTCACTATTTACACAAGACCAGTCTGCCAGATCAAATCTCAGAGGTGAATTCGCTAATATTACATTTGTAGTCGATAGCAACTGCAAGATAACTATCAGAATTCTTATAAATGCACTGGCCTCGTTGCAGTAAACATTGTTTGACCCCGCTATGAGAACAACACAGTCACTTTTAGTGGAACTGGCACATTCTTTTTGTATATTGCTGGTTACATTTCTGAATTTCACTCCAGGCTTAACAACAGCTGACACACTCACTTTCTCCTGAGAGTTTGATACAAAGTTTGAAACATTGCGTGCTTGGCTGTCACCAAATATTTTTAATTTGAATCCATGATGTATTTGTTTTTGCTTGGATGAAGAATTGTTCTTTGGAGATTTTGTGTTTGTTTTTGTGGTTTTTAACACTGCAGAACTGTCTTCAACATTGTCAGACACAAGCTTTTTTTTGGTTCAGGTTTTGAATATTTATGAAACGTTGGTACTCATCTGCTATTCTTACACTATTTTTACCTGAATTGTCATGTTCTATTTTTTCAGCTGCAGCACATTTCTTTGGTTCACGTGATTTAACAGTTACAGTACATTTGTTTTCATTCACTTTTAAATTATTGCTGCTCCCCAGGATTTTGCATTTGTGATCCAAAGCAGCACACTTTATTTGTAATGCTTCAGTATCACTTTGGAACATTTCAGTTATTGAATCCTTGTCTCTGATAATGTTTATATACTTCTTTTCACACATTTCTGTTACCCACATGAGCACGAGTATTCACAGTTATTAATTTTATGTTTATTTTGCAATAGTTTTTGTGAAACCACCATCTACAATATTTGCTCTGGATATCTTTGTTACATAACTTGCAATTATCACCACTTTTCACTCCACTTTTATCCCTTTTATCATAACTATTTACACTCGCTAGTCCGATCGGTGCCATCTTTCACAATATAGATCAGGAATAATAATGATTAAGTCCAGCCAGATATGCGCATATGCAGATGATATTGCCATCGTGACGAGGGATGTAAGATCGCTTATAGAAATATATGGACAAGTGGAAGCAGAAGGAACAAGAATTTGACATACTGTAAATGAAAGCAAGACAAAGTATATGGTTATGTGCACTTCTGAAGCAAGGAGGTCACCACAGGACCTGAAGATCTCTGATAAATGCTTCAAAGCTGTTAGATGCTTTCATTATTTAGATGTCCTCAAAACCAATGAATAGTATGAGACAATGTATTAGAGAAAGGATACAAGCAAGAAACAAAGTCTATTGTGCAAACCTAAAGATACTCAAGAACTAACAAAGAGATAGAGGGGCTGGCCAGTACTTACCTCAGCTCAGTACAGCCGATAGATACACAAAGCAAAACAGAAAATTTACATTCCTAGCTTTCAGAACTTTGTTCCTTCATCAGGGAGGGGAGAGGGGAATAAGGGGATGAAGGGAAAGTGGATTCAGTTACTCACAACCCAGATTATGAAGCAACAGGGAAAGGTAAACAGGGAGGGTAGTAAAGATGTCGGCATGGTCGTCTGAGGGAAGCCAAAGATATTCTACTGTAAGTACTGTGCCAGCTTCAAACCAAAGAGGATGCATACAGAAGTAAAGAGGTATAGAGATATACAGTATAAAGATAAACACAACTATGTAGGAAGAAAAGATGCGTGAATGGCTAAAGAGGAGGACCTAGGAACCTGCTACACCATACATGCCATTTGGCTTCTCCCACCCAACACCAGTCCCTGGGAACTGCGGGGATGGGAACTTGCTCTCCAACACATCCTTTCATCCCGCCATCCCCCCCTGGACTGAACCTACATTAACCAACATCTCTCCCATTTACTCTTCAGTCTTCTCCTTTTTTCCTCTCCTCTTTAGCCATTCAAGCATCTCTTCATCCTACATAGTTGTGTTTATCTTTATACTGTATACCTCTTTACTTCTGTATGCATCCTCTTTGGTTTGAAGCTGGCACAGTACTTAAAGTAGAATATCTTTGGCTTCCCTCTGACGACCATGCCTCCATCCTTACTATCCTCCCTGTTTACCTTTCCCTGTTGCTTCATAACCTGGGGTTTGAGTAACTGAGTCCACTTTCCCTTCATCCCTTTATTCCTCTCTCCCATCCCTGATGAAGGAACAAGGTTCCGAATGCCAGGAATGTAAATTTCTGTTCTGTTTTGTGCATCTATCGGCTGTACTGAGCTGAGGTAAGTACTGGCCAGCCCCTCTATTTCTTTGTTAGTATTTGTTTCACACCTTTATATGAGATTTTCCATTAATCATTTAGATACTCAAGAACTCTTTAATTACAAGAACAACTAAATTGAGAGTATACTATTCCCTTGTGTGACCTGTTGCCAAATATGGATGTGGACAATGACAGAAGCAGACAGTAACAGCTTAAGGACATTTGAAAGGGATTTGATATCCCCCCTGGCAGACATCGTATTGAGGGCACGAGTCGGCACAGCTGGAGTAGCAGAGTTGTTCAGAAACCTGCTGTGAATGGTGTGTGCATCACATGACATTGGCAGACCCACTGACAGAAGGGACTTACTTGTGGGTGGCAGCAAGCAGACCAGGAATTAAATTGCCATGCATCGTGCTGTGCATTTCATTCCAAGTGCTGTCATGAGCTTAGTCATTAGCCAAGTATATTACCATGCGTGCATTCTAGTACTGACGGACACTGCTTCTTGAGGATCTGTTCGGACGGTGAGTTTGTTCCGTTCACAGGGTTCTGTCCTCCAGTTGTTACTGAGCCACCTTTGGCCCGCAAAGTACCCTTGCTGACAGTGTCGAGTAGCAGCATTGTCACTAAAGTTTTCTAATTCACTAAATTGCATAAAATCAGTGACTGTAAATTGTGCCTTTTTTGACAAGCAATCACAAATTCTCTCTCTCAGCTGAGAGATTGACCTCAGTTTGATTAGAAACTGCTTTGAAGAACAGTGTCAGAAGGCTTCTAGAAATCCAATAATATGGATTCAATTTGAAATCCCTGTTGGTACCACTCATTAATTTGTGTAAACAAAGAGCCAGTTGTAAATATATTATGGAAAGTTCTGACAGAATGTAAATAATTAGGAATAAAAGTAACAACTTACTGAATAGTTGTGGTGTTGTGTTTTGACAGGTACATAAATTACAGTTACTGCCCGATGGTGTGTTTTTAATATCCTACTATGAACGCTGCCACACCCTGCACTTTTTTCACTTAGCACATTGGTGACAAAGGATCAATTTATATACAGTAAATCATTTTGCTTGCCAAAGCCACACACAAAAGTGTATAGAAATAGAGTTCTTTTTTGCCCCTCAACTGTGGCTTATAATGCATTCTTGCCTGGAGCTGAGCCACAAATGTGAAATTGCAGAATCTGGTCTCACAATATTATACAGTGTTTATAGTAACATAGATCACATTACATTGGTGAATGAAATGTGAGTCCAGCTAATTAATGATGTATTTATCCAGTGAAAGACAGCAGGTATATTTTGTTAGCGCTATTTTTCTTTTTTTCTTTTGAAACTGCCACTTTGCATGATGTTATGCCTGCCGTCTTTAGGGTTTCAGCTTGTGTAACATTGTGACACTTTTGGTCTGGGTGGCAAGTCTTGGAGTATCAAAATTGTATTGCAGTTTGTGAGTACTCTAACTAGAACTTGCAGTGTCACCAGTTTCTTTGTTAGCTTGATTGATAGTAGTGGAACACTGGGAGCACTCTAGGCTGGAGCAACCCAGTAAATCTCTTGTAACTGAACACTGTTTTGAGTACAAGCACTTCGTGAAGTATGATGAGACCAAAACTCTGATGCAGTCTTCTAATTTCTGGAAGATTATCATTAAGGGAGTAATTGAAATCAGTCTGGGGAAAACTGAGGAAAAAAAGAGTCAAATGATTAATATGAATTCTGGTTACCAACTTTACCAAGCATAGGATGCTAACCTCAAATCACTGAAGGCACTATGTGGCATTTGCAGCTGTAAACAGATTCTGTGACTGTGAAAATGAAGATACCACTCCCTCACTGCATGTATGAGTGGCAGAGGAGATGTAACACCAATAATTCATCCACGAATGACTGCAGGTGTGGGTTCAGGCCTCTGGGTATACAGCACGACAGAGCATCGCAAACTGGTTGACAAGGGGTCGAGAGGTGGGGATAGGTGCAGATATAGAGGGAGGGACAGCTCCTGTGACGTCTCAGTACATCAGTACCTTTGGTGTCAGCAAAATACGTATTTGTGCCAGTCAGGTATGATCGTCCAGCCTCAATCCAGAAAGACACAAACAAATAATATCGATAATGAATACTGCAGTATGTATTGTTGTTGCCCAAAGAATGATTTGATGCAGATCTCCAGCAATTCTATCCTTCACAAGCCTCTTCATTTCTTTGTAAGTACCTTGCACCTTGCATCCATTTGAACATGTTTGCTGTAGCTGAGCCTGTGTCCCCCACTAATTCTTGTCCCCACACTTCGTTCCAATAACAAATTGGCAATTCATTTGTGTCTCAGTGTGTGTCATGTCAAGCGATCCTTTTTCTTAATGTGTGTGTCCCCAGTGGTAGGGTCGCCAATTTGATTCAGTACCACCTCATTAGTTATTCAGTCCACAGTAATTTTCCACATTTTCTTATAGTGCGACTTTTTAAAAAGCATCTTTTCTCCTCTCAGCAGAGTTGTTTATTGTTCACATTCGGTTTTGAGGCTATGCTCCGTACAGATACCTGCAGAAAGTACTACTAGCCCTTAAATTTACATTTGATGTTAACACATTTCTCTTGCTCATAAATGCTTCCCTTGCTGTTGCTAGTCTTCATTTTATATCCTGTGTACTTTGGCAATTGTCAGCTATTTTGCTGCGCAAATAGTTTCCTAATTAAATTCCCTCAGCATAACCTGATTTAATTAGACTATAGACATCATTTTATTTTTGTCGGTGTTTATTTTGTAACCTCTTTTCAAAACAATATCCATTCCATTCAGTTTGGATACCAACTTACCAACCTTTGTTGTGTATGGCAGAACTAGAATGTTGTCAGCAAACCTGAAAGTTCGTATTTCGTCTCCCTGAAAATTTACTTTTCAAATTTCCCCTTCATTTCCTTTACAGCTTGATCCGTGTATTGATGAAATAACTCTGGGTATTGGCTACAACCCTACCTCACTCATTCACAGTACCTTAAGAATTTTAGAGGTTGTGTTCCACTCACCATTGTCAAAAGCATTCTTAAATCTGCAAATGGTATAATGTAGGTTTGCCTTTCTGTAATATATCTTAGATACTTTGTAGGGCCAGTGTTGCCTCAGTGTTCCCACAGTTCTCTTGAACCCAAACTGACTTCCCAGGACGGCTCTTACCAGTTCCCCCATTCTTTTGCAAATAATTTGTGCCTGTATTTTGCAATCATGATTTATTAAACTGGTGGTTGAGTGCTATTCACACCTGTTCTTTGGAAAAGCAATGATCATATTTATTGCTCTTGGTGTGTGGGAGTGTCTTGCCTCTCTCATATATCTTGGCATCATGTGCATGGCTGTCCATAGGATCTCAGTAATTCTGAGCGAATTTCTTCTATTCCAGGTGCATCGCTTCCACTTCGGCCTTTCAGTGCTCTTTAAATTTTCTCACAGTATCTTATGTCCTATTTTTTGTCATCTATATCCTTTGCTGTTACTATAATACTGTCTTCCCTTACATAGATGTCCTTTATATTCTGTCCACCATTTAGCCATCCTCTGTTTGCTCGGTACAGGTTTGGCATCTGAATTCTTGGTATTCGTGCAGGTAGTTTTTATTTTTTTTATCCCCCCCCCCCCCCCCCTCCTCATGAGGTCTCTTTAATTTGTCTACAGTGGCATATCTCTTTCCTGTAGTAAGGTGTGCTTCTACAGCTTTGCATTTCTTATATTTTGCTCTGCCTGTCAGTATTGTTTTCAGGCATCAGTATTCCAGTTACCCATTTCATTTCCTACATTTTCATACTTTCTCATTTTGTCTCAGTTAAATATGTCCTTTTTGCCCTGCTCTTACTATCATGTTCTTTCCCCAATTACAGTTTCAGTTGCAGCTATCTTCTCAGATGTTTTCTCAAGTAGGGAGATCGGAATGGGGCCCCCTCAGCCTCGTGAGGCCACACGAAGAACTGCTCGAATAAAGAAGCTTCCGCACAGTTGGGATTCCTCTGTTGGTGGTAATGACTGGAGGGATTGATGACATGCTGGCTACACGTTGCGTGGTCATAGGTCACACCTCATAATGCCTTATAGGCAGCATTTAGGACTGGCCTGTTGCCAAACCCCTAAGTAGTGTTTGTGGTTTCAGTCTGCGAAGCTAGAGAGCATATAAATTTCTACTAGTGGGAGGGTGTCGGCTTTGTATCTGTTGTGGCCATCTGTGATGCCCCTTTATCTCTGGGTGTCTCTGTAAATGTGTGTGTCTCTGTGAGCCGTAACTGGTGCCAAAGTTAAAGATGTGCTGTTTTAAGTAACACAACTGCTTAAGGAAGCTGTTAAGGTAATGGGACTTAGTTTCTGGTGAGGCAGGGTGTGTCGTTTACTAGGCCCGTGATGGAGAAAAACTTATTTCCGATTGTGCAGCAGCAGGAAGTTGCAGTTAGATAAGGCTGTTGCTGGGCTATAAATAGCCTCGTGGAGCTGATATCACCATGACTCTGGCATGGAGTTGTAGACGTGCAACAGCATTGAATGGCTCACAATGGGGCATCGCTATAGTTATCGTCGCTGGCGTCAGACTGTGTATAAAGCTATAGACAGAGTTGGGTTGAAGTCTGCTGTTATCACAGCTAAGTAAAAAGTTAAAGGCATCGCTTCTCGTGCTGTAATTGATGGACCTTGTGTGTTTTTAGGTCGTAGATTTGATTTTGATATAAGTCACTGTTCTGTTCGTAATAGCTTATCCAGATTCCTATTTTCTTATTCACTATTGTACTTGCTATTGCATTTTGCCTGTTATATTTTGTGTTGATAATCCTGTACTGATTTGACCACATGCCCTGCCTTCTTGCAGCTACACTTCACTAATTCCCACTATATGTTTATTCAGCCCATCCATCTGCTTTAATAAATTCTTTAACCCACCTATCCATTTAATGGATCCAACATTCCATGTTTCGACCCAACACCAATATGTATTTCTTCTGCTGACATCATCTTTTTGAGTAGTCCTCACATGGTGAACCATAGTGGGAACTATATCCTCCAGAATATTTTACTTAAGAGGATGCCATCATCATTAAGCCAGACAGTAGAGTTGCAAGTTGCATGCTGTCAGCATAAATAATGATTGTAGTTTGCCCCTTGCGGGCTTTCTGTATTAAAAAATAAAAAAAAAGTGAAATGTGACCCTCAACTATGTACCCTGAGTTGAAATATTAAAGGTTTTTGCTGGTTTTGTTGTCTAGGACCTGGGACATGTAGTTGCCGCATTACAAGCCGCAATACTGCTGAGTCTACAGTATACAATATGAATATACAGATGAATCGAGTTCCTATCACTTGGCAACTGCGAATTTTGAATGTAACATAGAAAGTTATAAATGAAAAATTGCAATTAAGTAAAATCTGCAGGTACTATTTTTAACGACTTTGAGTGATGAGTACGATAGCAGAAGTACCTTTAAGAATGCCGTTTATTACTGCAAAACACTTACTGGTGTTGATGGTCCAGCAATTAAATAAAATATAAGTTGAATAACAGGGAACAATAGATTCCTATTTCAAGTAATTAGCTATGAACAACAACATATCTTGATAGATATTCACTTCTAAATTCATACTACGTCTTCACTGCAGAAGCCGTGGAAATCTCACAAGTGCACAACTCGGCACTACAAAATATATCTATCTCTTGCGACCACGCGCGAACTGCTTCCCAGTATCTCCCATAACCGTCTGTCGTGCATTCCCATCCAGCCTTCTCCCGCGTCCTCCGTGACCCAATCCTCCTCCCCCACTTCCATACAGTCTCTCCATTCTTCTGTAGTTTCCTACCAGAGTAACGAGCGCTGAGATTGGCTAGAGCACTCTCGCCAAGTCTCCAAGCCAACGCACACTCACAAACATATTGAAACACATACGAAATACTGGATTTACATTTAAACAACTTGAAATTAAATAAATATTCCTACAGCTGGACCATAAACACGCTCTAACACACATTATTAAATACATAAACAAATCAAATAAACATGTATCAAAGGAATAGAAACAAAGCCGGCCAGTAGCCTAATGTCTCTGTGCTTTCTAAAAAACAGTAAATATTTGACCAATTTCTTCATGAATAGTATATATCGGATGTACACAAAGACATAAACAAATATTTTGATAAGCATGCTGCTAACGTTTTTTCTTGTAACTGTGGAGTACTTATGGCATGACGCAATCAATATTAATCGGCCACTTTGACCTCCAATGTACTATTCAAGTTACATGGCTGTAACTCATACCAATTTAGGTTTACACTAATAGCTTTCTAAAGACACATCAATCAACAAAATTGGATGAACCGTTTAGATTTTGGAAATTTGTTGCTGGGTGTTTCTTGTATAATTTACAGTCAGATACTAAACTTTAAACTAATAAAGATCTTGAAAATCTGATTATGCCATCAGAATCGTCATGCAAATAATGGTAATGTACATGTTTCTTTTTAAGATATCATGATTCCTCTGGCTATTATTAATTTTTACATGAACTGTGAAATGTCCGCCATTATGGTTCCACAAAGTCCGCCATATTTGGCACTCCCAGCATACAAATCTGCTTCGTTGACACAAAGCACAGTCCTCATCATAGCGTCAACATTGAATTCCCAGCCACGCGGTCATCCTAGATCACACGCTTGGGCTACCCTTCTTGCTCTGGCTTGTGTGGCCACACCAACTCCGAACGTAGAATATTTTCAGGGCACCACAACTCACCCATTACCTCACACCCTGCTTTCAGCCATTCAAAGAGCCACCACAGCAAGGCCACATTGGCTGACGTTATCAGGCCAGATCAGCCAATCATCCACACTGTTTCCCTGCAACAGCTGAAGAGACTGCTGTCCCTTCTTCAGAACCCATGTTTGTCTGGCTTCTCCACAGATATCTCTCCATTGTGGTGACATCGAGGTACAGCTGTCTATATCATAAAAGCACGCAAGTCATCCTACTTCAACAAGGTCTGTTTTTGTTGCAGAATTGTAAAGCTTATTCTAAACTTGTTCATTGTGACAATGCTATAGGAAAAAAACCATCTCTGAAAGAATCATCAGAGGTTTAGGAAGTACTGCACTCACTAATTTTTCTCAACACAGCATTTCTTGTATATGTTAGATGCAGGTACGCAGGTACACAGGTACAGTTTCAAATTTTTTTGCAACTGCACCACTTTATCGGCAGAACTCAAATTGTATGACAAAAATATCTTCCCAAATACGTGATTTGCTCAGAGAATTCATGGCTGGTGGAACACAATATTTTATACTGGATGGCTGATTTTAAACGCAACAAAAATAATGCTGTCTGTGTCTCAGGGAAGTTTTGTAGAAAAGCTAATTTTCACAACTTTAACAGTTTGTC
Source organism: Schistocerca gregaria (assembly GCF_023897955.1). Classification (NCBI taxonomy): domain Eukaryota; kingdom Metazoa; phylum Arthropoda; class Insecta; order Orthoptera; family Acrididae; genus Schistocerca; species Schistocerca gregaria. The sequence goes on along the minus strand of NW_026061713.1, from coordinate 1,704,408 downwards.
AGACTCGATGAACTGAGCTCCCGATGTAGGACAGTATCATCGTCCTCAGCAGATCATTGTGAGGAAAAACATGATGACTTGGATAATATTTCCACTTTTTGTACTAAATGTTGGTAAATTGAATGTCAGTATGCAAACCAAGAGAAATAACTCTATAATACCTGATCACATATTTTAACTGTCAAGGAATAGTGTGTTTCATAGTTCAGTATCAAGGAGTAATATGCGAAAGATATAGAGGAATAGACATATAGAATCAGTAGTTGCGAAGGCAGATTGAATACTTAGAATTTTTGGGTGGACTCTGAAATAACTGTTTTTGTAGAGTACTGCCTATTCAAGAGTACTGTTTCAGTGTTTGGAGTCCTTATCAAGTAGGAATGACTAGAGATATTCAAGTAATTCTGAGTTTCCTGCTAAAGTAGTAACAGGTAAGAGCAGTCCATAGAAGAATGTGATTGAGATGCTCAGGGAATACACATGGGGTTTCTGAAGGAAAGGTATTGTTTGTCTTGTGAAATTGTGTCTGACACCTTTAGGTAATAGATAATCAAGAAAGACTATGCATCAAATCTCCTGCTTTCCTTGTGTATATCATGTTAAGGCCGAAACAATAAGGGAAGAGAGATTTGACTAAGACTTAGAGACACATTTTCCTTCACTTTGCACACAAATGGCACAGGATAGTGAGTACCTATTGTTCATATGAAGTACCCCCTACTGTTCATTATATAGTGAGGTGTAAATAATTTACATTTGCCATGTGTTCAGCTCCTGGGTATGTTTATGATATGGATCCAGGACCAATATACACTTTCCTCATTTGTTCAGAACCTTCACTTCAAACCATTTAACTGTGTCCTCTTCTGCTCAGTGAGAAACCTTACTGGACTTTAAAATCCCTATATCTGTTGGCCTTTTGAAAACCCCTCTGTTTTAACCCAAGCACCAGTACCTCCATTTTGGAAATTATTGCCTTCTTTGCACTAAAAGATTTCTTCCCTTCCATCTCAGCACTCACGGGTGCTGTGTCTATAGTGATATACGTCTGGCTGAGGCCTTCACAGGCAGGCACTATCCTCTACACTTAACAGTACAAACATACCTCCTGTGCGCTTATGGTGGTACTGTATTCTCTTTACTAGCTGCAAATAAGCAGCCTGTTTCTTACACAATACAATCGCTGCACATTTAACAACTAAACCTAATTCTCTGCCAAAGTTACACAATGCTCTAAGCTGAAGAATATCTTAAAGAGAATCCTTTTTACATCTCTTAAACTTGTATTCCTCTAGCCTTACAACCTAGGTAGTATGCTCTTTATACCATACCTGCTCCTAGCCTCTTGTTATACAGATCATATCTGTGCAGAAGAGGCAATTGTAAAACCTGAACCGTGTACCTATTCACTAATACATACATAACCAGCAGTCCAGGCACCGTAGACCGTGCGCTGCTTCCACAAACTGCCTCCGCTCCTTTCTGTTTTGTGCCCGGTTCCTCCTGTCCCCAAGGTTGCCAGGTCCTTCGACAGGTTGTTCATCCATTGCTACCCCCACTGAATTCTCTTGCTCTTCAGCTTCTGTGAGGTTGTCGGTTGTTGCATCGAGAGGTAGAATCCCTCATTCTTCCCCCTTATCTATTCTTCTTTATTTAAGATCAGTCCCCATAGTGTCTCATTACTCCTCTTTCAAATATTAATGGTTTTTACTTTTCTCATTTTGCTTGCTCCAGATTTCTGAACTATATGTGACTGCTGAGTATATCTCTGTGTTATGTATTCTCATTTCAATATTCGCTGATACTGGTTTTGAGCTGAATGTCTCCCTGAGGGAATACGCGTATCGCAGACACACTGCTATTCGTTCTGTGATATGCGTTTCTGTAATGGTGTTGTTGGTAGACTGAGATCCTGAGTATTTGAAGTGGTGAACTCTCTCCAAGCTCGTGCCATTTATCTCATGAAATTCTTACTGCTTTTGTCCTCTTCCTAATTGTACGAAATCCAGTTTGTCTCGATCCACATTCATCCGCTCGTGTGATCTTTAAATCGTATGCTGTTGTACGTGAGGCCACCTTTGAAAGAAGCCGTACAAGATATCGACCCTGCTGCAGAGGTTGCATGGGATTTTGTGTTGGGATGACCGACATTACACACTGCTCTCTCCATTGAATCTCTAAGTTTGACATACTGCTCACTTGACAATTGTATTTTGCCCAGAATTTTCCATTATCACAAAAATTGTGTCGTCCCTGTTTCCTTTGAGGATTTGGCAAGGTTGGGAAAGGAGTTGGTTGTGCCCAATCAAAGAAACCAATCTGACATTTACCATAAACGATTTAGGGAAATCGTGGAAAACCCAAATCTGAACAGATGATTTTAACCTCTTCACCCCCCCCCCCCCCTCCCCCAATATGAGTGCGGTGTCTATTATCTAGCCATCTCAGTCAGCCATTGTGGAGGAGGTATGGTTGCAGTCCCACCATATTCCACTGTTGCTGCGTGTGACTGCAAGTGCACCGAGAGTGGGTCACCGCACGTGTGCAGTCGAATTGCCCACCAACTGTATTGGCACGGGTCAGCCACTAGAGGCTGCCAGTAGGGAATGCGCACAAGGCACCGTCTCTGCCATGCCATCTGTGTGTGACACACGCCTGTGTATATGTGCAGTACAGTGCTGACTGAATCTCTTGTTGTATTTCTAGTTTGTATTTCACACACCAGTGTTCTGTGTCTTGTAGTATCCCGAGAGGCTTAAAGTTCAGATGTTATAAAAAGACATAGTTTTGTGATGTGGATCGGCTTTGTGCATTAATTGATTACTACACAGTTGGTTAAGAGTTTGGAATGGTTTTTGTTTGTGCAATCTTTGAGTGCAGTTTCATCAGGTTATTCGTTATGGATGCCATGTGTCCGGCACTGATTGAACAGCTTACTTTGGCTGTGACCACTTTGTCGACTTCCATTAACAGACAGGGTAATTTTCTACTGCTCGGTCCATCAATTTTTGCTCCATATATTGATTCAGCCGAGAACAGGGAAGCCTATGAAAAAAGACTCGAGTGTTTTTTGGCTTTTGGTGTGACAGACTCGTTTTTGTGCAAAACTTTCCTCATGTGCATTTCATGTAAGGTGGATCAGTCAGTAACTGTGTCAGCTTGCTCCTTTGCAAGAACTGGCAGCTCTCATTTTCGATCACATGTGCAGTCTATTCCGCATATACCATTGCAAATGAATGCGTGTCATATAGGTGTGAGTTGAATTCTACCAGTGCTATCAGAAACCAAACCAATCGTACAGAGCCTGGGTTGCTGGACTTCACAGCCGTAGCTGTAAGTGTTATTGTATTACTGATTCCCACAATGACTCTAATGCAGACTCTGCTGTGTGGGACACATTATCTGTTTAGCTCAAAACAAGGAAATAAGCCAGAAAGTGTTACTCTGTGAAAACTCCATGTTCACAAAATTTTTGAAAATAGCACAATCTTTTGAAGTTTCTCAGACAGCGGGTGACCAAACCGAAAAGTCAGGCAATGTGGTGGCAGTGTTACAAGATGTGTACACTAGGATGACAGATAGTCTGCACGAGTTAAGTATATTTCACAAAGTTCTCCGACTACAGGTCAACACCACTACTGCAGTGACATTATTGAATTTGCAAACCTATGTGAGTTTAGACTCACTACCATTGACTCCAGTCACCAGGAAGTGGTCATATATAACAAACTGAACATTGCACTTTTGGAACCATTTTTGGCATCTTCTCTTACGAGCCAGTGGTTTGTTCCCTCATATTTTTTGTGGCTGCTGATGCCGGTGTTGAGAACTTGTTTGCGATGGACACGTTTCAGGCATTTGAATCTTCTATCACTGACATAGTCCACCTTTTGTCTGATGAGGTATTGTATTCTCAATTGGAAACACTGTTAAGGGGTTTTCAGAGTTGTTTCCAGAAGGTATAGGGTATTCTATGAATTTTTCTGCTCGTATTTCTGTGAAATCCACAGTTCAACCTCATTTTTGTTGTGCACATCCTGTTTCCGTTGCCCTGAAAAATCAAGTGAAAGCTGAGTAGGACAGGCTTCAATCTCTAGGGGTGGTGCAACGTGTTTTGGCAACTGAATGGTTGTCTGTGCTGGTTGTTGTTCGGAAGCCATCAGGAAAACTTTGCCCCTGTGGTGACTTCAGTACTACTATCAATACACAGTCGATTGTGGATACGTATCCTTTCTCGTGCCAAGAGGAGCTGTTGGGAAAAATATTGAGTGGCCAGTACTTACGTAAAATTGATTTGTCTGAAGCATATCTGCAAGTTCCTGTGCATGAAGAGTCTAGGCAAATTCTGATTTTGAATACTCCTTATAGTCTCTATCAATATAGCCGCCTTCCTCTTGGTGTGGCTAGTGCCTCTGCTATTTATCAGTGATTTTTAGAGCGATTGAATGTGCTTGTCCCAGGATGCATTAATTGTCCGGATGATATTGGTGTCACAGGAAGATTACTTAAAAAATTTGGGCACTTTGTTTTCTGTCTTACAGTTTGCATGCTTGACCTTACAAAATCTCAGTTTTTTTTCAACCTTCTATTCTGTATTTGGGTTTGATGTCTCGTAGGATGCCTCACCCCCCATCCATGGAGGAGCTTCAGACCTTTCTAGGGAAGATACCCTACTACCATAAGTTTCTGCCTTGGGCAGCCACATTGGCACACCCATTGCATGCATTATTACACAAGATTGTATGTTTTGCTGGAGCCAGGATTGTGAACATGCTTTTCTGGACCAGCATATTGGCACGCTCCTAGCCCATTGATAAGCCAACGGCTCTGAACGACCTGTTGCCTTCACCTCTAAATCTCACTGGCCCAGCAGTGTTACCCTCAAGCGGAAAACAGGCTCTTGCCATATAGTCTGTGCTGTCCAGAAATTTCATGTTTCTTGTATGGCTCCAAGTTCCACCTTATTACTGACCATAAACTCTTGCTTTCCTTGTTTAACCATCACATTTCCTTGCCTGACAATGCAGCACATCACTTACAGTGCTGGGTGCTGTTTTTGTCTTGTTACAATTACAAAATCTAGTATTGGCCTGTGTTTAAACATGGCAATGCAGATGCCTTGTCCTGACTTCCTATGGCTCCTGGTGCCATCTTTGATCATGAAAAATTGCTTTGCTTCCATATCGATACTGAAATACAGGCTGCAGTCAAGGGTCTTCCATGTACGAGCTCACCCATAGCAACTGCTGTTGCTCTCAACCCAGTGCTCCACCGGGTGGTTCAGTTTGTTCAACAGGGCTGTCCAGATAAACTTCCAGGTTGGGCTTTGGACACCCTGCACAACCAATTTTCTTTACAGTATCACCTCTCTGTTTTTGACAGTGTTTTGCTGTTGTCCATGGAAGATTTCTCTCCTGCAGTAGTCATTCCCACCACACTGGGGCATGAGGTACTACACCTTCTCTACTGGGGTCACTGGGAATTTCACACACTTAACTGTGTGATTTCTGGTCTGGGGAATACAGAGTCATTCACACCAGAACTGACCAAGATAGACCAGGAATGGTAGGAGCTGGAATAATTTTGAGGAAAAACTATGGCTCATGTGTCAAGGGGTATGTGCAATGTAGCTCTCAAATAATACTAGTCAAACTTGAAACTAAACCAAAGGACACTGTGATAATACAAATATACATGCCAACATCCAAAGAAGAAGATGCCACCTTTGACGAAATATATGAAGAACTAAGTAATGCGATGGGAAATGTTACGGGAGATGAAAACCTGATTGCCAGGGGGCACTGGAACGCGATTGTGGGTGAAGAACTAGAGGAAGGAATTGTTGGCAAATATGGACATGGAAGAACAAATGAAAGAGGAGATCGGCTTTCGAGTTCTGCTCAAGGAACCAATTAGTTGTTGCAAACACACTTTTCCAACATCACAAATGAAGAAGATACACAGGGAAGGCCTTTGGAGACCTGAGGAGACAACAGATTGATTACAGTCTAGTGAAAGCACGTTTTAGGAACCAGATAAAAGATTGCAGGAGCCATCCATCTGCAAAAATAGGCAGTTATCATAACCTAGTCCTGATGAAAAGTTCACTGAGATTCAAACGTTTGAAGAAGAACCCAGTAAAACTTAAATGCGGACTAGAAAAACTGAAAACTGAGGGACTGGCAAAGCGCTATGCTCATTAAACAGATAACCTAGCTAAGAAGTTTCAACATGGTGGAGTAAATGAAGACTGGAATCAAATTAAATCTGGTATATACAAAGCAACAGAAAAGATAGTGCGAAGAACTGAACCCAAAATCAAGAGGAAATGGATTACAGCAGATATTATTGAGCTTATAGAAAACAGGAGATTATACAAAAATGCAACTGATGAACAAGAAAAAGCTGAATACAGAAGTCTAAGGAATTTAGTTTATAGGGAAGCTAGGAAAGCAAACGAAAATTTTCCTGAAGGAATGTGCAGAGAAGTGGAAGAAAATATGCAAAGCAGAAGAACTGATTTAGCCTACAGAACAGCAAATCAATTTTTTAACAAACGTAAAACAATACTCTCAGGCACAATAGAAAATAAAGAGGGGAAACTGCTGTTTGGTGAAGACATGATGAAAAGAATACATAGAGGAGTTGTACACCGGAACACCTCCTTTGGAGGAATTAATAGGAAGAGAAGAGCAAGTAGACGAAGATGACATTCTGCAAGAAGAATTTGACAGAGCTCTAAAAGAACTACGGGACAACAAAGCAACAGGCATTGATGACATCCCTGCAGAACTAATGAAGAATGCTGGTGACAGCATGAAAATAATGCTGCTTAAACTTATTAGGTCCACCTATAAAGCAGGAGAGATATACCAACAGACTTGCAGAAATGTATCATATTTCCTATACCAAAGAAGGCAGCAGCTACAAAATGCAAACAGTACCGAACTCTTAAGCCTAATATCACATACATCAAAAATTCTCATAAAAATAGTTCTGAAGAGAATTGAAGAGAAGAAGGATATGCGGAGTGAAGATCAGTTTGGCTTCTGAAGGGGATTGGGAACAAGAGAGGCGATTCTGACACTGAGACTTGTTATCGAAAAGCAATGACAGAAAAATAAACCAACTTATATTGCCTTTGTAGACATGGAAAAGGCATTTGATAACGTTATCTGGCAAGAGATGTTCAGAGTGCTGAGGAAACGTGGAGTAAAGTACAAAGACATCTGTGTGATACTCAGCTTCTATAAGAATGAGGTGGCAGTGATTAGGAACTGTCACCATGAACAAGAAGGAAACATTAGAAAAGGGGTAAGGCAAGGATGTGCTCTCTTTCCTCTTATATTCAATGCTTTCATCCAGGAAGCTATAGACCAAGTTCAAGAAACTACTGAGGTGGGGATCAAAATTAATGGACAGAAGATAGATATGCTATGTTATGCAGATGATATTGCTATAGTCACGGAGACAAAAGAAGATCTAGAGGAAATCCTCAAAACAATGGAAAAAGTTCTATGCTCTCAGTATGGAATGAGAATAAACAAGAAAAAGACTGAAGTGATGGTATGCAGTACAGGAGCAGAATATGAACCTTTGAGAATGAGAATTGGAAGAGAGGACCTGGAAGTGATAGACGAATTTAATTACCTGGGAAGCAAAATCACAAGAGATGGTAGAAGCCGGAAAGAAATTGTGACCACAATACAAAAGGCCAAAATTGCATTAACCGGAGAAGGAACTTACTCACCAGCAACAACATCAGTCTGAAAATAAGGAAACGTATCATGAAAGATTTCGTTTGGAGTGTGGCCCTATACGGGCATGAAACTTGGATGATAGGAAAAGAAGAGAGAAAACGGCTAGAGGCCTGGAGATGTGGTGCTATAGAAGGATGATGAAGATCAGCTAGAGAGACAAAGTAACAAACGAAGAGGTGCTTAGAAGAGTACAGGAAACCAGATCTCTGTGGAGGCACATGCAAACAAGAAGAGACAAACTTGTAGGGCACATCCTACGACACGTCATCATTGGAACAATAGCAGAAGGAGCTATTGGCAGGGGCAACCATGGATATCATACATGCAACAGATCGTGAATGACGTTGGATGTAAGATATACGTGGTAATGAAGAGGAAGGCAGACAGAAGAGAGGAATGGCGCTCTGCTGCAAACCAACCTCAGGGTTGAACACTTAAAGAAGAACTGTTAGCTAGGAGACATGTTTTTTGGCCAGAGATTGATGGCAGGGTTGTCTATTTTATTGTGTTTGTGAACAGTTTGACTGAAAAAAGGTAGCTTTTGGGTCATCTCCATGCCCTAGACCTGCTCCACACCAGCTATGTGAATGCGTTCATGTAGACTTTGCATGTCCCATCTACAATTCCTATTGGCTCTTGGTTGTGGACGCATTTTCCTCCTTTTCTTACTTTCTCAGGTGTGCATCAAAATCAGTCGAGGACAATTCATAAACTTTTCAGGGATTCTGTGTTGAAGGGTTGCCTTACACCTTAGTTTCCAAAATGGGACCCATTTCATTTCTCACACCTTTCAATTGTTTTGTTTCCATCATGTCGTTCATCACAATATGGCTCCGCGATTCCACCCTCAGTCAAAGAGTTATGTAGAATGACTAGTGCAAACGTTGGAGTCTCAAATGAAAAATTTTGTTGTGGGTTCCTTCCTGGAGGACGCCCTTCTCCGTTTGCTGACCACCTGTCACTTCTCATCTGTGAGGGAGCAGAGCCTGGCCGACAGCCACTTAAAATAATGTTCCTCCACCTTCTACGGTCTGCATCCCACCTGTCACGCTCGGGTTCGTCTGGCCACTCTGTGCCGGATTGCCGGTGTGGGCACGAGGGTTCGGTTGCTGGCCCGAGTGGATACCAGCCACCATTGTCCACCACTGCCTTTCTGATATCCGTACGGATGACAGGCCGGTAGCGCACCACTTCGGTGTGTCGTGCCTCCCCTCTCTGCCAGAAGCTACTTGCTCACGAGTGTGGCCTCTGTCACCGCAGTCCGCCCCACTGTCTTGTGCCACGAGCCATTTGTTGCCGACTGTGGAGGAGCACCTGTTCCATCGACTGCCTTCTTCACGAGGAGCACAACGGAGTTCCAGCTCCATCTTGTCCACACTGGGACCTGCCTGCCGACAATGACGATTCAGAGATGGCGCCAGCACCCTCCTCTCCGGCGCTGTCACCAGGTGCGATGCGGGCCCACCGGCACCGTGCGTGACAGCGTCTCTGCACTTTATGGCCCTCTGCTCTGGTGCCTGCCTAGCACACCGTCTCGCTCTCTCCACTGTCAAGGGCTGCCACCGCTGTGGATCTGACGAACGTGTGTCTCGCCAGGCCACCGACATCTCCTCCGTCCACTGGGCACCCGTTTCTCGTGAGGGAGAGGTGTGCCGTATCCTGCTACCAGTGCACATGAGTGCGAGTGCACCGAATGTGGGTTGCTGCCCGTATCTCTCGCCAACTGTATCGGTGCGAGCTGGCCACTAGAGGACACCAGTAGAAGTCGTGCTCACGGATCGGTCTCTTCCACTCCGTCTACCGACGGCCCGTGCCTACGTATGTGCAGACCATTGCCGATTGAATCTCTTGTTCTATTTCTAGTCTATATCACACACACCAGCGTTTTGCATCTTGTGGAGTCCCAATGTTCAGTTGTTGTGAATAAAGTCATAGTTATGTGACTTGGATCGGCTTTGTGTATTATTTGGTTGCTACAAGTCCTGTAACGTATTGTTGACCTCATCGTTATTAGTTATTGAGCAATGTGTCAATGGGGAAAGGGTGACTGATGGAAGAAACCATGATATCATTTGCCTAAGTTCATTTAGGAAACCAGCAAAATCTGCACTGAATCTGGCTCCCAAATATGAGTTAATTGCAATAACTGCTACATCACCTCACTCATTGGTCCTATTTAGGTTTTTAATGGTAATACCACTTCATCATATTGTAGTCTCTACTTATTGGGGGCAAACATTTTGGGATTTTTCACTGTATATTTATTCTGTGCAAGGAGAGACTGTATATTTCTCCTTAAGTGCAACTAAAGTGCATGGCATTTAAAAATGGATCACGTACTCCTATAGGAGGTAGTATTAGTTAAAACTAGAAGAAAAGTTCCTATAATTAGATATTAGGTTTTGTTGAAGTTGGCTACAGCATCTCCACCCCCACACCCTCCTGTTCAACCAGGATGACATATGAAATTGGCCTCATTTGTTCCACGCCGATCTCAGATGTGGGGAGGGAAGTGACAGATCTGAGAGGTTCTGCACATCTACATCATCACACTGATCGACCAGATCGTGTCAGATATGATGGGGTCTTTTGTCATTTGTGGAATGCCGGTCAGCTGCTTTTGAAACAGATAGAGTTGTGAATGATAGAGCCCAGTTAGTATTCACTAGTTGTGGGGGTCCACTGCCGGTGAGAGATGACAGAGCATCGGATCGCAGCTGCTTCGTATCCAGCTGGAGCCACAGGTTATACGGTATGTCTGGAATTTCCAGAGGTGACCCCTGGTGTGACTAGCATGTTGCTCTTAGCAGTGATCTTATATAACAGGTTGCCTCGTGATTTGCAGATCGAGGCCAGAACACAGGTCAGACAGAGCCTGAACAATTGAGCCGATGCCACAGTGCCTGCCTGGCACCGGTTGCAGATGGTAGCCTAGGCTCAGTGGCAGTCCAGCAGTGACAGCAGAGTGAGGAGAGTCGGAGGTTGCCTGCTGGAAGCATCTCGGGTGATCTCTTCCCTGCCATCAATGTGGTTTTGTACAATGTAAGGGCATCTACTGATGGTGTGGATTTCGTTGTTGTTGTTGTCGTTGTTGTTGTCTTCGGTCCAGAGGCTGGTTTGATGCAGCTCTCCAGCCTACTCTATCCTGTCAAAAAAAATGGTTCAAATGGCTCTGAGCACTATGGGACTTAACTTATAAGGTCATCAGTCCCCTAGAACTACTTAAACCTAACTAACCTAAGGACATCACACACACCCATGCCCGAGGCAGGATTCTAACCTGTGGCCATAGCGGTCGCGCGGTTCCAGACTGTAGCGCCTAGAACCGCTCGGCCACCCCAGCCGGCCTCTATCTTGTCCAAACTTCTTCATCTCCCAGTACCTACTGCAACCTATATCCTTCTGAATCTGTTTAGTGAATTCATCTCTTGGTCTCCCTCTACAATTTTTACCCTCCACACTGCCCTCCAATACTAAATTGGTGATCCCTTGATGCCTCAGAATATGCCCTATCAACTGATCCCTTCTTCTAGTCAAGTTGTGCCACAAACTCCTCTTCTCCCCAATTCTATTCAATACCTCCTTATTAGTTATGTGATTTACCCATCTAATCTTCAGCATTCTTCTGTAGCTCCACATTTCGAAGGCTTCTATTCTCTTCTTGTCTAAACTATTTATTGTCCACGTTTCACTTCCATACGTGGCTACACTCCATACAAATACTATCAGAAACGACTTTCTGACACTTTAATCTATACTTGATGTTAACAAATTTCTCTTCTTCAGAAACGCTTTTCTTGCCATTGCCAGTCTACATTTTGTATCCTCTCTACTTCTACCATCATCAGTTATTTTGCTTCCCAAATAACAAAACACATTTACTACTATAAGCATCTAATTTCCTAATCTAATTCCCGCAGCATCACCTGATTTAATTCGACTACATTCCATTATCCTCGTTTTTCTTTTGTCTATGTTTATCTTATATCCACCTTTCAAAACACTGTCCAATCCGTTCAACTGCTCTTCCAGATCCTGTGCTGTCTCTGACAGAATTACAATGTCATCGGCAAACCTCAAAGTTTTTACTTCTTCTCCATGAATTTTAATTCCTATTCCTAATTTTTCTTCTGTTTCCTTTACTGCTTGCTCAATATACAGATTGAATAACACCAGGGAGAGGCTACAACCCTGTCTCACTCCCTTCCCAACCACTGCTCCCCTTCCATGCCCCTCAACTCTTATAACTGCCATCTGGTTTCTGTACAAATTGTAACTAGTCTTTCACTCCCTGTATTTTACCCCTGCCACCTTCATAATTTGAAAAAAATTATTCCAGTCAGCATTGTCAAAAGCTTTCTCTAAGTCTACCAGTGCTAGAAATGTAGGTTTGCCTTTCTGTAATCTATTTTCTAATGTAAGTTGTAGGGTCAGTATTGCCTCACGTGTTCCAACATTTCTACGGAAACCAAACTGATCTTCCCCGAGGTCAACTTCTACCAGTTTTTCCATTCGTCTGTAAAGAATTCGCGTTAGTATTTTGCAGCCGTGCTTTTAAACTGATAGTTCAGTAATTTTCACATCTGTCAACACCTGCTTTCTTTGGGATTGGAATTATTATATTCTTCTTGAAGTCTGAGGGTATTTCGCCTGTCTCGTACATCTTGCTCACTAACGTTTTGTTAGGCCTGGTTCTCCCAAGGCTATCAGTAGTTCTAATGGAATGTTGTCTATCCCGGGGCCTTGTTTTGACTTAGGTCTTACAGTGCTCTGTCAAACTCTTCACGCAGTATGATATCTCCTATTTCATATTCATCTGCATTCGCTTCCATTTCTATAATATTGCCCTCAAGAACATCACCCTTGTATAGACCCTCTATATACTCCTTCCACCTTTCTGTTTTCCCCTCTTTGCTTAGAACTGGGTTTCCATCTGAGCTCTTGATATTCATGCAAGTGGCTCTCTTTTCTCCAAAGTTCTCTTTAATTTTCCTGTAGGCAGTATCTATCTTACCCCTAGTGAGATACTCCTCTACATCCTTATATGTGTTCTCTAGCCATCCCTGCTTAGCCATTTTGCACTTCCTGTCAATCTCATTTTTGAGACGTTTGTATTCCTTTTTGCCTGCTTCATTTACCACATTTTTGCATTTTCGCCTTTCATCAATTAAATTTAGTATCTCTTCTGTTACCCAAGGATTTCTATTAGCTTCGTCTTTTGACCTACTTGATCCTCTGCTACCTTCACTATTTCATCTCTCAAATCTACCCATTCTTCTTCTACTGTTTTTCTTTCCCCCATTCTTGTCAATCGTTCCCTAGTGCTCTCCCTGAAACTCTCAACCAGTTGTTCTTTCAGTTTATCCAGGTCCCATCTCCTCAAATTCCCACCTTTTTGCAGTTTCTTCAGTTTTAATCTACAGGTCATAACCAATAGATTGTGGTCAGAGTCCACATCTGCCCCTGGAAATGTCTTACAATTTAAAACCTGGTTTATGATTCTTGAACCAAGTGTTAGCTATAATTAAGTTATGCTCTGTGCAAAATTCTACCAGGTGGCTTCCTCTTTCATTCCGTACTCCCATTCCATGTTCACCTACTGTGTTTCCTCCTCTTCCTTTTCCTACTATCGAGTTCCAGTCACCCATGACTATTAAATTTTCATCAATCTCTTCGTCATCTGCGGAGCTAGTTGGCAAATAAACTTGTACTGCTGTGGTAGGCGTGGGCTTCGTATCTATCTTGGCCACAATAATGCGTTCACTCTGCGGTTTGTAGTAGCTTACCCGCATTCCTATTTTCCTATTCAATATTAAACCTACTCCAGCATTACACCTATTTGATTTTGTATTTATAACCCTGTATTCACCTGAGCAGAAGTCTTGGTCCTCCTGCCACTGAACTTCACTAATTCCCATTATATCTAACTTTAACCCATCCACTTCCCTTTTTAAATTTTCTAACCTACATGCCCGATTGAGGGATCTGACATTCCACACTCCGATCCACTGAACGCCAGTTTTCTTTCTCCTGATTGCAATGTCCACCTGAGTAGTCCCCGCTCGGAGATCCGAATGGAGGACTAGTTTACCCGTGGGATATTTCACCCGAGAGGACATCATCATCATTTAACCATATAGTAAAGCTAACGGCTGTAGTTTCCACTTGCTTTCAGCCGTTCACAGTATAAGCACAGCGAGGCTGTTTTGGTTAGTGTTACAAGGCCAAGTCAGTCAATCATCCAGACTGTTGGCCCTGCAACTATGGAAAGGCTGCTGCCACTCTTCAGGAACCATACATTTGTGTGGCCTCTCAACAGATACCCCTCCGTTGTGGTTGCACCAACCGTATGGCTATCTGTATTGCTGATGCACGCAAGCCTCCCCACCAACGGCAAGGTCCACAATTCTTGGTGGAGAGGATTTCGTTATTTTCCCCATTTTCTCCTTGAAAGTGCGCACTGACCCTCCCACCTCTCCATTACATTAGAAGTGGACTGGTGCCACTAGAAGGTGTTGTACCCCTTGCTGCTTACAGAATTTTGAAAACTGAGTTGTCTGTTATCTCAGGCAGTGACCTTCGGAGGGCCCTCATTGCCAAAAATTAGCAAAAAGTTATGTGAATACATGATGTCTGTTCTTTTAGACATGTCTGAAATAGCAAACACCACACAGAATCCTCACTTGTGATAAATTATATGTAAATTGAAGTTGGAGGGGGGAGAAAGGTAAGGAAAGGGAATGGATTTGATTATTGATGTCAGCTATATTGGGACATTACGTGGAATCAACATTGATGAGTGGAAATGTGTGGTGGACTGGTATTTGAACCCAGGATATTCTTCTTACTAAGCAGTTGCATTAACCACTGTCCACCTGGAACACGACGTTTGGTGCAACTGCGTAGACTATCTTAGCGCGCCTCTTAGCCAACCCTCACCCTCATCTACCACCACATATCTGTAGTACCTCTCCATGTCCTCCGCACTCGCTTGCAAATATTCTCGCAGGAGGTCGAGCATATTTTTTCATACGCACTGAAGAAGGTGGATTCATTGCCCATCAGTTATATTTTCACTCGTCACCACTGATTCCACATAATGTCTTGATGCAGCTTACGTCAACAGTCCCTTTCCTTTCCTCCCCCCCCTTCCTCCTCCCCTCCTCCCTCCACCGTCAATTCACATATTTAATAAAAGACCTGGATCACGTTTGCTGTTGTCTTTGAACCCATGACTCTAATACCTGGCAGCGCTTGTAAAGTTAACAATAATTTTATGGTTTAACCTGAAAGGTTTTATGCTGTGAAGTGACATAGGTACATTTCCCAGTCGTCATCGCCATCTGTAAGTAATGGAAATGATGCAATTGCCGAAGGTTTCTAGTTTCTGATAGACAACACTGCTATTTGCTGCTGTAGTGAGGTAAATTGCTGTTCACGTTTTTCCAGTTGTCAGTTTTGTTGCGGCTGTGCCCTCATTTAATGTTTTGTGGTTCCTGGCCAGATGAGAAGAGGGTGGTATGATAGGTGGGTGGCCGGTTTCCCCTCACCACAACACAAAAAGCACACATGGTTAAAATACACTTTATTCAGGAACCAATGGAGTACTTAACTTCAGTGATGTCCAGTCTGAAGTTCTATGGTTAACAGCAATCAAATAACATGTACTAATTCTCGAATCTTGTCCATGTCTGTATCACAGCTATATACAATGACTGTTGCTCCCTCACAGCTAGCTAAGGTCCGAGGCAATGATTGTCACTGTGGAAGACTAGAGCAATGTGTGACATATTGAGGTGAAATGCGAGCTGAGTCCGGATGTGACATACTGAGATTGTGACAGCTCAGTTGGCGTCGGTGGCAGTGGCCTATATGCAGCTCTCCTTGTTACTCTACCCTGTGTAAGTCCCTTTCTCTCTGAGTAACTAGTACAACCTCCTACCTTCAGACTCTGAGTACTGTATTCGTGTCTCGGTCTCTCTCTATGATGTTTACCCCATCCCACTTCCCTCTAGTGCTAAATTGGTGAATCCTTGATGTCTCAGAATATGTCATACCAACTCATCCCTTCATCTAGTCAGGTTGTGCCGCAGATTTTGTTGCTCCCCAGTTGTATTCAGTTATGTGATCGACCCATCTAATCTTCGGCATCCTTTTGTAGCACCACATTTCAAAAGCTCCTATTCTCTTCTTGTCTAAAATGTTTGCTGTCCATGTTTCACTTCCAAATATGGCTATACTCCATACAAATACTATGAGAAAAAATTTCCTGACACTTAATGTATACTCGATGTTAACATATTTCTTGTCTTCAGAAAAGCTTTTCTTGCCATTGCCGCTCTCCATTTTATACTCTCTCTGATTGGCCCAAATATCATTCTACTTGAATCTATAACCCTAAAAATAATAAGATGACAGAGAAGAAAGAGACAAGCTACTTTATCACTATCACCATCTCCCCCATCTCCATCCCCCTTGTGCACAAAGTCCCCCTCCTGTAATCTTCTTTCCATTGTTGTTTACAGTTCCACTTGCCCACACATTACTGCTGCATTTTTCTGGTATTGCCTAGCTCCCCTGCCCCCAAATAAAAGGATGTTTCCTTTTATTTAGGAATAAGGGAGACAACTAACCAAAAAACAGAAGCGCTATGTCATTGATGGATACCCGAATGAAAGGTGCACAGCTTAGATAGCTTTCGATCGATTGAGCACACTGTAGGAAGACAGACGTTTGCTGTGAGTATGTGCGTATGTTTGTGTACATGCTTTTTCTACAGATTTGAAAAAGGAAGTCCATTCCAAAAGCTAGTGAAGCTCTCTACCTTTAGTTTGTGTAACTATCAATGACGCAGTGCTTCTGTTTTTCAGTGAATCGTCTCCTTCATTCCTAAATAATTCATAATTCTGAACCAGGTTGTTTCCTTTTTATCATATCTCCCACACCTCTACCAGTAACTACCGGCATTTTGCTGTCATTTATTTTTCGAACAGTTTTATCATTGTCATAAGTTAAAACTGGTAACATATTCATAGACTGTAAACTTTCCTTTACAGACAATTTGGAACATTTGTTTTGAAAATCTTGTATAGCTGTTTGTAACTTTCTTTTTACTGTGACTGTTGTTAAGTCCTGATTGTGTTTATGCCTGTATTTAGTATTTGTGCTTTATCTAATAGTTTTCACTGTTCTTCAGACTTCCAATTGGGAACGGAATGATTGCTGAGGCTCTTGTGAAGGGTAAAAAGAAAGAGGTTGTGGTGCAGTGTGCTCTCGAAGCTTGTCGTGTTTTGGATCCCTTCGGAATGTTACGCCAAGCTAGTCACGGTAAAAAAACAAAAATTAATTTTTCTGGCTTTTGGTTTTTCCCCCCACAAACGTGATAATATCGTTACAGTAGAAATATTGTATTTTGTAACATGTATCATGTGCAAAATCAACATTTAAGTAATATGTTCATCTTCATCGTCATATTGAATAACTTATAGAGTATAGTAAAAATCAAGCATTGGAAAATATAAGATGGAATGTAACAATATTATGAAAAGGAAAGTTGCTACTCACCATATAGCAGAGACATGAGTTGCAGATAGGCACAAGAAAAAGACTATTACAAATGAAGCTTTCATCCAGTTGGCCATTGTCAAAAATAGAGGATATACACACATACACACACTCATGCAAATGTAACTCACCACCACCTTTCTACGTTTTCCACTACCTCTACCTCTTTCCAGCCCTCTGTCTAACCTGCAACACTTCACTGTCCACCACCCCTACCCTACTAATTCTCCCCCTCCCCACCCCAGCCTCCTCCTTACCCTCACCCAGGCACCACTCCCATCATGCACTAGTGCTGGTGCTCGCAGTGTGGTTTTAATTGCCTGAGACTACACTCGTGTGTGCGAGTTATGTCTGTGTGAGTTCAGCATCTCCACTATATTGTGAGTAACCACTTTCCTTTTCATAATATTGTTATAGTGTCTAGTGACACTTATCAGAAACATAAAGACTTTTTTCAGTTCTAGTAGTATAGTTTTTTTCCCACAGACTTTATTCACTTCTTTCTTCCTTCCATCTTTTACCTAATGTATTCACTGTTTCTGTTGTGATTTCATTTCTTTGTTGTGTCTTCTAAAGCCACTTTCACTCTTTTCTCTTAATAATTTGTCCTCTGTTGAATGAAATGGAATTGCTATGTGAAGTATTCATTTCACTTTCTGAAGGTGTATCGCAGCTATATATATTGCCTGTTGTCTTGATAAAAATATTGAAATGTGGTGATGAAGTCCATTTCCATTTCTTCCTGCCTTCTGTTTTTACACTTATTATTTTTGGCACTATGGAGCAACCATGCCTTTGAGTTGTTGTTGTTGTTGTTGTTGTTGTTGTTGTGTGTACGTGCTTGTGTGTGTGTGTGTGTGTGTGTGTGTGTGTGTGTGTGTGTGTGTGTGTGTGTGTGTGTGAGAGAGAGAGAGAGAGAGAGAGAGAGAGAGAGAGACCAATAACAAGGTTAGCTAGTTTTGAGACGTAGTAAAGCAGGTTTATAGCAATGAATTTACTGGAATATGAAATGTTCTGATGTTGCTGATGCTCTAATATGCTGTTTCCACAAGGAGAAATTAGACCGTGTGAACCATCAGTTTCTGCAAACTGTGGAGTACAGATTTCCTGTGCCATTTCTCCTCACACCCCCAATCTTCCAAACTTCCTCAAGAACCAGCCCCTTCATCGCCAGAGCTTCGATTACTTATTGTCCTGCCCTGAAATGAGGGACATCCTAACCAAGATCCTCCCCACTGCTCCTAAAGTGGTGTTCTGTTGCCCAACCTCCACAACATCATCGTCCATCCCTACGCCACTCCCAATCCCGATCCCAACACCGACCACTTCCCATGTAGATCATCTCCCTGTGGAAGACCCAGGTGCAAGACCTGTCCAGTCTACCCACACAGCATTTCCTATTCATATCCTGTGACAGGCTTATGAAAACCGATAGGCTGGACCACATGTGGAAGCAGCCATTTCCAGCTCTGCTACAATCATTGCACAGCTTTTTATATTGGTATCACTATCCTGGTGCTCGACTTAGTGGCAAGCCCTGCATGTTTAACCACACAGTGCTCTTCTACCATGCTGTCCCTTCCCCTTCCCCTTCCCAACTCTCTCCAGACTGCTGCTTCCGTTCTATTGGACAGTTGTGTTCCGGTCCAAGATGGCGGTCATGAGGTGTGCTTGCTTGTGTAAATGAATATGTGTGTGTGTGTGTGTGTGTGTGTGTGTGTGTGTGTGTGTGTGTGTGTGTTTCCTTTTCCGAAGATGGCTATGGCCAAAAGCTAAATGTTTAACAGTTTTTGTGTTGTAACTGTCTGCAACTCAGTGTGTGATCTATCTTTTTCTTATATTGTTAAGTCAACATTCACCAAGGACAGTGCATTTAGAATAATTTGACAGGCTGGAACATTGCTCTCCAATGAATAATCATATACTTCTTCATATGCTCATGTATGATACTCTATGTAATAATAATGGTGTTCAGGTAATTTGTACAGAAGGAAGTCCACTGTATTGACTGGAGCATTGCACCGTACCAGATGTACTAATCCCTGCAAAAGATAACCATTTGTGTTTTTTTGTCAATAGAATCTATTAATGACCATATATTTATGCTTATAAATAAACTGCTCTTTGCTGATGACCAAATAATTATTCAGAAGACAGAAAATGACCTCAAGTTCATGATACACCATGAAAATCAAATATGTAACAACTATCATTCAAAAAGTCAGGGGAAAAAAAGTAATAACCTTCAAAGGTAAATTTCTAGTACACTTCAAAATAGAACAAGATGAACCACCCATGGAACGGGATCACATTTTCAGCTGTAACACTGTGATATTAGCTATGAAAATATCAACATCAGTTATAAATTAAACAAGCTTCAAATGGTATGTGGCACAATGCACAAAACACTGGGTGACAAGACAAGCCAGGATACATAGCTGATGAAACTTTCTCAAAATGTGCTTATACTACTGGCTTCTGCACCAAGCTATGTCTTGCAGAAACTGCTTAGGGTGACACTGGATTTTCCTAGAACGAGGTGCAAGAAAAATCTTTCCTTGTCCTTAAAGAGTGCTAAGATCTGTAGTCCTAGCATTATATGACAAGAATGCTGAGACAGAACTTCACACGAATGCGTCTGTTCTAGCACATGAAAGCAAATCTTGGGCATTAACTAAGAAACACAAAAGTAGAATACTGGTGACTGAAATCAAATTTTTAAGCAAAGTTTAAAAAATCTAAGAGGTAAAATACAAAACAGTATATTGATATAGTAACCAGAATCAAGTTCAAATCCAAACGCAGGGTTGTCAAGTAGAGTACAAGACTTACCACTGAACACCAGTATGCAGTACAACAGAACTGAATTCCTGGATGAAGGGTGTTGCTATTCATACAAACGCACAATATTCCTGTGTATACAAACATAACTGCTGGTGGTGAGGTTTGAAATTGTGACTCACAGCATGCCAGCCAGTGATAATAGCTACTACTCCTTACTACAATTCAGCATAGCTTGTGGCATTGCTCCCTCTTCTGAACAAATGATGACCTGCTGTTCCAGAAGTTCACATTGGACTGGCTACAGTATATTAGATCTAGATGTAGACATTGGTCCTCTGTATGGCAACACTGGCAGATTCTCACATTCTGGTCATGTTGTCACATCCTCTTATCTATGTTGAGCATTGAAGGTAGACCGTCCTCTCGAAGCTCCATGATCGTCTACTGGGACTTCAGTGTTCTTGAACAAGAAGTCTTCATTGTCAGTCTACACCTCGGGACTGTAGTAGAGCTTCATATGGAGAATGTGCATGCATATGCGTGACATCTCGGCACTGTTGTCTTCTTGATAGGCAATTGTCATCCTGTGGTTGACATCGCAACATAAAATTCTCTCTGATACTAGTCTTGACCAGCAAACTTTTCAATGATTCTTCACATGGGGTACTCAGTTCATCCAGGTGTTGTTTTCTAGAAGGAACATTGCAATTTCTGGAGCTTCAACAGTTGACACAGCTTTGCTGGCAGCATAGCAGGTGCTGTAGTCAGTAAAGGCTGTTGCCCATTAATTTCCCATTTGTCAAGTAAGAGAACATCCCCAAGAGGTTGAATCCAGTTCAGTGGAATGGGCCTGCTGCAGGTGGAATTGGCAGCACATGCCCCAGATGTAAATGGTGGAAAGTGCTTCCGTCACTGGCGTTCCTTTTATTGGCTCACATAGTGTCTAACAGATCAGTAGAGGTACCTGTGTCAGATCCTGTCTAGAGTCTTCACAAATGCCAGGTGACAAGGTGTTGGAACATAATAGAAATACTTCATGTTAGCTGTCTGTAGATGGGCTGGGATGACAAGCAATGACTTCCTCTTGTAAGATGTTATGTTTATTAGCTGCAGTTCTCTCATGATCAGTTCCTACTTCCACAAGGCTTCTGTAGTTTACAACATTGCTGAATCTCCCCCTGTTCAGTAGTAATGTTGTTTAATGCCGCAGTTACTGAGATTGCATCCATACTGCTGTGTTCCACCAAAGGATTCCTTGTAAGACAGTTGGCATTTATGTGTTTGTGTCCACTTTATTATACCACTGTGATAATAGTCCTCTGAAGTCTCAGGCCCTTGTCGCCAGTCAGTGTGAAAGATCTTTCAGGTCAGTCAACCATTATAGAGAATTGTGGTCCACAGCAGCAGTGAATGATTTGTTAAATAAATAAGTCTTGAATTTGTTACGATGCAAACAACTGCAAGACATTCTTTTCCAATTGCAGAGTACTCTGGAAGCTTAAGCCATCACATTTTCAGCACTATTCTGAATTTGCTCTAGAACCACATTTTCAATCCAACCACTAACATCAGTGTGAAATTCTGTCTCAGCATTCTTGTCATACAATGTTAGGACTGCAGAAGATGTTGGCACCTCTTTAAGGACAAGGAAAGATCTTTCATGCACCTTGTTCCAGGAAAATTCGGTGTCACCCTAAGTAGTTTTTGCATGAGACATACCTTAGTGCAGAAGCCAGTAGTATGAGTACATTTCGAGAAAACATCTAATATCACAACTGTGCCGAGGAGTTAGAAAATCTGTGACTGCTCTCAATTTCTCTATCACTGGGTGGACTCCATCGCACTGACTTGGTGCCCGAGATTTTTATTTCTTGACTAGCCAAGAGACACTTTCCCGATTCACCGCATTCGCACCAATGACGACCTCATAAACCGTGACTGTGGCTATAATCTTAGCAAGACTTGGGAACCAGCGATTGGGTTAATCAAGAGTAAATCGAGCAAACGTATAGTTGTGACGACCACGGCGGACAGAGCCATCACACCGACGTCATCTCAGACGCTGTTGCAATCTGTCCCACCGCACGACCGTGGCGCGGGGCGCAGACGGCAGAGGGAGCGTGCCACGGGCGGAGGGTATTTAAACCAACCGTGGCCGCGACCGAACCCAGTCCCCCCTGAGCAGCCATAGTGTACGGATCTCCGTGCCGGCCCGTTCACAGGAGCTCAGTCCGTCAGTTCACCTAATGATGGCGACATGTTTGATCGCCGAAATATTGTGCCCGTTGGACACTATGGACCGGCAGTACACCCGTGGATATTTTGATTGTCTGTAAGTTGTCATACTTTTCGCTGTCAACGGGCATTATGAGTGACACTATTTTGTTTGACATTATGGTGAACAATTGCATTTATAATCCACTGGATAAGCAAACAGTTAACCATCTTCCACGGATAACTCGAGGAAATGCTGACCGATAATATCAAAAACCACCCATATCTCAACAAGTAACAGTCACTGTCATTTTAAGGCATTTTACAATTCATGCTTTGACAATGACTGGAGTCTGTCCTTGAAAATATTGGAGTTTTGATGAATTTATCCGGCCGCATTCTCGCGTGATATTAGAGCATACAACACTCTGGGAATAGCTTAACTTCTCCTTTGGCAGAATTATAATCCGCACAATTCATAGTGCACAAATTCCTAGTCAATAAAGGCTAGGAAGTTGTTATTACTGTGAATGCAAATGATATATTGACAGACACATTTTTAAACCATGAGCCTGTAAGAAATATTATTACTTTACTTTGTTCTAAAATCTTATGTCGTAACACCCTCATTACTGCTATTTGAGTCTGTGTCTAAAACATGTGATCGTAAATTTACGATTGTATGTTCAGGGCTTGTATCCATCTTCACGTCCCTATCAAATTCTTCCTACTAAAACTTTTCAGCCAGCCACACCGACTATATCTACACTAAAGGGGAATATTGTCCATTGCTTCACACACAAGAGATTCAGTGGATTATCTTCCCACATAGCCTTTAGCCTTTGCCCAAATTATACTGACAGTATGAAATGTAGTTTCAGGCCCTATCTTTACGGCCATCTTACTACAACTATTTATCAAAACACCCCACGTAAATAGACACGTATTGCCTGTTTAGTTTGCAAGTGCCATTTTAGGCTGCAGTCACAGTGGC
This sequence comes from Schistocerca gregaria, assembly GCF_023897955.1. Classification (NCBI taxonomy): domain Eukaryota; kingdom Metazoa; phylum Arthropoda; class Insecta; order Orthoptera; family Acrididae; genus Schistocerca; species Schistocerca gregaria. The sequence continues at coordinate 1,681,092 of NW_026061713.1, read as the reverse complement.
TCCAATATCGGAGGATTCCACCGGCGACCGAAATCGGCTGATCATTTCAAATCAGTACGCCATTATGTGTGCCGTCACTCTATAGCCAATCGTATCTCCTGAACATGCAGACTTCAGACAATAAGTGGTGAAAGCCAAATAAGTTTGTTTTCTTTGATCGAATCAACCAATGTTCTCGCACATGAAATATGGAGTGTGAGAAACTGGTAAGTTTAGTCCAAGAAAGAGGGAGTTTGTGGCATCCTGAGCATGAAAATATCATCATCAGGATATAGCTCAGAATCTGTGGGCTGAAATCACAGGTTTATTCAAAATTCAAATAGGCAAAATCTTCATTGGGGACTTTCGACATAGATTATAACCTCAAAAAATGATTTGTTCAAGTGAAATGGGTGGCGTATCTTACATGTGTATAACTGCTGTACTGGATCTTTTTTCTGGTTGGTTGTTACTAGTTGTCTACAAATTATTATTACTGCTTACTGAAGTTTTATGCCAGTAGGGTAGTGATTCTGTTAATGTGAAATGGTTTTGCAAATGTGGTGTACGGTATGTATTCCCACTCTTGAGTGCTGTAGGTTATTGGAGTATGTTATGCTACACTTTACGCGTGTCTTTCACTTGTGTGCTAGATTACACTCATTGAAGGTTAATTGATGTATGTCTGCACAATTTTAAATAAAGACAGTGAAACAGAGTGTGTATAACTTGCTTTTCAAGATCACCATGAATTACTTCGAGTATGTAACAGCATGTTTCTGCCACTATCTTATATATTCATAAAACGTGACTGATTATTCTGATAACTGAGGAAACAGTGTACGGTACTTGCTGCTTTTATTTTACAAGACAGGAAAGCTCATTCACATCTGTTCGTGGTCTCTTTAATAACAGAGACCACTATGCAGCACTCATATCCAAGCACAGAGGTATTGTGGTATCCACTCCATCGTGACAGCTTAAAATCTGACTTACTTTATACAGAGAATGGATTCTAATCCAACCTAACCTCCTTGACTCTTCCAAAGAAGGAGATCAGAAGCACTGTGACCACACTGTAGGCCAATGTTGACAGGCAACCTCTGGTGTGTTGGGCGCTTTATTTTTGTGAACATAGTGGTAGTGTGCATTGTCTAATGCCACAATACTTCCACCTTGGAGTATTTGGTATTTGGTGCTCTTCCAACCATTTTATGTAATTTTCATTGTTCATTTTGTTGCAATAATCTTCTGATGTTGATTTTGAATCTTAGATGAGCCCTGCATCCTCAGTGCACCCCATTTCTCCTCCTGGATGAACCACTATTGCTCTTTGTCCAGAACTTTCATTTTTCCACACACCAGGTAAGTCACTGTGCTGCCATCATTTATTGACAGCTGAGTGTAAATGCACCCATGCTTCATCAGTGTATATGAGGAGTTTCTTCATGCCTTTCTCATTTCCTGTTAGAGTTCTTACAAAGTGTGCATGCTATGCTACAGTGCCCTGCCTCTCAACCAGAAATGTTGGTCTACATTTACATTTTTGAAACAAAACCCCATACCCTTTAAAATTTTCCAGGAAGTGGTTCTTTTTCCTATGAAATTAATGTATGTATCCTCCTTCATTCGATTGTAAAGCTTTCGAAGAGTGGGTATTTCTCTTTTAATGTCATAATGTTGTGACAATCTTCCGATGTTGATCTCGAATCAGGGTCATCGAGGCACTTCATTTTCTTCCTCAGTCGTTTCTTCCTTCATCTCACAATTTTCTGACCACTCAGTCTGGCTTTCATAACATTGTTCACAACATTATGCACTGTCCTTACACTCTTTTCCACTGTGGCTGCTGCTCTCTCCAGAGCTCTTTCTAATGGTAACAGAAAATCTTTCTACTTTTTTCTTCTCAACAGAACTTAACTACATTAATTATATGGACTTTTCCATCTGAATGTACTCTTCGATAACATACATTTGCCAATCACTGTACAGTACCGAGCCACATGCGTCGTTTCTGTATACTGTTGAATATTGTCAAATGCCTTCGGCCCCGTCAGTATGTAAACATAGCTTGTTTACACGTTCTACTGTTGGCAGTTTTAATATGAACTTTTAATAAAAGTAAATGTAACTCCATCCTATGTCCAGAGTGCAGGACTTCAGCTGGTCTATTCCCAGTAATAAAATTCCATCAGCCGTTATTTTTATTTTATTTGTTAGACGCTTTGTCTCAGACCCTCATTTTGAGACATTACTGTTGGAAGACTTAGGGAATGGAGGGTGCAGCATACTTGCTGATTGATTAAATGACCTCAGCATTACCAAGAGTTTAGGAATTGCAGTAGTGTATTTTAGTTAGAGGAATTGAAGGTTAAGGTCTACATTCCTTGCTTTTTCTGAGCTACAGTCATGTGACTCTGAATTATCTATACTTGTCTTCTGAAAACATTGTATGAGGAACAGCTGAGTGTAAAGAATTTGAAGGGCATTAGTGTCGATAATGATACTGTTATGACAGGCATTAACAATGGAGTTTGTGCAAAGACTGCCCTGAGCTCATAATGATACAATGTTTGTGTCATTCTTTGCAGCTAGCAGTCTCTTCAGCAGCAGAATGTCTTCAGACAAACCTGGATGTCCTCATTCGTGAAATTTACAGTTGGTTTTCCCACTCTGCTTTGTATCAGAGTCAGTCTTTGTATGCTGCCATTAATGACGGCCATAACTCTTACAAAATTGTGCAGTTGTGCCAGACTCTGTGGCTTTCAATCGAAAGTGCTGTCATTAGATAACCTGAGCAATAGCTTAAACTAGAGAATATGTTTAGCATAGCCAAATCGAGAGAGAGAGAGAGAGAGAGAGAGAGAGACTATATTGCCTCACTGTTGCATGCTGTGTATGTTGACTCTGGTGATCTGTAGTCAATCGAATATTTCTGTTATTGTGTAGATAAATTTTTTTAAAGTATTGTAAACAACCGTAAGTGAGAAATGTTTGAGCTGCTGTAGGAAAGTTAGTTCTGAGATTCTATCGAGCTGTTGTTACAGATTGTTACTTTGAGGGGAATATGGTGGCAAGGGAATTGGGGAGGTAAGTGAGTCTCTTCCATGGTATTGCAGAGTATATTCAAGGGCTAGGAAAATAGCTGAACAGGAAGGGAAGATAAGGTCCTTTAAGGGGAGTAGGACGTCAAACGGGCCGACTTGGAGCAGGAGAGGCACCACAGGGCATTTTAGTTTCCACTGTCTATACTTTTACAAGTAAATTCATAAAACTTTTTCAGCATGACTAGGAAGGGTTCAGGATTCACACTCTTAGCAGCGGAAGTTGAAAAACATAACAAACTAATTTTTTTTGCATATGAAATTTCATCATCTTTTTGCTTACTATTGGCTGCGTTTGTTGCTATAGGTACACTTTTCTTCATAAGTAAGAGAGACTGTACGATGAATTTTGCACAGCATACAAACCATACTTACAGGTGTCTGAAACTCTAGAATCTATTTAATTTATGAAAAAATGGATGAGCTGTTACGTTTTAAACTTTATGTTTAGAAAAAAATCAAATTTTGTAGTTAATTATCTCAATTTTTACCACAATTTTTAATAGATTTGAAAAATTCTAGAGTTTAATACACCTGCAAGTATGGTTTGTATGCTGTGCAAAATTCATCAAAGAATCTCTATTACCTGTGAAGAAACATGTACATATAGCAACAAATGCAGCCAATAGTAAGCGAAAAAATGATGAAATTTCACATGTAAAAAAATTTATTTTGTTATGTTTTTGAACTTCCTCTGCTATGAGTGTGAATCCCGAATGCTTCCTGGCCATGCTGACAAACTTTTGTGAATTTATTTGTAAAAGTATAGACAGTGGAAATTAAAATGTCATGTAGTGCCTCTCCAAGTTGGCCCGTTTGACGTCCTCTTAAGGCTGAACTGGATAGTGCTAGGGAGTAACTGATGAGGTTAAGGGGGAGAAGGATAGAAGGATAAAGGCAGGTGCGAAGTGTTAGCAACGAACAGGGGCCACAGAAAGAGAACAGTTGTTGTTGTTGTTGTCTTCAGTGCTGAGACTGGTTTGATGCAGCTCTCCATGCTACTCTATCCTGTGCAAGCTTCTTCATCTCCCAGTACCTACTGCAACCTACATCCTTCTGAATCTGCTTAGTGTATTCATCTCTTGGTCTCCCTCTACGATTTTTACCCTCCACGCTGCCCTCCAATGCTAAATTTGTGATCCCTTGATGCCTCAAAACATGTCCTACCAACCGATCCCTTCTTCTAGTCAAGTTGTGCCACAAACTTCTCTTCTCCCCAATCCTATTCAATACCTCCTCATTAGTTACGTGATCTACCCATCTAATCTTCAGCATTCTTCTGTAGCACCACATTTCGAAAGCATCTATTCTCTTCTTGTCCAAACTAGTTATCGTCCATGTTTCACTTCCATACATGGCTACACTCCAAACAAATACTTTCAGAAACGACTTCCTGATACATAAATCTATATTCGATGTTAACAAATTTCTCTTCTTCAGAAACGCTTTCCTTGCCATTGCCAGTCTACATTTTATATCCTCTCTACTTCGACCATCATCAGTTATTTTACTTCCTAAATAGCAAAACTCCTTTACTACTTTAAGTGTCTCATTTCCTAATCTAATTCCCTCAGCATCACCCGATTTAATTTGACTACATTCCATTATCCTCGTTTTGCTTTTGTTGATGTTCATCTTATATCCTCTTTTCAAGACACTGTCCATTCTGTTCAACTGCTCTTCCAAGTCCTTTGCCGTCTCTGACAGAATTACAATGTCATCAGCGAACCTCAAAGTTTTTGCTTCTTCTCCATGAATTTTAATACCTACTCCAAATTTTTCTTTTGTTTCCTTTACTGCTTGCTCAATATACAGATTGAATAACATCGGGGAGAGGCTACAACCCTGTCTCACTCCTTTCCCAACCACTGCTTCCCTTTCATGTCCCTCGAATCTTATAACTGCCATCTGGTTTCTGTACAAATTGTAAATAGCCTTTCGCTCCCTGTATTTTACCCCTGCCAACTTTAGAATTGGAAAGAGAGTATTCCAGTCAACATTGTCAAAAGCTTTCTCCAAGTCTACAAATGCTAGAAACGTAGGTTTGCCTTTTCTTAATCTTTCTTATAAGATAAGTCGTAAGGTCAGTATTGCCTCACGTGTTCCAACATTTCTACGGAATCCAAACTGATCCTCCCCGAGGTCCGCATCTACCAGTTTTTCCATTTGTCTGTAAAGAATTCGTGTTAGTATTTTGCAGCTGTGACTTATTAAACTAATAGTTCGGTAATTTTCACATCTGTCAGCACGTACTTTCTTTGAGATTGGAATTATTATATTCTTCTTGAAGTCTGAGGGTGTTTCACCAGTCTCATACATTGGAATTATTATATTCTTCTTGAAGTCTGAGGGTGTTTCACCAGTCTCATACATCTTGCTCACCAGCTGGTAGAGTTTTGTCAGGACTGGCTCTCCCAAGGCCGTCAGTAGTTATAATGGAATGTTGTCTACTCCGGGCGCCTTGTTTCGACTCAGGTCTTTCAGTGCTCTGTCAAACTCTTCACGCAGTATCTTACCTCCCATTTCGTCTTCATCTACATCCTCTTCCATTTCCATAATATTGTCCTCAAGTACATCGCCCTTGTATGAACCTTCTATATACTCCTTCCACCTTTCTGCCTTCCCTTCTTTGCTTAGAACTGGGTTGCCATCTGAGCTCTTGATATTCATACACGTGGTTCTCTTCTGTCCAAAGGTCTCTTTAATTATCCTGTAGGCAGTATCTATCTTACCCCTAGTGAGATAAGCCTCTACATCCTTACATTTGTCCTCTAGCCATCCCTGCTTAGCCATTTTGCACTTCCTGTCGATCTCATTTTTGAGACGTTTGTATTCCTTTTTGCCTGCTTCATTTACTGCATTTTTATATTTTCTCCTTTCATCAATTAAATTCAATATTTCTTCTGTTACCCAAGGATTTCTAGCAGCCCTCGTCTTTTTACCTACTTTATCCTCTGCTGCCTTCACTACTTCATCCCTCAGAGCTACCCATTCTTCTTCTACTGTGTTTCTTTCCCCCATTGCTGACAATTGTTCCCTTATGCTCTCCTTGAAACTCTGTACAACCTCTGGTTCTTTCAGCTTATCCAGATCCCATGTCCTTAAATTCCCACCTTGTTGCAGTTTCTTCAGTTTTAACCTACAGGTCATAACCAATAGATTGTGGTCAGAGTCCACATCTGCCCCTGGAAATGTCCTACAATTTAAAACCTGATTCCTAAATCTCTGTCTTACCATTATATAATCTATCTGATACCTTTTAGTATCTCCAGGATTCTTCCATGTATACAACGTGCTTTTATGATTCTTGAACCAAGTGTTAGCTATGATTAAGTTATGCTCTGTGCAAAATTCTGCCAGCCGGCTTCCTCTTTCATTTCTTAGCCCCAATCCATAATCACCTACTATGTTTCCTTCTCTCCCTTTTCCTACTGATGAGTTCCAGTCACCCATGACTATTAAATTTTCGTCTCCCTTCACTACCTGAATAATTTCTTTTATCTCATCATACATTTCATCAATTTCTTCATCATCTGCAGAGCTAGTTTGCATATAAACCTGTACTACTGTAGTAGGCATTGGCTTTGTGTCTATCTTGGCCACAATAATGCGTTCACTATTCTGTTTGTAGTAGCTTACCCGCACTCCTATTTTTTTATTCATTATTAAACCTACTCCTGCATTAACCCTATTTGATTTTGTATTTATAACCCTGTATTCACCTGACCAAAAGTCTTGTTCTTCCTGCCACCGAACTTCACTAATTCCCACTATATCTAACTTTAACCTATCCATTTCCCTTTTTAAATTTTCTGACCTACCTGACCGGTTCAGGGATCTGACATTCCACGCTCCGATCCGTAGAACGCCAGTTTTCTTTCTCCTGATAACGACGTCCTCCTGAGTAGTCCCCGCCTGGAGATCCGAATGGGGGACTATGAGAACAGTATCTGACAGTATCATCATTGGTACAAACACTAGATTTGCCTTGCTACCTCAGTTAACTAAGGAGAAGGCTCAGGCAGACAACAGACTTTCACCAGGAAACCACCCGTTTCAAAAAAGGTAGAAAGTAGGAGGAAAGTTCTGTTGTTAGGTCATAGCTATGAAAGGGGTGCGGGCCAGATCTTGCAGGAAAAATTTGTCTTGGAGTACTGATAGTCATATCTCAAGTCAGGTATTTGTACAATTTCAGTGGATAATGTCGATATTATTTAGCTTCAAAGGAATATGAGATACTTTAATTAATCTTTTGTACCCTACATTCTGGATGATGGTTAGTAATCAAAACCGGTAGATGACTAATGGGACAAATAAACATCTGATGGTTAAAAATCTGTTATAAAATGACTCATTTAAAGATTCCTGCTGAAAAAATCACAAAAACAGTGGCAGAATTTGACATCCATAAATTGGAAAGAAACCTCAGAAACATTGCATTTTTGGCACGAAGTGAGAAATTATAAGGATGCATCGGGTGACAATTCATTTCAAGAGTTAGCTGAGGTTGCACTCTTTCGGCTAGTTCTATCGTGGTCTAATGCTGAGGTCGAGAGGTCTTTTAATACTATGAACATCATAAAAACCAGGTTATGTAATAGAATTAAAATACAGATGTTAAATCTATTACAGCAATAAGATCAGGACTTCATTGTATGGGGAAGTGCTGCAAAAATTATCAGGTCCCCACCCCAAAGTGTTGACTGAAGTAGGGACAAAGGCTGCATATAGTGAGACCTGTGTCGGATCTAGTGATGACACACCGAGCACCTTGCAACATACTTCATCACAGACATCAGTGGAACATAGAAATTCTTCACATCTAGTCCGTGAAGTCCAAGAAATCGACTTCGATTAAGATTATCCAGAAGAAATACAGCTGTGCTTCTAAATCAGGTTATCAATATAAGGGTAAATGTGCTAGATGTATTTCATATTCAACACTAATAATTTTTTGTTTTAGACCTTGTTAAATAATAATCAAGATAAATGAACTGTTGGTTTTCCTTATAGCTTTTTTTTTTAAGTTTAAGTTTGAGGTGCCAGCACTGATAAGTCATGGTAGCCTCTCGAAAAGAGAATGAACATTATTGACTGGTGTCAGTTAACGTGGGAGATGCGTGGAGTGGCAGAAAATTGGGTCGCCTTCCTGCACTATGTGGACTCGAGTGTGACAGAACAAAACCTCGGCAACACCCAGAAATATAGCACAACTTCCGTTCCGTACAGTCAGTCAGTCAGTCAGCGTGAAAGACGAGCAGTATAGGCACCAATTCTAGGTGTCGGTTGTTACGACCAGATGAAACTTCAATCGTCCAGCCATAACTGTGGGTTCTTTGATTGCTCTGGGAGATGGCTCATTGAAACAACAACATATGAAATAATATTTCACTTAATTACACGAATGAATAAAAAGATTTACTTATCGTGATGTAATCCTTTGCGACAGGAATGCTTGATAATTTACATCTCCATTGAATATTAAAGTGTCACTTGATGCACTAATTAACAACCTCTTCTCTTTATGTACAGTGTCCAACATTTACAAAGATACATTTCCATCTGAGACTCGAGTAACGCAACACAGTAGTCCTACTCGACGATGTCAACTGCTTCAGTCGAGGCCACTAACTGGGGCCGAACACTCCCACACTCGACTCTGTATTGACCTGTGTGCGAGGGTGCGCCTCTGTGCCGAGAACGAGGGCATGTCTTCTCTAGCCACTCTCATTCCTTGTTGTGAATTGCAGTGAGACATTGAAGATGTTTGAAGCATTGGTGTGCGTTGCTGACTTCAGTGTGGTGCCGCTATCTGCAGACGGTACCGCAGGTACTCTACGGTAGCATAAGGATGGCATTGAACACACATGGTTTTTTTTTTTTTTTTTTTTTTTTTTTTTTTTTTTTTTTTTTTTTTTTAATGCTGATCTGTAACTGTACTGTTCGCCTATCATTCTTTCTATCAAATCTGGATTTGCCCATCCTGTTTGGTGAGGCTCTCTCCCATCTGATATTATTTGACAGACATTGCCTGCACAGGGATCTCTAGTGAGGACATTTTGCCTTGTTCTTGGACCAGAAACTCAAGCACAGGATTGTAATAGATGTTTTTTGTGTGATTATTGCTTAGTGATATTTTGTTCTGATTACAATTCATTTCATTTGTTGATGGCATTTGTACTTTATCACGATTACTACCAGTTCCAGTGTTAGCCATCTTCATATCTGTTGTAGCAAATATAAATTTCCTTTGCCTTAACAGACATGACGATAGCTATTGCCAAAATTGGTAATAATAATAATAACAATGTACAAAGGTGATCAGTGACTGAAAATAACTGTAGTAAAAAAGTTCTAACTGTAACATTGCCTATATCTTGGAAAAAAAATTGTTTAATTTTAAATTTATCTGTGTTATATAGATGTTGTTTGAGGTCTGCGACAGTATTATAAGATTATGTGGAATAATTTATACTTCTGCAGTCACTTCTTACTAATATTTTATTAGCACAACACATTTTGTCAGCACGCTGCCATCATCAGGTGCATTATACAGTTACTTATACATCAGCTGATAGGTTATGTACATTAGCTGTGTGTGCCAGTGGGGTTAAGAATTGAAAAATAAACCCGTGTGGAAGGATAACACTGTAACAGATTTGTGTGGAAGGACAACACTGTAACAGATTTATCCTTCCACACAGTTTTATTTTTCGATTCTTAATCCTACTGGCACACGCAGCTAATGTACATAACCTAACAGCTGATGAATAAGTAACTGTATAATGCGCCTGACGATGGCACCATGCTGCTGAAATGCATTGCGCTAGTAAAATATTAGTAAAAAATGACTGCAGTAGTATAAATTATTCCACATAAAAAATTTCTTTTGACTCATTGCATTTGTGAGAGAGATGCATTGTCACCCTACATTTACATCCATGCGATTATTCTGCAATTTACAATTAAGTGCCTGTCAGAGAGCTCATCAAACCACCTTTGAGCTATTTCTCGACCGTTCCACACTCGAACAGCATCCAGAAAATATGAACTCTTAAATCTTTCTGTGCAAGCTCTGATTTCTCTTATTCTGTTATGATGATAATTCCTCCCTATGTAGGTAGGTGCTGACAAAAAATTTTCACTCTCTGAGGAGAAGATACTGCCACAGTGAAAAACACCTTGCTTTTAATGATTGCCAAAACAATCCACATATCGTATCCATAACACGGTCTCCCCTATTTCGTTATGATACGAAGCAAGCTTTGAATTTTTTGATGCTGTCTGTCGATCCTATCTTGTGCGGATTCCACATTGCATGGTGGTACTGCAGAAGAGGATGTATAAGTGTGACATAGGCAGTCTCTTTAGTAGACCTGCTGCTCAGTGTTCTGCTAATAAATCATAGTGTTTGCTTTGCTTTACCCACAATACTATCTGTTTTATCATTCCAAATTAAGTTATTCGTAACTGTAATTCCTAAGTATTTAGTTGAACTTGCAGTGTTTAGATTTGTGTGTTTTGACGTGTAACTGCAATTCAGCTGATTGCTTTTGATACTCGTGTGGATGACTTCACACTTTTCGTTGTTTAGAGTCACTTTTCACACCAAAGAGAAATCTTGTCTAAATCGTTTTACAGTTTTGTTTTTACAATCTGAAGATTTACATGATAATAAATGACAGCAGCATCTGCAAACAGTATAACAGTGTTACTCAGACTCTCTCCTAAATCGTTCATGTAGATCAGTAGCAGCAGAGAGCCTATAACACTTCCTTGTGGAATACCAGGTATTACTTCTGCTTTACTGGATGACTTTCCATCAGTTACTGCAAACTGTGATCTTTCTGACAGGAAATCACGAATCCAGTCCCACAACTGAGACATAGTCCATAGGTGTGCAATTTGATTTGAAATCACTTGTAAGTGGTATGGTGTCAAAAGACTTGTGGAAATCTAATAATATGGAATGAATTTGACTTCCTCTGTCAATAACACTAATTACTTACTAAGAATAAAGAGCTAGTTGTGTTTCACAAGAACACTTTCTAAAATCGTGTTGGCTGTTTGTCAATAAATCATTTTCTTTGAGATATTCCTAATGTTTGAACACAGTATATATTCCAAATGTACCTTAGTTTATGGGCCTGTAATTTAGCGAATTCCTCGTATTTCCTTTCTTCGATGTTGGTGTGACTTGCAATTTTCCAGTCTTTAGGTATGGATCTTTCAACAAGCAATCAGTTTTAGATGACTGCTAAAATGCTTAAGTTGCTTTTCTACACCAAGGGTATCTACTCCTAAGTTACTCATGTTGGCAGTTGTTCTGGTTCCAATTCAGCAATATTTTCTTCTCCTTTGGGGAAGGAATTTCGGAAAACCGTATTTAGTAACTCTACTTTAGTCACAATGTCACCAGTAACTTCATCATTGTTATTGCGCATTGAAGGTATTTATTGTGTCTTTCCACTGGTGTACTTTACATGCAGCCATAGGCGCCTTGGATTTTCTGCCAGGTTTCGAGTCAAAGTTTCTGTGAGTATGTGCTGGTATTCAGTTAGCTTCCCATATCAGTTCATGTGATTATGCAATTAGAGTAACTAGGCGAGCTTCACTAATTTGAGTATATATTTGGCACTATCCTCTTTCTTCATAATAATAAAGTTTATTATTGTCAGATATTTCATTGGCTATTTGGCCATTTCAACTTGTCAGCCATTTTTAATTTCCCATGGAATGATTCTCAGCCTAAGGCTGCTTCAGAATATGTCTAGAGTCATCAAGTGTGAGAGTTCCTGTCAGTAAAGTTCTACAAGTTGTACATCCATGCAAATGCTGAGAACATTTTCTGAGTCCATGAGGAGCTTGAAGACACCCAAAACATTTGGTAGTTCATGCTGCTAAACTACCATACTGTGATGGCAGGCATTGAAGGTGGTGCCAGGTGCCTCAGCTTGGGGCCAAGAATCATTCCACAGGCTGTTGAAAATAAATGGTAAGTTGAAGCCACGTTAGCCATTGAAATTTTTTATGTGGGTAGTTGATATATATATATATATATATATATATATATATATATATATATTAAAAACAACGATTCCAAGACTTACCAAGCGGGAAAGTGCTGGTAGACAGGCACAATAAAATAACACACACACACACTAAATTTCTAGCTTTTGCAACCAACGGTTGCTTCTTCAGGAAAGAGGGAAGGAGAGGGAAAGACGAAAAGATGTGGGTTTTAAGGGAGAGGGTAAGGAGTCATTCCAATCCCAGGAGTGGAATGACTCCTTACCGTCTCCCTTAAAACCCAAATCCTTTCGTCTTTCCCTCTCCTTCCCTCTTTCCTGAAGAAGCAACCATCGGTTGCGAAAGCTAGTAATTCTGTGTGTGTGTTTGTGTGTTTTGTTCATTGTGCCTGTCTGCCGGCGCTTTCCTGCTTGGTAAATCTTGGAATCTTTGTTTTTAATATATTTTTCCCCTGTGGAAGTTTCTTTCTATATTAAAAACAAAGATTCCAAGACTTACCAAGCGGGAAAGTGCCGGTAGACAGGCACAATAAAATAACACACAAACACACACACAAAATTTCTAGCTTTCGCAACCAACGGTTGCTTCTTCAGGAAAGAGGGAAGGAGAGGGAAAGACGAAAGGATTTGGGTTTTAAGGGAGAGGGTAAGGAGTCATTCCAGTCCCGGGAGCGGAAAGACTTCCCTTAGGGGGAAAAAAAGGACAGGTGTACACACACACACACACACACACACACACACACACACACACACACACACATCCATCCGCACATACACAGACACAAGCAGACATATTTAAAGGCAAAGAGTAAGGGCAGAGATGTCAGTCGAGGCGGAAGTACAGAGGCAAAGAAGTTGTTGAAAGACAGGTGAGGTATGAGCGGCGGCAACTTGAAATTAGCGGAGGTTGAGGCCTGGCGGATATCGAGAAGAGAGGATATACTGAAGGGCGAGTTCCCATCTCCGGAGTTCGGATAGGTTGGTGTTGGTGGGAAGTATCCAGATAACTCGGACGGCGTAACACTGTGCCAAGATGTGCTGGCCGTGCACCAAGGCATGTTTAGCCACAGGGTGATCCTCATTACCAACAAACACTGTCTGCCTGTGTCCATTCATGTGAATGGACAGTTTGTTGCTGGTCATTCCCACATAGAAAGCATCACAGTGCAGGCAGGTCAGTTGGTAAATCACGTGGGTGCTTTCACACGTGGCTCTCCCTTTGATCGTGTACACCTTCCGGGTTACAGGACTGGAGTAGGTGGTGGTGGGAGGGTGCATAGGACAGGTTTTACACCGGGGGCGGTTGCAAGGGTAGGAGCCAGAGGGTAGGGAAGGTGGTTTGGGGATTTCATAGGAATTAACCAAGAGGTTACGAAGGTTAGGTGGACGGCGGAAAGACACTCTTGGTGGAGTGGGGAGGATTTCATGAAGGATGGATCTCATTTCGGGGCAGGATTTTAGGAAGTCGTATCCCTGCTGGAGAGCCACATTCAAGGTCTGATCCAGTCTCGGGAAGTATTCTGTCAGAAGTGGGGCACTTTTGGGGTTCTTCTGTGAGAGGTTCTGGGTTTGAGGGGATGAGGAAGTGGCTCTGGTTATCTGCTTCTGTACCAGGTCGGGAGGGTAGTTGTGGGATGCGAAAGCTGTTTTCAGGTTGTTGGTGTAATGGTCAAGGGATTCAGGACTGGAGCAGATTCGTTTGCCACGAAGGCCTAGGCTGTAGGGAAGGGACCGTTTGATATGGAATGGGTGGCAGCTGTCATAATGGAGGTACTGTTGCTTGTTGGTGGGTTTGATGTGGACAGATGTGTGAAGCTGGCCATTGGACAGATGGAGGTCAACGTCTAGGAAAGTGGCATGGGATTTGGAGTAGGACCAGGTGAATCTGATGGAACCAAAGGAGTTGAGGTTGGAGAGGAAATTCTGGAGTTGTCCTTCACTGTGAGTCCAGATCATGAAGATGTCATCAATAAATCTGTACCAAACTTTGGGTTGGCAGGCTTGGGTAACCAAGAAGGCTTCCTCTAAGCGACCCATAAATAGGTTGGCATATAAAGGGGCCATCCTGGTACCCATGGCTGATCCCTTTAATTGTTGGTATGTCTGGCCATCAAAAGTGAAGAAGTTGTGGGTCAGGATGAAGCTGGCCAAGGTGACGAGGAAAGAGGTTTTAGGTAGGGTGGCAGGTGATCAGCGTGAAAGGAACTGCTCCATTGCAGCGAGGCCCTGTACGTGTGGGATATTCGTGTATAGGGAAGTGGCATCAATGGTTACAAGGATGGTTTCCGGGGGTAACAGACTGGGTACGGATTCCATGCGTTCCAGAAAGTGGTTGGTGTCTTTGATGAAGGATGGGAGACTGCATGTAATGGGTTGAAGGTGTTGATCTACGTAGGGATAGATACGTTCTGTGGGGGCTTGGTAACCAGCTGCAATGGGGCGGCCAGGATGTTTGGGTTTGTGAATTTTAGGAAGTAGGTAGAAGGTAGGAGTGCGAGGTGTCGGTGGGGTCAGGAGTTTGATGGAGTCAGGTGAAAGCTTTTGTAGGGGGCCTAAGGTTCTGAGGATTCCTTGAAGCTCCGCCTGGACATCAGGAATGGGATTACCTTGGCAAACTTTGTATGTAGAGTTGTCTGAAAGCTGACGCAGTCCCTCAGCCACATACTCCCGACGATCAAGTACCACGGTCGTGGAACCCTTGTCAGCCGGAAGAATGATGATGGATCGGTCAGCTTTCAGATCACGGATAGCCTGGGCTTCGGCTGTGGTGATGTTGGGAGTAGGATTAAGGTTTTTCAAGAAAGATTGAGAGGCAAGGCTGGAAGTGAGAAATTCTTGGAAGGTTTGGAGAGGGTGATTTTGAGGAAGAGGAGGTGGGTCCCGTTGTGATGGAGGACGGAACTGTTGCAGGCAGTGTTCAATTTGGATAGTGTCTTTGGGAGTTGGATCATTAGGAGTGGGATCAGGATTATTTTTCTTCGTGTCAAAGTGATATTTCCAGCAGAGACTACGAGTGTAGGACAGTAAATCTTTGACAAGGGCAGTTTGGTTGAACCTGGGAGTGGGGCTGAAGGTGAGGCCTTTGGATAGGACAGAGGTTTCGTATTGGGAGAGGGGTTTTGGAGGAAAGGTTAACTACTGAATTGGGGTGTTGTGGTTCCAGATTGTGTTGACTAGAATTTTGAGGTGTTGGGGGGAGTGGAGCTGGAAGTGGGAGATTGAGTAGATGGGATAGACTGGGTCTGTGTGCAATGAGAGGAGGTTTAGTTTTGTTGGAAAGGTTGTCAAGGGTGAGTGATTTGCCTTTCCGGAGGTGGGAAACC
Source organism: Schistocerca gregaria (assembly GCF_023897955.1). Classification (NCBI taxonomy): domain Eukaryota; kingdom Metazoa; phylum Arthropoda; class Insecta; order Orthoptera; family Acrididae; genus Schistocerca; species Schistocerca gregaria. The sequence continues at coordinate 1,665,657 of NW_026061713.1, read as the reverse complement.
AGGAGATTGGATAGTTTTTTGAGGTGGAGGGTGGCATGCTGTTCTAATTTGTGGTTGGCCTGTAGGAGGATGCTATGTACAGCCGGTGTGGATGTGGGAGAGGAAAGATTGAGGACTTTGATTTGGGATAGGAGTTGACGGGTGTGTTCATTGGCCGAGTCGATGTATAGGGGAAGGATTAGGCGGGTGAGGGCTATGGATTGTGCTGTTTGGAACTGGTATAAGGACTGATGGAAAGAAGGATTGCAGCCAGAGATGGGAACTTTAAGTGTGAGGCCTTTGGGAGTAATGCCAAATGTCAGACAAGCCTGAGTAAATAAAATATGGGAGCGTAATCTGGCTAGGGTGAAGGCATGTTTGCGGAGGGAATGTAAATAAAATTTAATGGGGTCGTTGTAGGGATGTTGTGAGGTTGACATGGTATTAGAATGTGGAAAGGGTAATATGAGGTTAAAGTGAAAGTAAATAGAAATTTAAAAAGGAGAGATAAAGGTGTGAAAAAAGTCGAAAAAGTGTTGGTTAGAGGTGAGCTATGTTGATCCTGTGTTGAACTTAGGTTGGTGAACAACAATGGGTGCACAGGTTAGGTAGTTATGTTGTCTCCAGATCACGTTAAAGGGTGGGGAAATTCAAGAAAATTTCGAAAAAAAATTTTCGAAAAGTTTCGAAAAAAGTTTCGAAAAGATAATTTCCGAAAAAATAAAATTCGAAATAATTTTTCCAATAAAAATCTCGAAAAATATGTGTGTAAATGTATTCAAAGAACTGGTTGTGTACTGGCAGGTTATGAGAATGAGGCTAACAATTGTTTGATGAAGAAATAATAACGTGTAAACCTGTGGGAAGCTGCTAAAAAATGATCGGTTATGTGGGAAAAACGGGAATGGAAATAAAACGAAAGTTGTTCGAAATAACTGATATGGTTGTTTAATGGGTGCAAGGAACTGAAGCTGTGAAATAGTATTCACGAATTTACACGAAATGTTTGTAAACTTGGAACAGTGGATTTTATAGCAGCGGTTATGTTGAAAGCGTTAAAAATTTTTGAGGTTATGGTTTGGAACTAAATTACGTATTATTGAGTATAATTAGGCAGGATAAAATGTATGCTAGATTACGGAAAAAGTGAAGATGAATACAAAGTGAAACTACTTGTACAAACGAAAAGAGAAAGTAAGATGATAGAGAAGATTTCGAAATGCAACAGAGACAATAACAAACATAATTGTTGGGTTCAAATCAATGATGATGTAAATAAAATAGAAAGAAACTTCCACATGGGAAAAATATATTAAAAACAAAGATTCCAAGACTTACCAAGCGGGAAAGCGCCGGCAGACAGGCACAATGAACAAAACACACAAACACACACACAGAATTACTAGCTTTCGCAACCGATGGTTGCTTCTTCAGGAAGGAGAGGGAAAGACGAAAGGATGTGGGTTTTAAGGGAGAGGGTAAGGAGTCATTTCAATGCCGGGAACGGAAAGACTTCCTTTAGGGGGAAAAAAAGGACAGGTGTACACTCGCACACACACACACACACACACACACACACACACACACACACACACATCCATCCGCACATACACAGACACAAGCAGACATATTTAAAGGCAAAGAGTAAGGGCAGAGATGTCAGTCAAGGCGGAAGTACAGAGGCAAAGAAGTTGTTGAAAGACAGGTGAGGTATGAGCGGCGGCAACTTGAAATTAGCGGAGGTTGAGGCCTGGCGGATATCGAGAAGAGAGGATATACTGAAGGGCGAGTTCCCATCTCCGGAGTTCGGATAGGTTGGTGTTGGTGGGAAGTATCCAGATAACTCGGACGGCGTAACACTGTGCCAAGATGTGCTGGCCGTGCACCAAGGCATGTTTAGCCACAGGGTGATCCTCATTACCAACAAACACTGTCTGCCTGTGTCCATTCATGCGAATGGACAGTTTGTTGCTGGTCATTCCCACATAGAAAGCGTCACAGTGCAGTCAGGACAGTTGGTAAATCACGTGGGTGCTTTCACACGTGGCTCTCCCTTTGATTGTGTACACCTTCCGGGTTACAGGACTGGAGTAGGTGGTGGTGGGAGGGTGCATAGGACAGGTTTTACACCGGGGGCGGTTGCAAGGGTAGGAGCCAGAGGGTAGGGAAGGTGGTTTGGGGATTTCATAGGGATGAACCAAGAGGTTACGAAGGTTAGGTGGACGGCGGAAAGACACCTGATCCCACTCCTAATGATCCAACTCCCCAAGACACTATCCAAATTGAACCCTGCCTGCAACAATTCCGTCCTCCATCACAACGGGACCCACCTCCTCTTCCTCAAAATCACCCTCTCCAAACCTTCCAGGAGTTTCTCACTTCCAGCCTTGCCTCTCAATCTTTCTTGAAAAACCTTAATCCTACTCCCAACATCACCACAGCCGAAGCCCAGGCTATCCGTGATCTGAAAGCTGACCGATCCATCATCATTCTTCCTGCTGACAAGGGTTCCATGACCGTGGTACTTGATAGTCGGGAGTATGTGGCTGAGGCACTGCGTCAGCTTTCAGATAACTCTACATACAAAGTTTGCCAAGGTAATCCCATTCCTGATGTCCAGGCGGAGCTTCAAGGAATCCTCAGAACCTTAGGCCCCCTACAAAAGCTTTCACCTGACTCCATCAAACTCCTGATCCCCCCGACACCTCGCACTCCTACCTTCTACCTAATTCCTAAAATTCACAAACCCAAACACCCTGGCCACCCCATTGCAGCTGTTTACCAAGCCTCCACAGAACGTATCTCTGCCTACGTAGATCAACACCTTCAACCCATTACATGCAGTCTCCCATCCTTCATCAAAGACACCAACCACTTTCTGGAACGCATGGAATCCGTACCCAGTCTGTTACCCCCGGAAACCATCCTTGTAACCATTGATGCCACTTCCCTATACACGAATATCCCACACGTACAGGGCCTCGCTGCAATGGAGCACTTCCTTTCACGCCGATCACCTGCCACCCTACCTAAAACCTCTTTCCTCGTCACCTTGGCCAGCTTCATCCTGACCCACAACTTCTTCACTTTTGAAGGCCAGACATACCAACAATTAAAGGGAACAGCCATGGGTACCAGGATGGCCCCTTCATATGCCAACCTATTTATGGGTCGCTTAGAGGAAGCCTTCTTGGTTACCCAAGCCTGCCAACCCAAAGTTTGGTACAGATTTATTGATGACATCTTCATGATCTGGACTCACAGTGAAGAACAACTCCAGAATTTCCTCTCCAACCTCATCTCCTTTGGTTCCATCAGATTCACCTGGTCCTACTCCAAATCCCATGCCACTTTCCTAGACGTTGACCTCCATCTGTCCAATGGCCAGCTTCACACATCCGTCCACATCAAACCCACCAACAAGCAACAGTACCTCCATTATGACAGCTGCCACCCATTCCATATCAAACGGTCCCTTCCCTACAGCCTAGGCCTTCGTGGCAAACGAATCTGCTCCAGTCCTGAATCCCTCGACCATTACACCAACAGCCTGAAAACAGCTTTCGCATCCCGCAACTACCCTCCCGACCTGGTACAGAAGCAGATAACCAGAGCCACTTCCTCATCCCCTCAAACCCAGAACCTCTCACAGAAGAACCCCAAAAGTGCCCCACTTGTGACAGAATACTTCCCGGGACTGGATCAGACCTTGAATGTGGCTCTCCAGCAGGGATACGACTTCCTAAAATCCTGCCCCGAAATGAGATCCATCCTTCATGAAATCCTCCCCACTCCACCAAGAGTGTCTTTCCGCCGTCCACCTAACCTTCGTAACCTCTTGATTCATTCCTATGAAATCCCCAAACCACCTTCCCTACCCTCTGGCTCCTACCCTTGCAACCGCCCCCGGTGTAAAACCTGTCCTATGCACCCTCCCACCACCACCTACTCCAGTCCTGTAACCCGGAAGGTGTACACGATCAAAGGGAGAGCCACGTGTGAAAGCACCCACGTGATTTACCAACTGACCTGCCTGCACTGTGATGCTTTCTATGTGGGAATGACCAGCAACAAACTGTCCATTCACATGAATGGACACAGGCAGACAGTGTTTGTTGGTAATGAGGATCACCCTGTGGCTAAACATGCCTTGGTGCACGGCCAGCACATCTTGGCACAGTGTTACGCCATCCGAGTTATCTGGATACTTCCCACCAACACCAACCTATCCGAACTCCGGAGATGGGAACTCACCCTTCAGTATATCCTCTCTTCTCGATATCCGCCAGGCCTCAACCTCCGCTAATTTCAAGTTGTCGCCGCTCATACCTCACCTGTCTTTCAACAACTTCTTTGCCTCTGTACTTCCGCCTCGACTGACATCTCTGCCCTTACTCTTTGCCTTTAAATATGTCTGCTTGTGTATGTGTGTGTGTGTGTGTGTGTGTGTGTGTGTGTGCGAGTGTACACCTGTCCTTTTTTTCCCCCTAAGGGAAGTCTTTCCGCTCCTGGGATTGGTATGACTCCTTACCCTCTCCCTTAAAACCCACATCCTTTCGTCTTTCCCTCTCCTTCCTGAAGAAGCAACCATCGGTTGCGAAAGCTCGTAATTCTGTGTGTGTGTGTCTATATATACTAGCTGCTGCTCTCAGCCAGTGACATGGAAAATACAAATATGTTTCATCTTGTGTTTGTATGGCACTGAAATGTCAGCAGTGTGACACACAAATTGGCAGTTTTTATTGCTATTGCAAATGAAGAGCTATCAGTATTGCATAGGACTAATTTGGTTTCTTTGGTGTATGTGTAAGAATGTGGTGTGTGGTGAACATCAAGTCTTAGCTTGTTCATTCCTTATGTTTCCAACTGTAAAGTGCGTGGTGATACATTCTTGCTGAATTGTTATGTGATGGTAATTAATTTTGGTGTCTGACTTATAGAGAGCAGAAAACGAAAAGCTAAGAATTGGGAGGAAGATGATTTCTAGGACAGTGATGAAGACACTTTCTTAGACAGAACAGGAGCCGTTGAAAAGAAAAGGCAACAGAGGATGCAGGCAGCCGGTAAAGTGCAACAAGAAGCGGAGACTTATGATCCACTGGTGTGTAAGTGTGTTTTTACTTTTTCTTTGTTTGCGCCGCATGCCAACCAGGGAATTTCTTTTAAATGCCTCTTTTTCAGTATTTTTTTTTTTTTTCAAATTCAGAAGTTTTTTAAGGGGAAAAATGCAGTGCAAAAGTTGAGATTGAGAATTGAAGGAAGATTGAAACTGGGCAATTCTAATACAGCGATTATGGAGGTAATAGCTGAGCTTGCCATGTAAAAGATGACTCACAAAAATCAACTCATGTATTTGTTTGTATAAAGCATAAAGTTAATATGCCGCATGTTAAGTGAGGTGTAATTCATTGTAAGAAGGTATAAAAATATGAAGCAATTTACTAAAAATATTCTCCATGTACAATGATTTTTTCTTTTCTTTCTTTCTCTTTTTCTTCCCCCCCCCCCCCCCCCCCTCCCCCAAAAAAAAGCTTGATGACATTTCTTGCCTCAACTATACTAGTAACTATGAATGGCTTCAAAAGCATATAGTCCACATGGGCTTCCAACTTTTAAAAAAATTTTGCGGAACTCTTTGGTCACTAATAATCTTGAAGTTAACTGCCTTAATGCCAAAAAACTCACTGTTGAAAAACTCACTGTTGAGCACTTGGTCAAGGATACTTAGAGAGCAGGTACTTATTTAGTTAAAATGGCACCCACAAAAAGCTACTCTAGTTGCTATGAGAAGTGTGATAAGTAGGACAGACATGTGCTGTCACAAGAAGAGTTCTGCTGGAGAAGTTAGATTGTGCATTGCTGAGGAAAACAGTGTTATATAATGGAAGATACACTGCTTTATTGCTTCTGAGATTAGTCAATAAATGTGGGAGTCAAAAGCACAAGAAGTATGAATTTTTTGCCTTGAAGTCCAGGCTGCTCATGTGATTGTGATGGTCTGAGGTAGTGGGAAGACAATCTTTGTATTTGTGTAGTGAACAGTATTTACAACGAATGTCAAGGTTGTATGGAAGGTATTGCATAACTAATTGAAATTGACAGACTGGAAATACTGTGTTTGTTGTCTGTGTAGAATTATTTGTTCTTTCTTAACAGAGTTCTTCAATTTATTTTGGTGTTGATAAGTTCATCATGATTTTGCTTAGTAATCCTACACACTGCCCAAATGAATCTTGACTACACAATCGTGAGCCGTTCTTGGATAGCTGTCTCTGTAGAGCACTTGCCTGCAAAAGGCGAAAGTCCTAGGTTCGAATCCAGGTCTAGCACACAGATTGATACACTAGGACATTTCAAACCAGTGCACACACCAATGCAAAGTGAAAATTTCTTGAATGATAACGTTTTGCCACACTGGCTATTATCATGAGGATCAAACTGTCCTTTTACATCATACCATTCAGTACTACAGAGCTTTGCCTGTGTAGTCATTCTCAAGCGTCCTGTAATACATACAAGATGTAACAAAACTGTTTTAAAAATGTGAAAAGCTTTTCAAATACCGCTACTAGTCACAATATTTGTTGACTACTGAATTATTTATCTGGCAAGATGTTTCCAGGTGATACGTCATAAGGCTATTCTGGCATTACAAAAACATATAACATAAATGTACACAGATATTAAAGTTTCTTTACATGACTGCTGTGCTTATCCTGTGGAGACAGAGAAGGATAACCTAGTAGAAGGCAGTGCCACGTTGTATATTTGTGTGCCGTTCACATGGAACTTTTTATAAAACACTCACTCACCTTGTTCTTGTAGCGTGGCAGCACATCGCAAGAAGAGTGAAGAACGGAAGGGTAACCTAGTAAGAGGTGATGTCACTTTGTATATTGTAAAACCAGACAGATATACAAACTGACATTCTCTCTTACTAGGTTATCTCCCCCCCCCCCCCTCTCTCTCTCTCTCTCTCTCTCTCTCTCTCTCTCTCTCTCTCTCTCTCTCTCTCTCTCTCTCTCTCTGCATTGGATGACCACAGCAGTCATGTAGGCAAACTTTAATACCTGTGTACATTTATGTTAAATGTTTTTGTATTGCCACTATAGCCTGATCATGATCCATCACCTCAAAACATGCCACTAAATAAATAATTTATTAGTCAACTAATTTTGTGACTGGTAGATGTATTTGAAATTTTTTTCATAAAATACAAAGCATAAAACAACCATCATTCATTTATTCAACAGAATAAAAAAATTCATCTCCCTGGACTGAATCTACGTTAAACAACCTCACTCCCATTTACTTTTCAGTCTTCTCCTCTTTCCCTTTCCTCTTTAGCCATTCATGCATCTTTTCATCCTACATCTTTATACTATACACCTCTTTGTTTGAAGCTGGCATAGTACCTACAGTAGAATATCTTTGGCTTCCCTCTGACAACCATGCCTCCATCCTTGCTACCCTCCCTGTTTTCCTTTCCCTGTTGCTTCATAACTTGGGTTGTGAGTAACTAAATCCACTTTCCCTTCTTCCCGTTCTTTCCCCTCTCTCCTCCCTGACGAAGGAATATTTATTCCGAAAGCTAGGAACTTAAATTTTCGGTTGTTTTTTGTGTTTCTATCGGCTGTACTGAGCTGAGGTAACTACTGGCCAGCCCCTCTATCTCTTTGTTAGAATAAAAAAAGAACTTTTCTGTGCTGTATAAAAGGGCTGCTGTTCATAGCAGGAATCAGTTGTGGGGAGATTTAGCGTATGTCATTCTCACCTGAACATGGAAGCCAGACTGTCAGTGAAATATTCTTTTAATGTGACTGTGTGGTTTAGCTGCAGACCTGACAAGAATATAATAAAAGTTGTTTCAGTGACTGTAGGCTTTCCCAGTGTAAACTGTCTATGAAGGTTTCTCGGGTCTCCAGCCGGGTGGTAGCATTGATATCTCACGGCGTTTCGGGAAGTGTCGTACTACCCGTCTTCTGGCGAATTCATCGACGCTGCCATCTAGCTGGAGACCCGAGAAACCTTCATCAAAAGTTGTTTCATTTCTTGCTTCAGTGGTCAGTTTGGCTTTTGACTACTCCTGTTATTGGTTTGCATTTATTATTAGTGGAAACTCCAGGTTGGAATATCACCAATATAAGGAAAAGGAGAGATTGGTACTCGCTGTAAAAATGATGCACTGAGTTGCAGACAGGCACAACAAAAACACTCTTACACATTTAGCTTTTGACCAAAGCCTTCTTCAGAAAAAGGAACTTCACACACACACACACACACACACACACACACACACACACACACACACACACATACACACATTTACTCATACAAGTGTGCACAGCTCACGTACTCATGACTGCCATCTCTGGCAACTCGGACTAGAATTTGGTATCTTGGTCCACCTCATAAAATGATCCAACCTGTTCAGCTAATCTAGCCTTGGAATACCACTATCCACAATGTCTACAACAGCCTCCAAACCTCCTCCACATCCCCTCATACCTGACAGTCCCTGCCTCGCGGACCCACTACGTATACCCTACCCTCCAAAACTCCCTCCCGCCACTACACAGAATGCAGAATCTAAATAGACCCAAAATATTGACATGAATCTTTCCTCCACAAGCCTTGGTCCCACTGAGTCCTTTCCAAAGACTTCAGTTTTTGCTCTACTCCCAGATTCAATCATGATGCCCTTGCTAAACACTACTCTCCTTCACCCAATCCCTACAGTGGATACACTTCTTTGCTACCAATCGGACTCAACCCAAAACCAATGTTGAAGCATACTTGACACACTCTGTTCACTTCTCCATCCAACTGTTATCCACCTCCACAGTCCCCATATCACCCTCTGTTAACATTCCAGAATTTCTTAGTCTCAAACCTTGTCTCACCATCATTCTCTAAATCCATCGTCATGCTGGCTAACCTTACATTCACAGAAAGAACCACAATTGTACACCTAAAAACTGATCCTGACCTTATAATACTACCTGCTGATGAAGGCACCCTCACTGTGGTATTGAACTGCAGGGTGTACCTGACTAAAGGTGACTGCCAGCTGTCAGATTCATCCACCTACAAACCCTGCCACAATGACCCCATTCCAGAAATCCTGCAAGATTTCCATCTCTCCTCAAATCTTTAGACCAATCTAAAACCTATCCCCTGAGTACCCCTCTCCTCGTCCCTACCATTCTCCACACTCCTACCTACTACATGCTTCCTAAAGTCCATAAACCCAACCATCATGGATGCCTCATTCTAGCCAGTTAATCTTTCCCAACTTAGAGAATCCCTGCTCTCATACACCCACACCCTTCCAATAACACACAACCTGACCTCCAGTGTAAAAGACACCAACCATTTCCTCCACTGACTCACCACAGTTCCTATTCCCATACTACACAGTGCCATGCCCATTACTTTTGATGCCACCTCTCTTTACATTAACATTTCTAAAGCCCGTGCCCTGGCCACTGTGGAATACTACCTACACCAATGCCTGATGAATTCGAAACCTACAACTTCCTTCCTGGCCACTGTGACCAACTATATCCTCACTCAAAATTACTTCACAACTGAAGGCACCACCTACAAATAAATCCATGGTATTGCAATGGACATCCACATGTCACCATCCTATACCAACCTATTCTAGTGTCATGTAGAGGAATCCTTCCTAACCACCCAGAATACCAAACCCCTCACCCGGTTCAGATTCATTGATGACATCTTCATGAGCTGGACTGAAGGTGAGAATACCCTGTCCACATTCTCCAGAACGCCAACACCTTCTCCTCATAAATTTTTCCCCTTGAACTCTACATTGATGGGAAAAGACATCTGTCCTGGTGATCACCACAGTATGGTAATGATCCCTTGAAGTACTCGTATCTGCACAACCACAACTACTACCACTGCAAAATCACTACAGTACCCAACAGGGGAACCAAGGACAGTTACAGGTATCGGTGGTGGTTGGGTTTACTCACCGTGCAGAGGAAAGATTATGTCTCAGGCAGGCACAACAAAAAGACTAAGCTACATGTAAAGGGCTGTGAGAAAAGGATAAAATTAATAAAACAATATTTTAATGATTAAATCAAACAATGGGATGTCCAAGATTGGAATGTAGCAATATTAGAAAAGGAAAGTTGCTACTCACCACATTGGTAACATGCTGAGTCACAAAAGGCACAACAAAAAGATTCACACAATTATAGCTTTCGGCCATTAAGGCCTCTGTCAGCAATACACACACACACACACACACACACACACACACACACGTGCGCGCACAAATGCAACTTTCACTTATGTCTGCAGTCTCAGACTGCACTTCTAGTTCACTTTTCCTCTCAGAATTATTTAGGAAGTTCCTTATCACACTCAACTTGATCCTCCCCCATAATTACTTCACTTTTGAAGGCCAGACTTACAAGAAAATCAGGGGAACGGCCATGGGAGCCAGGATGGCTTCGTCCTATGCCAACCTCTTCATGGGCCGCATGGAGGAGGCTTTCCTGAAGACCCAACAGCTGCTTCCCCTGGCCTGGTATAGGTTTAGAGATGAAATCTTTGTGATCTGGACTCATGGTGAAAAAACACTCCTTAATTTCCTCCATAACCTCAACCCCTTTTCGAATCTGAATTTCATCTTGTCCTTCAAAACCCAAGCCATCTTCGTGGATGTTGACCTTCATCTTGTTGAAGCTCACATCCACACCTCTGTCCACATCAAACCCACAAACAAACAACAGTACCTTCACTTTGATAGCTGCCAAGCTGCCATCCATTCCACATCTAACACTCCGTTCCCTAGGTATTCATGGCAAATGTATCTGCTCCAGTGACGAATCTCTCAACAATTACACTCTCCCGCAACTATCCTGCGAACCTTGTCCACAAACAGATCTCCTGAGCAATACATTTCTCCCCGTCCAACAACAATGTTCCTACACCCAGGCCACACAGAAGCATCCACCTTGTCACCCAGTATTATCCTGGCCTCAAATACATCAACAAATTACTCTGCCAGGGATATGACTTTCTCAAGTCAAGTCCTGAAATGAGATCATCCCTTGACAATATTCTCCCCACACCACCCAGAGTTGCCTTTCGTTGCCCCCCTAACCTCTGTAACATCCTTGTTAAACCCTACAATATTCCCAGACCACCTTCTCTACCCAGCGGTTCCTACCCCTGTAACCGACCCCGTTGCAAAACCTGCCCCATGCATCCCCCCACAACCACCTACTGCAGCCCCACTACTGGTAAAACATACACAGTTCAAGGCAGGGCCACAGGTAAAACAACACATGTCATTTATCAGCTGACATGCCTGCACTGCAGTCTTTTACATTGGTATGATGACAACTAAACTGGCTGAGCGCATGAACGGGCACAGACAAACTGTCCGCCTAGGAGATGTCCAATACCCAGTAGCAGAGCATGCCCTCCTGCATAATTCTAGGGACCTAGGAACCTGCTACACCATATGTGCCATTGGGCTTCTCCCACCCAACACCAGTCCATCGGAACTGCGGAGATGGGAACTTGCCCTCCAACACATCCTTTCATCCCGCCATCTCCCTGGACTGAACTTACATTAACCAATCTCACTCCCATTTACTCTTCAGTCTTCTCCTCTTTCCCTTTCCTCTTAAGCCATTCATGCATCTCTTCATCCTACATAGTTGTGTTTATCTTTATACTATATACCTCTTTACTTCTGTATGCATCCTCTTTGGTTTGAAGCTGGCACAGTACTTACTGTAGAATATCTTCGGCTTCCCTCTGACACCCATGCATCCATCTTTGCTACCCTCCCTGTTTATCTTTCCGCAGTTGCTTCATAACCTGGGTTGTGAGTAACTGAATCCACTTTCCCTTCTTCCCCTTTTTCCCCCTCTCTCCACCCTGACGAAGGAACAAAGTTCTGAAAGCTAGGATAAAAATTTTCTGTTCTGTTTTGTGTATCTATCGGCTGTACTGAGCTGGGGAGATTAAAGTTTCTGTGTGACCATCTTTCATCAGCGGAGTAGAAAGAAAGCGGTACCTGTTGCTAAAATGAATAGCAGCAACATCATCAGCATTAATTCTGTTTTTCCTTTATCTTTTTCTGTCATTAATTTTGCTTCATTATACTGTTTGGTAATTGTTTCACAGTCATTCTTGTTCTATTACATAATTGTGGCGCAGCTAAATTTCTCAACAAAATAACTGGTGATACTATTTTAATCTTAAACCATCTAAAGGCATTCCTCATGCATCATCATAATCATTATCATAATTGCCACCATAATTTTGTTCCAGCGACTTTGTGAATGATTGCCCTCCATTGATTTCTGCCCTGGTATAGTTTTCTCTCTCCAATGCATCACACATTGCTCCTCTCCCCTCAAGATGTTCATTAACCTGGTCTATCCATCTCTCCCAAGGCTGCCAAATTGGTCTTTTCCTTGGTACCTCCATCTCCAAATACTAACTTGAAGCTCAAGTCATATGCATTCACTACACTTGACTTGCAGCACTCATGCTTTCCTCTGTGGTCAAGGTTATGTGCAGATCTCCTTAAATATTAATTTCTCTCTCTCTCTCTCTCTCTCTCTCTCTCTCTCTCTCTCCCCCTCTCTCTCCCCCCTGGTTTTCTGTACAGCTGACCAGAGGAACTTCATTTCACATGTCTGTATCTGACTATCTTCTGTCTTATTTATGATACAGGTCTCCAGTCTGTATGTCACAATTGGCAGGAGATAGATTTATACACAGTCTGTTTAGCATTTTTGTCCCAGATCAGGTTTTGTACTTGATGGAAAAAGCTGGATCCTTTAGCTGTTGTGATTAAAACTTCCAGTTTGGCACTTCCATCGCTTCATGTGACACTGAGATAATCACATTCCTCGTACTTGCACCAAATTCAAAAATTTGTTTGGAAAATTAACATTTTCATTTGCAGCAACCTTTGAATCAATTGACTTACATATTCCTTCCTTGGCAAGAGTCCTGCTTTGAATTTTTAAATTAATATCATCAGCATGTGGATACCCTCACCCCCCTCTCTTTGACAGCTCTTGCAGTTCCAGGCAGCAAAATTGGAAGGAGCTTGCCCCAGTTTATAGGTGCAGTAAATATTGGCAGGTTGCCAGCATTTTCAGTTGATTAACTATCCAGTATTAGAATTAAGCAAAACACAGTATTTAGCTGTGGGTGGTCATCTTTGATGTTAGACAGTAATAAAATGACACAGAGCACATGTAAATAAACAATAACTATGTACACAGAACTTCAATCGAGCTGGAGAGAAGTGAAAAAGTGGGAGATTCTGGTGAATCTCGCCACACAGCTGATGCCATCGGTTTCCATTCCCAGCACGAGATACTTGCACTCACTGACCAAACAAAATAGCATGCATTTGTAAGTGACATTCCTGCATTCTGTTTGAGATGATGAACAGATAAACTGCTACTTGAGCTGAAAGGGAGAAATGCCTGCGAAAGAAAAGTGCACAACGGTGATGTTGCTGCAGCGGCTGGTCCATCTTGAAGCCCAGATTGAATGCCTAGGATGTTGCCTGGCTTTAAACTTCTGACTCAAAATGCATTTGTGGGAAGGCAGGGACAAAAGCCTCCCTTCTGAGACATAAGAGCTGACAGAGTTTTCCTGTTAAGGATCAGTTCCAACCAGCCGGAAAGGCATTGCTCCTGAGGAAGAAGAATGATTGTTTAAAACTTTATAATTAATTAATGGAAAATCTCATTTAAAGATGTGAAACAAATACTAACAAAGAGATAGAGGGGCTGGCCAGTACTTACCTCAGTTCAGTACAGCCGATAGATACACAAAAAAAACCGAAAATTTACGTTCCTAGCTTTCGGACTAAATGTTGCTTCATCAGGGAGGAGAGAGGGGAAAGAAAGGGACGAAGGGAAAGTGGATTTAGTTACTCACAACCCAGGTTATGAAGAAACAGGGAAAGGAAAACAGGGAGGGTAGCAAGGATAGAGGCATGGTTGTCAGAGGGAAGCCAAAGATATTCTACTGTAGGTACTGTGCCAGCTTCAAACCAAAGAGGATGCATACAGAAGTAAAGAGGATATAGTATAAAGATAAACACAACTATGTAGGATGAAAAGATGTGTGAATGGCTAAAGAGGAAAGGGAAAGAAGAGAAGACTGAAGAGTAAATGGGAGTGAGGTTGTTTAATGTAGGTTCAGTCCAGGGGGATGGCGGGATGAAAGGATGTGTTGGAGTGCAAGTTCCCATCTCCGCAGTTCAAAGGGACTGGTGTTGGGTGCGAGAAGCCCAATGGCACATATGGTGTAGCAGGTTCCTAGGTCCCTAGAATTATGCTGGAGGGCTCCGCTACTGGGTATTGGACATCTCATGCCCACCCAACACCAGTCCCTCTGAACTGCGGAGATAGGAACTTGCACTCCAACACATCCTTTCATCCCGCCATCGCCCTGGACTGAACCTACATTAACCAATCTCACTCCCATTTACTCTTCAGTCTTCTCCTCTCTCCTCCCTGAGGAAGGAACAAAGTTCTGAAAGCTAGGATAAAAATTTTCTGTTCTGTTTTGTTTATCTATCGGCTGTACTGAGCTGAGGTAAGTACTGGCCAGCCCCTTTATATCTTGGTTAGTATTTGTTTAAAACTTTAGTAATTTTTAATGGTTACCACCTTTATGGATAAATTATCACCTTCTCTCAGAATGACATCAATAGAAATATGTTTCCAGATTCCAGTACCCCTATCATAGAAATCATTATTATGAACTTTCTTTTTCTCAGAAATTTTGTTATTGACATTGCGATTATGAGGACTCCAGCGGGATGTTCAGTACTAGGGGTTCCGAATCTGTCATCTAACTGAATTAATTCCTACTCGACTCTCTCTCTTAGTTTGTGGACTCAGATAGCAACCCTCTCATGCTTACCGCCATGTGGTATCCCTGAAAGGTTAATTGTGTTATAAACTACTACATTTCTTGCTGCTAAAATAGCTCTTTCAAATAACCAATTTGAATTTGCATAATTTCGAACAATGTTCGCATAAACTCCACTTATTAATGATAATTATCAAAGCAGAAGAAACAAATTAAAATTTTTGCTGTGGCTGGGACGTTCTGGACCATACATTGTTGAGCTAGGCTGTATTCTATTCATGCCACTGTTATGGAACATTCTTGGACCTTCTGAAAAATTCTCTAACGTTCTGGAACTTTCTAGAATCTTCTCAAATATAAAGTAACATTCTTGAAAATTGTAGTACATTCTGTGTGGCGTTATAGTACTGTGACATGAAATGACCCACATTCAATCACTCTGTGACAATATTTTTGTTGTTAATTGAGACAATAATAGTTTGAAAGTATGTTTGTTACTTCTCAGTGCTGCTGCCAATCACAGTAAAAGAAAAATGGTTTGTTGTTGTGCTATGTCCACATCAGTTTCACTTTTGGTGGATAAATTAATTATGTAAGTTGTGAACTTGACGTAAAACATCATTTTCCACATGTTTTTGATTTACCAGTATCGTATGTTTGTGTAAACCCAAGTGTGCAATATGTTTCAAAATGAGTACATTGTAGCATTGTTACATTCAACATACAGTTGTAAATAATACATCAAATGAATATCATAAGTGCTGCAAAGCCTTAAAACCCCTATATTCATTTTGAAATAGCCTGTATTATCGATGTCACATCCCTGTGAAAACCATAATTCAAACATTGTATCTCCATAGATATCCACAGACCAGATGCATGACAATACAGAGGTGATTAGGAGTTACTAAATTTTTGTTGTGTTATAGTTGTGAAATTTTTAGTTATGAAATACAATATTGTAGTTGTGAAGTACTGGCAGAATTTGAAATTTTTTGTCTTAATGTGTGGTTATAAAGTAAAAACTGAATCATCTTGTGGCATTATTGGCCAGGAGACTACAGCTGGGATAGTTTAGCTGCCTAGTGATAGTCTTTTTCTTTGATGCCACTTTGGCAACTTATATGTCAATGATGAGTACAACACAAGACACCCAGTTTCTGTGTGAAGATAATCTCTGACCTGGTCAGGAATCGAACCCTCTGACCCCAGATAATAAAGGCAGCAATGCTGACCTCGAGCTGTGGACTATTTGAAAGTAGTTGATGGTTAAGAGTGTGGCACCTACTACATAATACGACTAGAATTAAAAATTTCTTCGACATATTGTAATCCTAATTGTGACGGTGGAAGGATCACATTGTTCTACTGTATTTGTTTTAGGTTTGTTGGTGTTTTTACTTTACACATTTTGAATAGCATGAGATGCCAAAATAAAAACTGCAGACAATTTGTTTGTGTTGAAATTATGTTGTTCAGCCATAATTCAGCTTGTAATATGGTCTCAATACTGCCACAATGTTACACTTCGAGATACATTTAGCAACAAGATCTCACTTACAACTGTGATGATTTCATTGTATGTTCTTGTTTTTCAGCTCAAGAAGTACAATGAAGTTCAGCAACAGATAAAAGAAATGGAAAAACAGTACATCATAGCAGCGCAGAAACTTTCTCGTAATAGTGGTGATTCCGTGGATGATGATGATGATGATGATGATGATGATAATGAAGATGCTCTGGATGCATACATGACACAGTTGTCATCTGGTATTGTTGATAAAAAAGCTGTGTCCAATTTGAAAGTATGTTCCTGGAGTACATTTTCACACTTCATAGTTATTTTCTTTATGCTTATTAGTATTGTAGCACAATGTTCTGTTTAATTCTATTTGAAAGATCACATTTGATTTTCATGGATCTTTTGGAAGCTCAGTATATTGTATTTGTTTGTGTGTTAATGTGTAAGTGGAATACTTTGTTCACTTGTGTATCTGTGGATAGACAGAGAAGCACACTACCTCGTATGCTCTCAGTCTGTTATTCCTTAATGCTCTGGTATTCTCAAACCTTCTTCCAGCAGAGGTAAAGACACAACAGCCAGCCTACTAGGGACACTGACGAGTATACAGTGAAAGTAGTTTACACAACTCGAACACATTTAACAACTGAGGGATCGGAGGCACATGCGTGCCCTCGTAAAGGTACTTTCCACACCAGGCGTTGCCAGTGTATTGCCACATGAGAATGGCTGCCCCTGACAGCTGCCTCAGGTAGTCGATTGTGCCGTTTAAACGTCTGCGCCCACTTCTCCTGCTGTAGGAGCCCGACATACGTCTGCTGCGGGTGACAGGTGTAGTAACGGGCAGGTTATTACAATCCTCCTTGCGTGCGTGCGTGTCACGGTCCGTGATGCTGTGACTGGAGGGGCACCGAGGTGACCGGTGGGCAGGACCTGCACAGGGCTTGCAGAACTGTGTGGATGTCGAGAGTCTGTGGTGAGGAGCACCAGTGCGGGCACCGACAGTGGCAAACTGGAGAGGGGAGTCTCCGACTCGGCTTAGGGGAAGGCGTTGGTACTGATGCCAACTACTGGGGGTGAACATACAGTCATTTCTGACAGAGCCCTAACTGCTGGGGTAAATAGGCACAATTGGGCCCACTTGTTCCCGGAGTGGCCAGGGCAGATGTATGACGAAGAGTTGGGCCCACAGCCCAAAGAGAGATCCCCCGTGTCCATCCCAGAAGCAGCCGGTTCTGGTAACGTACCTCGAATCGATCTCGTGTGCGAACTGTGAAGGCTGCATTGGCTGTGGACTTCTGACAGAATCCATTGACAGTGCCATCCCAACACGCTGGCCCAGACTGATATGCTGGGTTTACTTATTTGTATATTTATTTTACACATCTAGTTCCATTGGAGCAAATCTGAGAGGTCATGGAACTTGTCAGTATGTGAAATTAGAACTTAAAAGTAATAACAAATACAATAAAATGTTTAGAAACTCAAAAAAATACGAGCCACAAGTTTATGTAAACACAGTCAACAATATAACACAGGAATCAGCTTAATTTTTCAAGGAACTGCTCGACAGAGTAGAAAGAGCAACCTGTGAGGAAACTCTTCAGTTTCGATTTGAAAGTGCGTGGATTACTGCTAAGATTTTTTAATTCTTGTGGTAGCTTATTGAAAATGGATGCAGCAATATACTGCACACCTTTCTGCACAAAAGTTAAGGAAGTCTGCCGGGTATTACGTGAGTGAAAGCTGCTTATTCCTGGGAATAAGCTAATATTGTTAACAAGAAGTGGCAGTAAGGAATATATATATTGTGAAGCCAATGTCAGAATACCCAGACTAATGAACAGTGCTCGACAAGAGGTTCATAAACTTGCACCAGGTATTGCACAAACCACCTGTTTCTGAGCCAAAAATATCCTTTGAGAATGGGAAAAATTATCCCAAAGTACAAAACCACAGGTCACAAGCAACTGAAAATAAGCAAAGTTTGTGTCCAACTATCACTTACTTCAGATACCGTTTGAATAGTAAATATGGTATCATTAAGTCTCTGAATGAGATCCTGAACATGGATTTTCCACGACAATTTACTGTCTATCTGAACACGTAGAAATTTGAACTGTTCAGTTTCACTAATCATATGCCCATTCTGTGAAATTAATACATGTTTTTTTAAATTGTGTCTTAGAGACTGTAAAAATTGAGTCTTACTGTGACTTAGCGTTAGTTTATTTTTTACAAGCCATGAACTTGTGTCATGAACTGCACTATTTGAAACAGTGCCAGTGTTGCACAGAATGTCCTTTACTACCAAGCTAGTGTCATCAGCAGCTAGAAATATTTTAGAATCACCTATAATACTAGAGGGCATATCATTTATATAAATATGGAACAAGAGTGGTCCCAGCAATGATTCCTGGCGCACCTCCCATTTGACAATGCTTCCACTCAGGCTCCACATCATAGCCATTCTCAGCACTGTGGATAATGACATATTGCTATTTGTTGGTAAGGCAAGAGGCGAATCAGTTGTGAGCTACTCCCCGTGTTCCATAATAGTCCAACTTCTGGAGCAATATTTTGTGATCAACACAGTCAAATGCCTTAGTAAAATAAAAAAAAAAGATGCCTAGTGTTTGAAACCTTTTGTTTGACCCATCCATTACCACACATATAAAGAGAATATAGCATTTTCAGTTGTTAAACATCTTCTAAAGCCGAACTGTACATTTGATAGCAAGTCGTGTGATGTAAAAGGATCAATTATCCTTACATACACAGCATTCTCAATAACTTAAGCAAACACTGATGGCATAGAAATAGGTCTAAAATTATCTACATTATCCCTTTCTCCCCTTTTATAGAGCAGCTTTTCTACTGAGTACTTTAATCATTCAGGAAACTGACCATTCCGAAAGGAAAAATTGCAAATATGGCTAAATACAGGGCTAACATGTGCAGCACAGTACTGTAATATTCTGCCAGGCACTCCATCATATCTATGAGAGTCCTTAGTCTTCAGTTATTTAATTATTGACTCAATCTCCTCCATGTCAATATCATAGAGGAGTATTTCAGACATCAATCTCGGAAAGGCATTTCCCAAGGGCGTTATATGATTCCCTGTAGAAACTAAGTTTATATTTATTTCACCAGCAATGCTTAAAAAGTGATTGTTAAATACTGTACACATATCTGACTTATTAGTAACAGAAATATTTGTGCTACGAACTGACTTGATATTGTAGACCTTGTGCTTCTTAACAGAAAGTTCCTTCACAACTGACCATATGGTTTTAATTTTATCCAGTGAATTACCGTATTTACTCGAATCTAAGCCGCACCTGAAAAATGAGACTCGAAATCAAGGAAAAAAAAATTCCCAAATCTAAGCCGCACCTGAAATTTGAGACTCGAAATTCAAGGAGAGAGAAAAGTTTTAGGGTGCACCTCCAAATTGAAACAAAGTTGGTCCATTGTAATATGAGACACAATTTAGGTCGAATGAATGACGATACAGCTACAGTAGTTTGGTTCAAGTCGTAAGCTTAGCATTTAAGCTTTACCGGGTAGCCATTGCTATGCATGAGGTGCTCTTCCTTTTTCACGTGCTTCTTCTTGTTTGAATTGATTGCTTATTTTTCTTCGATCTGATAAGCACCGTTCTCTTTGTTATAGGTGTGTATATCACTCTAAGCTGTGTCATGCACTGTTTGTCACATTCTGATAATGAGTGTTTACAGCCTGTCACAGCTCGCGGCAATCTTGCTTTTGTGCGCGCTACCGCCGCTTACAGCTAAAAAAAGGAAATAGTCTCATTAGCGAAACAATGGCAAGAGACTGCTATTTGTTGTTACTTACATTGCTGCTTTCTTTGATAATGATTAACAAGAACCAAATAATATACTGCATATGATAGAAAATCTGAACGAGAGTTTAGCGAAAATTTTTCTCCATTTGAAAATCTTTGCAGACGCCTCTTTAGTACATAACATTGTGCACAGAGATTAGAGCCATCTTAGATTTAGAAATCTAGTCAATTGCCGTGCTTCATTTCTGACTGTGACACTATTAGGCATAAGAATAATACGAATATAAACATAACATGACAGGTATATTCTTCTGCATTTGCTGTTGTCTCACTCTAGTTTCTTAGTTTATGAGGCAGACACGATTTAAATGAGTTACCAAACACAAAACAATACATGGCAAAATGTTTATATTCGTATTATTCTTTTGGTGAAGAGAATACTGCATGTGATTCACAGTTCATAAAAGTTCCTATTAGCAACCATCTCTTCTCACAGGTAGGAAAAAATTCAGAACGTAGAGTTGGCCATGTTAACATACATCCCAAACAGTCTCACCAGTCGGATTTTCGTAGTACATTGCAATGCTGCTACATTCTAAGATGAACAATATGGAATTTGTATTTACTTTGTCGGATAATGTACGAAAGTGCAGTGGTCAAAACTTGAGGCGGAGAAAAAAAGGCCCATCTCCCACCCTTTTTTTGTTTTTAATTTTTTTGCTGACGCAGAGGTCTTGGCGCCAGTATTTATCTCTTTGCCTCCAAAAAATGCCTGTGTAGCGCTACATATATTCGACGGCAGAAGTTAGTTGTGGCGGCACCTACCGACATTTTTTAGAACTTCCGCTTACTTTGCACTTGATTCTAAGCCATAAGCTGTGTTTTCCATTACAAAAACCTGGAAAAAAGTGCGGCTCAGATTCGAGTAAATACGGTAGCTATTTTGTTTGTGCACCACATACTCTACGCCTTCCCAATAACACCGACAAAAGCGCCGCCGCCAGGGTGTGCCTGCCCAGCAGCGAGAGATTGAGCAGTGTCCGTGGCTGACGGCCACATTCTGTGTCTCAAACGCTTGGCCGAGACGTTGTGCCCCATTTGACTGCAGGTGGAAGCGACACGCCGTGAAAACGCGAACACTATTGTGTATACAAAAGCCCTCGAAATATTGTGTAACAAACTAAAACCAGGGTGCGAGACGAGCCTTCTCCGGAGAATACCTTCGACAAGGCCTCGACAGTTCTGTCTGCTGTCGCCGGCAGAAAACAAATGACATGAGGAAAATGAAACAGATCATCAGTTGCCAATAATTTAAAAAAAGTAAAAGGGACTAGGAAAATCGACGTGGACCTATTTTCGAGGCTGTGTAGGGACCGTCTTTGGCAAAAAGCCAGTGCACAGCACGATTTACTGGACCGAACGCTGGCAGCAGGCCGTGGCAGTGTGCACCACGCAGTAGCCCACCGGCAGCCTCGTGCGAGGGATTCCCCAGTGAGCGTGGCGTGATGAGTGGGGGGCAGGACCTCCAGCTGGAGCGCCACCACGGTGTAGGGAGGAAACTCTCCTACCGGCAGGAGAATAATGCCGTTCCAGAGGGAGGGGCGAGGGTTCGACGCGTAAAAATGCTGAAGTGGCTTTGATGCCCGGCCCGATGGAAGGTCGGGCCATCCGTGTCACATCACGTGTATGGCGTGCCGTAACACCAGATCCGTTGCCACAGCTGAGGCACTGTGGGAATTGGTGGTACGGAAACTGTCCACGATATGCTTCACCTCCGTACCCAGTTGAAAACACAGCAATTCCTTCTTGTCGTACTACGAGAGGTCACAGCCGACAGGGAGACGGGCAGAGCATGTGCATTCGCTTTTTGCAAGGTGGCACAAAAATGTATATCATGATAGTACCGGGACGAGAGCAGAGGACAACTAGTGGCTTTGTCCGGCAACGACGTCAGTGGGCAAATGGTAAAAACCGTGGGCTTACGGTCGGTAATCGAATGGAGCTTTGCACCGTACAAGAACAAGTGAAATTTTTAAGGAATGGATGAAGGCAAGTGCTTCTTTTTCCACCCGAGTGTAATGTTGCCAAACCGAGTCGAGTATTTTTGGTGCAAATGGCGACGAGCCAGAACTGCTCCCATCCTGTACTGGGACAGTGTCCCTGACAAAACCAGATACTTGCCAGTTTTAACTGTTACAAAAAGCGGTGTGGAACAGAGACTATCTTTAAGATGCACAGAAGCGTGCTCGCAGGCTGCAGATGAAAGAAAAGGAGCATTTCTGAAAAGCAAAAGGTGCGAGGGGTGGACGGTAGTAGCCACTTGTGAATAAACTTACTACAGTACGCCACTATGCCGAGGAATGGCTCAAGTTCTTGTAGATTGGACGGATGGAGCGAAGCTGCGAGGGCAGCAACATGTTGTTCCACAGGGAGCACACCCTGCCGGGAAATGTCACAATCCACATAAACGGTGGAAGGCTGGAAATAGTGCAGCTTAGTGAGGTTACAGTTGAGGCCTGTGGCCTGGCACAGAGATATCTTCAAGATAGTTAATGCAACGAAGAATAACTCTCCTAGCATGTTCTAAAAAACTTTGTAAGATGGCAGGCGCAGTAGTGACTACAAACATCAGCTGTCTATATTGATAAGAGGCCAAGAGGTGTATTAACTACATGCGCCTGTTTCGATGTCTTGTTCGACGGAATCTGAAAGTAGGCTTCGTCCAGTCAATTTCAGAAAGAATTGACCACCCTCCCCAGCCAAATCTGAGAGGAACTCCTCCAGTCGAGGCAGGGGGTAAATGTCTATTACTGCCTGTGCAGTAACAGTGACCTTTCGAGAGACATACACAGCCAAAGCTGACCAGTCAGATTATTTATAATCACTAAGGGTACAGCCCTTTCACTTGAGGAAATCGATCTGATCACTCTCAGTGATGTTAAGCAATCCATCTCTGTCTTAATCTGGAAGCGTAAAGTTGCTGGCACTAGCCCCACCCTAAAAAGGTAAGGGCATGTGCAGTGAATTGTTAGGACGACTTAACCCTGGGCAAACAAGTCTGAAAACTCTAGAGCACAAGGAATCCATTTCATGATAAGGCACTTGACCCAACGCCATATGCACCACAACCACAATAGAAAAATAGAAAGTGGCAAAAGCATCTAACCAAAACAAAATTTCACTACTCGCATCAGTTATTACGGAGTAGGTAGCAGAGCGAACAGCTGACTTGTAGACTGCGCCAGCTGCGAATTTACTGAGAATAGGAATCTGCTGTTTGTTACAGCTTTCCAACCGCTACTTGATACTTGCCAATGGGAGGGACACTAGCCGGGTGTACTTCTGTGAGTTGAGTAGGGACACAATATCTCTCGTGTTGACCTGTATGTCATTGGCTTATCCACCACCTGCATGTAAATGAAAATTTTGTTCTCGCCTGTGGACGATGATGAAAGAATATGAATAATGATGTCCATTGTTTCCAGCAATCTCTTTGGGCAGGTGGAAGAGATTTGCACATCACTGACCTTGCCCCCCCCCCCCCCCCCCCCACCTCAAACCGAAGGGCACACTGATGCACCTGCTTATCTGGAGCCAAACAAACAAGTGTGTCTCTGACCATAGTGTCCACATAAGACTCATGAGACTTAGCGTGATGTACTGATACTTACGACTGGGGTGTGCCGTGCTGCTCAGTTGCCCAAGTTCGATACATTTGGATTGGCTTGATGTTAATAGAATACGACACATGCAGCAACCACCTGTATTTGGTTGTTGTAATAGGAGAATGCAAACCACACATATTGTCAAAAGAAAGCAACGCTGGTTCTTGCAGAGGAGCTAACATAAACAGTAAGTGACGCATACAATTAGGTATCCACGATAACAAAGGAGTCTTATAGACCACTTTATTGCACACACAGGATGTCACAAAATGTTGGTGAAGCTACTTCTTGTAAGCATCCCATTCTGCCTTGTATTTTGTCTTTAGTCTTTGCGGTGGGGGGGCATTGGGATGTGACCAACTGCCAACTGAGCATGGGTCAATGTAACCAACAACCACAACAACCACTACAGTATGCCTGGTGTTGTTGCAAAGTGACTGGGTTAAAGCCTCCATGGAAGAACCAAATCCAAAAGGAAACACACAGCCATAAAGAGATAAAATTTATTGGATCATGGAATGACATCGACAAGATCACAGTGAAACAATTTACGCATCTCAAACACATTTAAGAAATGAGGGCTCTCAGGCCCAAGCATGCCCTTATAAAGATGCTGTTCACATCAGGTTTCACTGATGGCAGAACTGCTGACTGCAGTCATCTTGGGTGGTTGTCAGTATGCTATTTGAAGGGCGGTGCACACTACGCTTTATGTAGTGGCCCGACTTATGCCCACTGTGGGTGGTAGATTTAGTAACCAGTGGGTTACTATACTTACATAAAAATTTTTAAGCAAATCATTTTTAGAAATGACACTAGGTGCTACATGAATAAATCAAGCTCAATAAAGTACAGTAGAACCTCACTAATCCCACCTCAAATGGACCAACTCCCCACTTAGTCAGACCATCCCGTTCCTGGTGTTTGATACATGACTAATAGTCTGCGAAATGCATCTGTAGGTAGTTGACCATTGATGAGTGTGGTAGGTAGTTCGAGCACTTTTACTATGAAATAGCTTGTTTCTAACTCTATCAATAAATATTATCATGCACCATTTGTTTTATATATTAGTGACAATATGTTACTTACATATTAAAATGTGTAAAACTAAATTACGGCATCAGCTAAATGCAAACATGTGATGCTGTCTTTAGTGAGGAAACTGAAAGTGCTTGGAAAGTTATATAAAGGGGAGTCTCTTCGAAATGTAAATGATACTGGTGTTGGCACAACAGCTGATAACACACTGGTGCCCAACGGGTCAGCAATCCAGTTAATTGCTACTATTTACTAGTTTTTAATAAATTTACTGAGCCACTTACCTCTTTAGGCAGTATATCACATTAACAGTCCATCCTTCCTCTTTATGAATATGTATACGTTTAGCACAAATAAATTATACAGGGATTTGTAGATATTGCTCCGAAGATACTGTTTCCCGGCATTTTTATTTTTCTGCAAAGTGGATAAAATTTTCATAAATTGCAGGGAATGGTAAGCTATTGATTTAACATCACTTGTCAGCAGGAAATCTAAATGTTTCGTTCATACATAAAGTGTTTTATTGTGAAATTTTTTCCTCATTTTTACAAATGAGAGATCTTTCAAAACACTCGGGAACACAAAGGCCAGTGTTACATGGCCTACAGTAGTATCTGATCTCTTTCCTCACTATCTTTTCTGCAGCTTTCCCTTGTTCCCAACAGGCCTTGCATCTTCTAGCTGGGTTTTGTTTTCTTTTCTGTTGGCAGCAGTTTTTCAGCAAAATGACATGCTGTGAGTCTGTTTGCACTTGCAACTCCAGATGTTGAATGTGTATCTTTATTTAGTTTCACTCCTCCCTTTTGAACCAATTGCTTTGGTAATTTACAAATAAAATCTGCTAATGCACACTTTTTTGATATTTTGATATTGTGAATAATGTTGCCATTCACAACTTCTCTCATAAAAATATGGAAGAAAATCTTTTTCCACCATTTTAGTCTTTTGCTGGAAGGGATAGTAAGTCATCAGCTGATCTCCTCTGTCAACACGTGTTTTGGACAGTTTGTAGTGTAGTATAACGTCTGGCTTTGCTACCTCAACATATCCACTCCTGGATTTTACTCTGACATGTGAAGCAGTCATTGTATGCTGTGTTTTACAATAATGATCAACACAGAAGAAATTAATTAAAATTTGTGTTGCAGCTGGGACTCGAAACCCGGTCTTCTTGCTTGCTAGGGAGAAATGCTAACCATTACACCACCACAGCACGATGGTCAACATTGCCGCATGAACTACCCGAGTTGAGTGCCCTCCCCAACACAAACTTCATTTCATATCTTCTGCTTATTTCCCCTTACACTGTCATCACTAGCGAACCAAGAAGACTCGGGTTCGAGTCCCGGCTACTGCACAAAATTTTAATTCATTTCTTCTGCATCGATCATTATCGTAGATAATGAAGAGACTTAAATGTCTCGGGGAAACATTTAATTATAACCTTTCTGTGTTGATAACACGTGTACATCACATTTGTCTTTCCATTTTAAGCAGAAAATGATGAAATGTCATTTCTCCTTTCTTTAGTTTTTGATTTATTAGGTCTCTAGGAAACTTAGCCTGTTCTTCATCTCAGTTCCAACGCCCAGTGTAGTTTCTTCCCATTGTTCTCCAAGGACTGCAGGACTTGTATAAAATTTGTCCATGTATACCACTTGTCCTTTACCCAAGTAAGGGGAACATAGCCTCAAGAGCAGGGATTTGACAGGGTTGTCAACATTTCATTCTCCTCCAGTATAAGCTTTAGCATTGCAGATGTGACCTGGTGTTGTCTTACTTACAACATACAGTTTTATCCCATATTTCTCTGGTTTGTCTTTCATATAAACACGGAATCCAATTCTTCCTCGAAAAGGACATATTGTTTCATCCACAGGCAGATTTCGTGATGGATAAAAGACTTTTCTGCATCTTTCTGTGAAAAAGGCCCCCCCCCCCCCCTCCCGAACAGGTCTTATTTTATGCAGAGGGTCATGCCCTGGTTCTTGTTGAGATATCCATAGCGAATTATTGTTCACATGCATCATCCTGAATATGGCAAAAAATCTGTCTCGTGACATTAGCTGAGAAGCAAATGATGAAACATGCACAGTGTCTTCAGATCAATAATCCCTAAATTTAGGTTTCTTTACAACACACATATGCAAAACAATTGCAAAAAATTGATATACTTCATTTATCCTCACTGCTCTCCATTTCTTCCATAAAGATTTTGGTTTGATTGTGTTCTGTCGGCGAATTTCAGAAGTAGTATCAGTAGCATATATATTTGTCTCTGACTTTACTTATAGAAACATGCTGTGTTCAGAAAATTGCAACAAACAGTCTTAGTTCTGTTGATAATGTATTGACAGGAAACTGAATCCACCCATTTCTTCAAACAGATTTAACTCAGGGAGTGCATGAAAATGACACCATTCATTGTGAAGGTCAGGCTTTTGAACTAAATGACAAGTCTGACTAAAGGAAACTTGTGCATTAGCTTCTTCATACTCACTACCGCCATTTATATCAGCAGCATAGGTTTCCCTCTCCAGCTCACGCGACTCATCATCATCTTCTGAAAAATCACCGATCTCATACAAAAGATTGTCAAGTTCTGAGCCATTGTTCAAGAGTTCTTTAATCTCTAAGTTTGACAAGCGATGTCTGTTAGCCATATTCACTATTTATATGGTTTTACACGCGGGAAGGAGACACACAATAGCACAGGACAGCAGCTGACATAGAACAAAACAAGCTCCAACAATCCATAAGTGAAGAACGTATGACATACATCCGTCAGGTTTTATGGTTAAAACATAGAGAACAAATCTAGTATGTCTGTCAGCTCCAATGTGTTTCAGACTGGTGAAAAAAATAGGATAACTCATGAAAATCATGCAATGACAAATGAGGATGAGAAACAACTGAAAATACACAAGGCTTTGAAGAAGCTAAAAGTGGAATTCTAGATAATGCTTTGTCTGTGTAGTTTGAGAAAGACAGTAGAAAAAGAACTCTGTTGTATGGACAAGTTATAAAAGAAAACGGTGCCGAGTTTTTATGAGAAATTAGATAGAAACAATGACATTGAAAACAGTACAGTGAGAAGACTTATTAAATCGGTGTAAAAAATGAGATGACAGTTGAAATATAATTATTTCCAGCGAGGATCTGTCTGCTATCAAAAGAGCTGCCAATAAATTTGTACTAAAATTTGATAACTTATTTGAAGAGCTTCATCATACTCATGATCTAGTGTCTGGCTTAAACTACAAAACACTTCCTACAAGAACTTCTGGTGCACAAAGTGAGTCTGTAACACATGCAAAACTTGGCAAAGATTGCTGTCTGTAGTAAAGCTACTGGCAATCGGAGGGTATTGTATTATTAGTGTATTCTAACAGGTCAATAAAAGTGTCCTTCTTATAATCCAACCTTTTTTGTATTTCGACCACGCTTGTGGTCTTTTAGGGGATGGATTAGCGAGGTTCTAATGTACGTGACATTTTTGGGAAGCTGTACATGTGTTCAGTATTCAGAAATAGAATGCTTTACATTCAATTGAAACACGATGGAAGAAATCGCAGATGGGTGTTTACCTATAATGATTATGTTGTGGCTGTGTCCTCTCGCAATATTTTGTGGTTCCTGGCTGATGGTGGTATGATAGGTGGGTGTCCGGTTTCCTCTCACTAGAACACAAAATGCACACATGGTTAAAATACACTTTATTACAGGAACCAGTTATCCTTTGCCTCGTCCTGGTTGCCGTGGTGGCACCAGCGGGTGGCTGCAAAAGCCAGGTGGTCCCATGAAGCCATGAATCTGGTGGAAGAAAAGCAACAGAATCACACAGCAAATAACAAATGCGAAGTTGATTCTGCAAAATCACTGAGGCCTGCTCTTAGATGTATGTGCAAATGCGTTTTTGGATCTCGCTTCGTTCCCAGTGCTGACATCGGCCCAAAACCCTGTAAAGAACAAGATCACACAGTGCAAAGTGATACTTGCAGGCCATTGGCGGAGCCGTATGCTGTGGTGGGTGGAACAAGTGAAGCAGCATCCGATTGCAGCTGCCATGCAGAAGTTCCGCCACTGATGGTCTGTCGTGTGAATTGGAGCAATGGGAGGCGAGACAGAGTTGCAGCGCCTGTTCCCGTCTGTGGGAGGTGCAAAGCTTGACCATTTGTTGTTTGAAAGTGTGTATGAAGCGTTTTGCTTCTCCATTGGACTGGGGGTGAAACGGAGCACTGTTAGGTGACAAACTCCATTTTGTTCGTAAAACTTTCAAGGTCACATGACGTGAAATGAGGTCTTCTGTCCATAACGACAACTTCAGGCATTCCTTCAGTGCAAAAAATGGTGAACAGTATTTGAATAGTGCTACATGATGTGGTAGAGTTAATGGGAACTTGCTAAAATGGTCAACCACTATGAGCCAAAATGGTCCATTTTTCATTTCCTTATAAGGTAACACTTCAGACAAACACCTTTTTTGAATGTGTGACTATAAAATAATGGGTCTGATGCTGTGACAGAATAAGTACGCGTGCACCAAAGATGAAAGACCAATAGCTGTAAAGCGTGAAGCACTCTGAGTCGAGTGTGGCAGCTCTGATGTCTCTAGACAAATCAGTACAGCAGTGGCCTTCTTTTGTGTAATAGTTGCCGGAAAAATGATAAGGGTCATAATAGTGCAATGAACTGATGTGAAATTTCACATGTAACATGAAAAAACTGCTGCTTATCCCTTTCTTTTACTGAAAGAAGAGTACGGCAAAGACTGTTTATCGCGTACCTAAATTTTGAGTAATTCCAGCAATTTCAAGATGCTGGAGGTCACTCAAACCTGTCATGCCCTATTACAAGAAAAGCAGTTGAAAATATTGAAAAAGTAAGTAATCTGATTTGATTTGACTGTCGGCTGAGTATTCTATTGACTGCTGAAATTGTAGGAATTGACAAAGAATGCATAAGACAAATTTTATGTAATCAATTAAATATGAGAAAATATGTGAAACGGATGCTAAAAATTCTCACGATTGAACAAAAAGAAAATGTCTGTACTGAGAGTTTGAATACTGTTGAAACTGCCTCAAATTTCTTGGAAAGAATGATAATGTAATAAATCGATTTTTCACTTATGATTCGGAAACTAGCATTGGAAAGGTCCAGCTTCACCGAAAGTTAAAAAAGTCAAATGAGCAAATCAGGATTCAAAGCGATAATGATACTTTTTATTAAATTTTTATGGAATAGTGTATCTTCACTGGGTTCTCGTAGGTTTCACTATTAATCAACATTACCATCTTGAGATTCTTGCTCAACTCTGTGAGAAAATAAGAAGAAAACAATTCAATTGTGAAAGAATAAATCATGGGTTCTGCATCAAGATAACATACTGCCTTATACCAGCATTGTCTGCACGGAGGTTTCTAGCAAACTACAGCATTTCAGTGTTAGACACTCACCTTATTTGCCTGACCTAGCACGATGTGACCTCTGTCTATTCCCCAAGATCAAATCTGCACTAAAAGGAACAAGATTTCAGTTTGTTGAGGCAATAAAATAAAGAGCAGCATGTGTCATAAAGAAGCTCACAGAGGAAGACTGCCAGTGCTGTTCCCATCAATGGTAAATTCACGTGGAGCATTTGAGGGATAAAGCTGGGCAGAGTATATTGAAGGCGACAACAAGTATTATTGGTCTCATACAGAATTACTGTGTCATTGATGAACCTTAAAGCTTTCATTTCTTCTACCTTAATTTTGATTCGCATTCCAAATTCATCCACAGCTTCCTTTTTTGCTTGATCAGAAACAGAGATAGTATGAGTCTAATGTTCAGGTTGCATACTTTGTAAATTAAAGCACCACTGTTACATCAGTGGGCTGCCTTGGTTGCCACTGTCATTCCCACAAGTATGAGTCTGAGAACTGTGGCACTGCTGTCACTTCATATTTGTCAGCTCGTTCTCTCTTGCTGATTCGTGCAGGAGTATAATGCTGGCTATGGCTTATTCGTGGTTTTAGTACATATAAGTACACAATGTTATTGCTGTAAAGTAGCACTGACAAGTGAAATGACAGAATCAGATGCCCTATAACAAAGCTACACTCCTGGAAATGGAAAAAAGAACACATTGACACTGGTGTGTCAGACCCACCATACTTGCTCCGGACACTGTGAGAGGGCTGTACAAGCAATGATCACACGCATGGCATAGCGGACACACCAGGAACCGCGGTGTTGGCCGTCGAATGGCACTAGCTGCGCAGCATTTGTGCACCGCCGCCGTCAGTGTCAGCCAGTTTGCCGTGGCATACGGAGCTCCATCGCAGTCTTTAACACTGGTAGCATGCCACGACAGTGTGGATGTGAACCGTATGTGCAGTTGACGGACTTTGAGCGAGGGCGTATAGTGGGCATGCGGGAGGCCGGGTGGACGTACCGCCGAATTGCTCAACACGTGGGGTGTGAGGTCTCCACAGTACATCGATGTTGTCGCCAGTGGTCGGCGGAAGGTGCACGTGCCCGTCGACCTGGGACCGGACCGCAGCGACGCACGGATGCACGCCAAGACCGTAGGATCCTACGCAGTGCTGTAGGGGACCGCACCGCCACTTCCCAGCAAATTAGGGACACTGTTACTCCTGGGGTATCGGCGAGGACCATTCGCAACCATCTCCATGATGCTGGGCTACGGTCCCGCACACCGTTAGGCCATCTTCCGCTCACGCCTCAACATCGTGCAGCCCGCCTCCAGTGGTGTCGCGACAGGCGTGAATGGAGGGACGAATGGAGACGTGTCGTCTTCAGCGATGAGAGTCGCTTCTGCCTTGGTGCCAATGATGGTCGTATGCGTGTTTGGCGCCGTGCAGGTGAGCGCCACAATCAGGACTGCATACGACCGAGGCACACAGGGCCAACACTCGGCATCATGGTGTGGGGAGCGATCTCCTACACTGGCCGTACACCTCTGGTGATCGTCGAGGGGACACTGAATAGTGCACGGTACATCCAAACTGTCATCAAACCCATCGTTCTACCATTCCTAGACCGGCAAGGGAACTTGCTGTTCCAACAGGACAATGCATGTCCGCATGTATCCCGTGCCGCCCAACGTGCTCTAGAAGGTGTAAGTCAACTACCCTGGCCAGCAAGATCTCCGGATCTGTCCCCCATTAAGCATGTTTGGGGCTGGATGAAGCGTCGTCTCTCGCGGTCTGCACGTCCAGCACGAACGCTGGTCCAACTGAGGCGCCAGGTGGAAATGGCATGGCAAGCCGTTCCACAGGACTACATCCAGCATCTCTATGATCGTCTCCATGGGAGAATAGCAGCCTGCATTGCTGCGAAAGGTGGATATACACTGTACTAGTGCCGACATTGTGCATGTTCTGTTGCCTGTGTCTATGTGCCTGTGGTTCTGACAGTGTGATCATGTGATGTATCTGACCCCAGGAATGTGTCAATAAAGTTTCCCCTTCCTGGGACAATGAATTCACGGTGTTCTTAATTCAATTTCCAGGAGAGTATATTTTATAAGAATGTGAAGGATATAAGATTGATTCATAGAACACAATTGCACTTGAAATGTTGTACACTTGTTTATCCCATCTCCACTATGAGGAAACATATTGGCGGAATCAAATGATAACAGGGCACAGAGCAATGCCACTGTGACAAAAAAGAGTGTTGTTTCTATATTCATTTTAGTCATGCCAACTTGCAGTCAGTTGTGTAGTTTATTATTCATTTCTATGAAAGTAATAAATTTTTGAAAATGTAAGTAATTGGATATAAAAAAATGGAGGCTGAAGTTTACGGCTTTGCCTCAAATGCTAAGGCTGTATGTGAGGGAATGTTTGACATGGAAAGGACCGCAACTGTCAAAATGTAAGTATCATTGTTTTTTTAGTAGGTTTAATGTTGAAATAAGTGTGTAGCTGACCTTTTGTGAGGATGAGATCAGTTTCAAGGAAAATGGTGTGGAATTTGAAATAGGACCATGTGAAATTTAATTGGGGGAAGATATTTAGAGACTCGAGGAATTTTAACAGCTCAGCTTTGCCATGACTCCATATGCCAAAGATGTCATCAATGTACCTAAAGCAAACCAGGGGCCGAAGGCTTATGGATCCCAGGAAAGCCCCTTTCAAGTGACCCATAAAAATGTTGACATAACAAGTAGCCATTCTGGTTCCGATGGCTGTAGCCCTGGTCTGTTTTTATATCTGCACTTCAGAAGTGAAGTAGTTGTTGCTAACCAAACGTATACCCGCCTTAGTTGATCGACACCTGCAACCTGTAGTACAAAGCCTTCCCACCTGTATTAAAGACACCAACCAATACCTAGATCATCTGAAATCTGTGCCTGTCCCACTCCCGCAGCACAACTCGCTCATCACCATGGAATGCCATCTCAGGTGACGAGTGGGCTGTGGCAGAGACTCGAGAGTCAAGTCTACAGGCACACGGGGATGGAGGACTGGCTGGCTAATTTAATGCAAATATATGGTGTTCGTTTCTGATCTCTAAGGTACAGTCCTGCCTCACTCCCCTCTCAGTTACTTCTTGCTTTTCCTGTCCTTGGATGTTTTTAGCTGCATCTAGTTTGCCTAAATGTCATAGGTTACCTTTTGCTTCCAGTATTTTATCCTTGCTAAGTTTTTTTTATCCCTGCTACCTTAACAATTTCAAAAAGTGTATTCCAGTCAACATTGTCAAATGCTTTCTCTAAATCTACAAGTGCTATAATGTAGGTTTTGCTTTCTGTAACCTGTCTTCTGAGATATGCCAAAGGGTCAGTATCAGTTCACGATTTCCTATATGTCTGCTGAGTCCAATTGATCTTCCCCGAGGTCAGCTTCTGCCAGTTTTTTAATTGTTCTGTAAATAATTCGTGTTCGTATTTTCTGACGAGGCTTATTAAACTAATGGTTTAGTAATACTCATGCCTATCAGTGCTTGCCTTCCTTGGAATTATTATATTCTTCTCGAAAACAAGGGTATTTCACCAGACTCACATATGCTGGCGACAAAAAGGGTGAAGCACCTAAAAGACACTGTCAGATATCAATGTAACTTTGTACACATATATACCACTGGCAGATGTGTAAATGATTAGAGTCGCCTCAAATCAAAAACAGCCCACTGTTGCACTACATTCTGTTTATTTTAAACCTTGACCATGGTTTCTGCTACAATAATATAGCCTTCTTCAGAAGTCCTAAAAATCATCAAAATAACAGTCGTTCTACATAGCCACACTACCAGTGACTGACATTATTTCTACGACCAGCACCCTAGCGCATGAGTGCGGTAACATGGTACATGGTGACAAAGGACACATTAACATATTCGTCTCAACATAGACCACTGTTAACATAAAAGCAGCTCATGACTCTTTATGATAAATTCCTACAGGAGCACTGTCCTAAAACATTAGTTTATCTCAAAAGATAATCATACAATCGTATGGCACAATTGAGTAACTACTAGTGCCTATCTGCTATGCCCAATACGGGCTGAAAACCTTCAAGAAAGCTGGAACTTTTCAAATAACACTGATCATTCAGTAAATTCCTACTGTCAAACTTTTTGTGCTTGTATATCTGCACCTCCTCCAATAAATCTAATTTCATACCCTTTTCTTCTTTACACAATAGTTCAGTGTCGTTAACAAGTTGGGGTGTATGTCGTCCTATGATGATCTGTTCAGTAAACGTTGACCCATTCTTATTCATATCCTCGACGGCATATGGTCTTTATAACTTATGGCTATAGACCTACCTGTTTGCCCTATGTTATATGCCAGGCAATCATTTCATTTCAATTGATAAACTCCTGATTGCAATAGCTTATTATAAATGTTTTTGCTGAAACAAACAAAATTCCGTTTGAAGCTATTGTTGGTGGAAAATGTTA
Source organism: Schistocerca gregaria (assembly GCF_023897955.1). Taxonomy (NCBI): domain Eukaryota; kingdom Metazoa; phylum Arthropoda; class Insecta; order Orthoptera; family Acrididae; genus Schistocerca; species Schistocerca gregaria. The sequence goes on along the minus strand of NW_026061713.1, from coordinate 1,630,814 downwards.
CATTAGTCACGTTCATGGAGCACACATTGCATTTTGTAAGATATGTTTCCTAGAAACAGAATAGCTATAAATCTCTTATGTTCATCCCTTTTGTTCCTGGACCTCATCAACGTGGAAACTGTCTTTTTCGTTTTGCGCTCATTTATATTGTCAATTATGTTGGGGTTATAACCATTATTGCCATCAGTCTCTTTTAGGATATACACTTCTTTTTGAAAGTTAGCCAGAGTAAGATGTAAATTTATTGCCCTGTGTACACTCAAATTGAAAAAAAGCCATTTTCTGTGCCCACAGATGCGAGGACCTGTAGTTAACGATGGGATAGAGTTTAATATTTATCAAAAGCTTACACTTATGGATTGCGTCATTCTCAACAGGTTTAATATTTATTAAAAGCCTATGTTTACAGATTGCATCATTCCCAGGTTTGAGATAAGCATAAATATCAATGTTGTCAAATAATCATTCACCTACAAGGTGATCCACAATCTCCTTGATATGTGAAAGTTGAAAGAATTGATACCTGTCTAATCATAAAGTGTAGCTTTAGAAACTACTCAAAGTCTGTCTGAGGAGATGCCCATTGGTTTGCAGAAAAGGATTTGAAAACACCAATTTGTTCCAGTCTTCATCCCAAATAGTGCGAGGCACTGGATGTGTGTAGTAAAACTTTGGTGGAGCAACGTCCTCAAGCGTAATGCCCTTTAGAAAATTCTTTGGGTTTCTCAATATGGCATTGAACAAATGTCTGTATTTTTCACACAGTTGCCGAATGCTGGCCTTGGAAACTTGATTACTGATAGCATGCACGTTACCTTAAATATCTAAACTGTACAAATTAAATGCGCCCGTGCCAAAAATATTGGGACTAGATTATGCTCAGATTAGCTTGAATTGTGTTAATGTAATCATATTTTTATATTTTGCTTGCAAAGTATATGTCACAAGAACAGAGATACTTTCACCATTGTAGACTGTGAGGTGCAGACATGATACCTGTATCTTAGGGTGTCCCAACTGCTTATATGTGCACTTATTAATTAGTATGACTAAAGCAGTGGTGTCTAACTACAACAGTACACTGCAATTGCAAATCTCTGAAGAGACGCACAGATGCAGTAATTCCTCTGCATGTGATTGTCATATCTGACTTTTGGAAGACCGGCTTCATATGATGTGTGAATTATGGAGCATTTTGCTGGTCATCGATTTGAGGAGAGCTAATCTGAATGAGCAAAATTTTGCACTGTGCACATAGGTCTGCAATTATTTAGCTTACATCTGTGGTTCCTGTGAGTTTTGCCATGAAGAGTGGGTGAGAATTCAGAGTGTGAGATGATATTGATTTTCATTTTCTGAAATCTATCCGTGGTTATGTTAAACAGAATTTATATTTTTATGATTCTTTTGCTACCAACTTGCTGTGTGTGTCCTGACTTATGGCGATTTTGGCATTCAGCTTGGTGGGAAAAGCAGTGCATATAGTCATGTGTTGCACAGACATGAGAGTGTGTGAAACTGCAAGAAAACTTCATTTACAGTTCATGCCCCAGCTTGCAGCTGTTGCCAACAGGTGCCAAACAGTTATGGGCCGCTTAGAGACTAAGATTATTATGCTTTAAAATCTCAGCCCGTATCCTGTTGTGAGCAGTGCTCTGAATAATTGTATTGGAAAGCATTTTGTCTTCAAATGGAAATCCGAGGGCATAGTTAAATTTACCATTACTAGTCATTCCTCGAGTTCATCGGTCCATTCCTTGTGATACTGATTATTGTAACAGCAGATACGGAAGAACATGAAATGTGCAGCATCTACACAGATCTGTGACTAAAAAATATCATTGATTGTCCTAGTGACGTCCTCATAGGTTAGGTTTGGGGCTCTACTTGGAGAAACAGCTTCCTACACAAGAAAAATCACCACACTCCTACCTGTGAAAAAAAGAAAGAACATTGTGGTCCACCTGACATTTAGTAGGCTGAAAACTGGTTCTCCAGTTGAATTTTGTGCTCTATCTAGTAGACGTGTTTTGCATTGAAAGAATGAAAAGGAGGGGTCCACACTTGGCTTTAAAATGCAAGAAAAAAAATTTTAGTTATTTTCCAAACTGTTGAAATAGAAAAAAATGTTTATTAAGGTAATGTCATTTGAAGTCAGTGATATTTAATCATATCCCATGGATCCAATCCACACAGATCATTGTTGTCACCAGAAATGTTTGTTGTGTCCGTAGTGTGTATGAGGTGGGTTGGGCAAACCTTGAACACTTCAAACATTTTTAAAATGACTGAAACATCAAAACATTTACTTACAATATGTTCTGTGAAGTAAAATTATACAAATCTTTAGTATCGCTATGAGCCTGTTCGACTCACTGTAGGAAATACTAACAATGTTGTGCAGTGTTTGTAGTTGTTGTCACACTGCAGGTTTTTCAAGACACGGGCAGAGCTCGATAGATGGACCCATTTGCACGCAGTCTGTGTAAACGAAGATGGCGTAATCTGCTTTTGTCTGTAGTGCTGTCGATAGGAGCGTGTCAAGCCCTGCAGACAGCAGTTACCGAGGAATCTGTTGGTTTTATGTGTGAGGTCTTCTTCTAAGATGTGGGCAGCATGTCTGATCATCATAGACATCACCATTGCTGTGTGTGCTGTATCTAACTTCAGCCTATCCATTTCCGTTTGTAAATTATCTGACCTACATACCCCGTTAAGGGTTCTAATATTCCATACCGTGGCCTGTAGAATGACTGTTTTGTTTCTCCTGATGGTGGTAGTCCACACTAGGAGATTCAAATGTGGGACTCTCTTGCCTCCAGAATATTTTACCCGAGAGGATGCCATCGTCACTTCACCTTGCAGTAGAGCTGCATACCTGTGGGAAATATAATGGCTGTAGTTTCCCCCAGCTGTTAGCCATTCGCTGTTGCAGTTAGCAAGATAATATTGGTTAAATTTTACAAATACAGATCAGTCAATCATCTAGACAGTTGCCTCTGCAACTACTGAAATGCATTGCCTTTGCAACTACTGAAAAGACTCCTGTCCCTCATCAGGAACCACGTGTTTGTCTTGCCATTCCACAGACATTCCACCAATGCAATTTTCCCTACAGTATGACTGACTGTATCGTTGTGGCCTGTGAGCCATCTCAGCATGGTGAGGTCCGTGGCTATCCGTCACGAATAAGGTATTTTGATATCAAAGTAATTTGTCCATTTTGAGTGCAGCAGCCATGTTATCACTGTATAAGAGGGGCGCACAGGACTTTAGGACCACAATGCCAAGTTTTTGACAACAGTGTTGTGGCTTAAATAGAAAAAAAAAATTCAGTTTTATTGGTAATTAATCCAATTTTTATTTCACTCTCTATATTCAGCAGCAGTTTCTAAATATTTCATGTTTACTTTTTTCTAAAAGTTAATGTATAACTAAATTTAGGATTAAACAATGGAAAACCCAGGATGGACTGTAACAATATTATGAGAAGGAAAGTTGCCCTCACTATATTGCGGAATTGCCGAGTCGCAGATAGACACTTACAGCTTTTGGCCAATGGCCTTTGTCAACAATAAACGCACTCATTCACACACACACTCACGCAAACGCAACTCACACAAACCACTGCAGTCTCGAGCAACTGAATTTACACTGCGAGCAGCAGCACCAGTGCACGATGGGAGTGGTGATTGGGTGGGGGAAAGAAAGAGGTTGGGGTGGGGGTGGGGAGGGATAGTATGGCGGGGATGGTGGACAGTGAAGCGCTGCAGGTTGGGTGGTGGGCAGCGGAGAGGTGGGGATGAGGGGGGGGGGGGGGGAGTAGTGGAAAAGGAGAGAAATAAATTAAAAATAAATAAAAAAGACTTGCTGTGGTGGTGGAATGGTGGCTGTGTAGTGCTGGAGTGAAAGCAGGGAAGAGGCTGGACGGGTGAGGACAGCGACTAATGTAGGTTGAGGCCAGGAGGCTTACAGGGACGTAGGCTGTATTGCAGGGAAAGTTCCCATCTGTGCAGTTCAGAAAAGCTGGTGTTGGTCGGAAGGATCCACATGGCACAGGCTGTGAAGTAGTCACTGAAATGAAGGATATCATCTTTGGCAGCATGTTCGGCAACAGGGTGGCCACACTTGTTTCTCGGCCACAGTTTGTCGGTGGCCATTCGTGCGGACAGACAGCTTGTCAGTTGTCGTGCCTACGTAGCTTAGCTTGTAGACCACGTGACTGGTTTCACAGGTAGCCCTGCGTTTGATGGGATAGATGATGTTTGTGATTGGACTGTAGTAGGTGGTGGTGTGAGGATCTGTGGGACAGGTCTTGCATCTAAGTCTGTCACAGGGGTATGACCCCTGGGAGCAGGGGTTGTATAAGGATAGACGAGTATATTGTGTAGGTTCGATGGATGGCGGAATACCACTGTGGGTGGGGTGGGCAGGGCATTCAGGGCACAACAAGAATTAATCGAAACCCTGGCGAAGAATGTGATTCAGTTGCTCCAGTCCTGGGTGTTACTTAGTTATAGGGAGAATACTCCTCTGTGGACAGACGATGGGTCTGTGGGAGGTGGTGGGAGACAGGAAACATAAGGCATGGAAGATTTGTTTTTGTACTTATGGTCAAGTGAAGGCTTCAATCAGACCCTCAGTATATTTCAAGAGGGTCTGCTCATCACTGCAGATGCGACAACCAGGGGCGGCTATACTGTACAGAAGCACTTCCTAGTATGGAATGGGTGGCAGTTGTCGAAGTGGAGGTATTGCTTTTAGGAAGGTGGCTTTTTGGGTTGATGGCATCTTTGCTATCTGGATCGAAGGTGAGGTCACCCTACCCACATACTTCCAGAACCTCAACAACTATCCTCCCATTTGCTTCACCTGGTCCTCCTCAATCCAACAAGCCACCTACCTAAATGTTGACCTCCACCTCAAAGATGGCAACATCTGTACCTCCATCCATATCAAACCTACTAACCATCAGCAAAACCTTCACTTTGACAGCTGCCACCCATTCCATACCAAGAAGTCCCTTCCGTACAGTGTGCATCACATCTGCAGTGACAAGCAGTCCCTCTCGAAATATACCGAGGGTCTTACGGAAGCCTTCACTGACCATAATTATCCTCCCAACCTTGTACAAAAACAAATCTCCTGTGCTTTACCTTTCCAGTCTTCCACCACCTCCCAAAGTTCGACAGTCCAGCCACAGAGGAGCAGTCCCCTCGTAACTCAGTATGATACGGAACTGGAGCAACTGAATTGCATTCTCCACCAGGGTTTCGATTACCTCGTGTCGTGCCCTGAAATGAGAAGTGTCCTGCCCACTATACTTCCCACCCCTCCGCAAGTGGTATTCTTCCATCTACCAAACCTACACCTGACTCTGAAACCAAACCACTGGAGATTGAAGGCTCTTTACGGCTGCCTTTATCTGTATGGTGCATACCACTGGCAGCAGTGATCTGACAGGAAGTGCCCTTCAGGCTGCTGGCAGTTGATGAAAGCTATCACTCGTGGGTACCTCTTGCACTAACCTGCGTAACTGCTATTGCCGACCTCATATAGCAGAATGATGCCCTGTGCGTGGTATCGGATACTGGCAGATATATTATCTGAAGTGCACTGCATGAGATATTTCTCATAAGGCTAATAATCACTGGTGTGTGCAGTTTTTTATAAGAATCTGACAAGAGTGACAATATAGGTGATACGTGATTCTTGAGGGGATTAGGAAGGAACCAAGAAGTGTGTAGCTTGACCTCTGCAGTTAAGTGTAATTCTGCAGGTAGAATATGTAGTAAACAACTTCAGTGTACATGAGTAGTTTTATGACTTTTAAGACAGTACTATGTGTCTATAGAACACAGTACGTCAGAATTGTAGTAAACATCGTAAATAAACTAACAGACTTATTTTTGTTTACAGATTCAATTACAGTCACTCAGGAGTGAAGGTGATCACTTGCGGAAATTGGTGAATATTGCAAAGCCGGCCAGCTTGCCCGAACTTGTCCCTAGTGAAGAGCTATCAAAACTGCAGACTAGCAACAGAGTTGCATTAGTTGCCGCAGTCAAAAGAAAAGTAAAGGACGAACAGATGAGCAAGGTAACTAAACCATATTCACTCATTTTATAATTAAATACTTCTTCGTTAGGTTTTCTTTTTCATGTCCACATTTGTCTTCTGATGTTGTTCCTTTAAAATTGTAAGAAAGCATACCTTATGTCGTTATATGTGTAAGATGAAGTCAGACAAAAAAAGACAGATGGAAAAATTAATTAAACTGTTTATTATTGCCAAATTAATCTCCTGAGACAAGGTGGTCAATGACTACATGCAAAAACGTTTGAAAATGCATACAGAATCATGATTACACCCTGAAGGAAGAGATTCATGGCAGTCTGTATGCTTTGGATGAAGACATGTGCACATAAGTTCAATCGTAAGTCTGTAGGCAGCCACAAACATTTTTATATTAAAAGTATTGACTGTGGAACAAATGTGTTAACAATTGTGCTGATTACTTTTCAAGTAATAAACAGTTTGCTTACTTTTTTTCCATCTGTCTCATTTTCTTTTGACTATGGAAAGTATCTAGATAATATTAGCTGAGATAGACCAAAAAAGTGGCACAGTAATGAAACACTGAAATTGAATTTTGGAGGGATTGAATTCACAGCATGTATTGATTTAGTTTGCTTCCCCTCTAGTTGTTTAGTTAACTATTGCAATGTCTCAGTAGTATCACTCTTGACGAGACGTAAAAGGTTTTATTTTATTGAAAGAAAGATAGAGGAAGAAAACAGAAAGTTTGCTGTGTCTAACAGCACACTAGTTCTCTTCATATAGCGCAGAAAGATTTGACATATAGAATGAAATTTAAATGATATAAAATCCAGGATGGAATGAAACAATGTTATGAAAAGGATAGTTGCTACTTACCATATAGTGGAGACGCTGAGTCGCAGATAGGTACAACGAAAAGACTGTCACAAAACGAGCTTTTGGCCAACAAGACCTTTCTTGAAAATAGACCACACACACACACACACACACACACACACACACACACACACACACACACACACACACGACCAAAGTGTCTGGCACCTGAAGCCAGAATCTGGTCAGAGACTGTGGTCGTGTGTGTGTGTGTGTGTGTGTGTGTGTGTCTGTCTACTTTTGGCCTTGATGGCAAAAAAGCTCATTTTGTGACAGTCATTCTGTTGTGTCTATCTGTGACTCAGCATCACTGTTATATGGTGAGTAGCAGTTATCCTTTTCATAATATTGATAGAATGAAACTTCTCAGATGACAGGGAGTCTGTACTCTTTGTAGGGTTGGTAGGTGACATAAACATGACAGACAAATAACTGTATGAAGTAAAAAGGTAGACAGGTTATGAACAGTTAACTTGGATGAAAACTATTTAGAGATTTAGTTTATGTATTTCTACAGCATAGTTAAAGGTTAAATACACACATCAGCAATTAATAGACATGAATAATAAGCACAAGCCCTTTTCTTTTGTGTTTGGAAGTGTATCCAAGCAGAATTTGCAGTTCAGTGTGCTCTTTTCATACACCCATAATTGGACCATATTTTTGATAAGCACAGTGTTGAAAACCATTCATTCATGTGTGATGAAGTAGGCTGAACAATGCTATTTTAACTTCTAGATGTCCCATAAAATAATACCAGATGTTGATTCAAAGTTGGAAGGTGTAGAAGAACAGGAAGAGGAAGAGGATGAAGAGGAAGAGCAAGAACAGAAAGAAGCAGACAAAGAAGAACAAAATAATCGAAAGAGAAATCAAGATACAGGTGGAAATCGTGACCAAAGAACAGTAAAACAATCTGAACAGGAAGCTGTGTCATTAAATAGTCGTGGGGAGAAAAGAGAACAGCTTCACACAGAAAAGAAACCATGTACTCTAGATGACAACAGTGTTATTGGTAATGATAATGTAGTTCATTTCCTGTAGTATAGTGTAAAGTTGTAAAATGAAAGACTGTAAGAAGAAATAGAATCTTTATAGTGACTGAAATACTTGATTATTTTTCAATCGTTCGTCAAAGATAATTGGTCCCTCGTTGCCACCCAGTGTGAACTTAAATGAGGGAAAAGAAGTAGTTGTAAATAAAAATAAGAAGAGGTCGAGGCAGAAAGAGCCTAAGAATGTGAAGATAAATACAAATTCTTATATTTTTGAGTTATTCAGCAGAAACGTAGCACGAAAGTACGGTCTTCGGACAAAAGCTAATAAATAAAATAAAGGGAAATTAAGTGGCCAATGAGACTGAAAATGCTCCTGTGGTTTCAGGTGATATCCTTTCTCAGAGCTAACTAATAACAGTCATTTACATTGTACTGGCTGCAGAGCGTATTTGAGAAAGCCCAAGCCCGGACTGAGGTCTTCCTCTTGCTGACTCTTGTGGCCTAGTGCGCCTCTCTCACAGCATATTGCCTCATATATAACTTTGTTGCTTTCCTCCATTTTATACTTTTGATGCAGCAGATTATTATTATTTCTTTCCTTTCTCAGACGTTATGTCTGGTTAAAAATGGAAAGTGACGCGGACCTTGATCAAGCATGACTTCCTTTTAACTGTTACATTGGATTCAGGAACTTTCGGGTAATTGAACATGTATCAATAATTACAGATTTCTGTAGTTGTATATATACGTTTGGATGTAGCTGTATTGCATTGATGTACTGGTGGATACTGTGTGGTATGACTCCTGTAGTTGATAGTATAATTGGTATAATGTCATCCTGATGCCACATGCCCTTGACTTCCTCAGCCAGTTGGATGTATTTTTCAATTTTTCTCCTGTTTTCTTCTGTATATTTGTTGTATTGGGTATGGATATTTCGAACAGTTGTGTTAATTTATTCTTTTTATTGGTGAGTATCATGTCAGGTTTGTTATGTGGTGGTGTTTTATCTGTTATAATGGTTCTGTTCCAGTATAATTTGTATTCATCATTCTCCAGTACATTTTGTGGTGCATACTTGTATGTGGGAACGTGTTTTTTTATAAGTTTATGTTGTAAGGCAAGCTGTTGATGTATTATTTTTGCTACATTGTCATGTCTTCTGGGGTATTCTGTATTCGCTAGTATTGTACATCCGCTTGTGATGTGATCTATTGTTTCTATTTGTTGTTTGCAAAGTCTGCATTTATCTGTTGTGGTATTGGGATCTTTAATAACATGCTTGCTGTAATATCTGGTGTTTACTGTTTGATCCTGTATTGCAATCATGAATCCTTCTGTCTCATTGTATATAATGCCTTTTCTTAGCCATGTGTTGGATGCGTCTTGATCGATGTGTGGCAGTGTTAAATGATACGGGTGCTTGCCATGTAGTGTTTTCTTTTTCCAATTTACTTTCTTCCTATCTGTTGATGTTATGTGATCTAAAGGGTTGTAGAAGTGGTTATGAAATTGCAGTGGTGTAGCTGATGTTTTTATATGAGTGATTGCTTTGTGTATTTTGCTAGTTACTGCTCGTTCTAGAAAGAATTTTCTTAAATTGTCTATCTGTCCATAATGTAGGTTTCTTATGTCGATAAATCCCCTTCCTCCTCCCTTTCTGCTTAATGTGAATCTTTCTGTTGCTGAATGTATGTGATGTATTCTATATCTGTATTACTCCATTTCACTACTCCAAATGAGTAGGTCAATATTGGTATAGCATAAGTAAGTATAGCTTTTGTCTTGTTTCTTGCTGTCAGTTCTGTTTTCAGTATTTTTGTTAGTCTTTTGTCTATATTTTTCTTTTAGTTCTTCTTTAATATTTGTATTATCTATTCCTATTTTTTGTCTGTATCCTAGATATAATATAATAATAATATAATCTAATATAATATAATATAACAATTCCAGTCCCAAAGAAAGCAGGCATTGACAGATGTGAAAATCACCGAATTATCAGTTTAATAAGTCACAGCTGCAAAATACTAACGCGAATTCTTTGCAGACCAATGGAAAAACTGGTAGAAGCCAGCCTTGGGAAAGATCAGTTTGGATTCCGTAGAAATATGAGAACACGTGAGGCAATACTGACCCTATGACTTTTTTTAGAAGCTAGATTAACAAAGGCAAACCTACATTTCTAGCATTTGTAGACTTAGAGAAAGCTTTTGACAATGTTGACTGGAATACTTTCTTTCAAATTCTGAAGGTGGCAGGAGTAAAATAAAGGGAGCGAAAGGCTGTTTACAATTTGTACAGAAACCAGATGGCAGTTATTAGAGTTGAGGGACATGAAAGGGAAGCGGTGGTTGGGAAGGGAGTGTGGCAGGTTTGTAGCCTCTCCCCTATGCCATTAAATCTGTATATTGAGCAAGCAGTAAAAGAAACAAACGATAAATTTCGAGTAGGTATTAAAATCCATGGAGAAGAAATAAAAACTTTGAGGTTCCCCGATGACATTGTAATTCTGTCAGAGAAAGCAAAGGACTTGGAAGAGCAGTTGAACGGAATGGACAGTGTCTCGAAAGGTGAATATAAGATGAACATCAACAAAAGCAAAATGAGGCTAATGGAATGCAGTCGAATTAAGTCACGTGATGCTGAGGGAATTAGATTACGAAATGAGACATTTAAAGTAGTAAAGGAGTTTTGCTACTTGGGGAGCAAAATAACTGATGATGGTCGAAGTAGAGAGGATATAAAATGTAGACTGGCAATGGCAAGGAAAGTGTTCTGAAGAAGAGAAATTTGTTAACATCGAGTATAGATTTAAGTGTCACGAAGTCATTTCTGAAGGTATTTGTATGCACCCTCCCACCACCACCTACTCCAGTCCTGTAACCCGGAAGGTGTACACGATCAAAGGGAGAGCCACGTGTGAAAGCACCCACGTGATTTACCAACTGACCTGCCTGCACTGTGACGCTTTCTATGTGGGAATGACCAGCAACAAACTGTCCATTCGCATGAATGGACACAGGCAGACAGTGTTTGTTGGTAATGAGGATCACCCTGTGGCTAAACATGACTTGGTGCACGGCCAGCACATCTTGGCACAGTGTTACACCATCCGAGTTATCTGGATACTTCCCACCAACACCAACCTATCCGAACTCCGGAGATGGGAACTCGCCCTTCAGTATATCCTCTCTTCTCGATATCCGCCAGGCCTCAACCTCCGCTAATTTCAAGTTGCCGCCGCTCATACTTCACCTGTCTTTCAACAACTTCTTCGCCTCTGTACTTCCGCCTCGACTGACATCTCTGCCCTTACTCTTTGCCTAAATATGTCTGCTTGTGTCTGTGTATGTGCGGATGGATATGTGTGCGTGTGTGTGTGTGTGCGCGAGTGTACACCTGTCCTTTTTTTCCCCCTAAGGGAAGTCTTTCCGCTCCCGGGATTGGAATGACTCCTTACCCTCTTCCTTAAAACCCACATCCTTTCGTCTTTCCCTCTCCTTCCTGAAGAAGCAACCATCGGTTGCGAAAGCTAGTAATTCTGTGTGTGTGTTTGTGTGTTTTGTTCTTGTGCCTGTCTGCCTGCGTTTTCCCGCTTGGTAAGTCTTGGAATCTTTGTTTTTAATATATTTTTCCCATGTGGAAGTTTCTTTCTATTTTATTTACATCATTGTTAAATAATTTAGTTATATGTGAATGTGTTGAGGTGAACTTCTTTAGCCAGAAATTTGCTATTGTATCTTTTCCAAGGGCTTTCCCATTGTGCGTAGAATTAATTGCTCGGGTGACTTCATGTTGCAAAATTATCACTTCAGGCATTTGTGGTATCATCTTATATGTGTCTGTTTCTGCTTGTATCCACCGTGCATGCCTGTTATGTTGTACCGGGTTTGACCGTATGTTGCTCGACAAGTGTTCCATGTCTGCTATGTTTGGTGGATTATCTATTTTAATGTTTGTGTTAACTATTGTCTGGTAAAACTTCTTTTGGTTTGTATTGAATGTTTGATTTTGTTTCCTTCTATTTTCACTTTTATTGTGTCTCCTAAGTCATTTGGCCAATGCTTGTAATTTCTGCTTCTTTTCATCTAATTGCTGTATCACTTCTTGTTGTGAGATTTTACCTAACCTTTTTCGTTTCTTGTCTGATATTTCATTTCTTATAAATTGTGTTAGCTGTCCAATGTCTTTTCTCAGTTATTCTATTCTGATCTGTAGCCTGCGTTGCCATGCTGGTTTTGTGGGTTTCTTCTGTGTGTTGGTTTGTTCTGATCTCTGCCTAGTGTGGATATTTAGTGTAGTGAGTGCTCCTATATAAACCAGAAGTTGTAACTCTTCCATAGTTGTATTTTAATTTATTTTGTTGTGTATGATTGTGTTGATAGTTGTTATTGTTGTTTTGACTTGTGGGTTATTTGGTGGTCTATGCAAGAATGGTCTAATGTCTGTATTTGTGTCTTTGTATTCTATATATGTCAGCTGAAATTTTTCTTCTATAACTAACATGTGTGTCACTTCGTGTTCTATTTGTGCTTTTTCTGGTGGCTGTCTTAAGATTTTGTTTTCCTCTTATTGTTTAATTGATGCATGTTGTTCTTTGTTTGTTTGCTCTGAGATGTTTGAGCCCATTACTGTATTTTCTTCTTCTTCGTCTGATTGCACATTATTTTGTTCCAGTATTTGTTGTACTTGTTGTTTGATGTTTTCTTATTCTGGCTGGGGGTATCCTGTTATTTTTTATTATTACACGGATCTAATCAGCTAGTCGTTGTTCTGTTAAAAATTTTAATTCTGGGTATCTGATATTAAATGTTGTGTATACTTGTGATCTGTAACCAGTTGTGTTGGTTCTTAAGTTTGTTGCTTGGTAATAACAGAACATGAGGTGTCAGTTAACTTCATCTGACCATCTCATCCTCTGTCTTTGTTTTCCTTCTAGAGTGGATGCAGGAAGCATATCCTGCAAAACACCTCTATTTGGATTTAAATCATTTTCAGTGTGGCTAGCAGTGTCGTTACCATTGTGGATGGGCATAGGGTTCAAGTTTCGTCCCCGGACATGACCGTGCTTGTCCGAGGCTTCATTAGTTCTGTCTTGAACCAACTACTCACACTAAAAGGGGGGTTAGCCCTATTAGTGGTTTGTTCTTTTCGTCGCCTTTTACGACTGGCAGAACATACCGGTGGCCTATTCTTTTCCTGGACCTCCACGGGGTTTATTATTATTATTATTATTATTATTATTATTATTATTATTATTTCAACAGATATTACTCACATCACCTAATTTAATGTTCTGTTCTTCTTCTTCTTCTTCTTCTTCTTCTTCTTATTATTATTTCAACAGATAATACACACATCACCTAATTTAATGTTCTGTTGTCCACCAAATGCACAGAATATCCTTGTCTATCCCTGTTTCAGACTGGCTTCCAATCCTGCTCTCAGTCCTGTACTGCATGGGTCATTTTCTTCAGTCGAACCAGTTGCGAGACCCTGTCCCATACAACCATCCATTCCCTCCTAATGCAGTCCAGCCATGGTTATTCCCTGCACTATAAAAGGTGGGGTTATGAGTGAAAGTGTACACAACAAGTAACCAAGTATCTACTCGCAAGAATGGCATCCTCCAAATTGTGTCAAACCACAAACTTTTTACCATCCAGTTGCTGAACATGCTGTAACCTCCAACATAAATGACTTCAACTTCCAGCATTACTCTCCCTGAAATGGGTGTTTGAATGATCTCTCCCGCAGCTGCACTCTCACAGTCCTCCTGGCATAAACCTCTGTTACCCATTACATCCCTTCTTCCCTTCCTTCTTCTGTCCACTCTGCCTTCCCTGTCCAGATCTTCTGCGTCTCCTCCACCTCCAACCATGTGAGGAACACCCCCCCCCTCTCTCTCTCTCTCCCTCTCCCTCTCCCTCTCCTTCTCCCTCCCTCTCCCCTCCCACCTGTGCTCAACCCACTCCAGCCTCCTCTCCCTACTGCACATTTCCCCTCCTCTACTCCCCTCCCCAACACCTGCCCCCTCACCCCTCTTCCCCTACTCCCTCCTCCCCTTCCCCCTCACCCCTCTCTCCCCCCTCCCTCTCACTCTGCCTCCCTATCTCCCTCCCACTCTCTCAATCCCTTCTCCCACACTCCCTACTCACCCCTCCCCCTCCCTATCCCCCTCCTCTACAGGCTCCCCCTCCCCGCTCTCCTCCCTCCCCTCATCTCCCACACCCCTCCCTCAACTCCCTACCACTCCTTTCCTCTCTTGTCTACTCCCGACTCCCCTCTCTTTTTTGTCCCCTCTTATGCCCTCTCATCTCACCCGTCTACCCTTCCCTCCCTATCCCCCTGTCCCTCCCCCTCCCCTCCCTTTCACCCTCTCCCTCAATCCTTCTTCACCCCTCTCCCTCCCTCCATTCCCCTCCCACAATACCTCACCCTCCCTCCATCACTCTCCCTCCCCTCTCCTCTTCTTGCCACCACTTGTTTACCCTCCCCACCACAACTTCCCCTCCCCGCCAATACTTTCATCTCCCCGCCAATTCTTTCCCCTCCCCCGTCACTCGTCTCTCCTCCTACGCCACGCGTCTCCCCTCCCCCACCACACGTCTACCCTCCCTGCCCCTCCCCTCCCCACCACTCGTCTCCCCTCCCCGCCACTCGTCTCCCCTCCCCGCCACTCGTCTCCCCTCCCCGCCACTCGTCTCCCCTCCCCGCCACACATTTGTCCTCTCCTCCCTCCCTCCCTCCCTCCCTCACTCACTCCCTCCACTCCACTCCACTCCACTCTCCACACTCCACACTCCACACTTCTCCACTCTCCACACTCCACACTCCACTCCTTCGTTTTGAAACAAACTTCCATATATGCTTCAAAATTTGAAGCCTGTTACTCAAGAAATGTCAAGCCAAGAAGATCTTAACATCAGTGTACCAGAACTTATAACAACACAATTCACAGATACGGCCAATATCGTTAACAATGAATATCTTACACAAACTCGGAAAACTCCTACAGTGTCTCAACAACTTTTAAACAATTTCCCCAAATGTTAATTACAAGTTTTGAAGTTTCCTAAAACATGCATACTTTAGACACAGGCTAACAGTAGATCATACACAAATAAGAAGACTGCGTGACAGTAACTTTTTCAAATCTTACACAGAAAACAATATAGGAATGTTTCCCTACCTAACTTATGAAATAAGACACAGTAGGCACTGTACAAAGAACAGTGTCCACTGTTGGTTAAAAAACAACACATTTATTTAAGGACCAAACTACTGCAGGAAAACGTGAAATAGTCTCGAGATTTATTGGTACTGCAGTAAGTCACTAGGCCACCACGCGGCCATGGCGTACGTCCTAACAGTCGTGCAGGCAGGATGAGTTTCTCCTCACTTACCTCCGCATCAGACACAGTCCCTTGAGGCATGGTTTTTTACTCCAGCAGTGATTGTGGCATCCAGATTCCTGTCCACCACATTTTACTTTTTTATTCTCTGGCCAGAGGGCGGTGGTTTCCTTGCCATCGGATTTTCCCTCTATTTTGCAAGATGACGCAACGACCGTGGTAAAGGTCTTACGGTTTTGTGTCCTGTCCAATTTGTTGTCTTGAATTTTAGGGAGAGGATTTTAATGTGCTGCTGGGTGTCTGGCTCACACAGAGCTTAGGTAAGAGGTCTGCCAGTCACGATTACCTCCTTGTTTCACTTCTATTTCTGTTCTCTTTTCCTTGTGTTTCCTTCCCTTTTTTAGTGTGTTTCTTTTCATCTTGTTTTGCCTCTGTATATGAGGATTTGGAACTGCGTCAGGCCTGTGTCTTTTAGCCGTTCTCCTTGTTCACTGTCCGTCTTTGTCCCTTCACCGCATGTGATCCTGTTTTTATGCGTTTGGGCACTGATGACCACGCTGTTTAGCGACCGAAAACCTCAAACCACACACGCTGCATCTACATCCATACCCATACTCCACAAGCCACCTGACGGTGTGTGGCAGAGGGTACCCTGAGTACCTCTATCGGTTCTCCCTTCTATTCCAGTTCCGTATTGTTCATGGAAAGGGTTGTCGCTATGCTTCAGTGTGGGTTCTAATCTCTCTGATTTTATTCTCATGGTCTCTTCGCGAGATCTACGTAGGAGGGAGCAAAATACTGCTTGACTCTTCGGTGAAGGTATGTTCTCGAAACTTTAACAAAAGCCCGTACCGAGCTACTGAGCGTCTCTCCTGCAGAGTCTTCCACTGGAGTTTATCTATTATCTCTATAATGCTTTCGCGATTACTAAATGATATTGTAACGAAGCACGCTGCTTTCCGTTGGATCTTCTCTCTCTCTTCTATCAACCCTATCTGGTATGGATCCCATACTGCTGAGCAGTATTCAAGCAGTGGGTGAACAAGCGAACTGTAACCTACTTCCTTTGTTTTCGGATTGCATTTCCTTCGGATTCTTCCAATGAATCTCAGTCTGGCATCTGGTTTACTGACGATCAACTTTATATGATCATTCCATTTTAAATCACTCCTAATGTGTACTCCCAGATAATTTATGGAATTAACTGCTATTTTGTAGCTAAATGATAAGGGATCTATCTTTATATGTATTCGCAGCACATTACACTTGTCTACATTGAGATTGAATTGACATTCCCTGCAGCACACGTCAATTCACTGCAGATCCTCCTGCATTTCAGTACAATTTTCCATTGTTACAACCTCTCGATACACCACAGCATTATCTGCAAAAAGCCTCAGTGAACTTGCGGCACACCTGAAATCACTCTTACTTCGGAAGACTTCTCTCCATTGAGAATGACATGCTGCGTTCTTTTATCTAGGAACTCTTCAATCCAATCACACAATTGGTGTGATAGTCCATATGCTCTTACTTTGTTCATTAAATGACTGTGGGAAACTGTATCAAACGCCTTGCGGAAGTCAAGAAACACGGAATCTACCTGTGAACCCATGTCTATGGCCCTCTGAGTCTCATCGACAAATAGCGCGAGCTGGGTTTCAAACGATCGTCTTTTTCGAAAGCCATGCTGATTCCTACAGAGTAGATTTCTAGTCTCCAGAAAAGTCATTATACTCGAACATAATACGTGTTCCAAGATTCTACAACTGATCAACGTTAGAGATATAGATCCGTTCAACGTCCCTTTTTGAAAATGGGGATGACCTGTGCCCTTTTCCAATCCTTTGGAACGCTATGCTCTTCTAGAGACCTACGGTACACCGCTGCAAGAAGGGGGGCTAGTTCCTTCGCATACTCTGTGTAAAATCGAACTGGTATCCCATCAGTTCCAGCAGCCTTTCCTCTTTTGAGCGATTTTAATTTTTTCTCTATCCCAGTGTCGTCTATTTCGATATCTACTATTTTGTCATCTGTGCGACAGGCTAGAGAAGGCACTACAGTGCAGTCTTCCTCTGTGAAACAGATTTGGAAAAAGACATTTAGTATTTCGGCCTTTAGTCTGTCATCCTCTGTTTCAGTACCATTTTGGTCGCAGAGTGCCTGGACATTTTGTTTTGATCCACCTACCGCTTTGACATAAGACCAAAATTTCTTAGGATTTTCTGCCAAGTCAGTACATAGAACTTTACTTTCGAATTCATTGAATGCCTCTCGCATAGCCCTCCTCACACTACATTTCGTTTCACGTAATTTTTGTTTGTCTGCAAGGCTTTGGCTATGTTTATGTTTGCTGTGAAGTTCCCTTTGCTTCCGCAGCAGTTTTCTAACTGGGTGTTGTACCGCGGTGGCTCTTTTCCATCTCTTACGATCTTACTTGGCACATACTCATTTAACGCATATTGTACGATGGTTTTGAACTTTGTCCACTGATCCTCAACATTATCTGTACTTGAGACTTTTGTGTTGAGCCATCAGGTACTCTGTATTCTGCTTTTTGTCACTTTTGCTAAACAGAAAAATCTTCCTACCTTTTTTAATATTTCTATTTGCGGCTGAAATCATCGATGCAGTAACCGCTTTATGATCACTGATTCCCTGTTCTGCGTGAACTGTTTCAAATAGTTCAGGTCTGTTTGTCACCAGAAGGTCTAATATGTTATCGCCCCGAGTCGGTTCTCTGTTTAACTGCTCAAGGTAGTTTTCAGATAAAGCACTTAAAAAAATTTCACTGGATTCTTTGTCCCTGCCACCTCTTATGAACGTTTGAGTCTCCCAGTCTATATTCAGCAAATTAAAATCTCCACCCAGAACTATAACATGGTGGGGAAATCTACTCAAAATACTTTCCAAATTATCCTTCAGGTGCTCAGCAACAACAGCGGCTGAGCCAGGGGGCCTGTAGAGACATCCAATTACCATGTCTGAGCCTGCTTTAACCGTGACCTTCACCCAAATTATTTCACATTTTGGATCTCCATCAATTTCCTTCTATACTATTGCAATTCTTATCGCTATAAACACGCCTCCCCCTTCACTGTCCAGCCTGTCTCTGCGGTATACATTCCAGTCTGAGTTTAGGATTTCATTACTGTTCACGTCTGGTTTTAGCCAACTTTCTGTCCGTAGTACTATATGGGCATTGTGACCGTTTATTAATGAGAGCAGTTCTGGGACCTTTCTATAGACGTTACTGCAGTTTACTATTAGCACATTAATATTGTTATTCCCTGTTGCATTTTGCCTACTTCTATCTTGCTGCGTCTCAGGAGGCGTCTTGTCGGGCCTAGGGAGGGAATTCTCTAACTTAAAAAACCCGCATGTGCACTCCACACGTACTCCGCTACCCTTGTAGCCACTTCCGGCGTCTAATGCACGCCTGACCTATTCAGAGGGACCCTACATTTCTCCACCCGATAGCGGAGGTCAAGAAATTTGCACCCCAGATGTCCGCAGAATCGTCTGAGCCTCTGGTTTAAGCCTTCCACTCGGCTCCAAATCAGAGGATCGCGATCGGTTCTGGGAACGATACTACAAATAGCTAGCTCTGATTCCACCTTCACCAACTCTGCCAACTGCCTGTACGAACTGAGGATGACCTCTGAACCCAGACGGCAGGACTCATTGGTGCCGACATGAGCAACAATTTGCAGTTGGGTGCACCCAGTGCTCTCTATTGCTGCCAGCAGGGCCTCCTCCACATCTCAGATGAGACCCCCCGGCAAGCAGACAGAGTGAACACTGGCCTTCTTCCCCAACCTTTCCGCTACTTCCCTAAGGGGCTCCATCACCTGCCTAACGTTGGAGCTCCCAATAACTGGGGTGGCACTAGACAGAGAAGCGGTGTGGTAGGAATTGTAGACAACGAACAGAGTCACAATCTCTTCTGCGAGTATCGTCAACAGGACACTGATACTTTTTTATGTGAGGCACGGAATTAACCATCTCTGATGGAAGATGTGGCACACCTGGTTGTGTAACAGGTGTCGAGATGTTGCGGTGCGGGTGTGTACGAAAACTTCACAATAAGCGTCTCAGTTCGAGGAAATGTCAATACGTGGCACGGTCGTGGAGCAGAGGCCAATGTTAATGCCGTTTGGAGTAGGCGAAGAATGAGAGTGAGGCTGCGTTGACAGAAACCTAGGTAGGAACAGAGCTGTTGTCCTGTACTGGTTGCCAAGAATCGTAGTAGGCAGGTATCCGGTCGCACAGTAGGATCGACAGCTCAGGGTGCTTGAAGGAAGAAATTTGGTGCCTTAGGAGACAGCCGTAGCAAGCTAGGGATGTACGGAACTGCTATGACACGTGTGTGAAAGGCTCCCAGAGGGCCATTGACATCCACTTTTGTTAAAGCGTGAACCAGATTTGTAGTAAACATTTGAACATATTGGCTATTCCTTAATGCAGGCCATTTCCTGAAACATGCATCCTGTACACTCATTAACGGTAGATCGTGTCCAGAGAAAGAGACTGAAAGTAGCGTTTACTGCACAATGGTAACTTTTCAAATCTCGCCCAAAAACAGAGTGAAAATATCAATACTTTAATGTGACGGTCAGTAGTTCCGATAAATATATATAAGGTCCAGGGAGACGTGCAAAACGCTTCTAATCTTTCCTCAGATAATATAGTGAATTATCGGTCCTACCACAAGCCCTACATATACTGGACAAGTTTTACATTTGCCAAGACAGTACAAATCGTGAACCGCAACTTTACTTGGTGCCCCAGATGGATTCAGAATCACTAATAACTAACTAAGTTAAATAAGACAAAGCACTGTAATTATTGTATGTCTTGAAACAATCAGAAATAATTATGACTCAGATTAAAGTTGGAGCAGTAGTGTTAATCTTCCAGACTAAGTTGCACAAGTACAAAGATACACAGTATATTTCGGTGATGCATGACCAGGGCCACATTGTCACACCAGCCAATTACTAGGTGACACAATAAGCATCACACAATGGCACACACTCGCAACTGCCCTAGTGCGGCAGTGCTTGTTGAATGTGGCCACTACTTAATTGTGGGCACACACAAACAGGTACACTCTGACGTGTACCGTAATGTGTATCTGGGAAAAACTGCTCTGACCTGGGTAGCCTTCAAATTTCACTGTGACAGAGCCCGTTACCACAGCCCAGATAAACACGGTATTGTTTGAGTGTGCAGAAACGTGTGCCATTCCTCGAGAGCTGACGGCCTGCTGTCGGTGCCATTTCCGTGTGAGCGGCCTAAAACGTTATTCTGTTGCCTGATTAAAATGTCTACTACCATTTACTACCCGTCTGTTCCTCCACACCCCTCAGATCGTGTGCCGAAAAGGTCACTTGACCTCGCAATACCGTCCGGTGGCCACGGTCGACTACAGTAGTGCCAACCACTGGCATATACTCCTCCCTTTATTCCCGGCAATTCCCTTTGATCGTATCTGATCTTCCCGACAGGGACTAGGCTTGATTTGGAATAGGTGAGCTCTTATAACATTTCCCTTCTTGGGATCCACTAACAATACTTACTATACTGTGGCAGGAGCTTTCTATCTTGTCAAGATTTTTGCTTGAAGCCTGGAAGTTCTTGACAGAGACTGGGTCTTCTACATAATGTGGCTGTGGGCACTGTCTGCTATTGTAGCACTGCCTGAAGATGATGCAACTTAAGAAGGTTCTGTTTTGCCCTCTTTCAGGGGACCACAAGTTGCCTTGGCCCGGTCTGTTCCAGCAGCAGGTTGACGGATGATACTTTGTGGACTAGAAATCTTGAAACATAGTAGCAGTTCACCTGGTTCTCGCTATATCGTTTTTATGGGTATCACCACTTGTGAGACTGTAGAGTCCAATTCTCCTGCTCTTTACTACTGTACGTGATTAGGGCTGCCCCCAGGTTTGGTTAAACTCTCAGCATTTGAAGGGGTGGGGTAATAGCGGTTGTGGCATGTGTATTGCCGATACCACACTAAAGTCCCTAAAACCACCCAATATAAAGCATGTCACGTTGTCATATGTAATATAGTGTGGTGGACGTAAAACACTATAGATGTTCTTTAAGTTCTGTACCATTGCTTCAGTAATAGCTGCCCCGGTGGGAGGCAGGTGCAATGGACCTGCAAAATCGATAACCATTTTTTGAAGGGGACAGTTCACTGTAGCAGATGCTAACCAACCCACCTTCATATACTGAACGGGCTTGACCCCAATGCATACCTGACATATACTCACTCTGTTTTTATATCACTATCAGTTCTCTTCCATAGAAAATGCTGACATATTACGGCATTTGTGAAAATGCCCAAATGCCCACCTGTAGAGCACTCATGGAAATACTCGAACAGGAAAGGCACAAATTGCTCATGCACCACTATCTTGTTGTCCTCTCTAAGTGGTTTTAGGTCTGGGATGCAAATGCTATTGAACTTATCCCTTCTTCATTCTCCTGAAATAGGACTGCTCCCATCTTACATTCGAGGTGTCCATCTACAAGATGAATCGTGTGCTAGAATCGTGAAGAGGCAGGACCGTATCTGACATCAAACCTCATTTCAGCGTCACCTGTGGTGCTTCTCGTGAGGCTGACCCCTCAAAATGTATGTATCTTTTCTCCTAAATCACATAATTTCCCCATCTTCCCTATGAGCTCGAGGATAAATTTGCAAAAAAGAAATTTGGCTTTCCTTACGTAAGAATTTCACCATGTCTTTGACATTCCTAAGTGCTGAAAGATATCGATCGACGCTCATCCTGTCTAGGACAACCATGTGCCTTAAGAAATGCATTAATTCACAGGTGAACTTCTCCTCGGCCAGAGGAACAGTCGATCCTGCTTTTCTCAGTCTACCAAGTACTTCTCATAAATGTTGAAAATGTTCCTCCATAGAATTACTATAAACTACCTGATCACTTGGTTCGGATCTAATGTCGTAAACAATTTTGCCGTGTGAAATCAGCCAAAACGAGAATGACGTTCTGAGAGTGATCGTGATCACAATTTCACCTGTTTGTTCAGATCCCTATAATCCACCATGGGTGATAGCTTCCATCTGATTTGGGAACAAAAAACACAGAAGCCACATACTGTGATTTGGAGAGCCAAATAATCCCTTGTTCTAACATTTCCCTCAACAGCTTCATCGTGGGAGGGGCAAATATATACAGAGTTTTCTTTATCACAATGTTATCCTGTAGCTCGATACGATATTCTACTAATGGAGTAACACTCAACTTTGCCACCAAAACATCCAGGAATGCAGGATAGATTTGAATGCCTTGAGAAAATAAGCCAACCAGTTGCAGGTGTGTTTTCATAGTTTCAGCAGTTGTAAAATCTTCTTCAAAAGTACAAGGAGTGTCAAATAAGAAATAAATCACTTTTTTCAGTTGAACAGATGCAGAATTTGTAGAGGAACATCGCGTAATATTTCCGCATTGGCCCCTACAGTTTCGTGAAATTTTGAAAGGTGGCTGTGCTCTATAGAGCCTTCAAAATGGTGTCTGTAACAGAGTTGCAGAAAGTCTACGGAGACCTGGCAGTGAACAGAAGCACTGTGAGATGTCGGGTGAGAGGTCTGTCATTTTCGGAATGAGGTCATGCAGACCGGTCCGATCTCACGCGTGCCAGTTGGCACGCACGTAGCTGTGACTGCTGCATTGTTGGAATGTGTGGACACTCTCATTCCAGGTGATTGACAGATCTCAGTCGATCTCAGTCGAGCAGCTCACTGCTCAACTGGACTTCTCCGTTGGCAGTGCTGACACTCTTCCTCACCAGTTTGGGTCCTCAAAGGTATATGCCTTCTGTGTTTCTTGCTGCCCAATGGAAGACCGTCAAGAGCAATGAGTCTGTGTGAATTCTTTACGCATTACAAGGTCGATCGTGACAATATTTTGTCAACCAGTAGAGTGATACTGTGTAAGCATACAGGTCCTCCCATTAAGGTAGTGTAAGGCTATTGCACTGAACAGAGATGATGTTGGAAAATAGGGGTTTCTAGCCAGAGGCGTGGGGAATAACATGGTTTATTGGAATCCTGAATAAAACAACCTGCATTCAGGGGAGAAAAGAATATTGCATTATATACTGAATGCCCCTTGTACATGCACCTATCCAGAAAAATTTTCATATCACAGTTAAAAAGAAGTAACATAGTGTGAAAGATATACAAAAACCACTGGATAAAAATATAAACAAAAACTAAATAGACGCATATTAACATGCTGGAGATGACAAATTTCAGAGCAGAAAAGCTTGTATCAAGTAACATGGTACATGTGATCATTAGTAAAACCAAATAAAATCAATTAAACAACATTCCCATTAGAGCTGGGCTATGTGTAAAAGTCTTCACATTAAAATATATGAGGAATTAAAAGGCAGTGAAATGGTTCATATGTGGCTGGTGCCGTGCTGCAACTGACAAAGTTGTCGCAGTGCACAAAAGAAACATTATTAGTAGGTGGTGTACCTGTGTGAAAACGTATGCGCGTAACGAACAGATGAACTGTAAACTACCAGTTGGTGCGGTACATTGAAAAGGGAATGAGAAAAATTTTAGATAGCAAATTGGGGGAAAATGAGAGATAGAGAGGAGGAGGGGAAACTTTAAATCAAAAATATCCGGACACCTGGCTGAAAATGACTTACAAGTTCGTGGCACCCTCCATCGGTAATGCTGCAATTCGATGTGGTATTGGCCCATCCTTAGCCTTGATGACAGCTTCCACTTTCATAGGCATACGTTCAATCAGGTGCTGCAAGGTTTCTTGGGGAATGCCAGCCCATTCTTCAAGGAGTGCTGCATTGAGGAGAGGTATCGATGTCAGTCGGTGAGGCCTGACATGAAATCGACATTCCAAAACATCCCAATGGTGTTCTATAGGATACAGGTCGGACTCTGTGCAGGCCAGTCCATTATAGGGATGTTATTGTCGTGTAACCACTCCGCCACAGGCCATGCATTACACACAGTTGCTCGATCGTGTTGAAAGATGCATCCCCAAATTCTTCTTCAACAGTGAGAAGCAAGAAAGTGCTTAAAACACCATTGTAGGCTTGGGTCGTGATAGTGCCATGCAAAACAACAAGGGGTGCAAGTCCCCTCCATGAAAAACATGACCACACCATAACACCACTGCCTCTGAATTATGCTGGTGGCACTAAACACCCTGGCAGATGAATTTCACTAGGCATTCACCATATCCACACCCTGCCATTAGATTGCCACCTTGTGTACCGTGATTCGTCACTCCACACTATGTTTTTCCACTGTTCAATTGTCCAATGTTTACGCTTTTTACAGCAAGCAAGTTATCGTGTGGCATTTACCGGTGTGATGTGTAGCTTATGAGCAGTCGGTCGACCATGAAATCCAAGTTTCTTCACCTCCTGCCTAAATGTCGTCGTACTTGCAGTGGATCCCGATGCAGTTTGGAATTCCTGTATCATGGTTTGGATAGATGTCTGCCTGTTACACATTATGACCCTCTTCAACTGTTGGCGGTCTCTGTCAGTCAACAGACGAGGTTGGCCTCTATGCTTTTGTGCTGTACATGTCCCTTCACGTTTCCACTTCACTATCACATCGGAAACAATGGACCTAGGGATGTTTAGGAGTGTGTAAATCTCTCGTACTGACATATGTCACAAGTTATACCCGGTCACCTGACCACATTCGAAGTGCATTATTTCCACGGAGCGCCCTATTCTGTTCTCTCATAATGTCTAATGACTACTGAGGTCCCTGATATGGAGTACCAGGCAGTAGGTGACAGCACAATGCACCTAATGTGAAAATGTATGTT
This sequence comes from Schistocerca gregaria, assembly GCF_023897955.1. Lineage (NCBI taxonomy): Eukaryota > Metazoa > Arthropoda > Insecta > Orthoptera > Acrididae > Schistocerca > Schistocerca gregaria. The sequence goes on along the minus strand of NW_026061713.1, from coordinate 1,605,668 downwards.
TTTGGGGGTGTCCGGATACTTTTGATCACATAGTGTAACTGGGGTTCATGGATAATGGCTACATCCACATCCTCTCTTCCCAAAAGATGGCTCGAGACAGTACTTACTTCACTTACTATGTTGCAGGTTTATCTGGAACACTTTCATCCACCAATTTGTTACCATTGTTGCTTCCGATGTCCTTAATTACCTGAAAGTAACCTACAGGAACCATAAATACAGTTTCAAGTCCAGTTCTTGCATTGCTTTAGGGGATTCCTCACTGACTTGCACCACAATGGCTTGGCACTCAAATTAAACCTTGCAGTTGATTACCTTCCAGTCATCTGTCAAGAGATCCTGGTTCTGCACTTATACTTTCTAGAAAAGAGTTACTGGAGGAAGAGCCTTAGGAAGTTGTGGTACCCAAATTGATATCTTTGGGGTTTTCAAGAGTTCCTCTGCCGGCTTGACTAGCAGCTTCACCTCCTGCCACAGCGATATCTTGGGCACCGTATCATTAAGTCAGTATATTGTTCCCAACCCTTAGGAGATAGACACTCTGATGTTGGAGCATAGACTTGTGTCTTCCCCAATCTTTTCAAAGATTGAACTAGCCACTCTGGTTTCAATGTTATATTGATCAGCAGATATCCTGTTGAATGACTGTTATCCCAAAAACCATGACGTGAAAACTGAATAAAAATTTGCTGCTTAAATAATTAAAAGAAAATTTTTAAAGAATGATTGCAAAAAAATTGGAATGTACACATATCCTGAGTGAACATACTTCTTTTTCTTGTTACCACTATTGTGCATAGAGCTTGGTATGACAATACTGGTTCCAGATCGCCCCTCTTCTGCTCACGCAAATTATTCTTGCCTGCTTCTATCCTCTCAATGCAGGATTGTCGGCGCATCGCGGAGTGATGAACAGACAGGTATCGTCACCGTGAATGCACGAATAAACTTTGCTATCTTGATAACATTCTTTAATACAATCTAAAGCACAATTGGAATACACACTTCTGAACAATAACGGTGCGGTGGAACTTGTCACACTTCCACCCGCTACCACTTATAGAGACAGACAGAAGAATTTAAATCAATTAAAAAATTGAAGAGCATCTCTCTACCTCTATTGTTTCAATGCCAATGTTATCAATGGTACAACATTTTATATATGTAGACACACATATCTTATATGTATAAGAAGAAAAGAAAGAAAATAATAATAATAATAATAATAATAATAATAATAATAATAATAATAATAATAATAATATGTTACATTATAGACTGCAAAAAATCTGTCTTCTCTCCTGATTTGTGTCTTGGCTTTTTCTGGATCTGGTTACCTTGAGAAGTGGGAGTATTTGGACTCCTCTGTTTTTCCCTGTTTTGGTAGTGGAAGCAGCCTGTTTATCCCCTTTACTCTGGGACAGTCAGTCAGTCTCTCTCTCTGTCTCTCTCTCTTCCCCCCCCCCCCCCCCCCAACTTTTTTTTTTTTTTTTTTTTTTTTTTTTTTTTTTTTTTTTTTTTTTTTTTAAATGGTTCAAGGCCTTTTAATGCCCTCCATCTATTCTTCATATGCCTCACATTTTTCTCTTTTCCCCCTCTGAGCCCCACACAAGAATTTGATCTTGATCTGGTCCAACTTCCCAGTGATGTCTGCCACTACTTGAGCTGGTCAGTGATGTGATTCATTTGCAGAAATGACTTCCATCAGTTCTAAATCCAGTGTTTGGGTATTTGCGGTATCATCAAGTCCCTCAGTTTTTAAGTGTTTTCTGTGTTCTCCATTTTATTCCCTTGAGAATTAGGGATATGTCAGTTACCAGTGGAGCCACACACAAGTGTAAGGCTAAGTACTCATCGAGGTCACGCAGAATTCCTGAGGTTCATTTATCCCCCTTAGCATGGATCAAGTCTCATCTTGGCTTGGGTACCTATTGAGTTGGAAATGGCTGTGGGAAGAGATGTGTGAAGCACACATTGTTAGGTTCATCTACATGTACATCTACCTGGGCCAAGTGTCTGCCTTGGAAGACCATGTCAGTAGTTACACTATCGCCAGCACAGTCCTGAGCTTCACACGAACATGTGAACACCTCCACCACAAGTTCAGTGTTACGATAAGGCAATGGAGGGGAACCTTATTGATTGCAGTGTTTCTTACATCTAAAGTACTTCCAAAGCTTTTTTTTTAATAAAAAAAAAACAGTCTGAATGAATAGATTATGACGTTCTAATGGTGTTATTCTTTGAAAGACTAAAATAAAAATATAAACAATTGTACTATCTAGTGTGAAATGCTCAGTGTACAACTGTGAATTGCGCAGTGGCAGAACAGTTATAACCTTGTACAGACTCCATAAACTTTCAGAAAAAGTAGTGCCGCATAATATTTTTCCAGTACATGATCTAATTTTGTGAGTTCTTGCTTTCTTTAGGAAAGAAATGCACTATAAAGTGGAATGCATTGGAAAAGTACACTCTCATCAGCTGAGTGCGTAAAGTAAATTGCTAGAGGTTTTCTATTCCAGGAAAAAAAGTGAGACAAGGAAAATATAGAAGTACATCTATTGACAGCTCCCTTACAGCAAAGAAGTGGAAGAATGAACCACCTACTCCAAACCCTGTGACGTGCATATTGTGGATATGAAAAGAAGATGCAAAGTTCCATCATATAATGGAATAATCAGAGAGAAGTGTGTAAAATGAAAAGAGAGACATAGATTTCACTGCAGATAAGAAATGTTTCTTGAAATTCTACACTGAGTGGTAATAATAATAATAATAGAAGCTAGTCAGGAGTACAAAAAACATGTTTTTTAATTGGACAGATAAAACAACTACTCACCAGGTGATGACAGGAGAATACACACATAAAAGAAGCTGATATTTACACAAGCTTTTGGAGCCACTGCTCCTCCGTCCGGCAGAAGGGTTGAAGGGGAAAGAAAAAAGAGGGGTGAAGGAAAAGGACTGTAGAGGTTTAGGAAAAAAGGTATATTTTGGAAAAGTCACCCAGAACTGCAGGTCAGGTTGAGAATGAAAGACTGTTTGTGGGGGACTGCACCAGACAAGATTTGAAAGCCTGAGAATTAAAAGTGCAAGACGGGGTAAAATGCAAAGCAGAGATTACTGCAAAAACATTGTGCATGTGTTAATAAGGGTGGAATGCTAAGTTCATTGTACATAACAGAGACGGGAGGGGGAGAGCGAAAAATGGACAGGTCACAAAATTAAAGATGTAGAAAATTAAAACTGAGTGAAGAAATGCATATTCATTGTGAAGAAATACTGAGACGGAAGAAATTAACATAAATTAAAGCCAGGTGGGTGACGAGAACCGAGAACATAGCGTAGCATATTGTAGCGCCTAAAGAGTTTAGAGAATCTGATGTCTGGAGGAAGAACCCCGATGGTGCGTGTGGGTGAAATAGGCACTGAGGTCACAACTGTCATGTTCTAGAGTGTGCTGTGCAACAGGAAATTGTGTGTTGCTGGTGTACATCCTCTGCCTATATCGCTTCACCGTAGTCTTGCCGAACAGGATTTTCGTAACAGCTGACAGCTGGTAGATGACGTGTCGTTCTGTAGATCTGTCCTATTTGTGGCATACACCTTGCTTGTCACCATTGGTGCCACCTACCTCTATACGCACAGTATCCGGCACGGTAGACAGTCCGTTGTGGAGGTGTCATCATATACCCTCTCGGTCATAACCTTCTGATTATGCAGGGATCATATTACTGATGCCTGAGCTGCAACCTCTCTACATATGCCACGGGGTAGATGTCCATCATCTCTGGACACTCAGACTCCCGGCAATGGCCATCACACCAGGTGGCCTTTCCTGGGGCTGAGTGGCACCTGTGGGAAGAGCCCCTACTCAGAGTGGGTGGTGTCAGGGTGGATGACCCACAATGAAGCGGACAAAGTCACCTTTCGCTGGGGACCGAATGGTCCCAGCACTCTCTAAGAAAGGGAATGTAGAATACAATTCTACGACATACGACCCCCAAGTCACTCCCCTCCGTAGCTATACTGTGGGAGAAACATAGGGCTATGAAAAGAAGAGAGCCATATTTGTCTTGTTACTTAGTGTGCAGCAGAACGATGGGGACTCCTTTCTGGTTAAGAAGCCTCTTTTTTTGTTGAGCACCTGGAAGATAAATTTGGGGAAGTGACAGCTCTATTCACAACATGCAGTGGAGCAGTCCTGATTCAGATGGACTTCCTAGCCCATTTAAAGAAATTATGCCTCAAACCATGTGTTTTCGAGAGCACTTTCATCTTACGTTCACTCCATCTTCAGATGTTCACATTTATTTACGCATCATTAACATTGTTTCTTTATGTGTTAAAATAGCTGCAAAATTATGCAGTGCCTAGCTCTCACTACCGTCAATTTCTTCTGCAGGCTGGATTGAAACAAACTATTAACAGAAGAATTGCATCTGCAACTCAAAGTGTCATCTTTATGGTGAGAAGCAATCTATCCTTTTCATTATAATTTTTATCTGTTGCAACTGTGCAGCATGAATTCAGAAGGAATTACAGAAAATAACCACTATGTAAACAGAACATTGTGTGTTGGTATTGATAATGTGAGAATACTGATTGAGCTGTGAACAGAAAAGTACCAGTCAGTCAAGTATGCCAGATGCAAATGTGTAGAGAACTAGCTAAATTTCATATGGAGTCCAAAACAATCAATGGTCCACAGAAGGCACAAACTGTGGAATGCTGCAGCAAACTGTGTGGAAGGTTTTGTGATGATGGTTGCATTTCAAACAGTATATTTTGCGTCTTGTGCAACAATTAAAACCAGAAGATTATGGCCATCACCAATTTTGCATCACAGTGCAGCATGTAGTGAGTCAAGACTTTCCACGTAAATTGTGGAACCGCTCGACCTTCTGCCGCCTCGAACCCCGATGTTTTAAAGATAAGTGTGAGAAAGCCTGTTTACTGCGCAACACATGTCTGTGTGTGCAGGATTGACGTTTGTCATGGGAGGACAGGAGCAAGCAGCACCGACAAGTGTTTGCCGTTCACGCCTTGGGAGCTGTATTCAAAGGTCAAGAAGTGATTGTGTAATATTCCGTGGTTTATGGTACAGTGTTAATTGTTAAAGAATACAGACATTCACTTACTTCATGTATGGGACTCACTAGAGGCAAGACATGTTAAAAACTTCTGGTGGTTATTAAACCAACCATGATATAAGTGTATATTAATAGAGTCTAATGTTTGATGACTGAGTTGGCTTAACAGATGTCAAATGTTTATACAAGAATTGGTAAAGTGGTTTCCAGTGGAAGTGAAAATATACCATGATCGAACTGAAAGTTTTCTACGATTACCCAATTATTTCAAAAGTAGAGTCTTTTAAATTCCTATAACCAGCCATAGCCTTTGGAGAAGAAGCTTTTGGGAGCTCGACATAGTTGATTATCCAGAGAAGAGGATCGGCTAGACCTGTGATGTAAGTCAACTGATGAAGGGGGGGTGTGAATTGTGAATGCAATCCAGTTTTGCACTGCTCCTCGTATCGTCAAAATGTTAGAAGGAATCACTTAAGGATGTAAATTTCACCTCCAACCTGATATCCAGCAACAAGCAACCTTTCTTGTAACTGAAAATGTTAATCACCATTGTGAGAAATTGTGGTACACAAATAAGATACACCAAAACTTAACATTTTCTGTGCAGTGGCACAGATGAAACTGTATAGCCTGCTTTTCTTCTGTGAGAAGACTGATGGGCACTTCTGACTTTTACATGTAGCAGTTATGGTAGTTTCCTAGAATTTTATCTTCCAACAAGATAGGGCACGGCATTATTAGAGCATCAGTGTTCATCACTACCTAAATGACAAACTTCTGCATCAATGTGTTGAGGTAATCAGTAAGATGAAGGCACTTGTGGAACATTTCTTTCATGTAAAATGCAAACTTGATGAGTTTACTGTTCTGTTCATGCATCAGTCATACTTGTACATGTAATACGTTGGAAAAAATTAGTAAATGATTTATAGTAGCCCTGTATTTTTACACTGATAGAGAAATGTTTTTCTCGCTGTCAGGAAACCGTTTAGTTTAATGAGATCACTGTTAGTTCAGAATGTGAAATACTGTAAGGAGAGCCATCTTTGTGTGAATATTTCTGCAGTGCAATTAATGTTTTAAATGCAAAGTCTTGTAACATTTTGTGAAAGCTTCTTGTTGTGCTCCACAAGCAGGAATAGATTATTTTTGTTTACTGCCAGTGGGTGGGAATAATTGCTTATACATCGAAGATGAATAGTCTGTAAAAGTTTTATTATAAATAAGTGAAATAGGTTGCACTGCTATCTTTTAACAACCAACAGATGCACCATTCAGAGTACAGATAATTCAGAATGAGCATTAGTATTGAAGATCCACTAAGTTAAAATTTTTAACCTTCAGCACAGTGATCTTGATTATAAAACTTCTGTATTCTGTCTCAATGTATCAGGGAATTTCAGACTATACTCAGCTGCAGAGTGGTGTTCTATTCTAATTTCCTTATTGTTTTGTTCAACTGCTTTCTCTTTCGAGTTGCTTACAATCTTCTTTCTTTTTTTTCCAGGGAAAATGGCACAGAAAATGGACTATGATTACGATGAATCCAACCCAGATTATTCAGTTTGGGTTCCCCCAGAAGGCCAGACAGGTGATGGTCGTACAAAGCTCAATGAAAAGTATGGGTACTAGATTGATTCCTGCCATGAGTGAAAAGTTATCAAAACGTGCACAGTTTTCCTCCCAATGTATATGCACTTCAAAGTACGCTGTGATAGTGCATGTGTTACCTGTTGACATACCTTGTTTGTGATTCTGGAGCAGTTATTTTCCCTTTCACAGATAGATAATAATTTGACAGTCTTCCTTTACTTGTAATGAAGAAATAAATAAAGCAAGGGAAAGGTAAACAGCACTTCTGAGTGAGATGAATTTATTATTTGTAACTACAGTGATGCTAAATTGGTACCGACATTTATGAAATGACAGACTTCACATTGACTTTGTTTCATTGGAATTATAAACATTGGGGTAATTATCATGCATGAAAATTTTTGTTGCTTTTCTTTATTTGTAAGAGTATGCATAACTGAGATTAATAAACAGATAAGTGGTTAAAGAGGATAAACATTTGTAATTTAATTAGTTTCTCTGCATTTTGAGTTGTTGGTGCCTTGAATACTCTTTGTACATGACATGAGACTAAAGTGTTTGCAGCAAGAGAAGAAGGTTGTACCATAACTGAAATCATAGCTTTAGTAGCTTACAGCACCATCAGTGACAGTGTTCTGTTGGGACTGATGTGAATTGTGTATTATTCATCTTATGGCGTACATTTGCAATCCATTTGGTCTGCATATAGGAGACATGTATGAATTCATCCACTGTGTAGTAGTACCTCAGTGTCAGTACCTCATATGGCTCTCTTTTAAGTGAACATAAATTCCTCTGCATTAACTTGTTCCCTTTTAATTTATTAAAAATTTCCATTCCCTTGTATTGAGATCCCTGGGCATACAGTCTGAGGTGGTGGGCGGGGAGCATAAAATTTTCTTTGTTTCTAGTATCATGTAAATGGACAAAATGGTTTCCCTCAAATAATTCATATCTGATGTACAAAAATGTAATAATCTCATTTACATATAAGGATGGCAGAGTTAATATTTTAAGTTTTCTAAATAATGGTCAACATGATTCGTTGTGATTTGCAGTGCACATATTTTGAATGATTCCGTATTTTTAGTATCTTTACTATGTTTGCTGAGTTACCACAAAAAACAATACCATACCTAATAATGAATTCGAAGTAGCTTGTATATGCTACTTTTTGTATGTCCATGTCAGTTGTAGTTGCCAATATTTGCATTGCAGATGCAAAGCTGCTCGATTTGTTTGCTAGGCATTCAATGTGTGCCTGCTAGCTCAAACTTTTATCTACATTTAAACCTAAGAATTTGAGTCAACTTCTCCTATACCTTAGTTGTTGTGTACAATCTTAATCTGCTCACATTTTGATTGTTTGGTATATGAATGATTTATAAAGTTCTAAAACCCTGAAGTAGAAAGAAAAGTTAAATCTCTGCAGTAGAAATTGTAGCTGAAAAAGCTCTTCTCTTAAACATAGTCTGTCATAGATGCCCGAGCAAAAAACTGTGCCCAGTAGTTGGAAGGAAACACAGGTCACATGTACAAGAATGATCCTCAAATCAGCTGTCAGTTTAAATGAAATCTTTATGTTGTAGAATCCTAGAACATTTTCTGAGCTTAAATGCAGTGTGATATGTCAAACAGAATGACACCTCCATACCAACCAGGTGAGACTCCATATACATCAGTCAAAACCTAACTCGCACTTTTCACACACGGCATTCTGAAAGCCAAAATGGTATAATGTTTCTTTTGACTACCAAAAGAGATTTATCATCAACTGACATGTTTTGGGAAAATCCCATCATCAGTCTGGCAGTTTGAAATATTTTATAAATGTGAAGGTTTGTCTATGAGTATGTTTGTTATTCCTTCATATTGAAACAGCTCAATGGATCTGGAAGAAATTTGGGATTGAGTTACCGTATGTCCTGAATTAACACAAAGGTTACTTTTAAAACTGAGTAGCACAAGATGTTTATTGATTTGAAGAATATAACTTGAAATATGGAAGGATAATTATGTTTGGAAAACCCTATTTACTCTTTGCTTTTGAACTGTATCATATTTGTGAAAATGCCTATATAACAGAGTTTAACATAATGCTTATACAGTCCTCAATGCGTTTAATCCACAATTCCATACAAGCCATTTCATTGTAGCTGCTGAGTGTCAATGTGTATCTTACAGCTCCTCCGACGCTTGAAGACCTATAGCAATGGTTTCATTTCAATGCCATTGACAGAGAGGCATCGTGCCTTTACATGTAGAACATGGTAGGCTTTGAGGCTGGATTTAATTAAAATATGCGAGTGTATCTGCTTGTAACAGGTGCACATGTGAGGACACGACATTGTTGCACATACAAATATTACAAAATATCTGCTGTGCCGAACTACAAATTGGTTATTTTCTTTCTTTGTCAAGTTAGTACATTTGCTACGTCTTTGTGCTGAAGCAAGTGGATGAATTTGGATAACTTTGGAAGGGTGATAGCCAATGCCCTGAAGTAACACATACGCTACCTTTATTTGGTAAAAAATAACTGCTCCCACGGGATGGTCAATGTGACTCCTGTTCCTATGGGATGGGTAACAAGATTAAATAGCTGTCCATGAAAGTTAGCAGCCAAATGAATTGTATTAATGTTATTGGAGATATTAGTTTTGAGAAATGAAATAATACATACATAAATCTAGGACAGAAGAAATATTCCTTTAGGATATTATCAAACAATGGAAAATCCTTGTTCATATGATCAGTTTTGATAAGCCTGTGCTTAGTCTAGTCTAAAGTTCGATCACAGTTTAAAACACTTTAAAAAATCCCCTTGTATTTATTGCAACTATGTACTGCCATTCAGGTTGTCATTGAGTAATACCGAGTTGGCACACGTCTGCCTCTTTGACCATTTCAGAGGCAAGCACAGACAATATCTGTTTGCCTGATGCCAAGGAGCTACATCTTCAGCTGTCTCAGAAGTATGCTCAAAGTCATGCATTCTACTTACTGTTGTCAAGTATGTGAATGCTCTGGTGTCTCAAATGCACACCGACATGCGAAGCATTCAGTGTTCTTCCAGTATGAAGCATCAGCCTGTGCCGAGGTTTCAGCCACTCTGTCATTTGCCTGACACTCTACCTGCTCAATTCTCCACTTGTTGCTGTATAGCTATCTTCACAGCTCAAACTCATTGGGAGCTCTGTGAAACAGTAATGGCTAAACTGAGGAACTCATGAAGTGAGATATCTGACTTTTTTGGCGCACAACTACAATGGTCATTAGCGCCCTGACTAATTTAGGAATGTACCGCGAGGCACAAGGTTAAAACTGCAACTAAAAGGGTCAACACTATAAAAGACGTATTAATAGGCATAGGATTAAAAAACTACAGAATAATCAAACGTCCTTAGACAGGTGTGTCAAGTTGATAAAACGAAGAACGCGAGCAGCAGCTCCTGGGTCATCCGCTAAAATGGCATCCAGAGTACATGACAGGCCAAGATCAAGACGCAGCGTAGTAAAATCCGGACAGGACGTTAAAATGTGGTGGACCATCAGCAATTGCCCACATGGACAGAACGGCACCGGCGCTGCCGACAGCAGATGGCGATGGCTGAACTGGCAGTGTCCAATTCGTAGCCGGGCCAAAACGACCTCCTCCCGCCGAGAAGAATGTGAGGAGGACGTCCAAGCTGCGGGAAGAGGTTTCAAGGCCCAAAGCCTGTTGTCCGTAAGTGCAGCCCAATCGACATGCCACAGCGATAAAATGCGCCGACAAATGACCGTGCTACAATCTGATGAAGGGACACAACAAGAAGCCGTCCGAGGCTGGAGGACCGCAGCCTTGGCCGCGGCATCTGCGGCTTCGTTCCCAGGGATACCGACATGGCCAGGAACCCACATAAAGCTAACTGGAGACCCGTCGTGCACCAGCTGCTGAAGAGAGCGTTGGATCCGGTGCACAAAAGGGTGAACTGGATACTGATCACTGAGGCTCTGGATGGCACTCAGAGAATCGGAGCAGATGATATAATCAGAAAATCGGAGCAGATGACATAATCAGAGAATCGGAGCAGATGACATAAACAGCATGTCGGTGGCGGCAGATGTAAAGAACAGCCTGGTAGAGGGCAAAGAGCTCAGCTGTGAAGACCGAACAATGGCCATGTAGCTGGTATTTGAAACTTTGTGCCCAGATAATAAAAGAACACCCGACCCCGTCATTGGTCTTAGAGCCATCTGTATAAATGAAAGTCATATTAATGAACTTCGAACGAAATTCGATAAAATGGGAGTGGTATACTGAACCGGGGGTAACCTCCTTTGGGAGGGAGCGGAGGTCAAGGTGAACGCGAACATGAGCCTGGAGCCAAGGTGGCGTGTGGCTCTCGCCCACTCTAAAGGTTGCAGGGAAGTGAAAAATCAAGGAGTTGAAGGAGGCGACAAAAGCAAACTCCAGGGGGTAGCAGGGCAGAGACATACAACCCGTATTGACGGTCGAGAGAGTCGTCAAAAAACGAACGATACGGTGGGTGGTCGGGCATTGACAGTAGCCAACAGGCGTAACGACAAAGCAGTATATTGCGCCAGTAGGTGAGTGGCAATTCACCGGCTTCAGCATGAAGACTCTCGACGGGACTAGTATAAAACGCTCTGATCGCAAGCCGTAAACCCCGATGTTGTATGGAGTTGAGGCGGCGTAAGATGGACGGCCGTGCAGAGGAGTATACAAAGCACCCATAATCCAGCTTGGAGTGGACGATCGACCGATATAGGCGAAGTAGGACGGTTCGATCCGCTTCCCACGACGTGCCACTGAGAACATGGAGGACATTTAGAGAACGGGTACAACGGGCAGCCAAATATGACACATGTAGAGACCAACTAAGTTTCCTGTCAAATGTAAGACCTAAAAATTTTGTTGCCTCTACGAATGGGAGAGCAATGGGACGAGTCGTAAGGACGGTGGGAGAAACTCTTTGTAGCGCCAGAAGTTAATACAGACTGTTTTCTCGGCAGAAAAATGGAAGCCATTGGCGACACTCCAGGAGTAAAGACGGTCAAGAGAACGGTGAAGACAGCGCTCCAGGAAACATGTATGCTGCGCACTGCAATGGATGGCAAAATCGTCAACGAAAAGGGAGCCTGATACATCATCTGGGAGGCAATCCATTATTGGATTGATCGCTATGGCGAAGAGAGCGACGCTCAAAACGGAGCCCTGTGGCACCCCAGTCTCCTGGCGAAAGGTGTCTGACACGACAAAACCCACACGTACCCTGAACTGTCGATCCATTAAAAAGGAACAAATAAAAAGAGGGAGGCGACCGCGAAAGCCCCATGTATGCATGGTGCGGAGAATGCCTGCCCTCCAACAGGTGTCGTAAGCCTTCTCCAAATCAAAGAACACAGCCGCGGTCGGGCACTTCTGCGAGAAGTTATTCATAATGAAGGTTGACAAGGTAACCTGATGGTCAACAGCAGAGCGGCGCCTACGAAATCCACATTGTACATTGGTAAGTAGGCGTCGAGATTCGAGCAGCCAAACCAAACGAGAGTTAACCATTCGCTCCATCACCTTACAGACACAGCTGGTAAGCGAGATGGGTCGATAACTGGAAGGCAAGTGCTTGTCCTTCCCTGGCTTAGGACTCGGTACAACAATAGACTCGCGCCAGCATGCGGGAACATGTCCCTCAATCCAGATACGATTGTAAGTACGAAGAAGGAAACCTTTACCCGCAAGAGAAAGGTTCTTCAGCATCTGAATATGATGAATATGAATAGAATCAGGCCCCGGAGCGGAGGACCGTGACCAGGCAAGTGCATTTTCGAGTTCCCGCATGGTGAATGGTGAATGAGGCATTCTGTAATCTGTGGACCTTGAGAGTGTTAATGAAACACAGAAATTGCATCGGGATTGAATACAACAGGCACCATGCCGACTTTTCTCCATGGGAGTAATGTCTCAAACTGTCTATTGCCTGATCGATTCCTGGAAGACGAGTAGTAGTTCCCGAAGCACAGCTGGAGGCTTCCTGTAATCTGTTGACCTTCACAGTGTTGCTGAAATACAGAAATCGTGTCGGGATTGAATACAACAATCACCATTCTGACTTTTGTCAATGGGAGTAATGTCTCAAACTGTCTATGCTTTGATCGACTCCTGGAAGACCGGTAGTAGTTTCCATAGCACAGCTGGAGGCTACCTGTAAGCTGTGAACCTTCGCAGTGTTCTGAAACACAGAAATTGAATCGATATTGAATACAACAGTTTCCATGCCGACTTTTGTCCATGGGAGTAATGTCACATACTGTCTATGCTTTGATCGATTCCTGGAAAACCAGTAAGAGTTTCCGAAGCACAGCTGAAAACTTCCTGTAATATATGGAACTACACAGTGTTGATGAAACACAGAAATTGCATCGGGATTGAATACAATCGGGCCCATTCCGACTTTTGTCAATGGGAGTAATGTCTCAAATTGTCTATGCTTCGATCGATTCCTGGAAGACCAGTAGTAGTTTATGAAGCACAGCTGAAGGCTTCCTGTAACGTGTGGACCTTCACAGTGTTGCTGAAACACAGAAATTGCATCAGGATTGAATACAACACGCACCATTCTGACTTTTGTCAATGGAAGTAATGTCTCAAGCTGTCTATGCTTTGATCGGTTCCTGGAAGACCAATAGTAGTTTGCGAAGCACAGCCGGAATCTTGCTGTAATCTGTGGACCTTCACGGTGTTGATGAAACACAGAAATTGCATCGGGATTGAATACAACAGGCACCATTCTGACTTTTGTCAATGGGAGTAAAGACACAATCTGTCTATGCTTTGATTGATTCCTGGAAGACCTGTAGTAGTTTCCGAAACACAGCTGGAGGCTTCCTGTAATCTGTGGACCTTCACAGTGTTGCGAAACACAGAAATTGCATCGGGGTTGAATACAACAGGCACCATTCTGACTTTTGTAAATTTGAGTAATGTCTCAAATTGTCTATGCTTTCGTCGATTCCTGGAAGACCAGTACTAGTTTCCGAAGCACAGCTGGAGGCTACCTGTAAGCTGTGGACTTTCGCAGTGTTGCTAAAACACAGAAATTGCATTGGGATTGAATACAACACGCACCATTCTGACTTTTGTCAATGGGAGTAATGACTCAAACTGTCTATGTTTTGATCGATTCCTGAAAGAGCAGTAGTAGTTTCCCAAGCGCAGCTGGAGGCTTCCTGTAATCTGTTGACCTTCACAGTGTTGCTGAAACACATAAATTGCATTTGGATTGAATAAAACAGGCACCATTCGCACTTTTGTCAATAGGAGTAATGACTCAAAGTGTATATACATTGATCGATTCCTGGAAGACGAGTAGTAGTTCCCGAAGCACAGCTGTAGTCTTTCTGTAATCTGTCGACCTTCACAGTGTTGCTGAAATATAGAAATTGCATTGGGATTGAATACAACAATCACCATTCTGACTTTTGTCAATGGGAGTAATGTCTCAAACTGTCTATGCTTTGATAGATTCGTGGAAGACCAGTAGTAGTTTCCGAAGCACAGCTGGAGGCTACCTGTAAGCTGTGGACTTTCGCAGTGTTGCTAAAACACAGAAATTGCATTGGGATTGAATACAACAGTTACCATGCCGACTTTTGTCCATGGGAGTAATGTCTCAAACTGTCTGTGCTGTAATCGATTTTGGGGGACCAGTATAGTTTCCGAAGCACAGCTGAAGGCTTCCTGTAATCTGTGGACCTTCACAGTGTTGCTGAAACACAGAAAATTCATCGGGATTGAATACAACACGCACCATTCGCACTTTTGTCAATAGGAGTAATGACTCAAACTGTATATACATTGATCGATTCCTGGAAGACGAGTAGTAGTTCCCGAAGCACAGCTGTAGTCTTTCTGTAATCTGTGGACCTTCAGAGTGTTGCTGAAACACAGAAATTTCATTGGGATTGAATACAACAATCACCTTTCTGACTTTTGTCAATGGGATTAATGTTTCAAACTCTCAATGTTTTGGTCGATTCCTGGAAGAACCAGTAGAAATTTCCGAAGCACAGCTGAAGGGTTCCTGTAATCTGTGGACTTTCACAGTGTTGCTAAAACAGAGAAAAATCATCGGGATTGAATACAACAGGCACCATTCAGGCTTTGTGTCAATGGGAGAAACGTCTCAAACTGTCTATTCTTTGATCGATACCTGGAAGACCAGTAGTAGTTTTGGAAGCACAGCTGGAGGTTTCCTGTAATCTGTGGACTTTAACAGTGTTGCTGAAACACAGAAATTGCATCGGGACTGAATAGAACAGGCACCATTCTTACTTTTGTCAGTGGCAGTAATGTCCTAAACTGTCTATGCTTTGATCGATTCCTTGGAGACCAGTATTAGTTTCCGAAGCACAGCTGGTGGCTTCCTGTGATCTGTGGACCTTCACAGAGCTGCTGAAACACAGTAATTGCATCGGGATTGTATACAACGGTTACCATGACGACTTTTGTCCATGGGAGTAATGTCTCAAACTTTCTATGATTTGATCCTTTCCTGGAAGACTAGCAGCAGTTTCTGAAGCACAGCTGGAGGCTTCCTGTAATCTGTGGACCTTCACAGTGTTGCTGAAACCCAGAAATTGTATCGGGATTTAATACAGCAGTTACCACGCCGAGTTTTGTCCATGGGAGTAATGTCTCAAACTGTCTATGCTTTGATCCTTTCCTGGATGACCCGTAGTAGTTTCCGAAGCACAGCTGAAGGTTTCCAATACAGTGAGTGTAACTTAGCCTTCGCAGCCTCAGGATGAAGATGCAAGAAAGAAATTGCCTCGCGATTGGATATGTATGTTACCATGGTGCTTCCCTCCGACAGCGTAGTGTGGCTGTTGTCCCAGTATATAGCGTCAACTGGTGGTACTTTATCTAGACTCCAATGCAATACAGTGAGTGTAACTTAGCCTTCGCACACCTAGAATGAAGATAAAAAACAGAAATTGCGTTGCGAATGAATACGTGGGTTTCTATGGAGTCTTCTCTCCGAGACACAGGTGTGACTGTTGTCACACCATGTACCACCACCTGATGGTTATCTATCTGAATTCCGATGCAACACAATGAGTGTAACTTAGCCTTCGCATAATCAGGATGAAAATGCAACACAGAAATTGCGTCGCTATTGAATACGTAAGTTTCCATGGCGGCTTTTCTCCGAGAGACCAGTGTGGCTGTTGTCACAGAATGTAGCACCACCAGCTGGTTGTCTAGCTGAACTCCTTTGCAATAGAATGAGTATAACTTAGCCTTCGCACCCTCATGACGAAAATGGAACACAGAAATTGCGTCGCGAATGAATACGTAAGTCTCCATGGCGGCTTCTTTCCGAGAGGCTAATGTGGCTGTTGTCACAGCATGTAGCACCCTTGATGGTCGTCTAGCTGACCTCCGATAAAATAAAATGAGTGTAACTTAGCCTTGGGAACCTCAGGATGAAGATGGAACACTGAAATTGCGTCGCGAATTAATACCTAAGTTCCCATGGCGGCTTCTCTCGGAGAGACTAGTGTGGCTGTCGGCATAGCATGTAGCACCACCTGATAGTCGTCTAGCTGAATTTCGATGCAATACAATGAGTGCAACTTATCCTTCACACCCTCAGGATGAAGATGCAACACAGAAATTGCGGCGCGAATGAATACGTAATTTTCCATGGCGGCTTCTATCTGAGAGACTAGTGTGGCTGTAGTCACAGCATGTAGCACCACCTGATGGTCGCGTAGCTGATCTTCGAAGCAATACAATGAGTGTAACTTAGACATCCCACCCTTAGGATGAAGATGCAACATAGAAAATGTGTCTCGATTCAATACGAAGTTTCCATAGCGGCTTCTCTCCGAGGGACTCGTGTGTCTGCTGTCACAGAACGTAGCACCTCCTGATATACGTCTAGCTGGACTACGATGCAATACAGTAAGCGTAACTTAGCCTTCACACATTCAGGATGAAGATGCAACACAGAAATTCCGTCGCGATTCAATACGTAAGTTTCCATGGCGGCTTCTCTAAAAGTGACAAGTGTGGCTGTAGTCACAGCATGTAGCACCACCTGATGGTCGTCTAGCTGAACTTCGAAGCAATACAATGAGTGTAACTTAGCGTTCGCACCCTCAGGTTGAAGATGCAACTATGAAATTCCGTAGCGATTCAATAGGTAAGTTTCAATGGAGGATTGTCTCCGGGAGACTAGTGTGACAGTTCTCAAAGCATGTAGCACCACGTGATGGTCGTCTAGCTGAACTCCAATCCAATATAGTGAGTGTAACTTATCCTTCGTACCCTCAGGATGAAAATGCGACACAGAAATTACGGCGCGAAATAATACGCAACTTTGCATGGCGGCTTCTCACCGAGAGACTAGTGTGCCTTTTGTCACAGCACGTAGCATCACCTGGTGGTCCTCTATCTCGACTCCGATGCAATACAGTGATTGTAACTTAGACTTCGCGCCCTCAGGATGAAGATGAAACACAGAAATTGCGTCTCGAATGAATACGTACGTTTCCATGGCGGTTTCTCTCCTTGAGAATAGTGTGGCTGTTGTCACAACATGTAGCATCACCTGGTGGTCCTGTCTCAGGACTCCGATGCATTAAAGTGATGGAACTGAGACTTCGCATGAAGATAGAACACAAAAATTGCGTCGCAATTCAATATCTAAGTTTCCATGGGGGCTTCTCTCCGAGTGACTAGTGTGGCTCTAGTCACAGCATGTAGCATCACTTGGTGGTATTCTAACTGGACACCGATGCAATACAGTGAGTGTTACTTAGCCTTCGCACCCTCAGAATGAGGATGAAACACAGAAATAACGTCGCGAACGAATACGTAACTTTCCATGGCAGCTTCTCTCCGAGAGACTAGTGTGGCTGTTGTCACAGCATGTATTCCGATGCAATACAATGAGTGTAACTTAGCATTCGCACTCTCAGGATGAAGATGCAACACAGAAATTGCATCGCGATTCCATACGTAAGTTTCCATGGCAGCTTATCTCTGAGAGACTACTGCCACTGTTGTCACAGCATGTAGCACCAACTGATGGTCGTCTAGCTGAACTCCGATGCAATACAATAAGCGTAACTTAGCCTTCGCACATTCAGGATGAAGATGCAACACAGAAATTGCGTCGCGATTCAATACGTTTGTTTCCATGGTGGCTTCTCTCCAAGAGACAAGTGTGGCTGTAGTCACAGCATATAGCACCACCTGATGGTCGTCTAGCTGAACCTCGAAGCAATACAATGAGTGTAAATAAACGTTCGCACCCTCAGGATGAAGATGCAACTATGAAATTCAGTAGCGATTCAATAGGTAAGATTCAGTGGAGGCTTCTCTCCGAGAGACTAGTGTGGCTGTTGTCACAGCATGTAGCACCACCTGCTGGTCGTCTATTAGTACTCCGATGCAATACAATGAGTGTAACTTAGCCTTTGCACCCTCAGGATAAAGATGCAACATAGAAATTGCATCGGGAATGTATACGTAAGTTTCCGTGGAAGTTTCTCTGCGAGAGGTTTGTATGGCTTTTGTCATAGCATGTAGCACCGTCTGATGGTCGCCTAGCTGAACTCCGATGCAATACAATGAGCGTAACTTAGCCTTCACAATCTTAGAATGTACATGCAACATAGACATTGCATCGCGATTTAATTCGTAAGATTCCACGGGGGCTTCTCTCCGAGAGACTACTGTCTCCGTTGTCACAGCAAGTAGCATCACCTGGTGGTCCTATCTCTTGACTCCGATGCAATAAAGTGAGTGTAACTTAGCCTTCACACCCTCAGGATGAAGATGCAACACAAAAATTGCGTCGCGATTGAATACGTAAGTTTCCATGGCGGCTTCCCTCCGAGTGACAAGTGTGGCTGTTGTAACAGAATGTAGCACCACCTGATGGTCGTGTAGCTGAACTTCGAAGCAATACAATGAGTGTAACTTATCCTTCGAACCCTCAGGATGAAGATGCAACACAGAAATTGAGTCTCGAACTAATACGTAAGTTTCCATGACGGCTTCTCATCGAGAGACTAGTGTGGCTGTTGTCATAACGTGTAGCACCACTTGAAGGTCGTCTAACTGAACTCTGAAGCAATACAATGAGTGCATCTTAGCATTCGCAACCCGTATTATGAAGATGCAACACAGAAATACTGTCGCGATTGAATACATAAGTTTCCATAGAGGCTTCTCTCCTAGAGACTAGTGTGGCTATTGTCATAGAATGTAGCATCATCTGGTAGTCCTCTATCTGGACTAAAATGCAATACAGTGAGACTATCTTAGCCTTCGCACCCTTAGGATGAAGATACAACAGAGAAATTGCGTCGTGAATGAATACGTAAGTTTTAATGATGGCTTCTCTCCGAGAGAGTATTGTGGCCGTTGCCACAGCATGTAGCACCACCTGACAGTCGCCTAGCAGAACTCCTAAGCAATACAATGAGTTTATCTTATCCTTCGCACCCTCGGGATGAAGATGCAACACAGAAATTGCGTCGCCAATGAATACGTAAGTTTCCATGGTGGCTTCTCTCCGAGAGAGTAGTGTGGCAGTTGCCACAGCATGTAGCACCACCTGATGGTCGTCTAGCTGAATTCCTAAGCAATACAATGAGTGTATTATATCCTTCGCATCCTTAAAATGAATATGCAACACAGAAATAGCGTCGCGATTCAATACGTAAGTTTCGATGGAAGCTTCTCTCCGAGAGGCTAGTGTGGTTGTTGTCAAAGCTTGTAGCACCACCTGATGGTCGTCTATTTGAACTCCGATGCAATGGAATGAGTGAAACTAGCCTTCGCACCCTCAGGATGAAGATGCAACACAGAAATTGAGTCGCGAATGAATACGTAAGTTTCCATGGCGGCTTTTCTAAAAGAGACTAGGGTGGCTGTTGTCACAGCATGCAGCACCACCTGATGGTTGTCTATCTCAACTCTGATGTAATACAATGAGTGTAACTTAGCCTTCACACACTCAGGATGAAGATGCAACACAGAAGTTGCATCGCGAATGAATACGTAAGTTTCCATGGTGGATTCTCTCCAAGAGACTAGTGTGGTTGTTGTCACAGCATGTAGCACTACCAGATGATCGTCTAGCTGAATTCCGATGCAATACAATGAGTATAATTAAGTCTTCGCACCCTCAGGATGAAGATGAACACAGAAACTGCGTCGCGATTCAATACGTAAGATTCCATGGCGGCTTCACTCCGAGTGACTATTGTGGCTGTTGTCATAGCATGTAGCACCACCTGATGGTCGTCTAGCTGAACTTCGAAGCAATACAATAAGTGTAACTTAGCCTTCGAACCCTCAGGATGGAGATGCAACACAGAAATTTGTTCGCGATTCAATACCTAAGTTTCCATGGAAGCTTCTCTCCGAGGGAATACTGTGGCAGTTGTCACAGCATGTAGCATCACCTCGTGGTCCAGTCTCTGGAGTCCAATGCAATAAAGTGAGTGTAACTTTTCCTTCACACCCTGAGGATGAGGATGCAACACAAAAATTGCGACGCGATTGAATACGTAAGTTTCCATGGTGTATTCTTACCGATAGATTAGTGTGGTTGTTGTCACAGAATGTAGCTTCACCTGGTCGTCCTCTATGTGGACTCCAATGCCATTCAGTGAGTCTAACTTAGCCTTCGCACTCTCAGGATGAAAATGCAACACAGAAATTGCGTCGCGATTCAATACGTAATTTTCTTAGGCGGCTTCTCTCTAAGAGACAAGTATGCCAGTTGTCACAGCTGGTAGCCCCCCCGGATGGCCGTGTAGCGGAACTCCTATGAAATACAATGAGTGTAACTTACCTTTCGCACCCTTGGGACGAAGATGCAACGCCGAAATTACGTCGTGATTTAATACGTAAGTTTCCACGACGGCTTCTTTCCGAGAGACTACTGTGGATGTTGTCACAGCATGTAGCATCACCTGGTGCTCCAGTCTCTGGCCTTCGATGCTCTAATGAGAGTGTAAGTTTGCATTCTCACCCTCAGGATGAAGATGAAACTCAGAAATTGCGAATGAATATGTAAGTTTCCATGGTGGCTTCTCCCCGAGAGACTAGTGTTTCTATTGTCACAGCATGTAGTACCACCTGATGGTCGTCATGTTGAACTTGAAAGCAGTACAATGTGTGTAACTTACCCTTCGCACTCTTAGGATAAAGATGCAACACAGAAATTGCACCGCGATTCAATACGTAAGTTTCCATTGAGGCTTCTCTCCGAGAGACTACTGCGGCTGTTTGTCACAGCATGTAGCATCACCTGGTGGTCCTGTCTCTGTACTCTGATGCAATACAGTGAGTCTAACTTAGCCTTCGCACCCTCAGGATGAAGATGCAACAGAGAAATGCGTCGCGAATGAATACTTAAGTTTCCCTGGCGAGTTCTCTCCGAGAGATTAGTGTGACTATTGTCACAGCAGGTAGCACCACCTGATGGTCGTCTATTTGCACTCCGATGCAATGCAATGAGTGAAACGTAAACTTCGCACCCTCAGGATGATGACGCTGCATAGAATATGCGTCCCGAATGAATATGTAAGTTTCCATGGCGGCTTCTCTCCGAGAGACTAGTCTGACTGTTGTCACAGCATGTAGTACCACCTGATGTTCGTCTAGAGGAGCTCCTTTGCAGTACAATGAGTGTAACTTAGTATTCGCCCCCTAAGGATGAAGATGCAACACAGAAATTGCGTCACGAAGCATATGTAAGTTTCCATGGCGGCTTCAGAAATTGCGTCGTGAGTTAATATGTAAGTTTCCATGGTGGTTTCTCTCCGTGAAACTAGTGTGACTGTTGTCACAGCATGTAGCACCGTCTGATGGTCGTGTAGTTGAACTCCTCTGCAATACAATGATTGAAACTTGGCCTTCGCACCTTCAGTATGAATATGCAATACACAAATTGCGTCGCGAATGAGTACGTAAATTTTCATGGCGGCTTATCTCCGAAAGACTAGTGTGGCTCCTGTCACAGCATGTAGCACTACCTGATGATCGTCAGCTAAACTCCGATGCAATACAATTAGTTAAACTTAGCCTTCGCACATTCAGGATGAAGATGCAACACAGAAATTGCATCGCAATTCAATATGTAATTTTCCATGTGGGCTTCACGCCGAGAGATTAGTATGGCTGTTGTCACATCATGTAGAACCACCTGATGGTTGTCTGTCTCAACTCCGATGTAATACAATTAGTGCCTTCTCTCCGAGAGACTACAGTGGCTGTTCTCACAGCATGGAGCATCACCTGGTGGTCCAGTCTCAGGACTCCGATGCAATAAAGTGAGTGTAACTTAGTCTTCGCACCCTCACGATGAAGATGCAACACAGAAACTGCGTCGCGATTCAATACGTAAGTTTCCATGGAGGCTTCTCTCCGAGAGACTAGTGTCGCTGTTGTCACAGCATGTAGCACCACCTGATGGTCGTCTGGTAGAACTCTGATGCAGTACAATGAGTGTAACTTAGCCTTTGGACACTCAGGAAGAAGATGCAACACAGAAATTGACCAGCGAAGGAATACGTAAGATTCCATGGTGGCTTCTCTACGAGAGAGTAGTGTGGCACTTGCCACAGCATGTGGCTCCACCTTATGGTCGTCTAGTTGAACTCCGATGCAATACAATGAGTGTAACTTAGCCCTCGCACACGCAGGATGAAGATGCAACACAGAAATTGCGTCGCGAGTCAATACGTAAGTTTCCATGGCGGCTTCTCTCTGAGACACTAGTGTGGCTGTTTTTCACTGCATGTTGCACCACCTGATGTTCGTCTAGTTAAACTCCGATGCAACACAATGAGTGTAATTTAGCCTTCTCACCATCAGGGTGAAGATGCAACACAGAAATTGCGTTGCGATTCAATACTTAAGTTTCCATGGCGGCTTCTCTCCGAGAGACTAGTATGGCTGTTGTCTTAGCATGTAGCACAACCTGATTGTCGTCTAGCTCAACTCGGTTGCAATACAATGAGTGTAACTTAGCCTTCGCACATTCAGGATGAAGATGCATTACAGAAATTGCGTCGCGATTCAATACGTAAGTTTCCATGGCGGATTTTCTCAGATAGACTCGTGTGGTTGTTGTCTTAGCATGTAGCACCACTTGATTGTCGTCCAGCTGAAATCGGTTACAATACAATGAGTGTAACTTAGCCTTCGCACACTCAGTTTAAAGATGCAACATAGAAATTGCGTTGCGATTCAATACGTAAATTTCCACGGCGGCAGCACTCTGAGACATTAGTGTGGCTTTTGTCACAGCATGTAGAATCACCTGGTGGTCCTCTATCTGGACCTCTATGCAATACAGTGAGTGTAACTTAGCTTTCACCATCAGGATGAAGATGCAACACGGAAAATTGCGTCGCGATTCAATACGGTAGTTACCATGGCGGCATCTCTCCGAGGGACTAGCGTGGCAGCTGTCACAGCATGTAGCAACACCTGATGTTCGTCTAGTTGAACTCTGATCCAATACAACGAGTGTAACTTAGCATTTGCAACCTGAGGATGAATATGCAACACAGAAATTGCGTCGCGAATGAATACGTAAGCCTCCATTGCAGCTTCTGTCCGAGGGACAAGTAAGCCTGTTGTCACAGCATGTAGCACCGCCTGATGGTCGTATAGCAGAACTCCGATGCTATACAATGATTTTAACTTAGATATCGGACCCTGAGGATGAAGATGCAACACAGAAATTGCGTTGCGATTCAATACGTAAGTTTCCAATGCGGCATATCCCCGAGAGGCTAGTGTGGCTGTTGTCACAGCATGTAGTACCGGCTGATGATCGTCTAACTGATCTGCGATGCAATACAAAGGAGTGTAGCTTAGCCTTCACAATCTGAGGATGAAGATGCAACACAGAAATTGCATCGCGATTGAATTTGTAAGTTTCCACAGGGTTTTGTCTCCGAGACACTAGTGTGACTGTTGTAACAGCATGTAGCACCACCTGATGGTCGTCTAGCTGATGAACGCCGATGCAATACAGGAGCGTAACTTAGCCTCGCACCCTTAGTATGAAGATGACACACAGAAATTGTGTCGCGATTCAATACGTATGTTTCCTTGGCGGCTCTCTCCGAGAGACTAGTGTGGCTATTGCCACAGCATGTAGCACCACCTAATGGTAGTCTACCTGAGTTCCGATGGAATACAATGAGAGTAAATTAGCCTTCGCACCCTCAGGATGAAGATGCAACACTGAAATTGCGTCGCGATTCAATATAAATGTTTCCACAGGGACTTCCCTCCGAGAGACTAGTGCGGTTGCTGTCACAGCATGTAGCACGTCTTGATGGTTGTCTAGCACAACTCCGACGCAATACAATTTATGTAACTTAGCCTTCACATCCTCAGGATAAAGATGCAATACAGAAATTGCGTTGCGGTTGAATACGTAAGTTTCCATGGCGTCGTCTCTCCGAGAGACTAGTGTGGCTGTTGTCACAGCATGTAGCACGACCTGATGGTCGTATAGCAGAACTCCGAT
The DNA here is from genome assembly GCF_023897955.1 of Schistocerca gregaria. Taxonomy (NCBI): domain Eukaryota; kingdom Metazoa; phylum Arthropoda; class Insecta; order Orthoptera; family Acrididae; genus Schistocerca; species Schistocerca gregaria. Next base: position 1,581,400 of record NW_026061713.1, on the reverse strand, counting down.
GCAGTACAATGATTGTAACTTAGATTTTGTCACCCTGAGGATGAAGATGCAACACAGAAATTGCTTCGCGATTCAATACGTAAGTTTCCACGGGGTTTCTCTCCGAGTTAGTAGTGTGGCACTTGCCAGAGCATGTAGCTCCACCTTATGGTCGTCTAGTTGAATTCCGATGCAATACAAAGAGTGTAACATAGCCTTCGCACATTCAGGATGAAGATGCAACACAGAAATTGCATCGTGATTCAATATGTAAGTTTCCACGGGGTCTTATCTCCGAGAGACTAGTGTGGCTGTTGTCACAGCATGTTGCAGCACCTGATGGTCGTCTAGCTTAATTCCGATTCAATACAATGGGAGTAACTTAGCCGTCATACCATCAGGATGAAAATGCAACACAGAAATTTCTTCGCGATTCAATACGTATGTTCCCATGGCGGCATCCCTCCGAGAGACTAGTGAACCTGTTGTCACAACATGTAGCACCACCTGCTGGTCGTCTAGGCGAACTCGTATGCACTAAAATGAGTGTAACTTGGCCTTCGCACCCTCAGGATGAAGATAAAAGACAGAAATTGCATCGCGATTCAATATGTACGTTTCCACGGCGGCTTCCCTCCGAGTGACTAGTGTGGCTGTTGTCACAGCATGTTGCACAACCAGCTGGTCGTCTAGCTGAACTCTGATGCAATACAATGAGTGTAAGTTAGGCTTTGCACCCTCAGGATGAAGATGCAACACAGAAATTATATTGCGATTCAATATTTAACTTTCCAATGCGGCATCTGTCCGAGACACTAGTGTGGATGTTTCATAGTATGTAGCACATCCTGATGATCGTCTAACTGAACTCGGATGAAATGCAATGAGTGTAACTTACCCATCGCACAATCAGGATAAAGATGCAACAAGGACATTTAGTCGCGATTGAATACGTAAGTTTCCATGGCGGCTTCTCGCCGATAGACTAATGTGACAGTTATCATAGCATCTCGACTCCGATGCAATACAGTGAGTGTAACTTAGGTTTCGCACCCTCAGGATGAAGATGCAACACAGAAATTGCATCGCGAATCAATATGTAAGTTTCCACTGCGGGTTCTCTCCGAGACATTAGTGTGGCTGTTGTCACGGTATGTAGGACCTCCTGATGGTCGTCTAACTGAACTCAGATGCAATGCAATGAGTTTAACTTAGCCTTCGCAGCCTCAGGATGAGGATGCACCACAAAAAATGCGTCGCGAATGAGTAAGTAAGATTCCATGGTAGATTCACTCCGAGAAACTAGTGTGGCTGTTGTCACAGCATGTAGCACCGCCTGATGGTCGTCTAGCTGAACTCCGATTCAATACAATGAGTGAAACGTAGCCTTTGCACCCTCAGGATGAAGATGCAACACAGAAATTGCATCATCATTCAATATGTAAGTTTCCACAGGGTTTTCTCTCCGAGAGACTAGTGTGGCTGTTGTCACAGCATGTACTCACCACCAGATGGTCGTCTAGCTTAACTCCGATGGAATACAATAAGTGTATCTTGTCCTTCGCACATTCAGGATGAAGATGCAACACATAAACTGCGTCGCGAATGAATACCTAAATTTCTATGGCATCTTCTCTCCGAGAGACTAGGGTGGCTGTTTTTACAGCATGTATAAGCACGTGATGGTCGTCTAGCTGATGAACCCCTATGCAATACAATAATGAAACTTTGCCTTTGCACCCTCAGGATGAAGATGCATCACAGAAATTGCGTCGTGAATAAATACGTAAGTTCCCAATGCGGAATCTGATAGACTAGAGTGGCTGTTGACACAGCATGTAGCACGACCTGATGGTCGTCTGTCTGAACTCCGATGCAATACAATGAGTGTAACTTGGCCTTCGCAACCTCAGGATGAAGATGCAACACAGAAATTGCATCACCATTCAATATGTAAGGTTTTACAGCGGCTTCTTTCCGAGAGACTTGTGTGGTTGTTGTCACAGAATGTAGCACCACCTGGTGGTCAACTAGCTGAATTCCGATGCAATACAATGAGAGTAACTTAACTGTCGCACCCTCAGGGTGAAGGTGCAACACAGAAACAACTTCGCTATTCAATAGGTAAGTTTCCAAGGCGGATTCTTTCCGAGAGATTAATGTGGCTATTGTCACGCCATGTAGCACCAACTGATGGTCGTCTAGCTGAATTCTAATGCAATACAAAGAGTGTAACTTGTAAGACTTCGCACATTCAGGATGAAGATGCGACACAGAAACAGCTACGCTATGCAGTAGGTACGTTTCCAAGGCAAGTTCTCTCCGAGAGATTAATGTGGCTATTGTCACAGCATGTAGTCTAGCTGAAATCCGTCGCAATACATTGAGTGTAACTTAGCCTTCGCACCGTCAGGATGAAGATGCAATACAGAAATTGCGTCGCGATTCAATAGGTAAGTTTCCATGGCGGCTTCCCTCCGAGTGACTAGTATGGCTGTTGTCACATCATGTAGCACAAACAGCTGGTCGTCTAGTTGAACTCCGATGCAATAATATGAGTGCAACTTAGGCATTGCACCCTCAGAGTGAAGATGCAACACAGAAATTTCGTCACGATTCAATACGTAATTTCCATAAGGGCTTCCCTCCGAGAGTCTAGGTTGGCAGTTGTAACAACATGTAGCACAACCTGATGATCGTCTAGCTGAACTCCGATGCAATACAACGAGTGTAACTTAGCGTTCGCAAACTCAGGATGAAGATCCAACACTAAAATTGCGTCGCGAATGCATACGTAAGTTTTCATATCGTTTTCTATCCGGGAGGCAAGCGTGGCTGTTGACACAGCATTTAGCACCACCTGATGGACGTCTAGCTGATCTTCGAAGCAATACAAGGAGTGTCACTTAGCGTTCGCACCCTCAGGATGAGGATGCAACACAGAAATTCCGCCGCGATTCAATACGTAAGTTTCCATGGCGGCTTCTCTCCGACAGACTAGTGTGGCTGCTGTCACAGCATGTAGCACCACCTATGGTCGTCTATCTGAACTCCGATGCAATACAACGAGTGTAACTTAGCGTTCGCAAACTCAGGATTAAGATCCAACACATAAATTGCGTCGCGAATGAATACGTAAGTTTTAATATCGGTTTCTCTCCGAGAGGCTAGAGTGGCTGTTCACACAGCATTTAGCACCACCTGATGGTCGTCTAGCTGACCTTCGAAGCAATACAATTAGTGTAACATAGCGTTTGCACCCTCAGGATGAAGATGCAACAAAGAAATTCCGTCGCGATTCAATACGTAAGTTTCCAAGGCGGATTCTCTCCGACAGACTAGTGTGGCTGCTGTCACAGCATGTAGCACCACCTAATGGTCGTCTATCTAAACTCCGATGCAATACAACGAGTGTAACAGCGTTCGCAAACTCAGGATTAAGATCCAACACATAAATTGCGTCGTGAATGCATATGTAAGTATTCATATCGGTTTTCTCCGAGAGGCTAGTGTGGCTGTTGACACAGCATTTAGCACCACCTGATGGTCGTCTAGCTGATCTTCGAAGAAATACAATGAGTGTAACTTAGCGTTCGCACCCTCAGGATGAAGATGCCACACAGAAATTCCGTCGCGATTCAATACGTAAGTTTCCATGGCGGCTTCTCTCCGACAGAGAAGTGTGGCTGCTGTCACAGCATGTAGCACCACCTAATGGTCGTCTATCTGAACTCCGATGCAATAAAACGAGTGTCACTTAGCGTTCGCAAACTCAGGATTATGATCCAACACATAAATTGCGTCGCGAATGCATACGTAAGTTTTCATATCTTTTTCTCTCCGAGAGGCTAGTGTGGCTGTTGACACAGCATTTAGCACCACCTGATGGTCGTCTAGCTGATCTTGGAAGCAATACAATGAGTGTAACTTAGCGTTCGGACACTCAGGATGAAGATGCAACACAGAAATTGCGCCGCGATTCAATACGTAAGTTTCCATAGCGGCTTCGCTCAGAGAGACTAGTCTGGCTATTGTTACAGCATGTAGCACCACCTGATGGTCGTATAGCTGTTATAAGATGCAATACAATGCTTGAAACGTAGCCTTCACACCCTCAGGATGAAGATGCAACACAGAAATTCCGCCGCGATACAGTACGTAAGTTTCCATTGCGGCCTCTCTCCGACAGACTAGTGTGGCTGCTGTCACAGCATGTAGCAGCACCTAATAGTCGTCCATCTGAACTCTGATGCAATACAACGAGTGTAACTTAGCGTTCGCAAACTCAGGATTAAGATCCAACACATGAATTGCGTCGCGAATGCATACGTAAGTTTTCGTATCGGTTTCTCTCCGAGAGGCTAGTGTGGCTGTTGACACAGCATTTAGCACCACCTGATGCTCGTCTAGCTGATCTTCGAAGCAAAACAATGAGTGTAACTTATCGTTCGCACCCTCAGGATAAAGATGCAACACAGAAATTGCGCCGCGATTTAATACGTAAGTTTCCATGGCGGCTTCTCTCCGACAGACTAGTGTGGCTATACCACCTAATGGTCGCCTATCTGAACTCCGATGCAATACAACGAGTGTAAACTATCGTTCGCAAACTCAGGATTAAGATCCAACACATAAATTGTGTCGCGAATGCATATGTAAGTTTTCATATCGGTTTCTCTCCGAGAGGCTGGTGTGGCTGTTGACACAGCATTTAGCACCACCTGATGGACGTCTAGCTGATCTTCGAAGCAATACAATGAGTGTAACTTAGCGTTCGCACCCTCAGGATGAAGATGCAACACAGAAATTCCGTCGCGATTCAATACGTTAGTTTCCATGGCGGCTTCTCTCCGACAGACTAGTGTGGCTGTTGTCACAGCATGTAGCACCACCAAATGGTCGTATATCTGAACTCCGATGCAATACAACGAGTGTAACTTAGCGTTCGCAAGCTCAGGATTAAGATGCAACACATAAATTGCGTCGCGAATGCATACGTAAGTTTTCATATTGCTTTCTCTCCGTGAGGCTAGTGTGGCTGTTGACACATCATGACGTCCAGCTGATCTTCGAAGCAATACAATGAGTGTAACTTATCGTTCGCACCCTCAGGAAGAAGATGCAACACAGAAATTCCGCCGCGATTCAATACGTAAGTTTCTATGGCGGCTTCTCTCCGACAGACTAGTATGGCTATACCACCTAATGGTCGCCTATCTGAACTCCGATGCAATACAACGAGTGTAAACTATCGTTCGCAAACTCAGGATTAAGATCCAACACATAAATTGCGTCGCGAATGCATACGTAAGTTTTCATATCGGTTTCTTTCCGAGAGGCTAGAGTGGCTGTTGACACAGCATTTAGCACCACCTGATGGTCGTCTAGCTGATCTTCGAAGCAATACAATGAGTGTAACTTAGCGTTCGCACCCTCAGGATGAAGACGCAACACAGAAATTCCGTCGCGATTCAATACGTAAGTCTCCAAGGCGGATTCTCTCCGACAAACTAGTGTGGCTGCTGTCACAGCATGTAGCACCACCTAATGGTCGTCTATCTGAACACCGATGCAATACAACGAGTGAAACTTATCGTTCGCATCTCAGGATTAAGATCCAACACGTACATTGCGTCGCGAATGCATACGTAAGTTTTCACATCGGTTTCTCTCCGAGAGTCTAGTGTGGCTGTTGACACAGCATTTAGCACCACCTGATTGTCGTCTAGCTGATCTCCCAAGCAATACAATGAGTGTAACTTAGCGTTCGCACTCTCAGGATGAGGTGCAACACTGAAACTACGCCGCGATTAAATACGTATATTTCCATGGCGGCTTCTCTCCGACAGACAGGTTTGGCTGCTGTCACAGCATGTAGCACCACCTAATGGTCGTCTATCTGAACTCCGATGCAATGCAACGAGTGTAACTTAGCGCTCGCAAACTCAGGATTAAGATGCAACACATAAATTGCGTCGCGAATGCATACGTAAGTTTTCATATTGCTTTCTCTCCGAGAGGCTAGTAAGGCTGTTGACACATCATGACCTCTAGCTGATCTTCGAAGCTATACAATGAGTGTATCTTAGCGCTCGCACCCTCAGGATGAAAATGCAACACAGAAATTCCGCCACAATTCAATACGTAGGTTTCCGTGGCGGCTTCTCTCCTACAGACTAGTGTGGCTGCTGTCACAGCATGTAGCACCACCTAATGGTCGTATATCTGAACTCCGATGCAATACAACGAGTGAAACTTAGCGTTCGCAAACTCAGGATTAAGATGCAACACATAAATTGTTTCGCGAATGCATACGTAAGTTTTCATAACGATTTCTCTCCGAGAGGCTAGTGTGGCTGTTGACACAGCATTTAGCACCACCTAAAGGTCGTCTAGCTGATCTTCGAATCCATACAATGAGTGTAATTTATCTTTCGCACTCTCAGGATGAAGATGCCACACAGAAATTCCGTCGCGATTCAATATGTAAGTTTCCATGGCGGCTTCTCTCCGACAGACAAGTGTGGCTGCTGTCACAGGATCTAGCACCACCTAATGGTCGTCTATGTGATCTCCGATGCAATACAACGAGTGTAACCTAGTGTTCGCAAACTCAGGATTAAGATCCAACACATAAATTGCATCCCGAATGCATACGTCAGTTTTCGTTTCGGTTTCTCTCCGAGCGGCTAGTGTGGCTGTTGACACAGCATTTAGCAACACCTGATGGTCGTCTAGCTGATCTTCGAAGCAATACAATGAGTGTAACGTAGCGTTCGCACCCTCAAGATGAAGATGCAACACAGAAATTCCGCCGCGATTCAATACGTAAATTTCCATAGCGGCTTCGCTCAGAGAGACTAGTCTGGCTATTGTTACAGCATGTAGCACCACCAAATGGTCGTATATCTGAACTCCGATGCAATACAACGAGTGTAACTTAGCGTTCGCAAGCTCAGGATTAAGATGCAACACATAAATTGCGTCGCGAATGCATACGTAAGTTTTCATATTGCTTTCTCTCCGTGAATCTAGTGTGGCTGTTGACACATCATGACGTCCAGCTGATCTTCGAAGCAATACAATGAGTGTAACGTAGCGTTCGCACCCTCAGGATAAAGATGCAACACAGAAATTCCGCCGCGATTCAATACGTAAGTTTCTATGGCGGCTTCTCTCCGACAGACTAGTATGGCTATACCACCTAATGGTCGCCTATCTGATCTCCGATGCAATACAACGAGTGTAAACTATCGTTCGCAAACTCAGGATTAAGATCCAACACATAAATTGCGTCGCGAATGCATACGAAAGTTTTCATATCGGTTTCTCTCCGAGAGGCTGGTGTGGCTGTTGACACAGCATTTAGCACCACCTGATGGACGTCTAGCTGATCTTCGAAGCAATACAATGAGTGTAACTTAGCGTTCGCACCCTCAGGATGAAGATGCAACACAGAAATTCCGTCGCGATTCAATACGTTAGTTTCCATGGCGGCTTCTCTCCGACAGACTAGTGTGGCTGTTGTCACAGCATGTAGCACCACCAAATGGTCGTATATCTGAACTCCGATGCAATACAACGAGTGTAACTTAGCGTTCGCAAGCTCAGGATTAAGATGCAACACATAAATTGCGTCGCGAATGCATACGTAAGTTTTCATATTGCTTTCTCTCCGTGAGGCTAGTGTGGCTGTTGACACATCATGACGTCCAGCTGATCTTCGAAGCAATACAATGAGTGTAACTTATCGTTCGCACCCTCAGGAAGAAGATGCAACACAGAAATTCCGCCGCGATTCAATACGTAAGTTTCTATGGCGGCTTCTCTCCGACAGACTAGTATGGCTATACCACCTAATGGTCGCCTAACTGAACTCCGATGCAATACAACGAGTGTAAACTATCGTTCGCAAACTCAGGATTAAGATCCAACACATAAATTGCGTCGCGAATGCATACGTAAGTTTTCATATCGGTTTCTTTCCGAGAGGCTAGACTGGCTGTTGACACAGCATTTAGCACCACCTGATGGTCGTCTAGCTGATCTTCGAAGCAATACAATGAGTGTAACTTAGCGTTCGCACCCTCAGGATGAAGACGCAACACAGAAATTCCGTCGCGGTTCAATACGTAAGTCTCCAAGGCGGATTCTCTCCGACAAACTAGTGTGGCTGCTGTCACAGCATGTAGCACCACCTAATGGTCGTCTATCTGAACACCGATGCAATACAACGAGTGAAACTTATCGTTCGCATCTCAGGATTAAGATCCAACACGTACATTGCGTCGCGAATGCATACGTAAGTTTTCACATCGGTTTCTCTCCGAGAGTCTAGTGTGGCTGTTGACACAACATTTAGCACCACCTGATTGTCGTCTAGCTGATCTCCCAAGCAATACAATGAGTGTAACTTAGCGTTCGCACTCTCAGGATGAGGTGCAACACTGAAACTACGCCGCGATTAAATACGTATATTTCCATGGCGGCTTCTCTCCGACAGACAGGTTTGGCTGCTGTCACAGCATGTTGCACCACCTAATGGTCATCTATCTGAACTCCGATGCAATACAACGAGTGTACCTTAGCGTTCGCAAACTCAGGATTAAGATCCAACACATAAATTGCGTCGCGAATGCATGCGTAAATTTTCATATCGGATTCTCTCCGAGAGGCTAGTGTGGCTGTTGCCACAGCATTTTGCACCAGCTGATGATCGTCTAGCTGATCTTCGAAGCAAAACAATGAGTGTAACTTATCGTTCGCACCCTCAGGATGAAGATGCAACACAGAAATTCCGCCGCGATTTAATACGTAAGTTTCCATGGCGGCTCTCTCCGACAGACTAGTGTGGCTATACCACCTAATGGTCGTCTATCTGAACTCCGATGCAATACAACGAGTGTAAACTATCGTTCGCAAACTCAGGATTAAGATCCAACACATAAATTGCGTCGCGAATGCATACGTAAGTTTTCATATCGGTTTCTTTCCGAGAGGCTAGAGTGGCTGTTCACACAGCATTTAGCACCACCTGATGGTCGTCTAGCTGATCTTCGAAGCAATACAATGAGTGTAACTTAGCGTTCGCACCCTCAGGATGAAGACGCAACACAGAAATTCCGTCGCGATTCAATTCGTAAGTCTCCAAGGCGGCTTCTCTCCGACAAACTAGTGTGGCTGCTGTCACAGCATGTAGCACCACCTAATGGTCGTCTACCTGAACACCGATGCAATACAACGAGTGAAACTTATCGTTCGCATCTCAGGATTAAGATCCAACACGTACATTGCGTCGCGAATGCATACGTAAGTTTTCACATCGGTTTCTCTCCGAGAGTCTAGTGTGGCTGTTGACACAGCATTTAGCACCACCTGATGGTCGTCTAGCTGATCTCCCAAGCAATACAATGAGTGTAACTTAGCGTTCGCACTCTCAGGATGAGGTGCAACACTGAAACTACGCCGCGATTAAATACGTATATTTCCATGGCGGCTTCTCTCCGACAGACAGGTTTGGCTGCTGTCACAGCATGTAGCACCACCTAATGGTCGTCTATCTGAACTCCGATGCAATGCAACGAGTGTAACTTAGCGCTCGCAAACTCAGGATTAAGATGCAACACATAAATTGCGTCGCGAATGCATACGTAAGTTTTCATATTGCTTTCTCTCCGAGAGGCTAGTGTGGCTGTTGACACATCATGACCTCTAGCTGATCTTCGAAGCTATACAATGAGTGTATCTTAGCGCTCGCACCCTCAGGATGAAAATGCAACACAGAAATTCCGCCACAATTCAATACGTAGGTTTCCGTGGCGGCTTCTCTCCTACAGACTAGTTTGGCTGCTGTCACAGCATGTAGCACCACCTAATGGTCGTATATCTGAACTCCGATGCAATACAACGAGTGAAACTTAGCGTTCGCAAACTCAGGATTAAGATGCAACACATAAATTGTTTCGCGAATGCATACGTAAGTTTTCATAACGATTTCTCTCCGAGAGGCTAGTGTGGCTGTTGACACAGCATTTAGCACCACCTAAAGGTCGTCTAGCTGATCTTCGAATCCATACAATGAGTGTAATTTATCGTTCGCACTCTCAGGATGAAGATGCCACACAGAAATTCCGTCGCGATTCAATATGTAAGTTTCCATGGCGGCTTCTCTCCGACAGACAAGTGTGGCTGCTGTCACAGGATCTAGCACCACCTAATGGTCGTCTATGTGATCTCCGATGCAATACAACGAGTGTAACCTAGTGTTCGCAAACTCAGGATTAAGATCCAACACATAAATTGCATCCCGAATGCATACGTCAGTTTTCGTTTCGGTTTCTCTCCGAGCGGCTAGTGTGGCTGTTGACACAGCATTTAGCAACACCTGATGGTCGTCTAGCTGATCTTCGAAGCAATACAATGAGTGTAACGTAGCGTTCGCACCCTCAAGATGAAGATGCAACACAGAAATTCCGCCGCGATTCAATACGTAAATTTCCATAGCGGCTTCGCTCAGAGAGACTAGTGTGGCTATTGTTACAGCATGTAGCACCACCTGATGGTCGTATAGCTGATATAAGATGCAATACAGTGCTTGAGACGTAGCCTTCACACCCTCAGGATGAAGATGAAACACAGAAATTCCGACGGGATACAATACGTAAGTTTCCATTGCGGCCTCTCTCCGACAGACTAGTGTGGCTGCTGTCACAGCATGTAGCAGCACCTAATAGTCATCCATCTGAACTCCGATGCAATACAACGAGTGTAACTTAGCGTTCGCAAACTCAGGATTAAAAACCAACACATGAATTGCGTCGCGAAGGCATACGTAAGTTTTCTTATCGGTTTCTCTCCGAGAGTCTAGTGTGGCTGTTGACACAGCATTTAGCACCACCTGATGCTCGTCTAGCTGATCTTCGAAGCAATACAATAAGTGTAACTTAGCGTTCGCACTCTCAGGATGAGGTGCAACACAGAAATTCCGCCGCGATTCAATACGCATATTTCCATGGTTTCTTCTCTCCGACAGACTAGTTTGGCTGCTGTCACAGCATGTAGCACCACCTAATGGTTATCTATCTGAACTCCGATGCAATACAACGAGTGTAACTTAGCGTTCGCAAACTCAGGATTATGATCCAACACATAAATTGCGTCGCGAATGCATACGTAAGTTTTTATAACGATTTCTCTCCGAGAGGCTAGTGTGGCTGTTGACACAGCATTTAGCACCACCTGATGGTCGTCTACCTGATCTTCGAAGCAAAACAATAAGTGTAACTTATCGTTCGCACCCTCAGGATGAAGATGCAACACAGAAATTCCGCCGCGATTTAATACGTAAGTTTACATGGCGGCTTCTCTCCGACAGGCTAGTGTGGCTATACCACCTAATGGTCGTCTATCTGAACTCCGATGCAATACAACGAATGTAAATTAGCGTTCGCAAACTCAGGATTAAGATCCAACACGTAAATAGCGTCGCGAATGAATACGTAACTTTTCATATCTGTTTCTCTCCCAGAGGCTAGTGTGGCTGTTGACACAGCATTTAGCACCACCTGATGCTCGTCTACCTGATCTTCGAACCAGACAATGAGTGTAACTTATCGTTCGCACCCTAAGGATGAAGATGCAACACAGAAATTCCGCCGCGATTCAGTACGTAAGTTTCTATGGCGGCTTCTCTCCGACAGACTAGTGTGGCTATACCACCTAATGGTCACCTATCTGAACTCCGATGCAATACAACGAGTGTAAACTAACGTTCGCAAACTCAGGATTAAGATCCAACACATAAATTGCGTCGCGAATGCATATGTAAGTTTTCATATCGGTTTCTCTCCGAGAGGCTGGTGTGGCTGTTGACACAGCATTTAGCACCACCTGATGGTCGTCTAGCTGATCTTTGAAGCAATACAATGAGTGTAACTTAGCGTTCGCACTCTCAGGATGAAGTGCAACACTGAAACTCCGCCGCAATTCAATACGTATATTTCCATGGCGGCTTCTCCCCGACAGACAGGTTTGTCTGCTGTCACAGCATGTAGCACCACCTAATGGTCGTCTATCTGAACTCCGATGCAATACAACGAGTGTAACTTAGCGTTCGCAAACTCAGGATTAAGATCCAACACATAAATTGCGTCGCGAATGAATACGTAAGTTTTCATATCGGTTTCTCTCCCAGAGGCTAGTGTGGCTGTTGACATAGCATTTAGCACCACCTGATGGTCGTCTAGCTGATCTCCCAAGCAATACAATGAGTGTAACTTAGCGTTCGCACCCTCAGGATTAAGATGCAACACAGAAATTCCGCCGCGGTTCAATACGTAGGTTTCCGTGGCGGCTTCTCTCCGACAGACTAGTGTGGCTGCTGTCACAGCATGTAACACCACCTAATGGTCGTCTATCTGAACTCCGATGCAATACAACGAGTGTAACATAGCGTTCGCAAACTCAGGATTAAGATGCAACACATAAATTGCGTCGCGAATGCATACGTAAGTTTTCGTACCGGTTTCTCTCCGAGCGGCTAGTCTGGCTGTTGACACAGCATTTAGCACCACCAGATGGTCGTCTAGCTGATCTTCGAAGCAAAACAATGAGTGTAACTAATCGTTCGCCATCTCAGGATGAAGATGCAACACAGAAATTCCGCCGCGATTTAATACGTAAGTTTCAGTGGCGCCTTCTCTCCGACAGGCTAGTGTGGCTATACCACCTAATGGCCGTCTATCTGAACTCTGATGCAATACAACGAGTGTAAATTAGCGTTCGCAAACTCAGGATTAAGATGCAACACATAAATTGCGTCGCGAATGAATACGTAAGTTTTCATATCGGTTTCTCTCCCAGAGGCTAGTGTGGCTGTTGACACAGCATTTAGCACCACCTGATGGTCGTCTAGCTGATCTCCCAAGCAATACAATGAGTGTAACTTAGCGTTCGCACCCTCAGGATGAAGATGCAACACAGAAATTCCGCCGCGATTCAAAACGTAGGTTTCCGTGGCGGCTTCTCTCCGACAGACTAGTGTGGCTGCTGTCACAGCATGTAGCACCACCTAAAGGTCGTCCATCTGAACTCCAATGCAATACAACGAGTGTAACTTATCGTTCGCAAACTCAGGATTAAGATCCAGCTCATAAACTGCGTCGCGAATGCATACGTAAGTTTTCATATCGGTTTCTTTCCGAGAGGCTAGAGTGGCTGTTCACACAGCATTTAGCACCACCTGATGGTCGTCTAGCTGATCTACGAAGCAATACAATGAGTGTAACTTAGCGTTCGCATCCTCAGGATGAAGACGCAACACAGAAATTCCGTCGCGATTCAATACGTAAGTCTCCAAGGCGGATTCTCTCCGACAAACTAGTGTGGCTGCTGTCACAGCATGTAGCACCACCTAATGGTCGTCTATCTGAACTCCGATGCAATGCAACGAGTGTAACTTAGCGCTCGCAAACTCAGGATTAAGATGCAACACATAAATTGCGTCGCGAATGCATACGTAAGTTTTCATATTGCTTTCTCTCCGTGAGGCTAGTGTGGCTGTTGACACATCATGACGTCCAGCTGATCTTCGAAGCAATACAATGAGTGTAACGTAGCGTTCGCACCCTCAGGATAAAGATGCAACACAGAAATTCCGCCGCGATTCAATACGTAAGTTTCTATGGCGGCTTCTCTCCGACAGACTAGTATGGCTATACCACCTAATGGTCGCCTATCTGAACTCCGATGCAATACAACGAGTGTAAACTATCGTTCGCAAACTCAGGATTAAGATCCAACACATTAATTGCGTCGCGAATGCATACGTAAGTTTTCATATCGGTTTCTCTCCGAGAGGCTGGTGTGGCTGTTGACACAGCATTTAGCACCACCTGATGGACGTCTAGCTGATCTTCGAAGCAATACAATGAGTGTAACTTAGCGTTCGCACCCTCAGGATGAAGACGCAACACAGAAATTCCGTCGCGATTCAATACGTAAGTCTCCAAGGCGGATTCTCTCCGACAAACTAGTGTGGCTGCTGTCACAGCATGTAGCACCACCTAATGGTCGTCTATCTGAACACCGATGCAATACAACGAGTGAAACTTATCGTTCGCATCTCAGGATTAAGATCCAACACGTACATTGCGTCGCGAATGCATACGTAAGTTTTCACATCGGTTTCTCTCCGAGAGTCTAGTGTGGCTGTTGACACAGCATTTAGCACCACCTGATTGTCGTCTAGCTGATCTCCCAAGCAATACAATGAGTGTAACTTAGCGTTCGCACTCTCAGGATGAGGTGCAACACTGAAACTACGCCGCGATTAAATACGTATATTTCCATGGCGGCTTCTCTCCGACAGACAGGTTTGGCTGCTGTCACAGCATGTTGCACCACCTAATGGTCATCTATCTGAACTCCGATGCAATACAACGAGTGTACCTTAGCGTTCGCAAACTCAGGATTAAGATCCAACACATAAATTGCGTCGCGAATGCATGCGTAAATTTTCATATCGGATTCTCTCCGAGAGGCTAGTGTGGCTGTTGCCACAGCATTTTGCACCAGCTGATGATCGTCTAGCTGATCTTCGAAGCAAAACAATGAGTGTAACTTATCGTTCGCACCCTCAGGATGAAGATGCAACACAGAAATTCCGCCGCGATTTAATACGTAAGTTTCCATGGCGGCTCTCTCCGACAGACTAGTGTGGCTATACCACCTAATGGTCGTCTATCTGAACTCCGATGCAATACAACGAGTGTAAACTATCGTTCGCAAACTCAGGATTAAGATCCAACACATAAATTGCGTCGCGAATGCATACGTAAGTTTTCATATCGGTTTCTTTCCGAGAGGCTAGAGTGGCTGTTCACACAGCATTTAGCACCACCTGATGGTCGTCTAGCTGATCTTCGAAGCAATACAATGAGTGTAACTTAGCGTTCGCACCCTCAGGATGAAGACGCAACACAGAAATTCCGTCGCTATTCAATTCGTAAGTCTCCAAGGCGGATTCTCTCCGACAAACTAGTGTGGCTGCTGTCACAGCATGTAGCACCACCTAATGGTCGTCTACCTGAACACCGATGCAATACAACGAGTGAAACTTATCGTTCGCATCTCAGGATTAAGATCCAACACGTACATTGCGTCGCGAATGCATACGTAAGTTTTCACATCGGTTTCTCTCCGAGAGTCTAGTGTGTCTGTTGCACAGCATTTAGCACCACCTGATGGCCGTCTAGCTGATCTCCCAAGCAATACAATGAGTGTAACTTAGCGTTCGCACTCTCAGGATGAGGTGCAACACTGAAACTACGCCGCGATTAAATACGTATATTTCCATGGCGGCTTCTCTCCGACAGACAGGTTTGGCTGCTGTCACAGCATGTAGCACCACCTAATGGTCGTCTATCTGAACTCCGATGCAATGCAACGAGTGTAACTTAGCGCTCGCAAACTCAGGATTAAGATGCAACACATAAATTGCGTCGCGAATGCATACGTAAGTTTTCATATTGCTTTCTCTCCGAGAGGCTAGTGTGGCTGTTGACACATCATGACCTCTAGCTGATCTTCGAAGCTATACAATGAGTGTATCTTAGCGCTCGCACCCTCAGGATGAAAATGCAACACAGAAATTCCGCCACAATTCAATACGTAGGTTTCCGTGGCGGCTTCTCTCCTACAGACTAGTTTGGCTGCTGTCACAGCATGTAGCACCACCTAATGGTCGTATATCTGAACTCCGATGCAATACAACGAGTGAAACTTAGCGTTCGCAAACTCAGGATTAAGATGCAACACATAAATTGTTTCGCGAATGCATACGTAAGTTTTCATAACGATTTCTCTCCGAGAGGCTAGTGTGGCTGTTGACACAGCATTTAGCACCACCTAAAGGTCGTCTAGCTGATCTTCGAATCCATACAATGAGTGTAATTTATCGTTCGCACTCTCAGGATGAAGATGCCACACAGAAATTCCGTCGCGATTCAATATGTAAGTTTCCATGGCGGCTTCTCTCCGACAGACAAGTGTGGCTGCTGTCACAGGATCTAGCACCACCTAATGGTCGTCTATGTGATCTCCGATGCAATACAACGAGTGTAACCTAGTGTTCGCAAACTCAGGATTAAGATCCAACACATAAACTGCATCCCGAATGCATACGTCAGTTTTCGTTTCGGTTTCTCTCCGAGCGGCTAGTGTGGCTGTTGACACAGCATTTAGCAACACCTGATGGTCGTCTAGCTGATCTTCGAAGCAATACAATGAGTGTAACGTAGCGTTCGCACCCTCAAGATGAAGATGCAACACAGAAATTCCGCCGCGATTCAATACGTAAATTTCCATAGCGGCTTCGCTCAGAGAGACTAGTCTGGCTATTGTTACAGCATGTAGCACCACCTGATGGTCGTATAGCTGATATAAGATGCAATACAGTGCTTGAGACGTAGCCTTCACACCCTCAGGATGAAGATGAAACACAGAAATTCCGACGGGATACAATACGTAAGTTTCCATTGCGGCCTCTCTCCGACAGACTAGTGTGGCTGCTGTCACAGCATGTAGCAGCACCTAATAGTCATCCATCTGAACTCCGATGCAATACAACGAGTGTAACTTAGCGTTCGCAAACTCAGGATTAAAAACCAACACATGAATTGCGTCGCGAAGGCATACGTAAGTTTTCTTATCGGTTTCTCTCCGAGAGTCTAGTGTGGCTGTTGACACAGCATTTAGCACCACCTGATGCTCGTCTAGCTGATCTTCGAAGCAATACAATAAGTGTAACTTAGCGTTCGCACTCTCAGGATGAGGTGCAACACAGAAATTCCGCCGCGATTCAATACGCATATTTCCATGGTTTCTTCTCTCCGACAGACTAGTTTGGCTGCTGTCACAGCATGTAGCACCACCTAATGGTTATCTATCTGAACTCCGATGCAATACAACGAGTGTAACTTAGCGTTCGCAAACTCAGGATTATGATCCAACACATAAATTGCGTCGCGAATGCATACGTAAGTTTTTATAACGATTTCTCTCCGAGAGGCTAGTGTGGCTGTTGACACAGCATTTAGCACCACCTGATGGTCGTCTACATGATCTTCGAAGCAAAACAATGAGTGTAACTTATCGTTCGCACCCTCAGGATGAAGATGCAACACAGAAATTCCGCCGCGATTTAATACGTAAGTTTACATGGCGGCTTCTCTCCGACAGGCTAGTGTGGCTATACCACCTAATGGTCGTCTATCTGAACTCCGATGCAATACAACGAATGTAAATTAACGTTCGCAAACTCAGGATTAAGATCCAACACGTAAATAGCGTCGCGAATGAATACGTAACTTTTCATATCTGTTTCTCTCCCAGAGGCTAGTGTGGCTGTTGACACAGCATTTAGCACCACCTGATGCTCGTCTACCTGATCTTCGAACCAGACAATGAGTGTAACTTATCGTTCGCACCCTAAGGATGAAGATGCAACACAGAAATTCCGCCGCGATTCAGTACGTAAGTTTCTATGGCGGCTTCTCTCCGACAGACTAGTGTGGCTATACCACCTAATGGTCACCTATCTGAACTCCGATGCAATACAACGAGTGTAAAATAACGTTCGCAAACTCAGGATTAAGATCCAACACATAAATTGCGTCGCGAATGCATATGTAAGTTTTCATATCGGTTTCTCTCCGAGAGGCTGGTGTGGCTGTTGACACAGCATTTAGCACCACCTGATGGTCGTCTAGCTGATCTTTGAAGCAATACAATGAGTGTAACTTAGCGTTCGCACTCTCAGGATGAGGTGCAACACTGAAACTCCGCCGCAATTCAATACGTATATTTCCATGGCGGCTTCTCTCCGACAGACAGGTTTGTCTGCTGTCACAGCATGTAGCACCACCTAATGGTCGTCTATCTGAACTCCGATGCAATACAGCGAGTGTAACTTAGCGTTCGCAAACTCAGGATTAAGATCCAACACATAAATTGCGTCGCGAATGAATACGTAAGTTTTCATATCGGTTTCTCTCCCAGAGGCTAGTGTGGCTGTTGACATAGCATTTAGCACCACCTGATGGTCGTCTAGCTGATCTCCCAAGCAATACAATGAGTGTAACTTAGCGTTCGCACCCTCAGGATTAAGATGCAACACAGAAATTCCGCCGCGGTTCAATACGTAGGTTTCCGTGGCGGCTTCTCTCCGACAGACTAGTGTGGCTGCTGTCACAGCATGTAACACCACCTAATGGTCGTCTATCTGAACTCCGATGCAATACAACGAGTGTAACATAGCGTTCGCAAACTCAGGATTAAGATGCAACACATAAATTGCGTCGCGAATGCATACGTAAGTTTTCGTACCGGTTTCTCTCCGAGCGGCTAGTCTGGCTGTTGACACAGCATTTAGCACCACCTGATGGTCGTCTAGCTGATCTTCGAAGCAAAACAATGAGTGTAACTAATCGTTCGCCATCTCAGGATGAAGATGCAACACAGAAATTCCGCCGCGATTTAATACGTAAGTTTCAGTGGCGCCTTCTCTCCGACAGGCTAGTGTGGCTATACCACCTAATGGCCGTCTATCTGAACTCTGATGCAATACAACGAGTGTAAATTAGCGTTCGCAAACTCAGGATTAAGATGCAACACATAAATTGCGTCGCGAATGAATACGTAAGTTTTCATATCGGTTTCTCTCCCAGAGGCTAGTGTGGCTGTTGACACAGCATTTAGCACCACCTGATGGTCGTCTAGCTGATCTCCCAAGCAATACAATGAGTGTAACTTAGCGTTCGCACCCTCAGGATGAAGATGCAACACAGAAATTCCGCCGCGATTCAAAACGTAGGTTTCCGTGGCGGCTTCTCTCCGACAGACTAGTGTGGCTGCTGTCACAGCATGTAGCACCACCTAAAGGTCGTCCATCTGAACTCCGATGCAATACAACGAGTGTAACTTATCGTTCGCAAACTCAGGATTAAGATCCAGCTCATAAACTGCGTCGCGAATGCATACGTAAGTTTTCATATCGGTTTCTTTCCGAGAGGCTGGTGTGGCTGTTGACACAGCATTTAGCACCACCTGATGGTCGTCTAGCTGATCTACGAAGCAATACAATGAGTGTAACTTAGCGTTCGCATCCTCAGGATGAAGACGCAACACAGAAATTCCGTCACGATTCAATACGTAAGTCTCCAAGGCGGATTCTCTCCGACAAACTAGTGTGGCTGCTGTCACAGCATGTAGCACCACCTAATGGTCGTCTATCTGAACTCCGATGCAATGCAACGAGTGTAACTTAGCGCTCGCAAACTCAGGATTAAGATGCAACACATAAATTGCGTCGCGAATGCATACGTAAGTTTTCATATTGCTTTCTCTCCGAGAGGCTAGTGTGGCTGTTGACACATCATGACCTCTAGCTGATCTTCGAAGCTATACAATGAGTGTATCTTAGCGCTCGCACCCTCAGGATGAAAATGCAACACAGAAATTCCGCCACAATTCAATACGTAGGTTTCCGTGGCGGCTTCTCTCCTACAGACTAGTGTGGCTGCTGTCACAGCATGTAGCACCACCTAATGGTCGTATATCTGAACTCCGATGCAATACAACGAGTGAAACTTAGCGTTCGCAAACTCAGGATTAAGATGCAACACATAAATTGTTTCGCGAATGCATACGTAAGTTTTCATAACGATTTCTCTCCGAGAGGCTAGTGTGGCTGTTGACACAGCATTTAGCACCACCTAAAGGTCGTCTAGCTGATCTTCGAATCCATACAATGAGAGTAATTTATCGTTCGCACTCTCAGGATGAAGATGCCACACAGAAATTCCGTCGCGATTCAATATGTAAGTTTCCATGGCGGCTTCTCTCCGACAGACAAGTGTGGCTGCTGTCACAGGATCTAGCACCACCTAATGGTCGTCTATGTGATCTCCGATGCAATACAACGAGTGTAACCTAGTGTTCGCAAACTCAGGATTAAGATCCAACACATAAATTGCATCCCGAATGCATACGTCAGTTTTCGTTTCGGTTTCTCTCCGAGCGGCTAGTGTGGCTGTTGACACAGCATTTAGCAACACCTGATGGTCGTCTAGCTGATCTTCGAAGCAATACAATGAGTGTAACGTAGCGTTCGCACCCTCAAGATGAAGATGCAACACAGAAATTCCGCCGCGATTCAATACGTAAATTTCCATAGCGGCTTCGCTCAGAGAGACTAGTCTGGCTATTGTTACAGCATGTAGCACCACCAAATGGTCGTATATCTGAACTCCGATGCAATACAACGAGTGTAACTTAGCGTTCGCAAGCTCAGGATTAAGATGCAACACATAAGTTGCGTCGCGAATGCATACGTAAGTTTTCATATTGCTTTCTCTCCGTGAGGCTAGTGTGGCTGTTGGCACATCATGACGTCCAGCTGATCTTCGAAGCAATACAATGAGTGTAACGTAGCGTTCGCACCCTCAGGATAAAGATGCAACACAGAAATTCCGCCGCGATTCAATACGTAAGTTTCTATGGCGGCTTCTCTCCGACAGACTAGTATGGCTATACCACCTAATGGTCGCCTATCTGAACTCCGATGCAATACAACGAGTGTAAACAATCGTTCGCAAACTCAGGATTAAGATCCAACACATAAATTGCGTCGCGAATGCATACGTAAGTTTTCATATCGGTTTCTCTCCGAGAGGCTGGTGTGGCTGTTGACACAGCATTTAGCACCACCTGATGGACGTCTAGCTGATCTTCGACGCAATACAATGAGTGTAACTTAGCGTTCGCACCCTCAGGATGAAGATGCAACACAGAAATTCCGTCGCGATTCAATACGTTAGTTTCCATGGCGGCTTCTCTCCGACAGACTAGTGTGGCTGTTGTCACAGCATGTAGCACCACCAAATGGTCGTATATCTGAACTCCGATGCAATACAACGAGTGTAACTTAGCGTTCGCAAGCTCAGGATTAAGATGCAACACATAAATTGCGTCGCGAATGCATACGTAAGTTTTCATATTGCTTTCTCTCCGTGAGGCTAGTGTGGCTGTTGACACATCATGACGTCCAGCTGATCTTCGAAGCAATACAATGAGTGTAACTTATCGTTCGCACCCTCAGGAAGAAGATGCAACACAGAAATTCCGCCGCGATTCAATACGTAAGTTTCTATGGCGGCTTCTCTCCGACAGACTAGTATGGCTATACCACCTAATGGTCGCCTATCTGAACTCCGATGCAATACAACGAGTGTAAACTATCGTTCGCAAACTCAGGATTAAGATCCAACACATAAATTGCGTCGCGAATGCATACGTAAGTTTTCATATCGGTTTCTTTCCGAGAGGCTAGACTGGCTGTTGACACAGCATTTAGCACCACCTGATGGTCGTCTAGCTGATCTTCGAAGCAATACAATGAGTGTAACTTAGCGTTCGCACCCTCAGGATGAAGACGCAACACAGAAATTCCGTCGCGATTCAATACGTAAGTCTCCAAGGCGGATTCTCTCCGACAAACTAGTGTGGCTGCTGTCACAGCATGTAGCACCACCTAATGGTCGTCTATCTGAACACCGATGCAATACAACGAGTGAAACTTATCGTTCGCATCTCAGGATTAAGATCCAACACGTACATTGCGTCGCGAATGCATACGTAAGTTTTCACATCGGTTTCTCTCCGAGAGTCTAGTGTGGCTGTTGACACAGCATTTAGCACCACCTGATTGTCGTCTAGCTGATCTCCCAAGCAATACAATGAGTGTAACTTAGCGTTCGCACTCTCAGGATGAGGTGCAACACTGAAACTACGCCGCGATTAAATACGTATATTTCCATGGCGGCTTCTCTCCGACAGACAGGTTTGGCTGCTGTCACAGCATGTAGCACCACCTAATGGTCGTCTATCTGAACTCCGATGCAATGCAACGAGTGTAACTTAGCGCTCGCAAACTCAGGATTAAGATGCAACACATAAATTGCGTCGCGAATGCATACGTAAGTTTTCATATTGCTTTCTCTCCGAGAGGCTAGTAAGGCTGTTGACACATCATGACCTCTAGCTGATCTTCGAAGCTATACAATGAGTGTATCTTAGCGCTCGCACCCTCAGGATGAAAATGCAACACAGAAATTCCGCCACAATTCAATACGTAGGTTTCCGTGGCGGCTTCTCTCCTACAGACTAGTGTGGCTGCTGTCACAGCATGTAGCACCACCTAATGGTCGTATATCTGAACTCCGATGCAATACAACTAGTGAAACTTAGCGTTCGCAAACTCAGGATTAAGATGCAACACATAAATTGTTTCGCGAATGCATACGTAAGTTTTCATAACGATTTCACTCCGAGAGGCTAGTGTGGCTGTTGACACAGCATTTAGCACCACCTAAAGGTCGTCTAGCTGATCTTCGAATCCATACAATGAGTGTAATTTATCGTTCGCACTCTCAGGATGAAGATGCCACACAGAAATTCCGTCGCGATTCAATATGTAAGTTTCCATGGCGGCTTCTCTCCGACAGACAAGTGTGGCTGCTGTCACAGGATCTAGCACCACCTAATGGTCGTCTATGTGATCTCCGATGCAATACAACGAGTGTAACCTAGTGTTCGCAAACTCAGGATTAAGATCCAACACATAAATTGCATCCCGAATGCATACGTCAGTTTTCGTTTCGGTTTCTCTCCGAGCGGCTAGTGTGGCTGTTGACACAGCATTTAGCAACACCTGATGGTCGTCTAGCTGATCTTCGAAGCAATACAATGAGTGTAACGTAGCGTTCGCACCCTCAAGATGAAGATGCAACACAGAAATTCCGCCGCGATTCAATACGTAAATTTCCATAGCGGCTTCGCTCAGAGAGACTAGTCTGGCTATTGTTACAGCATGTAGCACCACCTGATGGTCGTATAGATGATATAAGATGCAATACAGTGCTTGAGACGTAGCCTTCACTCCCTCAGGATGAAGATGAAACACAGAAATTCCGACGGGATACAATACGTAAGTTTCCATTGCGGCCTCTCTCCGACAGATTAGTGTGGCTGCTGTCACAGCATGTAGCAGCACCTAATAGTCATCCATCTGAACTCCGATGCAATACAACGAGTGTAACTTAGCGTTCGCAAACTCAGGATTAAAAACCAACACATGAATTGCGTCGCGAAGGCATACGTAAGTTTTCTTATCGGTTTCTCTCCGAGAGTCTAGTGTGGCTGTTGACACAGCATTTAGCACCACCTGATGCTCGTCTAGCTGATCTTCGAAGCAATACAATAAGTGTAACTTAGCGTTCGCACTCTCAGGATGAGGTGCAACACAGAAATTCCGCCGCGATTCAATACGCATATTTCCATGGTTTCTTCTCTCCGACAGACTAGTTTGGCTGCTGTCACAGCATGTAGCACCACCTAATGGTTATCTATCTGAACTCCGATGCAATACAACGAGTGTAACTTAGCGTTCGCAAACTCAGGATTATGATCCAACACATAAATTGCGTCGCGAATGCATACGTAAGTTTTTATAACGATTTCTCTCCGAGAGGCTAGTGTGGCTGTTGACACAGCATTTAGCACCACCTGATGGTCGTCTACCTGATCTTCGAAGCAAAACAATGAGTGTAACTTATCGTTCGCACCCTCAGGATGAAGATGCAACACAGAAATTGCATCACCATTCAATATGTAAGGTTTTACAGCGGCTTCTTTCCGAGAGACTTGTGTGGTTGTTGTCACAGAATGTAGCACCACCTGGTGGTCAACTAGCTGAATTCCGATGCAATACAATGAGAGTAACTTAACTGTCGCACCCTCAGGGTGAAGGTGCAACACAGAAACAACTTCGCTATTCAATAGGTAAGTTTCCAAGGCGGATTCTTTCCGAGAGATTAATGTGGCTATTGTCACGCCATGTAGCACCAACTGATGGTCGTCTAGCTGAATTCTAATGCAATACAAAGAGTGTAACTTGTAAGACTTCGCACATTCAGGATGAAGATGCGACACAGAAACAGCTACGCTATGCAGTAGGTACGTTTCCAAGGCAAGTTCTCTCCGAGAGATTAATGTGGCTATTGTCACAGCATGTAGTCTAGCTGAAATCCGTCGCAATACATTGAGTGTAACTTAGCCTTCGCACCGTCAGGATGAAGATGCAATACAGAAATTGCGTCGCGATTCAATAGGTAAGTTTCCATGGCGGCTTCCCTCCGAGTGACTAGTATGGCTGTTGTCACATCATGTAGCACAAACAGCTGGTCGTCTAGTTGAACTCCGATGCAATAATATGAGTGCAACTTAGGCATTGCACCCTCAGAGTGAAGATGCAACACAGAAATTTCGTCACGATTCAATACGTAATTTCCATAAGGGCTTCCCTCCGAGAGTCTAGGTTGGCAGTTGTAACAACATGTAGCACAACCTGATGATCGTCTAGCTGAACTCCGATGCAATACAACGAGTGTAACTTAGCGTTCGCAAACTCAGGATGAAGATCCAACACTAAAATTGCGTCGCGAATGCATACGTAAGTTTTCATATCGTTTTCTATCCGGGAGGCAAGCGTGGCTGTTGACACAGCATTTAGCACCACCTGATGGACGTCTAGCTGATCTTCGAAGCAATACAAGGAGTGTCACTTAGCGTTCGCACCCTCAGGATGAGGATGCAACACAGAAATTCCGCCGCGATTCAATACGTAAGTTTCCATGGCGGCTTCTCTCCGACAGACTAGTGTGGCTGCTGTCACAGCATGTAGCACCACCTATGGTCGTCTATCTGAACTCCGATGCAATACAACGAGTGTAACTTAGCGTTCGCAAACTCAGGATTAAGATCCAACACATAAATTGCGTCGCGAATGAATACGTAAGTTTTAATATCGGTTTCTCTCCGAGAGGCTAGAGTGGCTGTTCACACAGCATTTAGCACCACCTGATGGTCGTCTAGCTGACCTTCGAAGCAATACAATTAGTGTAACATAGCGTTTGCACCCTCAGGATGAAGATGCAACAAAGAAATTCCGTCGCGATTCAATACGTAAGTTTCCAAGGCGGATTCTCTCCGACAGACTAGTGTGGCTGCTGTCACAGCATGTAGCACCACCTAATGGTCGTCTATCTAAACTCCGATGCAATACAACGAGTGTAACAGCGTTCGCAAACTCAGGATTAAGATCCAACACATAAATTGCGTCGTGAATGCATATGTAAGTATTCATATCGGTTTTCTCCGAGAGGCTAGTGTGGCTGTTGACACAGCATTTAGCACCACCTGATGGTCGTCTAGCTGATCTTCGAAGAAATACAATGAGTGTAACTTAGCGTTCGCACCCTCAGGATGAAGATGCCACACAGAAATTCCGTCGCGATTCAATACGTAAGTTTCCATGGCGGCTTCTCTCCGACAGAGAAGTGTGGCTGCTGTCACAGCATGTAGCACCACCTAATGGTCGTCTATCTGAACTCCGATGCAATAAAACGAGTGTCACTTAGCGTTCGCAAACTCAGGATTATGATCCAACACATAAATTGCGTCGCGAATGCATACGTAAGTTTTCATATCTTTTTCTCTCCGAGAGGCTAGTGTGGCTGTTGACACAGCATTTAGCACCACCTGATGGTCGTCTAGCTGATCTTGGAAGCAATACAATGAGTGTAACTTAGCGTTCGGACACTCAGGATGAAGATGCAACACAGAAATTGCGCCGCGATTCAATACGTAAGTTTCCATAGCGGCTTCGCTCAGAGAGACTAGTCTGGCTATTGTTACAGCATGTAGCACCACCTGATGGTCGTATAGCTGTTATAAGATGCAATACAATGCTTGAAACGTAGCCTTCACACCCTCAGGATGAAGATGCAACACAGAAATTCCGCCGCGATACAGTACGTAAGTTTCCATTGCGGCCTCTCTCCGACAGACTAGTGTGGCTGCTGTCACAGCATGTAGCAGCACCTAATAGTCGTCCATCTGAACTCTGATGCAATACAACGAGTGTAACTTAGCGTTCGCAAACTCAGGATTAAGATCCAACACATGAATTGCGTCGCGAATGCATACGTAAGTTTTCGTATCGGTTTCTCTCCGAGAGGCTAGTGTGGCTGTTGACACAGCATTTAGCACCACCTGATGCTCGTCTAGCTGATCTTCGAAGCAAAACAATGAGTGTAACTTATCGTTCGCACCCTCAGGATAAAGATGCAACACAGAAATTGCGCCGCGATTTAATACGTAAGTTTCCATGGCGGCTTCTCTCCGACAGACTAGTGTGGCTATACCACCTAATGGTCGCCTATCTGAACTCCGATGCAATACAACGAGTGTAAACTATCGTTCGCAAACTCAGGATTAAGATCCAACACATAAATTGTGTCGCGAATGCATATGTAAGTTTTCATATCGGTTTCTCTCCGAGAGGCTGGTGTGGCTGTTGACACAGCATTTAGCACCACCTGATGGACGTCTAGCTGATCTTCGAAGCAATACAATGAGTGTAACTTAGCGTTCGCACCCTCAGGATGAAGATGCAACACAGAAATTCCGTCGCGATTCAATACGTTAGTTTCCATGGCGGCTTCTCTCCGACAGACTAGTGTGGCTGTTGTCACAGCATGTAGCACCACCAAATGGTCGTATATCTGAACTCCGATGCAATACAACGAGTGTAACTTAGCGTTCGCAAGCTCAGGATTAAGATGCAACACATAAATTGCGTCGCGAATGCATACGTAAGTTTTCATATTGCTTTCTCTCCGTGAGGCTAGTGTGGCTGTTGACACATCATGACGTCCAGCTGATCTTCGAAGCAATACAATGAGTGTAACTTATCGTTCGCACCCTCAGGAAGAAGATGCAACACAGAAATTCCGCCGCGATTCAATACGTAAGTTTCTATGGCGGCTTCTCTCCGACAGACTAGTATGGCTATACCACCTAATGGTCGCCTATCTGAACTCCGATGCAATACAACGAGTGTAAACTATCGTTCGCAAACTCAGGATTAAGATCCAACACATAAATTGCGTCGCGAATGCATACGTAAGTTTTCATATCGGTTTCTTTCCGAGAGGCTAGAGTGGCTGTTGACACAGCATTTAGCACCACCTGATGGTCGTCTAGCTGATCTTCGAAGCAATACAATGAGTGTAACTTAGCGTTCGCACCCTCAGGATGAAGACGCAACACAGAAATTCCGTCGCGATTCAATACGTAAGTCTCCAAGGCGGATTCTCTCCGACAAACTAGTGTGGCTGCTGTCACAGCATGTAGCACCACCTAATGGTCGTCTATCTGAACACCGATGCAATACAACGAGTGAAACTTATCGTTCGCATCTCAGGATTAAGATCCAACACGTACATTGCGTCGCGAATGCATACGTAAGTTTTCACATCGGTTTCTCTCCGAGAGTCTAGTGTGGCTGTTGACACAGCATTTAGCACCACCTGATTGTCGTCTAGCTGATCTCCCAAGCAATACAATGAGTGTAACTTAGCGTTCGCACTCTCAGGATGAGGTGCAACACTGAAACTACGCCGCGATTAAATACGTATATTTCCATGGCGGCTTCTCTCCGACAGACAGGTTTGGCTGCTGTCACAGCATGTAGCACCACCTAATGGTCGTCTATCTGAACTCCGATGCAATGCAACGAGTGTAACTTAGCGCTCGCAAACTCAGGATTAAGATGCAACACATAAATTGCGTCGCGAATGCATACGTAAGTTTTCATATTGCTTTCTCTCCGAGAGGCTAGTAAGGCTGTTGACACATCATGACCTCTAGCTGATCTTCGAAGCTATACAATGAGTGTATCTTAGCGCTCGCACCCTCAGGATGAAAATGCAACACAGAAATTCCGCCACAATTCAATACGTAGGTTTCCGTGGCGGCTTCTCTCCTACAGACTAGTGTGGCTGCTGTCACAGCATGTAGCACCACCTAATGGTCGTATATCTGAACTCCGATGCAATACAACGAGTGAAACTTAGCGTTCGCAAACTCAGGATTAAGATGCAACACATAAATTGTTTCGCGAATGCATACGTAAGTTTTCATAACGATTTCTCTCCGAGAGGCTAGTGTGGCTGTTGACACAGCATTTAGCACCACCTAAAGGTCGTCTAGCTGATCTTCGAATCCATACAATGAGTGTAATTTATCTTTCGCACTCTCAGGATGAAGATGCCACACAGAAATTCCGTCGCGATTCAATATGTAAGTTTCCATGGCGGCTTCTCTCCGACAGACAAGTGTGGCTGCTGTCACAGGATCTAGCACCACCTAATGGTCGTCTATGTGATCTCCGATGCAATACAACGAGTGTAACCTAGTGTTCGCAAACTCAGGATTAAGATCCAACACATAAATTGCATCCCGAATGCATACGTCAGTTTTCGTTTCGGTTTCTCTCCGAGCGGCTAGTGTGGCTGTTGACACAGCATTTAGCAACACCTGATGGTCGTCTAGCTGATCTTCGAAGCAATACAATGAGTGTAACGTAGCGTTCGCACCCTCAAGATGAAGATGCAACACAGAAATTCCGCCGCGATTCAATACGTAAATTTCCATAGCGGCTTCGCTCAGAGAGACTAGTCTGGCTATTGTTACAGCATGTAGCACCACCAAATGGTCGTATATCTGAACTCCGATGCAATACAACGAGTGTAACTTAGCGTTCGCAAGCTCAGGATTAAGATGCAACACATAAATTGCGTCGCGAATGCATACGTAAGTTTTCATATTGCTTTCTCTCCGTGAATCTAGTGTGGCTGTTGACACATCATGACGTCCAGCTGATCTTCGAAGCAATACAATGAGTGTAACGTAGCGTTCGCACCCTCAGGATAAAGATGCAACACAGAAATTCCGCCGCGATTCAATACGTAAGTTTCTATGGCGGCTTCTCTCCGACAGACTAGTATGGCTATACCACCTAATGGTCGCCTATCTGATCTCCGATGCAATACAACGAGTGTAAACTATCGTTCGCAAACTCAGGATTAAGATCCAACACATAAATTGCGTCGCGAATGCATACGAAAGTTTTCATATCGGTTTCTCTCCGAGAGGCTGGTGTGGCTGTTGACACAGCATTTAGCACCACCTGATGGACGTCTAGCTGATCTTCGAAGCAATACAATGAGTGTAACTTAGCGTTCGCACCCTCAGGATGAAGATGCAACACAGAAATTCCGTCGCGATTCAATACGTTAGTTTCCATGGCGGCTTCTCTCCGACAGACTAGTGTGGCTGTTGTCACAGCATGTAGCACCACCAAATGGTCGTATATCTGAACTCCGATGCAATACAACGAGTGTAACTTAGCGTTCGCAAGCTCAGGATTAAGATGCAACACATAAATTGCGTCGCGAATGCATACGTAAGTTTTCATATTGCTTTCTCTCCGTGAGGCTAGTGTGGCTGTTGACACATCATGACGTCCAGCTGATCTTCGAAGCAATACAATGAGTGTAACTTATCGTTCGCACCCTCAGGAAGAAGATGCAACACAGAAATTCCGCCGCGATTCAATACGTAAGTTTCTATGGCGGCTTCTCTCCGACAGACTAGTATGGCTATACCACCTAATGGTCGCCTAACTGAACTCCGATGCAATACAACGAGTGTAAACTATCGTTCGCAAACTCAGGATTAAGATCCAACACATAAATTGCGTCGCGAATGCATACGTAAGTTTTCATATCGGTTTCTTTCCGAGAGGCTAGACTGGCTGTTGACACAGCATTTAGCACCACCTGATGGTCGTCTAGCTGATCTTCGAAGCAATACAATGAGTGTAACTTAGCGTTCGCACCCTCAGGATGAAGACGCAACACAGAAATTCCGTCGCGGTTCAATACGTAAGTCTCCAAGGCGGATTCTCTCCGACAAACTAGTGTGGCTGCTGTCACAGCATGTAGCACCACCTAATGGTCGTCTATCTGAACACCGATGCAATACAACGAGTGAAACTTATCGTTCGCATCTCAGGATTAAGATCCAACACGTACATTGCGTCGCGAATGCATACGTAAGTTTTCACATCGGTTTCTCTCCGAGAGTCTAGTGTGGCTGTTGACACAACATTTAGCACCACCTGATTGTCGTCTAGCTGATCTCCCAAGCAATACAATGAGTGTAACTTAGCGTTCGCACTCTCAGGATGAGGTGCAACACTGAAACTACGCCGCGATTAAATACGTATATTTCCATGGCGGCTTCTCTCCGACAGACAGGTTTGGCTGCTGTCACAGCATGTTGCACCACCTAATGGTCATCTATCTGAACTCCGATGCAATACAACGAGTGTACCTTAGCGTTCGCAAACTCAGGATTAAGATCCAACACATAAATTGCGTCGCGAATGCATGCGTAAATTTTCATATCGGATTCTCTCCGAGAGGCTAGTGTGGCTGTTGCCACAGCATTTTGCACCAGCTGATGATCGTCTAGCTGATCTTCGAAGCAAAACAATGAGTGTAACTTATCGTTCGCACCCTCAGGATGAAGATGCAACACAGAAATTCCGCCGCGATTTAATACGTAAGTTTCCATGGCGGCTCTCTCCGACAGACTAGTGTGGCTATACCACCTAATGGTCGTCTATCTGAACTCCGATGCAATACAACGAGTGTAAACTATCGTTCGCAAACTCAGGATTAAGATCCAACACATAAATTGCGTCGCGAATGCATACGTAAGTTTTCATATCGGTTTCTTTCCGAGAGGCTAGAGTGGCTGTTCACACAGCATTTAGCACCACCTGATGGTCGTCTAGCTGATCTTCGAAGCAATACAATGAGTGTAACTTAGCGTTCGCACCCTCAGGATGAAGACGCAACACAGAAATTCCGTCGCGATTCAATTCGTAAGTCTCCAAGGCGGCTTCTCTCCGACAAACTAGTGTGGCTGCTGTCACAGCATGTAGCACCACCTAATGGTCGTCTACCTGAACACCGATGCAATACAACGAGTGAAACTTATCGTTCGCATCTCAGGATTAAGATCCAACACGTACATTGCGTCGCGAATGCATACGTAAGTTTTCACATCGGTTTCTCTCCGAGAGTCTAGTGTGGCTGTTGACACAGCATTTAGCACCACCTGATGGTCGTCTAGCTGATCTCCCAAGCAATACAATGAGTGTAACTTAGCGTTCGCACTCTCAGGATGAGGTGCAACACTGAAACTACGCCGCGATTAAATACGTATATTTCCATGGCGGCTTCTCTCCGACAGACAGGTTTGGCTGCTGTCACAGCATGTAGCACCACCTAATGGTCGTCTATCTGAACTCCGATGCAATGCAACGAGTGTAACTTAGCGCTCGCAAACTCAGGATTAAGATGCAACACATAAATTGCGTCGCGAATGCATACGTAAGTTTTCATATTGCTTTCTCTCCGAGAGGCTAGTGTGGCTGTTGACACATCATGACCTCTAGCTGATCTTCGAAGCTATACAATGAGTGTATCTTAGCGCTCGCACCCTCAGGATGAAAATGCAACACAGAAATTCCGCCACAATTCAATACGTAGGTTTCCGTGGCGGCTTCTCTCCTACAGACTAGTTTGGCTGCTGTCACAGCATGTAGCACCACCTAATGGTCGTATATCTGAACTCCGATGCAATACAACGAGTGAAACTTAGCGTTCGCAAACTCAGGATTAAGATGCAACACATAAATTGTTTCGCGAATGCATACGTAAGTTTTCATAACGATTTCTCTCCGAGAGGCTAGTGTGGCTGTTGACACAGCATTTAGCACCACCTAAAGGTCGTCTAGCTGATCTTCGAATCCATACAATGAGTGTAATTTATCGTTCGCACTCTCAGGATGAAGATGCCACACAGAAATTCCGTCGCGATTCAATATGTAAGTTTCCATGGCGGCTTCTCTCCGACAGACAAGTGTGGCTGCTGTCACAGGATCTAGCACCACCTAATGGTCGTCTATGTGATCTCCGATGCAATACAACGAGTGTAACCTAGTGTTCGCAAACTCAGGATTAAGATCCAACACATAAATTGCATCCCGAATGCATACGTCAGTTTTCGTTTCGGTTTCTCTCCGAGCGGCTAGTGTGGCTGTTGACACAGCATTTAGCAACACCTGATGGTCGTCTAGCTGATCTTCGAAGCAATACAATGAGTGTAACGTAGCGTTCGCACCCTCAAGATGAAGATGCAACACAGAAATTCCGCCGCGATTCAATACGTAAATTTCCATAGCGGCTTCGCTCAGAGAGACTAGTGTGGCTATTGTTACAGCATGTAGCACCACCTGATGGTCGTATAGCTGATATAAGATGCAATACAGTGCTTGAGACGTAGCCTTCACACCCTCAGGATGAAGATGAAACACAGAAATTCCGACGGGATACAATACGTAAGTTTCCATTGCGGCCTCTCTCCGACAGACTAGTGTGGCTGCTGTCACAGCATGTAGCAGCACCTAATAGTCATCCATCTGAACTCCGATGCAATACAACGAGTGTAACTTAGCGTTCGCAAACTCAGGATTAAAAACCAACACATGAATTGCGTCGCGAAGGCATACGTAAGTTTTCTTATCGGTTTCTCTCCGAGAGTCTAGTGTGGCTGTTGACACAGCATTTAGCACCACCTGATGCTCGTCTAGCTGATCTTCGAAGCAATACAATAAGTGTAACTTAGCGTTCGCACTCTCAGGATGAGGTGCAACACAGAAATTCCGCCGCGATTCAATACGCATATTTCCATGGTTTCTTCTCTCCGACAGACTAGTTTGGCTGCTGTCACAGCATGTAGCACCACCTAATGGTTATCTATCTGAACTCCGATGCAATACAACGAGTGTAACTTAGCGTTCGCAAACTCAGGATTATGATCCAACACATAAATTGCGTCGCGAATGCATACGTAAGTTTTTATAACGATTTCTCTCCGAGAGGCTAGTGTGGCTGTTGACACAGCATTTAGCACCACCTGATGGTCGTCTACCTGATCTTCGAAGCAAAACAATAAGTGTAACTTATCGTTCGCACCCTCAGGATGAAGATGCAACACAGAAATTCCGCCGCGATTTAATACGTAAGTTTACATGGCGGCTTCTCTCCGACAGGCTAGTGTGGCTATACCACCTAATGGTCGTCTATCTGAACTCCGATGCAATACAACGAATGTAAATTAGCGTTCGCAAACTCAGGATTAAGATCCAACACGTAAATAGCGTCGCGAATGAATACGTAACTTTTCATATCTGTTTCTCTCCCAGAGGCTAGTGTGGCTGTTGACACAGCATTTAGCACCACCTGATGCTCGTCTACCTGATCTTCGAACCAGACAATGAGTGTAACTTATCGTTCGCACCCTAAGGATGAAGATGCAACACAGAAATTCCGCCGCGATTCAGTACGTAAGTTTCTATGGCGGCTTCTCTCCGACAGACTAGTGTGGCTATACCACCTAATGGTCACCTATCTGAACTCCGATGCAATACAACGAGTGTAAACTAACGTTCGCAAACTCAGGATTAAGATCCAACACATAAATTGCGTCGCGAATGCATATGTAAGTTTTCATATCGGTTTCTCTCCGAGAGGCTGGTGTGGCTGTTGACACAGCATTTAGCACCACCTGATGGTCGTCTAGCTGATCTTTGAAGCAATACAATGAGTGTAACTTAGCGTTCGCACTCTCAGGATGAAGTGCAACACTGAAACTCCGCCGCAATTCAATACGTATATTTCCATGGCGGCTTCTCCCCGACAGACAGGTTTGTCTGCTGTCACAGCATGTAGCACCACCTAATGGTCGTCTATCTGAACTCCGATGCAATACAACGAGTGTAACTTAGCGTTCGCAAACTCAGGATTAAGATCCAACACATAAATTGCGTCGCGAATGAATACGTAAGTTTTCATATCGGTTTCTCTCCCAGAGGCTAGTGTGGCTGTTGACATAGCATTTAGCACCACCTGATGGTCGTCTAGCTGATCTCCCAAGCAATACAATGAGTGTAACTTAGCGTTCGCACCCTCAGGATTAAGATGCAACACAGAAATTCCGCCGCGGTTCAATACGTAGGTTTCCGTGGCGGCTTCTCTCCGACAGACTAGTGTGGCTGCTGTCACAGCATGTAACACCACCTAATGGTCGTCTATCTGAACTCCGATGCAATACAACGAGTGTAACATAGCGTTCGCAAACTCAGGATTAAGATGCAACACATAAATTGCGTCGCGAATGCATACGTAAGTTTTCGTACCGGTTTCTCTCCGAGCGGCTAGTCTGGCTGTTGACACAGCATTTAGCACCACCAGATGGTCGTCTAGCTGATCTTCGAAGCAAAACAATGAGTGTAACTAATCGTTCGCCATCTCAGGATGAAGATGCAACACAGAAATTCCGCCGCGATTTAATACGTAAGTTTCAGTGGCGCCTTCTCTCCGACAGGCTAGTGTGGCTATACCACCTAATGGCCGTCTATCTGAACTCTGATGCAATACAACGAGTGTAAATTAGCGTTCGCAAACTCAGGATTAAGATGCAACACATAAATTGCGTCGCGAATGAATACGTAAGTTTTCATATCGGTTTCTCTCCCAGAGGCTAGTGTGGCTGTTGACACAGCATTTAGCACCACCTGATGGTCGTCTAGCTGATCTCCCAAGCAATACAATGAGTGTAACTTAGCGTTCGCACCCTCAGGATGAAGATGCAACACAGAAATTCCGCCGCGATTCAAAACGTAGGTTTCCGTGGCGGCTTCTCTCCGACAGACTAGTGTGGCTGCTGTCACAGCATGTAGCACCACCTAAAGGTCGTCCATCTGAACTCCAATGCAATACAACGAGTGTAACTTATCGTTCGCAAACTCAGGATTAAGATCCAGCTCATAAACTGCGTCGCGAATGCATACGTAAGTTTTCATATCGGTTTCTTTCCGAGAGGCTAGAGTGGCTGTTCACACAGCATTTAGCACCACCTGATGGTCGTCTAGCTGATCTACGAAGCAATACAATGAGTGTAACTTAGCGTTCGCATCCTCAGGATGAAGACGCAACACAGAAATTCCGTCGCGATTCAATACGTAAGTCTCCAAGGCGGATTCTCTCCGACAAACTAGTGTGGCTGCTGTCACAGCATGTAGCACCACCTAATGGTCGTCTATCTGAACTCCGATGCAATGCAACGAGTGTAACTTAGCGCTCGCAAACTCAGGATTAAGATGCAACACATAAATTGCGTCGCGAATGCATACGTAAGTTTTCATATTGCTTTCTCTCCGTGAGGCTAGTGTGGCTGTTGACACATCATGACGTCCAGCTGATCTTCGAAGCAATACAATGAGTGTAACGTAGCGTTCGCACCCTCAGGATAAAGATGCAACACAGAAATTCCGCCGCGATTCAATACGTAAGTTTCTATGGCGGCTTCTCTCCGACAGACTAGTATGGCTATACCACCTAATGGTCGCCTATCTGAACTCCGATGCAATACAACGAGTGTAAACTATCGTTCGCAAACTCAGGATTAAGATCCAACACATTAATTGCGTCGCGAATGCATACGTAAGTTTTCATATCGGTTTCTCTCCGAGAGGCTGGTGTGGCTGTTGACACAGCATTTAGCACCACCTGATGGACGTCTAGCTGATCTTCGAAGCAATACAATGAGTGTAACTTAGCGTTCGCACCCTCAGGATGAAGACGCAACACAGAAATTCCGTCGCGATTCAATACGTAAGTCTCCAAGGCGGATTCTCTCCGACAAACTAGTGTGGCTGCTGTCACAGCATGTAGCACCACCTAATGGTCGTCTATCTGAACACCGATGCAATACAACGAGTGAAACTTATCGTTCGCATCTCAGGATTAAGATCCAACACGTACATTGCGTCGCGAATGCATACGTAAGTTTTCACATCGGTTTCTCTCCGAGAGTCTAGTGTGGCTGTTGACACAGCATTTAGCACCACCTGATTGTCGTCTAGCTGATCTCCCAAGCAATACAATGAGTGTAACTTAGCGTTCGCACTCTCAGGATGAGGTGCAACACTGAAACTACGCCGCGATTAAATACGTATATTTCCATGGCGGCTTCTCTCCGACAGACAGGTTTGGCTGCTGTCACAGCATGTTGCACCACCTAATGGTCATCTATCTGAACTCCGATGCAATACAACGAGTGTACCTTAGCGTTCGCAAACTCAGGATTAAGATCCAACACATAAATTGCGTCGCGAATGCATGCGTAAATTTTCATATCGGATTCTCTCCGAGAGGCTAGTGTGGCTGTTGCCACAGCATTTTGCACCAGCTGATGATCGTCTAGCTGATCTTCGAAGCAAAACAATGAGTGTAACTTATCGTTCGCACCCTCAGGATGAAGATGCAACACAGAAATTCCGCCGCGATTTAATACGTAAGTTTCCATGGCGGCTCTCTCCGACAGACTAGTGTGGCTATACCACCTAATGGTCGTCTATCTGAACTCCGATGCAATACAACGAGTGTAAACTATCGTTCGCAAACTCAGGATTAAGATCCAACACATAAATTGCGTCGCGAATGCATACGTAAGTTTTCATATCGGTTTCTTTCCGAGAGGCTAGAGTGGCTGTTCACACAGCATTTAGCACCACCTGATGGTCGTCTAGCTGATCTTCGAAGCAATACAATGAGTGTAACTTAGCGTTCGCACCCTCAGGATGAAGACGCAACACAGAAATTCCGTCGCTATTCAATTCGTAAGTCTCCAAGGCGGATTCTCTCCGACAAACTAGTGTGGCTGCTGTCACAGCATGTAGCACCACCTAATGGTCGTCTACCTGAACACCGATGCAATACAACGAGTGAAACTTATCGTTCGCATCTCAGGATTAAGATCCAACACGTACATTGCGTCGCGAATGCATACGTAAGTTTTCACATCGGTTTCTCTCCGAGAGTCTAGTGTGTCTGTTGCACAGCATTTAGCACCACCTGATGGCCGTCTAGCTGATCTCCCAAGCAATACAATGAGTGTAACTTAGCGTTCGCACTCTCAGGATGAGGTGCAACACTGAAACTACGCCGCGATTAAATACGTATATTTCCATGGCGGCTTCTCTCCGACAGACAGGTTTGGCTGCTGTCACAGCATGTAGCACCACCTAATGGTCGTCTATCTGAACTCCGATGCAATGCAACGAGTGTAACTTAGCGCTCGCAAACTCAGGATTAAGATGCAACACATAAATTGCGTCGCGAATGCATACGTAAGTTTTCATATTGCTTTCTCTCCGAGAGGCTAGTGTGGCTGTTGACACATCATGACCTCTAGCTGATCTTCGAAGCTATACAATGAGTGTATCTTAGCGCTCGCACCCTCAGGATGAAAATGCAACACAGAAATTCCGCCACAATTCAATACGTAGGTTTCCGTGGCGGCTTCTCTCCTACAGACTAGTTTGGCTGCTGTCACAGCATGTAGCACCACCTAATGGTCGTATATCTGAACTCCGATGCAATACAACGAGTGAAACTTAGCGTTCGCAAACTCAGGATTAAGATGCAACACATAAATTGTTTCGCGAATGCATACGTAAGTTTTCATAACGATTTCTCTCCGAGAGGCTAGTGTGGCTGTTGACACAGCATTTAGCACCACCTAAAGGTCGTCTAGCTGATCTTCGAATCCATACAATGAGTGTAATTTATCGTTCGCACTCTCAGGATGAAGATGCCACACAGAAATTCCGTCGCGATTCAATATGTAAGTTTCCATGGCGGCTTCTCTCCGACAGACAAGTGTGGCTGCTGTCACAGGATCTAGCACCACCTAATGGTCGTCTATGTGATCTCCGATGCAATACAACGAGTGTAACCTAGTGTTCGCAAACTCAGGATTAAGATCCAACACATAAACTGCATCCCGAATGCATACGTCAGTTTTCGTTTCGGTTTCTCTCCGAGCGGCTAGTGTGGCTGTTGACACAGCATTTAGCAACACCTGATGGTCGTCTAGCTGATCTTCGAAGCAATACAATGAGTGTAACGTAGCGTTCGCACCCTCAAGATGAAGATGCAACACAGAAATTCCGCCGCGATTCAATACGTAAATTTCCATAGCGGCTTCGCTCAGAGAGACTAGTCTGGCTATTGTTACAGCATGTAGCACCACCTGATGGTCGTATAGCTGATATAAGATGCAATACAGTGCTTGAGACGTAGCCTTCACACCCTCAGGATGAAGATGAAACACAGAAATTCCGACGGGATACAATACGTAAGTTTCCATTGCGGCCTCTCTCCGACAGACTAGTGTGGCTGCTGTCACAGCATGTAGCAGCACCTAATAGTCATCCATCTGAACTCCGATGCAATACAACGAGTGTAACTTAGCGTTCGCAAACTCAGGATTAAAAACCAACACATGAATTGCGTCGCGAAGGCATACGTAAGTTTTCTTATCGGTTTCTCTCCGAGAGTCTAGTGTGGCTGTTGACACAGCATTTAGCACCACCTGATGCTCGTCTAGCTGATCTTCGAAGCAATACAATAAGTGTAACTTAGCGTTCGCACTCTCAGGATGAGGTGCAACACAGAAATTCCGCCGCGATTCAATACGCATATTTCCATGGTTTCTTCTCTCCGACAGACTAGTTTGGCTGCTGTCACAGCATGTAGCACCACCTAATGGTTATCTATCTGAACTCCGATGCAATACAACGAGTGTAACTTAGCGTTCGCAAACTCAGGATTATGATCCAACACATAAATTGCGTCGCGAATGCATACGTAAGTTTTTATAACGATTTCTCTCCGAGAGGCTAGTGTGGCTGTTGACACAGCATTTAGCACCACCTGATGGTCGTCTACATGATCTTCGAAGCAAAACAATGAGTGTAACTTATCGTTCGCACCCTCAGGATGAAGATGCAACACAGAAATTCCGCCGCGATTTAATACGTAAGTTTACATGGCGGCTTCTCTCCGACAGGCTAGTGTGGCTATACCACCTAATGGTCGTCTATCTGAACTCCGATGCAATACAACGAATGTAAATTAACGTTCGCAAACTCAGGATTAAGATCCAACACGTAAATAGCGTCGCGAATGAATACGTAACTTTTCATATCTGTTTCTCTCCCAGAGGCTAGTGTGGCTGTTGACACAGCATTTAGCACCACCTGATGCTCGTCTACCTGATCTTCGAACCAGACAATGAGTGTAACTTATCGTTCGCACCCTAAGGATGAAGATGCAACACAGAAATTCCGCCGCGATTCAGTACGTAAGTTTCTATGGCGGCTTCTCTCCGACAGACTAGTGTGGCTATACCACCTAATGGTCACCTATCTGAACTCCGATGCAATACAACGAGTGTAAAATAACGTTCGCAAACTCAGGATTAAGATCCAACACATAAATTGCGTCGCGAATGCATATGTAAGTTTTCATATCGGTTTCTCTCCGAGAGGCTGGTGTGGCTGTTGACACAGCATTTAGCACCACCTGATGGTCGTCTAGCTGATCTTTGAAGCAATACAATGAGTGTAACTTAGCGTTCGCACTCTCAGGATGAGGTGCAACACTGAAACTCCGCCGCAATTCAATACGTATATTTCCATGGCGGCTTCTCTCCGACAGACAGGTTTGTCTGCTGTCACAGCATGTAGCACCACCTAATGGTCGTCTATCTGAACTCCGATGCAATACAGCGAGTGTAACTTAGCGTTCGCAAACTCAGGATTAAGATCCAACACATAAATTGCGTCGCGAATGAATACGTAAGTTTTCATATCGGTTTCTCTCCCAGAGGCTAGTGTGGCTGTTGACATAGCATTTAGCACCACCTGATGGTCGTCTAGCTGATCTCCCAAGCAATACAATGAGTGTAACTTAGCGTTCGCACCCTCAGGATTAAGATGCAACACAGAAATTCCGCCGCGGTTCAATACGTAGGTTTCCGTGGCGGCTTCTCTCCGACAGACTAGTGTGGCTGCTGTCACAGCATGTAACACCACCTAATGGTCGTCTATCTGAACTCCGATGCAATACAACGAGTGTAACATAGCGTTCGCAAACTCAGGATTAAGATGCAACACATAAATTGCGTCGCGAATGCATACGTAAGTTTTCGTACCGGTTTCTCTCCGAGCGGCTAGTCTGGCTGTTGACACAGCATTTAGCACCACCTGATGGTCGTCTAGCTGATCTTCGAAGCAAAACAATGAGTGTAACTAATCGTTCGCCATCTCAGGATGAAGATGCAACACAGAAATTCCGCCGCGATTTAATACGTAAGTTTCAGTGGCGCCTTCTCTCCGACAGGCTAGTGTGGCTATACCACCTAATGGCCGTCTATCTGAACTCTGATGCAATACAACGAGTGTAAATTAGCGTTCGCAAACTCAGGATTAAGATGCAACACATAAATTGCGTCGCGAATGAATACGTAAGTTTTCATATCGGTTTCTCTCCCAGAGGCTAGTG
The DNA here is from genome assembly GCF_023897955.1 of Schistocerca gregaria. Lineage (NCBI taxonomy): Eukaryota > Metazoa > Arthropoda > Insecta > Orthoptera > Acrididae > Schistocerca > Schistocerca gregaria. The sequence goes on along the minus strand of NW_026061713.1, from coordinate 1,540,913 downwards.
TGGCTGTTGACACAGCATTTAGCACCACCTGATGGTCGTCTAGCTGATCTCCCAAGCAATACAATGAGTGTAACTTAGCGTTCGCACCCTCAGGATGAAGATGCAACACAGAAATTCCGCCGCGATTCAAAACGTAGGTTTCCGTGGCGGCTTCTCTCCGACAGACTAGTGTGGCTGCTGTCACAGCATGTAGCACCACCTAAAGGTCGTCCATCTGAACTCCGATGCAATACAACGAGTGTAACTTATCGTTCGCAAACTCAGGATTAAGATCCAGCTCATAAACTGCGTCGCGAATGCATACGTAAGTTTTCATATCGGTTTCTTTCCGAGAGGCTGGTGTGGCTGTTGACACAGCATTTAGCACCACCTGATGGTCGTCTAGCTGATCTACGAAGCAATACAATGAGTGTAACTTAGCGTTCGCATCCTCAGGATGAAGACGCAACACAGAAATTCCGTCACGATTCAATACGTAAGTCTCCAAGGCGGATTCTCTCCGACAAACTAGTGTGGCTGCTGTCACAGCATGTAGCACCACCTAATGGTCGTCTATCTGAACTCCGATGCAATGCAACGAGTGTAACTTAGCGCTCGCAAACTCAGGATTAAGATGCAACACATAAATTGCGTCGCGAATGCATACGTAAGTTTTCATATTGCTTTCTCTCCGAGAGGCTAGTGTGGCTGTTGACACATCATGACCTCTAGCTGATCTTCGAAGCTATACAATGAGTGTATCTTAGCGCTCGCACCCTCAGGATGAAAATGCAACACAGAAATTCCGCCACAATTCAATACGTAGGTTTCCGTGGCGGCTTCTCTCCTACAGACTAGTGTGGCTGCTGTCACAGCATGTAGCACCACCTAATGGTCGTATATCTGAACTCCGATGCAATACAACGAGTGAAACTTAGCGTTCGCAAACTCAGGATTAAGATGCAACACATAAATTGTTTCGCGAATGCATACGTAAGTTTTCATAACGATTTCTCTCCGAGAGGCTAGTGTGGCTGTTGACACAGCATTTAGCACCACCTAAAGGTCGTCTAGCTGATCTTCGAATCCATACAATGAGAGTAATTTATCGTTCGCACTCTCAGGATGAAGATGCCACACAGAAATTCCGTCGCGATTCAATATGTAAGTTTCCATGGCGGCTTCTCTCCGACAGACAAGTGTGGCTGCTGTCACAGGATCTAGCACCACCTAATGGTCGTCTATGTGATCTCCGATGCAATACAACGAGTGTAACCTAGTGTTCGCAAACTCAGGATTAAGATCCAACACATAAATTGCATCCCGAATGCATACGTCAGTTTTCGTTTCGGTTTCTCTCCGAGCGGCTAGTGTGGCTGTTGACACAGCATTTAGCAACACCTGATGGTCGTCTAGCTGATCTTCGAAGCAATACAATGAGTGTAACGTAGCGTTCGCACCCTCAAGATGAAGATGCAACACAGAAATTCCGCCGCGATTCAATACGTAAATTTCCATAGCGGCTTCGCTCAGAGAGACTAGTCTGGCTATTGTTACAGCATGTAGCACCACCAAATGGTCGTATATCTGAACTCCGATGCAATACAACGAGTGTAACTTAGCGTTCGCAAGCTCAGGATTAAGATGCAACACATAAGTTGCGTCGCGAATGCATACGTAAGTTTTCATATTGCTTTCTCTCCGTGAGGCTAGTGTGGCTGTTGGCACATCATGACGTCCAGCTGATCTTCGAAGCAATACAATGAGTGTAACGTAGCGTTCGCACCCTCAGGATAAAGATGCAACACAGAAATTCCGCCGCGATTCAATACGTAAGTTTCTATGGCGGCTTCTCTCCGACAGACTAGTATGGCTATACCACCTAATGGTCGCCTATCTGAACTCCGATGCAATACAACGAGTGTAAACAATCGTTCGCAAACTCAGGATTAAGATCCAACACATAAATTGCGTCGCGAATGCATACGTAAGTTTTCATATCGGTTTCTCTCCGAGAGGCTGGTGTGGCTGTTGACACAGCATTTAGCACCACCTGATGGACGTCTAGCTGATCTTCGACGCAATACAATGAGTGTAACTTAGCGTTCGCACCCTCAGGATGAAGATGCAACACAGAAATTCCGTCGCGATTCAATACGTTAGTTTCCATGGCGGCTTCTCTCCGACAGACTAGTGTGGCTGTTGTCACAGCATGTAGCACCACCAAATGGTCGTATATCTGAACTCCGATGCAATACAACGAGTGTAACTTAGCGTTCGCAAGCTCAGGATTAAGATGCAACACATAAATTGCGTCGCGAATGCATACGTAAGTTTTCATATTGCTTTCTCTCCGTGAGGCTAGTGTGGCTGTTGACACATCATGACGTCCAGCTGATCTTCGAAGCAATACAATGAGTGTAACTTATCGTTCGCACCCTCAGGAAGAAGATGCAACACAGAAATTCCGCCGCGATTCAATACGTAAGTTTCTATGGCGGCTTCTCTCCGACAGACTAGTATGGCTATACCACCTAATGGTCGCCTATCTGAACTCCGATGCAATACAACGAGTGTAAACTATCGTTCGCAAACTCAGGATTAAGATCCAACACATAAATTGCGTCGCGAATGCATACGTAAGTTTTCATATCGGTTTCTTTCCGAGAGGCTAGACTGGCTGTTGACACAGCATTTAGCACCACCTGATGGTCGTCTAGCTGATCTTCGAAGCAATACAATGAGTGTAACTTAGCGTTCGCACCCTCAGGATGAAGACGCAACACAGAAATTCCGTCGCGATTCAATACGTAAGTCTCCAAGGCGGATTCTCTCCGACAAACTAGTGTGGCTGCTGTCACAGCATGTAGCACCACCTAATGGTCGTCTATCTGAACACCGATGCAATACAACGAGTGAAACTTATCGTTCGCATCTCAGGATTAAGATCCAACACGTACATTGCGTCGCGAATGCATACGTAAGTTTTCACATCGGTTTCTCTCCGAGAGTCTAGTGTGGCTGTTGACACAGCATTTAGCACCACCTGATTGTCGTCTAGCTGATCTCCCAAGCAATACAATGAGTGTAACTTAGCGTTCGCACTCTCAGGATGAGGTGCAACACTGAAACTACGCCGCGATTAAATACGTATATTTCCATGGCGGCTTCTCTCCGACAGACAGGTTTGGCTGCTGTCACAGCATGTAGCACCACCTAATGGTCGTCTATCTGAACTCCGATGCAATGCAACGAGTGTAACTTAGCGCTCGCAAACTCAGGATTAAGATGCAACACATAAATTGCGTCGCGAATGCATACGTAAGTTTTCATATTGCTTTCTCTCCGAGAGGCTAGTAAGGCTGTTGACACATCATGACCTCTAGCTGATCTTCGAAGCTATACAATGAGTGTATCTTAGCGCTCGCACCCTCAGGATGAAAATGCAACACAGAAATTCCGCCACAATTCAATACGTAGGTTTCCGTGGCGGCTTCTCTCCTACAGACTAGTGTGGCTGCTGTCACAGCATGTAGCACCACCTAATGGTCGTATATCTGAACTCCGATGCAATACAACTAGTGAAACTTAGCGTTCGCAAACTCAGGATTAAGATGCAACACATAAATTGTTTCGCGAATGCATACGTAAGTTTTCATAACGATTTCACTCCGAGAGGCTAGTGTGGCTGTTGACACAGCATTTAGCACCACCTAAAGGTCGTCTAGCTGATCTTCGAATCCATACAATGAGTGTAATTTATCGTTCGCACTCTCAGGATGAAGATGCCACACAGAAATTCCGTCGCGATTCAATATGTAAGTTTCCATGGCGGCTTCTCTCCGACAGACAAGTGTGGCTGCTGTCACAGGATCTAGCACCACCTAATGGTCGTCTATGTGATCTCCGATGCAATACAACGAGTGTAACCTAGTGTTCGCAAACTCAGGATTAAGATCCAACACATAAATTGCATCCCGAATGCATACGTCAGTTTTCGTTTCGGTTTCTCTCCGAGCGGCTAGTGTGGCTGTTGACACAGCATTTAGCAACACCTGATGGTCGTCTAGCTGATCTTCGAAGCAATACAATGAGTGTAACGTAGCGTTCGCACCCTCAAGATGAAGATGCAACACAGAAATTCCGCCGCGATTCAATACGTAAATTTCCATAGCGGCTTCGCTCAGAGAGACTAGTCTGGCTATTGTTACAGCATGTAGCACCACCTGATGGTCGTATAGATGATATAAGATGCAATACAGTGCTTGAGACGTAGCCTTCACTCCCTCAGGATGAAGATGAAACACAGAAATTCCGACGGGATACAATACGTAAGTTTCCATTGCGGCCTCTCTCCGACAGATTAGTGTGGCTGCTGTCACAGCATGTAGCAGCACCTAATAGTCATCCATCTGAACTCCGATGCAATACAACGAGTGTAACTTAGCGTTCGCAAACTCAGGATTAAAAACCAACACATGAATTGCGTCGCGAAGGCATACGTAAGTTTTCTTATCGGTTTCTCTCCGAGAGTCTAGTGTGGCTGTTGACACAGCATTTAGCACCACCTGATGCTCGTCTAGCTGATCTTCGAAGCAATACAATAAGTGTAACTTAGCGTTCGCACTCTCAGGATGAGGTGCAACACAGAAATTCCGCCGCGATTCAATACGCATATTTCCATGGTTTCTTCTCTCCGACAGACTAGTTTGGCTGCTGTCACAGCATGTAGCACCACCTAATGGTTATCTATCTGAACTCCGATGCAATACAACGAGTGTAACTTAGCGTTCGCAAACTCAGGATTATGATCCAACACATAAATTGCGTCGCGAATGCATACGTAAGTTTTTATAACGATTTCTCTCCGAGAGGCTAGTGTGGCTGTTGACACAGCATTTAGCACCACCTGATGGTCGTCTACCTGATCTTCGAAGCAAAACAATGAGTGTAACTTATCGTTCGCACCCTCAGGATGAAGATGCAACACAGAAATTCCGCCGCGATTTAATACGTAAGTTTACATGGCGGCTTCTCTCCGACAGGCTAGTGTGGCTATACCACCTAATGGTCGTCTATCTGAACTCCGATGCAATACAACGAATGTAAATTAGCGTTCGCAAACTCAGGATTAAGATCCAACACGTAAATAGCGTCGCGAATGAATACGTAACTTTTCATATCTGTTTCTCTCCCAGAGGCTAGTGTGGCTGTTGACACAGCATTTAGCACCACCTGATGCTCGTCTACCTGATCTTCGAACCAGACAATGAGTGTAACTTATCGTTCGCACCCTAAGGATGAAGATGCAACACAGAAATTCCGCCGCGATTCAGTACGTAAGTTTCTATGGCGGCTTCTCTCCGACAGACTAGTGTGGCTATACCACCTAATGGTCACCTATCTGAACTCCGATGCAATACAACGAGTGTAAACTAACGTTCGCAAACTCAGGATTAAGATCCAACACATAAATTGCGTCGCGAATGCATATGTAAGTTTTCATATCGGTTTCTCTCCGAGAGGCTGGTGTGGCTGTTGACACAGCATTTAGCACCACCTGATGGTCGTCTAGCTGATCTTTGAAGCAATACAATGAGTGTAATTTAGCGTCGCACCCTCAGGATGAAGACGCAACACAGAAATTCCGTCGCGATTCAATACGTAAGTCTCCAAGGCGGATTCTCTCCGACAAACTAGTGTGGCTGCTGTCACAGCATGTAGCTCCACCTAATGGTCGTCTATCTGAACACCGATGCAATACAACGAGTGAAACTTATCGTTCGCAAACTCAGGATTAAGATCCAACACGTAAATTGCGTCGCGAATGCATACGTAAGTTTTCATATCGGTTTCTCTCCGAGAGGCTAGTGTGGCTGATCACACAGCATTTAGCACCACGTGATGGTCGTCTAGCTGATCTTCGAAGCAATACAATGAGTGTAACTTAGCGTTCGCACTCTCAGGATGAGGTGCAACACTGAAACTCCGCCGCAATTCAATACGTATATTTCCATGGCGGCTTCTCTCCGACAGACAGGTTTGTCTGCTGTCACAGCATGTAGCACCACCTAATGGTCGTCTATCTGAACTCCGATGCAATACAACGAGTGTAACTTAGCTTTCGCAAACTCAGGATTAAGATCCAACACATAAATTGCGTCGCGAATGCATACGTAAATTTTCATATCGGTTTCTCTCCGAGAGGCTAGTGTGCCTGTTGACACAGCATTTTGCACCACCTGATGGTCGTCTAGCTGATCTTCGAAGCAAAACAATGAGTGTAACTTATCGTTCGCACCCTCAGGATGAAGATGCAACACAGAAATTCCGCCGCGATTTAATACGTAAGTTTCAATGGCGGCTTCTCTCCGACAGGCTAGTGTGGCTATACCACCTAATGGTCGTCTATCTGAACTCTGATGCAATACAACGAGTGTAAATTAGCGTTCGCAAACTCAGGATTAAGATCCAACACATAAATTGCGTCGCGAATGAATACGTAAGTTTTCATATCGGTTTCTCTCCCAGAGGCTAGTGTGGCTGTTGACATAGCATTTAGCACCACCTGATGGTCGTCTAGCTGATCTCCCAAGCAATACAATGAGTGTAACTTAGCGTTCGCACCCTCAGGATTAAGATGCAACACAGAAATTCCGCCGCGGTTCAATACGTAGGTTTCCGTGGCGGCTTCTCTCCGACAGACTAGTGTGGCTGCTGTCACAGCATGTAACACCACCTAATGGTCGTCTATCTGAACTCCGATGCAATACAACGAGTGTAACATAGCGTTCGCAAACTCAGGATTAAGATGCAACACATAAATTGCGTCGCGAATGCATACGTAAGTTTTCGTACCGGTTTCTCTCCGAGCGGCTAGCCTGGCTGTTGACACAGCATTTAGCACCACCTGATGGTCGTCTAGCTGATCTTCGAAGCAAAACAATGAGTGTAACTAATCGTTCGCCATCTCAGGATGAAGATGCAACACAGAAATTCCGCCGCGATTTAATACGTAAGTTTCAGTGGCGCCTTCTCTCCGACAGGCTAGTGTGGCTATACCACCTAATGGCCGTCTATCTGAACTCTGATGCAATACAACGAGTGTAAATTAGCGTTCGCAAACTCAGGATTAAGATGCAACACATAAATTGCGTCGCGAATGAATACGTAAGTTTTCATATCGGTTTCTCTCCCAGAGGCTAGTGTGGCTGTTGACACAGCATTTAGCACCACCTGATGGTCGTCTAGCTGATCTCCCAAGCAATACAATGAGTGTAACTTAGCGTTCGCACCCTCAGGATGAAGATGCAACACAGAAATTCCGCCGCGATTCAAAACGTAGGTTTCCGTGGCGGCTTCTCTCCGACAGACTAGTGTGGCTGCTGTCACAGCATGTAGCACCACCTAAAGGTCGTCCATCTGAACTCCGATGCAATACAACGAGTGTAACTTATCGTTCGCAAACTCAGGATTAAGATCCAGCTCATAAACTGCGTCGCGAATGCATACGTAAGTTTTCATATCGGTTTCTTTCCGAGAGGCTAGAGTGGCTGTTCACACAGCATTTAGCACCACCTGATGGTCGTCTAGCTGATCTACGAAGCAATACAATGAGTGTAACTTAGCGTTCGCATCCTCAGGATGAAGACGCAACACAGAAATTCCGTCGCGATTCAATACGTAAGTCTCCAAGGCGGATTCTCTCCGACAAACTAGTGTGGCTGCTGTCACAGCATGTAGCACCACCTAATGGTCGTCTATCTGAACTTCGATGCAAAGCAACGAGTGTAACTTAGCGTTCGCAAACTCAGGATTAAGATGCAACACATAAATTGCGTCGCGAATGCATACGTTAATTTCATATTGCTTTCTCTCCGAGAGGCTAGTGTGGCTGTTGACACATCATGACGTCTAGCTGATCTTCGAAGCAATACAATGAATGTAACTTAGCGTTCGCACCTTCAGGATGAAAATGCAACACAGAAATTCCGCCGCAATTCAATACGTAGGGTTCCGTGGCGGCTTCTCTCCTACAGACTAGTGTGGCTGCTGTCACAGCATGTAGCACCACCTAATGGTCGTATATCTGAACTCCGATGCAATACAACGAGTGAAACTTAGCGTTCGCAAACTCAGGATTAAGATGCAACACATAAATTGTTTCGCGAATGCATAAGTAAGTTTTCAAATCGGTTTCTTTCCGAGAGGCTAGAGTGGCTGTTCACACAGCATTTAGCACCACCTGATGGTCGTCTAGCTGATCTTCGAAGCAATTCAATGAGTGTAACTTAGCGTTCGCACCCTCAGGATGAAGACGCAACACAGAAATTCCGTCGCGATTCAATACGTAAGTTTTCAAGGCGGATTCTCTCCGACAGACAAGTGTGGCTGGTGTCACAGCATGTAGCACCACCTAATGGTCGTCTATCTGAACACCGATGCAATACAACGAGTAAAACTTATCGTTCGCAAACTCAGGATTAAGTTCCAACACGTAAATTGCGTCGCGAATGCATACGTAAGTTTTCATATCGGTTTCTCTCCGGGAGTCTAGTGTGGCTGTTGACACAGCATTTAGCACCACCTGATGGTCGTCTAGCTGATCTTCGAAGCAATGCAATAAGTGTAACTCAGCGTTCGCTCCCTCAAGATGAAGATGCAACACAGAAATTCCGCTGCGATTCAATACGTAAGTTTCCATGGCGGCTTCTCTTCGACAGAATAGTGTAGCGTTCGCAAACTCAGGATTAAAATCCAACACATAAATTGCGTCGCGAATGAATACTTAAGTTTTAATATCGGTTTCTCTCCGAGAGGCTAGTGTGGCTTTTGACACAGCATTTAGCACCACCTAAAGGTCGTCTAGCTGATCTTCGAAGCCATACAATGAGTGTAATTTATGGTTCGCACCCTCAGAATGAAGATGCAACACAGAAATTCCGCCGCGATTTAATACGTAAGTTTCCATGGCGGCATCTATCCGACAGGCTAGTGTGGCTATACCACCTAATGGTCGTCTGTCTGAACTCTGATGCAATACAACGAGTGTCAATTAGCGTTCGATAACTTAGGATTAAGATCCAACACATAAATTGCGTCGCGAATGAATACGTAAGTTTTCATATCGGTTTCTCTCCCAGAGGCTAGTGTGGCTGTTGACACAGTATTTAGCACCACCTGATGGTCGTCTACCTGATCTCCCAAGCAATACAATGAGTGTAACTTAGCGTTCGCACTCTCAAGATGAGGTGCAACACTGAAACACCTCCGCAATTCAATACGTATATTTCCATGGCGGCTTCTCTCCGACAGACAGGTTTGTCTGCTGTCACAGCATGTAGCACCACCTAATGGTCGTCTATCTGAACTCCGATGCAATGCAACGTGTGTAACTTAGCGTTAGCAAACTCAGGATTAAAATGCAACACATAAATTGCATCGGGAATGCATACGTAAGATTTCATATTGCTTTCTCGCCGAGAGGCTAGTGTGGCTGTTGACACATCATGACGTCTAGCTGATCTTCGAAGCAATACAATGAGTGTAACTTAGCGTTCGCACCCTCAGGATGAAAATGCAACACAGAAAGTCCGCCGCAATTCAATACGTAGGTATCCGTGGCGGCTTCTCTCCTACAGACTAGTGTGGCTGCTGTCACAGCATGTAGCACCACCTAATTGTCGTATATCTGAACTCCGATGCAATACAACGAGTGAAACTTAGCGTTCGCAAACTCAGGATTAAGATCCTACACGTAAATTGCGTCGCGAATGCATACGTAAGTTTTCATATCGGTTTCTCTCCCAGAGGCTAGTGTGGCTGTTGACACAGCATTTAGCACCACCTGATGGTCGTCTAGCTGATCTTCGAAGCAATACAATAAGTGTAACTTAGCGTTCGCACTCTCAGGATGAGGTGCAACACAGAAATTCCGCCGCGATTAAGTACGTATATTTCCATGGCTTCTTCTCTCCGACAGACTAGTTTGGCTGCTGTCACAGCATGTAGCGCCACCTAATGGTCGTCTATCTGAACTCCGATGCAATACAACGAGTGTAACTTAGCGTTCGCAAACTCAGGATTAAGATCCAACACATAAATTGCGTCGCGAATGCATACGTAAGTTTTCATATCGATTTCTCTCCGAGTGGCTAGAGTGGCTGTTGACACAGCATTTAGCACCACCTGATGGTCGTCTAGCTGATCTTCGAAGAAATACAATGAGTGTAACTTAGCGTTCGCACCCTCAGGATGAAGATGCAACACAGAAACTCTGCCGCGATTCAGTAAGTAAGTTTCCATGGCGGCTATTCTCCGACAGACTAGTGTGGCTGCTGTCACAGCATGTAGCACCACCTAATGGTCGTCTATCTGGACTCCGATGCAATACAACGAGTGTAACTTAGCGTTCGCAAACTCAGGATTAAGATCCAACACATAAATTGCGTCGCGAATGCATACGTAAGTTTTCGTATCGGTTTCTCTCCGAGTGGCTAGTGTGGCTGTTGACACAGCATTTAGCACCACCTGATGGTCGTCTAGCTGATCTTCGAAGCAATACAATGAGTGTAACTTAGCGTTCGCGCCTTCAAGATGAAGATGCAACACAGAAATTCCACTGCGATTCAATACGTAAGTTTCCATGGCGGCTTCTCTTCGACAGAATAGTGTAGCGTTCGCAAACTCAGGATTAAAATCCAACACATAAATTGCGTTGCGAATGAATACTTAAGTTTTAATATCGGTTTCTCTCCGAGAGGCTAGTGTGGCTGTTGACACAGCATTTAGCACCACCTGATGGTCGTCTAGCTGATCTTCGAAGCAATACTATGAGTGTAACTTAGCGTTCGCACCCTCAGGATGAAGATGCAAAACAGAAATTCCGCCGCGATTCAATACGTAAGTTTCCATGGCGACTTCACTCCGACAGACTAGTGTGGCTGCTGTCACAGCATGTAGCACCACCTAATGGTGTCTATCTGAACTCCGATGCAATACAACCAGTGTAACTTAGCGTTCGCATACTCAGGATTAAGATCCAACACATAAATTGCGTCTCGATTGCATACGTAAGTTTTCGTATGGGTTTCTCTCCGAGTGGCTAGAGTGGCTGATGACACAGCATTTAGCACCACCTGATGGTCGTCTAGCTGATCTTCGAAGAAATACAATGAGTGTAACTTAGCGTTCGCACCCTCAGGGTGAAGATGCAACACAGAAACTCTGCCGCGATTCAGTACGTAAGTTTCCATGGCGGCTTTTCTCCGACAGACTAGTGTGGCTGCTGTCACAGCATGTAGCACCACCTAAAGGTCGTCTATCTGGACTCCGATGCAATACAACGAGTGTAACTTAGCGTTCGCAAACTCAGGATTAAGATGCACCACATAAATTGCGTCGCGAATGCATACGTAAATTTCATATTGCTTTCTCTCCGAGAGGCTAGTGTGGCTGTTGACACATCGTGACGTCTAGCTAATCTTCGAAGCAATACAATGAGTGTAATTTAGCGTTCGCACTCTCAGGATGAAAATGCAACACAGAAATTCCGCCGCAATTAAATACCTAGGTTACCGTGGCGGCTTCTCTCCTACAGACTAGTGTGGCTGCTGTCACAGCATGTAGCACCACCTAATGGTCGTATATCTGAACTCCGATGCAATACAACGAGTGAAACTTAGCGTTCGCAAACTCAGGATTAAGATGCAACACATAAATTGTTTCGCGAATGCATACGTAAATTTTCATATCGGTTTGTTTCCGAGAGGCTAGAGTAGCTGTTCACACAGCATTTAGCACCACCTGATGGTCGTCTAGCTGAACGTCGAAGCAATACAATAAGTGTAACTTAGTGTTCGCACTCTCAGGATGAGGTGCAACACAGAAATTCCGCCGCGGTTCAATACGTATATTTCCATGGCTTCTTCTCTCCGATAGACTAGTTTGGCTGCTGTCACAGCATGTAGCACCACCTAATGGTCGTCTATCTGAACTCCGATGCAATACAACGAGTGTAACTTAGCGTTCGCAAACTCAGGATTAAGATCCAACACATAAACTGCGTCGCGAATGCATACGTAAGTTTTCATATCGATTGCTCTCCGAGAGGCTAGTGTGGCTGTTGACACAGCATTTAGCACCACCTGATGGTCGTCTAGCTGATCTTCGAAGCAATACAATGAGTGTAACTTAGCGTTCGCGCCCTCAAGATGAAGATGCAACACAGAAATTCCGCTGCGATTCAATACGTAAGTTTCCATGGCGGCTTCTCTTCGACAGAATAGGGTAGCGTTCGCAAACTCAGGATTATAATCCAACACATAAATTGCGTTTCGAATGAATACTTAAGTTTTAATATCGGTTTCTCTCCGAGAGGCTAGTGTGGCTTTTGACACAGCATTTAGCACCACCTAAAGGTCGTCTAGCTGATCTTCGAAGCCATACAATGAGTGTAACTTAGCGTTCGCGCCCTCAAGATGAAGATGCAACACAGAAATCCCGCCTCGATTCAATACGTAAGTTTCCATAGTGGCTTCTCTCCGACAGACTAGTGTAGCTGCACCACCTAATGGTCGTCTATCAGAACTCCGATGCAATAGAATGAGTGTAAATTAATGTTCGCAAACTCAGGATTAAGATCCAACACATAAATTGCGTCGCGAATGCATACGTAAGTTTTCATATCGGTTTTTCTACCAAAGGATGGGGTGGCTGTTGACACAGCATTTAGCACCACCTGACGGACGTCTAGCTGATCTTCGAAGCCATACAATGAGTGTAACTTAGCGTTCGCACCCTCAGGATGAAGATGCAACACTGAAATTACGCCGTGATTCAGTACGTATATTTCCATGGCGCCTTCTCTCCGACAGACTAGTTTGGCTGCTGTCACAGCATGTAGCACCACCTAATGGTTGTCTATCTGAACTCCGATGCAATACAACGAGTGTAACTTAGCGTTCGCAAACTCAGGATTAAGATCAAACACATAAATTGCGTCGCGAATGCATACGTAAATTTTCATATCGGTTTCCCTCCGAGAGGCTAGTGTTACTGTTGACACAGCATTTAGCACCACCTGATGGTCGTCTAGCTGATCTTCGAAGCAATACAATTAGTGTAACTTAGCGTTCGTACCCTCAGGATGAAGATGCAACACTGAAATTCCGCCGCGATTCAATACGTAAGTTTCCATGGCGGCTTCACTCCGACAGACTAGTGTGGCTGCTGTCACAGCATGTAGCACCACCTAATGGTCGTGTATCTGAACTCCGATGCAATGCAACGAGTGTAACTTAGCGTTCGCAAACTCAGGATTAAGATGCAACACATAAATTGCGTCGCAAATGCATACGTTAATTTCATATTGCTTTCTCTCCGAGAGGCTAGTGTGGCTGTTGACACATCATGACGTCTAGCTGATCTTCGAAGCAATACAATGAATGTAACTTAGCGTTCGCACCCGCAGGATGAAGATGCAACACAGAAATACCGTCGCGATTCAATACGTAAGTTTCCAATTCGGATTCTCTCCGACAGACTAGTGTTGCTGCTGTCACTGCATGTAGCACCATCTAATGGTCGTATATCTGAACTCCGATGCAATAGAACGAGTGAAACTTAAAGTTCGCAAAATCAGGATTAAGCTCCAACACATAAATTGCGTCGCGAATGCATACGTAAGTTTTCATAACGGTTTCTCTCCGAGAGGCTAGTGTGGCTGTCGACACAGCATTTAGCACCACCTGATGAACGTCTAGCAGATCTTCGAAGCAATACAATGGTTGTAACTTAGCGTTCGCACCGTCAGGATGAAAATGCAACACAGAAATACCGCCGCGATTCAATACATAAATTCCCATGGTGGCTTCTCTCCGACAGAGTAGTGTGGCTGCTAGACCTAATGGTCGTCTATCTGAACTCCGATGCAATACAACAAGTGTAACTTAGCGTTCGTAAACTCAGGATTAAGATGCAACACATAAATTGCGTCGCGAATGCTTACGTAAGTTTTCATAACGGTTTCTCTCCGAGAGGCTAGTGTGGCTGTCGACACAGCATTTAGCACCACCTGATGAACGTCTAGCTGATCTTCGAAGCAATACAATGGGTGTAACTTAGCGTTCGCACCCTCAGGATGAAGATGCAACACAGAAATTCCGCCGCGATTCAATACGTAAGTTTCCATGGCGTCTTCTCACCGACAGACTAGTGTCGCTGCTGTCACAGCATGTAGCACCACCTAATGGTCGTCCATCTGAACTCCGTTGCTATACAACGAGTGTAACTTAGAGTTCGCAAACTCTAGGTTTAAGAACCAACACAGAAATTCCGCCGCGAATCAATACGTAAGTTTCCATGGCGGCTTCTCTTCGACAGACTAGTCTGGCTGCTGTCACAGCATGTAGCACCACCTAAAATTCGTCCATCTGAACTCCGATGCAGTACAACGAGTGTAACTTAGGTTTCGCAAACACAGGATGAAGATCCAACACATAAATTGAGTCACGAATGCATACGTAAGTTTTCATATCGGTTTCTCTCCGAGAGGCTAGTGTGGTTGTTGACAGGATTTAGCACCACCTGATGATAGTCTAGCTGATTTTCGAGCAATACAATGAGTGTAACTTAGCGTTCGCACCCTCAGGATGAAGATGCAACACAGAAATTCCGATGCGATTCAATAGGTAAGATTCCATGGCGGCTTCTCTCCGACAGACTAGTGTGGCTGCTGTCACAGCAAGTAGCACCACCTAATGGTCGTCCATATGAACTCCGATGCTATACAACGAGTGTAACTTAGCGTTCGCAAACTCAGGATTAAGATCCAACACATAAATTGAGTCGCGAATGCATACGTTAGTTTTGATATCGGTTTCTCTTCGGGAGGCTAGTGTGGCTGTTGACACAGCATTTAGCACCACCTGATGATCGTCTAGCTGATCTTCGAAGCAAAACAATGAGTGTAACTTAGCGTTCGCACACTCAGGATGAAGATGCAACACAGAAATTCCGCCGCGATTCAACACGTAAGTTTCCACGCCGGCTTCTCTCCGACAGACTAGTGTGGCTGCACCAGCTAATGGTCGTCTATCTGAACTCCGATGCAAGACAAGGAGTGTAAATTAGCGTTCGCAAACTCATTATTAAGATCCAACACATAAATTGCGTCGCGAATGCAAATGTAAGTTTTCATATCGGTTTCTCTCCGAGAGGCCAGTGTGGTTGTTGACAGGATTTAGCACCACCTGATGATAGTCTAGCTGATTTTCGAGCAATACAATGAGTGTAACTTAGCGTTCGCACCCTCAGGATGAAGATGCAACACAGAAATTCCGATGCGATTCAATAAGTAAGATTCCATGGCGGCTTCTCTCCGACAGACTAGTGTGGCTGCTGTCACAGCATGTAGCACCACCTAATGGTCATCCATATGAACTCCGATGCTATACAACGAGTGTAACTTAGCGTTCGCAAACTCAGGATTAAGATCCAACACATAAATTGGGTCGCGAATGCATTTGTAAGTTTTCATATCGGTTTCTCTCCGAGATACTAGTGTGGCTGTTGACTTAGCATTTGGCACCTTCTTATGGACGTGTAGCTGATGTTCGAAGCAATACAATGAGTGTAACTTAGCGTTCGCACCCTCAGGATGAAGACGCAACACAGAAATTCCGCCGAGATTCAATACGTAAGTTTCCATGGCGGCTTCGCTCGGGGAGACTAGTCTGGCTATTGTTACATTATGTAGCACCACCTGATGGTCGACTAGCTGATATAAGATGCAATACAGTGCTTGAAACGTAGCCTACACACCCTCAGGATGAAGATGCAACACAGAAACTCTGCCGCGATTCAATACGTAAGTTTCCATGCCGGTTTCTCTTCGACAGACTAGTGTTCCCGCTGTCACAACATGTAGTACCACCTAATAGTCGTCCATCTGAACTCTGATGCAATACAACGAGTGTAACTTAGCGTTCAAAAACTCAGGATTAAGATCCAACACATAAATTGAGTCGGGAATGCATACGTAAGTTTTCATATCGGTTTCTCTCCGAAAGGCTAGTGTGGCAGTTGACACAGCATTTAGCACCACCTGATTCTCGTCTAGCTGATCTTCGAAGCAAAACAATGAGTGTAACTTAGCGTTCGCACCCTCAGGATGAAGATGCAACACAGAAATTCCGCCGCGATTCAATACGTAAGTTTCCATGGCGGCTTCTCTCCGACAGACTAGTGTGGCTGCACCACCTAATGGTCGTCTATCTGAACTCCGATGCAATACAAGGGGTGTAAATTTGCGTTCGCAAACTCAGGATTAAGATCAAACACACAAATAGCGTCGCGAATGCATACGTTAGTTTTCATATCGGTTTCTCTTCGGGAGGCTAGTGTGGCTGTTGACACAGCATTTAGCACCACCTGATGATCGTCTAGCTGATCTTCGAAGCAAAACAGTGAGTGTAACTTAGCGTTCGCACACTCAGGATGAAGATGCAACACAGAAATTCCGCCGCGATTCAACACGTAAGTTTCCACGCCGGCTTCTCTCCGACAGACTAGTGTGGCTGCACCAGCTAATGGTCGTCTATCTGAACTCCGATGCAAGACAAGGAGTGTAAATTAGCGTTCGCAAACTCAGGATTAAGATCCAACACATAAATTGCGTCGCGAATGCAAATGTAAGTTTTCATATCGGTTTCTCTCCGAGAGGCCAGTGTGGCTGTTGACACAGCATTTAGCACCACCTGTTTTACGTCTAGCTGATCTTCGAAGCAATACAATGAATTTAACTTAGCGTTCGCACCCTCAGGATGAAGATGCAACACAGAAATTCCGCCGCGATTCAATACGTAAGTTTCCATGGCGGCTTCCTTCCGACAGACTAGTGTTGCTGCTGTCACAGCATGTAGCACCACCTAATGGTCGCCAATCTGAACTCCGATGCAATACAACGAGTGTAACTTAGCGTTCGCAATCTCAGGATTAAGATCCAAGACGTAAATTGCGTCGCGAATGCATACGTAAGTTTTCATATCGGTTTCTCTCCGAGAGGCTAGTGTGGCTGTTGACACAGCATTTAGCACCACCTGATGATCGTCTAGCTGATTTTGGAGCAATACAATGAGTGTAACATAGCGTTCGCACCCTCAGGATGAAGATGCAACACGGAAACTCTGCCGCGATTCAATACGTAAGTTTCCATAGCGGCTTCGCTCAGAGAGACTAGTCTGGCTATTGTTACAGCACGTAGCACCACCTGATTTTCGTCTAGCTGATATAAGATGCAATACAGGCTTGAAACTTAGCCTACACACCCTCAGGATGAAGATGCAACACAGAAATTCCGCCGCGATTCAATACGTAAGTTTCCATGGCGGCTTCTCTCCGACAGACTAGTGTGGCTGCACCACCTAATGGTCGTCTATCTGAACTCCGATGCAATTCAACGAGTGTAACTTAGCGTTCGCAAACTCTGAAATAAGATACAACACCTAAATTGCGTCGCGAATGCATACGTAAGTTTTCATATCGGTCTCTCTCCGAGAGGCTGTTGTGGCAGTTGACACAGCATTTAGCACCACCTGATGGTCGTCTAGCTGATCTTCGAAGCAAAACAATGAGTGTAACTTAGCGTTCGCACACTCAGGATGAAGATGCAACACAGAAATTCCGCCGCGATTCAATACGTAAGTTTCCACGCCGGCTTCTCTGCGACAGTCTAGTGTGGCTGCACCAGCTAATGGTCGTCTATCTGAACTCCGATGCAATACAAGGAGTGTAAATTAGCGTTCGCAAACTCAGGATTAAGATCCAACACATAAATTGCGTCGCGAATGCAAATGTAAGTTTTCATATCGGTTTCTCTCCGAGAGGCTAGTATGGCTGTTGACACAGCATTTAGCACCACCTGATGATCGTCTAGCTGATTTTGAAGCAATACAATGAGTGTAACTTAGCGTTCGCACCCTCAGGATGAAGATGCAACACGGAAACTCTGCCGCGATTCAATACGTAAGTTTCCATAGCGGCTTCGCTCGGAGAGACTAGTCTAGCTATTGTTACAGCATGTAGCACCACCTGAGGGTCGTCTAGCTGATATAAGATGCAATACAGTGCTTGAAACTTAGCCTACACACCCTCAGGATGAAGATGCAACACAGAAACTCCGCCGCGATTCAATACGTAAGTTTCCATGCCGGCTTCTCTTCGACAGACTAGTGTTCCTGCTGTCACAGCATGTAGCACCATCTAATAGTCGTCCATCAGAACTCCGATGCAATACAACGAGTGTAACTTAGCGTTCGAAAACTCCGGATTAAGATCCAAGACATAAATTGCGTCGCGAATGCATACGTAAGTTTTCATATCGGTTTCTCTCCGAGAGGCTAGTGTGGCTGTTGACACAGCATTTAGCACCACCTGATGGTCGTCTAGCTGATCTTCGAAGCAATACAATGAGTGTAACGTAGCGTTTGCACCCTCAGGATGAATATGCAACACAGAAATTCCGATGCGATTCTATACTTAAGTTTCCATGGCGGCTTCTCTCCGACAGACTAGTGTGGCTGCTGTCACAGCTTGTAGCACCACCTAATGGTCGTCCATCTGAGCTCCGATGCAATACAACGATTGTAGATTAGCGTTCTCAAACTCAGGATTAAGATTCAACACATAAATTGCGTCGCGAATGCATTTGTAAGTTTTCATATCGGTTTCTCTCCGAGAGGCTAGTGTGGCTGTTGACTTAGCATTTTGCACCACCTGATGGACGTGTAGCTGATCTTAGAAGCAATACAATGAGTGTAACTTAGCGTTCACACCTTCAGGATAAAGATGCAACACAGAAATTCCGCCGTGATTCAATACGTAAGTTTCCATGGCGGCTTCTCTCCGACAGACTAGTGTGGCTGCACCACCTAATGGTCGTCTATCTGAACTCCGATGCAATACAAGGGGTGTAAATTTGCGTTCGCAAACTCAGGATTAAGATCAAACACACAAATAGCGTCGCGAATGCATACGTTAGTTTTCATATCGGTTTCTCTTCGGGAGGCTAGTGTGGCTGTTGACACAGCATTTAGCACCACCTGATGATCGTCTAGCTGATCTTCGAAGCAAAACAATGAGTGTAACTTAGCGTTCGCACACTCAGGATGAAGATGCAACACAGAAATTCCGCTGCGATTCAACACGTAAGTTTCCACGCCGGCTTCTCTCCGACAGACTAGTGTGGCTGCACCAGCTAATGGTCGTCTATCTGAACTCCGATGCAAGACAAGGAGTGTAAATTAGCGTTCGCAAACTCAGGATTAAGATCCAACACATAAATTGCGTCGCGAATGCAAATGTAAGTTTTCATATCGGTTTCTCTCCGAGAGGCTAGTGTGGCTGTTGACACAGCATTTAGCACCACCTGTTTTACGTCTAGCTGATCTTCGAAGCAATACAATGAATGTAACTTAGCGTTCGCACCCTCAGGATGAAGATGCAACACAGAAATTCCGCCGCGATTCAATACGTAAGTTTCCATGGCGGCTTCCTTCCGACAGACTAGTGTTGCTGCTGTCACAGCATGTAGCACCACCTAATGGTCGCCAATCTGAACTCCGATGCAATACAACGAGTGTAACTTAGCGTTCGCAATCTCAGGATTAAGATCCAAGACGTAAATTGCGTCGCGAATGCATACGTAAGTTTTCATATCGGTTTCTCTCCGAGAGGCTAGTGTGGCTGTTGACACAGCATTTAGCACCACCTGATGATCGTCTAGCTGATTTTGGAGCAATACAATGAGTGTAACATAGCGTTCGCACCCTCAGGATGAAGATGCAACACGGAAACTCTGCCGCGATTCAATACGTAAGTTTCCATAGCGGCTTCGCTCAGAGAGACTAGTCTGGCTATTGTTACAGCACGTAGAACCACCTGATTTTCGTCTAGCTGATATAAGATGCAATACAGGCTTGAAACTTAGCCTACACACCCTCAGGATGAAGATGCAACACAGAAATTCCGCCGCGATTCAATACGTAAGTTTCCATGGCGGCTTCTCTCCGACAGACTAGTGTGGCTGCACCACCTAATGGTCGTCTATCTGAACTCCGATGCAATACAAGGGGTGTAAATTTGCGTTCGCAAACTCAGGATTAAGATCAAACACACGAATAGCGTCGCGAATGCATACGTTAGTTTTCATATCGGTTTCTCTTCGGGAGGCTAGTGTGGCTGTTGACACAGCATTTAGCACCACCTGATGATCGTCTAGCTGATTTCGAGCAATACAATGAGTGTAACATAGCGTTCGCACCCTCAGGATGAAGATGCAAAACAGAAACTCTGCCGCGATTTAATACGTAAATTTCCATGGCGGCTTCTCTCAGACAGACTAGCGTGGCTGCTGTCACAGCATGTAGCACCACCTAATGGTCGTCTATCTGAACTCCGATGCAATTCAACGAGTGTAACTTAGCGTTCGCAAACTCTGAAATAAGATACAACACCTAAATTGCGTCGCGAATGCATACGTAAGTTTTCATATCGGTCTCTCTCCGAGAGGCTGTTGTGGCAGTTGACACAGCATTTAGCACCACCTGATGGTCGTCTAGCTGATCTTCGAAGCAAAACAATGAGTGTAACTTAGCGTTCGCACACTCAGGATGAAGATGCAACACAGAAATTCCGCCGCGATTCAATACGTAAGTTTCCACGCCGGCTTCTCTCCGACAGACTAGTGTGGCTGCACCAGCTAATGGTCGTCTATCTGAACTCCGATGCAATACAAGGAGTGTAAATTAGCGTTCGCAAACTCAGGATTAAGATCCAACACATAAATTGCGTCGCGAATGCAAATGTAAGTTTTCATATCGGTTTCTCTCCGAGAGGCTAGTATGGCTGTTGACACAGCATTTAGCACCACCTGATGATCGTCTAGCTGATTTTGAAGCAATACAATGAGTGTAACTTAGCGTTCGCACCCTCAGGATGAAGATGCAACACGGAAACTCTGCCGCGATTCAATACGTAAGTTTCCATGGCGGCTTCTCTCCGACAGACTAGTGTGGCTGCTGTCACAGCATGTAGCACCACCTAATGGTCGCCAATCTGAACTCCGATGCAATACAACGAGTGTAACTTAGCGTTCGCAATCTCAGGATTAAGATCCAAGACGTAAATTGCGTCGCGAATGCATACGTAAGTTTTTTATATCGGTTTCTCTCCGAGAGGCTAGTGTGGCTGTTGACACAGCATTTAGCACCACCTGATGATCGTCTAGCTCATTTTGAAGCAATACAATGAGTGTAACTTAGCGTTCGCACCCTCAGGATGAAGATGCAACACGGAAACTCTGCCGCGATTCAATACGTAAGTTTCCATAGCGGCTTCGCTCGGAGAGACTAGTCTGGCTATTGTTACAGCATGTAGCACCACCTGAGGGTCGTCTAGCTGATATAAGATGCAATACAGTGCTTGAAACTTAGCCTACACACCCTCAGGATGAAGATGCAACACAGAAACTCCGCCGCGATTCAATACGTAAGTTTCCATGCCGGCTTCTCTTCGACAGGCTAGTGTTCCTGCTGTCACAGCATGTAGCACCACCTAATAGTCGTCCATCTGAACTACGATGCAATACAACGAGTGTAACTTAGCGTTCGAAAACTCCGGATTAAGATCCAAGACATAAATTGCGTCGCGAATGCATACGTAAGTTTTCATATCGGTTTCTCTCCGAGAGGCTAGTGTGGCTGTTGACACAGCATTTAGCACCACCTGATGGTCGTCTAGCTGATCTTCGAAGCAAAACAATGAGTGTATCTTATCGTTCGCACCCTCAGGATAAAGATGCAACACAGAAATTCCGCCGCGATTCAATACGTAAGTTTCGATGGGTTCTTCTCTCCGACAGTGGCTATACCACTTAATGGTCGTCTATCTGAACTCCGATGCAATACAACGAGTGTAAATTAACGTTCACAAACTCAGGATTAAGATCCAACACATAAATTGCGTCGCGAATGCATATGTAAGTTTACAAATCGGTTTTTCTCCGAGAGGCTGGTGTGGCTGTTGACACAGCATTTAGCACCACCTGATGGACGTCTAGCTGATCATCGAAGCAATACAATGAGTGTAACTTAGCGTTCGTACCCTCAGGATGAAGATGCAACACAGAAATTCCGCCGCGATTCAATACGTAAGTTTACATGGCGTCATCTCTCCGAGAGAACAGTGTGGCTGCTGTCACAGCATGTAGCACCTCCTAATGGTCGTCTATCTGAACTCCGATGCAATACAACGAGTGTAGCTTAGCGTTCGCAAACTCAGGATTAAGATCCAACACATAAATTGCGTTGCGAATGCATTTGTAAGTTTTCATATAGGTTTCTCTCCGAGAGGCTAGTTTGGCTGTTGACACAGCATTTAGCATCACCTGATGGTCGTCTAGCTGATCTTCGAAGAAATACAATGAGTGTAACTTAGCGTTCGCACACTCAGTATGATGATGCCACACAGAAATTCCGTCGCGATTCAATACGTAAGTTTCCATGGCGGCTTCTCTCCTACAGACAAGTGTGGCTGCTGTCACAGCATGTAGACCCACCTAATGGTCGTCTATCTAAACTCCGATGCAATACAACGTGTGTAACTTAGCGTTAGCCAACTCAGGATTAAGATCCAACACATAAATTGCGTCGCGAATGCAAATGTAAGTTTTAATATCGGTTTCTCTGCGAGAGGCTAGAGTGGCTCTTCACACAGCATTTAGCACCACCTGATGGTCGTCTAGCTGATCTTCGAAGCAGTACATTGAGTGTAACTTAGCGTTCGCACCCTCAGGATGAATATGCAACACAGAAATTCCGCCGCGATTCAATACGTAAGTTTCCATAGCGGCTTCGCTCGGAGAGACTAGTCTGGCTATTGTTACAGCACGTAGCACCACCTGATTTTCGTCTAGCTGATATAAGATGCTTTACAGGCTTGAAACTTAGCCTACACACCCTCAGGATGAACATGCAACACAGAAACTCCGCCGCGATCCAATACGTAAGTTTCCATGGCGGCTTCTCTTCGACAGACTAGTGTGGCTGCTGTCACAGCATGTAGCACCACCTAATAGTCGTCCATCTGAACTCCGATGCAATACAACGAGTGTAACTTAGCGTTCGAAAACTCCGGATTAAGATCCAAGACATAAATTGCGTCGCGAATGCATACGTAAGTTTTCATATCGGTTTCTCTCCGAGAGGCTAGTGTGGCTGTTGACACAGCATTTAGCATCACCTGATGGTCGTCTAGCTGATCTTCGAAGAAATACAATGAGTGTAACTTAGCGTTCGCACACTCAGTATGATGATGCCACACAGAAATTCCGTCGCGATTCAATACGTAAGTTTCCATGGCGGCTTCTCTCCTACAGACAAGTGTGGCTGCTGTCACAGCATGTAGACCCACCTAATGGTCGTCTATCTAAACTCCGATGCAATACAACGTGTGTAACTTAGCGTTAGCCAACTCAGGATTAAGATCCAACACATAAATTGCGTCGCGAATGCAAATGTAAGTTTTAATATCGGTTTCTCTGCGAGAGGCTAGAGTGGCTCTTCACACAGCATTTAGCACCACCTGATGGTCGTCTAGCTGATCTTCGAAGCAGTACATTGAGTGTAACTTAGCGTTCGCACCCTCAGGATGAATATGCAACACAGAAATTCCGCCGCGATTCAATACGTAAGTTTCCATAGCGGCTTCGCTCGGAGAGACTAGTCTGGCTATTGTTACAGCACGTAGCACCACCTGATTTTCGTCTAGCTGATATAAGATGCTTTACAGGCTTGAAACTTAGCCTACACACCCTCAGGATGAACATGCAACACAGAAACTCCGCCGCGATCCAATACGTAAGTTTCCATGGCGGCTTCTCTTCGACAGACTAGTGTGGCTGCTGTCACAGCATGTAGCACCACCTAATAGTCGTCCATCTGAACTCCGATGCAATACAACGAGTGTAACTTAGCGTTCGCTAACTCAGGATTAAGATCCAACACATGAATTGTGTCGCGAATGCATACGTAAGTTTTCGTATCGGTTTCTCTCCGAGAGGCTGGTGTGGCAGTTGACACAGCATTTAGCACCACCTGATGGTCGTCTAGCTGATCTTCGAAGCAAAACAATGAGTGTAACTTAGCGTTCGTACCCTCAGGATGAAGATGCAACACAGAAATTCCGCCGCGATTCAATACGTAAGTTTCCACGGCGGCTTCTCTCCGATAGACTAGTGTGGCTGCAACAGCTAATGGTCGTCTATCTGAACTCCGATGCAATACAAGGAGTGTAAGTTAGCGTTCGCAAACTCAGGATTAAGACCCAACACATAAATTGCGTCGCGAATGCATACGTAAGTTTTCATATCGGTTTCCCTCCGAGAGGCTAGTGTGGCTGTTGACACAGCATTTAGAACCACCTGATGGTCGTCTAGCTGATCTTGGAAGCAATATAATGAGTGTACCTTAGCGTTCGCACCCTCAGGAAGAAGATGCAACACAGAAATTCAGCCGCGATTCAATATGTAAGTTTCCATAGCGGCTTCGCTCGGAGAGACTAGTCTGGCTATTGTTACAGCATGCAGCACCACCTGATGGTCGTCTAGCTGATATAAGATGCAATATAGTGCTTGAAACTTAGCCTTCACACCCGTAGGAAGATGATGCAACACAGAAATTCCGCCGCGATTCAATACGTAAGTTTCCATGGCGGCTTCTCTTCGACAGACTAGTGTGGCTGCTGTCACAGCATGTAGCACCATCTAATAGTCGTCCATCAGAACTCCGATGCAATACAACGAGTGTAACTTAGCGTTCGAAAACTCCGGATTAAGATCCAAGACATAAATTGCGTCGCGAATGCATACGTAAGTTTTCATATCGGTTTCTCTCCGAGAGGCTAGTGTGGCTGTTGACACAGCATTTAGCACCACCTGATGGTCGTCTAGCTGATCTTCGAAGCAAAACAATGAGTGTATCTTATCGTTCGCACCCTCAGGATAAAGATGCAACACAGAAATTCCGCCGCGATTCAATACGTAAGTTTCGATGGGTTCTTCTCTCCGACAGTGGCTATACCACTTAATGGTCGTCTATCTGAACTCCGATGCAATACAACGAGTGTAAATTAGCGTTCACAAACTCAGGATTAAGATCCAACACATAAATTGCGTCGCGAATGCATATGTAAGTTTACAAATCGGTTTTTCTCCGAGAGGCTGGTGTGGCTGTTGACACAGCATTTAGCACCACCTGATGGACGTCTAGCTGATCATCGAAGCAATACAATGAGTGTAACTTAGCGTTCGTACCCTCAGGATGAAGATGCAACACAGAAATTCCGCCGCGATTCAATACGTAAGTTTACATGGCGTCATCTCTCCGAGAGAACAGTGTGGCTGCTGTCACAGCATGTAGCACCTCCTAATGGTCGTCTATCTGAACTCCGATGCAATACAACGAGTGTAGCTTAGCGTTCGCAAACTCAGGATTAAGATCCAACACATAAATTGCGTCGCGATGAATACAAAAGTTTTAATATCGGTTTGTTTCCGAGAGGCTAGAGTGGCTGTTCACACAGCATTTAGCACCACCTGATGGTCGTCTAGCTGACCTTCGAAGCAATACAATTAGTGTAACTTAGCGTTCGCACCCTCAGGATGAAGATGCAACACAGAAATTCCAACGCGATTCAATACGTAGGTTTCTGTGGCGGCTTCTCTCCCACAGACTAGTGTGGCTGCTGTCACAGCATGAAGCACCACCTAATGGTCGTATATCTGAACTCTGATGCAATACAACGTGTAACTTAGCGTTCGCAAACTCAGGATTAAGATCAAACACATAAATTGCGTCGCGAATGCATACGTAAGTTGTCAGATCGGTTACTCTCCGAGAGGCTATTGTGGCTGTTGACACAGAATTTAGCACCACCTGATGGTCGTCTAGCTGATCTTCGAAGCAATAAAATGAGTGTAACATAGCGTTCGCACCCTCAGGATGAAGATGCAAAACAGAAATTCCGCCGCGATTCAATACGTATGTTTCCATGGTGGCTTCTCTCCGACAGACTAGTGTGGCTCCTGTCACAGCATGTAGCACCACCTAATGGTCGTCTATCTAAACTCCGATGCAATACAACGAGTGTAACTTAGCGTTCGCAAACTCAGGATTAAGATCCAACACATAAATTGCGTCACGAATGCATACGTAAGTTTTCATATCGGTTTCTCTCCGAGAGGCTAGTGTGGCTGTAGACACAGCATTTAGCACCACCTGATGGTCGTCTAGCTGATCTTCGAAGCAATACAATGACTGTAACTTAGCGTTTGCACCCACAGGATGAAGATGCAACACTGAAATTCCGCCGCGATTCAATACGTAAGTTTCCATGGCGGCTTCTCTCCGACAGACTAGTGTGGCTGCTGTCACAGCATGTAGCTGTCTATCTGACTCCGATGCAATACAACGAGTGTAACTTAGAGTTCGCAAACTCAGGTTTAAGATCCAACACAGAAATTGCGTCGCGAATGAATACGTAAGTTTTAATATCGGTTTCTCTCCGAGAGGCTAGAGTGGCTGTTAACACAGCATTTAGCACCACCTGATGGTCGTCTAGCTGATCTTCGAAGCAATACAATGAGTGTAACTTAGCGTTCGCACCCTCAGGATGAAGATGCAACACAAAAATTCAGCCGCGATTCAATACGTAAGTTTCCATGGCGGCTTCTCACCGACAGACTAGTGTGGCTGCTGTCACAGCATGTAGCACCTCCTAATGGTCGTCTATCTGAATTCCGATGCAATACAACGAGTGTAGCTTAGCGTTCGCAAACTCAGGATTAAGATCTGACACATAAATTGCGTCGCGAATGCACACGTAAGTTTTCATATCGGTTTCTCTCCGAGAGGCTAGTGTGGCTGTTGATACAGCATTTAGCACCACCTGATGGTCGTCTAGCTGATTTTCGAAGCAATACAATGAGTGTAACTTAGCGTTCGCACCCTCAGGATGAAGATGCAACACAGAAATTCCAACGCGATTCAATACGTAGGTTTCCGTGGCGGCTTCTCTCCCACAGACTAGTGTGGCTGCTGTCACAGCATGAAGCACCACCTAATGGTCGTATATCTGAACTCTGATGCAATACAACGAGTGTAACTTAGCGTTCGCAAACTCAGGATTATGATCCAACACATAAATTGCGTCGCGAATGCATACGTAAGTTTTCAGATCGGTTACTCTCCGAGAGGCTATTGTGGCTGTTGACACAGAATTTAGCACCACCTGATGGTCGTCTAGCAGATCTTCGAAGCAATAAAATGAGTGTAACTTAGCGTTCGCACCCTCAGGATGAAGATGCAAAACAGAAATTCCGCCGCAATTCAATACGTAAGTTTCCGTGGTGGCTTCTCTCCGACAGACTAGTGTGGCTCCTGTCACAGCATGTAGCACCACCTAATGGTCGTCTATCTAAACTCCGATGCAATACAACGAGTGTAACTTAGCGTTCGCAAACTCAGGATTAAGATCTAACACATAAATTGCGTCGCGAATGCACACGTAAGTTTTCATATCGGTTTCTCTCCGAGAGGCTAGTGTGGCTGTTGATACAGCATTTAGCACCACCTGATGGTCGTCTAGCTGATTTTCGAAGCAATACAATGAGTGTAACTTAGCGTTCGCACCCTCAGGATGAAGATGCAACACAGAAATTCCAACGCGATTCAATACGTAGGTTTCCGTGGCGGCTTCTCTCCCACAGACTAGTGTGGCTGCTGTCACAGCATGAAGCACCACCTAATGGTCGTCTATCTAAACTCCGATGCAATACAACGAGTGTAACTTAGCGTTCGCAAACTCAGGATAAAGATCCAACACATAAATTGTTTCGCGAATGCATACGTAAGTTTTCTTATCGGTTTTCTCCGAGAGGCTAGTGTGGCTGTTGACACAGAATTTAGCACCACCTGATGGTCGTCTAGCTGATCTTCAAATAAATAAAATGAGTGTAACTTAGCGTTCGCACCCTCAGGATGAAGATGCCACACAGAAATGCCGTCGCGATTCAATACGTAAGTTTCCATGGCGGCTTCTCTCCGACAGACAAGTGTGGCTGCTGTCACAGCATGTAGCACCACGTAATGGTCGTCTATCTGAACTCCGATGCAATAAAACGAGTGTAACTTAGCGTTCGCAAACTCAGGATTAAGATCCAACACATAAATTGCTTCGCGAATGCATACGTAAGTTTTCATATCGGTTTCTCTCCGAGAGGCAAGTGTGGCTGTTGACACAACATTTAGCACCACCTGATGTTCGTCTAGCTGATCTTCAAAGCAAAACAATGAGTGTAACTTATCGTTCGCACCCTCAATATGAAGATGCCACACAGAAATTCCGTCGCGATTCAATACGTAAGTTTCCATGGCGGCTTCCCTCCGACAGACTAGTGTGGCTGCTGTCACAGCATGTAGCACCACCCAATGGTCTTCTATCTGAACTCCAATGCAATACAACGAGTGTAATTTAGCGTTCGCAAACTCAGGATTAAGATCCAACACATAAATTGCGTCGCGAATGCATTTGTAAGTTTTCATATCGGTTTCTCTCCGAGAGGCTAGTGTAGCTGTTGACACAGTTTTTAGCACCACTTGATGGACGTGTAGCTGATCTTCGAAGCAATACAATGAGTGTAACTTAGCATTCGAACCTTCAGGATGAAGATGCAACACAGAGATTCCGCCGCGATTCAATACGTAAGTTACCATGGTGGGTTCTCTCCGACAAACTAGTGTGGCTGATGTCACAGCATGTAGCACCACCAAATGGTCGTCTATCTGAACTCTGATGCAATACAACAAGTGTAACTTAGCGTTCGCAAACTCAGGATTAAGATCCAACACATAAATTGCGTCGCGAATGAATACGTAAGTTTTCATATCGGTTTCTCTCCGAGAGGCTAGTGTTGCTGTTGACACAGCATTTAGCACCACCTGATGGTCGTCTAGCTGATCTTCTAAGCAATACAATAAGTGTAACTTAGCGTTCGCACCCTCAGGGTGAAGATGCAACACAGAAACTCTGCCGCGATTCAATACGTAAGTTTCCATGGCGGCTTCTCTCCGACAGACTAGTGTAGCTGCTGTCACAGCATGTATCACCACCTAATGGTCGTCTATCTGAACTCCGATGCAATACAACGAGTGTAACTTAGCGTTCGCAAACTCAGGATTAGGATCCAACACATAAATTGCGTCGCGAATGAATACGTAAGTTTTCATATCGGTTTCTCTCCGAGAGGCTAGTGTGGCTGTTGACACATCGTTTAGCACCACCTGATGGTCGTCTAGCTGATCTTCGAAGCTATACAATGAGTGTAACTTAACGATCGCACCCTCAGGATGAAGGTGCAACACAGTAATTCCGTCGCGATTCAATACGTAAGTTTCCATGGCTGCTTCTCTCCGAGAGACTAGTCTGGCTGTTGTCACAGCATGTAGCACCACCTGATGGTCGTCTAGCTGAAATCCGATGCATACAATGCTTGAAACGTAGCCTTCACACCCTCAGGATGAAGATGCAACACAGAAATAGCGTCGCGATTGAATACGTAAGTTTCCATGGAGGCTTCTCTCCGACAGAGAGACATGCTGTTGTCACGGCATGTAGCACCACCCGATGGTCGGCCAGTTGATCTCCGAGGCAATACAAAGAGTATAACTTAGCCTTCGCACACTCAGGATAAAGATGCAACACAGAAATTGCGTCGCGATAGATTACGTATGTCTCGATGGCAGCTTCTTTCCAAGACCGTAGTGTGGCTGTTGTCAAAGCATGTATCATCACCTGATGGTACTCTATCTGAACTCCGATGAAATACAGTGAGTGTAACTTAGCCTTTGCAGCCTCAGGATGAAGATGCAACACAGAAATCGGGTCGCGAATGAATTTGTAAGTTTCCATGGCGGCTTCTCTCCGAGAGACAAGTGTGAATGTTGTTACTGCATGTAGAACCACCTGATGGTTGTCTAACTGAACTCCGATGTCATCAAATGAGTGTAACGTAGCCTTCGCATCTTCCGGATGAAGATGCAAAACAGAAATTGGGTCGCGATTGACTACCTAAGTTTCCATGGCGGCTTCTCTCCAGAGCGTAGTGTGGCAGTTGTCACAGAATGTAGCATCAACTGGTGGTACTCTATCTGGGCTCCGATGCAATACAGCGAGCGTAACTTAGTCTTCGCAACCTCAGGATGAAGATGCAAAACAGAAACTGAGAAACCAATGGATACGTAACATTTTTTGGCTGCTTCTCTCCGAGAGACTGGTGTGGCTGTTGTCACAGCATGTAGCACCTCCTGTAGGTCGTCTAGCTGAACTCCGATGCAATACAGTGAGTGTAACATCGCCTTCGCACCCTCAGGTGAAGATGCAACACAGAAAATTCCTCGGGATTGGATACGTATGTTACTACGGGGCTTCTATCCGAGAGCGTAGTGTGGTTGTAGTCCCAGCACGAAGCATCACCTGGTTGTACCCTATCTTGACTCCGATGCAATACTGTGATCGTAAAATAGTCTTCGCACCCTCAGGATAAAGATCCAACACAGAAATTCCGTCGCTATTCAATACGTAAGTTTCCATGGCGGATTCTCTCCGAGAGACTAGTGTGGCTATAGTCAAAGCATGTAGCACCACCTGGTGGTCGTCTAGCTGAACTCCGCTCTATACAATGAGTGTAACTTAGCCTTCGCACAATCAGGCTGAACATGCAACACTGAATTTGCGTCGCGATTTAACACGTACGTTTCCAAAGCGGCTTCTCCCCGAGAGACTAGTGTGTCTGCTGTCACAGCATGTAGCACTACGTGATGATTGTCTAGCTCAACTCCGATGCAATACAATGACAGTAACGTAGCCTTCGCAAACTCAGAATGAAGATGCAACACAGTAATTGAATCAAGATTGGAATGAAACTTACTATGGGGCTTCCATCCGAGAGCGTTGTGTGCTTGTTGTCACAGCATGTAGCATCACCTGGTGGTCCTATATCTGGACTCCGGTGGAATACAGTGAGTGTAACTTAGCCTTCGCACCCTCAGGATGAAGATGCAACACAGAAAGTGCGTTGCGATTGAATACGTAATCTTTCATGGCGGCTTCTCCCCGAGAGACAAGTGTGGCTGTTGTCTCAGCATGTAGCACCACCTAATGGTCATGTATCTGAACTCCGATGCAATACAACGAGTATAACTAGGCGTTCGCAAACTCAGGATTAAGATCCAACACATAAATTGCGTCGTGAATGAATACGTAAGTTTTCATATCGGTTTCTCTCCGAGAGGCTAGTGTGGCTGTTGTCAAAGCATGTAGCACCACCTGATGGTCCTCTGACTGAACGTAGATGTAATACAATGAGTGCACTGAACCTTCGCTACTACACAGAAATTCATCGCGATTCAATACATTGGTCATTAGCCGACTTATCTCCGAGGGTCTAACGCTGCCTTATACCAGATGGACGTACTCTTTGGGAGTCAAGTTTCTCTTCTCCCTATCATAACTCACAGTTAATTCTTACCGTCCCATCCAGGTATTGACCAAGGAACACACAAATAGCGTCGCGATTCAATACGTCGAACTCCAGCAGAATTATCTACGAGGGTCTATTGGTGCCTCGGTCACCCGATTGTCGCGTTATGTCAGTCCAGTTTTCGATTCCGACGAGAAACTGACAGTTAATTGTAACCCTCCCATCCTCTCAGTGACGATGTAACACATATACTGCGATGCGATTCAATACATCGTCTTGCAGCAGAATTATCTCCTAGCATTTATTACTGCCTGGGTCACCACATGATCGTTCTCCTGCGAGTAAAGTCTCAGGAATCCGACGGAAAACTGATCGATGTATTTAATCGCGACGCTATTTGTGTTCCATCGTCAGTACCAGGATGGGACGGTAGGAAGTTTTGGGGACGGAGACAAGAAACTTGGCTGCCAAATAGTTCATCCATCGGGTGATCGACGCAACGTTAGACCTTCGGAAATAAGTCGGCTGCGGACCAATGTATTGAATCGCGACGCAATTTGTGTGTTGCGTCGACATTAGGAGGGCGGGAACGTTGCAATTAACTGTCAGTTTTCCGTCGGATTCCTGTAACTTTACTCGCAGAAGAAGGATCATGTGATGACCCAGGCAGTAATAGATGCTTGGAGATAATTCTGTTGGAAGACGATGCATTCAATCGCATCGCTGTATGATGTGTGTTCCATCTTCATTGAGTGGATGGGAGGATTACAATTGACTCTCAGTTTGGCGTCGGATTCGTGATACTAGACTCACATGAAATCAACCATACGTTTACCGAGGCACCAATAGACCCTTGTAGATAAGTCAGCTGGAGATCGATGTATTGAATCGCGACGCTATTTGTGTGTTCCATCGTCGTTATTAGTGTGGTATCGTCGCGGTGGTATTGTGCGTGGTATTGTGCGTCCGATTCCTGAAACATTACTCGTAGGAGAACGATCATGTGGTGACCCAGGCAGTAATAGATGCTTGGAGATAATTCTGCTGCAGGACAAAGTATTGAATCGCAGCGCAGTATGTGTGTTCCATCGTCATTGAGAGGATGTGAGGATTACAATTAACTGTCAACATCGCGTCGGAATCGAAAAGTAGGCTGACAAAACGCGACCATCCGGTGACCGAGGCACCAATAGACCTTTGCAGAGAATTCCGCTGGAGTTCGATGTACTGAATCGCGACGCTATTTGTGTGTTCCATTGTCAATACCAGGATCGAACGATAAGAATTAACTTTGAGTTATGAATCGGAGACCAGAAACCTGACTGCCAAGAGTACGTCCATCTGGTGACAGATTCAGCGTTAGAACTACTGAGATAAGTGTGCTGAGGACCAATGTATTGAATCGCGTCGCAATTTGTTTGTTCCATGGTCATTATGACGGTGGTATCGTCGCAATTAAGTGTCAGTTTTGCACCAGATTCCTGTAAATTTACTCGCAGCAGAACGATCATGTGGCGACCCAGGCAGTAATAGATCCTTGTAGATAATCCTGCTGGGAGACGATGTATTGAATCGCATCGCAATATTGGTGTTCCATCGTCATCGAGAGATTGTGAGGATTACAATTGACTATCAGTTTCGCGTCGGAATTGAAAACTAGACTGACAAAACGCTACCATCCGGGACCGAGGCACCAATAGACCCTTGTAGATAAGTCTTCTGGAGTTCGAAGTACTGAAACGTGACGCATTTTGTGTGTTCCATCGTCGATACCATAATGGGACGGTAAGAATTAACTGTAAGATATGAGACGGAGAGAAGAAACATGACTGCCAAATAGTACGTCCATCTGGTGTTCGAGGCAGCGTTAGACCCTCGGAGATAAGTCGGCTGCGGACCAATGTATTGAATCGCGACGCAATTTGTGTGTTGAATCGACATTTGGAAGGCGGGAACTGTCAGTTTTGCGTCGGATGACTTAAACTTTACTCTCAGGAGAACGATTATGTGGTGAACCAGGCAGTAACAGATGCTTGGAGATTATTCTGCTGCAAGACGATGTATTTAATCGCATCGCAGTATGTGTGTTCCATCGACATTGAGTTGATGGGAGCATTACAATTAACTGTCAGTTTTGCGTCGGAATCGAGAACTAGTTTGACATAACGCGACCATCCGCTGACGGAGGCACACATAGAACCTTGTAAACAAATCGGCTGGAGTTCGGTGTATTGAATCCCAACTCTATTTGTGTGTTCCATCGTCAATACCGGGACGGGGCGGTAAGAGATAACTGAGTTTTTAGACGGAGAAACTTACTGCCAAATACTTCGTCTATCTGCTGATCGAGGCAGCGTTAGACCCTCGGAGATAATTGCGCTGGGGTAGAATCTATTGAATCGCGGCGCAATTTGTGTGCGGCATCGAAATTAGGAGAGCGTGAAAGTCATAATTAACTGAAAGTTTTGCGTCGGATTGGCGAAACTTTACTCACAGCTGAACGATCATGTGGTGACCCAGGCAGTAATAGATGCTTGGAGATAATTCTGCTGCAAGACGATGTACTGAAGTCAACGCAGTATGTGTGCTCCATCGTCATTGAGAAGATGTGAGGATAAAATTAACTGTCAGTTTTTCGTCGGACTTGAAAACTAGACTGACAAAACGCGACCATCCGGTGACCGAGGCACTAATAGACCCTTGCAGATAATTATGCTGGAGTTCGATGTATTGAAGCGCGACGCTATTTGTGTGTTCAATCGTCAATACCAGGATGGAACGATAGGAAATAACTGTGAGTTTTGGGACGGAGACAAGAAACCTGACTGCCACATAGTACGTCCATCAGGTGAGCGACGCAGCAATAGACCTTCGGAGATAAGTCGGCTGGTGACCAATGTATTGAATCGCGACGCAATTTCTGTGATGCATCGTCATTAGGATGGTGGGAATATCACAATTAACTGCCAGTTTTGCGTCGGATTCCCGAAACTTTACTCACTGGAGAACGATCATGTGGTGGCCTAGGCAATAATAGATGCTTGGAGATAATTCTGCTGGAAGACGATATATTGAATCGCATCGCAATATTGGTGTTCCATCGTCATTTAGAGGATGGGAGGATTACAATTAACTTACAGTTTTACGTCTGATTCGAGAAACTAGATTGACAAAAAACGACTATCCGGAGACCTAGGCACCAATAGACCTTTGTACATAAGTCGTCTGGAGTACGATGTAATGATTCGCGACGCTATTTGTGACTTCCATCGTCAATACCAGGATGGCCCGGTAAGAAATAACTGTGAGTTTTGAGACGGAGACAAGAAAATGGACTGCCAAAGAGTATGTCCATTTGGTGATCTAGGCAGCGTTAGACACTCGGAGATATGTCGGCTGCGGACAAATGTATTGAATCGCGACGCAATTTGTGTGTTCCATCGTCATTATTAGGGCGGGAATGTCGCAATAAGCTGTCAATTTTGTTTCGGATTCGCGAAACTTTACTCACAGGAGAACGATCATGTGGAGACCCAGGCAGTAATAGATGCTTGGCGAGAATTCTGCTGCAAGACGATGTACTGCAGAGCAACGCAGTATGTGTGCTCCATCGTCATTGAGAGGATGGGAGGATAAAATTAACTGTCAGTTTTTCGTCGGACTTGAAAACTAGACTGACAAAACGCGACCATCCGGTGACCGAGGCACTAATAGACCCTTGCAGATAATTATGATAGAGTTCGATGTATTGAAGCGCGACGCTATTTGTGTGTTCCATCGTCAATACCAGGATGGGACGGTAGGAAATAACTGTGAGTTTTGAGACGGAGACAAGAAACTTGACTGAAAAAGAGTACGTCCATCTGGTGATCGACGCAGCGTTAGAACCTCGGAGATAAGTCGGCTGCGGACCAACGTATTGAATCGCGACGCAATTTGTGTGTTGCATCGACATTAGTAGGTCGGGAACGTCGCAATTAACTGTCAGTTTTGCGTCGGGTTCACACATTTACTCACAGGAGAACGATCATGTGGTGACCCATGAAGTAATAGATGCTTGGATATAATTCTGCTGGAAGATGATGTATTGAATCACTTTACAATATGTATGTTCCATCTTAATTTAGAGGGCAAGAGGAATTAAATTAAATGTCAGTTTTGCGTCGGATTCGAGAAACTAGACTCACATGAAAACAACCATCCGTTGACCGAGGCACCAATAGACCTTTGTAGATATGTTGTCTGGAGTTCGATGTAGTGAATCGCATAGCTATTCGTAAGCTCCATCGACATTGAGAGGGTGGTAAAGTCGCAATTAACTGTCAGATTTGACTCGGATTCCCGAAACTTCACTCGCAGGAGAACGATTATGTGGTGACCCAGGCAGTAACATGTGCTTGGAGATTATTCTGCTACAAGACGATGTATTTAATCGGATCGCAGTTTGTGTGTTCCATCGTCATTGGGTTGATGGGAGGATTACAATTAACTGGCAGTTTTACGTCGGATTCAAGAAACTAGATTGACGAGAAACGACAATCCGGCGACCGAGGCACCAATAGACCCTTGTAGAAAAGTCGTCTGGAGTTCGATGTAGTGAATCGCGACGCTATTTGTGTGTTCCATCGTCAATACCAGAATTAACTGTGAGTTTTGAGACGGAGTCAAGACACTTGACTGGCAGAGAGTACGTCCAACTAGTGATGGAGGCAACGTTAGACCCTCGGAGATAAGTCCCCTGGTGACCAATGGATTGAATCACGAATTTGTGTGTTCCATCGTCATTAAGAGTGTTGTAACGTCGCAATTAACTGTAAGCTTTGCGTCGGATTCCCGAAACTTTCCTCGCAGTTAGCGATCATGCGGTGACCCAGGCAGTAATAGATGCTTGGAGATAATTCTACTGGAAGACCATGTATTGAATTGCGTCGCAATATGTATGTTCCTTCTTAATTGAGAGTGTGGGAGGAATACAATTAAAAGTTAGTTTTACGTCGGATTCGACAAAGTAGACTCTCAGGAAAACGACTATCAAGGTGACCTAGGCACCAATAGACCCTTGTAGATAAGTCGGCTGGATTTCGATGTATTGAATCGCGACGCTATTTGTGTGTTCCATCGTCAATACCAGGATCTGACGGTAAGAATTAACTTTGAGTTATGAGACGGACAAGAAACTTTACTGCAAAGAGTTCGTCAGTCTGGTAATCGAGGCAGTGTTAGACCCTCGGAGATAAGTCGGCTGCGGACCAATGTATTGAATCGCGACGCAATTTGTGTGTTGCATCGACAATAGTATGGTGGGAATGTCGCAAATAACTGCCAGTTTTGCGTCGGATTCCCGAAACTTTATTCACAAGAGAACGATCATGTGGTGACCCAGGCAGTAATAGATGCTTGGAGATAATTCTGCTGGAAGACGATGTATTGAATCGCATCGCAGTATGTGTGTTCATTCGTCATCGAGAGGATGGGAGGATTACAAGTAACGTCTGATTCGAGACACTAGATTGACAAAAAACGACTATCCCGCGACCGAGACACCAATAGACTCTTGTAGATAAGTTGTCTGGAGTTCGATGTAGTGAATCGCGACGCTATTTGTGTGTTCCATCGTAAATACCAGGATCGGACGGTAAGAATTAACTGTCATTTATGAGATGGAGACAAGAAACTTGTCTGCCAAAGAGTAAGTTCATCTGGAGATCGACGCAGCATTAGACCTTCGGTGATAACTGTGCTGGTGTCCAATGTTTTCAATCGCGACGCAATTTGTGTGTGGCATCGTCATTAGTAAGACGGAGAAGTCGCAATTAACTGTCAGTTTTGCGTCGAAATCGAGGAACTAGACTCACATGAAAACGACTATAAAACGACGAGGTGCCAATAGGCCCAGGTATATAAATCGTTGTGGAGATCGATGTATTGAATCGCGACGCTACTTGT
This sequence comes from Schistocerca gregaria, assembly GCF_023897955.1. Taxonomy (NCBI): domain Eukaryota; kingdom Metazoa; phylum Arthropoda; class Insecta; order Orthoptera; family Acrididae; genus Schistocerca; species Schistocerca gregaria. Next base: position 1,503,394 of record NW_026061713.1, on the reverse strand, counting down.
GTGTTCCATCTTCAATACAAGGATGGGACGATAAGAATTAACTGTGCTTTTTAAGACGTAGACAAGAAACTTGACTGCCAAGAGCACGTCTATCTGGTTATGGAGGAGGCGTTAGAACCTCGGAGATAAGTCGGCTGGGGAACAATGTATTGAATCGCGACGCAATTTGTGTGTTCCATCGTCAGTAGGAGGGCGGCAACGTCGCAATTAACTGTCAGTTTGCGTCGGATTCACGAAATTTTACTCACAGGAGAATGATCATGTGGTGATCCAGGCAGTAATAGATGCTTGGAGATAGTTCTGCTGCAAGATCATGTATTGAATCGCATGGCAGAATGTGTGTTCCATAGTAATTGAGAGGTTTTGAGGAATACAAATAAATGTCAGTTCTGCGTCGGATTCGAGAAACTAGACTCCAATGAAAACGATTATCAAATGACCAAGGTAGCAATATTACCTTGTAGATAAATCGGCAGGATATCGATGTATTGAATCGCGACGCTATTTTTGTGTTCCATCGTTAATACCAGGATGGGACGGTAGGAAATAACTATGAGTTTTGAGACGGAGACAAGAAACGTGATCGCCATAGAGTACGTCTATCTGCTGATCGAGGAAGCGTTAGACCCTCGGAGAAGAGTCGGCTTGGGAACAATGTATTGAAGCGCGTAGCAAACTATGTGTTGCACCGTCATTAAGATGGAGGTATCGTCGCAATTAACTGTCAGTTTAGCGTCGGATTCCTGAAAATTTACTCGCAGGAGAACGATCATGTGGTGATCCAGGCAGTAATAGATGCTTGGAGATAATTCTACTGCAAGACGATGTTTTGAATCGCATCGCAGTATGTGTCACTGAGAGGATGGGTGAATTACAATTAACTCTCAGTTTCGCGTCGGAAACGAAAACTAGACTGACCAAAGGCGACCATCCGGTGACCGAGGCACCAATGGACCCTTGTAGATAACTCGGCTGGAGTTCGATGTATTGAATCGCGACGCTATTTGTGTGTTCCATCGTCAATACCAGGATGGCACGGTAAGAAATAACTGTGAGTTTTGTGACGGAGACCAGAAACTTGCTTGCCAGTGAGTACGTCCATCTGGTGATCGAGGCAGCGTTAGACCCTCGGAGATAAGGCGGCTGGTGACCAATGTATTGAATCGCGACGCAATTTCTGTGTTGCATCGTCATTAGGATTATGGTAACGTCGCAATTAACTGTCAGTTTTGCGTCGGATTCCTGAATCTTTACTCGCGAGAGAACGATCATGTGGTGACCCAGGCAGAAACGGATGCTTGGAGATAATTCTGCTGCAAGACGATGTATTGAATCGCATCGCAGTATGTGTGTTCCATCGTCTTCGAGAGGATGGGAGGATTACAATTAACTGTCAGTTTTACGTCTGATTCGACAAAGTAGATTGACAAAAAACGACTATCCGGCGACCGAGGCACCAATAGACCCTTGTAGATAAGTCGGGTGGAGTTCGGTGTATTGAGTCGCGACGCTATTTGTGTGTTCATTCGTTAATACCAGGATGGGACGGTAGGAAATAACTGTGAGTTTTGGGACGAAGACAAGAAACTTGACTGCCAAAGAGTTCCGCTATCTGCTGTTCGAGGCAGCGGACGTAAGTCAGCTGGGGAAGAATGTATTGAATCACGACGCAATTACTGTGTTGCATCATCATTAGAATGGCGGAATGTCGCATTTACTGTCAGTTTTGCATCGGAATCAAGAATCTTTACTCACAGGAGGACGATCATGTGGTCACCCAGGCAGTAATAATTGCTTAGAGATAATTATGCTGGAAGACGCTGTACTGAATCGCATCGCAAGTTTGGTGTCCCATCTTAAACGAGAGGATGGGAGGATTACAATTAACTGTCAGTTGTTGTTGTTGTGTTGTTGTGGTCTTCAGTCCTGAAACTGGTTTGATGCAGCTCTCCATGCTACTCTATCCTGTGCAAGCTTCTTCATCTCCCAGTACCTCCTGCAACCTACGTCCTTCTGAATCTGCTTAGTGTAGTCATCTCTTGGTCTCCCTCTACGATTTTTTCCCTCCACGCTGCCCTCCAATACTAAATTGGTGATCCCTTGATGCCTCAGAACATGTCGTACCAACCGATCCCTTCTTCTGGTCAAGTTGTGCCACAAACTTCTCTTCTCCCCAATCCGATTCAATACTTCCTCATTAGTTATGTGATCTACCCATCTAATCTTAAGCATTCTTCTGTAGCACCACATTTCGAAAGCTTCTATTCTCTTCTTGTCCAAACTATTTATCGTCCATGATTCACTTCCATACATGGCTACACTCCATACAAATACTTTCAGAAATGACTTCCTGACACTTAAATCTTTACTCGATGTTAACAAACTTCTCTTCTTCAGAAACGCTTTCCTTGCCATTGCCAGTCTACATTTTATATCCTCTCTACTTCGACCATCATCAGTTATTTTGCTCCCCAAATAGCAAAACTCCTTTACAACTTTAAGTGTCTCACTTCCTAATCTAACTCCCTCAGCATCACCCGACTTAATTCGACTACATTCCATTATCCTCGTTTTGCTTTTGTTGATGGTCATCTTATATCCTCCTTTCAAGACACTATCCATTCCGTTCAACTGCTCTTCCAAGTCCTTTGCTGTCTCTGACAGAAATCCGATGTCATCGGCGAACCTCAAAGTTTTTATTTCTACTCCATGGATTTTAATACCTACTCCGAATTTTTCTTTTGTTTCCTTTACTGCTTGCTCAATATACAGATTGAATAACATCGGGGATAGGCTACAACCCTGTCTTACTCCCTTCCCCACCACTGCTTCCCTTTCATGTCCCTCGACTCTTATAACTGCCATCTGGTTTCTGTACAAATGGTAAATAGCCTTTCGCTCCCTGTATTTTACCCCTGCCACCTTCAGAATTTGAAAGAGGGTATTCCAGTCAACATTGTCAAAAGCTTTCTCTAAGTCTACAAATGCTAGAAACGTAGGTTTGCCTTTTCTTAATCTAGATTCTAAGATAAGCCGTAGGGTCAGTATTGCCTCACGTGTTCCAACATTTCTACGGAATCCAAACTGATCTTCCCCGAGGTCGGCTTCTACCAGTTTTTCCATTCGTCTGTAAAGAACTCGCGTTAGTATTTTACAGCTGTGACTTATTAAACTGATAGTTCGGTAATTTTCACATCTGTCAACACCTGCTTTCTTTGGGATTGGAATTATTACTGCCGGCCGCGGTGGTCTCGCGGTTCTAGGCGCGCAGTCCGGAACCGTGCGACTGATACGGTCGCAGGTTCGAATCCTGCCTCGGGCATGGATGTGTGTGATGTCCTTAGGTTAGTTAGGTTTAAGTAGTTCTAAGTTCTAGGGGACTAATGACCACAGCAGTTGAGTCCCATAGTGCTCAGAGCCATTTGAACTATTTTTGAATTATTACATTCTTCCTGAAGTCTGAGGGTATTTCGCCTGTCTCATACATCTTGCTCACCAGATGGTAGAGTTTTGTCAGGACTGGCTCTCCCAAGGCCGTCAGTAGTTCCAATGGAATGTTGTCGACTCCGGGGGCCTTGTTTCGACTCAGGTCTTTCAGTGCTCTGTCAAACTCTTCACGCAGTATCGTATCTCCCATTTCATTTTCATCTATATCCTCTTCCATTTCCATAATATTGTCCTCAAGTACATCGCCCTTGTACAGACCCTCTATATACTCCTTCCACCTTTCTGCTTTCCCTTCTTTGGTTAGAACCGGGTTTCCATCTGAGCTCTTAATATTCATACAAGTGGTCCTCTTTTCTCCAAAGGTCTCTTTAATTTTCCTGTAGGCAGTATCTATCTTACCTCTAGTGAGATAAGCCTCTATATCCTTACATTTGTCCTCTAACCATCCGTGCTTAGCCATTTTGCACTTCCTGTCGATCTCATTTTTGAGACGCTTGTATTCCTTTTTGCCTGCTTCATTTACTGCATTTTTATATTTTCTCCTTTCATCAATTAAATTCAATATTTCTTCTGTTACTCAAGGATTTCTAGCAGCCCTCGTCTTTTTACCTACTTGATCCTCTGCTGCCTTCACTACTTCATCCCTCAAAGCTACCCATTCTTCTTCTATTGTATGTCTTTCCCCCATTCCTGTCAATTGCTTCCTTATGATCTCCTTGAAATTCCGTACAACCTCTGGTTCTTTTAGTTTATCCAGGTCCCATCTCCTTAAATTCCCACCTTTTTGCAGTTTCTTTAGTTTTAATCTACAGGTCATAACCAATAGATTGTGGTCAGAGTCCACATCTGCCTCTGGAAATGTCTTACAATTTAAAACCTGGTTCCTAAATCTCTGTCGTACCATTATATAATCTATCTGAAACCTGTCAGTATCTCCAGGCTTCTTCCATGTATACAGCCTTCTTTTATGATTCTTGAACCAAGTATTACCTATGATTAAGTTGTGCTCTGTGCAAAATTCTACCAGGCGGCTTCCTCTTTCATTTCTTTGCCCCAGTCCATATTGACCTACTACGTTTCCTTCTCTCCCTTTTCCTACTAACGAATTCCAGTCACCCATGACTATTAAATTTTCGTCACCCTTCACTATCTGAATAATTTCTTTTATTTGATCATACATTTCTTCAATTTCTTCGTCATCTGCAGAGCTAGTTGGCGTATAAACTTGTACTACTGTAGTAGGTGTGGGCTTCGTATCTATCTTGCCCACAATAATGCGTTCACTATGCTGTTTGTAGTAGCTTACCCGCATTCCTATTTTCCTATTCATTATTAAACCTACTCCTGCATTACCCCTATTTGATTTTGTGTTTATAACCTCCCTTTTTAAATTTTCTAACCTACCTGCCCGATTAAGGGATCTGACATTCCACGCTCCGACCCGTAGAACGCCAGTTTTCTTTCTCCTGATAACGACATCCTCTTGAGTAGTCCCCACCCGGAGATCCGAATGGAGGACTATAATACCTCCGGAATATTTTACCCAAGAGGATGCCATCATCATTTAATCATACAGTAAAGCTGCATGCCCTCGGGAAAAATTACGGCCGTAGTTTCCCCTTGCTTTCAGCCGTTCGCAGTACCAGCACAGCAAGGCTGTTTTGGTTATTGTTACAAGGCCAGATCAGTCCATCATCCAGACTGTTGCCCCTGCAACTACTGAAAAGGCTGCTGCCCCTCTTCAGGAACCACACGTTTGTCTGGCCTCTCAACAGATACCCCTCCGTTGTGGTTGCAACTACGGTACGGCTATCTGTATCGCTGAGGCACGCAAGCCTCCCCACCAGCGGCAAGGTCCATGGTTCATGGGGGGGAGGTAACTGTCAGTATTACATCTGATTCAAGAAACTAGAGTGACAAAAAACGACTACCCTTCTTCCGAGACACCAATAGAACCTTGCAGATAAGTCGTCTGGATTTCGATGTAGTGAATCGCGACGCTATTTGTGTTTTCCATCGCCCTAAACCAGGATTGCACGTTAAGAATTAACTGTTAGTTTTGAGACGGAGACAATAAACTTGACTGCCAGAGAGTACGTCCATCTGGTGATCGAGGAAGCGTTAGAACCTCGGAGATAAGTCGGCTGGTGAGCAATGGATTGAATCGCGACGAAATTTGTGTATTCCATCGTCATTAAGAGGGTGGTATTGTCGCAATTAACTGCGAGATTTGCTTCAGATTCCCGAAACTTTACTCGCAGGAGAACGATCATGTGGTGACCCAGGCAGTAATAGATGCTTGGAGATAATTCTGCTGCAAGACGATGTACTGAAAAGCATCGCAGTAAGTGTGTTCCATCGTCATTGATAGGACGGGAGGAATAAAAGTAAATGTCAGTTTTACGTCGGATTCGACAAATTAGACTCTCAGGAAAACGACTATCAAGGTGACCGAAACACCAATAGACACTTGTAGATAAGTCGGCTGGAATCCGATGTATTGAATCGCGACGCTATTTGGGTGTTCCATCGTCAATAGCAGGATCTAACGGTAAGAATTAACTGTTAGTTATGAGACGGAGACATAACTTGACTGCCAGAGAGTACTTCCATCTGGTGATGAGGCAGCGTTAGACCCTCGGAAATGAGTCGGCTGCGGACCAATGTATTGAATCGCGACGCAATTTGTGTGTTGCATGGACATTAGGAAGGCGGGAACGTCACAATTAATCGCCAGTTTTGCATCGGATTCCCTAAACTTTACTTACAGGAGAACGATCATGTGGTGACCCATTCAGTAATAGAATTACAATTAACTGTCAGTTTTACTTCGGATTCGAGAAACTAGATTGACAAAAAACGACTATCCAGCGACCGAAGGAACAATAGACCTTTGTCGATAAGTCGTCTGGAGTTCGATGTAGTGAATCGCGACGAAATTTGTGTGTTGCATCGTCATTAGGAGGGCGGGAACGTTGCAATTAACTGTCAGTTTTGCTTCGGAAACGAGAAACTAGACTCACATGAAAACAACCATTTATTGACCGAAGCACCAATAAAACCTTGTAGGTAATTGTGCTGGAATACGATGTATTGAATCGCGAAGCTATTTGTGTGTTACGACATCAATACCGGGATCGGACTGTAAGAATTAACTGTGAGTTATGAGACGGAGACAAGAAACTTGACTGCCAAAGAGTACGTCGATCTGGTGATCGAGGCACCGTTAGACCCTCGGAGACAAGTCACCTGCGGACCAATGTATTGAATCGCGACGCAATTTACATATTGCATCGACATTAGGAGGGCGGGAACGTCGCAATCAACTGTCAGATTTGCGTCGAATTCCCGAAACTTTACTCGCTGGAGAACGATCGTGTGGTGGCCCAGGCAGAAATAGATGCTTGGAGACATTTCTGTGGGAAAACGATGTATTGAATCTCGTCGCTATGTGTGTTCCATCCTCATTGAGTGGATCGGAGAATTACAATTAACTGTCAGTTTTGCGTCGAATTCGAGGAACTTCACTCACATTTGGTGATCCAGGCAGTAGTAAATGCTTGGAGATAATTCTGCTCGAAGACGATGTATTGAATCGCATCGCAATATGTGTGCTCCTCCGCAATTGAGAGGATGGGAGGATTACAATTAACTGTCAGTTTTACGTCGGATTCGAGAATCTAGATTGACAGAAAACGGCTATCCGGCGACCGAGGCACCAATAGACACTTGTAGATAAGTCGTCTGGATTTCGATGTAGTGAATCGCGACGCTATTTGTGTGTTCCATCGTCAATACCAGGATCGGACGGCAAGAATTAACTGTGAGTAATGAGACTGAGACAAGAAACTTGACTGCCAAGGAGTACGTCCAATTGGTGATCGGGGCAACGTTAGCCTCTTGGAGATAAGTCGGCTGCGGACCAATGTATTGAATCGCGACCCAATGTCTAAGTTTTATATAAATTAGGATGATGGGAATGTCGCAATGAACTGCCAATTTTGCGTCGGATTGCCGAAACTTTAGTCAGAGGAGAACGATCATGTTGTGCCCCAGGCAGTAATAGATGCTTCGAGCTAATTATGCTGGAGGACGATGTATTGAATCTTATCGGAATATTGGTGTTCCATCGTCATCGAGAGGATGAGAGGATTACAATTAACTATCAGTTTTACGTCTGATTCGATAAAACTTGTTTGACAAAAAACGACTATACGGCGACCGAGGCACCAATAGACCCTTGCAGATAAGTCGTCTGGTGTTCGATGTAGTGAATCGCGACGCTATTTGTGTGTTCCACCGTTAATACCAGGATGGGACGGTGAGAATTAAGTGTGAGTTTTGAGACGGAGTCAAGACATTTGACAGGCAGAGTGTACCTCCATTTGGAGATCGAGGCAGCGTTAGACCGTAGGAGAAAAGTCGGCTGGTGTCGAATATATTAAATTGCGACGCAATTTGTGTATTCTATCGTCATTAGGACGGCGGGAATGAAGCAATAAATTGTCAAATTTACTTCGGATTCGCGAAACTTTACTCACAGGGGAACAGAGAATGTGCTGACCCAGGCGGTAATAGATGTGTGGAGATGAATCTGCTGCAAGACGATGTACTAAAGAGCGTCGCAGAATGTGTACCATCGTCATTGAGAGGATGGGAGGAATAAAATTAACTGTGAGTTTTGCGGCGGATTTGAAAACTAGACTGACAAAACGCGACCATCCGGTGACTGAGGCACCAATAGACCCTTGTAGATAGTTATGCTGGACTTCGATGTATTGAATCGCGACGCAATTTGTGTGTTCCACCGTCAATACCAGGATCCCACGGTAAGAATTAACTGTGAGTTATGAGACGGAGACAAGAAACTTGACTGCCAAAGAGTACGTCCTTCTGGTGATGAGGCAGCGTTAGACCCTCGGAGATAAGTCGGCTGGTGACCAATGTATTGAATCGCGATGCAATTTCTGTGTTGCATCGTCATTAGGATGGTGGTAATGTCGCAATTAACTGTCAGATTTGCGTCGGAATCCTGAAACTTTACGTGCAGGAGAACGATCATATGGTGACAAAGGCTGTAATGGATGCTTTTAGAGTATTTCTGCTGCAGTGCGTTGTTTTGAATCGCATCGCAGTATGTGTGTTCCATCGTTATTGAGAGGTTGGGAGGATTACAATTGATAGTTTCGCGTCGGAATCGAAAACTAGACTGACAAAACGTGACCATGCGGTGACAGAGGCACCAATAGACCTTTGTAGAGAATTCGCATGGAGTACGATGTACTGAATCGCGACGCTATTTGTGTGATCCATTGTCAATACCAGAATCGAAAGATAAGAATTACCTGTGACTTTCGAATCGGAGACAAGAAACTTGAGTGCCAAGAGTATGACCATCTAGTCGCCGATTGAGTGTTAGAACTTCTGAGATAAGTGTGCTGGGTACAAATGTATTAAATCGCGTCGAAATTGGTTTGTTCCATCGTCTGTATGAGGGTGGTATCGTCGCAATTAAGTGTCAGTTTTGCGCCAGATTCCTGTAACTTTACTCGCAGGAGAACGATCATGTGGTGACCCAGGCATTAATAGATGCTTGGAGATAATTCTGCTCCAAGACGATGTATTGAATCGCATCGCAGTATGTGTGTACAACCGTCCTTGAGAGGATGAGAGGGTTAGAATTAACTGTCAGTTTTGCGTCAGATTCGAAAACTAAACTGACAAAACGCGGACATCCGGTGACCGAGGCACCAATAGATCCTCGTAGATAATTCTGCTGGAGTTCGATATATTGATTCGCAACGTTAGTTGTGTGTTCCATTCAGGGTCGAACGATAAGAATTAACTGTGAGTTTTGAGTCGGAGACAAGAAAACTCACTGCCAAGGGTACGTCCATCTGGTGACCGATTCACCGTTAGAACTTCTGAGATAAGTGTGCTGGGGACCAATGTACTGAATCGCGTCGAAATTTGTTAGTTCCATCGTCATTATGAGGGTCATATCGTCGCAATTAAGTGTCAGTTTTGCGCCAGATTCCTGAACCTTCATCGCAAGAGAACGATCATATGGTGACCCAGGCAGTAATGGTTGCTTGGAGATAATTTTGCTGCAAGAGGGTGTATTGAATCGGATCGCCGTATGTGTGTTCCATCGTCAACGAGAGGTTGGGAGGATTACAATTAACCGTCAGTTTTGCGTCCGAATCTAAAACTAGACTGACAAAACGCTACCATCCGTGACCGAGGCACCAATAGACCCTTGTAGATAAGTCGTCTGGAGTTCGATGAACTGAATCGCGACGATATTTGTCGGTTCCACCGTCAATACCAGGATGGGAAATAACTGTGAGTTTTGGGACGGTGAAAACAAACCTGACTGTGAAATAATACGTCCATCTGGTGATCGAGGCAGCGTTAGAAGCTCGGAGGTAAGTCGGCTGGGAACCAATGTATTGAATCGAAACGCAATTTGTGTGTTCCATCGACATTTTGAACGCGGGAACGTCGCAATTAAGTCTCAGTTTTGCGTCAGATTCTTGCAACTTTACTCGCAGGAGAACGATTATGTGGTGACCCAGGCAGTAACAGATGTACCAGGCATTAATAGATGTTTGGAAATAATTCTGCTGCAAGACGATCTTTTGAATCAATTAGAGGTTGGGAGGATTACAATTGACTGTCAGTTTCGCGTCGAAATCGAAAACTATATTGACAAAATGATACCTTCCGGTGAACGAGGCACCAATACACCCTTGTAGATAAGTCGGCTGGATTTCGATGTATTGAATCGCGACGCTATTTGTGAGTGGCATCGTCATTAGGAGGTCGGGAATGTCGCCATAAACTGTCAATTTTGGTTCGGATTCGGGAAACATTCCTCGCTGGAGAACGATCATGTGGTGACCCAGGAAGTAACAGATGCTTGGAGATTAGTCTGCTGCAAGACGACGTATTGAATCGCATCGCAGTATGTGTGTTCCATCGACATTGAATTGATGGGAGGTTTACTGTTAACTGTCAGTTTTGCGCCGGATTCGAAAACTAGATTGACAAAACGCGACCATCCGGTGACGGATTAACCCAAAGACCCTTGTAGATAAGTCGGCTGGAGTTCGATGTATTGAATCGCAAAGCTATTTGTGTGTTCCATCGTCAATACCAGAAGTAACTGTGAGTTTTGAGACGGAGTCAAGAAATTTGACTGCCAGAGAGTACGTCCATCTGGTGATGGACGCAGCGTTAGACCCTGTGTTTCATCGTCATTAGGAGGGCGGTAACGTCGCTATTAACTGTCAGTTTTGCGTCGGGTTCGTGACTTTCCTTACAAGAGAACGATCATGTGGTGACCCAGGCAGTAATAGATGCTTGGACATAATTCTGCTGCAAGACGATGTACTGAAGATCTTCGCAGTATGTGCGTTCCATCGTAATTGAGAGGGTGGGAGGAATACAATTAAATATCAGTTTAGCGTCGGATTCGAGTAAACTAGACTCTCAGGAAAACGACTATCATGGTGACCGAGACACCAATAGACACTTGGAGATAATTCGGCTGGAGATCGATGTATCGAATCGGGACGTTATTTCTGTGTTCCATCTTCAATACCAGGATTAGATGGTAAAAATTTACAGTGACGTTTGAGTCGGTGACATGAAACTTGACTGTCAAGAGTACTTCTATCTGGCGCCGAGGCAGCGTTAGACTCTCGGAGATAGGTCGGCTAGGGACCAATGGATTGAATCGCGACGAAATTTGTCTGATCCATCGCTGTTAAGACGGTGGTAAAGTCGCTATTACCTGTCCGTTTTGTGTCGGATTCGAGAATCTTTACTCAGAGGAGGACGATCGTGTGGTATGTTCCATCGTAATTAGGAGGGTGGGAGGAATACAAATAAAAGTCAGTTTTGCGACGGATTCGAGAAACTAGACTCTGAGGAAATCGACTATCAAGGTGACCGAGGCACCAATATACCCTTGTAGATAAGTCTGCTTAAGATCGATGTATTGAATCGTGACGCTATTTGTGTGTTAGATGGTAAATACCAGGATGGGACGGTAAGAATTAATGGTGAGATTAGAGACGGAGACAAGAAACTTGACTGCCAAAGAGTACGTCCATCTGGTGATAGAGGCAGCAATAGACCCTCGCAGATAATTCGGCTGCGGACCAATGTATTGAATCGCGACGCTATTTGTGTGTTCCATCATCATTAGGAGGGCGGGAATGTCGCAATAAACTGTCAATTTTGTTTCGGATTCGCGAAACTTTACTCACACGATGAGAAACAGAAATTGGGTCGCGATTATGTAGATTGGTCACCAGTCGACTTATCTCCGAAGGTCTATAGCTGCATCGATCACCTGATGGACGTACTATTTGGCAGTCAAGTTTCTTGTCTCCGTCCCAAAAGTCACAGTTGTTTCTTACCGTCCCATCCTGGTATTGATGAAAGAACAAACAAATAGCGTCGCGAATCAATCCATTGGTCACCAGCCGACTTATCACCGAAGGTCTAACGCTGCGTCTAACACCTGATGGACATAATATTTGGCAGTCAAGTTTCTTGTCTCCGTCCCAAAACTCACGGATTCGAGAACTTTAATCACAGGAGAACGATCATGTGGTGACCCAGGGCGTAATGGATGTTTGGAGATAATTCTGGTGCAAGACGATGTATTGAATCGCATCGCAGTATGATTGTTCCATCGTCATAGAGAGGTTGGGAGGAATACAGTTGACTCTCAGTTTCGCGTCGGAATCGAAGACTAGACTGACAAAGCGGTAACATGCGGTACCCGAGGACATTGTAGATAGTAATGCTGGACTTCGATGTATTGAATCGCGACGCTATTTGTGTGTTCCATCGTCAATACCAGGATCTGACGGTAATAATTAAGTGTGAGTTATGAGACGACAAACTTGACTGCCAAAGAGTACGTCCATCTGGTATGAGGCAGCGTTAGACCCACGGAGATAAGTCGGCTGGTGACCAATGTATTGAATCGCGACGCAATTTCTGTGTTGCATCGTCATTAGGATGGTGGGAATGTCACAATTAACTGCTAGCTTTGCTCGGATTCCCGAAACTTTACTCACAGGCGAACGATCATGTGGTGTGCCAGGAAGTATATGATACTTGGAGGTAATTTTGCTGGAAGACGATGTATTGAATCGCATCGCAATATTGGTGTTCCATCGACATCGTGAGGATGGGAGGATTACAATTAACTATCAGTATTACGTCTGATTCGAGAAACTAGACTCTCAGGAAAACCACTATCAAGGTGTTCGATACACCAATAGACCCTTGTAGATAAGTCGGCTGGATTTCGATGTATTGAATCGCGACGCTTTTTGTGTTTTCTATCGTCAATATCAGGATTGGACGGTAAGAATTATCTGTGAGTTTTGAGACGGACTCAAGACGCTTGACTGGCAGGATGGAGACCGGGACAAGAAACTTTACTGCCAAAAGAGTACGTCTATCTGCTGATCGAGGCAGTGTTGGACCCTCGCAGATAAGTATTGAATCGCGACGCAATTTGTGTGTTGCATCGACATTAGGAAGGCGGGAATGTCGCAATTAACTGTACTTTCATCCCCATCGACGCACAAGTCGCCGAAGAGGCGTCAAATCGAAAGACTTGCACCAGGCGAACGGTTTACCCGACGGGAGGCCCTCGTCACACGACATTTGATTTTGACTGTCAATTCTGCATCGGATTCCTAAAACTTTACTCGCAGGAGAACGATCATCTGGTGACCCAGGAAGTAAAAGATGCCTGGAGATATTTCTGTTGCAAGACGATGTAATGAATCGTATTGCAATATGTGTGCTGCATCGTCATCGAAAGGATGGGATGGTAAGAAATAGCTGTGAGTTTTGAGACGGAGACAAGAAACTTGATTCCCAGAGAGTACGTCCATCTGGTGATCGAGGCAGCGTTCGACCCACGGGGATAAGTCGTGTGGCGACCAATGGACTGAATCGCGACGAAATTTGTGTATTCCATCGTTATTAAGACGGTGGTAACGTCGGAATTAAATGTCAGATATCCGTCGGATTCCCGAAACTTTACTCGCAGAACGATCATGTGGTGACCCAGCTAGTAAAAGATACTTGGAGATAAATCTGCTGGAAGACGATGTATTGAATCGCGTCGCAATATGTATAATCCATCTTCATGAGATAGTGGGTGGGATACAATTAAATGTTAGTTTTACGTCGGATTCGACAAACTATACTCTCAGGAAAACGACTATCAAGGTGACCGAGGAATCCTGCGAGTAAAGTTTCGGGAATCCGACGCAAATCTGACAGTTAATTGAGACCTTACCACCCTCTTAATGACGGTGGAACACACAAATTTCGTCGCGATTCAATACATTGGTAACCAGCCGACTCATCCCGAGGTTCCAACGCTGCCTGGATCAACAGATGGACGTACTCTTTGGTAGTGAAGTTCCTTTTCTCCGTTTCAAAACTCACAGTTAATTCTTACGGTCCGATCCTGCTAATGACGATGGAACACATAAAGTGCTTCGCAAATCATACATCGAACTCCAGCCCAATAATCTACAAGGGTCTATTATTGGTGCCTCGGTCACCTTGATAGTCGTTTTCATGAGAGTCTAGTTTGTCGAATCCGACGCTAAACTTAATTGTATACCTCCCAACCTCTAAATTAAGATGGAACATAAATATTGCGACGCGATTCAATACATCGTTTTCCAGCAGAAGTATCTCCAAGCATCTGTTAGAGCCTGGGTCACCACATGACCGTTCTCCTGTGAGTAAAGTTTCAGGAATCCGACGCAAAACTAGCTGTTAATTGCGATATTCCCCCCATGGTAATGACGATGAGAAACAGAAATTGGGTCGCGATTATGTAGATTGGTCACCAGTCGACTTATCTCCGAAGATCTATCGCTGCATCGATCACCTGATGGACGTACTATTTGGCAGTCAAGTTTCTTGTCTCCGTCCGAAAAGTCACAGTTGTTTCTTACCGTCCCATCCTGGTATTGACGAAGGAACAAACAAATAGCGTCGCGAATCAATCCATTGGTCACCAGCCGACTTATCACCGAAGGTCTAATGCTGCGTCGATCAGCTGATGGACATACGATTTGGCAGTCAAGTTTCTTGTCTCCGTCTCAAAACTCACGGATTCTAGAACTTTAATCACAGGAGAACGATCATGTGGTGACCCAGGGCGTAATGGATGTTTGGAGATAATTCTGGTGCAAGACGATGTATTGAATCGCATCGCAGTATGATTGTTCCATCGGCATAGAGAGGTTGGGAGGATTACAGTTGACTCTCAGTCTCGCGTCGGAATCGAAGACTAGACTGACAAAGCGGTAACATGCGGTACCCGAGGCACCAATGGACATTGTAGATAGTAATGCTGGACTTCGATGTATTGAATCGCGACGCTATTTGTGTGTTCCATCGTCAATACCAGGATCTGACGGTAATAATTAAGTGTGAGTTATGAGACGACAAACTTGACTGCCAAAGAGTACGTCCATCTGGTATGAGGCAGCGTTAGACCCACGGAGATAAGTCGGCTGGTGACCAATGTATTGAATCGCGACGCAATTTCTGTGTTGCATCGTTATTAGGATGGTGGGACTGTCGCAATTAACTGTCAAATTTGTGTCGGATTCCCGAAACATTACTCGCAGGCGAACGATTATGTGGTGACACAGGCAGTAATAGATGATTGGATATAAATCTGCTGGAAGACGACGTAGTGAAAACCATTGCAGTATGTGTGTTCCATCGTCATTGAGAGGTTGCTTGGAAAAAAATTAACCGTCAATTTTGCGTAGGATTTGAAAACTAGACTGACAAAACGCGACCATCCGGTGACCGAGGCACCAATAGACCCTTGTAGATAAATCGTCTGGAGTTCGATGTAGTTAATCGGGACGCTATTTGTGTGTTCCATCGTCAATACCAGAATGGGACGGTAAGAATTAACTGAGAGTTGTGAGACGGAGACAAGATGCTTGACAGCGAAGGAGTACGTCCATCTGGTGATGAGGCAGCGTTAGACCCACGGAGATAAGTCGGCTGGTGACCAATGTATTGAATCGCGACGCAATTTCTGTGTTGCATCGTTATTAGGATGGTGGGACTGTCGCAATTAACTGTCAAATTTGTGTCGGATTCCCGAAACATTACTCGCAGGAGAACGATTATGTGGTGACACATGCAGTAATAGGTGATTGGATATAAATCTGCTGGAAGACGACGTAGTGAAAACCATTGCAGTATGTGTGTTCCATCGTCATTGAGAGGTTGCTTGGAAAAAAATTAACTGTCAATTTTGCGTAGGATTTGAAAACTAGACTGACAAAACGCGACAATCCGGTGACCGAGGCACCAATAGACCCTTGTAGATAAATCGTCTGGAGTTCGATGTAGTTAATCGGGACGCTATTTGTGTGTTCCATCGTCAATACCAGGATGGGACGGTAAGAATTAACTGAGAGTTATGAGACGGAGACAAGATGCTTGACAGCGAAGGAGTACGTCCATCTGGTGATGAGGCAGCGTTAGACCCACGGAGATAAGTCTTCTGGAGACCAATGTATTAAATCACGACGAAATTTCTGTATTGCATCGTCATTAGGATGGTGGGAATCTCGCGATTAACTGTCAGATTTGCGTCGGATTCACCGACACTTTACTCATAGGAGAACGCTCATGTGGTGTCCCACGCAATAAATGATGCTTGGAGGTGATTCTGCTGCAAGACAATGTATTGAATCGCATCGCAGTATGTGGTTACCATCATAATTGAGTTGATGGGAGGATTACAAACAACTCTCAGTTTTACGTCGGTTTGAAAACTATATTGACAAAATTCGACCATCCGGTGACAGAGGCACCAATAGACCCTGGTAGATATATCGGCTGGAGTTCGATGTATCGTATCGCAACACTATTTGTGTGTTCCATCGGTAGTACCGGGATGGGACGGTAAGAAATAACTGTGTTTTTTTAGACGGAGGCAAGAAACTTGACTGCCACAGATTACGTCCACCTGGTGATCGAGGCAGCAATAGACCATCGGAGATAAGTCATCTAGGGATCAATGTACAGAATCGCGACGTAATTAGTGTGATCCATCGCTATTAAGAGGGTGCTAAAGTCGCTATTACCTGTCCGTTTTGCGTCGAATTCGAGATACTTTACTCACAGGAGAACGATCATGTGGTGACCCAGGCAGTAATAGATGCTTGGAGATAATTCTGCTGGAAGACGATGTACTGAAAAGCATCGCAGTATGTGTGTTCCATCGTCATTGAGAGGATGGGAGGAATAACATTAACTGTCAGTTTTGGGTCGGATTCCTGAAACTTTCCTCGCAGGAGAACGATCATGTGGTGCCCAGGCAGTAACAGATGCTTGGAGATAAATCTGCTGGAAGACGATGTATTGAATCGCATAGCAATATTGGTGTTCCATCGTCATCGAGAGGAAAGGAGTATTACAATTAACTGTCAGTTTTAGGTCGGATTCGAGAAACTAGATTGATAAAAAACGACTATCCGGCGACCGAGGTACCAATAGACCCTTGTAGATAAGTCGGCTGGAGTTCGATTTATTGAAGCGCGACGCTATTTGTGTTTTCCTTCGTAAACTTGGATCGGACGGTAAGAATTAACTGTGACTTATGAGACGGAGACAACAAATTTGACTGCCAAATAGTACGTCCATCTGGTGATCGAGGCAGCGTTCGACCCTCGGAGATAAGTCGGCTGCGGACCAATGAATTGACTCGCGACCCAATTTATGTGTTCCATCGACATTTGGTAGAGCGAGAACGTCGCAATTAACTGTCAGTTTTGAGTCGTGTTTGAAAACTAGACAGACAAAACGCGACCATCCGGTGACCGAGGTACCATTAGACATTTGTAGATAATCATGCTAGAGTTCAATATATTGAAGCGAGACGCTATTTGTGTGTTCCATCGTCAATACCAGGATCGGACGGTAAGAATTAACTGTGAATTATGTGACGGAGAAAAGAAACTTGACTGCCAAAGAGTACGTCTATCTGCTGATCGAGGCAGCGTGTGACCCTGAGAGATAAGACAGCTGGGGTCAACGTATTGAATCACGACGCAATTTGTGTGTGGCATTGTCATTACGAAGGCGGGAACGTCGCAAACAACTGTCAGTTTGGCGTCGGGTTCGCGATTTTACTCACAGGTAAACGACTACTTTGTGACCCAACAAGTCATAGATGCTTGGAGATAATTATGCTGTGTGTTCCATCGTCATCGAGAGGTTGGGAGGATTACAATTGATTGTTAGTTACGCGTCGAAATCGTAAACTAGACTGACAAAACGCGACCATCCGGAGACCGAGAATCGCGTCAGAATTTGCTTGTTCCGTCGTCATTATGAGGGTGGTATCGTCGCAATTAACTGACAGTTTTACGTCTGATTCGAGAAACTAGATTGACAAAAAACGACTATCCGCCAACTGAGGCACCAATAGACAAATGTAGATAAGTCGGCTGGATTTCGAAGATTTGAATCGCGACTCTATTTGTGTGTTCCATCGTCAATACCAGGATCGGTTATTTAGAATTAGCTGTGAGTTATGAGATGTGGACAAGAAACTTAACTACCAAAGAGTACGTCTAATTGTTGATCGGGGCAGCGTTAGACCCTCGCAGATAATTCGGCAGCCGACCAATGTATTGAATCGCAATCCAATTTGTGTGTTGCATCGACATAAGGATGGCGGGAACTGTCAGTTTTGCGTCGAATTCCTGAAACTTTACTCGTAGGAGAACTTTTATGTGGTGTCCCAGTCAGTAACAGATGCTTTGAGATAATGTTGCTGGAAGACGATGTATTGCATCGCGACGCAATATGTATGTTCCATCTTAATTGAGAGGGTGGGAGGAATATAATTAAATGTCAGTTTTACGTCGGATTCGACAAACTAGACTCTCAGGAAAACGACTACCAAGGTGACCGAAGCACCAATAAACCCTTGTAGATAAGTCGGCTGGATTTCGATGTATTGAATCTCGACGCTTTTTGTGTGTTCCATCGTCAATACCAGGATTGGACGGTAAGAATTAACTGTGTGTTATGACACGGAGACAAGAAACTTGACTGACACAGAGTACGTAAATCTGGTGATGAGGCAGCGTTAGACCCTCGGAGATTAGTCGGCTGCGGACCAATGTATTGAATCGCGACGCATTTTGTGTGTTGCATCGATAATAGGAGGGCGGGAACGTTGCAATTAACTGCCAGTTAATTTACTCAAAGGAGAACGATCAAGTGGTGACCCAGGCAGTAGTAGATGCTTGGAGGTAATTCTGTTGGAAGACGATTTATTGAATCGCGACGCTATCCATCGGCAATACCAGCATCTGACGGTAAGAATTAACTGTAAGTTTTGAGACGGAGACAAGAAACTTGACTGCCAAATTGTACATCCATCTGGTGATCGAGGCAGATAAGACAGTTGGTGACCAATGTATTGAATCGCGACGCAATT
This sequence comes from Schistocerca gregaria, assembly GCF_023897955.1. Lineage (NCBI taxonomy): Eukaryota > Metazoa > Arthropoda > Insecta > Orthoptera > Acrididae > Schistocerca > Schistocerca gregaria. Next base: position 1,484,403 of record NW_026061713.1, on the reverse strand, counting down.
TCTGTGTTGCATCGTCATTAGGATTGTGGGAATGTCGCAATTAACTGCCAGTTTTGCGTCGGGTTCCCGAAACTTTACTCACAGGAGAAATATCATGTGGTGTCCCAGGCAATCATAAATGCTTGGAGGTAATTCTGCTGGAAGACGATGTATTGAATCGCGACGCTATTTGTGTGTTTCATCGTCAATACCAGGATCGGACGGGAAGAATTAACTGTGAGTTATGAGACGGAGACAAAAAACTTGGCTGCCAAAGAGTACGTCTATCTGGTGATGAGGCAGCGTTAGACCCTCACAGATAAGTCGGCTGCGGACCAATGTATTGATTCGCGACGAAATTTCTCTGTTGCATCGTCACTAGGATGGTGGGAATGTCGCAATTACCTGCCAGTTTTGCGTCGGATTCTCGAAACTTTACTCACAGGAGAACGATCATGTGGTGTCCCAGGCAGTAATAGATGCTTGAAGGTAATTCTGCTGGTAGACGATGTATTGAATCGCGAAATTATTTGTGTGTTCCAACGTCAATACCAGGATTGGACGGTAAGAATAAACTGTGATTTATGAGACGGAGACAATAAAACTGACTGCCAAGAGTACGTCCATCTGGTGACCGATTCAGTGTTAGAACATCTGAGATAAGTGTGCTGGGGACCAATGTATTGAAATGCGACGCTATTTGTGCGTTGTATCGACATTAGGAGAGGGGGAACGTCGCAATTAACTGTTTTCCATCGGATTCCAGAAACTTTACTCGCAGGAGAATGATCATGTAATGACCCACGAAGTAATAGATGCTTGGAGATAATTCTGCTGCAAGACGATGTATTGAATCGGATCTACACATACATCTACATCCGTACTCAGGAAGCCACCTGACGGTGTGTGGCAGAGGGTATCCTGAGTACGTCTATCGGTTCTCCCTTCTATTCCAGTCTCGTATTGTACGTGGAAAGAAGGATTGTCGGTATGCTTCTGTGTGGGCTCTAATATCTCTGATTTTTTCCTCATGGTCTCTTCGCGAGATATACGTAGGAGGAAGCACGGAATGACTCTTCGGTGAAGGTATGTTCTCGGAAGTATAACAAAAGCCCGTACCGATCTACTGAGCGTCTCTCCTGCATCGCAGTATGTGTGTTCCACCGTCATTCAGAAGATTAGTGTTACAATTAACTTTCAGTTTTGCTTTGGATTCGAAACTAAACTTATAAAACGCGACCATCCGGTGACAGTGACCAAGGCACCAATAGACCCTTGTAGATAAGTCGGCTGGAGTTCGATGTATTGAATCGCGACGCTATTTGTGTTTTACACCGTCAATACCGGCATGGGACGGTAAGAAATAAATGTGAGTTTTTAGTCGGAGACAAGAAACTTGACTGCCACATAGTCCGCCCTCCTCATGATCGAGGCAGCGATAGACCTACGGAGATAAGTCGGCTGGTGACCAATGGATTGAATCGCTGTGTCTTCTGTCGTTATTAGGACAGCGGGAATGTCCCAATAAACTGTCAATTTTACTTCGGATTCGCGAAACTTTACTCACAGGAGAACAGAGAATGTGGTGACTCAGGCAGTAATAGATGCTTGGAGATAATTCTGATGCAAGACCATGTATTGAATTGAATAGCAGTATGTGTGTTCCATCGTCATCGAGAGGTTGTAAGGATTACAATTGACTATCGGTTTTGCGTCGGAATCAAAAACTAGACTGACAAAACGCTACCATGCGGATCGAGGCACCAACCAATAGACCCTCGTAGATAAGTCTGCTTGAGTTCAATGAATTGAATCGCGACGCTATTTGTGTGTTACATCGTCAAAACCAGGATCTGACGGTAAGAATTAACTGTGAGTTTTTTTAGACCTACGGAGGTAAGTCGGCTGGTGACCAATGTATTGAATCGCGACGCAATTTCTGTGTTGAATGGTGATTAGGAGGTAGGGAATGTAGCAATTAATTGAGAGTTTTGCGTCGGATTACAGAAACTTTACTCACAGTATAACGATTATGTGGTGACCCAGGCAGTGCTTGGAGATAATTCTGCTGGAAGACGATGTATTGAATCGCAATTAACTGTCAGTTTTGCGTCGGATTCAAAACTAGATTGAGAATACGCGACCAATCGGTGACCGAGTCGGCTGGAGTTCGATGTATTGAATCACGACGCTTTTTGTGTGTTCCATCGTCAATACCAGGATTGGGCGGAAAGAATTAACAGTAAGTTTTGAGACGGAGTCAAGACACACGACTGGCAGAGAGTACGCCCATCTGGTGATCGAGGCAGCGTTAGACCCTCGGAGATAAGTCGGCTGGTGACCAATGGATTGAATCGCGACGAAGTTTGTGTGTTCCATCGTCATTAAGATTGTGGTAACATCGCAATTAACTGCCAGATTTCCATCGGATTCCCAAAACTTTACTCACAGGAGAACGATCATGTGGTGTCCCACGCAGTAATAGATGCTTGGAGGTAATTCTGCTGGAAGACGATGTATTTAATCGCGACGCTATTTGTATGTTCCATCGTCAATACCAGGATCGGACGCGAAGAATTAAATGTGAGTTATGAGACGGAGACATGAAACTTGACGGCCAAAGGTTACGTCCATCTGGTGGTCGAGTAGGCGTTAGACACTCGGAGATATGTTTGCTGCGGACCAATGTAGTGAATCGCGACGCAATTTGGGTGTTCCATTGTCATTAGGAAGGTGGGAACGTCGCAATTAACTGTCAGTTTGGCGTCGGATTCGCGAAACTTTACTCACAGGAGAACGTTCATGTGGTATCCTAGGCAGTAAGTGACGCTTGGAGGTAATTCTGCTGGAAGACGATGTATTGAATCGCGACGCTATTTGTATGTTCCATTGTCAATACCAGGATCGGACGGGAACCATTAACTGTGAGGTATGAGACGGAGACTTTACTTGACTTCCAAAGAGTACGTCTATCTGGTGATGAGGCTGCGTTAGACCCTAGGAGATAAGTCGGCTGCGGACCAATGTATTGAATAGCGACGCAATTTCTGTGTTGCATCGTCATTAGGATGGTATGATTGTCGTAATTAACTGCCAGTTTTGCGTCCGGTTCACGACTTCACTCACAGGAGAACGATCATGTGGTGCCCCAGGCAGTAATAGATGCTTGGAGATAATTATGCTGGAGGACGATGTATTGAATCGAGTCGCAAAACTATGTTCCATCTTAAATGACAGGGTGGGAGGAATAAAATTTGAATGTCACTTTTACGTCGGACCGACAAACTAGACTCTCAGGAATACGACTATAAATGTGACCGAGGCACTAATGGACAAGTGTAGATAAGTCGGCTGGTTTTCGATGTATTGAATTGCGACGCAATTTGTATGTTCCATACCAGGAACTGACGGTAAGAATTCACTGTGAGTTATGAGACGGAGACAAGAAACTAATTCGCCAAAGAGTACGTCTATTTGCTGATCGAGGCAGCGTTAGACCCTCGGAAATAAGTCGGCTGAGGAATAACGTATTGAATCGCGACGCAATTTATGTAATGCATCGTCATTAAGAGGGTGGTATTGTCGCAGTTCACTGTCAGTTTAGAGTCGGATTCCTGAAAATGTAATGGCAGGAGAACGATCATGTGGTGACCCAGGCAGTAGTAGATACTTGGAGATAATTCTGCTGCAAGACGATGTATTAAATCCCATCGCAGTATGTGTGTTCCATCGTAATTGAGAAGTTGGGAGGAATAGACACAAATATCAGTTTTGCGTCGGATTCGAGAAACTAGACTGTAATGAAAACGATTATCAAATGACCAAGGTAGCAATAGGACCTTGTAGATAAATCGGCAGGAGATCGATGTATTGAACCGCGACGCTATTAGTGTGTTCCATCGTCAATACCGTAATGGGACGGTAAGAATTAACTGTGAGTATTGAGACGGAACAAGAAACTCGATCGAGGATCGAGGAAGCGTTAGACCCTCGCAGATAAGTTTGCTGCGGACAATGTATTGAATCGCGCCGCCATTTGTGTGTTCTATCGTCATTAGGAGGGCGGGAACGTCGCATTTAACTTTCAGATTTGCGTCGGGTCCGCGACTTCACCCACAGCAGAAAGGTCATGTGATGACCCAGTTAGTATTAGTTATTTGGAGATAATTCTCTTGGAATACGATGTACTGAATCACATCGCAATGTGGGTTTTCCATCGTCATTGAGAGAATGAGAGGATCACAACTGACTGTCAGTTTCGCGTCGGAATCGAGAACTGGACTGACCAAACGCGACCAACCGGTGACCGGGTCTACAAGGGTCCATTGGTGCATTGTACCCTTGTAGATAACTCGGCTGGAGTTCGATATATTGAATCGCGACGATAATTGTGTGTTTCATAGTCAATACCAGGATGGCACAGTAAGACTTTACTGTGAGTTTTTAGACGGAGACAAGAAACTTGACTGCCAAACATTACGTCCATCTGCCGATCGAGGCAGCGTTAGAACGTTGGAGATTAGTCGGCTGGTCACCAGTGTATTGAATCGCGATGCAATTTGTGTGTTGCATCGACATTAGGAAGGCGGGAACGTCGCAATTAACTGCCACTTTTGCGTCGGATTCCTGAAACTTTACTCATAGGAGAACGATCATGAGGTGACCCAGGCAGTAAAAGATGCTTGTAGATAATTCTGCTGCAAGACAATGTACTGAAATGTATCGCAGTATGTGTGTTCGATCGTCACTGAGAGGATGGGAGGAATAAAATTAGCTGTCAGTTTTACTTCGGATTTGAAAACTAGACTGACAAAACGCGACCATCCGGTGACCGAAGCACCAATAGACCCTTGTAGATAGTTATGCTGGACATCGATGTATTGAATCGCGACGCTATTTGTGTGTTTCGCTCATATGTTGACCCAGGCAGTAACAGATGTTTGGAGACAATTCTGCTGCAAGACGATGTATTGAATCGCATCGCAGTATGTGTGTTCCATCGTCATAGAGTTGATTGGAGAATTACAATTACCTGTCAGTTTTGCGTCGGGTTCACGACTTCACTCACAGGCGAACGATCATATGATGACCCAGACAGTAATAGATGCTTGGAGATAATTCTGTTAGAAGACGATTCATTGAATGGCGTCGCCCTATGTGTATTCCATCCTCATTGAGAGGTTGGGAGGATTACAATTAACTGTCAGTTTTGCGTCTGAATCGATATCTAGATTGACAAAATGCGACCAACCGGTGACCGAGGCACCAATAAACCCTTGTAGTTAAGTCGACTGGAGTTCGATGTACTGAATCGCGACGCTATTTATGTGTTCGATGGTCAATACCTGGAAGCAACGATAAGAATTAACTGTGAGTTTTTAGTCGGAGACAAGAGACCTGACTGCCAAGAGTACGTCCATATGGTGACCGAGTGAGCGTTAGAATTTCTGAGATAAGTCTGCTGGGGTCCAATGTATTGAATCGCGTCAAAATTTATTTGTACCATCGTCATGAGAGTATCGTCGCAATTAACTGTCAGTTTTGCGTCCGGTTCACGACTTCACTCACAGGAGAACTATCATGTGATGACCCAGACAGTAATAGATGCTTGGAGATAATTCTGTTAGAAGACGATTCATTGAATGGCGTTGCTCTATGTTTGTCAGTTTTGCGTCGGATTCGAGAAACTAGACTAACATCAAAACGACTATCAAATGACCGAGGTAGCAATAGGCCCTTGTGTATAAATCGGCTGGAGATCGATGTATTGAATCACGACGCTATTTGTGTTTTACATCGTCATTGCCAGAATGGCACGATAAGAAATAACTGTGAGTTTTAGGATGGACACAAGAAACTTGACTGCCAAATAGTACGTCCATCTGGTGACCGACGCAGCGTTACACATTCGTGACGAAATTTGTTTGTTCCATCGTCAGTACCAGGATCGTACGGTAAGATTTAACTGTGAGTATTGAGACCGAGACAAGTAACGTGACTGCCAAAGAGTACGTCCATCTGGTGATCGAGGCAGCGTTAGAACGTTGGAGATAAGTCGGCCGGTGACCAATGGACTTAATCGCGACTAAATTTGTGTGTTCCATCGTCATTAAGAGGGTGGTAACGTCGCAATTAACTGTCAGATTTGCGTCGGATTACCGAAACCTTACTCGCAGGAGAACGATCATGTGGTGATCCAGGCAGCAATAGATGCTTGGAGATAATACAACTGCTAGACGAAGTACTGAATATTGGTGTTCCATCGTCATCGAGAGGATGGGAGGATTACAATTAACTGTCACTATTACGTCTGATTTGAGAAACTAGACTATCCGGCGACCGACGCACCAAGAGACCCTTGCAGATACGCGGGACATCGATGTATTGAATCGCGACGCAATTTGTGTGTTCCATCGTCAATACCAGGATCTTACGGTAAGAATTAACTTTGAGTTATGAGACGGAAACAAGAAACGTGACTGCCAAAGATTACGTCTATTTGTTGATGAGGCAGCGTTAGACCCTCGTAGGTAAGTCGGCTGGTGTCCAGTGTACTAAATCGCGACGCAATTTGTGTGTTCTATCGTCTTTAGGAGTGGGGGAATGTCGCAATAAATTGTCAAATTTAAATCGGATTCGCGAAACTTTACTCTCTGAAGAACAGAGAATGTGGTGACACAGGCAGTAATAGATGTTTGGAGATAATTCTGCTGCAAGACGATGTTCTGAAGAGTATCGCAGAATGTGTTCCATTGACATTGAGATAATGGGAGGAATAAAATTAACTGACAGTTTTGCGTCGGATTTGAAAACTAGACTGACAAAAAGGCGACCATCCGGCGACAGAGGCAGCAATAGATCCTTGTAGATAGTTATGCTGGACTTCGATGTATTGATTCGCGACGCTATTTGTATGTTCCATCGTCATTACCAAGATCGGACGGTAAGAATTAACTGTGATTTATGAGACGGAGAGAAGAAACTTTACTGCCAAAGAGTACGTCCATCTGGTGAACGATGGAGCGTTAGTACCTGGGAGATTAATCACCTGGTGACTAATGTATTGAATCGCGACGCAATTTGTGTGTTCCATCGGCATTATTAGGGCGTGAATGCCCCAATAAACTGTCAATTTTGCTTCGGATTCGCGAAACTTTACTCACAGGAGAACGATCATGTGGTGACACAGACAGTAATTAATGCTTGGAGATAATTCTGCTGCAACACGATGTACTGAAGAGCGACGCAGTGTGTTCCATCGTCATTGAGAGGATGGTAGGAATAAAATTAACTTTCAGTTTTGCGTCGGATTTGAAAACTAGACTAACAAAACGCGACCATCCGGTACCGAGGCACCAATAGACACTTGTAGATAATTATGTAACAGTTCGATGTACTGAATCGCGACCTTATTTGTGTGTTCCATCGTCAATACCAGGATCGGACGGTAAGAATTAACTGTGAATTATGTGACGGAGACAAGAAACTTGAATGCCAAAGACTACGTCAATCTGGTTATCGAGGCAGCGTTAGACCCTCGGAGATAAGTCGGCTGAGGACCAATGTATTTAATAGCGACGCAATTTATGTGTCTCATCGACTTTTGGAAGGTGGGAGCGTCCCATTTACCTGTCAGTTTTGGTCGGATTCTTGAACTTTACTCGCAGGACAACGATTATGTGGTCACCCAGGCAGTAACAGATGCTTGCAGATTATTGTGCTGCAACAAGATTTATTGAATCGCATCGCAGTATGTGTGTTCCATCGTCATTGAGTTGATGGGAGGTTTACAATTACCTGTCAGTTTTGCGTCGGATTCGAAAACTAGATTGACAAAACGCGACCATCCGGTTACGGAGGCACCCATAGACCCTTGTAGATAAGTCGGCTGGAGTTCGATGTATTGAAACGCGACGCTATTTGTGTGTTCCATCGTCACTACCGGGATGGCACGGTAAGAAATGACTGAGTTTTGAGTCGGAGACAAGAAACTTGACTGCCAAAGAGTACGTCTATCTGCTGATCAAGGCAATGGAGACCCTCGGAGATATGTCAGCTAGGGGACAAAGTATTGATTCACGACGCAATTTGTGTGTTCCATCATCATTATTAGGGCAGGAATGTCGCAATAAATTGTCAATTTTGCTTCGGATTCGCGAAACTTTACTCACAGGAGAACGATTATGTGGTGACCCAGGCAGTAATAGATTCTTGGAGGTTATTCTGCTGCAAGACGATGTATTGAATCGCATGGCACTATGTGTGTTCCATCATCATCGAGAGGTTGGGAAGATTACAATTGACTGTCGGTTTTGCGTCGGAATCGAAAACTAGACTGACAAAACGCTACCATCCCGACCCTGACTCCAATAGACCGTTGCAGATAAGTCGGCTGGAGTTCGATGTATTGAATCGCGACACTATTTGTGTGTTCCGTCATCGTTACCAGGATCGGACGTTAAAAATTAACTGTGAAATTTGAAGCGGAGAGAGGAAACATGAATGCCAAGGAGTACGTAAATCTGGTGATCGATTCAGCGTTAGAAACTCGGAGATAAGTCGGCTGGTGACCAATGTATTGAATCGCAACGGAATTTGTGTGTTCCATCGTCACTAGGAGGGCGGGAATGACGCAATAAACTGTCAATTTTGCTTCGGATTCGCGAAACTTGACTCACAAGAGAACGTTCATTTGGTGACCGAGGCAGTACTCGATGATTGTGGTGACGCAGGCAGTATTGAATCGCATTGCTTCGCGTCGGATTCGATAACTAGACTGACAAAACGCGACCATCCGGTGACAGAGGCACCAATAGACCTTTGTAGAAAATTCGGATGGAGTTCGATGTGCTGAATCGCGACGTTATTTGTGAGTTCCATTGTCAATACCAGGATCGAACGATGACAATTAACTGTGAGTTTTGAATCGGAGACAAGAAACCTGACTGCCAAGAGTACGTCCATCTGGTGACCGATTCAGCGTTAGAACGTCTGAGATAAGTGTGCTGGGGACAAATGTATTGAATCGCGTCGAAATTTGTTCCATCGTCATTATGAGTGTGGTATCGTCGTAATTAAGTGTCAGTTTTGCGCCAGATACCTGTAACTTTACTCGCAGGAGAACGAACATGTGGTGACCCAGGCACTAATACATGCTTGGAGATAATTCTGCTGCAAGACGATGTATTGAATTGCATCTGCATCTACATCTACATTCATACTCCGCAAGCCACCTGATGGTGTGTGGCAGAGGGTACCCTGAGTAATTCTGTCGGTTCTCCCTTCTATTCCAGTTTCGTTTTGTGCGTGGAAATAAGGATTGTCGGTATGCTTCTGTGTGGGCTCAAATGTCTCTAATTTTATCCTCATGGTCTCTTCGCGAGATATACGTAGGAGGGAGCAATATATTGCTTGACTCTTCGGTGAAGGTATGTTCTAGGAGCTTTAAGAAAAGCCCGTACCGAGCTACTGAGCGTCTTTCCTGCATCGCAGTATGTGTGTTCCACCGTCATTGAGAGTATGGGAGGGTCACAATTAACTGTCAGTTTTGCGTTGGATTCGAAAACTAAACTGATAAAACGCGACCATCCGGTGACCGTGGCACCTAGATCCTCGTAGATAATTCTGCTGGATTTAGATGCATTGAATCGCGACGCTACTTGTGTGTTCCATGGTCAATACCTGAATGGGACGGTAAGAATTAACTGTGAGTTTTGAGACGAGACAAGAAATTTCACTGCCAAAGAGTACGTCCACCTGGTGATCGACGCAGCGTTAGACTCTCTGAGATAAGTCGGCTGCGAACCAATGTTTTAATCTATTTAATCGCGACGCAATTAGTGTGTTGCATCGTCATTACGAGCGCGGGAATGTCACAATAAACTGTCAGTTTTGCGTCGTATTCGCGAAACTTTACACACAGGAAGACGATCATGTGGTTACCCAGGCAGTAATAGATGCTTGGAGATAATTCTGCTGCAAGACGCTGTATTGAATCGCATGGCAGTATGTGTTTTATATCGTCATGGGTGGATTACAATTAACTGTCAGTTTTTCGCCGGATTCGAAAACTAGATTGACAAAACACGACCATCCGGTGACCGAGGCACCAATAGACCCATGTATATAATTCTGCTGGAGTTCGATGTATTGAATCGCGACGCTATTTCTGTGTTCCATCGTCACTAACGGGATTGGACGGTAAGAATTAACTGTTTTGAGACGGAAACAAGAAACTTGACTGCCAAAGTGGACGTCTATCTGCTGATCGAGGAAGCGTTAGAACCTCGGAGATAAATCAGCTGGGGGAAAATGTGTTGAATCGCGACGCAATTTGTGTGTGGCATTGTCATTACGAGGGCGGGAACGTCGCAATCAACTGTCAGATTTGTGTCGGGTTCGCGATTTTACTCACAGGTAAACGACTATTTGGTGACCCAGGAAGTCATTGATGCTAGGTGATAATTCTGCTGCAAGACGATGTATTGAATCGCATGGCACTATGTGTGTTCCATCATCATCGAGAGGGTGGGAGGATTACAATATACTGTCGGATTTGCGTCGGAATCGAAAATTAGACTGAAAAATGCTACCATCCGGGACCGAGAATCCAATAGACCGTTGCTGACCCTTGTATATAATTCTGCTGAAGTTCGATGTATTGAATCGCGACACTATTTGTGTGTTCCATCAACATTACCAGGATCGGACGGTAAAAATTAACTGTGAATTTTGACACGGAGGGTGGAAACGTGACTGCCAAGGAGTTCGTCCATCTGGTGATCGATTCAGCGTTAGAACCTCGGAGATGTCGGCTGGTGACCAATGTATTGAATCCCAACGCAATTTGTGTGTTCCTTCGTCACTAGGAGAGCGTGAATGTCGCAATAAACTGTCAATTTTGCTTCGGATTCGTGAAACTTGACTCACAGGAGAACGATCATGTGGTGACCCAGGCAGTAATCGATGCTTGTGGTGACCCAGGCAGTAACAGATGCTAGGAGATAATTCTACTGCAAGGCGATGTTTTGAATCGCATTGCAGTATGTTTGTTCCATCGTGGAAGGGAGGGTTACTATTAACTATAAGTTTTGCGTCGGATTCGAAAACTACACTGACAAAATGAGACCATCCGGTGACCGAGGCACCAATAGGCCCTTGTACATAAGTCGGCTGGAGTTCGATGTATTGAAGCGCGACGCTTTTTGTGTGTTCCATCGTCAATACCAGGATCGGACAATAAGAATTAACTGAGTTATGAGACGGAGACAAGAAACTTGAATGCCTAAGAGTTCGTCTATCTGCTGATGGAGGCAGCGTTAGACCCCCGGAGATAAGTCGGCTGGGGAACAATGTATTGAATCGGCTCGCAATTTGTGTGTGGCATCGTCATTAGGAGCGCGGGAATGTCGCAATTAACTGCCAGTTTTGCGTCGGATTCACGAAACTTTACTCTCAGGAAAACGATCATGTGGTGACCCAGGCAGTAATGGATGCTTGGAGATAATTCTGCTGCAAGACGATGTATTGAATCGCATCGCAGTTTGTGTTCCACAGTCATTGAGAGGATGGGAGGATTATAATTAACTAACAGTTTTACGTCTGATTCGGGAAACTAGATTGACAAAAAACGACTATCCGGCAACCGAGGCACCAATAGACCATTGTAGGTAGGTCGGGTGGTTTTCGATGTATTAAATCGCAACGCTATTTGTGTGTTATATCGTCAATACCACGATCTGACGGTAAGAATTATCTGTGTGTTTTGAGACGGAGACAAGAAACTTGACTGTTAAATTGTACATCCATCTGGTGATCGAGGCAGCGTTAGAACGTCGGAGATAAGTCGGCTGGTGTCCAATGTATTAAATCGCGACGCATTATGTGTTTTATCGTCATTAGGAGGACGGGAATGTAGCAGTAAATTGTCAATTTAACTTCGGATTCGCGAAACTCTACTCACAGGACAACAGAGTATGTGGTGACCCAGGCAGTAATAGATGTTTGGAGATAATTTTGCTTCAAGGCGATGTACTGAAGAGCATCGCAGAATATGTTCCATCGTCATTGAGAGGATGGGAGGATTAAAATTAACCGTCAGTTTTGCGTCGGATTTGAAAACTAGACTGACAAAACGCGCCCATCCGCTGACCGAGGCACCAATAGACCCTTGTAGATAGTTACGATGGACATCGATCTATTGAATCGCGACGCTATTTGTGTGTTCCATCGTCAATACCAGGATCTGACGGTAAGAATTAACTGTGAGTTATGAGAGGGAGAAAAGAAACTTGACTGCCAAAGAGTACGTCCATCTGGAATGAGGAATCGTTAGACCCTTGGAGATAAGTCGGCTAGTGACCAATGTATTGAATCGTGACGCAATTTCTGTGTTGCAACTTCATTAGGATGGTGGGAATGTCGCAATTAACTGTCAAATTTGGGTCGGATTCTCGAAACTTTACTCGCAGAAGAACGATCAAGTGGTTGACCCAGGCAGTAATAGATGCTTGGAGATAAATCTGCTGGAAGACGATGTTCTGAAAACCATCGCAGTATGTGCGTCCCATCGTTATTGAGAGGATGGTAGGAATAAAATTAACTGTCAATTTTGCGTCGGATTTGAAACCTAGACAGACAAAACACGACCATCCGGTGTCCGAGGCACCAATAGACACTTGTAGATAGTTACGCTACACATCGATGTATTGAATCGCGACGCTATTTGTGTGTTCCATCGTCAATACCATGATCTGACGGTAAGAAGTAACTGTGAGTTATGAGAGGGAGAAGAGAAATTTGATTGCTGAAGAGTACGTCCATCTGGTATGAGGCAGCGTTAGACCCTCGGAGATATGTCGGCTAATGCCAATGTATTGAATCGCGACGCAGTTTCTGTGTTGCAACGTCATTAGGATGGTGGGAATGTCGCAATTACCTGTCAAATTTGCGTCGGATTCCCGAAACTTTACTCACTGGAGAACGATCATGTGGTGACCCAGGCATGCTTGGAGATTAATGTGCTGGAAGACGATGTTCTGAAAAACATCGCAGTATGTGTGTTCCATCGTCATTGAGGGGATGGGAGGAATAAAATTAACTTCCAGTTTTGCGTCGGATTGGAAAACTAGATGACAAAACGCGACCATCCGGTGACCGAGGCACCAATAGACCCTTGTAGACAGCTACGCTAGACATCGATGTATTGATCCGCGACGCTATTTGTGTGTTCCATCGACAATACCAGGATCTGACGGTAAGAATTAACTGTGAGTTTTGAGACGAAGACAAGAAACTTGACTGCCAAATTGTACATCCATTTGGTGATCGATGCAGCATTAGAACGTCGGAGATAAGTCGGCTGGTGTCCAATGTATTGAATCCCAACGCAATTTGTGTGTTCTATCGTCATTAGGAGGGCGGGAATGTCGCAATAAATTGTCAATTTTACTTCGGATTCGCGAAACTTTACTCACAGTAGAACAGACCCAGTGCAGTAATAGACGTTTGAGGATAATTCTGCTGCAAGGCGATGTACTGAAGAGCATCGCAAATGTGCTCCATCGTCATTGAGAGGATGGGAGGAATAAAATTAACTGTCAGTTTTGCGTCGGATTTGAAAACTAGACTGACAAAACGCGACCATCCCGTGACCGATTCACCTACAGACCCTTGTAGATAGTAACGCTGGACATCGACGTATTGAATCGCGACGCTATTTGTGTGTTTTATCGTCAATACCAGGATCCGACGGTAAGAATCATCTGTGAGTTATGAGAGGGAGAAGAGAAACTTGACTGCCAAAGAGTACTTCCATCTGGTATGAGGCAGCGTTAGACCCACGGAGATGAGTCGGCTAGTTACAAATGTATTGAATCGCGACTCAATTTCTGTGCTGCATCGTCATTAGGATGGTGGGAATGTCGCAATTAACTGTCAAATTTGCGTCGGATTCCCGAAACTTTACTCGCAGGAGAACGATCATGTGGTGACCCAGGCAGTAATAGATGCTCGGAGATAAATCTGCTAGAAAACGATGTTCTAAAAACCATCGCAGTATGTGTTTTCCATCGTAATTGAGAGGGTGGTAGGAATAAAATTAACTGTCAGTTTTGCGTCGGATTTGAAAACTAGTCTGACAAAACGCGACCATCCGTGACCGAGGCACCAATAGTTTCGCTAGACATCGATGTATTGAATCGCGACGCTCTTTGTGTGCTCCATCGTCAATACCAGGATCTGACGGTAAGAATTCTCTCTGAGTTTTGAGACGGAGACAAGAAACTTGACTGCCAAATTTTACATTCATCTGGCGATCGAGGGAGCATTAGAACGTCGGAGATAAGTAGGCTGGTGTCCAATGTATTGAATCCCGACGCAAGTTGTGTGTTCTATAGTCATTAGGAGAGCGGGAATGTCGCAATAAATTGTAAATTCTACTTCGGATTCGCGAATCGTTACTCACAGGAGATCTGACCCAGGCAGTAACGGATGTTTGAAGATAATTCTGCTGCAAGGCGATGTACTGAGGAGCATCGCAGAATGTGTTCCATCGTCATTGAGAGGATGGGAGGATTAAAATTAACCGTCAGTTTTGCGTCCGATATGAAAACTAGATGACAAAACGCGACCATCCGGTGACCGAGGCACCAATAGACCCTTGTAGATAGTTACGCGGGACATCGATGTATTGAATCGCGACGCTATTTGTGTGTTCCATGGTCAATACCACCATCGGCCGGCAAGAATTAAATATGAGTTATGAGACGGAGACAAGGAACTTGACTGCCAAGGAGTACGTTCATTTGGCGATCGTGGCAACGTTAGACTCTGGGAGATAAGTCGGCTACGGACCAATATATGAATCGCGACGCTGTTTGTGTGTTCCATCGTCAATACCACGATCGGACGGCAAGAATTAATTATGAGTTTTGAGACGGAGACAAGAAACTTGACTGCCAAATTGTACATCCATCTGGTGATCGAGTAAGCATTAGAACATTGGAGATAAGTCGGCTGGTGTCTAATGTATTGAATCCAGACGAAATTTGTGTGTTCTATCGTCATTAGGAGGGCGGAAATGTCGCAATAAATTGTCATTTTACTTCGGATTCGCGAAACTTTATTCACAGGAGAACAGACCCAGGCAATAATAGATGTTTGAAGATAATTCTACTGCAAGACGATGTACTGAAGAGCATCGCAGAATGTGTTCCATCGTCATTGAGAGGTTGGGAGGAATAAAATTAACCGCCAGTTTTGAGTCGGATTTGAAACCTAGACTGACAAAACGCGTCCATCCGGTGACCAAGGCACCAATGGACCCTTGTAGATAGTTACGCTGGACATCGATGTATTGAATCGCGATGCTATTTGTGTATTCAATCGCCAATACCAGGATCTGACGGTAAGAATTAACTGTGAGTTATGAGAGGGAGAAGTGATTCTTTACTGGGAAAGAGTAAGTAAATATGGTATGAGGCAGCGTTAGCCGTTCGGAGATAAGTCGGCTGGTGACCAATGTATTGAATCGCGACGCAATTTCTGTGTTGCATCGTCATTAGGATGGTGGGAATGTCGCAATTAACAGTCAAATTAGCGTCGGATTCCCGAAAGTTTACTCGCAGGAGAACGATCATGTGGTGGTCCAGGCAGTAATAGATGCTTGGAGATAAGTCTGCTGGAAGACGATGTTCTGAAAACCATCACAGTATGTGTGTTCCATCGTAATTGAGAGGATGGGAGGATTAAAAATAACTTTCAGTTTTGCGTCGGATTTGAAAACTAGACTGAGAAAACGCGACCATCCGGTGACCGAGGCACCAATAGACCCTTGTAGATAGTTACGCTAGACATCGATCCATTATGCTATTTGTGTGTTCCATCGTCAATACCAGGATCTGACGGTAAGAATTAACTGTGAGTTTTGAGACGGAGACTAGAAACTTGACTGCGAAATTGTACATACATCTAGTGTTCGAGTCAGCATTATAATGTCGGAGATAAGTCGGCTGGTGTCCAAAGTATTGAATGCCGACGCAATTTGTGTGTTCTGTCGTCATTAGGAGGGCGGGAATGTCGCAATAAATTGTCAATTTTACTTCGGATTCGTGAAACTTTACTCACAGAACAGACCCAGGCAGTAATAGATGTTTGAAGATAATTCTGCTGCAAGACGATGTACTAAAGAGCATCGCAGAATGTGTTCCATCGTCATTGAGAGGATGGGAAGAATAAAATTAACTGTCAGTTTTGCGTCGGATTTGAAAACTAGACTGACAAAACGCGACCATCCGGTGACAGAGGCACCAATAGACACTTGTAGATAGTTACGCTAGACATCGATGTATTGAATCGTGACGCTATATGTGTGTTCCATCGTCAATACCAGGATCTGACGGTAAGAATTAACTGTGAGTTATGATAGTGAGAAGAGAAACTTGCCTGACAAAGAGTACGTCCATCTGGTATTGAATCGCGACGCAATTTCTATGTTGCATCGTCATTAGGATGGTGGGAATGTCGCAATTAACTGTCAAATTTGCGTCGGATTCCCGAAACTTTACTCGCAGGAGAACGATCATGTGGTGACCCAGGCAGTAATAGATGCTTGGAGATAAATCTGCTGGAAGACGATGTTCTGAAAACCATCGCATTATGTGTGTTACATCTTAATTGAGAGGATGAGAGGAATAAAATTTACTGCAAGTTTTCCGTCGGATTTGAAAACTAGATGACAAAACTCGACCATCCATTGACCGAGGCACCAATAGACCCTTGTAGATAGTTACGCTGGACATCGATGTATTGAATCGCAACGCTATTTGTGTGTTCCATCGTCAATACAAGGATCTGACGGTAAGAATTAACTGTGAGTTATGAGAGGGAGAAGAGAAACTTGACTGCCAAAGAATACGTCCATCTGGTATGAGGCATCGATAGACCCACGTAGATAAGTCGGCTGGTGACCAATGTATTGAATCGAGACGCAATTTCTGTGTTGCAACGTCATTAGGATGGTAGGAATATCGCAATTAACTGTCAAATTTGCGTCGGATTCCCGAAACTTTACTCGCAGGAGAACGACCATGTGGTGACCCAGGCAGTAATGGATGCTTGGAGATAAATCTGCTGGAAGACGATGTACTGAAAACCATCGCAGTATGTGTGTTCCAACGTAATTGAGAGGATGGCAGGTATAAAATTAACTGTCAGTTTTTCGTCGGATTTGAAAACTACACTGACAAAACGGGACCATCCGGTGACCGAGGCACCAATAGACCCTTGTAGATAGTTACGCTAGACATCGATGTATTGAATCGCGACGCTATTTGTGTGTTACACCGTCAATACCACGATCTGACGGTAAGAATTAACTGTGAGTTTTGAGACGGAGACAAGAAACTTGACTGCCAAATTGTACATCCATCTGGTGATCGAGGCAGCATAAGAACGTGTGAGATTAGTCGGCTGGTGTCCAATGTATTGAATCGCGACGCAATTTGTGTGTTCTATCGTCATTAGGAAGGCGGGAATGTCGCAATAATTTTCGGATTCGCGAAACGTTTCTCACAGAAGAACTGACCGAGGCAGTAATAGATGTTTGGAGATAATTCTGCTGCAAGACAATGTAGTGAAGAGCATCGCAGAATGTGTTCCATCGTTATTGAGATGATGGGAGGAATAAAATTATCTGTCAGTTTTGCGTCGGATTTGAAAACTAGATGACAAAAGCAAAACGCGATCATCCGGTGACCGAGGCACCACTAGACCCTTGTAGATAGTTACGCTGGACATCGATGTATTGATTCGCGAAGTTATTTGTGTGTTCCATCGTCAATACCAGGATCTGACGGTAAGAATTAACTGTGAGTTATGCGAGGGAGAAAAGAAACTTGACTGCCAAAGAGTACGTCCATCTGGTATGAGGCATCGTTAGACCCACGGAGATAAGTCGGCTGATGACTAATGTATTGAATCGCGACACAATGTCTGTGTTGCAACGTCATTAGGAAGGCGGAAATATCGCAATAAATTGTCAATTCTATTTCGGATTCGCGAAACTTTACTCACAGGAGAAAAGACCCAGTCAGTAATAGATGTATGAAGATAATTCTGCTGCAAGACGATGTACTGAAGAGCATCGCAGAATGTGTTCCATCGTCATTGAGAGGATGGCATGAATAAAATTAACTGTCAGTTTTGAATCGGTTTTGAAAACTAGATGGAAAAACGCGACCGTCTGGTGACCGAGGCACCAATAGACCCTTGTAGATAGTTACGCTGCACATCGATGTATTGAATCGCGACGCTATTTTTGTGTTCCCTCGTCAGCACCAGCATCTGACGTTAAAAATTAACTGTGAGTTATGAGAGGGAGAAGAGAGACTTGACTGCCAAACAGTACGTCCATCTGGTATGAGGCATCGTTAGACCCTCGGAGATAAGTCGTCTAGTGACCAATTTATTGAATCGCGACGCATTTTCTGTGTTGCAACGTCATTAGGATGGTGGGAATGTCGCAATTAACTGTCAAGTTTGCGTCGGATTTCCGAAATTTTACTCGCAGGAGAACGATAATGTGGTGACCCAGGCAGTAATAGATGCTTGGAGATAAATCTGCTGGAAGACGATGTTCTGAAAACCATCGCATTATGTGTGTTCCATTGTAATTGAGAAGATGGGAGGAATAAAATTAACTGTCAGTTTTGCGTCGGATTTGAAAACTACACTGACAAAACGCGACCATCCGGTGACCGAGGCACCAATAGACCCTTGTAGATAGTTACGCTAGACATATATGTATTGAATCGCGACGCTATTTGTGTGTTCCATCGTCAATACCAGGATCTGACTGTAAGAATTAACTGTGAGTTTTGAGACGGAGACAAGAAACTTGACTGCCAAATAGTACATCCATCTGGTGATCGAGGCAGCATTAGAAAGTCGGAGATAAGTCGGCTGGGGTCCAATGTACTGAATCCCAACGTAATTTGTGTGTTCTATCGTCATTAGGAGGGCGGGAATGTCGCAATAAATTGTCAATTTTACTTCGGATTCGCGAAACTTTACTCACAGGTGAACAGACCCAAGCAGTAATAAATGTTTGAAGATAATTCTGGCTCAAGACGATGTACTGAAGAGCATCGAGAATGGGTTAAATCGTCATTGAGAGGATGGGAGGAATTAAAATAACTGTCAGTTTTGTGACGGATTTGAAAACTAGACTGACAAAACGCAGACATCCGGTGACCGAGGCACCTATAGACCCTTGTAGATAGTTACGCTGGACATCGATGTATTTAATCGCGACGCTATTTGTGTGTTCCATCGGCAATACCAGGACCTGACGGTAAGAATTAACTGTGAGTTATGAGAGGGAGAAAAGAAACTTGACTGCCAAAGAGTACGTCCATCTGGTATGAGGCATCGTTAGACCCACGGAGATAAGAGGGCTGGTGACTAATGTATTGAATCGCGACGCAATTTCTGTGTTGCATCGTCATCAGGATATTGGGAATGTCGCAATTAACTGTCAAATTTGCGTCGGATTCCCGAAATTTTACTCGCAGGCGATCGATCGTGTGGTGACGCAGTCAGTAATAGATGCTTGGAGAAAAATCTGCTGGAAGACGATGTTCTGAAAACCATCGCAGTATGTGTGTTCCATCGTAATTGAGATGATGGAAGGAATAAAATTAACTGTAAGTTTTGCTTCGGATTAAAAACTAGACTGTCAAAAGGCGACCATCCGGTGACCGAATCACAAATAGACTTTTGTAGATAGTTACGCTTTACATCGATGTATTGAATCGCGTCGCTATTTGTGTCTTCCATCGTCAATACCAGGATCTGACGGTAAGAATTAACTTTGTGTTATGAGAGGGAGAAGAGAAACTTGACTGCCAAAGAGTACGTCCCTCTGGTATGAGGTAGCATTAGAACGTCTGAGATAAGTCGGCTGGTGTCCAATGTATTGAATCCCGACGCAATTTGTGTGTTCTATCGTCATCAGGAGGGCGGTAATGTCGCAATAAATTGCCAATTTTACTTCGGATTCGCGAAACTTTACTCACTGGAGAACACACCCAGGCAGTAATAGATGCTTGAAGATAATTCTACTGCAATACGATGTACTGAAGAGCATCGCAGAATGTGTTCCATCGTCACGAAGAGGTTGGGAGGATTACAATTGAGTGGTAGTTTCGCGTCGGAATCGTAAACTAGACTGACAAAACGCTACCATCCGCTGACCGAGGCTCCAATAGACCCTTGTAGATAAGTCGGCTGGATTTCTATGTATTGAATCGCGACGCTATTTGTGTGTTCCATCGTCAGTACCAGGATTGGACGCTAGGAAATAACTGTGAGTTTTGGGACGGAGACAAGGAACTTGACTGCCAAATAGTACGTCCATCGGGTGATCGACGCAGCGTTAGACCTACGGAGATAAGTCGGCTGGTGACTAATGGATTGAATCGCGACGCAATTTCTGTGTTGCATCTTCATTAGGATGGTGGGAATGTCGCAATTAACTGTCAAATTTGTGTCGGATTAGCGGAACTTTACTCGCAGGAGGACGATCATGAGACTCAGGCAGTAATAGATGCTTAGACATAATTCTGCTGGAAGACGATGTATTGCATCGCGTCGCAATATGTATGTTTAATCTTAATTGAGGGGGTGGGAGAATACAATTAAATGTCAGTTTTACGTCGGATTCGACAAACTAGACTCTCAGGAAAACGACTATCAAACTGACCGAAGCACCAATAGACCCATGTATATAAGTCGCCTGGATTTCGATGTATTGAATCGCGACGCTTTTTGTTTGTTACATCGTCAATACCAGGATCTGACGGTAAGAATTAACTTTGAATTATGAGACGGAACAAAAAACTTGACTGCCAAAGAGTACGTCCAACTGGTGATGAAGCAGCGTTACACCCTCGGAGATAAGTCCACTACGGATCAATGTATTAAATCGCGAAACAATTTGTGTATTGCATCGACATTAGGAGGGCGGGAACGTCGCAATTAACTGCCAGTTTTGCGTCGCATACCCGAAACTTTACTCAGAGGAGAACGATCATGTGGTGACCCAGGGAGTAATAGATGCTTGGAGAAAATTCTGAAGCAATACGATCTATTGAATAGCTTAGCAGTTTGTGTGTTCCATCTTAATTGAAAGTGTGGGAGGAATACAATTAAATGTCAGTTTTACGTCGGATACGACATTAGATTCTCAGGAAAACGACTATCAAGGTGACTGAAGTACCAATAGGCCCTTGTAGATATGTCGGCTGGATTTCGATGTATTGAATCGCGACGCAATTTGTGTGTTCCATCGTCAATACCAGGATGGGACGGTAAGAATTAACAGTGAGTCTTCAGACGGAGTCAAAAAACTTGACTGCCAAATAGCACGTCCATCGGGTGATCGACGCAGCGTTAGACCTTCGGAAATAAGTCGGCTGGTGACGAATGTATTGAATCGCGATGCAATTACTGGGTTGCATCGTCATTAGGATGGTGGGAATATCGCAATTAACTGTCAGTTTTCTGTCGGGTCGCGACTTTACTCACAGGAGAACGATCATGTGGTGACCTAGGAAGTAATAGATGCTAGGAGATTATTCTGGTGCCAGACGATGTACTGAATCGCATCCAAGTATGTGTGTTCCATCGTCATTGAGAAGATTGAAGGATTACAATTTACTGTCAGATTTGCGTCGGATTCGAGAAACTAGACTCACATGAGAACGACCATCAAATGACCGAGGTAGCAATAGGCCCTTGTAGATAAGTCGGCTGAAGTTCGATGTATTGAATCGCGACGCTATTTGGCTGTTCCATCGTCAATACCAGGATCTGAAGGTAAGAATTAACTGTGAGTTTTGAGACGGAGACAAGAAACTTGACAGCCGAATTGTACATCCATCTGGTGATCGAGGCAGCGTTAGACCCTCGGAGATAGGTCGTCTGCGGACCAGCTATTGAATCGCGACGCACTTTGTGTGTTGCATCGACATTAGGAAGGCGGAAACGTCGCAATTAATTGTCAGTTTTGCGTCGGATTCGAGAAACTTTACTCACAGGAGAACGATCATGTGGTGACCTAGGCAGTTATAGATGCTTGCAGCTCATTGTGCTGCAAGACGATGTATTGATTGCATCGCAGTATGTGTGTTCCATCGTCATTGAGAGAATGGGAGGAATAAAATTAACTGTCAGTTTTGCGTCGGATTTGAAATCTAGACTGACAAAACTCGACTATCCGGCAACCGAGGCAGCAATAGACCCTTGTAGATATGTTGGTTGGAGTTCGATGTAGTGAATCGCGACGCTATTTGTGTTTTCCATAGCCATTAAGGGGGTGGTAAGGTCGCAATTTACTCCCAGATTTGCGTCGGATTTCCGAAACTTTACTCACAGGATTACGATCATGTGGTGACCCAGGCAGTAATAAATGTTTGAAGATAATTCTGCTGCAAGATGATGTACTGAACAGCTTCGCAGTATGTGCGTTCCATCATCATTGAGAGGATGGGAGGAAAAAAATTAATTGTGATTTTTGCGTCGGATTTGAAAACTAGACTGACTAAACGCGACCATCCGGTGACCGAGGCACCGTTAGACCCTTGTAGAAAAGTCGGCTGGAGTTCGATGAATCGCGACGCAATTTGTGTGTTGCATCGTCATTAGGAGGGCGGGAAAGTCGCAATTAACTGTCAATTTTGTTTCGGATTCGCGAAACTTTACTCACAAGAGAACAATCAAGTGGTGACCCAGGCAGTTATAGATGCTTAGAGATAATTCTGATGCAAGACGATGTATTGCATCGCGTCGCAATATGTATGTTCCATCTTAATTTAGAGATTGGGAAGAATACAATTAAATGTCAGTTTTGCGTCGGTTTCGACAAACTAGGCTCTCATGAAAAAGACTATCAAGGTGACCGAGGCACCAATAATAGACCGTTGTAGATTAATCGGCTGTAGTTCGATGTATGACTCGCGACGCCGTCTGTGTGTTCCATCGTCAATACTAGGATAGGGGACCGTAAGAATTAACTGTGAGTTTCAAAACGGAGACAAGAAACTTGAAATCCAATGAGAACAACCATCTGTTGATCGAGACAGCGTTGGAACCTCGGAGATAAATCGGCTGGTGACCAATGTATTGAATCGCGATGCAATTTCTGTGTTGCATCGTCATTAGGATGATGGGAATATCGCAATTAACTGTCAGTTTTCCGTCGGGTCGCGACTTTACTGACAGGAGAACGATCATGTGGTGACCGAGGCAGTAATAGATGCTTGGATATAATTCTGTTGGAAGGCGAATATTGAACCGCCTCGCAATTAGGTCTTCCATCCTCATTGGGAGTATGGAAGGATTACAACTTAATTTCAGTTTTGCGTCGGATTCGACAAACTTGACTCACATTAAAAAGTCAATCAAATTCCCGAGATAGCAATAGGCCCTTATTGATAAGACGGCTAGAGATCAATGTATAGAATCGCGAAGCAATTTGTGTGTTGCATCTTCATTAGGAAGGCGGGAATGACGCAATTAACTGTCAATTTTGTTTCGGATACGCGAATCTTTACTCACTGGACAACGATCATGTGGTGTCCCAGGCAGTAATAGATGTTTGGAGATAATTTTGCTGCAAGACGATACACTGAAGAGCATCGCAGAATGTGTTCCATTGTCATTGAGAGGATGGGAGGAATAAAATTAACTGTCAGTTTTGCGTCGGATTTGAAAACTAGACTGACAAAACGCGACCATCCTGTGACCAAGGCACCAATAGACCCTTGTAGATAGTTACGCTAGACATCGATTTATTGAATCGCGACGCTATTTGTGTGTTACCTCGTCAATACCAGGATCGGGCAGTAAGAATTAACTAAGTTATGAGACGGAGACAAGAAAAATGAATGCCAAAGAGTGCGTCTATCTGCTAATGGAGGCAGAGTTAGACCCAAGGAGATAAGTCGGCTGGGGAACAATGTATTGAATTGCGACGAAATTTGTGTGTGGCATCGTCATTAGGAGGGAGGGAATGTCGCAACTAACTGCCAGTTTTGCGTCGGATTCGAGAAACTTTACTCTCAGGAAAACGATCATGTGGCGACCGAGGCAGTAATGGATGCTTTGGAGTTAATTCTGCTGGAAGACTATGAACTGAATCGTATCGCTGTATTGGTGTTCCATCGTCATCGAGAGGATGGGAGGAATAAAATTAACTGTCAGTTTTACGTCTGATTCAACAAACTAGATTGACAATAAACGACTTTCCGCTACCATCTGCTGACCGAGGCACCAATAGACCCTTGTAGATACGTCGTTTGGAGTTCGATGTAGTGAATTGCGACGCTATTTGTGTGTCCATCGTCAATACCAGGATCTGACGGTAAGAACAAACTTTGTGTTATGAGACGGAGACAAGAAACTTGACTGACAAAGAATACGTAAATCTAATGATGAGGCAGCTTTAGACCCTCGGAGATAAGTCGGCTGCGGACTTGTGTATTGAATCGCGACGAAATTTGTGTGTTCCTTCGTCATTAAAAGGGTGGTAACGTCGCAATTAACTGCCAGGTTTGCTTCGGATTCATTAAACTTCACTCATAGGAGAACGATCATGTGGTGTCCCAGGCAGTAAATGATGCTTGGAGGTAAATCAGTTGATGAGGCAGCTTTAGACCCTCGAAGATAAGTCGGCTGCGGACCAGTGTATTGAATCGCGACGCAATTTGTGTGATGCATCGACATTAGGAGGGCGGTAACGTCGCAATTAACTGCCAGGTTTGCGTCGGATTCCTGAAACTTCACTCATAGGAGAACGATAATGTGGTGACACAGGAAGTAATAGATGCTTGGAGATAATTGTGCTGGAAGACGATATATTGAATCGCGTCGCAGTATGTATGTTACATCTAAATCGAGAGGGTGGGGGGAATACAATTAAAAGTCAGTTTTACGACGGATTCGACAAACTAGACTCTCAGGAAAACGACTATCAAGGTGACAAGGCACCATAGACCCATGTAGATAAGTCCGCCAGAATTCGATGAATTGAATCTCGAAGCTATTTGTGTGTTCCATAGTCAATACCAGGATCTGACGGTAAGAATTAACTATGAGTTATGAGAGGGAGAAAACAAACTTGCCCGCCAAAGAGTACGTCCATCTGGTATGAGGCAGCGTTAGTCCCTCGGAGATAAGTCGGCTAGTGACCAATGTATTTAATCGCGACGCAATTTTTGTGTTGCATCGTCATTAGGATGGTGGGAATGTCGCAATTAACTGTCAAATTTGCGTCGGATTCCCGAAACTTTACTCGCAGGAGAACGAACATGTGGTGACCCAGGCAGTAATAGATGCTTGGAGATAAATCTGCTGGATGACGATGTTCTGAAAACCATCGCAGAATGTGTGTTCCATCGTAATTGAGAGTATGGGAGGAATAAAATTAACTCTCAGTTTTGCGTCGGATTTGAAAACTAGATGACAAAACGCGACCATCCGGTGACCGAGGCACTTATAGAAGCTTGTAGATAGTTACGCTGGACATCGATCTATTGAATCGCGACGCTATTTGTGTGTTCCATCGTCAATACCAGGATCTGACGGTAAGAATTAACTATGAGTTATGAGAGGGAGAAAACAAACTTGCCCGCCAAAGAGTACGTCCATCTGGTATGAGGCAGCGTTAGTCCCTCGCAGATAAGTCGGCTAGTGACCAATGTATTTAATCGCGACGCAATTTCTGTGTTGCATCGTCATTAGGATGGTGGGAATGTCGCAATTAACTGTCAAATTTGCGTCGTATTCCCGAAACTTTACTCGCAGGAGAACGAACATGTGGTGACCCAGGCAGTAATAGATGCTTGGAGATAAATCTGCTGGATGACGATATTCTGAAAACCATCGCAGTATGTGTGTTCCATCGTAATTGAGAGTATGGGAGGAATAAAATTAACTGCCAGGTTTGCGTCGGATTTGTAAACTCGACTGACAAATCGCGAATATCCGGTGACCGAATCACAAATAGACCCTTGTAGATAGTTACGCTGGACATCGGTGTATAGAATCGCGTCGCTATTTGTGTGTTCCATCGTCAATACCAGGATCTGACTGTAAGAATTAACTGTGAGTTTTGAGTCGGAGACAAGAAACTTGACAGCCAAATTGTACATCCATCTGGTATGAGGCAGCGTTAGACCCTCGGAGATAAGTCGGCTAGTAACCAATGTATTGAATCGCGACGCAATTTCTGTGTTGCACTGTCATTAGGATGGTGGGAATGTCGCAATTAACTCTCAAATTTGCGTCGGATTCCCGAAACTTTACTCGCAGGAGAACGATCATGTGGTGACCCAGGCGGTAATAGATACTTGGAGATAAATCTGCTGGGAGACGATGTTCTGAAAACCATCGCAGAATGTGTGTTCCATCGTAATTGAGAGTATGGGAGGAATAGAATTAACTGTCAGTTTTGCGTCGGATTTGAAAGCTAGATGACAAAACGCGACCATCCGGTGACCGAGGTACCAATAGACCCTTGTAGATAGTTACGCTAGACATCGATCTATTGAATCGCGGCGCTATTTGTGTGTTCCATCGTCAATACCAGGATCTGACGGTAAGAATTAACTGTGTGTTATGAGAGGGAGAAAACAAACTTGACTGCCAAAAGAGTACGTCCATCTGGTATGAGGCAGCGTTAGACCCTCGCAGATAAGTCGGCTAGTGACCACTGTATTGAATCGCGACGTAATTTCTGTGTTGCATCGTCATTAGGATGGTGGGAATGTCGCAATTAACTGTCAAATTTGCGTCGGATTCCCGAATCTTTACTCGCAGGAGAACGAACATGTGGTGACACAGGCAGTAATAGATGCTTGGAGATAAATCTGCTGGATGACGATGTTCTGAAAACCATCGCAGTATGTGTGTTCCATCGTAATTGAGAGTATGGGAGGAATAAAATTAACTGCCAGTTTTGCGTCGGAATTGTAAAATAGACTGACAAATCGCGAATATCCGGTGACCGAAGCACAAATAGACCCTTGTAGATAGTTACGCTGGACATCGATGTATAGAATCGCGACGCTATTTGTGTGTTCCATCGTCGATACCAGGATCTGACGGTAAGAATTAACTGTGAGTTTTGAGTCGGAGACAAGATACTTGACAGCCAAATTGTACATCCATCTGGTATGAGGCAGCGTTAGACCCTCGGAGATAAGTCGGCTCGTGACCAATGGATTGAATCGCGACGCAATTTCTGTGTTGCACTGTCATTAGGATGGTGGGAATGTCGCAATTAACTGTCAAATTTGCGTCGGGTTCCCGAAACTTTACTCGCAGGAGAACGATCATGTGGTGACCCAGGCAGTAAAAGATACTTGGAGATAAATCTGCTGGAAGACGATGTTCTGAAAACCATCGCAGTATGTGTGTTCCATCGTAATTGAGAGTATGGGAGGAATAAAATTAACTGTCAGTTTTGCGTCGGATTTGAAAACTAGACTGACAAAATGCGAACATCCGGTGACCGAGGCACCAATTGACCCTTGTAGATAGTTACGCTAGACATCGATGTAAATCGCGACGCTATTTGTGTGTTCCACCGTCGATACCAGGATCTGACGGTAAGAATTAACTGTGACTTTTGAGACGGAGACAAGAAACTTGACAGCCAAATTGTATATCCATCTGGTATGAGGCAGCGTTAGACCCTCGGAGATAAGTCGGCTAGTGACCAATGTATTGAATCGCGACGCAATTTCTGTGTTGCATCGTCATTAGGATGGTGGGAATGTCGCAATTAACTGTCAAATTTACGTCGGATTCCCGAAAGTCTACTCGCAGGAGAACGAACATGTGGTGACCCAGGCAGTAATAGATGCTTGGATATAAATCTGCTGGAAGACGATGTTCTGAAAACCATCGCAGAATGTGTGTTCCATCGTAATTGAGAGTATGGGAGGAATAGAATTAACTGTCAGTTTTGCGTCGGATTTGAAAACTAGATAACACAACGCGACCATCCGGTGACCGAGGCACCAATAGACCCTTGTAGATAGTTACGCTGGACATCGATCTATTGAATCGTGACGCTATTTGTGTGTTCCATCGTCAATACCAGGATCTGACGGTAAGAATTAACTGTGAGTTATGAGAGGGAGAAAACAAACTTGACTGCCAAAAGAGTACGTCCATCTGGTATGAGGCAGCGTTAGACCCTCGCAGATAAGTCGGCTAGTGACCAATGTATTGAATCGCGACGTAATTTCTGTGTTGCATCGTCATTAGGATGGTGGGAATGTCGCAATTAACTCTCTAATTTGCGTCGGATTCCCGAAACTTTACTCGCAGGAGAACGAACATGTGGTGACCCAGGCAGTAATAGATGCTTGGAGATAAATCTGCTGGATGACGATGTTCTGAAAACCATCGCAGTATGTGCGTTCCATCATAATTGGGAGTATGGGAGGAATAAAATTAACTGCCAGTTTTGCGTCGGATTTGTAAACTAGACTGACAAATCGCGAATATCCGGTGACCTAAGCACAAATAGACCCTTGTAGATAGTTACGCTGGACATCGATGTATAGAATCGCGACGCTATTTGCGTGTTCCATCGTCAATACCAGGATCTGACGGTAAGAATTAACTGTGAGTTTTGAGTCGGAGACAAGAAACTTGACAGCCAAATTGTACATCCATCTGGTATGAGGCAGCGTTAGACCCTCGGAGATAAGTCGGCTCGTGACCAATGTATTGAATCGCGACGCAATTTCTGTGTTGCACTGTCATTAGGATGGTGGGAATGTCGCAATTAACTCTCAAATATGCGTCGGATTCCCGAAACTTTACTCGCAGGAGAACGATCATGTGGTGACCCAGGCAGTAATAGATACTTGGAGATAAATCTGCTGGAAGACGATGTTCTGAAAACCATCGCAGAATGTGTGTTCCATCGTAATTGAGAGTATGGGAGGAATAGAATTAACTTTCAGTTTTGCGTCGGATTTGAGAACTAGATGACAAAACGCGACCATCCGGTGACCGAGGTACCAATAGACCCTTGTAGATAGTTACGCTGGACATCGATCTATTGATTGGCGACGCTATTTGTGTGTTCCATCTTCAATACCAGGATCTGGCGGTAAGAATTAACTGTGAGTTATGAGAGGGAGAAAACAAACTTGACTGCCAAAGAGTACGTCCATCAGGTATGAAGCAGCGATAGACCCTCGAAGATAAGTCGGCTAGTGACCAATGTATTGAATCGAGACGCAATTTCCGAGTTGCATCGTCATTAGGATGGTGGGAATGTCGCAATTAACTGTCAAATTTGCGTCTGATTCCCGAAAGTCTACTCGCAGGAGAACGAACATGTGGTGACCCAGGCAGTAGTAGATGCTTGGATATAAATCTGCTGGATGACGATGTTCTGAAAACAATCGCAGTATGTGTGTTCCATCGTAAGTGAGAGTATGGGAGGAATAAAATTAACTGCCAGTTTTGCGTCGGATTTGTAAACTAGACTGACAAATCGCGAATATCCGGTCACCGAAGCACAAATAGACCCTTGTAGATAGTTACGCTGGACATCGATGTATAGAATCGCGACGCTATTTGTGTGTTCCATCGTCAATACAGGATCTGACGGTAAGAATTAACTGTGAGTTTTGAGTCGGAGACAAGAAACTTGACAGCCAAATTGTACATCCATCTGGTATGAGGCAGCGTTAGACCCTCGGAGATAAGTCGGCTCGTGACCAATGGATTGAATCGCGACGCAATTTCTGTGTTGCACTGTCATTAGGATGGTGGGAATGTCGCAATTAACTGTCAAATTTGCGTCGGGTTCCCGAAACTTTACTCGCAGGAGAACGATCATGTGGTGACCCAGGCAGTAATAGATACTTGGAGATAAATCTGCTGGAAGACGATGTTCTGAAAACCATCGCAGTATGTGTGTTCCATCGTAATTGAGAGTATGGGAGGAATAAAATTAACTGTCAGTTTTGCGTCGGATTTGAAAACTAGACTGACAAAATGCGAACATCCGGTGACCGAGGCACCAATAGACCCTTGTACATAGTTACGCTAGACATCGATGTAAATCGCGACGCTATTTGTGTGTTCCACCGCCTTACCAGGATCTGACGGTAAGAATTAACTGTGACTTTTGAGACGGAGACAAGAAACTTGACAGCCAAATTGTATATCCATCTGGTATGAGGCAGCGTTAGACCCTCGGAGATAAGTCGGCTAGTGACCAATGTATTGAATCGCGACGCAATTTCTGTGTTGCATCGTCATTAGGATGGTGGGAATGTCGCAATTAACTGTCAAATTTACGTCGGATTCCCGAAAGTCTACTCGCAGGAGAACGAACATGTGGTGACCCAGGCATTAGTAGATGCTTGGATATAAATCTGCTGGAAGACGATGTTCTGAAAACCATCGCAGAATGTGTGTTCCATCGTAATTGAGAGTATGGGAGGAATAAAATTAACTGTCAGTTTTGCGTCGGATTTGAAAACTACACTGACAAAGCGCGAACATCCGGTGACCGAGGCACCAATAGACCCTTGTAGATAGTTACGCTGGACATCGATCTATTGAATCGTGACGCTATTTGTGTGTTCCATCTTCAATACCAGGATCTGACGGTAAGAATTAACTGTGAGTTATGAGAGGGAGAAAACAAACTTGACTGCCAAAAGAGTACGTCCATCTGGTATGAGGCAGCGATAGACCCTCGGAGATAAGTCGGCTAGTGACCAATGTATATAATCGCGACGCAATTTCTGTGTTTAATCGTCATTAGGATGGTGGGAATGTCGCAATTAACTGTAAAATTTTCGTCGGATTCCCAAAAGTCTACTCGCAGGAGAACGAACATGTGGTGATCCAGGCAGTAATAGATACTTGGAGATAAATGTGCTGGAAGACGATGTTCTGAAAACCATCGCAGTATGTGTGTTCAATCGTAATTGAGAGTATGGGAGGAATAAAATTAACTGTCAGTTTTGCGTCGGATTTGAAAACTACACTGACAAAGCGCGAACATCCGGTGACCGAGGCACCAATAGACCCTTGTAGATAGTTACGCTGGACATCGATGTATAGAAACGCGACGCTATTTGTGCGTTCCATCTTCAATACCAGGATCTGACTTTAAGAATTAACTGTGAGTTATGAGATGGAGAAAACAAACTTGACTGCCAAAGAGTACGTCCATCAGGTATGAGGCAGCGATAGACCCTCGGAGATAAGTCGGCTAGTGACCAATGTATTTAATCGCGACGCAATTTCTGTGTTGCATCGTCATTAGGATGGTGGGAATGTCGCAATTAACTGTCAAATTTGCGTCGAATTCCAGAAAGTCTACTCGCAGGAGAACGAACATGTGGTGACCCAGGCAGTAGTAGATGCTTGGAGATAAATCTGCTGGAAGACGATGTTCTGAAAACCATCGCAAAATGTGTGTTCCGTCGTAATTGAGAGTATGGGAGGAATAGAATTAACTGTCAGTTTTGCGTCGGATTTGAGAACTAGATGACAAAACGCGACCATCCGGTAACCGAGGTACCAATAGACCCTTGTAGATAGTTACGCTGGACATCGATCTATTGAATGGCGACGCTATTTGTGTGTTCCATCGTCAAAACCAGGATCTGACGGTAAGAATTAACTGTATGTTATGAGAGGGAGAAAACAAACTTGACTGCCAAAGAGTACCTCCATCTGGTATGAGGCAGCGTTAGACCCTCGCAGATAAGTCGGCTCGTGACCAATGGATTGAATCGCGACGCAATTTCTGTGTTGCACTGTCATTAGGATGGTGGGAATGTCGCAATTAACTCTCAAATTTGCGTCGGATTCCCGAAACTTTACTCGCAGGAGAACGAACATGTGGAGACCCAGGCAGTAATAGATGCTTGGAGATAAATCTGCTGGATGACGATGTTCTGAAAACCATCGCAGTATGTGTGTTCCATCGTAATTGGGAGTATGGGAGGAATAAAATTAACTGCCAGTTTTGCGTCGGATTTGTAAACTAGACTGACAAATCGCGAATATCCGGTGACCTAAGCACAAATAGACCCTTGTAGATAGTTACGCTGGACATCGATGTATAGAATCGCGACGCTATTTGTGTGTTCCATCGTCAATACCAGGATCTGACGGTAAGAATTAACTGTGAGTTTTGAGTCGGAGACAAGAAACTTGACAGCCAAATTGTACATCCATCTGGTATGAGGCAGCGTTAGACCCTCGGAGATAAGTCGGCTCGTGACCAATGTATTGAATCGCGACGCAATTTCTGTGTTGCACTGTCATTAGGATGGTGGGATTGTCGCAATTAACTCTCAAATTTGCGTCGGATTCCCGAAACTTTACTCGCAGGAGAACGATCATGTGGTGACCCAGGCA
Organism: Schistocerca gregaria; assembly: GCF_023897955.1. Classification (NCBI taxonomy): domain Eukaryota; kingdom Metazoa; phylum Arthropoda; class Insecta; order Orthoptera; family Acrididae; genus Schistocerca; species Schistocerca gregaria. The sequence continues at coordinate 1,451,952 of NW_026061713.1, read as the reverse complement.
GTAATAGATACTTGGAGATAAATCTGCTGGAAGACGATGTTCTGAAAACCATCGCAGTATGTGTGTTCAATCGTAATTGAGAGTATGTGAGGAATAAAATTAACTGTCAGTTTTGCGTCGGATTTGAAAACTACACTGACAGAGCGCGAACATCCGGTGACCGAGGCACCAATAGACCCTTGTAGATAGTTACGCTGGACATCGATGTATAGAAACGTGACGCTATTTGTGTGTTCCATCTTCAATACCAGGATCTGACTTTGAGAATTAACTGTGAGTTATGGGATGGAGAAAACAAACTTGACTGCCAAAGAGTACGTCCATCAGGTATGAGGCAGCGATAGACCCTCGGAGATAAGTCGGCTAGTGACCAATGTATATAATCGCGACGCAATTTCTGTGTTGCATCGTCATTAGGATGGTGGGAATGTCGCAATTAACTGTCAAATTTGCGTCGGATTCCCGAAAGTCTACTCGCAGGAGAACGAACATGTGGTGACCCAGGCAGTAGTAGATGCTAGGATATAAATCTGCTGGAAGACGATGTTCTGAAAACCATCGCTGAATGTGTGTTCCATCGTAATTGAGAGTATGGGAGGAATAGAATTAACTGTCAGTTTTGCGTCGGAGTTGAAAACTAGACTAACAAAGCGCGAACATCCGGTGACCGAGGCACCAATAGACCCTTGTAGATAGTTACGCTAGACATCGATTTATTGAATCGCGAGGCTATTTGTTTGTGTTACCGTCGATACCAGGATCTGACGGTAAGAATTAATTGTGAGTTTTGAGTCGGAGACAAGAAACTTGACAGCCAAATTGTACATCCATCTGGTATGAGGCAGCGTTAGACCCTCGGAGATAAGTCCGCTCGTGACCAATGGGTTGAATCGCGACGCAATTTCTGTGTTGCATCGTCATTAGGGTGGTGGGAATGTCGCAATTAACTGTCAAATTTGCGTCGGATTTGAAAACTAGACTGACAAAGCGCGAACATCCGGTGACCTAGGCACCAATTGACCCTTGTAGATAGTTACGCTAGACATCGATGTATTGAATCGCGACGCTATTTGTGTGTTCCATCGTCGATACCAGGATCTGACGGTAAGATTTAACTGTGAGTTTTTAAGTCGGAGACAAGAAACTTGACAGCCAAATTGTACATCCATCTGGTATGAGGCAGCGTTAGACCCTCGGAGATAAGTCGACTAGTGACCAATGTATTGAATCGCGACGCAATTTCTGTGTTGCATCGTTATTAGGATGGTGGGAATGTCGCAATTAACTGTCAAATTTGCGTCGGATTCCCGAAACTTTACTCATAGGACAACGATCATGTGGTGACCCAGGCAGTAATAGATGTTTGGAGACAAACCTGCTGGAGGACGATGTTCTGAAATCCTTCGCAGTATGTGTGTTCCATCGTCATTGAGAGGATGAGAGGAATAAAATTGACTGCCAGTATTGCGTCGGATTTGTGAACTAGACTGACAAAACAAGACCATCCGGTGACCGAGGCACCAAATAGACCCTTGTAGATAGTTACGCTGCACATCGATGTATAGAATCGCGACGCTATTTGTGTGTTCCATCGTCAATACCACGATCTGACGGTAAGTATTAACTGTGAGTTATGAGAGGGAGAAGAGAAACTTGACTGCCATATTGTACAATCATCTGGTATGAGGCAGCGTTAGACCCTCGGAGATAAGTCGGCTAGTGACCAATGTATTGAATCGCGACGCAATTTCTGTGTTGCATTGTCATTAGGATGGTGGGAATGTGGCAATTTACTGTCAAATTTGCGTCGGATTCCCGAAATTTTACTCGCAGGACAACGATCATGTGGGGACGCAGGCATTAATAGATGCTTGGAGATAAATCTGCTGGAAGACGATGTTCTGAAAACCATTGAAGTATGTGTGTTCCATCGTCATTGAGAGGATGAGAGGAAAGGATGAGAGCAAATAAAATTAACTGTCAGTTTTGCGTCGGATTTGAAAATTAGATGACAAAACGCGACCATCCGGTCACCAAGGCAACAATAAACCCTTGTAGATAGTTACGCTAGACATCGATGTATTGAAACGCGACGCTATTTGTGGGTTCCATCGTCAATACCAGTATCTGACGGCAACAATTAACTGTGGGTTATGAGATGAAGAAAACAAACTTGACTGCCAAACAGTACGACCAGCTGGTATGAGGCAGCGATAGACCCTCGGAGATAAGTCGGCTAGTGACCAATGTATTGAATCGCGACGCAATTTCCGTGTTGCATCGTCATTAGGGTGGTGGGAATGTCGCAATTAACTGTCAAATTTGCGTCAGATTTGAAAACTAGACTGACAAAGCGCGAACATCCGGTGACCTAGGCACCAATAGACCCTTGTAGATAGTTATGCTAGACTTCGATGTATTGAATCGCGACGCTATTTGTGTGTTCCATCGTCGTTACCAGGATCTGACGGTAAGAATTAACTGTGAGTTTTGAGACGGAGACAAGAAACTTGACTGCCAAATTGTACATCCATCTGGTATGACGCAGCGTTAGACCCTCGGAGATATTTCGGCTAGTGACCAATGTATTGAATCGCGACGCAATTTCTGTGTTGCATCGTCATTAGGATGGTGGGAATGTAGCAATTAACTCTCACATTTGCGTCGGATTCCCGAAACTTTGCTCGCAGGAGAACGATCATGTGGTGACCCAGGCAGTAATAGATACTTGGAGATAAATCTGCTGGAAGACGATGTTCTGAAAACCATCGCAGTATGTGTGTTCCATCGTAATTGAGAGTATGGGAGGAATAAAATTAACTGTCAGTTTTGCGTTGGATTTGAAAGCTAGACTGACAAAGCGCGAACATCCGGTGACCGAGGCACCAATAGACACTTGTAGATAGTTACGCTAGACATCGATGTATTGAATCGCGACGCTATTTGTGTGTTCCACCGTCGATACCAGGATCTGACGGTAAGAATTAACTGTGACTTTTGAGACGGAGACAAGGAACTTGACTGCCAAATTGTACATCCATCTGGTATGAGGCAGCGTTAGACCCTCGGAGATAAGTCGGCTAGTGACCAATGAATTGAATCGCGACGCAATTTCTGATTTGCATCGTCATTAGGATGGTGGGAATGTCGCAATTATCTCTCAAACTTGCGTCCGATTCCCGAAACTTTACTCGCAGGAGAACGATCGTGTGGTGACCCAGGCAGTAATAGTTACTTGGAGATAAATCTGCTGGAAGATGATGTTCTGAAAACTATTGCAGTACGTGTGTTCCATCGTAATTGAGAGTATGGGAGGAATAAAATTAACGGTCAGTTTTGCATCGGATTTGAAAACTAGACTGAAAAAGCTCGAACATCCAGTGACCGAGGCACCAATAAACCCTTGTAGATAAGTACGCTAGACATTGATGAATTGAATCGCGACGCTATTTGTGTGTTCCATCGTCGATACCAGGATCTGACGGTAAGAATTAACTGTGACTTTTGAGACGGAGACGAGAAACTTGACAGCCAAATTGTACATCCATCTGGTATGAGGCAGCGTTAGACCCTCGGAGATAAGTCGGCTAGTGACCAATGTATTGAATCGCGACGCAATTTCTGTGTAGCATCGTCATTAGGATGGTGGGAATGTCGCAATTAACTCTCAAATTTGCGTCGGATTCCCGAAACTTTACTCACAGGACAACGATCATGTGGTGACCCAGGCAGTAATAGATACTCGGAGATAAATCTGCTGGAAGACGATGTTCTGAAAACCATCGCAGTATGTGTGTTCCATCGTAATTGAGAGTATGGGACGAATAAAGTTAGCTGCCAGTTTTGTGTCGGATTTGTAAACTAGACTGACAAAACGCGAATGTCCGGTGACCGAAGCACAAATAGTCCCTTGTAGATAGTTACGCTGGACATCGATGTATAGAATCGCGACGCTATTTGTGTGTTCCATCGTCAATACCAGCATCTGACGGTAAGTATTAACTGTGAGTTATGAGAGGGAGAAGAGGAACTTGACTGCCAAATGGTATATCCATCTGGTATGAGGCAGCGTTAGACCCTCGGAGATAAGTCGGCTAGTGACCAATGTATTGAATAGCGACGCAATTTCTGTGTTGCATCGTCATTAGGATGTTGGGAATGTAGCAATTAACTGTCAAATTTGCGTCGGATTCCCGAAACTTTACTCGCAGGACAACGATCATATGGTGACCCAGGCCTTAATAGATGCTAGGAGATAAATCTGCTGGAAGACGATGTTCTGAAAACCATCGCAGTATGTGTGTTCCATCGTAATAGAGAGTATGCGAGGAATAAAATTAACTGTCAGTTCTACGTCGGATTTGAAAACTCGACTGACAAAACGCGACCATCCGGTGACCGATCCACAAATAGACCCTTCTAGATAGTTACGCTGGACTCGATGTATAGAATCGCGACGCTATTTGTGTGTTCCATCATCAATAGCAGGATCTGACGGTAAGTATTAACTGTGAGTTATGAGAGGGAGAAGTGAAACTTGGCTGCCAATTTGTACATCCATCTGGTATGAGGCAGCGTTAGACCCTCGGAGATTAGTCGGCTAGTGACCAATGTATTGAATCGCGACGCATTTTCTGTGTTGCATCGTCATTAGCATGGTGGGAATGTCGCAATTAACTCTCAAATTTGCGTCGGATTCTCGAAACTTTACTCGCAGGACAACGATCATGTGGTGACACAGAAAGTAATAGATGCTTGGAGATAAATCTGCTGGAAGACGATGTTCTGAAAACCATCGCAGTATGTGTGTTCCAAAGTCATTGAGAGGATAAGAGGAAAGGATGAGAGGAAATGAAATTAACTGTCAGTTTTGCGTCGGATTTGAAAACTAGATGACAAAACGCCACCATCCGGTGACCGAGGCACCAATAGACCCTTGTACATAGTTACGCTGGACATCGATCTATTGAATCGCGACTCTATTTGTGTGTTCCATCGTCAATACCGGGATCTGACGGTAACAATTAACTGTGAGTTATGAGAGGGAGAAAACAAACTTGACTGCCAAACAGTACGTCCATCTGGTATGAGGCAGCGATAGACCCTCGGAGATAAGTCGGCTAGTGACCAATGTATTGAATCGCGACGCAATTTCTGTGTTGCATCGTCATTAGGGTGGTGGGAATGTCGCAATTAACTGTTAAATTTGCGTCGGATTCCCGAAACTTTACTCACAGGACAACGATCATGTGGTGACCCAGGCAGTAATAGATACTCGGAGATAAATCTGCTGGAAGACGATGTTCTGAAAACCATCGCAGTATGTGTGTTCCATCGTAATTGAGAGTATGGGACGAATAAAATTAGCTGCCAGTTTTGTGTCGGATTTGTAAACTAGACTGACAAAACGCGAATGTCCGGTGACCGAAGCACAAATAGACCCTTGTAGATAGTTACGCTGGACATCGATGTATAGAATCGCGACGCTATTTGTGTGTTCCATCGTCAATACCAGCATCTGACGGTAAGTATTAACTGTGAGTTTTGAGACGGAGACAAGAAACTTGACTGCCAAATTGTACACACATCTGGTATGAGGCAGCCTTAGACCCTCGGAGATAAGTCGGCTAGTGACCAATGTATTGAAACGCGACGCAATTACGTTGTTGCATCGTCGTTAGGATGGTGGGAATGCCGCAATGGACTCTCAAATTTGCGTCGGATTCCCGAAACTTTACTCGCAGGAGAACGATCATGTGGTGACCGAGGCAGTAATAGATACTTGGAGATAAATCTGCTGGAAGACGATGTTCTGAAAACCATCGCAGTATGTGTGTTCCATCGTAATTGAGAGTGTGGGAGGAATAAAATTAACTGCCAGTTTTGCGTCGGATTTGTAAACTAGACTGACAAAACGCGAATATCCGCTGACCGAAGCACAAATAGACCCTTGTAGATAGCTACGCTAGACATAGATGTATTGAATCGCGACGCTATTTGTGTGTTCCATCGTCGATACCAGGATCTGACGGTAAGATTTAACTGTGAGTTTTTAAGTCGGAGACAAGAAACTTGACAGCCAAATTGTACATCCATCTGGTATGAGGCAGCGTTAGACCCTCGGAGATAAGTCGGCTAGTGACCAATGTATTGAAACGCGACGCAATTACGTTGTTGCATCGTCGTTAGGATGGTGGGAATGCCGCAATGGACTCTCAAATTTGCGTCGGATTCCCGAAACTTTACTCACAGGACAACGATCATGTGGTGACCCAGGCAGTAATAGATACTCGGAGATAAATCTGCTGGAAGACGATGTTCTGAAAACCATCGCAGTATGTGTGTTCCATCGTAATTGAGAGTATGGGACGATTAAATTTGGTTGCCAGTTTTGCGTCGGATTTGTAAACTAGACTGACAAAACGCGAATGTCCGGTGACCGAAGCACAAATAGACCCTTGTAGATAGTTACGCTGGACATCGATGTATAGAATCGCGACGCTATTTGTGTGTTCCATCGTCAATACCAGCATCTGACGGTAAGTATTAACTGTGAGTTATGAGAGGGAGAAGAGGAACTTGACTGCCAAATGGTATATCCAACTGGTATGAGGCAGCGTTAGACCCTCAAAGATAAGTCGGCTAGTGACCAATGTATTGAATAGCGACGCAATTTCTGTGTTGCATCGTCATTAGGATGTTGGGAATGTAACAATTAACTGTCAAATTTGCGTCGGATTCCCGAAACTTTTTTCGCAGGACAACGATCATAAGGTGACCCAGGCCTTAATAGATGCTAGGAGTTAAATCTGCTGGAAGACGATGTTCTGAAAACCATCGCAGTATGTGTGTTCCATCGTAATAGAGAGTATGCGAGGAATAAAATTAACTGTCAGTTCTACGTCGGATTTGAAAACTCGACTGACAAAACGCGACCATCCGGTGACCGATCCACAAATAGACCCTTCTAGATAGTTACGCTGGACTCGATGTATAGAATCGCGACGCTATTTGTGTGTTCCATCATCAATAGCAGGATCTGACGGTAAGTATTAACTGTGAGTTATGAGAGGGAGAAGTGAAACTTGGCTGCCAATTTGTACATCCATCTGGTATGAGGCAGCGTAGGACCGTCGGAGATTAGTCGGCTAGTGACCAATGTATTGAATCGCGACGCATTTTCTGTGTTGCATCGTCATTAGCATGGTGGGAATGTCGCAATTAACTCTCACATTTGCGTCGGATTCTCGAAACTTTACTCGCAGGACAACGATCATGTGGTGACCCAGGCAGTAATAGATGCTTGGAGATAAATCTGCTGGATGACGATGTTCTTAAAACCATCGCAGTGTGTGTGTTCCATCGTCATTGAGAGGATGAGAGGAAAGGATGAGAGGAAATAAAATTAACTGTCAGTTTTGCGTCGGATTTGAAAACTAGATGACAAAACGCGAACATCCGGTGACTGAGGCAACAATAGACCCTTGTAGCTAGTCACGCTGGACATCGATCTATTGAATCGCGACGCTATTTGTGTGTTCAATCGTCAATACCAGGATCTGACGGTAAGAATTAATTGTGAGTTATGAGAGGGACAAAACAAACTTGCCAGCCAAACAGTACGTCCATCTGGTATGAGGCAGCGATAGACCCTCGGAGATAAGTCGGCTAGTGACCAATGAATTGAATCGCGACGCAATTTCTGATTTGCATCGTCATTAGGATGGTGGGAATGTCGCAATTATCTCTCAAACTTGCGTCCGATTCCCGAAACTTTACTCGCAGGAGAACGATCGTGTGGTGACCCAGGCAGTAATAGATACTTGGAGATAAATCTGCTGGAAGATGATGTTGTGAAAACTATTGCAGTACGTATGTTCCATCGTAATTGAGAGTATGGGAGGAATAAAATTAACGGTCAGTTTTGCATCGGATTTGAAAACTAGACTGAAAAAGCTCGAACATCCAGTGACCGTGGCACCAATAAACCCTTGTAGATAAGTACGCTAGACATTGATGAATTGAATCGCGACGCTATTTGTGTGTTCCATCGTCGATACCTGGATCTGACGGTAAGAATTAACTGTGACTTTTGAGACGGAGACGAGAAACTTGACAGCCAAATTGTACATCCATCTGGTATGAGGCAGCGTTAGACCCTCGGAGATAAGTCGGCTAGTGACCAATGTATTGAATCGCGACGCAATTTCTGTGTAGCATCGTCATTAGGATGGTGGGAATGTCGCAATTAACTCTCAAATTTGCGTCGGATTCCCGAAACTTTACTCACAGGACAACGATCATGTGGTGACCCAGGCAGTAATAGATACTCGGAGATAAATCTGCTGGAAGACGATGTTCTGAAAACCATCGCAGTATGTGTGTTCCATCGTAATTGAGAGTATGGGACGAATAAAATTAGCTGCCAGTTTTGTGTCGGATTTGTAAACTAGACTGACAAAACGCGAATGTCCGGTGACCGAAGCACAAATAGACCCTTGTAGATAGTTACGCTGGACATCGATGTATAGAATCGCGACGCTATTTGTGTGTTCCATCGTCAATACCAGCATCTGACGGTAAGTATTAACTGTGAGTTATGAGAGGGAGAAGAGGAACTTGACTGCCAAATGGTATATCCATCTGGTATGAGGCAGCGTTAGACCCTCGGAGATAAGTCGGCTAGTGACCAATGTATTGAATAGCGATGCAATTTCTGTGTTGCATCGTCATTAGGATGTTGGGAATGTAGCAATTAACTGTCAAATTTGCGTCGGATTCCCGAAACTTTACTCGCAGGACAACGATCATATGGTGACCCAGGCCTTAATAGATGCTAGGAGATAAATCTGCTGGAAGACGATGTTCTGAAAACCATCGCAGTATGTGTGTTTCATCGTAATAGAGAGTATGCGAGGAATAAAATCAACTGTCAGTTCTACGTCGGATTTGAAAACTCGACTGACAAAACGCGACCATCCGGTGACCGATCCACAAATAGACCCTTCTAGATAGTTACGCTGGACTCGATGTATAGAATTGCGACGCTATTTGTGTGTTCCATCATCAATAGCAGGATCTGACGGTAAGTATTAACTGTGAGTTATGAGAGGGAGAAGTGAAACTTGGCTGCCAATTTGTACATCCATCTGGTATGAGGCAGCGTTAGACCCTCGGAGATTAGTCGGCTAGTGACCAATGTATTGAATCGCTACGCATTTTCTGTGTTGCATCGTCATTAGCATGGTGGGAATGTCGCAATTAACTCTCAAATTTGCGTCGGATTCTCGAAACTTTACTCGCAGGACAACGATCATGTGGTGACACAGGCAGTAATAGATGCTTGGAGATAAATCTGCTGGAAGACGATGTTCTGAAAACCATCGCAGTATGTGTGTTCCAAAGTCATTGAGAGGATGAGAGGAAAGGATGAGAGGAAATAAAATTAACTGTCAGTTTTGCGTCGGATTTGAAAACTAGATGACAAAACGCCACCATCCGGTGACCGAGGCACCAATAGACCCTTGTAGATAGTTACGCTGGACATCGATCTATTGAATCGCGACTCTATTTGTGTGTTCCATCGTCAATACCGGGATCTGACGGTAACAATTAACTGTGAGTTATGAGAGGGAGAAAACAAACTTGACTGCCAAACAGTACGTCCATCTGGTATGAGGCAGCGATAGACCCTCGGAGATAAGTCGGCTAGTGACCAATGTATTGAATCGCGACGCAATTTCTGTGTTGCATCGTCATTAGGGTGGTGGGAATGTCGCAATTAACTGTTAAATTTGCGTCGGATTTGAAAACTAGACTGACAAAGCGCGAACATCCGGTGACCTAGGCACCAATAGACCCTTGTAGATAGTTATGCTAGACATCGATGTATTGAATCGCGACGCTATTTGTGTGTTCCATCGTCGATACCAAGATCTGACGTTAAGAATTAACTGTGAGTTTTGAGACGGAGACAAGAAACTTGACTGCCAAATTGTACACACATCTGGTATGAGGCAGCGTTAGACCCTCGGAGATAAGTCGGCTAATGACCACTGTATTGAATCCCGACGAATTTTTTTCTGTGTTGCATAGTCATTGGGATGGTGGGAATGTCGCAATTAACTGTCAGATTTGCGTCGGATTCCTGAAACTTTACTCGCAAGAGAACGATCATGTGGTGACACAGGCATGCTTGGAGATAAATCTGCTGGAAGACGATGTTCTGAAAACCATCGCAGTATGTGTGTTCCACCGTCATGGAGAGGATGAGAGGAAAGGATGAGAGGAAATAAAACTAACTGTCAGTTTTGCTTTGGATTTGAAAACTAGATGACAAAACGCGACCATCCGGTGACCGAGGCACCAATAGACCCTTTTAGATAGTTACGCTGGACATCGATGTATACAATCGCGACGCTGTTTGTGTGTTCCATCTTCAATACCAGGATCTGACGGAAAGAATTAACTGTGAGTTATGAGAGGGAGAAGAGAAACTTGCATGCCGTAGAGTACGTCCATCTGGTATGAGGCAGCGTTAGATCCTCGGAGATAAGTCGGCTAATGACCACTGTATTAAACCCCGACGCAATTTCTGTGTTGCATCGTCATTGTGATGGTGGGAATTTCGCAATTAACTGTCAAATTTGCGTCGGATTCCCGAAACTTTACTCGCAGGAGAACGATCATGTGGTGAACCAGGCATGCTTTCAGATAAATCTTCTGGAAGACGATGCTCTGAAAACCATCGCAGCATGTGTGTTCCATCGTAATTGAGAGTATGGGAGGAATAAAATTAACTGTCAGTTTTGCGTCGGATTTGAAAACTAGATGACAAAACGCGATCATCCGGTGACCGAGGCACCAATAGACCCTTGTAGATAGTTACGCTGTACATCGATGTATTGAATCGCGACGCTATTTGTGTGTTCCATCGTCAATACCAGGATCTGACGGTAAGATTTAACTGTGAGTTTAAAGACGGAGAGAAGAAACTTGACTGCCAAATTGTACATCCATCTGGTATGAGGCAGCGTTAGACCCTCGGAGATAAGTCGGCTAGTGACCAATGTATTGAATCGCGACCCAATTTCTGTGTTGCATCGTCAATAGGATGGTGGGAATGTCGCAATTAACTGTCAAATTTGCGTCGGATTCCCGAAACTTTACTCGCAGGAGAACGATCATGTGGTGACACAGGCAGTAATAGATGCTTGGAGATAAATCTGCTGGAAGACGATGTTCTGAATACCATCGCAGTATTTGTGTTCCATCGTCATTTAGAGGATCAGAGGAAATAAAATTAACTGTCAGTTTTGTGTCGGATTTGAAAACTAGATGACAAAACGCGACCATCCGGTGACAGAGGCAATAATAAACCCTCGTAGATAGTTACGCTAGACAATGATGTATTGAATCGCGACGCTATTTGTGTGTTCCATCGTCAATACCACGATCTGACCGTAAGAATTAACTGTGAGTTATGAGAGGGAGAAGAGAAACTTTCTTGTCGAAGAATACGTGCATCTGGTATGAGGCAGCGTTAGACCCTCGGAGATAAGTCGGCTAATGACCACTGTATTGAATCCCGACGAATTTTTTTCTGTGTTGCATAGTCATTGGGATGGTGGGAATGTCGCAATTAACTGTCAGATTTGCGTCGGATTCCTGAAACTTTACTCGCAAGAGAACGATCATGTGGTGACACAGGCATGCTTGGAGATAAATCTGCTGGAAGACGATGTTCTGAAAACCATCGCAGTATGTGTGTTCCACCGTCATGGAGAGGATGAGAGGAAAGGATGAGAGGAAATAAAACTAACTGTCAGTTTTGCTTTGGATTTGAAAACTAGATGACAAAACGCGACCATCCGGTGACCGAGGCACCAATAGACCCTTTTAGATAGTTACGCTGGACATCGATCTACTGAATCGCGACGCTATTTGTGTGTTCCATCGTCGATACCAGGATCTGACGGTAAGAATTAACTGTGAGTTTTGAGACGGAGACAAGAAACTTGACAGCCAAATTGTACATCCATCTGGTATGAGGCAGCGTTAGACCCTCGGAGATAAGTCGGCTAGTGACCAATGTATTGAATCGCCACGCAATTTCTGTGTTGCATCGTCATTAGGATGGTGGGAATGTCGCGATTAACTGTCAAATTTGCGTCGGATTCCCGAAACCTTCCTCGCAGGAGAACCATCATGTGGTTACGCAGGCATGCTTGGAGATAAATCTGCTGGAAGACGATGTTCTGAAAACCATCGCAGTAGGTGGGTTCCATCGTAATTGAGAGGCTGAGAGGATTAAAATTAACTGTCAGTTTTGATACGGATTTTAAAACTAGACTGACAAAACGCGACCATCCGGTGACCGAGGCACCTATTTACATTTGTAGATAGTTACGCTGGACATCGATGCATTGAATCGCGACGCTATTTGTGTGTTCCATCGTCAATACCAGGATCTGACGGTAAGAATTAACTGTGAGTTTTGAGAGGGAGAAGAGAAACTTGACTGCCGAAGAGTACGACCATCGGGTATGAGGCAGCGTTTTACCCTCGGAGATAAGTCGGCTAATGACCAATGTATTGAATCGCGACCCAATTTCTGTGTTGCAACGTAATTAGGATGGTGGGAATGTCGCAATTAACTGTCAAATTTGCGTCGGATTCGCGAAACTTTACTCGCAGGACAACGATCATGTGGAGACACAGGCAGTAATAGATGCATGGAGTTAAATCTGCTGGAAGACGATGTTCTGAAAACCATCGCAGTATGAGTGTTCCATCGTCATTTAGAGGAACATAGGAAATAAAATTAACTGCCAGTTTTGGGTCGGATTTGAAAACTAGATGACAAAACGCGACCATCCGGTGACCGAGGCACCAATAGACCCTTGTAGATAGTTACGCTGGACATCGATCTATTGAATCGCGACGCTATTTGTGTTTTCCTTCGTCAATACCAGGATCTGACGGTAAGAATTAACTGAGTTATGAGAGGGAGAAAAGAAACTTGCATGCAGTAGAGTACGTCCATCTGGTAAGAGGCAGCGTTAGACCCTCGGAGATAAGTCGGCTAATGAACACTGTATTGAACGCCGACGCAATTTCTGTGTTGCATCGTCATTATAATGGTGGGAATGTCGCAATTAACGGTCAAATTTGCGTCGGATTGCCGAAACTTTCCTCGCAGGAGAACGATCATGTGGTGACCCAGGCATGCTTGGAGGTAAATCTGCTGGAAGACGATGTTCTGAAAACCATCGCAGTATGTGTGTTCCATCGTCATTTAGAGGAACAGAGGAAATAAAATTAACTGTCAGTTTTGCGTCGGATTTGAAAACTAGATGACAAAACGCGACCATCCGGGGACCGAGGCACCAATAGACCCTTGTAGATAGTTACGCTAGACATCGTTGTATTGAATCGCGACGCTATTTGTGTGTTTCATCGTCAATACCACGATCTGACGGTAAGAATTAACTGTGAGTTATGAGAGGGAGAAGAGAAACTTTCTTGTCGAAGAATACGTGCATCTGGTATGAGGCAGCGTTAGACCCTCGGAGATAAGTCGGCTAATGACCACTGTATTGAATCCCGACGCAATTTCTGTGTTGCATAGTCATTGGGATGGTGGGAATGTCGCAATTAACTGTCAAATTTGCGTCGGATTCCCGACACTTTACTCGCAAGAGAACGATCACTAGGTGACCCAGGCCTTAATAGATGCTAGGAGATAAATCTGCTGGAAGACGATGTTCTGAAAACCATCGCAGTATGTGTGTTCCATCGTAATAGAGAGTATGCGAGGAATAAAATCAACTGTCAGTTCTACGTCGGATTTGAAAACTCGACTGACAAAACGCGACCATCCGGTGACCGATCCACAAATGGACCCTTCTAGATAGTTACGCTGGACTCGATGTATAGAATTGCGACGCTATTTGTGTGTTCCATCATCAATAGCAGGATCTGACGGTAAGTATTAACTGTGAGTTATGAGAGGGAGAAGTGAAACTTGGCTGCCAATTTGTACATCCATCTGGTATGAGGCAGCGTTAGACCCTCGGAGATTAGTCGGCTAGTGACCAATGTATTGAATCGCTACGCATTTTCTGTGTTGCATCGTCATTAGCATGGTGGGAATGTCGCAATTAACTCTCAAATTTGCGTCGGATTCTCGAAACTTTACTCGCAGGACAACGATCATGTGGTGACACAGGCAGTAATAGATGCTTGGAGATAAATCTGCTGGAAGACGATGTTCTGAAAACCATCGCAGTATGTGTGTTCCAAAGTCATTGAGAGGATGAGAGGAAAGGATGAGAGGAAATAAAATTAACTGTCAGTTTTGCGTCGGATTTGAAAACTAGATGACAAAACGCCACCATCCGGTGACCGAGGCACCAATAGACCCTTGTAGATAGTTACGCTGGACATCGATCTATTGAATCGCGACTCTATTTGTGTGTTCCATCGTCAATACCGGGATCTGACGGTAACAATTAACTGTGAGTTATGAGAGGGAGAAAACAAACTTGACTGCCAAACAGTACGTCCATCTGGTATGAGGCAGCGATAGACCCTCGGAGATAAGTCGGCTAGTGACCAATGTATTGAATCGCGACGCAATTTCTGTGTTGCATCGTCATTAGGGTGGTGGGAATGTCGCAATTAACTGTTAAATTTGCGTCGGATTTGAAAACTAGACTGACAAAGCGCGAACATCCGGTGACCTAGGCACCAATAGACCCTTGTAGATAGTTACGCTAGACATCGATGTATTGAATCGCGACGCTATTTGTGTGTTCCATCGTCGATACCAAGATCTGACGTTAAGAATTAACTGTGAGTTTTGAGACGGAGACAAGAAACTTGACTGCCAAATTGTACACACATCTGGTATGAGGCAGCGTTAGACCCTCGGAGATAAGTCGGCTAATGACCACTGTATTGAATCCCGACGAATTTTTTTCTGTGTTGCATAGTCATTGGGATGGTGGGAATGTCGCAATTAACTGTCAGATTTGCGTCGGATTCCTGAAACTTTACTCGCAAGAGAACGATCATGTGGTGACACAGGCATGCTTGGAGATAAATCTGCTGGAAGACGATGTTCTGAAAACCATCGCAGTATGTGTGTTCCACCGTCATGGAGAGGATGAGAGGAAAGGATGAGAGGAAATAAAACTAACTGTCAGTTTTGCTTTGGATTTGAAAACTAGATGACAAAACGCGACCATCCGGTGACCGAGGCACCAATAGACCCTTTTAGATAGTTACGCTGGACATCGATGTATACAATCGCGACGCTGTTTGTGTGTTCCATCTTCAATACCAGGATCTGACGGAAAGAATTAACTGTGAGTTATGAGAGGGAGAAGAGAAACTTGCATGCCGTAGAGTACGTCCATCTGGTATGAGGCAGCGTTAGATCCTCGGAGATAAGTCGGCTAATGACCACTGTATTAAACCCCGACGCAATTTCTGTGTTGCATCGTCATTGTGATGGTGGGAATTTCAAAATTAACTGTCAAATTTGCGTCGGATTCCCGAAACTTTACTCGCAGGAGAACGATCATGTGGTGAACCAGGCATGCTTTCAGATAAATCTTCTGGAAGACGATGCTCTGAAAACCATCGCAGCATGTGTGTTCCATCGTAATTGAGAGTATGGGAGGAATAAAATTAGCTGTCAGTTTTGCGTCGGATTTGAAAACTAGATGACAAAACGCGATCATCCGGTGACCGAGGCACCAATAGACCCTTGTAGATAGTTACGCTGTACATCGATGTATTGAATCGCGACGCTATTTGTGTGTTCCATCGTCAATACCAGGATCTGACGGTAAGATTTAACTGTGAGTTTAAAGACGGAGAGAAGAAACTTGACTGCCAAATTGTACATCCATCTGGTATGAGGCAGCGTTAGACCCTCGGAGATAAGTCGGCTAGTGACCAATGTATTGAATCGCGACGCAATTTCTGTGTTGCATCGTCAATAGGATGGTGGGAATGTCGCAATTAACTGTCAAATTTGCGTCGGATTCCCGAAACTTTACTCGCAGGAGAACGATCATGTGGTGACACAGGCAGTAATAGATGCTTGGAGATAAATCTGCTGGAAGACGATGTTCTGAATACCATCGCAGTATTTGTGTTCCATCGTCATTTAGAGGATCAGAGGAAATAAAATTAACTGTCAGTTTTGTGTCGGATTTGAAAACTAGATGACAAAACGCGACCATCCGGTGACAGAGGCAATAATAAACCCTCGTAGATAGTTACGCTAGACAATGATGTATTGAATCGCGACGCTATTTGTGTGTTCCATCGTCAATACCACGATCTGACCGTAAGAATTAACTGTGAGTTATGAGAGGGAGAAGAGAAACTTTCTTGTCGAAGAATACGTGCATCTGGTATGAGGCAGCGTTAGACCCTCGGAGATAAGTCGGCTAATGACCACTGTATTGAATCCCGACGAATTTTTTTCTGTGTTGCATAGTCATTGGGATGGTGGGAATGTCGCAATTAACTGTCAGATTTGCGTCGGATTCCTGAAACTTTACTCGCAAGAGAACGATCATGTGGTGACACAGGCATGCTTGGAGATAAATCTGCTGGAAGACGATGTTCTGAAAACCATCGCAGTATGTGTGTTCCACCGTCATGGAGAGGATGAGAGGAAAGGATGAGAGGAAATAAAACTAACTGTCAGTTTTGCTTTGGATTTGAAAACTAGATGACAAAACGCGACCATCCGGGGACCGAGGCACCAATAGACCCTTGTAGATAGTTACGCTAGACATTGTTGTATTGAATCGCGACGCTATTTGTGTGTTTCATCGTCAATACCACGATATGACGGTAAGAATTAACTGTGAGTTATGAGAGGGAGAAGAGAAACTTTCTTGTCGAAGAATACGTGCATCTGGTATGAGGCAGCGTTAGACCCTCGGAGATAAGTCGGCTAATGACCACTGTATTGAATCCCGACGCAATTTCTGTGTTGCATAGTCATTGGGATGGTGGGAATGTCGCAATTAACTGTCAAATTTGCGTCGGATTCCCGACATTTTACTCGCAAGAGAACGATCACTAGGTGACCCAGGCATGCTTGGAGATAAATCTGCTGGAAGACGATGTTCTGAAAACCATCGCAGTATGTGTGTTCCATCGTCATTGCGAGGATGAGAATAAGGATGAGAGGAAATAAAATTAACTGTCAGTTTTGCGTCGGATTTGAAAAATAGATGACAAAACGCGACCATCCGAAGACCGAGGCACCAATAGACCCTTGTAGATAGTTGCGCTGGACATCGATCTATTGAATCGCGACGCTATTTGTGTTTTCCTCCGTCAATACCATGATCTGACGGTAAGAATTAACTGTGAGTTATGAGAGAGAGAAAAGAAACTTGCATGCCGTAGAGTACGTCCATCTGGTATGAGGCAGCGTTAGACCCTCGGTGATAAGTCGGCCAATGACCACTGAATTGAATTGCGACGCAATTTCTGTGTTGCAACGTCATTGGGATGGTGGGAATGTCGCAGTTAACTGTCAAATTTGCGTCGGATTCCCGACACTTTACTCGCAGGAGAGCGATCATGAGGTGACCCAGGCATGCTTGGAGATAAATCTGCTGGAGGACGATGTTCTGAAAACCATCGCAGTATGTGTGTTCCATCGTCATTGAGAGGATGAGAGGAAAGGATGAGGGGAAATAAAATTAACTGTCAGTTTTGCGTCGGATTTGAAAACTAGATGACAAAACGCGACCATCCGGTGACCGAGGTACCAATAGACCCTTGTAGATAGTTACGCTGGACATCGATCTATTGAATCACGACGCTATTTTTGTTTTCCTTCGTCAATACCTGGATCTGACCGTAAGAATTAACTGTGAGTTATGAGAGGGAGAAAAGAAACTTGACAGCCAAAGAGTACCTTCATCTGGTATGAGGCAGCGTTTGACCCTCGGAGATAAGTAGGCTAATAAATACTGTATTGAACCTCGACACAATTTCTGTGTTGCATCGTCATTAGGATGGTGGGAATGTCGCAATTAACTGTCAAATTTGCGTCGGATTCCCGAAACTTTACTCGCAGGAGAACGATCATGTGGTGAACCAGGCATGCTTTCAGATAAATCTTCTGGAAGACGATGCTCTGAAAACCATCGCAGCATGTGTGTTCCATCGTAATTGAGAGTATGGGAGGAATAAAATTAGCTGTCAGTTTTGCGTCGGATTTGAAAACTAGATGACAAAACGCGATCATCCGGTGACCGAGGCACCAATAGACCCTTGTAGATAGTTACGCTGTACATCGATGTATTGAATCGCGACGCTATTTGTGTGTTCCATCGTCAATACCAGGATCTGACGGTAAGATTTAACTGTGAGTTTAAAGACGGAGAGAAGAAACTTGACTGCCAAATTGTACATCCATCTGGTATGAGGCAGCGTTAGACCCTCGGAGATAAGTCGGCTAGTGACCAATGTATTGAATCGCGACGCAATTTCTGTGTTGCATCGTCAATAGGATGGTGGGAATGTCGCAATTAACTGTCAAATTTGCGTCGGATTCCCGAAACTTTACTCGCAGGAGAACGATCATGTGGTGACACAGGCAGTAATAGATGCTTGGAGATAAATCTGCTGGAAGACGATGTTCTGAATACCATCGCAGTATTTGTGTTCCATCGTCATTTAGAGGATCAGAGGAAATAAAATTAACTGTCAGTTTTGTGTCGGATTTGAAAACTAGATGACAAAACGCGACCATCCGGTGACAGAGGCAATAATAAACCCTCGTAGATAGTTACGCTAGACAATGATGTATTGAATCGCGACGCTATTTGTGTGTTCCATCGTCAATACCACGATCTGACCGTAAGAATTAACTGTGAGTTATGAGAGGGAGAAGAGAAACTTTCTTGTCGAAGAATACGTGCATCTGGTATGAGGCAGCGTTAGACCCTCGGAGATAAGTCGGCTAATGACCACTGTATTGAATCCCGACGAATTTTTTTCTGTGTTGCATAGTCATTGGGATGGTGGGAATGTCGCAATTAACTGTCAGATTTGCGTCGGATTCCTGAAACTTTACTCGCAAGAGAACGATCATGTGGTGACACAGGCATGCTTGGAGATAAATCTGCTGGAAGACGATGTTCTGAAAACCATCGCAGTATGTGTGTTCCACCGTCATGGAGAGGATGAGAGGAAAGGATGAGAGGAAATAAAACTAACTGTCAGTTTTGCTTTGGATTTGAAAACTAGATGACAAAACGCGACCATCCGGGGACCGAGGCACCAATAGACCCTTGTAGATAGTTACGCTAGACATTGTTGTATTGAATCGCGACGCTATTTGTGTGTTTCATCGTCAATACCACGATATGACGGTAAGAATTAACTGTGAGTTATGAGAGGGAGAAGAGAAACTTTCTTGTCGAAGAATACGTGCATCTGGTATGAGGCAGCGTTAGACCCTCGGAGATAAGTCGGCTAATGACCACTGTATTGAATCCCGACGCAATTTCTGTGTTGCATAGTCATTGGGATGGTGGGAATGTCGCAATTAACTGTCAAATTTGCGTCGGATTCCCGACATTTTACTCGCAAGAGAACGATCACTAGGTGACCCAGGCATGCTTGGAGATAAATCTGCTGGAAGACGATGTTCTGAAAACCATCGCAGTATGTGTGTTCCATCGTCATTGCGAGGATGAGAATAAGGATGAGAGGAAATAAAATTAACTGTCAGTTTTGCGTCGGATTTGAAAAATAGATGACAAAACGCGACCATCCGAAGACCGAGGCACCAATAGACCCTTGTAGATAGTTGCGCTGGACATCGATCTATTGAATCGCGACGCTATTTGTGTTTTCCTCCGTCAATACCATGATCTGACGGTAAGAATTAACTGTGAGTTATGAGAGAGAGAAAAGAAACTTGCATGCCGTAGAGTACGTCCATCTGGTATGAGGCAGCGTTAGACCCTCGGTGATAAGTCGGCCAATGACCACTGAATTGAATTGCGACGCAATTTCTGTGTTGCAACGTCATTGGGATGGTGGGAATGTCGCAGTTAACTGTCAAATTTGCGTCGGATTCCCGACACTTTACTCGCAGGAGAGCGATCATGAGGTGACCCAGGCATGCTTGGAGATAAATCTGCTGGAGGACGATGTTCTGAAAACCATCGCAGTATGTGTGTTCCATCGTCATTGAGAGGATGAGAGGAAAGGATGAGGGGAAATAAAATTAACTGTCAGTTTTGCGTCGGATTTGAAAACTAGATGACAAAACGCGACCATCCGGTGACCGAGGTACCAATAGACCCTTGTAGATAGTTACGCTGGACATCGATCTATTGAATCACGACGCTATTTTTGTTTTCCTTCGTCAATACCTGGATCTGACCGTAAGAATTAACTGTGAGTTATGAGAGGGAGAAAAGAAACTTGACAGCCAAAGAGTACCTTCATCTGGTATGAGGCAGCGTTTGACCCTCGGAGATAAGTAGGCTAATAAATACTGTATTGAACCTCGACACAATTTCTGTGTTGCATCGTCATTAGGATGGTGGGAATGTCGCAATTAACTGTCAAATTTGCGTCGGATTCCCGAAACTTTACTCGCAGGAGAACGTTCATGTGGTGACCCAGGCATGTTTGGAAATAAATCTGCTGGAAGACGATGTTCTGAAAACCATCGCAGTATGTGTGTTCCATCGTAATAGAGAGAATGGGAGGAATAAAAATAACTGTCAGTTTTACGTCGGATTTGAAAACTGGACTGACAAAACGCGACCATCCGGTGACCGAGGCACCAATCGACCCTTGTAGATAGTTACGCTAGACATCGATGTATTGAATCGCGACGCTATTTGTGTGTTCCATCGTCAATACCAGGATCTGACGGTAAGAATTAACTGTGAGTTATGAGAGGGAGAAAACAAACTTGACTGCCAAAGAGTACGTCCGTCTGGTATGAGGCAGCGTTAGACCCTCGGAGATAAGTCGGCTACTGACCAATGTATTGAATCGCGATGCAGTTTCTGTGTTGCAACGTCGTTAGGATGGTGGGAATGTCGCAATTAACTGTCAAATTTGCGTCGGATTTCAAAACTAGACTGACAAAGCGGGAACATCCGGTGACCGAGGCACCAATAGACCCTTGTAGATAGTTACGCTACACATCGATGTATAGAATCGCGACGCTATTTGTGTGTTCCATCGTGGATAACAGGATCTGACGGTAAGAATTAACTGTGAGTTATGAGAGGGAGATGAGAAGCATGACTGCGGAACAGTACGTCCATCTGGTATGAGGCAGCGTTAGACCCTCGGAGATAAGTCGGCTAGTGACCAATGTATTGAATCGCGACGCAATTTCTGTGTTGCATCGTCATTAGGATGGTGGGAATGTCGCAATTAACTGTCTAATTTGCGTCGGATTCCCGACACTTTACTCGCAGGAGAACGATCTTGTGGTGACCCAGGCAGTAACAGATGCTTGGAGATAAATCTGCTGAAAGACGATGTTCTGAAAACCATCGCAGTATGTGTGTTCCATCGTCATTTAGAGGATCTGAGGAAATAAAATTAACAGTCAGTTTTGCGTCGGATTTGAAAACTAAATGACGAAACGCGACCATTCGCTGACCGAGGCACCAATAAACCCTAATAGATAGTTACGCTAGACAATGATGTATTGAATCGCGAAGTTATTTGTGTGTTCCATCGTCAATACCAGGATCTGACCGTAAGAATTAACTGTGAGTTATGAGAGGGAGAGGAGAAACTTGCATGCCGTAGAGTACGTCCATCTGGCATGAGGCAGCGTTAGACCCTCGAAGATAAGTCGGCTAATGACCACTGTATTGTATCCCGACACAATTTCTGTGTTGCATCGTCATTGGTATGGTGGGAATGTCGCAGTTAACTGTCTAATTCGCGTCGGATTCCCGACACTTTACTCGCAGGAGAACTATCATGAGGTGACCCAGGCATGATTGGAGATAAATCTGCTGGAAGACGATGTTCTGAAAACCATCGCAGTATGTGTGTTCCATCGTCATTGAGAGGATGAGAGAAAGGATAAGAGGAATTAAAATTAACTGTCAGTTTGGCGTCGGATTTGAAAACTAGATGACCAAACGCGACCATCTGGTGACCGAGGCACGAATAGACCCTTGTGGATAGTTACCGTGGACATCGATCTATTGAATCGCGACGCTATTTGTGTGTTCCATCGTCAATACCAGGATCTGACGGTAAGAATTAACTGTGAGTTATGAGAGGGAGAAAACAAACTTGACTGCCAAACAGTACGTCCATCTGGAATGAGGCAGCGATAGACCCTCGGAGATAAGTCGGCTAGTGACCAATGTATTGAATCGCGACGCAAAATCTGTGTTGCAACGTCGTTAGGATGGTGGGAAGGTCGCAATTAACTGTCAAATTTGCGTCGGATACCCGAAACTTTACTCGCAGGAGGACGATTTTGTGGTGACCCAGGCATGCTTGGAGAAAAATCTGCTGGAAGACGATGTTCTGAAAACCATCGTAGTATGTGTGTTCCATCGTAATTGAGAGTATGGGAGGAATAAAATTAACTGTCAGTTTTGCGTCGGATTTGTAAACGAGACTGACAAAGAGCGAACATCCGATGACCGAGGCACCAATAGACCCTTGTAGATAGTTACCCTAGACATCGATGTATAGAATCACGACGGTATTTGTGTGTTCCATCGTCAATACCAGGATCTGACGGTAAGAATTAACTGTGAGTTATGAGAGGAAGAAAACAAACTTGACTGCCAAAACGTACGTCCATCTGGTATGAGGCAGCGATAGACCCTCGGAGATAAGTCCGCAAATGACCAATGTATTGAATCGCGACGCAATTTCTGTGTTGCAACGTCGTTAGGATGGTGGGAATGTCGCAATTAACTGTCAAATTTGCGTCGGATTCCCGAAACTTTACTCGCAGGAGCATGTTCGTGTTGTGTCCTAGGCAGTAATAGATACTTGGAGATAAATCTGCTGGAAGACGATGTTCTGAAAACCATCGCAGTATGTGTGTTCCATCGTCATTGAGAGCATAGGAGGAATAAAATTAACTGTCAGTTTTGCGTCGGATTTGAAAACTAGATGACAAAACGCGACCATACGGTCACCAATAGATCCTTGTAGATAGTTACGCTGGACATTGATCTATTGAATCGCGACGCTATTTGTGTGTTCCATCGTCAATACCAGGATCTGACGGTAAGAATTAACTGTGAGTTATGAGAGAGAGAAAACAAACTTGACTGCCAAAGAGAACATCCATCTGGTATGAGGCAGCGATAGACACTCGGAGATAAGTCGGCTAGTGACCAATGTATTGAATCGCGACGCAATTTCTGTGTTGCAACGTCGTTAGGATGGTGGGAATGTCGCAATTAACTGTCAAATTTGCGTCGGATTCCCGAAACTTTACTCGCAGAAGAACGATCATGTGGTGACCCAGGAATGTTTGGAGATAAATCTGCTGGAAGACGATGTTCTGAAAACTATCGCAGTATGTGTGTTCCATCGTAATAGAGAGAATGGAAGGAATAAAATTAACTGTCAGTTTTGCGTCGGATTTGAAAACTAGACTGACAAAACGCGACCATCCGGTGACCGAGGCACCAATCGACCCTTGTAGATAGTTACCCTAGACATCGATGTATTGAATCGCGACGCTATTTGTGTGTTCCATCGTCAATACCAGGATCTGACGTAAGAATAATCTGTGAGTTTGGAGACGGAGACAAGACACTTGACTGCATAATTGTACATCCATCTGGTATGAGGCAGCGTTAGACCCTCGTAGATAAGTCGGCTAGGGACCAATGTATTGAATCGCGACGCAATTTCTGTGTTGCAACGTTGTGAGGATGGTGGGAATGTCGCAATTAACTGTCAAATTTGCGTCGGATTCGCGAAACTTTACTCGCAGGAGAACAACATGTGGTGACCAAGGCAGTCATAGAAGCTTGGAGATAAATCTGCTGGAAGACTATGTTCTGAAAACCATCGCAGTATGTATGTTCCATCGTAATTGAGAGGTTGGGAGGAATAAAAGTAACTGTCACTTTATAGTCGGATTTGAAAACTAGACTGACAAAGCGCAAGTATCCTGTGACCGCGGCACGAATAGACCATTGTAGATAGTTACGCTATACATCGAAGCATTAAATCGTGACGCTATTTGTGTGTTCCATCGTCAATACCAGGATCTGACGGTAAGAATTAACTGTGAGTTATGAGAGGGAGAAGAGAAACTTGGCTGCCAAATTGTACATCCATCTGGTATGAGGCAGCGTTAGAACCTTCGAGATAAGTCTGCTAGTGACCAATGTATTGAATCGCGACGCAATTTCTGTGTTGCATCGGTATTGGGATGGTGGGAATGTAGCAATTAACTGTCGAATTTACGTCGGATTCCCGAAACTTTACTCGCAGGAGAACGATCATATGGTGACCCAGGCATGCTTGGAGATAAAATTGCTTTCAGACGATGTTCTGAAAACCATCGCAGTATGTGTGGTCCATCGTAATAGAGAGTATGCGAGGAATAAAATTAACTTTCAGTTTTACGTCGGATTTTAAAACTAGACTGACAAAACGCGACCATCTGGTGACCGAGGCACAAATAGACCCTTCTAGAAAGTTACGCTGGATGTCGATGTATAGAATCGCGACGCTATTTGTGTGTTCCATTGTCAATACCAGGATCTGACTATGAGTTATGAGAGGGAGAAGTGAAACTTGACTGCCAAATTGTACATCCATCTGGTATGAGGCAGCGACAGACCCTCGGAGATAAGTCGGCTAGTGACCAATGTATTGAATCGCGACGCATTTTCTGTGTTGCATCGTCATTAGGATGGTGGTAATGTCGCAATTAACTGTCAAATTTGCGTCGGATTCCAGAAACATTACTCGCAGGAGAACAACATGTGGTGACCCAGGCAGTAATAGATGCTTGGAGACAAATCTGCTGGAAGACGATGTTCTGAAAACCATCGCAGTATGTCTGTTCCATCGTCATTGAGAGGATGAGAGGAATATATTAACTGCCAGTTTTGCGTCGGATTTGAAAACTAGATGACAAAACGCGACCATCCGGTGACAGAGGCACGAATAGCCCCTTGTAAATAGTTACGCTGGACATGGATCTATTGAATCGCACCGCTATTTGTGTGTTCCATGGTCAATACCAGGATCTGACCTTAAGTATTAACTGTGAGTTATGAGAGGGAGAAGAGAAACTTGACTGCCAAATTGTACATCCATCTGGTATGAGGAAACGTTAGACCCTCGGAGATAAGTCGGCTAGTGACCAATGTATTGAATCACGACGCAATTTCTGTGTTACATCGTCATTAGGGTGGTGGGAATGTCGCAATTAACAGTCAAATTTGCGTCGGATTTGAAAACTAGACTGACAAAGCGCGAACATCCGGTGACCGAGGCACCAATAGACCCCTGTAGATTGTTACGCTAGACATCGATGTATTGAATCGCGACGCTATTGTGTGTTCCATCGTCGATACCAGGATCTGACGGTAATAATTAACAGTGAGTTTTGAGTCGGAGACAAGAAACTTGATAGCCAAATTGTACATCCATCTGGTATGAGGCAGCGTTAGACCCTCGGAGATAAGTCGGCTAGTGACCAATGTATTGAATCGCGACGCAATTTCTGTGTTGCATCGTCATTAGGATGGTGGGAATGTCCGAATTAACTGTCAAATTTGCGTCGGATTCCTGAAACTTTACTCGCAGGAGAACGATCATGTGGTGACCCAGGCATGCTTGGAGATAAATCTGCTGGAAGACGATGTTCTGAAAACCATCGCAGTACGTGTGTTCCATCGTAATTCAGAGTATGGGAGGAATAAAATTAACTGCGTTTTGCGTCGGATTTGTAAACTAGACTGACAAAACGCGACCATCCGGTGACCGAGGCACCAATAGACCCTTGTAGATAGTTACGCTGGACATCGATCTATTGAATCGCGACGCTATTTGTGTGTTCCATCGTCCATACCTGGATCTAACGGTAAGAATTAACTGTGAGTTATGAGAGGGAGAAAACATACTTGACTGCCAAAGAGTACGTCCATCTGGTATGAGGCAGCGATAGACCCTAAGAGATAAGTCGGCTAGTGACCAATGTATTGAATCGCGACGCAATTTCTGTGTTGCATCGTCATTAAGGTGGTGGGAATGTGTCAATTAACTGTCAAATTTGCGTTGGATTTGAAAACTAGACTGACAAAGCGCGAACATCCGGTGACCGAGGCACCAATAGACCCTTGTAGATAGTTACGCTGGACATCGATGTATAGAATCGCGACGCTATTTGTGTGTTCCATCGTCAATACCAGGATCTGACGGTAAGAGTTAGCTGTGAATTTTGAGTCGGAGACAAGAAAATTGACAGCCAAATTGTACATCCATCTGGTATGAGGCAGCATTAGACCCTCGGAGATAAGTCGGCTAGTGACCAATGTATTGAATCGCGACTCAATTTCTGTGTTGCATCGTCATTAGGATGGTGGGAATGTCGCAATTAACTGACAAATTTGCGTCGGATTCCCTTAACTTTACTTGCAGGAGAACGATCATGTATTGACCCAGGCATGCTTGGAGATAAATCTGCTGGAAGACGATGTTCTGAAAACCATCGCAGAATGTGTGTTCCATCGTAATTGAGAGTATGGGAGGAATAAAATTAACTGTAAGTTTTGCGTCGGATTTGAAAACTAGACTGACAAAGAGCGAACATCCGGTGACCGAGGCACAAATAGACCCTTCTAGATAGTTACGCTGGACGTCGATGTATAGAATCGCGACGCTATTTGTGTGTTCCATCGTCAATACCAGGATCTGACGGTAAGAGTTAGCTGTGAATTTTGAGTCGGAGACAAGAAACTTGACAGCCAAATTGTACATCCATCTGGTATGAGGCAGCATTAGACCCTCGGAGATGAGTCGGCTAGTGACCAATGTATTGAATCGCGACGCAATTTCTGTGTTGCATCATCATTAGGATAGTGGGAATGTCGCAATTAACTGTCAAATTTGCGTCGGATTCCCAAAACTTTACTCGTAGGACAACGATCATGTGGTGACCCAGGCAGTAATAGATGCTTGGAGATAAATCTGCTGGAAGACGATGTTCTGAAAACGGACGCAGTATGTGTGTTCCATCGTCATTGAGAGGATGAGAGAACATAAATTAACTGTCAGTTTTGCGTCGGATTGGAAAACTAGATGACAAAACGCGACCATCCGGTGACCGAGGCACCAATAGACCCTTGTAGATAGTTACGCTGGACATCGATGTATAGAATCGCAACGGTATTTGTAAGTTCCATAGTCAATACCAGGATCTGACGGTAAGAATTAGCTGTGAGTTTTGAGTCGGAGACAAGAAACTTGACAGCCAAATTGTACATCCATCTGGTATGAGGCAGCGTTAGACCCTCGGTGATAAGTCGGCTAGTGACCAATGTATGGAATCGCGACGCAATTTCTGTGTTTCATCGTCATTTGGATGGTGGGAATGTCACAATTAACTGTCAAATTTGGGACAGATTCCCGAAACTTTACTCGTAGGACAACGATCATGTGGTGACCCAGGCAGTAATAGATGCTTGGAGATAAATCTGCTGGAAGACGATGTTCTGAAAACCGACGCAGTATGTGTGTTCCATCGTCATTGAGAGGATGAGAGAACATAAACTAACTGCCAGTTTTGAGTCGGATTTGTAAACTAGACTGACAAAACGCCACCATCCGGTGACCGAGGCACCAATAGACCCTTGTAGATAGTTACGCTGGACATCTATGCTTAGAATCTCGACGCTATTTGTGTGTTCCATCGTCAATACCAGGATCTGACGGTAAGTATTAACTGTGAGTTATGAGAGGGAGAAGAGAAACTTGAATGCCAAATTGTACATCCATCTGGCCTGAGGCAGCGTTAGACCCTCGGAGATAAATCGGCTAGTGACCAATGTATTGAATCTCGACGCGATATCTGTGTTGCATCGGCATTAGGATGGTGGGAATGTCGCAATTAACTGTCAAATTTGCGTCGGATTCCCGAAACTTTACTCGTAGGACAACGATCATGTGGTGACCCAGGCACTAATAGATGCTTGGAGATAAACCTGCTGGTAGACGATGTTCTGAAAAACATCTCATTATGTGTGTTCTATCGTCATTGAGAGGATGAGAGAAAATAAAATTAACTATCAGTTTTGCGTCGGATTTAAACACTAGATGACAAAACGCGACCATCCGGTGACCGAGGCACCAATAGACCCTTGTACATAGTTACGCTGAACATCGATCTATTGAATCGCGATGCTATTTGTGTGTTCCATCGTCAATACTAGGATCTGACGGTAAGAATTAACTGTGAGTTATGAGAGGGAGAAAACAAAAATGATTGCCAAAGAGTACGTCCATCTGGTATTAGGCAGCGATAGACCCTCGGTGATAAGTCGGCTAGTGACCAATGTATTGAATCGCGACGCAATTTCTGTGTTGCATCGTCATTAGGGTAGTGGGAATGTCGCAATTAACTGTCAAATTTGCGTCGGATTTGAAAAATAGACTGACAAAGCGCGAACAACCGTTGACCGAGGCACCAATAGACCCTTGTAAATAGTTACGCTAGACATCGATGTATTGAATCGCGACGCTATTTGTGTGTTCCATGGTCGATACCAGGATCTGACGGTAAGAATTAACTGTGAGTTTTGAGTCGGAGACAAGAAACTTGACAGCCAAATTGTACATCCATGTGGTATGATGCAGCGTTAAACCCTCGGAGATAAGTGGGCTAGTGACCAATGTATTGAATCGAGACGCAATTTCTGTGTTGCATCGTCATTAGGATGGTGGGAATGTCGCAATTAACTGTCAAATTTGCGTCGGATACCCGAAACTTTACTCGTAGGACAACGATCATGTGGTGACCCAGGCAATAATAGATGCTTGGAGATAAATCTGCTGGTAGACGATGTTCTGAAAACCATCGCAGTATGTGTGTTCTATCGTCATTGAGTGTATGGGAGGAATAAATTTAACTGTCAGTTTTGCGTCGGATTTGAAAACTACACTGACAAAACGCAACCATCCGGTTACCGAAGCACAAATAGACCCTTGTAGATAGTTACGCTACACATCGATGTTTAGAATCGCGACGCTATTTGTGTGTTCCATTGCCAATACCAGGATCTGACGGTAAGTATTAACTGTGAGTTATGAGAAGGAGAAGAGAAACTTGACTGCCAAATTGTACATCCATCTGGTATGAGGCAGCGATAGACCCTCGGAGATAAGTCGGCTAGTGACCAATGTATTGAATCGCGACGCAATTTCTGTGTTGCATCGTCATTTGGGTAGTGGGAATGTCGCAATTAACTGTCAATTTTGCGTCGGATTTGAAAACTTGACTGACAAAGCGCGAACAACCGGTGACCGAGGCACCAATAGACCCTTGTAGATAGTTACGCTAGACATCGATGTATTGAATCGCGACGCTATTTGTGTGTTCCATGGTCGATACCAAGATCTGACGGTAAGAATTAACTGTAAATTTTGAGTCGGAGACAAGAAACTTGACAGCCAAATTGTACATCCATCTGGTATGATGCAGCGTTAAACCCTCGGAGATAAGTCGGTTAGTGACCAATGTATTGAATCGAGACGCAATTTCTGTGTTGCATCGTCATTAGGATGGTGGGAATGTCGCAATTAACTGTCAAATTTGCGTCGGATTCCCGAAACTTTACTCGTAGGACAACGATCATGTGGTGACACAGGCACTAATACATGCTTGGAGATAAACCTGCTGGTAGACGATGTTCTGAAAAACATCTCATTATGTGTGTTCTATCGTCATTGAGAGGATGAGAGAAAATAAAATTAACTGCCAGTTTTGCGTCGGATTTGTAAACTAGACTGACAAAAGGCGACCATCCGGTGACCAAGGCACCAATAGACCCTTGTAGATAGTTACGCTGGACATCGATGTTTAGAATCGCGACGCTATTTGTGTGTTCCATCGTCAATACCAGGATCTGACGGTAAGAATTAACTGTGAGTTATGAGAGGGAGAAAACAAAAATGATTGCCAAAGAGTACGTCCATCTGGTATGAGGCACCGATAGACCCTCGGTGATAAGTCGGCTAGTGACCAATGTATTGAATCGCGACGCAATTTCTGTGTTGCATCGTCATTAGGGTAGTGGGAATGTCGCAATTAACTGTCAAATTTGCGTCGGATTTGAAAACTAGACTGACAAAGCGCGAACATCCGTTGACCGAGGCACCAATAGACCCTTGTAAATAGTTACGCTAGACATCGATGTATTGAATCGCGACGCTATTTGTGTGTTCCATGGTCGATACCAGGATCTGACGGTAAGAATTAACTGTGAGTTTTGAGTCGGAGACAAGAAACTTGACAGCCAAATTGTACATCCATGTGGTATGATGCAGCGTTAAACCCTCGGAGATAAGTGGGCTAGTGACCAATGTATTGAATCGAGACGCAATTTCTGTGTTGCATCGTCATTAGGATGGTGGGAATGTCGCAATTAACTGTCAAATTTGCGTCGGATACCCGAAACTTTACTCGTAGGACAACGATCATGTGGTGACCCAGGCAATAATAGATGCTTGGAGATAAATCTGCTGGTAGACGATTTTCTGAAAACCATCGCAGTATGTGTGTTCTGTCGTCTTTGAGAGTATGGGAGGAATAAATTTAACTGTCAGTTTTGCGTCGGATTTGAAAACTACACTGACAAAACGCGACCATCCGGTTACCGAAGCACAAATAGACCCTTGTAGATAGTTACGCTACACATCGATGTTTAGAATCGCGACGCTATTTGTGTGTTCCATTGTCAATACCAGGATCTGACGGTAAGTATTAACTGTGAGTTATGAGAAGGAGAAGAGAAACTTGACTGCCAAATTGTACATCCATCTGGTATGAGGCAGCGTTAGACCCTCGGAGATTAGTCGGCTAGAGACCAATGTATTGAATCGCGACGCGATATCTGTGTTGCATCGGCATTAGGATGGTGGGAATATCGCAATTAACTGTCAAATTTGCGTCGGATTCCCGAACCTTTACTCGTAGGACAACAATCAAGTGGTGACCCAGGCAGTAATAGGTGCTTGGAGATAAATCTGCTGGAAGACGATGTTCTGAAAACCATCGCAGTATGTGTGTTCCATCGTCATTGAGAAGATGAGAGAAAATAAAATTAACTGTCAGTTTTGCGTCGTATTTGAAAACTAGATGACAAAACGCGACCATCCGGTGACCGAGTCACCAATAGACCCTTGTAGATAGTTACGCTGAACATCGATCTATTGAATCGCGACGCTATTTGTGTGTTCCATCGTCAATACCAGGATCTGAAGGTAAGAATTAACTGTGAGTTATGAGAGAGAGAAAACAAACTTGAGTGGCAAAGAGTACGTCCATCTGGTATGAGGCAACGATAGATCCCCGGAGATAAGTCGGCTAGTGACCAATGTATTGAATCGCGACGCAATTTCTGTGTTGCAACGTCGTTAGGATGGTGGGAATGTCGTAATTAACTGTCAAATGTGCGTCGGATTTGAAAACTAGACAGACAAAGAGCGAACATCCGGTGACAGAATCACCAATAGACCCTTGTAGATAGTTACGCTAGACATCGATGTATTGAATCGCGACGCTATTTGTGTGTTCCATCGTGGATACCAGGATCTGACGGTAAGAATTAGCTGTGAGTTCTGAGTCGGAAACAAAAAACTTGACAGCCAAATTGTACATCCATCTGGTATGAGGCAGCGTTAGACCCTCGGAGATAAGTCGGCTAGTGACCAATGTATTGAATCGCGTCGCAATTTCTGTGTTGCATCGTCATTAAGATGGTCGGAATGTCGCAATTAACTGTCAAATTTGCGTCGGATTCCCGAAACTTTACTTGTAGGACAACGATCATGTGGTGACCCAGGCAGTAATAGATGCTTGGAGATAAATCTGCTGGAAGACGATGATCTGAAAACCATCGCAGTATGTGTGTTCCATCGTCATTGAGAGGATGAGTGAACATAAATCAACTGTCAGTTTTGCGTCGGATTTAAAACTAGATGACAAAACGCGACCATCCGGTTGCCGAAGCACCAATTGACCATTGTAGATAGTTACGCTGGACTTCGATCTATTGAATCGCGACGCTATTTGTGTGTTCCATCGTCAATACCAGGATCTGACGGTAAGAATTAACTTTGGGTTATGAGAGGGAGAAAACAAACTTGATGCCAAAGAGTACGTCCATCTGGTATAAGGCAGCGATAGACCCTCGGAGATAAGTCAGCTAGTGACCAATGTATTGAATCGCGACGCAATTTCTGTGTTGCAACGGCGTTAGGATGGTGGGAATGTCGCTATTAACTGTCAAATGTGCGTCGGATTTGAAAACTAGACTGACAAAGAGCGAACTTCTGGTGACCGAGGCACCAATAGACCCTTGTAGATAGTTACGCTAGACATCGATGTACTGAATCGCGACGCGATTTGTGTGTTCCATCGTCGATACCAGGATCTGACAGTAAGAATTCGCTGTGAGCTCTGAGTCGGAGACAAGAAACTTGACAGCCAAATTGTATATCCATCTGGTATGAGGCATCGTTAGACCCTCGGAGATAAGTCGGCTAGTGTCCAATGTATTGAATCGCGACGTAATTTCTGTGTTGCATCGTCTTTAGGATGGTGGGAATGTCGCAATTAACTGTCAAATTTGCGTCGGATTCCCGTAACTTTACTCGCAGGAGAACGATCATGTGGTGCCCCAGGCATGCTTGGAGATAAATCTGCTGGAAGACGATGTTCTGAAAACCATCGCAGTATGTGTGTTCCATCGTAATTGAGAGTATGGGAGGAATAAAATTACCTGCCAGTTTTGCGTCGGATTTGTAAACTAGACTGACAAAACGCGACAATCCGGTGACCGAGGCACCAATAGACCCTTGTAGATAGTTACGCTAGAGATCGATGTATTGAATCGCGACGCTATTTGTGTGTTCCATCGTCGATACCAGGATCTGACGGTAAGAATTAGCTGTGAGTTCTGAGTCGGAGACAAGAAACTTGACAGCCAAATTGTACATCCATCTGGTATGAGGCAGCGTTAGACCCTCGGACATAAGTCGGCTAGTGACCAATGTCTTGAATCGCGTCGCAATATCTGTGTTGCATCGTCATTAGGATGGTGGGAATGTCGCAATTAACTGTCAAATTAGCGTCGGATTCCCGAAAATTTACTCGTAGGACAACGATCATGTGGTGACCCAGGCAGTAATAGATGCTTGGAGATAAATCTGCTGGAAGACGATGTTCTGAAAACCATCGCAGTATGTGTGTTCTATCGTCATTGAGAGGATGAGAGATAATAAAATTATCTGTCAGTTTTGCGTCGGATTTGAAAACTAGATGACAAAACGCGACCATCCGGTGACGGAGGCACCAATTGACCATTGTAGATAGTTACGCTGGACATCCATGTATTGAATCGCGACGCTATTTGTGTGTTCCATCGTCAATACCAGGATCTGACGGTAAGAATTAACTTTGAGTTATGAGAGGGAGAAAACAAACTTGATGCCAAAGAGTACGTCCATCTGGTATAAGGGAGCGATAGACCCTCGGAGATAAGTCGGCTAGTGACCAATGTATTGAATCGCGACGCAATTTCTGTGTTGCATCGTCATTAGTCTGGTGGGAATGTCGCAATTATCTGTCAAATTTGCGGAGGATTTGAAAACAAGACTGACAATGCGCGAACATCCGGTGACCGAGGCACCAATAGACCCTTGTAAATAGTTACGCTAGACATCGATGTACTGAATCGCGACGCGATTTGTGTGTTCCATCGTCGATACCAGGATCTGACAGTAAGAATTAACTGTGAGGTTTGAGTCGGAGACAAGAAACTTGACAGCCAAATTGTACATCCATCATGTATGAGGCAGCGTTAGACCCTCGGAGATAATTCGGCTAGTACCCAATGTATTGAAAAGCGACGCAATTTTTTGTGTTGCATCGTCATTAGGATGGTGAGAATGTCGCAATTAACTGTCAAATTTGCGTCGGATTCCCGAAAATTTACTCGTAGGACAACGATCATATGGTGACCAAGGCAGTAATAGATGCTTGGATATAAATCTGCTATAAGACGATGTTCTGAAAACCATCGCAGAATGTGTGTTCTATCGTCATTGAGAGGATGAGAGAAAATAAAATTAACTGTCAGTTTTGCGTCGGATTTGAAAACTAGATGCCAAAACGCGACCATCCGATGACCGAGGCACCAATTGACCCTTGTAGAGAGTTACGCTGGACATCGATCTATTGAATCGCGACGCTATTTGTGTGTTCCATCGTCAAAACCAGGATCTGACGGTAAGACTTAACTTTGAGTAATGAGAGGGAGAAAACAAACTTGATGCCAAAGAGTACGTCCATCTGGTATAAGGCAGCGATAGACCCTCGGAGATAAGTCGGCTAGTGACCAATGTATTGAATCGCGACGCCATTTCTGTGTTGCAACGGCGTTAGGATGGTGGGAATGTCGCAATTAACTGTCAAATGAGCGTCGGATTTGAAAACTAGACTGACAAAGAGCGAACATCCGGTGACCGAGGCACCAATAGACCCTTGTAGATAGTTACGCTAGACATCGATGTATTGAATCGCGACGCTATTTGTGTGTTCCATCGTCGATACCAGGATCTGACGGTAAGAATTAGCTGTGAGTTATGAGAGGGAGAAAACAAACTTGACTGCCAAAGAGTACGTCCATCTGGTATGAGGCAGCAATAGACCCTTGGATATAAGTCGGCTAGTGACCAGTGTATTGAATAGCGACGCAATTTCTGTGTTGCATCGTCATTAGGATGCTGGGAATGTCGCAATTAACTGTCAAATTTGCGTCGGATTCCCGAAACTTCACTCGTAGGACAACGATCATGTGGTGACCCAGGCAGTAATAGATGCTTGGAGATAAATCTGCTGGAAGACGATGATCTGAAAACCATCGCAGTATGTGTGTTCCATCGTCATTGAGAGGATGAGTGAACATAAATTAACTGTCAGTTTTGCGTCGGATTTGAAAACTAGATGACAAAACGCGACCATCCGGTGACCGAGGCACCAATAGACCCTTGTAGATAGTTACACTGGACATCGATCTATTGAATCGCGACGCTATTTGTGTGTTGCATCGTCAATACCAGGATCTGACGGTAAGAATTAACTGTGAGTTATGAGAGGGAGTCTGGTGATCGAGGCAGCATTAGAACGTCGGAGATAAGTCAGCCGGTGTCCAAAGTATTGAATCCGGACGTAAGTTGTGTGTTCTATCGTCGTTAGGAGGGCGTGAATGTCGCAATAAATTGTCAATTTTACTTCGGATTCGCGAAACTGTATTCACAGGAGAACTGACCCAGGCAGTAATAGATGTTTTAAGATAATTGTGCTGCAAGACGATGTACTGAAGAGCATCGCAGAATGTGTTCCATCGTCATTGAGAAGATGGGAGTAATAATATTACCTGTCAATTTCGCGTCGGATTTGAAAACTAGATGACAAAGTGCGACCATCCGGTTACCGAGGCACCAAGAGACCCTTGTAGATATTTACGCTGGACAGATACCAGTATCTGACGGTAAGAATTAACTGTGAGTTATGAGAGAGAGAAAACAAACTTGACTGCCAAAGAGTACGTGCATCTGGTATGAGGCAGCGATAGACCCTCGGAGATAAGTCGGCCAATGTATACAATCCCGACGCAATTTATGTTGCATCGTCATTAGGGTAGTGGGAATGTCGCAATTAACTGTCAAATTTTCGTCGGATTTGAAAACTAGACTGACAAAGCGCGAACATCCGGTGACCGAGGCAAAAATAGACCCTTCTATATAGTTACGCTGTACATCGATGTATAGGATCGCGACGCAATTTGTGTGTTCCATCGTCGATATCAGGATCTGACGGTAAGAATTAGCTGTGAGTTTTGAGTCGGAGACAAGAAACTTGACAGCCAAATTGTACATCCATCTGGTATGAGGCAGCGTTAGACCCTCGGAGATAAGTCGGCTAGTGACCAATGTATTGTATCGCGACGCAATTTCTGTGTTGCATCGTCATTAGGATGGTGGGAATGTCACAAATAACTGTCAAATGTGCGTCGGATTTGAAAACTAGACTCACAAAGAGCGAACATCCGGTGTCTGAGGCACCAATAGACCCTTGTAGATAGTTACGCTAGACATCGATGTATTGAATCGCGACCCTTGTAGATAGTTACGATGGACATCGATGTATAGAATCGCGACGGTATTTGTGTGTTCCATCGTCGATACTAGGATCTGACGGTAAGAATTAGCTGTGAGTTTTGAGTCGGAGACAAGAAACTTGACAGCCAAATTGTACATCCATCTGGTATGAGGCAGCGTTAGACCCTCGGAGAGAAGTCGGCTAGTGACCAATGTATTGAATCGCAACGCGATTTCTGTGTTGCATCGTCATTAGGATGGTGGGAATGTCGCAATTAACTGTCAAATTTGCGTCGGATTCCCGAAACTTTACTCGTAGGACAACGATCATGTGAGACCCAGGCAGTAATAGACACTTGGAGATAAATCTGCTGGTAGACGATGTTCTGAAAACCATCGCGGTATGTGTGTTCTATCGTCATTGAGAGGATGAGAGAAAATAAAATTAAGTATCAGTTTTGCGTCGGATTTGAAAACTAGATGACAAAACGCGACCATCCGGTGACCGAGGAACCAATAGACCCTTGTAGATAATTACGCTGGACATCGATGTATTGAATCGCGACGCTATTTGTGTGTTCCATCGTCAACACCAGGATCTGACGGTAAGAATTAGCTTTGAGTTATGAGAGGGAGAAAACAAACTTGATTGCCAAACAGTACGTCCATCTGGTATGAGGCAACGATAGACCCTCGGAGATAATTCTCTAGCGACCAATGTATTGAATCGGGACGCAAGTTCTGTGTTGCATCGTCATTAGGATGGTGGGAATGTCGCAATTAACTGTCAATTTTGCGTCGGATTCCCGAAACTTTACTCGTAGGACAACGATCATGTGGTGACCCAGGCAGTAATAGATGCTTGGAGATAAATCTGCTGGAAGACGATGTTCTGAATACCATCGCAGTATGTGTGTTCCTTGTCATTGAGAGGATGAGAGAACATAAATTAACTGTCAGTTTTGCGTCGGATTTGAAAACTAGACTGACAAAGCGCGACCATCCGGTGACCGAGGCACAAATAGACTATTCTAGATAGTTACGCTGGACATCGATGTATAGAATCGCGACGCTATTTGTGTGTTCCATCGTCAATACCAGGATCTGACGGTAAGAATTAACTGTGAGTTATGAGAGGGAGAAAACAAACTTGACTGCCAAAGAGTACGTCCATCTGGTATGAGGCAGCGATAGACCCTCGGAGATAAGTCGGCTAGTGACCAATGTATTGAATCGCGACGCAATTTCTGTGTTGCATCGTCATTACGATGGTGGGAATGTCGCAATTAACTGTCAATCCTGCGTCGGATTTGAAAACTAGAATGACAAAGCGCGAACATCCGGTGACCGAGGCACCAATAGACCCTTGTAAATAGTTACGCTAGACATCGATGTATTGAATCGCGACGCTATTTGCGTGTTCCATAGTAGATACAAGGTTCTGACGGTAAGAATTAACTGTGAGTTTTGAGTCGGAGTCAAGATACTTGACAGCCAAATTGTACATCGATCTGGTTTGAGGCAGCGTTAGACCCTCGGAGATAAGTCGGCTAGTGACCAATGTATTGAATCGCAACGCAATTTCTGTGTTGCATCGTCATTAGGATGGTGGGAATGTCGCAATTAAGTGTCAAATTTGCGTCGGATTCCCGAAACTTTACTCGTAGGACAACGATCATGTGAGACCCAGGCAGTAATAGATGCTAGGAGATAAATCTGCTGGTAGACGATGTTCTGAAAACCATCGCAGTATGTGTGTTCTATCGTCATTGAGAGGATGAGAGAAAATAAAATTAACTATCAGTTTTGCGTCGGATTTGAAAACTAGATGACAAAACGCGACCATCCGATGACCGAGGAACCAATAGACCCTTGTAGATAGTTACGCTGGACATCGATCTATTGGATCGCGACGCTATTTGTGTGTTCCATCGTCAATACCAGGATCTGACGGTAAGAATTAGCTTTGAGTTATGAGAGGGAGAAAACAAACTTGATTGCCAAACAGTACGTCCATCTGGTATGAGGCAGCGATAGACCCTCGGCTAGTGACCAATGTATTGAATCGCGACGCGATATCTGTGTTGCATCGGCATTAGGATGGTGGGAATGTCGCAATTAACTGTCAAATTTGCGTCGGATTCCCGAAACTTTACTCGTAGGACAACGATCATGTGGTGACCCAGGCACTAAAAGATGCTTGGAGATAAATCTGCTGGAAGACATTGTTCTGAAAACCATCGCAGTATTTGCGTTCTATCGTCATTGAGAGGATGAGAGAACTTAAAATTTACTGTCAGTTTTGCGTCGGATTTGAAAACTAGATGACAAAACGCGACCATCCGGTGACCGAGGCACCAATAGACCCTTGTAGATAGTTACGCAGGAGATCGATTTATTGAATCGCGACGCTATTTGTGTGTTCCTTCGTCAATACCAGGATCTGACGGTAAGAATTAACTGTGAGTTATGAGTGGGAGAAAACAAACATGACTGCCAAAGAGTACGTCCATCTGGTATGAGGCAGCGATAGACCCTCGGAGATAAGTCGGCTAGTGACCAATGTATTGAATCGCGACGCAATTTCTGTGTTGAATCGTCATTAGGATGGTGGGAATGTCGCAATTAACTGTCAAATTTGCGTCGGATTCCCGAAACTTTACTCGTAGGACAACGATCATGTGGTGACCCAGGCATTAGTAGATGCTTGGAGATATATCTGCTGGTAGACGATGTTCTGAAAACCATCGCAGTATGTGTGTTCT
Organism: Schistocerca gregaria; assembly: GCF_023897955.1. NCBI lineage: Eukaryota > Metazoa > Arthropoda > Insecta > Orthoptera > Acrididae > Schistocerca > Schistocerca gregaria. The sequence goes on along the minus strand of NW_026061713.1, from coordinate 1,412,767 downwards.
ATCGTCATTGAGAGGATGAGAGAAAGTAAAATTAACTGTCAGTTTTGCGTCGGATTTGAAATCTAGATGACAAAACGCGACCATCCGGTGACCGAGGAACCAATAGACCCTTGTAGATAGTTACGCTGGACATCGATCTATTGGATCGCGACGCTATTTGTGTGTTCCATCGTCAATACCAGGATCTGACGGTAAGAATTAGCTTTGAGTTATGAGAGGGAGAAAACAAACTTGATTGCCAAACAGTACGTCCATCTGGTATGAGGCAGCGATAGACCCTCGGCTAGTGACCAATGTATTGAATCGCGACGCGATATCTGTGTTGCATCGACATTAGGATGGTGGGAATGTCGCAATTAACTGTCAAATTTGCGTCGGATTCCCGAAACTTTACTCGTAGGACAACGATCATCTGGTGACCCAGGCAGTAATAGATGCTTGGAGATAAATCTGCTGGTAGATGATGTTCTGAAAACCACCGCAGTATGTGTGTTCTATCGTCATTGAGAGGATGAGAGAAAATAAAATTAACTGTCAGTTTTGCGTCGTATTTGAAAACTAGATGACAAAACGCGACCATCCGGTGAGCGAGGCAGCAGTAGACCCTTGTAAATAGTTACGCTAGACATCGATGTATTGAATCGCGACGCTATTTGTGTGTTCCATGGTCGATACCAGGATCTGACGGTAAGAATTGACTGTGAGTTTTGAGTCGGAGACAAGAAACTTGACAGCCAAATTGTACATCCATCTGGTATGAGGCAGCGTTAAACCCTCGGAGATAAGTTGGCTAGAGACCAATGAATTGAATCGGGACGCAAGTTCTATGTTGCATCGTCATTAGGATGGTGGGAATGTCGCAATTAACTGTCAATTTTGCGTCGGATTCCCGAAACTTTACTCGTAGGACAACGATCATGTGGTGACCCAGGCAGTAATAGATGCTTGGATATAAATCTGCTGGAAGTCGATGTTCTGAAAACCATCGCAGTATGTGTGTTCCATCGTCATTGAGAGTATGAGAGAACATAAATTAACTGTCAGTTTTGCGTCGGATTTGAAAACTAGACTGACAAAGCGCGACCATCCGGTGACCGAGGCACAAATAGACACTTCTAGATAGTTACGCTGGACATCGATGTATAGAATCGCGACGCTATTTGTGTGTTCCATCGTCAATACCAGTATCTGATGGTAAGAATTAACTATGAGTTATGAGAGGGAGAAAACAAACTTGACTGCCAAACAGTACGTCCATCTGGTATGAGGCAGCGATAGACCCTCGGAGATAAGTCGGCTAGTGACCAATGTATTGGATCGTGACGCAATTTCTGTGTTGCAACGTCGTTAGGATGGTGGGAATGTCGAAATTAACTGTCAATTTTAGGTCGGATTTGATAACTAGTCTGACAAAGAGCGAACATCCGGTGACCGAGGCACCAATAGATGTATAGGATCTGACGGTAAGAATTAACTGTGCGTTATGAGAGGGAGAAAACAAACTTCACTGCCAAACAGTATGTCCATCTGGTATGAGGCAGCGTTAGACCCTCGGAGATAAGTCGGCTAGTGACCAATGTATTGAATCGCGACGCAATTTCTGTGTTGCATCGTCATTAGGATGGTAGGAATGTCTCAATTAACTGTCAAATTAGCGTCGGATTCCCGAAACTTTACTCGCAGGAGAACGATCATGTGGTGACCCAGGCATGCTTGGAGATAAATCTGCTGCAAGACGATGTTCTGAAAACCATTGCAGAATGTGTGTTCCATCGTCATTGAGAGGATGAGAGAAAATAAAATTAACTGTCAGTTTTGTGTCGGATTTGAAAACTAGATGACAAAACGTGACCATCCGGTGACCGAGGCACCAATAGACCCTTGTAGATAGTTAAGCTGGACATGGATGTATTAAATCGCGACGGTATTTGTGTGTTCCATCGTCAATACCAGGATCTGACGGTAAGAATTAACTGTAAGTTATGAGAGGGAGAAAACAAACTTGACTGCCAAACAGTACGTCCATCTGGTATGAGGCAGCGGTAGACCCTCGGAGATAAGTCGGCTAGTGACCAATGTATTGAATCGCGACGCAATTTCTGTGTTGCATCGTCATTACGATGGTGGGAATGTCGCAATTAACTGTCAATTTTGCGTCGGATTCCCGAAACTTTACTCGTAGGACAACGATCATGTGGTGACCCAGGCAGTAATATATGCTTGGAGATGAATCTGCTTGTAGACGATGTTCTGAAAACCATCGCAGTATGTGTGTTCCATCGTATTTAAGAGTATGGGAGGAATAAAATTAGCTACCAGTTATGCGTCGAATTTGTAAACTAGACTGACAAAACGCGACCATCCGGTGACCGAGACACCAAATAGACCCTTGTAGATAGTTACGCTGGACATCGATGTGTAGAATCGCGACGCTATTTGTGAGTTCCATCGTCAATACCACGATCTGACGGTAAGAATTAACTGTGAGTTATGAGAGGGAGATGAGAAACATGACTGCCGAACAGAACGTCCATCAGGTATGAGGCAGTGTTAGACCCTCGGAGATAAGTCGGCTAATGACCAATGTATTGAATCGCGACGCAATTTCTGTGTTGCAACGTTGTTAGGATGGTGTGAATGTCGCCATTAACTGTCAAATTTGCGTCGGATTCCCGAAACTTTACTCGCTGGACAACGATCTTGGCAGTAATAGATGCTTGGAGATAAATCTGCTGGAAGACGATGTTCTGAAAACCATCGCAGTATGTGTGTTCCATCGTCATTTAGAGGATCATAGGAAATAAAATTAACTGTCAGTTTTGCGTCCGATTTGTAAACTAGATGACAAAACGCGACCATCCGGTGACCGAGGCACTAATTAACTCTCGTATATAGTTACGCTAGACAGTGATGAATCGCGACGCTATTTGTGTGTTCCAACGTCAATACCACGATCTGGCGGTAAGAATTAACTGTGAGTTATGAGAGGGAGAACAGAAACTTGCATGCCGTAGATTACATCCATCTGGTATGAGGCAACGTTAGACGCTCGGAGTTAAGTCGGCTAGTGACCAATGTATTGAATCGCGACGCAATTTCTGTGTTGCATCGTCATTAGGATGGTGGGAAGGTAGCAATTAACTATCAAATTTGCGTCGGATTCCTGAAACTTTACTCGCAGGAGAACAACATGTGGTGATCCAGGCAGTAATAGATGCTTGGAGACAAATCTGCTGGAAGATGATGTTCTGAAAACCATCGCAGTATGTGTGTTCCATCGTCATTGAGAGGATGAGAGGAATATATTAACTGACAGTTTTGCGTCGGATTTGAAAACTAGATGACAAAACGCGACCATCCGTTGACAGAGGCCCGAAAGGACCCTTGTAGATAGTTACGCTGGACATGGATATATTGAATCGCGACGCAATTTCTGTGTTGCAACGTCGTTAGGATGGTGGGAATGACGCAATTAACCGTCAAATTTGCGTCGGATTTGAAAACTAGACTGACAAAGAGCGAACATCCGGTGACCGAGGCACGAATAGACCCTTGTAGATATTTACGCTGAACATCGATCTATTGAATCGCGACGCTATTTGTGTGTTCCATCGTCGATACCAGGATCTGACGGTAAGAATTAACTGTGAGTTTTGAGTCGGAGACATGAAACTTGAAAGCCAAATTGTTCGGCCATCTGGTATGAGGCAGCGTTAGACCCTAGGAGATAAGTCGGCTAGTGACCAATGTATTGAATCGCGACGCAATTTCTGTGTTGCATCGTCATTAGGATGGTGGTAATGTCGCAATTAACTGTCAAATTTGCGTCGGATTCCCGAAACTTTACTCGCAGGACAACGATCATGTGACCCACGCATGCTTGGAGATAGATCTGCTGGAAGACGATATTCTGAAAACCATCGCAACATGTGTGTTCCATCGTAGTTGATAGTATGGGAGGAATAAAATTAACTGTCAGTTTTGCGTCTGATTTGAAAACTAGTCTGACAAAGAGCGACCATCCGGTGACCGAGGCACAAATAGACCCTTGTAGATATTTACGCTGGACATCGATGTATAGAATCGCGACGGTATTTGTGTGTTCCATCGTCAATACCAGGATCTGACGGTAAGTATTATCTGTGAGTTATGAGAGGGAGAAGAGAAACTTGACTGCCAAATTGTACATCCATCTGGTATGAGGAAACGTTAGACCCTCGGAGATAAGTCGGCTAGTGACCAATGTATTGAATCGCGACGCAATTTCTGTGTTGCATCGTCATTAGGGTGGTGGGAATGTCGCAATTAACTGTCAAATTTGCGTCGGATTTGAAAACTAGACTGACAAAGCGCGAACATCCGGTGACCGAGGAACCAATAGACCCTTGTAAATAGTTACACTAGACATTGATGTATTGAATCGCGACGCTATTTGTGTGTTCCATCGTCGATACCAGGATCTGACGGTAAGAATTAACTGTGAGTTTTGAGTCTGAGACAAGAAACTTGACAGCCAAATTGTACATCCATCTGGTATGAGGCAGCGTTAGACCCTCAGAGATAAGTCGGCTAGTGACCAATGTATTGAATCGCGACGCAATTTCTGTGTTGCATCGTCATTAGGATGGTGGGAATGTCGCAATTAACTGTCAAATTTGCGTCGGATTCCCGAAACTTTACTCGCAGGAGAACGAACATGTGGTGACCCAGGCAGTAATAGATGCTTGGAGATAAATCTGCTGGAAGACGATGTTCTGAAAACCATCGCAGTATGTGTGTTCCATCGTAATTGAGAGTATGGGAGGAATAAAATTAGCTACCAGTTATGCGTCGAATTTGTAAACTAGACTGACAAAACGCGACCATCTGGTGACCGAGACACCAAATAGACCCTTGTAGATAGTTACGCTGGACATCGATGTGTAGAATCGCGACGCTATTTCTGTGTTCCATCGTCAATACCAGGATCTGACGGTAAGAATTAACAGTGAGTTATGAGAGGGAGAAAACAAACTTGACTGCCAAAGAGTACGTCCAACTGGTATGAGGCAGCGATAGACCCTCGAAGATAAGTCGGCTAGTGACCAATGTATTGAATCGAGACGCAATTTCTGTGTTGCATCGTCATTAGGATGGTGAGAATGTCGCAATTGTCAAATTTGCGTCGGATTCCCGAAACTTTACTCGCAGGACAACGATCATGTGGTGACCCAGGCAGTAATAGATTCTTGGAGATAAATTGAAAACTAGATCTGAAAACTAGACTGACAAAGCGCGAACATCCAGTGACCGAGGCACAAATAGACCCTTGTAGATAGTTACGCTAGACATCGATGTATTGAATCGCGACGTTATTAGTGTGTTTCATCGTCGATACCAGGATCTGACGGTAAGAATTATCTGTGAGTTTTGAGTCGGAGACAAGAAACTTGACAACCAAATTCTACATCCATGTGGTATGAGGCAGCGTTAGACCCTCGGAGATAAGTCGGCTAGTGACCAATGTATTGAATCGCGACGCAATTTCTGTGTTGCAACGTCGTTAGGATGGTGGGAATGTCACAGTTAACTGTCAAATGTGCGTCCGATTTGAAAACTAGACTGACAAAGAGCAAACATCCGGTGACCGAGGCAGCAATAGACCCTTGTAGATAGTTACGCTAGTCATCGATGTATTGAATCGCGACGCTATTTGTGTGTTCCATCGTCGATACCAGGATCTACGGTAAGAATTAACTGTGAGTTTTGAGACGGAGACAAGAAACTTGACAGCCAAATTGTACATCCATCTGGTATGAGGCAGCGTTAGATCCTCGGAGATAAGTCGGCTAGTGACCAATGTATTGAATCGCGACGTAATTTCTGTGTTGCATCGTCATTAGGAAGGTGGGAATGTCGCAATTAACTGTCAAATTTGCGTCGGATTCCCGTAACTTTACTCGCAGGAGAATCACCATGTGGTGACCCAGGCATGCTTGGAGATAAATCTGCTGGAAGACGATGTTCTGAAAACCATCGCAGTATTGTAATTGAGAGTATGGGAGGAATAAAATTAACTGCCAGTTTTGCTTCGGATTTGTAAACTAGACTGACAAAACGCGACCATCCGGTGACCGAGGCACCAATAGACCCTTGTAGATAGTTACGCAGGACATCGATGTATAGATCGCGACGTTATTTGTGTGTTCCATCGTCAATACCAGGATCTGACGGTAAGAATTAACTGTGAGTTATGAGAGGGAGAAAACAAACTTGACTGCCTAACAGTACGTCCATCTGGTATGAGGCAGCGATAGACCCTCGGAGATAATTCTCTAGTGACCAATGTATTTAATCGCGACGCAATTTCTGTGTTGCATCGTCATTAGAATGGTGGGAACGTCGCAATTAACTGTCAAATTTGCGTCGGATTCCCGAAACTTTACTCGCAGTAGAACGTACATGTGGTGGCCCAGGCAGTAATAGATACTTGGAGATAAATCTGATGGAAGACGACGTTCTGAAAACCATCGCAGTATGTGTGTTCCATCGTAATTGAGAGTATGGGAGTAATAAAATTAACTGTCAGTTTTGCTTCGGATTTGAAAACTAGACTGACAAATCGCGACCATCCGGAGACCGAAGCACCAATAGACCCTTGTAGATAGTTACGCTGGACATCGATGTATTGAATCGCGACGCTATTTGTGTGTTCCATCGTCAATACCAGGATATGACGGTAAGAATTAACTGTGAGATATGAGAGGGAGAAGAGAAACTTGACTGCCGAACAGTACGTCGATCTGGTATGAGGCAGCGTTAGACCCTCGGAGATAAGTCGGCTAATGATCAATGTATTGAATCGCGACGCAATTTCTGTGTTGCAACGTCGTTAGGATGGTGGGAGTGACGCAATTAACTGTCAAATTTGCGTCGGATTTGAAAACTAGACTGACGAAGAGCGAACATCCGGTGACCGAGGCACCAATAGACCCTTGTAGAAATTTACGCTGAACATCGATCTATTGAATCGCGACGCTATTTGTGTATTCCATCGTCAATACCAGGATCTGACGGTAAGAATTAACTGTGAGTTATGAGAGGGAGAAGAAAAACTTGACTGCCGAACAGTACGTCGATCTAGTAAGAGGCATCGATAGACCCTCGGAGATAAGTCGGCTAGTAAACAATGTATTGAATCGCGACGCAATTTCTGTTTTGCATCGTCATTAGTCTGGTGGGAATGTCGCAATTAACTGTCAAATTTGCGTCGGATTTGATAACTAGACTGACAAAGCGAACCCATCCGGTGACCGAGGCACAAATAGACCCTTGTAAATAGTTACGCTAGACATCAATGTATTGAATCGCGACGCTATTTGTGTGTTCCATCGTCGATACCAGGATCTGACGGTAAGAATTAACTGTGAGTTTTGAGTCGGAGACATGAAACTTGAAAGCCAAATTGTTCGGCCATCTGGTATGAGGCAGCGTTAGACCCTAGGAGATAAGTCGGCTAGTGACCAATGTATTGAATCGCGACGCAATTTCTGTGTTGCATCGTCATTAGGATGGTGGTAATGTCGCAATTAACTGTCAAATTTGCGTCGGATTCCCGAAACTTTACTCGCAGGACAACGATCATGTGGTGACCCAGGCAGTAATAGATGCTTGGAGATAAATCTGCTGGAAGACGATGTTCTGAAAACCATCGCAGTATGTGTGTTCCATCGTCATTGAGAGGATGAGAGGAAAGGATGAGAGAAAATAAAATTAACTGTCTGTTTTGCGTCGGATTTTAAAACTAGATGAAAAACGCGACCATCCGGTGACCGAGGCACTTATAGACGCTTGTAGATACTTACGCTGGTCATCGTTCTACTGAATCGCAACGCTATTTGTGTGTTCCATCGTCAATACCAGGATCTTACGGTAAGAATTAACTGCGAGTTATGAGAGGGAGAAAACAAACTTGACTGCCAAACAGTACGTCCATCTGGTATGAGGCAGAGCTAGACCCTCGGAGATAAGTCGGCTAGTGACCAATGTATTGAATCGCGACGCAATTTCTGTGTTGCATGGTCATTAGGATGGTGGGAACTGTCAAATTTGCGTCGGATTCCCGAAACTTTACTCGCAGGAGAACGATCATGTGACCCACGCATGATTGGAGATAGATCTGCTGGAAGACGATATTCTGAAAACCATCGCAGCATGTGTGTTCCATCGTAGTTGAGAGTATGGGAGGAATAAAATTAACTGTCAGTTTTGCGTCTGATTTGAAAACTAGTCTGACAAAGAGCGATCATCCGGTGACCGAGGCACAAATAGACCCTTGTAGATATTTACGCTGGACATCGATGTATAGAATCGCGACGGTATTTGTGTGTTCCATCGTCAATACCAGGATCTGACGGTAAGTATTATCTGTGAGTTATGAGAGGGAGAAGAGAAACTTGACTGCTAAATTGTACATCCATCTGGTATGAGGAAACGTTAGACCCTCGGAGATAAGTCGGCTAGTGACCAGTGTATTGAATCGCGACGCAATTTCTGTGTTGCATCGTCATTAGGGTGGTGGGAATGTCGCAATTAACTGTCAAATTTGGGTCGGATTTGAAAACTAGACTGACATAGCGCGAACATCCGGTGACCGAGGAACCAATAGACCCTTGTAAATAGTTACGCTAGACATTGATGTATTGAATCGCGACGCTATTCGTGGGTTCCATCGTCGATACCAGGATCTGACGGTAAGAATTAACTGTGAGTTTTGAGTCTGAGACAAGAAACTTGACAGCCAAATTGTACATCCATCTGGTATGAGGCAGCGTTACACCCTCAGAGATAAGTCGGCTAGTGACCAATGTATTGAATCGCGACGCAATTTCTGTGTTGCAACGTCATTAGGATGGTGGGAATGTCGCAATTAACTGTCAAATTTGCGTCGGATTCCCGAAAGTTTACTCGCAGAAGAACGTACATGTGGTGACCCAGGCAGTAATAGATGCTTGGAGATAAATCTGCTGGAAGACGATGTTCTGAAAACCATCGCAGTATGTGTGTTCCATCGTAATTAAGAGTATGGGAGGAATAAAATTAGCTACCAGTTATGCGTCGAATTTGTAAACTAGACTGACAAAACGCGACCATCCGGTGACCGAGACACCAAATAGACCCTTGTAGATAGTTACGCTGGACATAGATGTGTAGAATCGCGACGCTATTTCTGTGTTCTATCGTCAATACCAGGATCTGACGGTAAGAATTAACAGTGAGTTATGAGAAGGAGAAAACAAACTTGACTGCCAAACAGTACGTCCATCTGGTATGAGGCAGCGATAGACCCTCGAAGATAAGTCGGCTAGTGACCAATGTATTGAATCGCGACGCAATTTCTGTGTTGCATCGTCATTAGGATGGTGAGAATGTCGCAATTGTCAAATTTGCGTCGGATTCCCGAAACTTTACTCGCAGGACAACGATCATGTGGTGACCCAGGCAGTAATAGATTCTTGGAGATAAATTGAAAACTAGATTTGAAAACTAGACTGACAAAGCGCGAACATCCAGTGACCGAGGCACAAATAGACCCTTGTAGATAGTTACGCTAGACATCGATGTATTGAATCGCGACGTTATTAGTGTGTTTCATAGTCGATACCAGGATCTGACGGTAAGAATTATCTGTGAGTTTTGAGTCGGAGACAAGAAACTTGACAACCAAATTCTACATCCATGTGGTATGAGGCAGCGTTAGACCCTCGGAGATAAGTCGGCTAGTGACCAATGTATTGAATCGCGACGCAATTTCTGTGTTGCAACGTCGTTAGGATGGTGGGAATGTCACAGTTAACTGTCAAATGTGCGTCCGATTTGAAAACTAGACTGACAAAGAGCGAACATCCGGTGACCGAGGCAGCAATAGACCCTTGTAGATAGTTACGCTAGACATCAATGTATTGAATCGCGACGCTATTTGTGTGTTCCATCGTCGATACCAGGATCTGACGGTAAGAATTAACTGTGAGTTTTGAGTCGGAGACATGAAACTTGAAAGCCAAATTGTTCGGCCATCTGGTATGAGGCAGCGTTAGACCCTAGGAGATAAGTCGGCTAGTGACCAATGTATTGAATCGCGACGTAATTTCTGTGTTGCATCGTCATTAGGAAGGTGGGAATGTCGCAATTAACTGTCAAATTTGCGTCGGATTCCCGTAACTTTACTCGCAGGAGAATCACCATGTGGTGACCCAGGCATGCTTGGAGATAAATCTGCTGGAAGACGATGTTCTGAAAACCATCGCAGTATTGTAATTGAGAGTATGGGAGGAATAAAATTAACTGTCAGTTCTGCTTCGGATTTGAAAACTAGACTGACAAAACGCGACCATCCGGAGACCGAAGCACCAATAGACCCTTGTAGATAGTTACGCTGGACATCGATGTATTGAATCGCGACGCTATTTGTGTGTTCCCTCGTCAATACCAGGATCTGACGGTAAGAATTAACTGTGAGTTATGAGAGGGAGAAAACAAACTTGACTGCCAAAGAGTACGTACATCTGGTATGAGGCAGCGATAGACCCTCGGAGATAAGTCGGCTAGTGACCAATGTATTGAATCGCGACGCAATATCTGTGTTGCATCGTCATTAGGATGGCGGGAATGTCGCAATTAACTGTCAAATTTGCGTCGGATTCCCGAAACTTTACTCGCAGGAGAACGAACATGTGGTGACCCAGGCAGTAATAGATGCTTGGAGATAAATCTGCTGGAAGACGATGTTCTGAAAACCATCGCAGTATGTGTGTTCCATCGTAATTGAGAGTATGGGAGGAATAAAATTAGCTACCAGTTATGCGTCGAATTTGTAAACTAGACTGACAAACGCGACCATCCGGTGACCGAGACACCAAATAGACCCTTGTAGATAGTTACGCTGGACATCGATGTGTAGAATCGCGACGCTATTTCTGTGTTCCATCGTCAATACCAGGATCTGACGGTAAGAATTAACAGTGAGTTATGAGAGGGAGAAAACAAACTTGACTGCCAAACAGTACGTCCATCTGGTATGAGGCAGCGATAGACCCTCGAAGATAAGTCGGCTAGTGACCAATGTATTGAATCGCGACGCAATTTCTGTGTTGCATCGTCATTAGGATGGTGAGAATGTCGCAATTGTCAAATTTGCGTCGGATTCCCGAAACTTTACTCGCAGGACAACGATCATGTGGTGACCCAGGCAGTAATAGATTCTTGGAGATAAATTGAAAACTAGATTTGAAAACTAGACTGACAAAGCGCGAACATCCAGTGACCGAGGCACAAATAGACCCTTGTAGATAGTTACGCTAGACATCGATGTATTGAATCGCGACGCTATTTGTGTGTTCCATCGTCGATACCAGGATCTACAGTAAGAATTAACTGTGAGTTAAGAGAGGGAGAAAACAAACTTGACTGCCTAACAGTACGTCCATCTGGTATGAGGCACCGATAGACCCTCGGAGATAATTCTCTAGTGACCAATGTATTTAATCGCGACGCAATTTCTGTGTTGCATCGTCATTAGAATGGTGGGAACGTCGCAATTAACTGTCAAATTTGCGTCGGATTCCCGAAACTTTACTCGCAGTAGAACGTTCATGTGGTGGCCCAGGCAGTAATAGATACTTGGAGATAAATCTGATGGAAGACGACGTTCTGAAAACCATCGCAGTATGTGTGTTCCATCGTAATTGAGAGTATGGGAGGAATGAAATTAACTGTCAGTTTTGCTTCGGATTTGAAAACTAGACTGACAAAACGCGACCATCCGGAGACCGAAGCACCAATAGACCCTTGTAGATAGTTACGCTAGGCATCGATGTATTGAATCGCGACGCTTTTTGTGTGTTCCATCGTCGATACCAGGATCAGACGGTAAGAAATAGCTGTGAGTTTTGAGTCGGAGACAAGAAACTAGACAGTCAAACAGTAAGTCCATCTGGTATGAGGCAGCGATAGACCCTCGGAGATAAGTCGGCTAGTGACCAATGTATTTAATCGTGACGCAATTTCTGTGTTGCATCGTCATTAGGATGGTGGGAATGTCGCAATTAACTGTCAAATTTGCGTCGGATTCCCGAAACTTTACTCGCAGTAGGCAGTAATAGGCAGTAATAGATACTTGGAGATAAATCTGATGGAAGACGATGTTCTGAAAACCATCGCAGAATGTGTGTCCCATCGTAATTGAGAGTATGGGAGGAATATAATTAACTGTCAGTTTTGCGTCGGATTTGAAAACTAGACTGACAAAGCGCAACCATCCGGTGACCGAGGCACAAATAGACCCTTCTAGATAGTTACGCTGGACATCGATGTATAGAATCGCGACGCTATTTGTGTGTTCCATCGTCAATACCAGGATCTGATGGTGAGTATTAACTGTGAGTTATGAGAGGGAGAAGAGAAACTTGTCTGCGACAATCCCACTATCCTAATGACGATGCAACACAGAAATTGCGTCGCGATTCAATACATTGGTCACTAGCCGACTTATCTCCGAGGGTCTATCGATGCCTCATACCAGATGGACGTACAGTTTTGCAGTCAAGTTTATTTCTCCCTCTCATAACTCACAGTTAATTCTTACCGTCAGATCCTGGTATTGACGATGGAACACACAAATACGGTCGCGATTCTATACATCGATGGTCAGCGTAACTATCTAGAGATGTCTAGTTGTGCCTCGGTCACCGGATGGACGCGTTTTGTCAGTCTAGTTTACAAATCCGACGCAAGATTGGCAGTTAATTTTATTCCTCCCATACTCTCAATTACGATGGAACACACATACTGCGATGGTTTTCAGAACATTGTCTTCCAGCAGATTTATCTCCAAGGATGCCTGGGTCACCACATGATCGTTCTCCTGCGATTAAAGTTTCGGGAATCCGACGCAAATTTGACAGGTAATTGAGACATTCCCACTATCCTAACGACGTTGCAACACAGAAATTGCGTCGCGATTCAATACATTGGTCACTAGCCGCCTAATCTCCGGGGGTCTATCGCTGCCTCATACCGGACGGACGTACTCTTTGGCAGTCAAGTTTTTCTCCCTCTCATAACTCACAGTTAATTCTTACCGTCAGATCCTGGTGGGGACGATGGAACACACAAATAGCGTCGCGATTCAATAGATCGATGTGCAGCGTAACTATCTACAAGGGTCTATTGGTGCCTCGGTCACCGGATGGTCGCGTTTTGTCATCTAGTTTTCAAATCCGACGCAAAACTGACAACTATATTTTCTCTCATCCTCTCAATGACGATAGAACACACATACTGCGATGGTTTTCAGAACATCGTCTTCCAGCATATTTATCTCCAATCATCTATTACTGCTTGGGTCACCACATGATCGTTGTCCTACGAGTAAAGTTTCGGGAATCCGACGCTAATTTGACAGTTAATTGCGACATTCCCACTACCCTAATGACGATGCAACACAGAAATTGCGTCGCGATTTAATACATTGGTCACTAGGGTCTATCGCTGCCTCATACCAGATGGACGTACAGTTTGGCAGTCAAGTTTATTTCTCCCTCTCATAACTCACAGTTAATTCTTACCGTCAGATCCTGGTATTGACGATGCAACACACAAATACCGTCGCGATTCTATACATCGATGTCCAGCGTAACTATCTAGAGGGGTCTAGTTGTGCCTCGGTCACCGGATGGACGCGTTTTGTCAGTCTAGTTTATAAATCCGACGCAAGATTGGCAGTTAATTTTATTCCTCCCATACTCTTAATTACGATGGAACACACATACTGCGATGGTTTTCAGAACATCGTCTTCCAGCAGATTTATCTCCAAGCATGCCTGGGTCACATCATGATCGTTGTCCTACGAGTAATTTTTCGGGAATCCGACGCAAATTTGACAGTTAATTGCGACATTCCCACCTTTCCTAACGGCGATGCAACACAGAAATTGCGTCGCGATTCAATACATTGGTCACTAGCCGACTTATCTCCGAGGGTCTATCGCTGCCTCATACCAGATGGACGTACTGTTTGGCAGTCAAGTTTCTTTTCTCCCTCTCATAACTCACAGTTAATTCTTACCGTCAGATCCTGGTGTTGACGATGGAACACACAAATAGCGTCGCGATTCAATAGATCGATGTCCAGCGTAACTATCTACAAGGGTCTATTTGTGCCTCGGTCACCGGATGGTCGCGTTTTGTCATCTAGCTTTCAAATCCGACGCAAAACTGACAATTTTATTTTCTCTCATCCTCTCAATGACGATAGAAAACACATACTGCGATGGTTTTCAGAACATCGTCTTCCATCAGATTTATCACCAAGTATCTATTACTGCCTGGGTCACCACATGAACATTCTCCTGCGAGTAAAGTTTTGGGAATACGACGCAAATTTGACAGTTTATTGCGACATTCCCACCATCCTAATGACGATGCAACACAGAAATTGCGTCGCGATTCAATACATTGGTCACTAGCCGACTTATCTCCGAGGGTCTATCGCTGACTCATACAAGATGGACGTACTGTTTGGTAGTCAAGTTTGTTTTCTCCCTCTTATAACTCACAGTTAATTCTTACAGTCAGATCCTGGTATTGACGATGGAACACACAAATACCGTCGCGATTCTATACATCTATGTCCAGCGTAACTATCACCAAGGTTCTATTGGTGCCTCGGACACCGGATGGTCGCGTTTTGACATCTACTTTTCAAAACCGACGCAAAACTGACAGTTAATTTTATTTCCTCCCATCCTCTCAATGACGATAGAACACACATACTGCGATGGTTTTCAGAACATAGTCTTCCAGCAGATTTATCTCCAAGCATGCCTGGGTCACCACATGATCGTTGTCCTACGAGTAAATTTTCGGGAATCCGACGCAAATTTGACAGTTAATTGCGACATTCCCACCACCCTAATGACGATGCAACACAGAAATTGCGTCGCGATTTAATACATTGGTCACTAGCCGACTTATCTCTGAGGGTCTATCACTGCCTCATACCAGATGGACGTACTCTTTAGCAGTCAAATTTGTTTTCTCCCTCTCACAACTCACAGTTATTTCTTACCGTCAGATCCTGGTATTGACGATGGAAAACACAAACAGCGTCGCGATTCAATAGATCGATGTCGTGCGTAACTATCTACAAGGGTCTATTGGTGCCTCGGAACCGGAAGGTCGCGTTTGGTCATCTAGTTTTCAAATCCGACGCAAAACTGACAGTTAATTTTATTCCTCCCATACTCTCAATTACGATGGAACACACATTCTGCGATGGTTTTCAGAACATCGTCTTCCATCAGATTTATCTCCAAGTATCTATTACTGCCTGGGTCACCACATGTACGTTCTCCTGCGAGTAATGTTTCGCGAATCCGACGCAAATTTGTCAGTTAATTGCGACATTCCCACCATCCTAATGACGATGCAACACAGAAATTGCGTCGCGATCCAATACATTGGTCACTAGCCGACTTATCTCCGAGGGTCTAACGCTGCCTCATACCAGATGGATGTACAATTTGGCTGTCAAGTTTCTTGTCTCCGACTCAAAACTCACAGCTAATTCTTACCGTCAGATTTTGGTATTGACGATGGAACACACAAATAGCGTCGCGATTCTATACATCGATGTCTAGCGTAACTATCTAGAAGGGTCTATTTGTGCCTCGGTCACCGGATGGGTTCACTTTGTCAGTCTAGTTTTCAAATCCGACGCAAAACTGACAGTTAATTTTATTCCTCCCATACTCTCAATTACGATGGAACACACATTCTGCGATGGTTTTCAGAACATCGTCTTCCATCAGATTTATCTCCAAGTATGCTTGGGTCACCACATGATCGTTCTCCTGCGAGTAAACTTTCGGGAATCCGACGCAAATTTGACAGTTAATTGCGACAATCCCAACATCCTAATGACGATGCAACACAGAAATTCCGTCGCGAATCAATACATTGGTCACTAGCCGACTTATCTCCGAGGGTCTGACGCTGCCTCATAGCAGATGGATGTACAATTTGGCTGTCAAGTTTCTTGTCTCCGACTCAAAACTCACAGTTAATTCTTACCGTCAGATCCTGGTATCGACCATGGAACACACTAATAGCGTCGCGATTCAATACATCGATGTCTAGCGTAACTATTTACAAGGGTCTATTGGTGCCTCGGTCACCGGATGTTCGCGCATTGTCAGTCTAGTTTTCAAATCCGACGCAAATTTGACAGTTAATTGCGACATTCTCACTACCCTAATGACGATGCAACACAGAAATTGCGTCGCGATTCAATACATTGGTCACTAGCCGACTTATCTCCGAGGGTCTATCCCTGCCTCATACCAGATGGACGTACTCTTTGGCAGTCATGTTTGTTTTCTCCCTCTCATAACTCAAAGTTAATTCTTATCGTCAGATCCTGGTATTGACGATGGAACACACAAATAGCGTCGCGATTCAATAGATCGATGTTCAGCGTAACTATCTACAAGGGTCTATTGGTGCCTCGGTCACCGGTTGGTCGCGTTTTGTTATCTAGTTTTCAAATCCGACGCAAATTGACGGTTAATTGCTACATTCCCACCATCCTAATGACGATGCAACACAGAAATTGCGTCGCGATTCAATACATTGGTCACTAGGCGACTTATCTCCGAGGGTCTATCGCTGCCTCATACCAGATGGACGTACAGTTTGGCAGTCAAGTTTATTTCTGCCTCTCATAACTCACAGTTAATTCTTACCGTCAGATCCTGGTATTGACGATGGAACACACAAATACCGTCGCGATTCTATACATCGATGTCCAGCGTAACTATCTAGAGGGGTCTGGTTATGCCTCGGTCACCGGTTGGACGCGTTTTGTCAGTCTAGTTTACAAATCCGACGCAAGATTGGCCGTTAATTTTATTCCTCCCATACTCTCAATTACGATGGAACACACATACTGCGATAGTTTTCAGAACATCGTGTTCCAGGAGATTTATCTCCAAGCATGCCTGGGTCACCACATGATCGTTGTCCTACGAGTAAATTATCGGGAATCCGACGCAAATTTGACAGTTAATTGCGACATTCCCACCATCCAAATGACGATGCAACACAGAAATTGCGTCGCGATTCAATACATTGGTCACTAGCCGACTTATCTCCGAGGGTCTAACGCTGCTCATACCAGATGGATGTACAACTTGGCTGTCAAGTTTCTTGTCTCCGACTCAAAAGTCACAGTTAATTCTTACCGTCAGATCCTGGTATCGACGATGGACCACACAAATAGCGTCGCGATTCAATACATTGATGTCTAGCGTAACTATTTACAAGGGTCTATTGGTGCCTCGGTCACCGGATGTTCGCGCTTTGTCAGTCTAGTTTTCAAATCCGACGCAAATTTGACAGTTAATTGCGACATTCCCACCAGACTAATGACGATGCAACACAGAAATTGCGTCGCGATTCAATACATTGGTCACTAGACGACTTATCTCCGAGGGTCTATCGCTGCCTCTTACCAGATGGACGTAATCTTTGGCAGTCAAGTTTGTTTTCTCCCTCTCATAACTCACAGTTAATTCTTACCGTCAGATCCTGGTGTTGACGATGGAACACACAAATAGCGTCGCGATTCAATAGATCGATGTCCAGCGTAACTATCTACAAGGGTCTATTTGTGCCTCGGTCACCGGATGGTCGCGTTTTGTCATCTTGCTTTCAAATCCGACGCAAAACTGACAATTTTATTTTCTCTCATCCTCTCAATGACGATAGAAAACACATACTGCGATGGTTTTCAGAACATCGTCTTCCATCAGATTTATCACCAAGTATCTATTACTGCCTGGGTCACCACATGAACATTCTCCTGCGAGTAAAGTTTTGGGAATACGACGCAAATTTGACAGTTTATTGCGACATTCCCACCATCCTAATGACGATGCAACACAGAAATTGCGTCGCGATTTAATACATTGGTCACTAGCCGACTTATCTCCGAGGGTCTATCGCTGCCTCATACCAGATGGACGTACTCTTTAGCAGTCAAATTTGTTTTCTCCCTCTCACAACTCACAGTTATTTCTTACCGTCAGATCCTGGTATTGACGATGGAAAACACAAACAGCGTCGCGATTCAATAGATCGATGTCGTGCGTAACTATCTACAAGGGTCTATTGGTGCCTCGGAACCGGAAGGTCGCGTTTGGTCATCTAGTTTTCAAATCCGACGCAAAACTGACAGTTAATTTTATTCCTCCCATACTCTCAATTACGATGGAACACACATTCTGCGATGGTTTTCAGAACATCGTCTTCCATCAGATTTATCTCCAAGTATCTATTACTGCCTGGGTCACCACATGTACGTTCTCCTGCGAGTAATGTTTCGCGAATTCGACGCAAATTTGTCAGTTAATTGCGACATTCCCACCATCCTAATGACGATGCAACACAGAAATTGCGTCGCGATCCAATACATTGGTCACTAGCCGACTTATCTCCGAGGGTCTAACGCTGCCTCATACCAGATGGATGTACAATTTGGCTGTCAAGTTTCTTGTCTCCGACTCAAAACTCACAGCTAATTCTTACCGTCAGATTTTGGTATTGACGATGGAACACACAAATAGCGTCGCGATTCTATACATCGATGTCTAGCGTAACTATCTAGAAGGGTCTATTTGTGCCTCGGTCACCGGATGGGTTCACTTTGTCAGTCTAGTTTTCAAATCCGACGCAAAACTGACAGTTAATTTTATTCCTCCCATACTCTCAATTACGATGGAACACACATTCTGCGATGGTTTTCAGAACATCGTCTTCCATCAGATTTATCTCCAAGTATGCTTGGGTCACCACATGATCGTTCTCCTGCATGTAAACTTTCGGGAATCCGACGCAAATTTGACAGTTAATTGCGACAATGCCACCATCCTAATGACGATGCAACACAGAAATTCCGTCGCGAATCAATACATTGGTCACTAGCCGACTTATCTCCGAGGGTCTGACGCTGCCTCATAGCAGATGGATGTACAATTTGGCTGTCAAGTTTCTTGTCTCCGACTCAAAACTCACAGTTAATTCTTACCGTCAGATCCTGGTATCGACCATGGAACACACAAATAGCGTCGCGATTCAATACATCGATGTCTAGCGTAACTATTTACAAGGGTCTATTGGTGCCTCGGTCACCGGATGTTCGCGCATTGTCAGTCTAGTTTTCAAATCCGACGCAAATTTGACAGTTAATTGCGACATTCTCACTACCCTAATGACGATGCAACACAGAAATTGCGTCGCGATTCAATACATTGGTCACTAGCCGACTTATCTCCGAGGGTCTATCCCTGCCTCATACCAGATGGACGTACTCTTTGGCAGTCATGTTTGTTTTCTCCCTCTCATAACTCAAAGTTAATTCTTACCGTCAGATCCTGGTATTGACGATGGAACACACAAATAGCGTCGCGATTCAATAGATCGATGTCCAGCGTAACTATCTACAAGGGTCTATTGGTGCCTCGGTCACCGGTTGGTCGCGTTTTGTTATCTAGTTTTCAAATCCGACGCAAATTGACGGTTAATTGCTACATTCCCACCATCCTAATGACGATGCAACACAGAAATTGCGTCGCGATTCAATACATTGGTCACTAGGCGACTTATCTCCGAGGGTCTATCGCTGCCTCATACCAGATGGACGTACAGTTTGGCAGTCAAGTTTATTTCTGCCTCTCATAACTCACAGTTAATTCTTACCGTCAGATCCTGGTATTGACGATGGAACACACAAATACCGTCGCGATTCTATACATCGATGTCCAGCGTAACTATCTAGAGGGGTCTGGTTATGCCTCGGTCACCGGTTGGACGCGTTTTGTCAGTCTAGTTTACAAATCCGACGCAAGATTGGCCGTTAATTTTATTCCTCCCATACTCTCAATTACGATGGAACACACATACTGCGATAGTTTTCAGAACATCGTGTTCCAGGAGATTTATCTCCAAGCATGCCTGGGTCACCACATGATCGTTGTCCTACGAGTAAATTATCGGGAATCCGACGCAAATTTGACAGTTAATTGCGACATTCCCACCATCCAAATGACGATGCAACACAGAAATTGCGTCGCGATTCAATACATTGGTCACTAGCCGACTTATCTCCGAGGGTCTAACGCTGCTCATACCAGATGGATGTACAACTTGGCTGTCAAGTTTCTTGACTCCGACTCAAAAGTCACAGTTAATTCTTACCGTCAGAACCTGGTATCGACGATGGACCACACAAATAGCGTCGCGATTCAATACATTGATGTCTAGCGTAACTATTTACAAGGGTCTATTGGTGCCTCGGTCACCGGATGTTCGCGCTTTGTCAGTCTAGTTTTCAAATCCGACGCAAATTTGACAGTTAATTGCGACATTCCCACCAGACTAATGACGATGCAACACAGAAATTGCGTCGCGATTCAATACATTGGTCACTAGACGACTTATCTCCGAGGGTCTATCGCTGCCTCTTACCAGATGGACGTAATCTTTGGCAGTCAAGTTTGTTTTCTCCCTCTCATAACTCACAGTTAATTCTTACCGTCAGATCCTGGTGTTGACGATGGAACACACAAATAGCGTCGCGATTCTATACGTCGATGTCCAGCGTAACTATCTAGAAGGGTCTATTGGTGCCTCGGTCACCGGATGTTCCCGTTTTGTCAGTCTAGTTTACAAATCCGACGCAAAACTGGCAGTTAATTTTATTCCTCCCATACTCCCAATTACGATGGAACACACATACTGCGATGGTTTTCTGAACATCGTCTTCCAGCAGATTTATCTCCAAGCATGCCTGGGTCACCACATGATCGTTCTTCTGCGAGTAAAGTTTCGGGAATCCAACGCATATTTGACAGTTTATTGCAATATTCCCACCATCCTAATGCCGATGCAACACAGATATCGCGTCGCGATTCAATACATTGGTCACTAGCCGACTTATCTCCGAGGGTCTAACGCTGCCTCATACCAGATGGATGTACAATTTCGCTGTCAAGTTTCTTGTCTCCGACTCAAAACTCACAGCTAATTCTTACCGTCAGATCCTGGTATTGACGATGGAACACACAAATAGCGTCGCGATTCTATACATCGATGTCCAGCGTCACTATCTTGAAGGGTCTATTTGTGCCTCGGTCACCGGATGTTCGCGTTTTGTCATCTAGTTTTCAAATCCGACGCAAAACTGTCAGTTAATTTATGTTCTCTCATCCTCTCAATGACGATGGAACACACATGGTTTTCAGAACATCGTCTTCCAGCAGATTTATCTCCAAGCATCTATTACTGCCTGGGTCAACACATGTTGTTCTCCTGCGGGTAAAGTTTCGGGAATCCGACGCAAATTTGATAGTTAATTGCGACATTCCCACCATCCTAATGACGATGCAACACAGAAATTGCGTCGCGATTCAATACATTGGTCACTAGCCGACTTATCACCGAGGGTCTATCGCTGCCTCATACCTGATGGATGTACAATTTGGCAGTCAAGTTTCTCTTCTCCCTCTCATAACTCACAGTTAATACTTACCGTCAGATCCTGGTATTGACGATGGAACACACAAATAGCGTCGCGATTCTAAACATCGATGTCCAGCGTAACTATCTACAGGGGTCTATTGGTGCTCCGGTAACCGGATGGTATCGTTTTGTCAGTCTAGTTTTCAAATCCGACGTAAAACTGACAGTTAATTTTATTCCTCGCATACTCTCTATTACGATGGAACACACATACTGCGATGGTTTTCTGAACATAGTCTTCCAGCAGATTTATCTCCAAGCACGCCTGGGTCACCACATGATCGTTCTTCTGCGAGTAAAGTTTCGGGAATCCGACGCAAATTTGACAGTTAATTGCGATATTCCCAACATCCTAATGGCAATGCAACACACATATCGCGTCGCGATTCAATACATTAGTCACTAGCCGACTTATCTCCGAGGGTCTAACGCTGCCTCATACCAGATGGATGCACAATTTGGCTGTCAAGTTTCTTGTCTCCGACTCAAAACTCACAGCTAATTCTTACCGTCAGATCCTGGTATCAATACCAATACCAATACCATCGTCAACGATGGAACACACAAATAGCGTCGCGATTCTATACATCGATGTCCAGCGTAACCATCTACAAGGGTTTATTTGTGCCTCGGTCACCGGATGTTCGCGTTTTGTCATCTAGTTTTCAAATCCGACGCAAAACTGTCAGTTAATTTATGTTCTCTCATCCTCTCAATGACGATGGAACACACATTCTGCGATGGTTTTCAGAACATCGTCTTCCATCAGACTTATCTCCAAATATCTATTTCTGCCTGGATCACCACATGAAAGTTCTCCTGCGAGTAAAGTTTCGGGAATCCGACGCAAATTTGATAGTTAATTACGACATTCCCACCATCCAAATGACGATGCAACACAGAAATTGCGTCGCGATTCTATACATTGGTCACTGGCCGACTTATCTCCGAGGGTCTAACGCTGCCTCTTGCCAGATGGATGTACAATTTGGCTGTCAAGTTTCTTGTCTCCGACTCAAAACTCACAGTTAATTCTTACCGTCAGATCCTGGTATCGACGATAGAACACACAAATAGCGTCGCGATTCAATACATCGATGTCTAGCGTAACTATTTACAAGGGTCTATTGGTGCCTCGGTCACCGGATGTTCGCGCTTTGTCAGTCTAGTTTTCAAATCCGACGCAAATTTGACAGTTAATTGCGACATTCCCACCAGACTAATGACGATGCAACACAGAAATTGCGTCGCGATTCAATACATTGGTCACTAGACGACTTATCTCCGAGGGTCTATCGCTGCCTCTTACCAGATGGACGTAATCTATGGCAGTCAAGTTTGTTTTCTCCCTCTCATAACTCACAGTTAATTCTTACCGTCAGATCCTGGTGTTGACGATGGAACACACAAATAGCGTCGCGATTCTATACGTCGATGTCCAGCGTAACTATCTAGAAGGGTCTATTGGTGCCTCGGTCACCGGATGTTCCCGTTTTGTCAGTCTAGTTTACAAATCCGACGCAAAACTGGCAGTTAATTTTATTCCTCCCATACTCCCAATTACGATGGAACACACATACTGCGATGGTTTTCTGAACATCGTCTTCCAGCAGATTTATCTCCAAGCAAGCCTGGGTCACCACATGATCGTTCTTCTGCGAGTAAAGTTTCGTGAATCCAACGCAAATTTGACAGTTTATTGCAATATTCCCACCAATCTTAATGCCGATGCAACACAGATATCGCGTCGCGATTCAATACATTGGTCACTAGCCGACTTATCTCCGAGGGTCTAACGCTGCCTCATACCAGATGGATGTACAATTTGGCTGTCAAGTTTCTTGTCTCCGACTCAAAACTCACAGCTAATTCTTACCGTCAGATCCTGGTATTGACGATGGAACACACAAATAGCGTCGCGATTCTATACATCGATGTCCAGCGTCACTATCTAGAAGGGTCTATTTGTGCCTCGGTCACCGGATGTTCGCGTTTTGTCATCTAGTTTTCAAATCCGACGCAAAACTGTCAGTTAATTTATGTTCTCTCATCCTCTCAATGACGATGGAACACACATGGTTTTCAGAACATCGTCTTCCAGCAGATTTATCTCCAAGCATCTATTACTGCCTGGGTAACACATGTTGTTCTCCTGCGGGTAAAGTTTCGGGAATCCGACGCAAATTTGATAGTTAATTGCGACATTCCCACCATCCTAATGACGATGCAACACAGAAATTGCGTCGCGATTCAATACATTGGTCACTAGCCGACTTATCACCGAGGGTCTATCGCTGCCTCATACCTGATGGATGTACAATTTGGCAGTCAAGTTTCTCTTCTCCCTCTCATAACTCACAGTTAATACTTACCGTCAGATCCTGGTATTGACGATGGAACACACAAATAGCGTCGCGATTCTAAACATCGATGTCCAGCGTAACTATCTACAGGGGTCTATTGGTGCTCCGGTAACCGGATGGTATCTTTTGTCAGTCTAGTTTTCAAATCCGACGTAAAACTGACAGTTAATTTTATTCCTCGCATACTCTCTATTACGATGGAACACACATACTGCGATGGTTTTCTGAACATAGTCTTCCAGCAGATTTATCTCCAAGCACGCCTGGGTCACCACATGATCGTTCTTCTGCGAGTAAAGTTTCGGGAATCCGACGCAAATTTGACAGTTAATTGCGATATTCCCAACATCCTAATGCCGATGCAACACACATATCGCGTCGCGATTCAATACATTAGTCACTAGCCGACTTATCTCCGAGGGTCTAACGCTGCCTCATACCAGATGGATGCACAATTTGGCTGTCAAGTTTCTTGTCTACGACTCAAAACTCACAGCTAATTCTTACCGTCAGATCCTGGTATCAATACCAATACCAATACCATCGTCAACGATGGAACACACAAATAGCGTCGCGATTCTATACATCGATGTCCAGCGTAACCATCTAGAAGGGTTTATTTGTGCCTCGGTCACCGGATGTTCGCGTTTTGTCATTTAGTTTTCAAATCCGACGCAAAACTGTCAGTTAATTTATGTTCTCTCATCCTCTCAATGACGATGGAACACACATTCTGCGATGGTTTTCAGAACATCGTCTTCCATCAGATTTATCTCCAAATATCTATTTCTGCCTGGATCACCACATGAAAGTTCTCCTGCGAGTAAAGTTTCGGGAATCCGACGCAAATTTGACAGTTAATTGCGACATTCCCACTATCCTAATGACGATGCAACACAGAAATTGCGTCGCGATTCAATACATTGGTCACTAGCCGACTTATCTCCGAGGGTCTGTCGCTGCCTCATACCAGATGGACGTACTATTTGGCAGTCAAGTTTGTTTTCTCCCTCTCACAACTCACAGTTAATTCTTACCGTCAGATCCTGGTATTGACGATGGAAAACACAAATACCGTCGCGATTCAATAGATCGATGTCCAGCGTAACTATCTACAAGGGTCTACTGGTGCCTCGGTCAACGGATGGTCGCGTTTTGTCATCTAGTTTTCAAATCCGACGCAAAACTGACAGTTAATTTATGTTCTCTCATCCTCTCAATGACGATGGAACACACATACTGCGATGGTTTTCAGAACATCGTCTTCCAGCAGATTTATCTCCAAGCATCTATTACTGCCTGGGTCACCACAATTTGTTCTCCTGCGAGTAAAGTTTCGGGAATCCGACGCCAATTTGATAATTAATTGCGACATTCCCACCATCCAAATGACGATGCAACACAGAAATTGCGTCGCGATTCAATACATTGGTCACTAGCCGACTTATCACCGAGGGTCCATCGCTGCCTCATACCTGATGGATGTACAATTTGGCAGTCAAGTTTCTCTTCTCCCTCTCATAACTCACAGTTAATACCGTCAGATCCTGGTATTGACGATGGAACACACAAATAGCGTCGCGATTCTAAACATCGATGTCCAGCGTAACTATCTACAGGTGCTCCGGTAACCGGATGGTATCGTTTTGTCAGTCTAGTTTTCAAATCCGACGTAAAACTGACAGTTAATTTTATTCCTCGCATACTCTCTATTACGATGGAACACACATACTGCGATGGTTTTCTGAACATAGTCTTCCAACAGATTTATCTCCAAGCACGCCTGGGTCACTACATGATCGTTCTTCTGCGAGTAAAGTTTCGGGAATCCGACGCAAATTTGACAGTTAATTGCGATATTCCCACATCCTAATGCCGATGCAACACACATATCGCGTCGCGATTCAATACATTAGTCACTAGCCGACTTATCTGCGAGGGTCTAACGCTGCCTCATACCAGATGGATGCACAATTTGGCTGTCAAGTTTCTTGTCTCCGACTCAAAACTCACAGTTAATTCTTACCGTCAGATCCTGGTATCAATACCAATACCAATACCATCGTCAACGATGGAACACACAAATAGCGTCGCGATTCTATACATCGATGTCTAGCGTAACCATCTAGAAGGGTTTATTTGTGCCTCGGTCACCGGATGTTCGCGTTTTGTCATCTAGTTTTCAAATCCGACGCAAAACTGTCAGTTAATTTATGTTCTCTCATCCTCTCAATGACGATGGAACACACATTCTGCGATGGTTTTCAGA
Source organism: Schistocerca gregaria (assembly GCF_023897955.1). Taxonomy (NCBI): domain Eukaryota; kingdom Metazoa; phylum Arthropoda; class Insecta; order Orthoptera; family Acrididae; genus Schistocerca; species Schistocerca gregaria. Next base: position 1,386,520 of record NW_026061713.1, on the reverse strand, counting down.
GCATCGTCTTCCATCAGATTTATCTCCAAATATCTATTTCTGCCTGGATCACCACATGAAAGTTCTCCTGCGCGTAAAGTTTCGGGAATCCGACGCAAATTTGACAGTTAATTGCGACATTCCCACTATCCTAATGACGATGCAACACAGAAATTGCGTCGCGATTCAATACATTGGTCACTAGCCGATTTATCTCCGAGGGTCTGTCGCTGCCTCATACCAGATGGACGTACTATTTGGCAGTCAAGTTTGTTTTCTCCCTCTCACAACTCACAGTTAATACTTACCGTCAGATCCTGGTATTGACGATGGAAAACACAAATACCGTCGCGATTCAATAGATCGATGTCTAGCGTAACTATTTACAAGGGTCTATTGGTGCCTCGGTCACCGGATGTTCGCGCTTTGTCAGTCTAGTTTTCAAATCCGAAGCAAATTTGACAGTTAATTGCGACATTCCCACCAGACTAATGACGATGCAACACAGAAATTGCGTCGCGATTCAATAATACATTGCTCACTAGCCGACTTGTCTCCAAGGGTCTATCGCTGCCTCATACCAGATGGACGTACTCTTTGGCAGTCAAGTTTGTTTTCTCCCTCTCACAACTCACAGTTAATTCTTACCGTCAGATCCTGGAATTGACGATGGAACACACAAATACCGTCGCGATTCTATACATCGATGTCCAGCGTAACTATCTACAAGGGTCTATTGGTGCCTCGGTCACCGGATGGTCCCGTTTTGTCAGTCTAGTTCACAAATCCGACGCAAAACGGGCAGTTAATATATGTTCTCTCATCCTCTCAATGACGATGGAACACACATACTGCGATGGTTTTCTGAACATCGTCTTACAGCAGATTTATCTCCAAGCATGCCTGGGTCACCACATGATCGTTCTTCTGCGAATAAAGTTTCGGGAATCGAACGCAAATTTGACAGTTAATTGCGATATTCCCACCATCCTAATGCCGATGCAACACAGATATCGCGTCGCGATTCAATACATTGGTCACTAGCCGACTTATCTCCGAGGGTATAACGCTGCCTCATACCAGAAGGATGTACAATTTGGCTGTCAAGTTTCTTGTCTCCGACTCAAAACTCACAGCTAATTCTTACCGTCAGATCCTGGTATTGACGATGGAACACACAAATAGCGTCGCGATTCTATACATCGATGTCCAGCGTAACTATCTAGAAGGGTCTATTTGTGCCTCGGTCACCGGATGTTCGCGCTTTGTCAGTCTAGCTTTCAAATCCGACGCAAAACTGACAGTTAACTTTATTCCTCCCATACTCTCAATTACGATGGAACACACATTCTGCGATGGTTTTCAGAACATTTTCTTCCATCAGATTTATCTCCAAATATCTATTTCTGCCTGGGTCACCACATGAACGTTCTCGTGCGAGTAAAGTTTCGGGAATCCGACGCAAATTTGACAGTTAATTGCGACATTCCCACTATCCTAATGACGATGCAACACAGAAATTGCGTCGCGATTCAATACATTGGTCACTAGCCGACTTATCTCCGAGCGTCTAACGCTGCCTCATCCCATATGGATGATCAATTTGGCTGTCAAGTTTCTTGTCTCCGACTCAAAACTCACAGTTAATTCTTACCAGCAGATCCTGGTATCGACCATGGAACACACAAATAGCGTCGCGATTCAATACATCGATGTCTAGCGTAACTATTTACAAGGGTCTATTGGTGCCTCGGTCACCGGATGTTCGCGCTTTGTCAGTCTAGTTTTCAAATCCGAAGCAAATTTGACAGTTAATTGCGACATTCCCACCAGACTAATGACGATGCAACACAGAAATTGCGTCGCGATTCAATAATACATTGCTCACTAGCCGACTTGTCTCCAAGGGTCTATCGCTGCCTCATACCAGATGGACGTACTCTTTGGCAGTCAAGTTTGTTTTCTCCCTCTCACAACTCACAGTTAATTCTTACCGTCAGATCCTGGAATTGACGATGGAACACACAAATACCGTCGCGATTCTATACATCGATGTCCAGCGTAACTATCTACAAGGGTCTATTGGTGCCTCGGTCACCGGATGGTCCCGTTTTGTCAGTCTAGTTCACAAATCCGACGCAAAACGGGCAGTTAATATATGTTCTCTCATCCTCTCAATGACGATGGAACACACATACTGCGATGGTTTTCTGAACATCGTCTTACAGCAGATTTATCTCCAAGCATGCCTGGGTCACCACATGATCGTTCTTCTGCGAGTAAACTTTCGGGAATCCGACGCAAATTTGACAGTTAATTGCGATATTCCCACCATCCTAATGCCGATGCAACACAGATATCGCGTCGCGATTCAATACATTGGTCACTAGCCGACTTATCTCCGAGGGTCTGACGCTGCCTCATACCAGATGGATGTACAATTTGGCAGTTAAGTTTCTTTTCTCCCTCTCATAACTCACAGTTAATACTTACCGTCAGATCCTGGTATTGACGATGGAACACACAAATAGCGTCGCGATTCTATACATCGATGTCCAGCGTAACTATCTGGAACTGTCTATTTGTGCCTCGGTCACCGGATGGGTTCACTTTGTCAGTCTAGTATTCAAATCCGACGCAAAACTGACAGTTAATTTTATTCCTCCCATACTCTCAATTACGATGGAACATACATTCTGCGATGGTTTTCAGAAGATCGTCTTCCATCAGATTGATCTCCAAGTATGCCTGGGTCACCACATGATCGTTCTCCTGCGAGTAAACTTTCGGCAATCCGACGCAAACTTGACAGTTAATTGCGACAATCCCACCATCCTATCGACGTTGCAACACAGAAATTGCGTCGCGATTCAATACATTGGTCACTAGCCGACTTATCTCCGAGGGTCTATCGCTACCTCATACCAGATGGACGTACTCTTTGGCACTCATGTTTGTTTTCTCCCTCTCATAACTCACAGTTAATTCTTACCGTCAGATCCTGGTATTGACGATTAAACACACAAATACCGTCGCGATTCAATAGATCGATGTCCAGCGTAACTGTCTACAAGGGTCTGTTGGTGCCTCGGTCACCGGATGGTCGCGTTTTGTCAGTCTAGTTTACAAATCCGACGTAAAACTGACAGTTAATTTTATTCCTCCAATACTCTCAATTATGATGGAACACACATACGGCGATGGTTTCAGAACATCGTCTTCCAGCAGATTTATCTCCAAGCATCTATTACTGCCAGGGTCACCACATGATCGTTGTCCTACGAGTAAACTTTCGGGAATCCGACGCAAATTTGACACTTAATTGCGACAATCCCACCAACCTAATGACGATGCTACACAGAAATTGCGTCGCGAATCAATACATTGGTCACTAGCCGACTTATCTCCGAGGGTCTAACGCTGCCTCATACCAGATGGATGTACAATTTGGTTGTCTAGTTTCTTGTCTCCGACTCAAAACTCACAGTTAATTCTTACCGTCAGATCCTGGTATCAACCATGGAACATACAAATTGCGTGCGATTCAATTGATCGATGTCTAGCGTAACTATTTACAAGGGTCTATTGGTGCCTCGGTCACCGGATGTTCGCGCTTTGTCAGCCTAGTTTTTAAATCCGACGCAAATTTGACAGTTAATTGCGACATTCCCACTACCCTAATGACGGTGCAACACAGAAATTGCGTCGCGATTCAATACATTGGTCACTAGCCGACATATCTCCGAGGGTCTATCCCTGCCTCTTACCAGAAGGACGTACTCTTTGGCAGTCATGTTTGTTTTCTCCCTCTCATAACTCAAAGTTAATTCTAACCGTCAGATCCTGGTATTGACGATGGAACACACAAATAGCGTCGCGTTTCAATAGATCGATGTCCAGCGTAACTATCTACAAGGGTCTATTGGTGCCTCGGTCACCGGATGGTCGCGTTTTGTCATCTAGTTTTCAATTCCGACGCAAAACTGACACTTAATTTATGTTCTCTCATCCTCTAAATGACGATGGAACACACATACTGCGATGGTTTTCAGAACATCGTCTTCCTGCAGATTTATCTCCAAGCTTCTATTACTGCCAGGGTCACCACATGATCGTTGTCCTACGAGTAAAGTTTCGGGAATCTGACGCAAATTTGACAGTTAATTGCGACATCCCGACCATCCTAATGCTGATGCTACACAGAAATTGCGTCGCGATTCAATACATTGGTCACTAGCCGACTTATCTCCGAGGGTCTAACGCTGCCTCATACCAGATGGATGTACAATTTGGCAGTCAAGTTTCTTTTCTCCCTCTCATAACTCACAGTTAATACTTACCGTCAGATCCAGGTGTTGACAATGGAACACACAAATAGCGTCGCGATTCCATACATCGATGTCGAGCGTAACTATCTAGAAGGGTCTATCTGTGCCTCAGTCACCGGATGGGTTCACTTTGTCAGTCTAATTTTCAAATCCGACGCAAAACTGACAGTTAATTTTATTCCTCCCATACTCTCAATTACGATGGAACACACATTCTGCGATGGTTTTCAGAAGATCGTCTTCCATCAGATTTATCTCCAAGTATGCCTGGGTCACCACATGATCGTTCTCCTGCGAGTAAACTTTCGGGAATCCGACGCAAATTTGACAGTTAATTGCGACAATCACACCATCCTATCGACGTTGAAACACAGAAATTGCGTCGCGATACAATACATTGGTCACTAGCCGACTTATCTCCGAGGGTCTAATGCTGCCTCATACCAGATGGATGTACAATTTGGCAGTCATGTTTGTTTCCTCCCTCTCATAACACACAGAGAATTCTTACCGTCAGATCCTGGTATTGACGATGGAACACACAAATAGCGTCGCGATTCAATAGACCGATGTCCAGCGTAACTATCTACAAGGGTCTATTGGTGCCTCGGTCAAAGGATGGTCGCGTTTTGTCATGTAGTTTTCAAATCCGACGCAAATTGACAGTTAATTGCGACAATCCCACCATCCTAATGACGATGCAACACAGAAATTGCGTCGCGATTCAATACATTGGTCACTAGCCGACTTATCTCCGAGGGTCTAACGCTGCCACATACCATATGGATGAACAATTTGGCTGTCAAGTTTCTTGTCTCCGACTCAAAACTAACAGTTAATTCTTACCAGCAAATCCTGGTATCGACCATGGAATACACAAATAGCGTCGCGATTCAATACATCGATGTCTAGCGTAACTATTTACAAGGGTCTATTGGTGCCTCGGTCACCGGATGCTCGCGCTTTGTCAGTCTAGTTTTCAAATCCGAAGCAAATTTGACAGTTAATTGCGACATTCCCACTACCCTAATGATGATGCAACACAGAAATTGCGTCGCGATTCAATACATTGGTCACTAGGCGACTTGTCTCCGAGGGTCTATCGCTGCCTCATACCAGATGGACGTACTGTTTGGCAGTCAAGTTTGTTTTCTCCCTCTCACAACTCACAGTTAATTCTTACCGTCAGATCCTGGTATTGACGATGGAACACACAAATACCGTCGCGATTCAATAGATCGATGTCCAGCGTAACTATCTACAAGCGTCTATTGGTGCCTCGGTCACCGGATGGTCCCGTTTTGTCAGTCTAGTTTACAAATCCGACCCAAAATGGGCTGTTAATTTATGTTCTCTCATCCTCTCAATGACGATGGAACACACATACTGCGATGGTTTTCTAAACATCGTCTTACAGCAGATTTCTCTCAAAGCATGCCTGGGTAACCACATGATCGTTCTTCTGCGAGTAAAGTTTCGGGAATCCGATGCAAATTTGACAGTTAATTGCGATATTCCCACCATCCTAATGCCGATGCAACACAGGTATCGCGTCGCTGATTCAATACATTGGTCACTAGCCGACTTATCTCCGAGGGTCTAACGCTGCCTCACACCAGAGGGATGTACAATTTGGCTGTCAAGTTTCTTGTCTCCGACTCAAAACTCATGGCTAATTCTTACCGTCAGATCCTAGGATTGACGATGGAACACACAAATACCGTCGCGATTCAATAGATCGACGTCCAGCGTAACTAAGTACAAGGGTCCATTGGTGGCTCGGTCACCGGATGGTCGCGTTTAGTCATCTAGTTTTCAAATCCGACGCAAAACTGACAGTTAATTTTATTTTCTCTCATCCTCTCCATGACGATGGAACACACATACTGCGATGGATTTCAGAACATCGTCTTCCAGCAGATTTATCTCCAAGCATCTATTACTGCCTGGGTCACCACATGATCGTTGTCCTACGAGTAAAGTTTAGGGAATCCGACAGTTAATTGCGACATTCCCACCATCCTAATGACGTTGCAACACAGAAATTGCGTCGCGATTCAATACATTGGTCACTAGCCGACTTATCTCCGAGGGTCTAACGCTGCCTCATACCAGATGGATGTACAATTTGGCAGTCATGTTTCTTTTCTCCCTCTCATAACTCACAGTTAATACTTACCGTCACATCCTGGTATTGACGATGGAACACACAAATAGCGTCGCGATTCTATACATCGATGTCCAGCGTAACTATCTAGAAGGGTCTATTTGTGCCTCGGTCACCGGATGGGTTCACTTTGTCAGTCTAGTTTTCAAATCCGACGCAAACCTGACAGTTAATTTTATTCCTCCCATACTCTCAATTACGATGGAACACACATTCTGCGATGGTTTTCAGAACATCGTCTTCCATCAGATTTATCTCCAAGTATGCCTGGGTCACCACTTGATCGTTCTCCTGCGAGTAAACTTTCGGAATCCGACGCAAATTTGACAGGTAATTGCGACAATCCCACCATCCTAATGACGATGCAACACAGAAATTGCGTCGCGATTCAATACATAGGTCACTAGCCGACTTATCTCCGAGGGTCTATCGCTGCCTCATACCAGATGGACGTACTGTTTGGCAGTCAAGTTTGTTTTCTCCCTCTCATAACTCACAGTTAATTCTTACCGTTAGATCCTGGTATTGACTATGGAACACACAAATACCGTCGCGATTCTATACATCGATGTCCAGGTTAGCTATCAACAAGGATCTATTGGTGCCTCGGTCACCGGATGGTCGCGTTTTGTCATCTAGTTTTCAATTCCGACGCAAAACTGACAGTTAATTTATGTTCTCTCATCCTCTCAATGACGATGGAACACACATACTGCGATGGTTTTGAGAACATCGTCTTCCTGCAGATTTATCTCCAAGCATCTATTAATGCTTGGGTCACCACATGATCGTTGTCCTACGAGTAAAGTTTCGGGAATCCGACGCAAATTTGACAGTTAATTGCGACATTCCCACCATCCTAATGACGATGCAACACAGAAATTGCGTCGCGATTCAATACATTGGTCATTAGCCGACTTATCTCCGAGGGTCTATCCCTGCCTCATACCAGACGGACGTACTCTTTGGCAGTCATGTTTGTTTTCTCCCTCTCATAACTCACAGTTAATTCTTACCGTCAGATCTTGCTATTGACGATGGAACACACAAATACCGTCGCGATTCTATACATCGATGTTTAGCGTAACTAACTACAAGTGTCTATTGGTGCCTCGGTCACTGGATGGTTTCGTTTTGTCAGTCTAGTTTACAAATCCGACGCAAGACTGGCAGTTAATTTTATTCCTCCCATACTCTAAATTACGATGGAACACACATACTGCGATGGTTTTCAGAACATCGTCTTCCAGCAGATTTATCTCCAAGCATGCCTGGGTCACCACAAGTTCGTTCTCCTGCGAGTAAAGTTACGGGAATCCGACGCAAATTTGACAGTTAATTTCGACATTCCCACCATCCTAATGACGATGCAACACAGAAATTGCGTCGCGATTCAATACATTGGTCACTAGACGACTTATCTCCGAGGGTCTGACGCTGTCTGATACCAGATGGATGTACAATTCGCCTGTCAAGTTGCTTGTCTCCGACTCAAAACTCAGAGCTAATTCTTACCGTCAGATCCTGGTATCGACGATGGAACACACAAATGGCGTCGCGATTCTATACATCGATGTCCAGAGTGACTATCTAGAAGGGTCCATTTGTGCCTCGGTCGCCGGATGGTCGCGCTTTGTCAGTCTAGTTTTCAAATCCGACGCAAAACTGACAGTTAATTTTATTGCTCCCATACTCTCAATTACGATGGAACACACATTCTGCGATGGTTTTCAGAACATCGTCTTCCATCAGATTTATCCCCAAGTATCTATTACTTCCTGGGTTACCACATGAACGTTCTCCTGCGTGAAAAGTTTCGGGAATCCGACGCAAATTTGACAGTTAATTGCGACATTCCCACCATCCTAATGACGATGCAACACAGAAATTACGTCGCGATTAAATACATTGGTCACTAGCCGACTTATCTCCGAGGGTCAAACGCTGCCTCATACCAGATGGACGTACTGTTTGGCAGTCCAGTTTGTTTTCTCCCTCTCATAACTCAAAGTTAATTCTTACCGTCAGATCCTGGTATTGACGATGGAACACACAAATACTGTCGCGATTCTATACATCGATGTCCAGCGTAACTATCTACAAGGGTCTATTGGTGCCTCGGTCACCGGATGGTCGCGTTTTGTCAGTCTAGTTTACAAATCCGACGCAAAACTGGCAGTTAGTTTTATTCTTCCCATACTATCAATTACGGTGGAACACACATACTGCGATGGTTTTCAGAACATCGTTTTCCAGCAGATTTATCTCCAAGCATGCCTGGGTCACCACATGATCGTTCTCCTGCGAGTAAAGTTTCGGGAATCCGACGCAAATTTGACAGTTAATTGCGACATTCCCACGAACCTAACGACGTTGCAACACAGAAATTGCGTCGCTATTCAATACATTCGTCACTAGCCGACTTATCTCCGAGGGTCTATCGCTGCCTCATACCAGATGGACGTACTGTTTGGCAGGCAAGTTTGTTTTCTCCCTCTCATAACTCACAGTTAATTCTTACAGTCAGATCCTGGTATTGACGTAAAACACACAAATACCGTCGCGATTCTATACATCGATGTCCAGCCTAACTATCTACAAGGATCTATTGGTGCCTCGGTCACTGGATGGTCCCGTTTTGTCCGTCTAGTTTACAAATCCGACGCAAAACTGACAGTTAATTTTATTCCTCCCATACTCTCAATTACGATGGAACACACATTCTGCGATGGTTTTCAGAACATCGTCTTCCATCAGATTTATCTCCAAGTATGCCTGGGTCACCACTTGATCGTTCTCCTGCGAGTAAACTTTCGGGAATCCGACGCAAATTTGACAGGTAATTGCGACAATCCCACCATCCTAATGACGATGCAACACAGAAATTGCGTCGCGAATCAATACATTGGTCACTAGCCGACTTATCTCCGAGGGTCTAACGATGCCTCATACCAGATGGATGTACAATTTGGCTGTCAAGTTTCTTGTCTCCGACTCAAAACTCACAGTTAAATCTTACCGTCAGATCCTGGTATCGACCATGGAACATACAAATAGCGTCGCGATTCAATAGATCGATGTCTAGCGTAACTATTTAAAAGGGTCGATTGGTGCCTCGGTCACCGGATGTTCGCTCCTTGTCAGTCTAGTTTTCGAATCCGACTGAAATTTGACAGCTAATTGCGACATTCCCACTACCCTAATGACGATGCAACACAGAAATTGCGTCGCGATTCAATACATTGGTGACTAGCCGACTTATCTCCGAGGGTCTATCCCTGCCTCATACCAGATGGACGTACTCTTTGGCAGCCATGTTTGTTTTCTCTATCTCATAACTCAAAGTTAATTCTTACCGTCAGATCCTGGTATTGACGATGGAACACACAAATAGCGTCGCGATTCAATAGATCGATGTCCAGCGTAACTATCTACATGGGTCTATTGGTGCCTCGGTCACCGGATGGTCGCGTTTAGTCATCTATTTTTCGAATCCGACGCAAATTGACAGTTAATTGCGACATACAGAACATCCTAATGCCGAAGCAACACAGATATCGCGTCGCGATTAAATACATTTGTCTCTAGCCGACTTATCTCCGAGGGTCTGACGCTGCCTGATACCAGATGGATGTACAATTCGGCTGTCAAGTTTCTTGTCTCCGACTCAAAACTCACAGCTAATTCTTACCGTCAGATCCTGGTATCGACGATGGAACACACAAATAGCGCCGCGATTCAATACATCGATGTCTAGCGTAACTATCTACAAGGGTCTATTGGTGCCTCGGTCACCGGATGTTCGCTCTTTGTCAGTCTAGTTTTCAAATCCGACGCACATTTGACAGTTAATTGCGACATTCCCACCATCCTAACGACGTTGCAACACAGAAATTGCGTCGCGATTCAATACATTGGTCACTAGCCGACTTATCTCCGAGGGTCTAACGCTGCCTCATACCAGTTGGATGTACAATTTGGCAGTCAAGTTTCTTTTCTCCCACTCATAACTCACAGTTAATATTTACCGTCAGAACCTGTGTTGACGATGGAACACACAAATAGCGTCCCGATTCTATACATCGATGTCCAGCGTAACTATCTAGAAGGGTCTATTTGTCCCTCGGTCATCGGATGGGTTCAATTTGTCAGTCTAGTTTTCAAATCCGACGCAAAAATGACAGTTAATTTTATTCCTACCATACTCTCAATTACGATGGAACACACATTCTACGATGGTTTTCAGAAGATCGTCTTCCATCAGATTTATCTCCAAGTATGCCTGGGTCATGATCGTTCTCCTGCGAGTAAACTTTCGGGACTCCGACGCAAATTTGACAGTTAATTGCGACAATCCCACCATCCTCTTTACGTTGCAACACAGAAATTGCGTCGCGATTCAATACATTGGTCACTAGCCGACTTATCTCCGAGGGTCTATCGCTGCCTCATACCAGATGGACGTACTCTTTGGCACTCATGTTTGTTTTCTCCCTCCCATAACTAACAGTTAATTCTTACCGTCAGATCCTGGTATTGACGATTAAACACACAAATACCGTCGCGATTCAATAGATCGATGTCCAGCGTAACTATCTACAAGGGTCTATTGGTGCCTCGGTCACCGGATGGTCGCGTTTTGTCATCTAGTTTTCAAATCCGACGCAAATTGACAGTTATTTGCGACATTCCCACCGTTCTAATGCCGATGCAACACAGATATCGCGTTGCGATTCAATTAGCCGACTTATCTCCGAGGGTCTATCGCTGCCTCATACCAGATGGACGTACTGTTTGGCAGTCAAATTTGTTTTCTCCCTCTCATAACTCAAAGTTAATTCTTACCGTCAGATCCTGGTATTGGCGATGGAACACACAAATACTGTCGCGATTCTATACATCGATGTCCAGCGTAACTATCTCCAAGGGTCTATTGGTGCATCGGTCATCGGATGGTCGCGTTTTGTCTGTCTGGTTTACAAATCCGACGCAAAACTGGCAGTTAGTGTCATTCCTCCCATACTCTCAATTACAATGGAACACACATACTGCGATGGTTTTCAGAAAATCGTCTACCAGCAGCTTTATCTCCAAGCATCTATTACTGCCTGGGTCACCACATGATCGTTGTCCAACGAGTAAAGTTTCGGGAATCCGACGCAAATTTGACAGTTAATTGCGACATTCCCACCATCCTAATGACGATGCAACACAGAAATTGCGTCGCGATTCAATACATTGGTCACTAGCCGACTTATCTCCGAGGGTTTACCGCTGCCTCATACCAGATGGATGTACATTTTGGCTGTCAAGTTTCTTGTCTCCGACTCAAAACTCACAGTTAATTCTTACCGTCAGATCCTGGTATCGACCATGGAACACACAAATAGCGTCACGATTCAATACATCGATGTCTACCGTAACTATTTACAAGGGTCTATTGGTTCCTCGGTCACCGGATGTTCGCGCTTTGTCAGTCTAGTTTTCAAATCCGACGCAAATTTGACAGTTAATTGCGACATTCCCACTACCCTAATGACGATGTAACACAGAAATTGCGTCGCGATTCAATACATTGGTCACTAGCCGACTTATCTCCGAGGGTCTATCGCTGCCTCATACCAGATGGACGTACTCTTTGACACTCATGTTTGTTTTCTCCCTCTCATAACTCACAGTTAATTCTTACCGTCAGATCTTGGTATTGACGACGGAACACACAAATACCGTCGCGATTAAATAGATCGATGTCCAGCGTAACTATCTACAAGGGTCTAATGGTGCCTCGGTCACCGGATGGTCGCGTTTTGTCATCTAGTTTTCAAATCCGACGCAAATTGACAGTTATTTGCGACATTCCCACCATTCTAATGCCGATGCAACACAGATATCGCGTCGCGATTCAATTAGCCGACTTATCTCCGAGGGTCTATTGCTGCCTCATACCAGATGGACGTACTGTTTGGCAGTCAAGTTTGTTTTCTCCCTCTCATAATTCAAAGTTAATTCTTACCGTCAGATCCTGGTATTGGCGATGGAACACACAAATACTGTCGCGATTCTATACATCGATGTCCAGGTTAGCTATCAACAAGGATCTATTGGTGCCTCGGTCACCGGATGGTCGCGTTTTGTCATCTAGTTTTCAATTCCGACGCAAAACTGACAGTTAATTTATGTTCTCTCATCCTCTCAATGACGATGGAACACACATACTGCGATGGTTTTGAGAACATCGTCTTCCTGCAGATTTATCTCCAATCATCTATTAATGCTTGGGTCACCACATGATCGTTGTCCTACGAGTAAAGTTTCGGGAATCCGACGCAAATTTGACAGTTAATTGCGACATTCCCACCATCCTAATGACGATGCAACACAGAAATTGCGTCGCGATTCAATACATTGGTCATTAGCCGACTTATCTCCGAGGGTCTATCCCTGCCTCATACCAGACGGACGTACTCTTTGGCAGTCATGTTTGTTTTCTTCCTCTCATAACTCAAAGTTAATTCTTACCGTCAGATCCTGGTATTGACGATGGAACACACAAATAGCGTCGCGATTCAATAGATCGAAGTCCAGCGTAACTATCTAAAAGGGTCTATTGGTGCCTCGGTCACCGGATGGTCGCGTTTTGTCATCTAGTTTTCAATTCCGACGCAAAACTGACAGTTAATTTATGTTCTCTCATCCTCTCAATGACGATGGAACACACATACTGCGATGGTTTTCTGAACATCGTCTTCCAGCAGATTTATCTCCAAGCATGCCTGTCACCACATCATCGTTCTTCTGCGAGTAAAGTTTCGGGAATCCGACGCAAATTTGACAGTTAATTGCGATAATCCCACCATCCTAATGCCGATGCAACACAGAAATCGCGTCGCGATTCAATACATTGGTCACTAGCCGACTAATCTCCGAGGGTCTATCGCTGCCTCATACCAGATGGACGTACTCTTTGGCAGTCAAGTTTGTTTTCTCCCTCTCATAACTCACAGTTAATTCTTACCGTCAGATCCTGCTATTGACGATGGAACACACAAATACCGTCGCGATTCTATACATCGATGTTTAGCGTAACTAACTACAAGTGTCTATTGGTGCCTCGGTCACCGGATGGTCGCGTTTTGTCAGTCTAGTTTACAAATCCGACGCAAGACTGGCAGTTAATTTTATTCCTCCCATACTCTAAATTACGATGGAACACACATACTGCGATGGTTTTCAGAACATCGTCTTCCAGCAGATTTATCTCCAAGCATGCCTGGGTCACCACAAGATCGTTCTCCTGCGAGTAAAGTTACGGGAATCCGACGCAAATTTGACAGTTAATTTCGACATTCCCACCATCCTAATGACGATGCAACACAGAAATTGCGTCGCGATTCAATACATTGGTCACTAGCCGACTTATCTCCGAGGGTCTGACGCTGTCTGATACCAGATGGATGTACAATTCGCCTGTCAAGTTGCTTGTCTCCGACTCAAAACTCAGAGCTAATTCTTACCGTCAGATCCTGGTATCGACGATGGAACACACAAATAGCGTCTCGATTCTATACATCAATGTCCAGAGTGACTATCTAGAAGGGTCCATTTGTGCCTCGGTCGCCGGATGGTCGCGCTTTGTCAGTCTAGTTTTCAAATCCGACGCAAAACTGACAGTTAATTTTATTGCTCCCATACTCTCAATTACGATGGAACACACATTCTGCGATGGTTTTCAGAACATCGTCTTCCATCAGATTTATCCCCAAGTATCTATTACTTCCTGGGTTACCACATGAACGTTCTCCTGCGTGTAAAGTTTCGGGAATCCGACGCAAATTTGACAGTTAATTGCGACATTCCCACCATCCTAATGACGATGCAACACAGAAATTACGTCGCGATTAAATACATTGGTCACTAGCCGACTTATCTCCGAGGGTCAAACGCTGCCTCATACCAGATGGACGTACTGTTTGGCAGTCAAGTTTGTTTTCTCCCTCTCATAACTCAAAGTTAATTCTTACCGTCAGATCCTGGTATTGACGATGGAACACACAAATACTGTCGCGATTCTATACATCGATGTCCAGCGTAACTATCTACAAGGGTCTATTGGTGCCTCGGTCACCGGATGGTCGCGTTTTGTCAGTCTAGTTTACAAATCCGACGCAAAACTGGCAGTTAGTTTTATTCTTCCCATACTATCAATTACGATGGAACACACATACTGCGATGGTTTTCAGAACATCGTTTTCCAGCAGATTTATCTCCAAGCATGCCTGGGTCACCACATGATCGTCCTCCTGCGAGTAAAGTTTCGGGAATCCGACGCAAATTTGACAGTTAATTGCGACATTCCCACGAACCTAACGACGTTGCAACACAGAAATTGCGTCGCTATTCAATACATTCGTCACTAGCCGACTTATCTCCGAGGGTCTATCGCTGCCTCATACCAGATGGACGTACTGTTTGGCAGGCAAGTTTGTTTTCTCCCTCTCATAACTCACGGTTAATTCTTACAGTCAGATCCTGGTATTGACGTAAAACACACAAATACCGTCGCGATTCTATACATCGATGTCCAGCCTAACTATCTACAAGGATCTATTGGTGCCTCGGTCACTGGATGGTCACGTTTTGTCTGTCTAGTTTACAAATCCGACGCAAAACTGACAGTTAATTTTATTCCTCCCATACTCTCAATTACGATGGAACACACATTCTGCGATGGTTTTCAGAACATCGTCTTCCATCAGATTTATCTCCAAGTATGCCTGGGTCACCACTTGATCGTTCTCCTGCGAGTAAACTTTCGGGAATCCGACGCAAATTTGACAGGTAATTGCGACAATCCCACCATCCTAATGACGATGCAACACAGAAATTGCGTCGCGAATCAATACATTGGTCACTAGCCGACTTATCACCGAGGGTCTAACGATGCCTCATACCAGATGGATGTACAATTTGGCTGTCAAGTTTCTTGTCTCCGACTCAAAACTCACAGTTAAATCTTACCGTCAGATCCTGGTATCGACCATGGAACATACAAATAGCGTCGCGATTCAATAGATCGATGTCTAGCGTAACTATTTAAAAGGGTCGATTGGTGCCTCGGTCACCGGATGTTCGCTCCTTGTCAGTCTAGTTTTCGAATCCGACTGAAATTTGACAGCTAATTGCGACATTCCCACTACCCTAATGACGATGCAACACAGAAATTGCATCGCGATTCAATACATTGGTCATTAGCCGACTTATCTCCGAGGGTCTAACGCTGCCTCATACCAGATGTATGTACATTTTGGCTGTCAAGTTTCTTGTCTCCGACACAAAACTCACAGTTAATCCTTACCGTCAAATCCAGCTATCGACCATGGAACACACAAATAGCGTCGCGATTCAATAGATCGATGTCTAGCGTAACTATTTAAAAGGGTCGATTGGTGCCTCGGTCACCGGATGTTCGCTCCTTGTCAGTCTAGTTTTCGAATCCGACTGAAATTTGACAGCTAATTGCGACATTCCCACTACCCTAATGACGATGCAACACAGAAATTGCGTCGCGATTCAATACATTGGTGACTAGCCGACTTATCTCCGAGGGTCTATCCCTGCCTCATACCAGATGGACGTACTCTTTGGCAGCCATGTTTGTTTTCTCTATCTCATAACTCAAAGTTAATTCTTACCGTCAGATCCTGGTATTGACGATGGAACACACAAATAGCGTCGCGATTCAATAGATCGATGTCCAGCGTAACTATCTACATGGGTCTATTGGTGCCTCGGTCACCGGATGGTCGCGTTTAGTCATCTATTTTTCGAATCCGACGCAAATTGACAGTTAATTGCGACATACAGAACATCCTAATGCCGAAGCAACACAGATATCGCGTCGCGATTAAATACATTTGTCTCTAGCCGACTTATCTCCGAGGGTCTGACGCTGCCTGATACCAGATGGATGTACAATTCGGCTGTCAAGTTTCTTGTCTCCGACTCAAAACTCACAGCTAATTCTTACCGTCAGATCCTGGTATCGACGATGGAACACACAAATAGCGCCGCGATTCAATACATCGATGTCTAGCGTAACTATCTACAAGGGTCTATTGGTGCCTCGGTCACCGGATGTTCGCTCTTTGTCAGTCTAGTTTTCAAATCCGACGCACATTTGACAGTTAATTGCGACATTCCCACCATCCTAACGACGTTGCAACACAGAAATTGCGTCGCGATTCAATACATTGGTCACTAGCCGACTTATCTCCGAGGGTCTAACGCTGCCTCATACCAGTTGGATGTACAATTTGGCAGTCAAGTTTCTTTTCTCCCACTCATAACTCACAGTTAATATTTACCGTCAGAACCTGTGTTGACGATGGAACACACAAATAGCGTCCCGATTCTATACATCGATGTCCAGCGTAACTATCTAGAAGGGTCTATTTGTCCCTCGGTCATCGGATGGGTTCAATTTGTCAGTCTAGTTTTCAAATCCGACGCAAAAATGACAGTTAATTTTATTCCTACCATACTCTCAATTACGATGGAACACACATTCTACGATGGTTTTCAGAAGATCGTCTTCCATCAGATTTATCTCCAAGTATGCCTGGGTCATGATCGTTCTCCTGCGAGTAAACTTTCGGGACTCCGACGCAAATTTGACAGTTAATTGCGACAATCCCACCATCCTCTTTACGTTGCAACACAGAAATTGCGTCGCGATTCAATACATTGGTCACTAGCCGACTTATCTCCGAGGGTCTATCGCTGCCTCATACCAGATGGACGTACTCTTTGGCACTCATGTTTGTTTTCTCCCTCCCATAACTAACAGTTAATTCTTACCGTCAGATCCTGGTATTGACGATTAAACACACAAATACCGTCGCGATTCAATAGATCGATGTCCAGCGTAACTATCTACAAGGGTCTATTGGTGCCTCGGTCACCGGATGGTCGCGTTTTGTCATCTAGTTTTCAAATCCGACGCAAATTGACAGTTATTTGCGACATTCCCACCGTTCTAATGCCGATGCAACACAGATATCGCGTCGCGATTCAATTAGCCGACTTATCTCCGAGGGTCTATCGCTGCCTCATACCAGATGGACGTACTGTTTGGCAGTCAAATTTGTTTTCTCCCTCTCATAACTCAAAGTTAATTCTTACCGTCAGATCCTGGTATTGGCGATGGAACACACAAATACTGTCGCGATTCTATACATCGATGTCCAGCGTAACTATCTCCAAGGGTCTATTGGTGCATCGGTCATCGGATGGTCGCGTTTTGTCTGTCTGGTTTACAAATCCGACGCAAAACTGGCAGTTAGTGTCATTCCTCCCGTACTCTCAATTACAATGGAACACACATACTGCGATGGTTTTCAGAAAATCGTCTACCAGCAGCTTTATCTCCAAGCATCTATTACTGCCTGGGTCACCACATGATCGTTGTCCAACGAGTAAAGTTTCGGGAATCCGACGCAAATTTGACAGTTAATTGCGACATTCCCACCATCCTAATGACGATGCAACACAGAAATTGCGTCGCGATTCAATACATTGGTCACTAGCCGACTTATCTCCGAGGGTTTACCGCTGCCTCATACCAGATGGATGTACATTTTGGCTGTCAAGTTTCTTGTCTCCGACTCAAAACTCACAGTTAATTCTTACCGTCAGATCCTGGTATCGACCATGGAACACACAAATAGCGTCACGATTCAATACATCGATGTCTACCGTAACTATTTACAAGGGTCTATTGGTTCCTCGGTCACCGGATGTTCGCGCTTTGTCAGTCTAGTTTTCAAATCCGACGCAAATTTGACAGTTAATTGCGACATTCCCACTACCCTAATGACGATGTAACACAGAAATTGCGTCGCGATTCAATACATTGGTCACTAGCCGACTTATCTCCGAGGGTCTATCGCTGCCTCATACCAGATGGACGTACTCTTTGACACTCATGTTTGTTTTCTCCCTCTCATAACTCACAGTTAATTCTTACCGTCAGATCTTGGTATTGACGACGGAACACACAAATACCGTCGCGATTAAATAGATCGATGTCCAGCGTAACTATCTACAAGGGTCTAATGGTGCCTCGGTCACCGGATGGTCGCGTTTTGTCATCTAGTTTTCAAATCCGACGCAAATTGACAGTTATTTGCGACATTCCCACCATTCTAATGCCGATGCAACACAGATATCGCGTCGCGATTCAATTAGCCGACTTATCTCCGAGGGTCTATTGCTGCCTCATACCAGATGGACGTACTGTTTGGCAGGCAAGTTTGTTTTCTCCCTCTCATAATTCAAAGTTAATTCTTACCGTCAGATCCTGGTATTGGCGATGGAACACACAAATACTGTCGCGATTCTATACATCGATGTCCAGGTTAGCTATCAACAAGGATCTATTGGTGCCTCGGTCACCGGATGGTCGCGTTTTGTCATCTAGTTTTCAATTCCGACGCAAAACTGACAGTTAATTTATGTTCTCTCATCCTCTCAATGACGATGGAACACACATACTGCGATGGTTTTGAGAACATCGTCTTCCTGCAGATTTATCTCCAAGCATCTATTAATGCTTGGGTCACCACATGATCGTTGTCCTACGAGTAAAGTTTCGGGAATCCGACGCAAATTTGACAGTTAATTGCGACATTCCCACCATCCTAATGACGATGCAACACAGAAATTGCGTCGCGATTCAATACATTGGTCATTAGCCGACTTATCTCCGAGGGTCTATCCCTGCCTCATACCAGACGGACGTACTCTTTGGCAGTCATGTTTGTTTTCTTCCTCTCATAACTCAAAGTTAATTCTTACCGTCAGATCCTGGTATTGACGATGGAACACACAAATAGCGTCGCGATTCAATAGATCGAAGTCCAGCGTAACTATCTAAAAGGGTCTATTGGTGCCTCGGTCACCGGATGGTCGCGTTTTGTCATCTAGTTTTCAATTCCGACGCAAAACTGACAGTTAATTTATGTTCTCTCATCCTCTCAATGACGATGGAACACACATACTGCGATGGTTTTCTGAACATCGTCTTCCAGCACATTTATCTCCAAGCATGCCTGTCACCACATCATCGTTCTTCTGCGAGTAAAGTTTCGGGAATCCGACGCAAATTTGACAGTTAATTGCGATAATCCCACCATCCTAATGCCGATGCAACACAGAAATCGCGTCGCGATTCAATACATTGGTCACTAGCCGACTAATCTCCGAGGGTCTATCGCTGCCTCATACCAGATGGACGTACTCTTTGGCAGTCAAGTTTGTTTTCTCCCTCTCATAACTCACAGTTAATTCTTACCGTCAGATCCTGCTATTGACGATGGAACACACAAATACCGTCGCGATTCTATACATCGATGTTTAGCGTAACTAACTACAAGTGTCTATTGGTGCCTCGGTCACCGGATGGTCGCGTTTTGTCAGTCTAGTTTACAAATCCGACGCAAGACTGGCAGTTAATTTTATTCCTCCCATACTCTAAATTACGATGGAACACACATACTGCGATGGTTTTCAGAACATCGTCTTCCAGCAGATTTATCTCCAAGCATGCCTGGGTCACCACAAGATCGTTCTCCTGCGAGTAAAGTTACGGGAATCCGACGCAAATTTGACAGTTAATTTCGACATTCCCACCATCCTAATGACGATGCAACACAGAAATTGCGTCGCGATTCAATACATTGGTCACTAGCCGACTTATCTCCGAGGGTCTGACGCTGTCTGATACCAGATGGATGTACAATTCGCCTGTCAAGTTGCTTGTCTCCGACTCAAAACTCAGAGCTAATTCTTACCGTCAGATCCTGGTATCGACGATGGAACACACAAATAGCGTCTCGATTCTATACATCGATGTCCAGAGTGACTATCTAGAAGGGTCCATTTGTGCCTCGGTCGCCGGATGGTCGCGCTTTGTCAGTCTAGTTTTCAAATCCGACGCAAAACTGACAGTTAATTTTATTGCTCCCATACTCTCAATTACGATGGAACACACATTCTGCGATGGTTTTCAGAACATCGTCTTCCATCAGATTTATCCCCAAGTATCTATTACTTCCTGGGTTACCACATGAACGTTCTCCTGCGTGTAAAGTTTCGGGAATCCGACGCAAATTTGACAGTTAATTGCGACATTCCCACCATCCTAATGACGATGCAACACAGAAATTACGTCGCGATTAAATACATTGGTCACTAGCCGACTTATCTCCGAGGGTCAAACGCTGCCTCATACCAGATGGACGTACTGTTTGGCAGTCAAGTTTGTTTTCTCCCTCTCATAACTCAAAGTTAATTCTTACCGTCAGATCCTGGTATTGACGATGGAACACACAAATACTGTCGCGATTCTATACATCGATGTCCAGCGTAACTATCTACAAGGGTCTATTGGTGCCTCGGTCACCGGATGGTCGCGTTTTGTCAGTCTAGTTTACAAATCCGACGCAAAACTGGCAGTTAGTTTTATTCTTCCCATACTATCAATTACGATGGAACACACATACTGCGATGGTTTTCAGAACATCGTTTTCCAGCAGATTTATCTCCAAGCATGCCTGGGTCACCACATGATCGTCCTCCTGCGAGTAAAGTTTCGGGAATCCGACGCAAATTTGACAGTTAATTGCGACATTCCCACGAACCTAACGACGTTGCAACACAGAAATTGCGTCGCTATTCAATACATTCGTCACTAGCCGACTTATCTCCGAGGGTCTATCGCTGCCTCATACCAGATGGACGTACTGTTTGGCAGGCAAGTTTGTTTTCTCCCTCTCATAACTCACGGTTAATTCTTACAGTCAGATCCTGGTATTGACGTAAAACACACAAATACCGTCGCGATTCTATACATCGATGTCCAGCCTAACTATCTACAAGGATCTATTGGTGCCTCGGTCAATGGATGGTCACGTTTTGTCCGTCTAGTTTACAAATCCGACGCAAAACTGACAGTTAATTTTATTCCTCCCATACTCTCAATTACGATGGAACACACATTCTGCGATGGTTTTCAGAACATCGTCTTCCATCAGATTTATCTCCAAGTATGCCTGGGTCACCACTTGATCGTTCTCCTGCGAGTAAACTTTCGGGAATCCGACGCAAATTTGACAGGTAATTGCGACAATCCCACCATCCTAATGACGATGCAACACAGAAATTGCGTCGCGAATCAATACATTGGTCACTATCCGACTTATCACCGAGGGTCTAACGATGCCTCATACCAGATGGATGTACAATTTGGCTGTCAAGTTTCTTGTCTCCGACTCAAAACTCACAGTTAAATCTTACCGTCAGATCCTGGTATCGACCATGGAACATACAAATAGCGTCGCGATTCAATAGATCGATGTCTAGCGTAACTATTTAAAAGGGTCGATTGGTGCCTCGGTCACCGGATGTTCGCTCCTTGTCAGTCTAGTTTTCGAATCCGACTGAAATTTGACAGCTAATTGCGACATTCCCACTACCCTAATGACGATGCAACACAGAAATTGCGTCGCGATTCAATACATTGGTGACTAGCCGACTTATCTCCGAGGGTCTATCCCTGCCTCATACCAGATGGACGTACTCTTTGGCAGCCATGTTTGTTTTCTCTATCTCATAACTCAAAGTTAATTCTTACCGTCAGATCCTGGTATTGACGATGGAACACACAAATAGCGTCGCGATTCAATAGATCGATGTCCAGCGTAACTATCTACATGGGTCTATTGGTGCCTCGGTCACCGGATGGTCGCGTTTAGTCATCTATTTTCGAATCCGACGCAAATTGACAGTTAATTGCGACATACAGAACATCCTAATGCCGAAGCAACACAGATATCGCGTCGCGATTAAATACATTTGTCTCTAGCCGACTTTTCTCCGAGGGTCTGACGCTGCCTGATACCAAATGGATGTACAATTCGGCTGTCAAGTTTCTTGTCTCCGACTCAAAACTCACAGCTAATTCTTACCGTCAGATCCTGGTATCGACGATGGAACACACAAATAGCGCCGCGATTCAATACATCGATGTCTAGCGTAACTATCTACAAGGGTCTATTGGTGCCTCGGTCACCGGATGTTCGCTCTTTGTCAGTCTAGTTTTCAAATCCGACGCACATTTGACAGTTAATTGCGACATTCCCACCATCCTAACGACGTTGCAACACAGAAATTGCGTCGCGATTCAATACATTGGTCACTAGCCGACTTATCTCCGAGGGTCTAACGCTGCCTCATACCAGTTGGATGTACAATTTGGCAGTCAAGTTTCTTTTCTCCCACTCATAACTCACAGTTAATATTTACCGTCAGAACCTGTGTTGACGATGGAACACACAAATAGCGTCCCGATTCTATACATCGATGTCCAGCGTAACTATCTAGAAGGGTCTATTTGTCCCTCGGTCATCGGATGGGTTCAATTTGTCAGTCTAGTTTTCAAATCCGACGCAAAAATGACAGTTAATTTTATTCCTCCCATACTCTCAATTACGATGGAACACACATTCTACGATGGTTTTCAGAAGATCGTCTTCCATCAGATTTATCTCCAAGTATGCCTGGGTCATGATCGTTCTCCTGCGAGTAAACTTTCGGGACTCCGACGCAAATTTGACAGTTAATTGCGACAATCCCACCATCCTCTTTACGTTGCAACACAGAAATTGCGTCGCGATTCAATACATTGGTCACTAGCCGACTTATCTCCGAGGGTCTATCGCTGCCTCATACCAGATGGACGTACTCTTTGGCACTCATGTTTGTTTTCTCCCTCCCAAAACTAACAGTTAATTCTTACCGTCAGATCCTGGTATTGACGATTAAACACACAAATACCGTCGCGATTCAATAGATCGATGTCCAGCGTAACTATCTACAAGGGTCTATTGGTGCCTCGGTCACCGGATGGTCGCGTTTTGTCATCTAGTTTTCAAATCCGACGCAAATTGACAGTTATTTGCGACATTCCCACCATTCTAATGCCGATGCAACACAGATATCGCGTCGCGATTCAATTAGCCGACTTATCTCCGAGGGTCTATTGCTGCCTCATACCAGATGGACGTACTGTTTGGCAGTCAAGTTTGTTTTCTCCCTCTCATAATTCAAAGTTAATTCTTACCGTCAGATCCTGGTATTGGCGATGGAACACACAAATACTGTCGCGATTCTATACATCGATGTCCACCGCAACTATCTACAAGGGTCTATTGGTGCCTCGGTCACCGGACGGTCGCGTTTTGTCATCTAGTTTTCAAATCCGACACAAAACTGACAGTTAATTTATGTTCTCTCATCCTCTCAATGACGATGGAACACACATAGTGCGATGGTTTTCAGAACATCGTCTTCCAGCAGATATATCTCCAAGCATCTATTACTGCCTGGGTCAACTCATGGTCGTTGTCCTACGAGTAAAGTTTCGGGAATCCGACGGAAATTTGACAGTTAATTGCGACATTCCCACCATCCTAATGACGATGCAACACAGAAATCGCGTCGCGATTCAATACATTGGTCATTAGCCGACTTATCTCCGAGGGTCTAACGCTGCCTCATACCAGATGGATGTACAATTTGGCTGTCAAGTTTCTTGTCTCCGACTCAAAACTTTTAGCTAATTCTTACCGTCAGATCCTGGTATCGACGATGGATCACACAAATAGCGTCGCGATTCAATACATCGATGTCTAGCGTAACTATCTACAAGGGGCAATTGGTGCCTCGGTCACTGGAGGTTCGCTCTTTGTAAGTCTAGTTTTCAAATCCGACGCAAATTTTTCAGTTAATTGCGACATTCCCACCATCCTAACGACGTTGCAACACAGAAATAGCGTCGCGATTCAATACATTGGTCACTAGCCGACTTATCTCCGAGGGTCTATCGCTGCCTCATACCAGATGGACGTACTCTTTGGCACTCATGTTTGTTTTCTCCCTCTCATAACTCACAGTTAATTCTTACCGTCAGATCTTGGTATTGACGACGGAACACACAAATACCGTCGCGATTAAATAGATCGATGTCCAGCGTAACTATCTACAAGGGTCTAATGGTGCCTCGGTCACCGGATGGTCGCGTTTTGTCATCTAGTTTTCAAATCCGACGCAAATTGACAGTTAATTGCGACATTCCCACCATCCTAATGCTGATGCAACACAGATATCGCGTCGCGATTAAATACATTGGTCACTAGCCGACTTATCTAAGAGGGTCTATCGCTGCCTCATACCAGATGGACGTACTGTTTGGCAGTCAATTTTTTTTCTCCCTCTCATAACTCACAGTTAATTCTTACCGTCAGATCCTGGTATTAACGATGGAACACACAAATACCGTCGCGATTCTATACATCGATGTCCAGCGTAACTATCTACAAGCCCCGGTCACCGGATGGTCGCGTTTTGTCAGTCTAGTTTACAAATCCGACGTAAAACTGACAGTTAATTTATGTTCTCTCATCCTCTCAATGACGATGGAACACACATACTGCGATGGTTTTCAGAACATCGTCTTCCAGTAGATTTATCTCCAAGTATCTATTTCTGCCTGGGTCACCACATGATCGTTGTCCTACGAGTAAAGTTTCGGGAATCCGACGCAAGTTTGACAGTTAATTGCGATATTCCCACCATCCTAATGCCGATGCAACACAGATATCGCGTCGCGATTCAATACAATGGTCACTAGCCGACTTATCTCCGAGGGTCTGACGCTGCCTGATACCAGATGGACGTACTCTTTGGCAGTCAAGTTTGTTTTCTCCCTCTCATAACTCACAGTTAATTCTTACCGTCAGATCCTGGTATTGACGATGGAACACACAAATATAGTCGCGATTCTATAAATCGATGTCCAGCGTAACAATCTACAAGGGTCTATTGGCGCCTCGGTCACCGGATGATCGCGTTTTGTCATCTAGTTTTCAAATCCGACGTAAAACTGACAGTTAATTTTATTCCTCCCATACTCTCAATTACGATGGAACACACATACTGCGATGGTTTTCAGAACATCGTCTTCCAGCAGATTTATCTCCAAGCATGCCTGGGTCACCACATGATCGTTCTCTTGCGAGTAAAGTTTCGGGAATCCAACGCAAATTTGACAGTTAATTGCGACATTCCCACCATCCTAATGACGATGCAACACAGAAATTGCGTCGTGATTCAATACATTGGTCACTAGCCGAATTATCTACGAGGGTCTAACGCTGCCTCATACCAGATGGATGTACAATTTGGCTGTCAAGTTTCTTGTCTCCGACTCAAAACTCCCAGCTAATTCTTACCGTCAGATCCTGGTATCGACGATGGAACATACAAATAGCGTCGCGATTCAATACATCGATGTCCAGCGTAACCATCTACAAATGTCTATTGGTGCCTCGGTCAGCCGATGTTCGCTCTTTGTCAGTCTAGGTTTCAAATCCGACGCAAATTTGACAGTTAATTGCGACATTCCCACCATCCTAACGACGTTGCAACACAGAAATTGCGTCGCGATTCAATACATTGGTCACTAGCCGACTAATCTCCGAGGGTCTATCGCTGCCTCATACCAGATGGACGTACTGTTTGTCAGTCTAGTTTGTTTTCTCCCTCTCATAACTCACAGTTAATTCTTACCGTCAGATCCAGGTATTGACGATGGAACACACAAACAGCGTCGCGATTCTATACATCGATGTCCAGGGTAACTATCTAGAAGGGTCTATTTGTGCCTCGGTCACCGGATGGGTTCACTTTGTCAGTCTAGTTTTCAAATCCGACGCAAAACTGACAGTTAGTTTTATTCCTCCCATACTCTCAATTACGATGGAACACACATACTACGATGGTTTTCAGAACATCGCTTACCAGCAGAATTATCTCCAAGCATCTATTACTGCCTGGGTAGCCACATGATCGTTGTCCTACGAGTAAAGTTTCGGGAATCTGACGCAAATTTGACAGTTAATTGCGACATTCCCACCATCCTAATGACGATGCAACACAGAAATTGCGTCGCGATTCAATACATTGGTCACTAGCCGACTTATCACCGAGGGTTTAACGCTGCCTCATACCAGATGGTTGTACAATTTGGCTGTCAAGTTTCTTGTCTCCGACTCAAATCTCACAGTTAATTCTTACCGTCAGATCCTGGTATCGACCATGGAACACACAAATAGCGTCGCGATTCAATACATCGATGTCTAGCGTAACTATTTACAAGGGTCTATTGGTGCCTCGGTCACCGGATGTTCGCGCTTTGTCAGTCTAGTTTTCAAATCCGACGCAAATTTGACAGTTAATTGCGACATTCCCACCATTCTAACGACGTTGCAACACAGAAATTGCGTCGCGATTCAATACATTGGTCACTAGCCCACTTATCTCCGAGGGTCTATCGCTGCCTCATACCAGATGGACGTACTGTTTGGCAGTCAAGTTTGTTTTCTCCCTCTCATAACTCACAGTTAATTCTTACCGTCAGATCCTGGTATTGACGATGGAACACACAAATACCGTCGCGATTCTATACAGCGATGTCCAGCGTAACTATCTACAAGGGTCTATTGGTGCCTCGGTCTCCGGATGGTCGCGTTTTGTCAGTCTAGTTTACAAATCCGACGCAAAACTGGCAGTTAGTTTTATTCCTCCCATAATCTCAATTACGATGGAACACACATACTGCGATGGTTTTCAGAACATCGTTTTCCAGCAGATTTATCTCCAAGCATGCCTGGGTCACCACATGATCGTTCTCCTGCGAGTAAAGTTTCGGGATTCCGACGCAAATTTGACAGTTAATTGCGACATTCCCACGATCCTAACGACGTTGCAACACAGAAATTGCGTCGCTATTCAATACATTCGTCACTAGCCGACTTATCTCCGAGGGTCTATCGCTGCCTCATACCAGATGGACGTACTGTTTGGCAGGCAAGTTTGTTTTCTCCCTCTCATAACTCACAGTTAATTCTTACAGTCAGACCCTGGTATTGACGAAAAACACACAAATACCGTCGCGATTCTATACATCGATGTCCAGCGTAACTATCTACAAGGGTCTATTGGTGCCTCGGTCACCGGATGTTCACGTTTTGAAAGTCTAGTTTTCAAATCCGACACAAATTTGACAGTTAATTGTGACATTCCCACTACCCTAATGACGATGCAACACAGAAATTACCTCGCGATTCAATACATTGGTCACTAGCCGACTTATCTCCGAGGGTCTAACGCTGCCTCATACCAGACGGATGTACAATTTGGCAGTCAAGTTTCTTTTCTCCCTATCATAATTCACAGTTAATTCTTACCGTCAGATCCTGGTATTGACGATGGAACACACAAAGTTCATCGCGATTCTATCCATCGATGTCCAGCGTAAGTATCTATAAGGGTCTATTGGTGCCTCGGTCACCGGATGTTCGCGCTTTGTCAGTCTAGTTTTCAAATCCGACACAAATTTGACAGTTAATTGCGACATTATCACTACCCTTATGACGATGCAACACAGAAATTACCTCGCGATTCAATACATTGGTCACTAGCCGACTTATCTCCGAGGGTTTAACGCTGCCTCATACCAGACGGATATACAATTTGGCAGTCAAGTTTCTTTTCTCCCTCTCATAACTCACAGTTAATTCTTACCGTCAGATCCTGGTATTGACGATGGAACACACAAATATCGTCGCGATTCTATACATCGATGTCCAGCGTAACTATCTACAAGGGTCTATTGGTGCCTCGGTCACCGGATGGTCGCGTTTTGTCAGTCCAGTTTACAAATCCGACGTAAAACTGACTGTTAATTTTATTCATCCCATACTCTCAATTACGATGGAACACACATACTGCGATGGTTTTCAGAACATCGTCTTCCAGCAGATTTATCTCCAAGCATGCCTGGGTCAATATATGATCGTCCGGCGAGTAAAGTTTCGGGAATCCGACGCATATTTGACATTTAATTGCGACATTCTCACCATCCTAATGACGATGCAACACAGAAATTGCGTCGCGATTCAATACATTGGTCACTAGCCGACTTATCTCCGAGGGTCTATCGCTGCCTCATACCAGATGGACGTACTGTTTGGCAGTCAAGTTTGTTTTCTCCCTCCCATAACTCACAGTTAATTCTTACCGTCAGATCCTGGTATCGACCATGGAACACACAAAAAGCGTCCCAATTCAATACATCGATGTCTAGCGTAATTTTTTTCAAGGGTCTATTGGTGCCTCGGTCACCGGATGTTCGCGCTTTGTCAGTCTAGTTTTCAAATCCGACGCTAATTTGACAGTTAATTGCGACATTCCCACTACCCTAATGACGATGCAACACAGAAAATGCGTCGCGATTCAATACATAGGTCACTAGCCGACTTATCTCCGAGGGTCTATCGCTGCCTCATACCAGATGGACGTACTCTTTGGCACTCATGTTTGTTTTCTCTCTCTCATAACTCACAGTTAATTCTTACCGTCAGATCCTGGTATTGACGATGGATCACACAAATGGCGTCGCGATTCAATAGATCGATGTCCAGCGTAACAATCTACAAGGGTCTATTGGCGCCTCGGTCACCGGATGATCGCGTTTTGTCATCTAGTTTTCAAATCCGACGTAAAACTGACAGTTAATTTTATTCCTCCCATACTCTCAATTACGATGGAACACACATACTGCGATGGTTTTCAGAACATCGTCTTCCAGCAGATTTATCTCCAAGCATGCCTGGGTCACCACATGATCGTTCTCTTGCGAGTAAGGTTTCGGGAATCCGACGCAAATTTGACAGTTTATTGCGACATTCCCACCATCCTAATGACGATGCAACACAGAAATTGCGTCGCGATTCAATACATTGGTCACTAGCCGACTTATCTCCGAGGGTCTATCGCTGCCTCATACCAGATGGACGTACTCTTTGGCAGTCAAGTTTGTTTTCTTCCTCTCATAACTCACAGTTAATTCTTACCGTCAGATCCTGGTATTGACGATGGAACACACAAATATCGTCGCGATTCAATAGATCGATGTCCAGCGTAAATATCTACAAGGGACTATTCGCGCCTCGGTCACCGGATGGTCGCGTTTTGTCATCTAGTTTTCAAATCCGACGCAAAACTGATAGTTCATTTATGTTCTCTCATCCTCTCAATGACGATGGAACACACATACTGCGATGGTTTTCAGAACATCGTCTTCCAGCAGATTTACTCCAAGCATCTATTACTGCCTGGGTCAAGACATGATCGTTGTCCTACGAGTAAAGTTTCGGGAATCCGACTCAAATTTGACAGTTAATTGCGACATTCCCACCATCCTAATGACGATGCAACACAGAAATTGCGTCGCAATTCAAGACATTGGTAACTAGCCAACTTATCTCTGAGGGTCTAACGCTGGCTCATACCGGATGGACGTACAATTTGGCAGTCAAGTTTCTCTTCTCCCTCCCATAACTCACAGTTGATACTTACCGTCAGATCCTGGTATTGACGATGGAACACACAAATAGCGGCTCGATTTTATACATCGATGTCCAGCGTAACTATCTAGAAGGGTCTATTTGTGCCTCGGTCGCCAGATGGTCGCGCTTTGTCAGTCTAGTTTTAAAATCCGACGCAAAACTGACAGTTAATTTTATTGCTCCCATACTCCCAATTACGATGGAACACACATTCTGATATGGTTTTCAGAACATCGTCTTCCAACAGATTTATCTCCAAGTATCTATTACTGCCAGGGTCACCACATGAACGTTCTCCTGCAAGTAAAGTTTCGGGAATCGGACGCAAATTTGACAGTTGATTGTGACATTCCCACCATCCTTATGCCTATGCAACACAGAAATCGCGTGGCGATTCAATACATAGGTCACTAGCCGTCTTATCTCCGAGGGTCTAACGCTGCCTCATACCACATGGATGTACAATTTGGCAGTCAAGTTTCTCTTCTCCCTCCCATAACTCACAGTTGATACTTACCGTCAGATCCTGGTATTGACGATGGAACACACAAATAGCGGCTCGATTTTATACATCGATGTCCAGCGTAACTATCTAGAAGGGTCTATTTGTGCCTCGGTCGCCAGATGGTCGCGCTTTGTCAGTCTAGTTTTAAAATCCGACGCAAAACTGACAGTTAATTTTATTGCTCCCATACGATCAATTACGATGGAACACACATTCTGCGATGGTTTTCAGAACATCCTCTTCCATCAGATTTATCTCCAAGTATCTATTACTGCCTGGGTCACCGAATGAACGTTCTCCTGCGTTTAAAATTTCGGGAATCCGACGCAAATTTGACAGTTAATTGCGACATTCCCACCATCCTAATGCCGATGCAACACTGAAATCGCGTCGCTATTCAATTCATTGGTCACTAGCCGACTTATCTCCGAGGGTCTATCGCTGACTCATACCAGATGGACGTACTCTTTGGCAGTCAAGTTTGTTTTCT
Source organism: Schistocerca gregaria (assembly GCF_023897955.1). NCBI lineage: Eukaryota > Metazoa > Arthropoda > Insecta > Orthoptera > Acrididae > Schistocerca > Schistocerca gregaria. The sequence goes on along the minus strand of NW_026061713.1, from coordinate 1,355,523 downwards.
CCCTCTCATAACTCACAGTTAATTCTTACCGTCAGATCCTGGTATTGACGATGGAACTCACAAATACCGTCGCGATTCTATACATCGATGTCCAGCGTAACTATCTACAAGGGTCTATTGGTGCCTCGGTCACCGGACGGTCGCGTTTTGTCATCTAGTTTTCAAATCCGACACAAAACTGACAGTTAATTTATGTTCTCTCATCCGCTCAATGACGATGGAACACACATAGTGCGATGGTTTTCAGAACATCGTCTTCCAGCAGATATATCTCCAAGCATCTATTACTTACTGCCTGGGTCAACTCATGGTCGTTGTCCTACGAGTAAAGTTTCGGGAATCCGACGGAAATTTGACAGTTAATTGCGACATTCCCACCATCCTAATGACGATGCAACACAGAAATCGCGTCGCGATTCAATACATTGGTCATTAGCCGACTTATCTCCGAGGGTCTAACGCTGCCTCATACCAGATGGATGTACAATTTGGCTGTCAAGTTTCTTGTCTCCGACTCAAAACTTTTAGCTAATTCTTACCGTCAGATCCTGGTATTGACGATGGAACACACAAATAGCGTAGCGATTCAATAGATCGATGTCCAGCGTAACTATCTACAAGGGTCTATTGGTGCCTCGGTCACCGGATGTTCGCGCTTTGTCAGTCTAGTTTTCAAATCCGACGCATAAATGACAGTTAATTTTATTCCTCCCATACTCTCAATTACGATGGAACACACATACTGCGATGGTTTTCAGAACATCGTCTTCCAGCACATTTATCTCCAAGCATGCCTGGGTCACCACATGATCGTTCTCCTGCGAGTAAAGTTTCGGGAATCCGACGCAAATTTGACAGTTAATTGCGACATTCCCACCACCCTAATGACAATGCAACACAGAAATTGCGTCGCAATTCAATACATTGGTCATTAGCCGACTTATCTCCGAGGGTCTATCGCTGCCTCATACCAGATGGACGTACTCTTTGGCAGTCAAGTTTGTTTTCTTCCTCTCATAACTCACAGTTAATTCTTACCGTCAGATCCTGGTATTGACGATGGAACACACAAATAGCGTAGCGATTCAATACATCGATGTCCAGCGTAACTATCTGTAAGGGTCTATTGGTGCCTCGGACACCGGATGGTCCCGTTTTGTCATCTAGTTTTCAAATCCGACGCAAAACTGATAGTTCATTTATGTTCTCTCATCCTCTCAATGACGATGGAACACACATACTGCGATGGTTTTCAGAACATCGTCTTCCAGCAGATTTACTCCAAGCATCTATTACTGCCTGGGTCAAGACATGATCGTTGTCCTACGAGTAAAGTTTCGGGAATCCGACTCAAATTTGACAGTTAATTGCGACATTCCCACCATCCTAATGACGATGCAACACAGAAATTGCGTCGCAATTCATTACATTGGTCACTAGCCAACTTATCTCTGAGGGTCTATCGCTGCCTCATACCAGATGGACGTACTGTTTGGCAGTCAAGTTTGTTTTCTCCCTCTCATAACTCACAGTTAATTCTTACCGTCAGATCCTGGTATTGACGATGGAACACACAAATACCGTTCCGATTCTATACATCGATGTCCAGCGTAACTATCTACAAGGGTCTATTGGTGCCTCGGTCACCGGATGCCGCGCTTTGTCAGTCTAGTTTACAAATCCGACGCAAAACTGACAGTTAATTTTATTGCTCCCATACGATCAATTACGATGGAACACACATTTTGCGATGGTTTTCAGAACATCGTCTTCCATCAGATTTATCTCCAAGTATCTATTACTGCCTGGGTCACCACATGAACGTTCTCCTGCGTTTAAAATTTCGGGAATTCGACGCAAATTTGACAGTTAATTGCGACATTCCCACCATCCTAATGCCGATGCAACACTGAAATCGCGTCGCGATTCAATTCATTGGTCACTAGCCGACTTATCTCCGAGGGTCCATCGCTGACTCATACCAGATGGACGTACTCTTTGGCAGTCAAGTTTGTTTTCTCCCTCCCATAACTCACAGTTAATTCTTACCGTCAGATCCTGGTATTGACGATGGAACTCACAAATACCGTCGCGATTCTATACATCGATGTCCAGCGTAACTATCTACAAGGGTCTATTGGTGCATCGGTCACCGGACGGTCGCGCTTTGTCAGTCTAGTTTTCAAATCCGACACAAAACTAACAGTTAATTTATGTTCTCTCATCCTCTCAATGACGATGGAACACACATACTGCGATGGTTTTCAGAACATCGTCTTCCAGCAGATTTATCTCCAAGCATCTATTACTGCCTGGGTCAACACATGGTCGTTGTCCTACGAGTAAAGTTTCGGGAATCCGACGGAAATTTGACAGTTAATTGCGACATTCCCACCATCCTAATGACGATGCAACACTGAAATCGCGTCGCGATTCATTACATTGGTCATTAGCCGACTTATCTCCGAGGGTCTAACGCTGCCTCATACCAGATGGATGTACAATTTGGCTGTCAAGTTTCTTGTCTCCGACTCAAAACTTTTAGCTAATTCTTACCGTCAGATCCTGGTATCGAAGATGGAACACACAAATAGCGTCGCGATTCAATACATCGATGTCTAGCGTAACTATCTACAAGGGGCTATTGGTGCCTCGGTCACTGGAGGTTCGCTCTTTGTAAGTCTAGTTTTCAAATCCGACGCAAATTTGAAAGTTAATTGCGACATTCCTACAATCCTAACGACGTTGCAACACAGAAATAGCGTCGCGATTCAATACATTGGTCACTAGCTTACTTATCTCCGAGGGTCTAACGCTGCCTAATACCAGATGGACGTACTCTTTGGCAGTCAAGTTTGTTTTCTCCCTCTCATAACTCACAGTTAATTCTTACCGTCAGATCCTGGTATTGACGATGGAAGACACAAATAGCGTCGCGATTCAATAGATCGATGTCCAGCGTAACTATCTACAAGGGTCTATTGGTGCCTCGGTCACCGGATGTTCGCGCTTTGTCAGTCTAGTTTTCAAATCCGACGCAAATTTGACAGTTAATTGCGACATTCCCACAACCCTAATGACGATGCAACACAGAAGTTGCGTCGCGATTCAATACATTGGTCACTAGCCGACTCATCTCCGAGGGTCTATCGCTGCCTCATACCAGATGGACGTACTCTTTGGCAGTCAAGTTTGTTTTCTCCCTCTCATAACTCACAGTTAATTCTTACCGTCAGATCCTGGTATTGACGATGGAACACACAAATAGCGTCGCCATTCAATAGATCGATGTCCAGCGTAAATATCTAGAAGGGTCTATTTGTGCCTCGGTCACCGGATGGTCGCGCTTTGTCAGTCTAGTTTTCAAATCCGACGCAAAACTGACAGTTAATTTTATTCCTCCCATACTCTCAATTACGATGGAACACACATACTGCGATGGTTTTCAGAACATCGTCTTCCAGCACATTTATCTCCAAGCATGCCTGGGTCACCACAAGATCGTTCTCCTGCGAGTAAAGTGTCGGTAATCCGACGCAAATTTGACAGTTAATTGCGACATTCCCACCATCCTAATGCCGATGCAACACAGAAATCGCGTCGCGATTCAATACATTGGTCACTAGCCGACTTATCTCCGAGTGTCTAACGCTGCCTCATACCAGATGGATGTACAATTTGGCAGTCAAGTTTCTCTTCTCCCTCTCATAACTCACAGTTAATACTTACCGTCAGATCCTGGTATTGACGATGGAGCACACAAATAGCGTAACGATTCTATACATCGATGTCCAGCGTAAATATCTAGAAGGGTCTATTTGTGCCTCGGTCACCAGATGGTCGCGCTTTGTCAGTCTAGTTTTCAAATCCGACGCAAAACTGACAGTTAATTTTATTCCTCCCATACTCTCAATTACGATGGAGCACACATACTGCGATGGTTTTCAGAACATCGTCTTCCAGCACATTTATCTCCAAGCATGCCTGGGTCACCACATGATCGTTCTCCTGCGAGTAAACTTTCGGGAATCCGACGCAAATTTGACAGTTAATTGCGACATTCCCACCACCCTAATGACGATGCAACACAGAAATTGCGTCGCAATTCAATACATTGGTCACTAGCCGACTTCTGTCCGAGGGTCTAACGCTGCCTCATACCAGAAGGATGTACAATTTGGCTGTCAAGTTTCTTGTCTCCGACTCAAAACTCACAGCTAATTCTTACCGTCAGATCCTGGTATCGACGATGGAACACACAAATAGCGTCGCGATTCAATACATCGATGTCTAGCGTAACTATCTACAAGGGTCTATTGCTGCCTCGGTCACCGGATGGTCGCGTTTTGTCAGTCTAGTTTACAAATCCGACGCAAAACTAGCACTTAATTTTATTCCTCCCATACTCTCAATTACGATGGACACACATACATCGATGGTTTTCAGAACATCGTCTTCCAGCAGATTTATCTCCAAGCATGCCTGGGTCACCACATGATCGTTCCCCTGCGAGTAAAGTTTCGGTAATCCGACGCAAATTTCACATTTAATTGCGACATTCCCACCATCCTAATGACGATGCAACACAGAAATTGCGTCGCGATTCAATACATTGGTCACTAGCCGACTTATCTCCGAGGGTCTAACGCTGCCTCATACCAGATGAATGTACAATTTGGCTGTCAAGTTTATTGTCTCCGACTCAAAACTCACAGTTAATTCTTACCGTCAGATACTGGTATTGACGATGCAACACAAAAATAACGTCGCGATTCAATACATCGATGTCTAGCGTAACTATCTACACGGGTCTATTGGTGCCTCGGTCACCGGATGTTCGCGCTTCGTCAGTCTAGTTTTCAAATCCGACGCAAATTTGACAGTTAATTGCGACATTCCCACCACCCTAATGACGATGCAACACAGAAATTGCGTCGCGATTAAATACATTGGTCATTAGCCGACTTATCTCCGAGGGTCTATCGCAGCCTCATACCAGATGGATGTACTCTTTGGCAGTCAAGTTTGTTTTCTCCCTCTCATAACTCACAGTTAATTCTTACCGTCAGATCCTGGTATTGACGATGGAACTCACAAATACCGTCACGATTCTATACATCGATGTCCAGCGTAACTATCTACAAGGGTCTATTGGTGCATCGGTCACCGGACGGTCGCGCTTTGTCAGTCTAGTTTTCAAATCCGACACAAAACTAACAGTTAATTTATGTTCTCTCATCCTCTCAATGACGATGGAACACACATACTGCGATGGTTTTCAGAACATCGTCTTCCAGCAGATTTATCTCCAAGCATCTATTACTGCCTGGGTCAACACATGGTCGTTGTCCTACGAGTAAAGTTTCGGGAATCCGACGGAAATTTGACAGTTAATTGCGACATTCCCACCATCCTAATGACGATGCAACACTGAAATCGCGTCGCGATTCAATACATTGGTCATTAGCCGACTTATCTCCGTGGGTCTAACGCTGCCTCATACCAGATGGATGTACAATTTGGCTGTCAAGTTTCTTGTCTCCGACTCAAAACTTTTAGCTAATTCTTACCGTCAGATCCTGGTATCGAAGATGGAACACACAAATAGCGTCGCGATTCAATACATCGATGTCTAGCGTAACTATCTACAAGGGGCTATTGGTGCCTCGGTCACTGGAGGTTCGCTCTTTGTAAGTCTAGTTTTCAAATCCGACGCAAATTTGAAAGTTAATTGCGACATTCCCACCATCCTAACGACGTTGCAACACAGAAATAGCGTCGCGATTCAATACATTGGTCACTAGCTTACTTATCTCCGAGGGTCTAACGCTGCCTCATACCAGATGGACGTACTCTTTGGCAGTCAAGTTTGTTTTCTCCCTCTCATAACTCACAGTTAATTCTTACCGTCAGATCCTGGTATTGACGATGGAAGACACAAATAGCGTCGCGATTCAATAGATCGATGTCCAGCGTAACTATCTACAAGGGTCTATTGGTGCCTCGGTCACCGGATGTTCGCGCTTTGTCAGTCTAGTTTTCAAATCCGACGCAAATTTAACAGTTAATTGCGACATTCCCACAACCCTAATGACGATGCAACACAGAAGTTGCGTCGCGATTCAATACATTGGTCACTAGCCGACTCATCTCCGAGGGTCTATCGCTGCCTCATACCAGATGGACGTACTCTTTGGCAGTCAAATTTGTTTTCTCCCTCTTATAACTCACAGTTAATGCTTACCGTCAGATCCTGGTATTGACGATGGAACACACAAATAGCGTCGCCATTCAATAGATCGATGTCCAGCGTAAATATCTAGAAGGGTCTATTTGTGCCTCGGTCACCGGATGGTCGCGCTTTGTCAGTCTAGTTTTCAAATCCGACGCAAAACTGACAGTTAATTTTATTCCTCCCATACTCTCAATTACGATGGAACACACATACTGCGATGGTTTTCAGAACATCGTCTTCCAGCACATTTATCTCCAAGCATGCCTGGGTCACCACATGATCGTTCTCCTGCGAGTAAACTTTCGGGAATCCGACGCAAATTTGACAGTTAATTGCGACATTCCCACCACCCTAATGACGATGCAACACAGAAATTGCGTCGCAATTCAATACATTGGTCACTAGCCGACTTCTGTCCGAGGGTCTAACGCTGCCTCATACCAGAAGGATGTACAATTTGGCTATCAAGTTTCTTGTCTCCGACTCAAAACTCACAGCTAATTCTTACCGTCAGATCCTGGTATCGACGATGGAACACACAAATAGCGTCGCGATTCATTACATCGATGTCTAGCGTAACTATCTACAAGGGTCTATTGCTGCCTCGGTCACCGGATGGTCGCGTTTTGTCAGTCTAGTTTACAAATCCGACGCAAAACTAGCACTTAATTTTATTCCTCCCATACTCTCAATTACGATGGACACACATACATCGATGGTTTTCAGAACATCGTCTTCCAGCAGATTTATCTCCAAGCATGCCTGGGTCACCACATGATCGTTCCCCTGCGAGTAAAGTTTCGGTAATCCGACGCAAATTTCACATTTAATTGCGACATTCCCACCATCCTAATGACGATGCAACACAGAAATTGCGTCGCGATTCAATACATTGGTCACTAGCCGACTTATCTCCGAGGGTCTAACGCTGCCTCATACCAGATGAATGTACAATTTGGCTGTCAAGTTTATTGTCTCCGACTCAAAACTCACAGTTAATTCTTACCGTCAGATACTGGTATTGACGATGCAACACAAAAATAACGTCGCGATTCAATACATCGATGTCTAGCGTAACTATCTACACGGGTCTATTGGTGCCTCGGTCACCGGATGTTCGCGCTTCGTCAGTCTAGTTTTCAAATCCGACGCAAATTTGACAGTTAATTGCAACATTCCCACCACCCTAATGACGATGCAACACAGAAATTGCGTCGCGATTCAATACATTGGTCATTAGCCGACTTATCTCCGAGGGTCTATCGCTGCCCCATACCAGATGGACGTACTCTTTGGCAGTCAAGTTTGTTTTCTCCCTCTCATAACTCACAGTTAATTCTTACCGTCAGATCCTGGTATTGACGATGGAACTCACAAATACCGTCGCGATTCTATACATCGATGTCCAGCGTAACTATCTACAAGGGTCTATTGGTGCATCGGTCACCGGACGGTCGCGCTTTGTCAGTCTAGTTTTCAAATCCGACACAAAACTAACAGTTAATTTATGTTCTCTCATCCTCTCAATGACGATGGAACACACATACTGCGATGGTTTTCAGAACATCGTCTTCCAGCAGATTTATCTCCAAGCATCTATTACTGCCTGGGTCAACACATGGTCGTTGTCCTACGAGTAAAGTTTCGGGAATCCGACGGAAATTTGACAGTTAATTGCGACATTCCCACCATCCTAATGACGATGCAACACTGAAATCGCGTCGCGATTCAATACATTGGTCATTAGCCGACTTATCTCCGAGGGTCTAACGCTGCCTCATACCAGATGGATGTACAATTTGGCTGTCAAGTTTCTTGTCTCCGACTCAAAACTTTTAGCTAATTCTTACCGTCAGATCCTGGTATCGAAGATGGAACACACAAATAGCGTCGCGATTCAATACATCGATGTCTAGCGTAACTATCTACAAGGGGATATTGGTGCCTCGGTCACTGGAGGTTCGCTCTTTGTAAGTCTAGTTTTCAAATCCGACGCAAATTTGAAAGTTAATTGCGACATTCCCACCATCCTAACGACGTTGCAACACAGAAATAGCGTCGCGATTCAATACATTGGTCACTAGCTTACTTATCTCCGAGGGTCTAACGCTGCCTCATACCAGATGGACGTACTCTTTGGCAGTCAAGTTTGTTTTCTCCCTCTCATAACTCACAGTTAATTCTTACCGTCAGATCCTGGTATTGACGATGGAAGACACAAATAGCGTCGCGATTCAATAGATCGATGTCCAGCGTAACTATCTACAAGGGTCTATTGGTGCCTCGGTCACCGGATGTTCGCGCTTTGTCAGTCTAGTTTTCAAATCCGACGCAAATTTGACAGTTAATTGCGACATTCCCACAACCCTAATGACGATGCAACACAGAAGTTGCGTCGCGATTCAATACATTGGTCACTAGCCGACTCATCTCCGAGGGTCTATCGCTGCCTCATACCAGATGGACGTACTCTTTGGCAGTCAAATTTGTTTTCTCCCTCTTATAACTCACAGTTAATGCTTACCGTCAGATCCTGGTATTGACGATGGAGCACACAAATAGCGTAACGATTCTATACATCGATGTCCAGCGTAAATATCTAGAAGGGTCTATTTGTGCCTCGGTCACCAGATGGTCGCGCTTTGTCAGTCTAGTTTTCAAATCCGACGCAAAACTTACAGTTAATTTTATTCCTCCCATACTCTCAATTACGATGGAGCACACATACTGCGATGGTTTTCAGAACATCGTCTTCCAGCACATTTATCTCCAAGCATGCCTGGGTCACCACATGATCGTTCTCCTGCAAGTAAACTTTCGGGAATCCGACGCAAATTTGACAGTTAATTGCGACATTCCCACCACCCTAATGACGATGCAACACAGAAATTGCGTCGCAATTCAATACATTGGTCACTAGCCGACTTCTGTCCGAGGGTCTAACGCTGCCTCATACCAGAAGGATGTACAATTTGGCTGTCAAGTTTCTTGTCTCCGACTCAAAACTCACAGCTAATTCTTACCGTCAGATCCTGGTATCGACGATGGAACACACAAATAGCGTCGCGATTCAATACATCGATGTCTAGCGTAACTATCTACAAGGGTCTATTGGTGCCTCGGTCACCGGATGGTCGCGTTTTGTCAGTCTAGTTTACAAATCCGACGCAAAACTAGCACTTAATTTTATTCCTCCCATACTCTCAATTACGATGGACACACATACATCGATGGTTTTCAGAACATCGTCTTCCAGCAGATTTATCTCCAAGCATGCCTGGGTCACCACATGATCGTTCCCCTGCGAGTAAAGTTTCGGTAATCCGACGCAAATTTCACATTTAATTGCGACATTCCCACCATCCTAATGACGATGCAACACAGAAATTGCGTCGCGATTCAATACATTGGTCACTAGCCGACTTATCTCCGAGGGTCTAACGCTGCCTCATACCAGATGAATGTACAATTTGGCTGTCAAGTTTATTGTCTCCGACTCAAAACTCACAGTTAATTCTTACCGTCAGATACTGGTATTGACGATGCAACACAAAAATAACGTCGCGATTCAATACATCGATGTCTAGCGTAACTATCTACACGGGTCTATTGGTGCCTCGGTCACCGGATGTTCGCGCTTCGTCAGTCTAGTTTTCAAATCCGACGCAAATTTGACAGTTAATTGCGACATTCCCACCACCCTAATGACGATGCAACACAGAAATTGCGTCGCGATTCAATACATTGGTCATTAGCCGACTTATCTCCGAGGGTCTATCGCTGCCTCATACCAGATGGACGTACTCTTTGGCAGTCAAGTTTGTTTTCTTCCTCTCATAACTCACAGTTAATTCTTACCGTCAGATCCTGGTATTGACGATGGAACACACAAATAGCGTAACGATTCTATACATCGATGTCCAGCGTAACTATCTAGAAGGGTCTATTTGTGCCTCGGTCAAGAGATGGTCGCGCTTTGTCAGTCTAGTTTTCAAATCCGACGCAAAACTGACAGTTAATTTTATTCCTCCCATACTCTCAATTACGATGGAACACACATACTGCGATGGTTTTCAGAACATCGTCTTCCAGCACATTTATCTCCAAGCATGCCTGGGTCACCACATGATCGTTCTCCTGCGAGTAAAGTTTCGGGAATCCGACGCAAATTTGACAGTTAATTGCGACATTCCCACCACCCTAATGACGATGCAACACAGAAATTGCGTCGCAATTCAATACATTGGTCACTAGCCGACTTCTCTCCGAGGGTCTAACGCTGCCTCATACCAGAAGGATGTACAATTTGGCTGTCAAGTTTCTTGTCTCCGACTCAAAACTCATAGCTAATTCTTACCGTCTGATCCTGGTATCGACGAAGGAACACACAAATAGCGTCGCGATTCAATACATCAATGTCCAGCGTAACTATCTGTAAGGGTCTATTGGTGCCTCGGACACCGGATGGTCGCGTTTTGTCATCTAGTTTTCAAATCCGACGCAAAACTGATAGTTCATTTATGTTCTCTCATCCTCTCAATGACGATGGAACACACATACTGCGATGGTTTTCAGAACATCGTCTTCCAGCAGATTTACTCCAAGCATCTATTACTGCCTGGGTCAAGACATGATCGTTGTCCTACGAGTAAAGTTTCGGGAATCCGACTCAAATTTGACAGTTAATTGCGAAATTCCCAGCATCCTAATGACGATGCAACACAGAAATTGCGTCGCAATTCAATACATTGGTCACTAGCCAACTTATCTCTGAGGGTCTATCGCTGCCTCATACCAGATGGACGTACTGTTTGGCAGTCAAGTTTGTTTTCTCCCTCTCATAACTCACAGTTAATTCTTACCGTCAGATCCTGGTATTGACGATGGAACACACAAATACCGTTCCGATTCTATACATCGATGTCCAGCGTAACTATCTACAAGGGTCTATTGGTGCCTCGGACACCGGATGTCTCGCTTTGTCAGTCTAGTTTACAAATCCGACGCAAAACTGACAGTTAATTTTATTGCTCCCATACGATCAATTACGATGGAACACACATTTTGCGATGGTTTTCAGAACATCGTCTTCCATCAGATTTATCTCCAAGTATCTATTACTGCCTGGGTCACCACATGAACGTTCTCCTGCGTTTAAAATTTCGGGAATCCGACGCAAATTTGACAGTTAATTGCGACATTCCCACCATCCTAATGCTGATGCAACACTGAAATCGCGTCGCGATTCAATTCATTGGTCACTAGCCGACTTATCTCCGAGGGTCTATCGCTGACTCATACCAGATGGACGTACTCTTTGGCAGTCAAGTTTGTTTTCTCCCTCTCATAACTCACAGTTAATTCTTACCGTCAGATCCTGGTATTGACGATGGAACTCACAAATACCGTCGCGATTCTATACATCGATGTCCAGCGTAACTATCTACAAGGGTCTATTGGTGCATCGGTCACCGGACGGTCGCGCTTTGTCAGTCTAGTTTTCAAATCCGACACAAAACTGACAGTTAATTTATGTTCTCTCATCCTCTCAATGACGATGGAACACACATACTGCGATGGTTTTCAGAACATCGTCTTCCAGCAGATTTATCTCCAAGCATCTATTACTGCCTGGGTCAACACATGGTCGTTGTTCTACGAGTAAAGTTTCGGGAATCCGACGGAAATTTGACAGTTAATTGCGACATTCCCACCATCCTAATGACGATGCAACATAGAAATCGCGTCGCGATTCAATACATTGGTCATTAGCCGACTAATCTCCGAGGGTCTAACGCTGCCTCATACCAGATGGATGTACAATTTGGCTGTCAAGTTTCTTGTCTCCGACTCAAAACTTTTAGGTAATTCTTACCGTCAGATCCTGGTATTGACGATGGAAGACACAAATAGCGTCGAGATTCAATAGATCGATGTCCAGCGTAACTATCTACAAGGGTCTATTGGTGCCTCGGTCACCGGATGTTCGCGCTTTGTCAGTCTAGTTTTCAAATCCGACGCAAATTTGACAGTTAATTGCGACATTCCCACAACCCTAATGACGATGATACACAGAAGTTGCGTCGCGATTCAATACATTGGTCACTAGCCGACTCATCTCCGAGGGTCTATCGCTGCCTCATACCAGATAAACGTACTCTTTGGCAGTCAAATTTGTTTTCTCCCTCTCATAACTCACAGTTAATGCTTACCGTCAGATCCTGGTATTGACGATGGAACACACAAATAGCGTCGCGATTCAATAGATCGATGTCCAGCGTAACTATCTAGAAGCGTCTATTTGTGCCTCGGTCACCGGATGGTCGCGCTTTGTCAGTCTAGTTTTCAAATCCGACGCAAAACTGACAGTTAATTTTATTCCTCCCATACTCTCAATTACGATGGAACACACATACTGCGATGGTTTTCAGAACATCGTCTTCCAGCACATTTATCTCCAAGCATGCCTGGGTGACCACATGATCGTTCTCCTGCGAGTAAAGTGTCGGTAATCCGACGCAAATTTGACAGTTAATTGCGACATTCCCACCATCCTAATGCCGATGCAACACAGAAATCGCGTCGCGATTCAATACATTGGTCACTAGCCGACTTATCTCCGAGGGTCTAACGCTGCCTCATACCAGAAGGATGTACAATTTGGCTGTCAAGTTTCTTGTCTCCGACTCAAAACTCACAGCTAATTCTTACCGTCAGATACTGGTATCGACGATGGAACACACAAATAGCGTCGCGATTCAATACATCGATGTCTAGCGTAACTATCTACAAGGGTCTATTGGTGCCTCGGTCACCGGATGTTCGCTCTTTGTCAGTCTACTTTTCAAATCCGACGCAAATTTGACAGTTAATTGCGACATTCCCACCATCATAACGACGTTGCAACACAGAAATTGCGTCGCGATTCAATACATTGGTCACTAGCCGACTTATCTCCGAGGGTCTATCGCTGCCTCATACCAGATGGACGTACTCTTTGGCAGTCAAGTTTGTTTTCTCCCTCTCATAACTCACAGTTAATTCTTACCGTCAGATCCTGGTATTGACGATGGAACACACAAATAGCGTCGCGATTCAATAGATCGATGTCCAGCGTAACTATCTAGAAGGGTCTATTTGTGCCTCGGTCACCAGATGGTCGCGCTTTGTCAGTCTAGTTTTCAAATCCGACGCAAAACTGACAGTTAATTTTATTCCTCCCATACTCTCAATTACGATGCAACACACATACTGCGATGGTTTTCAGAACATCGTCTTCCAGCACATTTATCTCCAAGCATGACTGGGTCACCACATGATCGTTCTCTTGCGAGTAAAGTTTCGGGAATTCGACGCAAATTTGACAGTTAATTGCGACTTTCCCACCACCCTAATGACGATGCAACACAGAAATTGCGTCACAATTCAATACATTGGTCACTAGCCGACTTCTCTCCGAGGGTCTAACGCTGCCTCATACCAGAAGGATGTACAATTTGGCTGTCAAGTTTCTTGTCTCCGACTTAAAACTCACAGCTAATTCTTACCGTCAGATACTGGTATCGACGATGGAACACACAAATAGCGTCGCGATTCAATACATCGATGTCTAGCGTAACTATCTACAAGGGTCTATTGGTGCCTCGGTCACCGGATGTTCGCTCTTTGTCAGTCTAGTTTTCAAATCCGACGCAAATTTGACAGTTAATTGAGACATTCCCACCATCATAACGACGTTGCAACACAGAAATTGCGTCGCGATTCAATACATTGGTCACTAGCCGACTTATCTCCGAGGGTCTATCACTGCCTCATACCAGATGGACGTACTCTTTGGCAGTCAAGTTTGTTTTCTCCCTCTCATAACTAACAGTTAATTCTTACCGTCAGATCCTGGTATTGACGATGGAACACACAAATAGCGTCGCGATTCAATAGATCGATGACCGCGTAACTATCTACAAGGGTCTATTGGGGCCTCGGTCAACGGATGGTCGCGTTTTGTCATCTAGTTTTTAAATCCGACGCAATACTGACAGTTAATTTATGTTCTCTCATCCTCTCAATGACGATGGAACACACATACTGCGATGGTTTTCAGAACATCGTCTTCCAGCAGATTTATCTTCAATCATTTATTACTGCCTGGGTCACCACATGATCGTTGTCCTACGAGTAAAGTTTCGGGAATCCGACGCAAATTTGACAGTTAATTGCGACATTCCCACCATCCTAATGGCGATGCAACACAGAAATCGCATGGCGATTCAATACATTGGTCACTAGCCGACTTATCACCGAGGGTCTGGGTTACCACATGAACGTTCTCCTGCGAGTAAAGTTCCGGGAATCCGACGCAAGTTTGACAGTTAATTGCGACATTCCCACCATCCTAATGACGATGCAACACAGAAATTACGTCTTGATTAAATACATTGGTCACTAGCCGACTTATCCCCGAGGGTCTATCGCTATCTCATACAAGATGGACGTACTGTTTGGCAGTCAAGTTTGTTTATTCCCTCTCATAACTCACAGTTAATTCTTACCGTCAGATCCTGGTATTGACGATGGAACACACAAATAGCGTCGCGATTCAATAGATCGATGTCCAGGGTAATTATCTACAAGGGTGTATAGGTGCCTCGCTCACCGGATCGTCGCGTTTTGTTAGTCTAGTTTACAAATCCGACGCAAAACTGGCAGTTAATTTTATTCCTCTCATACTCTCAATTATGATGGAACACACATACTGCGATGGTTTTCAGAACATCGTCTTCCAGCAGATTTATCTCCAAGCATGCCTCGGTAACCACATGATCGTTCTCCTGCGAGTAAAGTTTCGGGAATCCGACGGAAATTTGACAGTTAATTGCGACATTCCCACCATCCTAATGCCGATGCAACACAGAAATCGCGTCGCGATTAAATACATTGGTCACTAGCCGACTTATCTATGAGGGTCTAACGCTGCCTCATACCAGATGGATGTACAATTTGGCTGTCAACTTTCTTGTCTCCGACCCAAAACTCACAGCTAATTCTTACCGTCAGATCCTGGTATCGACGATGAAACACACAAATAGCGTCGCGATTCAATACATCGATGTCTAGCGTAACTATCTACAAGGGTCTATTGGTGCCCCGGTCACCGATTGTTCGCTCTTTGTCAGTCTAGTTTTCAAATCCGCCTCAAATTTGACAGTTAATTGCGAAATTCCCACAATCCTAACGACGTTGCAACATAGAAATTGCGTAGCGATTCAATACATTGGTCACTAGCCAACTTATCTCCGAGGGTCTATCGCTGCCTCATACAAAATGGACGTACTCTTTGGCAGTCAATTTTGTTTTCTCCCTCTCATAACTCACAGTTAATTCTTACCGTCAGATCCTGGTATTGACGATGGAACACACAAATAGCGTCGCGATTCAATAGATCGATGTAAAGCGTAACTATCTACAAGGGTCTATTGGTGCCTCGGTCACCGGATGTTCGCTCTTTGTCAGTCTAGTTTTCAAATCCGACGCAAATTTGACTGTTAATTGCGACATTCAAACCATCCTAATGCCGATGCAACACAGAAATTGCGTCGCGATTCAATACATTGGTCACAAGCCGACTTATCTCCGAGCGTCTATCGCTGCCTCATACCAGATGGACGTACTGTTTGGCAGTCAAGTTTGTTTACTCCCTCTCATAACTCGCAGTCAATTCTTACCGTCATATCCTGGTATAGACGATGGAACACACATATACCGTCGCGATTCTATACATCGATGTCCAGCGTAAATATGTAGAAGGGTCTTGTTGTGCCTCGGTCACCGGATGTTCGCTCTTTGTCAGTCTAGTTTTCAAATCCGACGCAAATTTGACAGTTAATTGCGAAATTCCCACCATCCTAATGACGATGCAACACAGAAATTGCGTCGTGATTCAATGCATTGGTCACTAGCCGACTTATCTCCGAGGGTCTAACGCTGCCTCAAACAAGATGGATGTACAATGTGGCTGCCAAGTTTCTTGTCTCAACTCACAACTCACAGCTAATTCTTACCGTCAGATCCTGGTATCGACGATGGAACACACAAATAGCGTCGCGATTCAATACATCGATGTCTAGCGTAACTATCTACAAGGGTCTATTGGTGGCTCGGTCACGGGATGTTCGCTCTTTGTCAGTCTAGTTTTCAAATCCGACGCAAATTTGACTGTTAATTGCGACATTCCCACCATCCTAATGCCGATGCAACAAAGAAATTGCGTCGCGATTCAATACATTGGTCACAAGCCGACTTATCTCCGAGCGTCTATCGCTGCCTCATACCAAATGGACGTACTCTTTGGCAGTCAAGTTTGTTTTCTCCCTCTCATAACTCACAGTTAATTCTTACCGTCAGATCCTGGTATAGACGATGGAACACACAAATAACGTCGCGATTCAATAGATCGATGTCCAGCGTAACTATCTACAAGGGTCTATTGGTGCCTCGGTCACCGGATGGTTTCGTTTTGTCAGTCTACTTTACAAATCCGACGCAAAACTGGCAGTTAATTTTATCCTCCCATACTCTCAATTACGATGGAACACACATACTGCGATGGTTTTCAGAACATCGTATGCCAGCACATTTGTCTCCAAGCATGCCTTGGTCACCACATGATCTTTCTCCTGCGAGTAAAATTTCGGAAATCCGACGCAAATTTGACTGTTAATTGCGACATTCCCTCCATCCTAAGGAAAATGCAGCACAGAAACTTCGTCGCGATTCAATACATTCAATTCATTTCAATACATTGGTCATTAGCCCTTTTATCTCCGAGGGTCTATCGCTGCCTCATACCAGATGGATGTACAATTTGGCTGTCAACTTTCTTGTCTCCGACTCAAAACTCACAGCTAATTCTTAACGTCAGATCCAGGTATCGATGATGGAACACACAAATAGCGTCGCGATTCCATACATCGATGTCTCGCGTAACTATCTACAAGGGTCTATTAGTGCCTCGGTCACCGGAAGTTCGCTCTTTGTCAGTCTAGTTATCAAATCCGCCGCAAAATTGACAGTTAATTGTGACATTCCCACCATCCTAACGACGTTACAACTCAGAAATTGCGTCGCGATTCAATACATTGGTCACTAGCCGACTTATCTTCGAGGGTCAATCGCTGCCTCATACCAGATGGACGTACTCTTTGGCAGTCAAGTTTGTTTTCTCCCTCTCATAACTCACAGTTAATTCTTACCGTCAGATCCTGGTATTGACGATGGAACACACAAATTCAGTCGCGATTCTATACATCGATGTCCAGCGTAACTATCTACAAGGGTCTATTGGTGCCTCGGTACACCGAATGGTCGCGTTTTGTCATCTAGTTTTCAAATCCGACGCAAAACTGACAGTTAATTTTATTTTCTGTCATCCTCTCAATGACGATAGAACACACATACTGCGATGGTTTTCAGAACATCGTCTTCCAGCAGATTTATCTCCAAGCATCTAATACTGCCTGGGTCACCACATGATCGTTGTCCTTCGAGTAAAGTTTCGGAAATCTGACGCAAAAATGACAGTTAGCTGCGACATTCCCACCATCCTAACGACGTTGCAACATTGAAATTGCGTCGCGATTCAATACATTGGTCACTAGCCGACTTATCTCCGAGGGTCTAACGCTGCCTATACCAGATGGATATACAATTTGGCTGTCAAGATTCTTGTCTCCGACTCAAAACTCACAGTTAATTCTTACCGTCAGATTCTGCTATGGACCATGGAACACAAAAATAGCGTCGCGATTCAATACATCGATGTCTCGCGTAACCATCTACAAGGGTCTATTGGTGCCTCGGTCACCGGATGTTCGCCCTTAGTCAGTCTAGTCTTCAAATCCGACGAAAATTTGACAGTTAGTTGCGATATTCCCAGCACCCTAATGACGATGCAACACAGAAATTGCTTCGCGATTCAGTTTTGCGTCGGATTTGAAAACTAGATGACAAAACGCGACCATCCGGTGACCGAGGCACCAATAGACCCTTGTAGATAGTTACGCTAGACATCGATGTATTGATCGCGACGCTATTTGTGTGTTCCATGGTCGATACCAGGATCTGACGGTAAGAATTAACTGTGAGTTTTGAGTCGGAGACAAGAAACTTGACAGCCAAATTGTACATACATCTGGTATGAGGCAGCGTTAGACCCTCGGAGATAAGTCGGCTAATGACCAATGTATTGAATCGCGATGCAATTTCTGTGTTGCATCGTCATTAGGATGGTGGGAATGTCGCAAATAACTGTCTAATTTGCGTCGGATTCCCGAAATTTTACTCGTAGGACAACGATCATGTGGTGACCCAGGCATGCTTGAAGATAAATCTGCTGGAAGACGATGTTCTGAAAACCATCGCAGTATGTGTGTTCCATCGTAATTGAGAGTATGGGAGGAACGAAATTAACTGCCAGTTTTGCGTCGGATTTGCAAACTAGACTGACAAATCGCGACCATCCGGTGACCGAGGCTCCAATAGACCCTTGTAGATAGTTACGCTAGACATCGATGTATAGAATCGCGACGGTATTTGTGTGTTCCATCGTCAATACCAAGATCTGACTGTAAGAATTAACTGTGAGTTACGAGAGGGAGAAAACTAACTTGACTGCCAAAGAGTACGTCCATCTGGTATGAGGCAGCGATAGACCCTCGGAGATGTCGGCTAGTGACCAATGTATTGAATCGAGACGCAATTTCTATGTTGCATCGTCATTAGGATGGTGGGAATGTCTCAATTAACTGTCAAATTTGCGTCGGATTCCCGAAACTTTACTCGTAGGACAACGGTCATGTGGTGACCCAGGCAGTAATAGATACTTGGAGATAAATCTGATGGAAGACGATGTTCTGAAAACCATCGCAGAATGTGTGTTCCATCGTAATTGAGAATATGGGAGGAATAAAATTAACTGTCAGTTTTGCGTCGGATTTGAAAACTAGATGACAAAACGCGACTATCGGGTGACGGAAGCACCAATAGACACTTGTAGATAGTTACGCTGGATATCGATCTATTGAATCGCGACGCTATTTGTGTATTCCATCGTCAATAACAGGATCTGACGGTAAGAATTAACTGTGAGTTATGAGAGGGAGAAAACAAACTTGACTGCCAAAGAGTACGTCCATCTGGTATGAGTCAGCGATAGACCCTCGAAGATAAGTCGGCTAGTGACCAATGTATTGAATCGCGACGCAATTTCCATGTTGCATCGTCTTTACGGTGGTGGGAATGTCGCAATTAACTGTCAGTTTTGCGTCGGATTTGAAAACTAGATGACAAAACACGACTATCCGGTGACCGAGGCACCAATAGACCCTTGTAGATAGTTACGCTGGACATCGATCTATTGAATCGCGACGCTATTTGTGTGTTCCATCGTCAATACCAGGATCTGACGGTAAGAATTAACTGTGAGTTATGAGAAAGAGAAAACAAACTTGACTGCCAAAGAGTACGTCCATCTGGTATGAGTCAGCGATAGACCCTCGGAGATAAGTCGGCTAGTGACCAATGTATTGAATCACGACGCAATTTCTGTGTTGCATCGTCATTGCGGTGGTGGGACTGTCGCAATTAACTGTCAAATTTGCGTCGGATTCCCGAAACTTTACTCGTAGGACAACGATCATGTGGTGACCCAGGCAGTAATAGATGCTTGGAGATAAATCTGCTGGAAGACGATGATCTGAAATCCATCGCATTATGTGTGTTCCATCGTCATTGAGAGGATGAGAGAACATAAATTAACTATCAGTTTTGCGTCGGATTTGAAAACTAGATGACAGAAAGCGACCATCCGGTGACCGAGGCACCAATAGACCCTTGTAGATAGTTACGCTGGACATCGATCTATTGAATCGCGACGATATTTGTGTATTCCATCGTCAATACCAGGATCTGACGGTAAGAATTAACTGTGAGTTATGAGAGGGAGAAAACAAACTTGACTGCCAAAGAGTACGTCCATCTGGTATGAGTCAGCGATAGACCCTCGGAGATAAGTCGGCTAGTGACCAATGTATTGAATCGCGACGCAATTTCTGTGTTGCATCGTTTTTAGGGTGGTGTGAATGTCGCAATTAACTGTCAAATTTGCGTCGGATTTGAAAACTAGACTGACAAAGCGCGAACATTCAGTGACCGTGGCACAAATAGACCCTTGTAGATAGTTACGCTAGACATCGATGTATTGATCGCGACGCTATTTGTGTGTTCCATGGTCGAAAACAGGAGCTGACGGTAAGAATTAACTGTGAGTTTTGAGTCGGAGACAAGAAACTTGACAGCCAAATTGTACATACATCTGGTATGCGGCAGCGTTAGACCCACGGAGATAAGTCGGCTAATGACCAATGTATTGAATCGCGACGCAATTTCTGTGTTGCATCGTCATTAGGGTGGTGGGAATGTCGCAGTTAACTGTCAACTTTGCGTCGGATTCACGATACTTTACCCGCAGGAGAACGATCATGTGGTGACCCAGGTATGCTTGGAGATAAATCTGCTGGAAGACGACGTTCTGAAAACCATCGCAGTATGTGTGTTCCATCGTAATTGAGAGTAGGGGAAGAATAATATTAACTGCCAGTTTTGCGTCTGATTTGTAAACTAGACTGACAAAACGCCACCATCCGGTGACCGAGGCACCAATAGAGCCTTGTAGATAATTACGCTGGACATCGATGTATAGAATCGCGACGGTATTTGTGTGTTCAATCGTCAATACCAGGATCTGACGGTAAGACGTAACTGTGAGTTATGAGAGGGAGGAAAAAACTTGACTGCCAAAGAGTACGTCCATCTGGTATGAGGCTGCGATAGACCCTCGGAGATAAGTCGGCTAGTGACCAATGTATTGAATCGCGACGCAATTTCTGTGTTGCATCGTCATTGAGATGGTGGGAATGTCGCAATTAACTGTCAAATTTGCGACGGATTTGAAAACTAGACTGACAAAGACCGAACATCCGGTGACCGAGGCACCATAAGACCCTTGTTGATAGTTACGCTAGACATCGATGTATTGAATCGCGACGCTATTTGTGTGTTCCATGGTCGATAGCTGGATTTGACGGTAAGGATTAACTGTGAGTTTTGTGTCGGAGACAAGAAACTTGACAGCCAAAATGTACATACATCTGGTATGAGGCAGCGTTAGACCCTCGGAGATAAGTCGGCTAATGACCAATGTATTGAATCGCGATGCAATTTCTGTGTTGCATCGTCATTAGGATGGTGGGAATGTCGCAAATAACTGTCTAATTTGCGTCGGATTCCCGAAATTTTACTCGTAGGACAACGATCATGTGGTGACCCAGGCATGCTTGAAGATAAATCTGCTGGAAGACGATGTTCTGAAAACCATCGCAGTATGTGTGTTCCATCGTAATTGAGAGTATGGGAGGAACGAAATTAACTGCCAGTTTTGCGTCGGATTTGCAAACTAGACTGACAAATCGCGACCATCCGGTGACCGAGGCTCCAATAGACCCTTGTAGATAGTTACGCTAGACATCGATGTATAGAATCGCGACGGTATTTGTGTGTTCCATCGTCAATACCAAGATCTGACTGTAAGAATTAACTGTGAGTTACGAGAGGGAGAAAACTAACTTGACTGCCAAAGAGTACGTCCATCTGGTATGAGGCAGCGATAGACCCTCGGAGATGTCGGCTAGTGACCAATGTATTGAATCGAGACGCAATTTCTATGTTGCATCGTCATTAGGATGGTGGGAATGTCTCAATTAACTGTCAAATTTGCGTCGGATTCCCGAAACTTTACTCGTAGGACAACGGTCATGTGGTGACCCAGGCAGTAATAGATACTTGGAGATAAATCTGATGGAAGACGATGTTCTGAAAACCATCGCAGAATGTGTGTTCCATCGTAATTGAGAGTATGGGAGGAATAAAATTAACTGTCAGTTTTGCGTCGGATTTGAAAACTAGATGACAAAACGCGACTATCGGGTGACGGAAGCACCAATAGACACTTGTAGATAGTTACGCTGGATATCGATCTATTGAATCGCGACGCTATTTGTGTATTCCATCGTCAATAACAGGATCTGACGGTAAGAATTAACTGTGAGTTATGAGAGGGAGAAAACAAACTTGACTGCCAAAGAGTACGTCCATCTGGTATGAGTCAGCGATAGACCCTCGAAGATAAGTCGGCTAGTGACCAATGTATTGAATCGCGACGCAATTTCCATGTTGCATCGTCTTTACGGTGGTGGGAATGTCGCAATTAACTGTCAGTTTTGCGTCGGATTTGAAAACTAGATGACAAAACACGACTATCCGGTGACCGAGGCACCAATAGACCCTTGTAGATAGTTACGCTGGACATCGATCTATTGAATCGCGACGCTATTTGTGTGTTCCATCGTCAATACCAGGATCTGACGGTAAGAATTAACTGTGAGTTATGAGAAAGAGAATACAAACTTGACTGCCAAAGAGTACGTCCATCTGGTATGAGTCAGCGATAGACCCTCGGAGATAAGTCGGCTAGTGACCAATGTATTGAATCACGACGCAATTTCTGTGTTGCATCGTCATTGCGGTGGTGGGATTGTCGCAATTAACTGTCAAATTTGCGTCGGATTCCCGAAACTTTACTCGTAGGACAACGATCATGTGGTGACCCAGGCAGTAATAGATGCTTGGAGATAAATCTGCTGGAAGACGATGATCTGAAATCCATCGCATTATGTGTGTTCCATCGTCATTGAGAGGATGAGAGAACATAAATTAACTGTCAGTTTTGCGTCGGATTTGAAAACTAGATGACAAAAAGCGACCATCCGGTGACCGAGGCACCAATAGACCCTTGTAGATAGTTACGCTGGACATCGATCTATTGAATCGCGACGCTATTTGTGTGTTCCATCGTCAATACCAGGATCTGACGGTAAGAATTAACTGTGAGTTATGAGAAAGAGAAAACAAACTTGACTGCCAAAGAGTACGTCCATCTGGTATGAGTCAGCGATAGACCCTCGGAGATAAGTCGGCTAGTGACCAATGTATTGAATCACGACGCAATTTCTGTGTTGCATCGTCATTGCGGTGGTGGGACTGTCGCAATTAACTGTCAAATTTGCGTCGGATTCCCGAAACTTTACTCGTAGGACAACGATCATGTGGTGACCCAGGCAGTAATAGATGCTTGGAGATAAATCTGCTGGAAGACGATGATCTGAAATCCATCGCATTATGTGTGTTCCATCGTCATTGAGAGGATGAGAGAACATAAATTAACTATCAGTTTTGCGTCGGATTTGAAAACTAGATGACAGAAAGCGACCATCCGGTGACCGAGGCACCAATAGACCCTTGTAGATAGTTACGCTGGACATCGATCTATTGAATCGCGACGATATTTGTGTATTCCATCGTCAATACCAGGATCTGACGGTAAGAATTAACTGTGAGTTATGAGAGGGAGAAAACAAACTTGACTGCCAAAGAGTACGTCCATCTGGTATGAGTCAGCGATAGACCCTCGGAGATAAGTCGGCTAGTGACCAATGTATTGAATCGCGACGCAATTTCTGTGTTGCATCGTTTTTAGGGTGGTGTGAATGTCGCAATTAACTGTCAAATTTGCGTCGGAT
Organism: Schistocerca gregaria; assembly: GCF_023897955.1. Classification (NCBI taxonomy): domain Eukaryota; kingdom Metazoa; phylum Arthropoda; class Insecta; order Orthoptera; family Acrididae; genus Schistocerca; species Schistocerca gregaria. The sequence continues at coordinate 1,331,598 of NW_026061713.1, read as the reverse complement.
TTGAAAACTAGACTGACAAAGCGCGAACATTCAGTGACCGTGGCACAAATAGACCCTTGTAGATAGTTACGCTAGACATCGATGTATTGATCGCGACGCTATTTGTGTGTTCCATGGTCGAAAACAGGAGCTGACGGTAAGAATTAACTGTGAGTTTTGAGTCGGAGACAAGAAACTTGACAGCCAAATTGTACATACATCTGGTATGCGGCAGCGTTAGACCCACGGAGATAAGTCGGCTAATGACCAATGTATTGAATCGCGACGCAATTTCTGTGTTGCATCGTCATTAGGGTGGTGGGAATGTCGCAGTTAACTGTCAACTTTGCGTCGGATTCACGATACTTTACCCGCAGGAGAACGATCATGTGGTGACCCAGGTATGCTTGGAGATAAATCTGCTGGAAGACGACGTTCTGAAAACCATCGCAGTATGTGTGTTCCATCGTAATTGAGAGTAGGGGAAGAATAATATTAACTGCCAGTTTTGCGTCTGATTTGTAAACTAGACTGACAAAACGCCACCATCCGGTGACCGAAGCACCAATAGAGCCTTGTAGATAATTACGCTGGACATCGATGTATAGAATCGCGACGGTATTTGTGTGTTCAATCGTCAATACCAGGATCTGACGGTAAGACGTAACTGTGAGTTATGAGAGGGAGGAAAAAACTTGACTGCCAAAGAGTACGTCCATCTGGTATGAGGCTGCGATAGACCCTCGGAGATAAGTCGGCTAGTGACCAATGTATTGAATCGCGACGCAATTTCTGTGTTGCATCGTCATTGAGATGGTGGGAATGTCGCAATTAACTGTCAAATTTGCGACGGATTTGAAAACTAGACTGACAAAGACCGAACATCCGGTGACCGAGGCACCATAAGACCCTTGTTGATAGTTACGCTAGACATCGATGTATTGAATCGCGACGCTATTTGTGTGTTCCATGGTCGATAGCTGGATTTGACGGTAAGGATTAACTGTGAGTTTTGTGTCGGAGACAAGAAACTTGACAGCCAAAATGTACATACATCTGGTATGAGGCAGCGTTAGACCCTCGGAGATAAGTCGGCTAATGACCAATGTATTGAATCGCGATGCAATTTCTGTGTTGCATCGTCATTAGGATGGTGGGAATGTCGCAAATAACTGTCTAATTTGCGTCGGATTCCCGAAATTTTACTCGTAGGACAACGATCATGTGGTGACCCAGGCATGCTTGAAGATAAATCTGCTGGAAGACGATGTTCTGAAAACCATCGCAGTATGTGTGTTCCATCGTAATTGAGAGTATGGGAGGAACGAAATTAACTGCCAGTTTTGCGTCGGATTTGCAAACTAGACTGACAAATCGCGACCATCCGGTGACCGAGGCTCCAATAGACCCTTGTAGATAGTTACGCTAGACATCGATGTATAGAATCGCGACGGTATTTGTGTGTTCCATCGTCAATACCAAGATCTGACTGTAAGAATTAACTGTGAGTTACGAGAGGGAGAAAACTAACTTGACTGCCAAAGAGTACGTCCATCTGGTATGAGGCAGCGATAGACCCTCGGAGATGTCGGCTAGTGACCAATGTATTGAATCGAGACGCAATTTCTATGTTGCATCGTCATTAGGATGGTGGGAATGTCTCAATTAACTGTCAAATTTGCGTCGGATTCCCGAAACTTTACTCGTAGGACAACGGTCATGTGGTGACCCAGGCAGTAATAGATACTTGGAGATAAATCTGATGGAAGACGATGTTCTGAAAACCATCGCAGAATGTGTGTTCCATCGTAATTGAGAGTATGGGAGGAATAAAATTAACTGTCAGTTTTGCGTCGGATTTGAAAACTAGATGACAAAACGCGACTATCGGGTGACGGAAGCACCAATAGACACTTGTAGATAGTTACGCTGGATATCGATCTATTGAATCGCGACGCTATTTGTGTATTCCATCGTCAATAACAGGATCTGACGGTAAGAATTAACTGTGAGTTATGAGAGGGAGAAAACAAACTTGACTGCCAAAGAGTACGTCCATCTGGTATGAGTCAGCGATAGACCCTCGAAGATAAGTCGGCTAGTGACCAATGTATTGAATCGCGACGCAATTTCCATGTTGCATCGTCTTTACGGTGGTGGGAATGTCGCAATTAACTGTCAGTTTTGCGTCGGATTTGAAAACTAGATGACAAAACACGACTATCCGGTGACCGAGGCACCAATAGACCCTTGTAGATAGTTACGCTGGACATCGATCTATTGAATCGCGACGCTATTTGTGTGTTCCATCGTCAATACCAGGATCTGACGGTAAGAATTAACTGTGAGTTATGAGAAAGAGAAAACAAACTTGACTGCCAAAGAGTACGTCCATCTGGTATGAGTCAGCGATAGACCCTCGGAGATAAGTCGGCTAGTGACCAATGTATTGAATCACGACGCAATTTCTGTGTTGCATCGTCATTGCGGTGGTGGGATTGTCGCAATTAACTGTCAAATTTGCGTCGGATTCCCGAAACTTTACTCGTAGGACAACGATCATGTGGTGACCCAGGCAGTAATAGATGCTTGGAGATAAATCTGCTGGAAGACGATGATCTGAAATCCATCGCATTATGTGTGTTCCATCGTCATTGAGAGGATGAGAGAACATAAATTAACTGTCAGTTTTGCGTCGGATTTGAAAACTAGATGACAAAAAGCGACCATCCGGTGACCGAGGCACCAATAGACCCTTGTAGATAGTTACGCTGGACATCGATCTATTGAATCGCGACGATATTTGTGTATTCCATCGTCAATACCAGGATCTGACGGTAAGAATTAACTGTGAGTTATGAGAGGGAGAAAACAAACTTGACTGCCAAAGAGTACGTCCATCTGGTATGAGTCAGCGATAGACCCTCGGAGATAAGTCGGCTAGTGACCAATGTATTGAATCGCGACGCAATTTCTGTGTTGCATCGTTTTTAGGGTGGTGTGAATGTCGCAATTAACTGTCAAATTTGCGTCGGATTTGAAAACTAGACTGACAAAGCGCGAACATTCAGTGACCGTGGCACAAATAGACCCTTGTAGATAGTTACGCTAGACATCGATGTATTGATCACGACGCTATTTGTGTGTTCCATGGTCGAAAACAGGAGCTGACGGTAAGAATTAACTGTGAGTTTTGAGTCGGAGACAAGAAACTTGACAGCCAAATTGTACATACATCTGGTATGCGGCAGCGTTAGACCCACGGAGATAAGTCGGCTAATGACCAATGTATTGAATCGCGACGCAATTTCCATGTTGCATCGTCTTTACGGTGGTGGGAATGTCGCAATTAACTGTCAGTTTTTGCGTCGGATTTGAAAACTAGATGACAAAACACGACTATCCGGTGACCGAGGCACCAATAGACCCTTGTAGATAGTTACGCTGGACATCGATCTATTGAATCGCGACGCTATTTTTGTATTCCATCGTCAATACCAGGCTCTGACGGTAAGACGTAACTGTGAGTTATGAGAGGGAGGAAAAAACTTGACTGCCAAAGAGTACGTCCATCTGGTATGAGGCTGCGATAGACCCTCGGAGATAAGTCGGCTAGTGACCAATGTATTGAATCGCGACGCAATTTCTGTGTTGCATCGTCATTGAGATGGTGGGAATGTCGCAATTAACTGTCAAATTTGCGACGGATTTGAAAACTAGACTGACAAAGACCGAACATCCGGTGACCGAGGCACCATAAGACCCTTGTAGATAGTTACGCTAGACATCGATGTATTGAATCGCGACGCTATTTGTGTGTTCCATGGTCGATACCTGGATTTGACGGTAAGGATTAACTGTGAGTTTTGTGTCGGAGACAAGAAACTTGACAGCCAAAATGTACATCCATCTGGTATGAGGCAGCGTTAGACCCTAGGAGATAAGTCGGCTAGTGACCAATGTATTGAATCGCGACGCAATTTCTGTGTTGCATCGTCATTAGGATGGTGGGAATGTCACAATTAACTGTCAAATTTGCGTCGGATTCCCGAAACATTACTCTTAGGACATCGATCATGTGGTGACCCAGGCAGTAATAGATGCTTGGAGATAAATCTGCTGGAAGACGATGTTCTGAAAACCATCGCAGTATGTGTGCGCCATCGTAATTGAGAGTATGGGAGGAATAAAATTAACTGCAGGTTTTGCGTCGGATTTGCAAACTAGACTGACAAAACGCGACCATCCGGTGACCCAGGAACCAATAGACCCTTGTAGATAGTTACGCTAGACATCGATGTATAGAATCGCGACGGTATTTGTGTGTTCCATCGTCAATACCAAGATCTGACGGTAAGAATTAACTGTGAGTTATGAGAGGGAGAAAACTAACTTTACTGCCAAAGAGTACGTCCATCTGGTATGAGGCAGCGATAGACCCTCGGAGATAGGTCGGCTAGTGACCAATGTATTGAATCGCGACGCAATTTCTATGTTGCATCGTCATTAGCATGGTGGGAATTTCGCAATTAACTGTCAAATTTGCGTCGGATTCCCGAAACTTTACTCGCAGGAGAACGTTCATGTGGTGACCCAGGCAGTAATAGATACTTGGAGATAAATCTGATGGAAAACGATGTTCTGAAAACCATCGCAGAATTTGTGTTGCATCGTAATTGAGAGTACGGGAGGAATAAAATTAACTGTCAGTTTTGCGTCGGATTTGAAAACTAGATGACAAAGCGCGAACATCCGGTGACCGAGGCACCAATAGACCCCTGTAGATAGTTACGCTAGACATCGATCTATTGAATCGCGACGCTATTTGTGTGTTCCATCGTCGATACCAGAAACTGACGGTAAGAAGTAACTGTGAGTTTTGAAACGGAGACGAGAAACTTGACTGCCAAAGAGTACGTCCATCTGGTATGAGGCTGCGATAGCCCCTCGGAGGTAAGTCGGCTAGTGACCAATGTATTGTATAGCGACGCAATTTCTGTGTTGCATCGTCATTAGGGTGGTGGGAATGTCGCAATTAACTGTCAAATTTGCTTTTGATTTGATAACTAGACTTACAAAGCGCGAACATCCAGTGACCGTGGCACCAATAGACCCTTGTAGATAGTTACGCTGGACTTCGATTTATAGAATCGCGACGGTATTTGTGTGTTCCATCGTCAATACCAAGATCTGACGGTAAGAAGTAACTGTGAGTTATGAGAGGGAGAAAAAAACTTGACTGCCAAAGAGTACGTCCATCTGGTATGAGGCTGCGATAGACCCTCTGAGGTAAGTCGGCTAATGACCAATGTATTGAATCGCGACGCAATTTCTGTGTGCATCGTCACTGAGGTTGTGGGAATGTCGCAATTAACTGTCAAATTTGCGTCGGATTTGAAAACTAGACTGACAAAGCGCGAACATCCAGTGACCGTGGCACCAATAGACGATTCTAGATAGTTACGCAGGACAACGATGTATAGAATCGCGAAGCTATTTGTATGTTCCAGCGTCAATACGAGGATCTGACGGTAAGTATTAACTGTGACTTATAAGAGGGAGTAAAGAAACTTGACTGACAAATTGTACATGCATCTGGTACGAGGCAGCGTTAGACCCTCGGAGATAAGTCGACTAGTGACCAATGTATTGAATCGCGTCGCAATTTCTGTGTTGCATCGTCATTAGTATGGGGGGAATGTCGCAATAAACCGCCAAATTTGCGTCGGATTCCCGAAACTTTACTCGCAGGAGAACGATCATGTGGTGACCCAGTCAGTAATAGATACTTGGAGATAATTCTGCTGGAAGACGATGTTCTGAAAACCATCGCAGTATGTGTGTTCCATCGTAATTGACAGTATGGGAGGAATAAAATTAACTGTCAGTTTTGCGTCGGATTTGAAAACTAGACTGACAGAGCTCGAACATCCGGTGACTGAGGCACCAGTTGACCTTTGTAGATAATTACGCTAGACATTGATGTATTGAATCGCGACGCTATTTGTGTGTCCATCGTCGATATCAGGATCTGACGGTAAGAATTAACTGTGAGTTTTGAGACGGAGACAAGAAACTTGACAACCAAATTGTACATCCATCTGGTATGAGGCAGCGTTAGACCCTCGGAGATAAGTCGGCTAGTGACCAATGTATTGAATCGCGACGCGATTTCTGTGTTGCATCGACATTAGGATGGTGGGAATGTCGCAATTAACTGTCAAATTTGCTTCGGATTTGAAAACTAGACTGACAAAGCGCGAACATCCGGTGACCGAGGCACCAATAAACCCTTGTAGATAGTTACGCTAGACATCGATGTATTGAATCGAGACGCTATTTGTGTGTTCCATGGTCGATACTAGGATTTGACGGTAAGGATTAACTGTGAGTTTTGTGTCGGAGACAAGAAACTTGACAACCAAATTGTACATCCATCTGGTATGAGGCAGCGTTAGACACTGGGAGATAAGTCGGCTAGTGACCAATGTATTGAATCGCGACACGATTTCTGTGTTGCATCGGCATTAGGATGGTGGGAATGTCGCAATTAACTGTCAAATTTGCGTCGGATTAACGAAACATTACTCGTAGGACAACGATCATGTGGTGACCCAGGCAGTAATAGATGCTTGGAGATAAATCTGCTGGAAGACGCTGTTCTGAAAACCATCGCAGAATGTGTGTTCCATCGTAATTGACAGTATGGAAGGAAGAAAATTAACTGTCAGTTTTGCGTCGGATTTGAAAACTAGATGACAAAACACGACCATCCGGTGACCGAGGCACCAATAGACCCTTGTAGATAGTTACGCTGGACATCGATCTATTGAATCGCGACGCTATTTTTGTGTTCCATCGTCAATACAAGGATCTGACGGTAAGAAGTAACTGTGAGTTATGAGAGGGAGAAAAAAACTTGAAAGCCAAAGAATACGTCCATCTGGTATGAGGCTGCGATAGACCGTCGGAGATAAGTCGGCTAGTGACCAATGTATTGAATAGCGACGCAATTTCTGTGTTGCATCGTCATTGAGGTGGTGGGAATGTCGCAATTAACTGTCAAATTTGCGACGGATTTGAAAACTAGACTGACAAAGAGCGAACATCCGGTGACCGAGGCACCATAAGACCCTTGTAGATAGTTACGCTAGATACCGATGTATTGAATCGCGACGCTATTAGTGTGTTCCATCTGCTGGAAGACGATGTTCTTAAAACCATCGCAGTATGTGTGTTCCATGGTAATTGAGAGTATGGGAGGAATAAGATTAACTGTCAGTCTTGCGTCGGACTTGAAAACTAGACTGACAAAGCGCGAACATCCGGTGACCTAGGCACCAATAAACCCTTGTAGATAGTTACGCTAGACATCATTGTATTGAATCGCGACGCTATTTGTGTGTTCCATCGTCGATATTAGGATCTGACGGTAAGAATTAACTGTGAGTTTTGAAACGGAGACAAGAAACCTGACTGCCAAATAGTACATCCATCTGGTATGAGGCAGCGTTAGACCCTCGGAGATAAGTCGGCTAGTGACCAATGTATTGAATCGCGACGCAATTTCTGTATTGCATTGTCATTAGGGTGGTGAGAATGGAAGACGATGTTCTGAAAACCATCGCAGTATGTGTGTTCCGTCGTAATTGAGAGTATGGGAGGAATAAAATTAACTGTCAGTTTTGCGTCGGGTTTGAAAACTAGACTGACAAAGCGCGAACATTCGGTGACCGAGGCACTAATAGACCCCTGTAGATAGCTACGCTAGACATCGATCTATTGAATCGCGACGCTATTTGTGTGTTCCATCGTCGATACCAGAAACTGACGGTAAGAATTAACTGTGAGTTTTGAACCGGAGACAAGAAACTTGACTGCCAAACAGTACGTCCATCTGGTATGAGGCAGCGATAGACCCTCGGAGATAAGTCGGCTAATGACCAATGTATTGAATCGCGACGCAATTTCTGTGTTGCATCGCCAATAGGGTGGTGGGAATGTCAGAATTAAATGTCAAATTTGCGTCGGATTTGAAAACTATACTCGCAGGAGAAAGTTCATGTGGTGACCCACGCAGTAATAGATACTCGGAGATAAATCTGCTGGAAGACGATGATCTGAAAACCATCGCAGTATGTGTGTGCCATCGTAATTGAGAGGATGGGAGTAATAAAAGTAACTGTCACTTTGTAGTCGGATTTGAAAACTAGACTGACAAAGCGCGAATATCCGGTGACCGAGGCAACAATAGACCCTTGTAGATAGTTACGCTAGACATCGATGTATTGAATCGCCACGCTATTTGTGTTTCCATCGTCGTTACCAGGATCTGACGGTAAGAATTAACTGTGAGTTATGAGAGGGAGAAAACAAACTTGACTCCCTAACAGTACGTCCATCTGGTATGAGGCAGCGATAGACCCTCGGAGATATGTCGGCTAGTAACCAATGTATTGAATCGAGACGCAATTTCTGTGTTGCATCGTCATTAGGGTGGTGAGAATGTCGCAATTAACTGTCAAATTTGCGTCGAATATGAAAACTAGACCGACAAAGCGCGAACATCCGGTGACCTAGGCACCAATAAACCCTTGTAGATAGTTACGCTAGACATCATTGTATTGAATCGCGACGCTATTTGTGTGTTCCATCGTCGATACCAGGATCTAACGGTAACAATTAACTGTGAGTTTTGAGTCGGAGACAAGAAACTTGACAGCCAAATTGTACATCAATCTGGTATGAGGCAGCGTTAGACCCTCGGAGATAAGTCGGCTATTGACCAATGTATTGAATCGCGACGCAATTTCTGTGTTGCACCGTCATTAGGATGGTGGGAATGTCGCAATTAACTGTCAAATTTGCTTCGGATTCCCGAAACGTTACTCGCAGGACAACGATCATGTGATGACCCATTCAGTAATAGATGCTTTTAGATAAATCTGCTGGAAGACCATGTTCTGAAAACCATCGCAGTATGTGTGTTCCATCGTAATTGAGTGTATGGGAGGAATAAAACTAACTGCCAGTTTTGCGTCGGATTTGTAAACTAGACTGACAAAACGAGAATAACCGGTGACCGAAGCACAAATAGACCCTTGTAGATAGTTACACTTGACATCGATGTATTGAATCGCGACGCTATTTGTGTGTTCCATCGTCGATACCAGGATCAGACGGTAAGAATTAACTGTGAGTTATGAGAGGGAGAAAACAAACTTGACTGCCTAACAGTACGTCCATCTGGTATGAGGCAGCGATAGACCCTCGGAGATATGTCGGCTAGTGACCAATGTATTGAATCGCGACGCAATTTCTGTGTTGCATCGTCATTAGGGTGGTGGGAATGTCGCAATTAACTGTCAAATTTGCGTCGAATATGAAAACTAGACTGACAAAGCGCGGACATCCGGTGACCTAGGCACCAATAAACCCTTGTAGATAGTTACGCTAGACATCATTGTATTGAATCGCGACGCTATTTGTGTGTTCCATCGTCGATACAGGATCTGACGGTAACAATTAACTGTGAGTATTGAGTCGGAGACAAGAAACTTGACAGCCAAATTGTACATAGATCTGGTATGCGGCAGCGTTAGACCATCGGAGATAAGTCGGCTAGTGACCAATGTATTGAATCGCGACGCAATTTCTGTGTCGCATCGTCATTAGGATGGTGGGAATGTCGCAATTAACTGTCAAATTTGCGTCGGATTCCCGAAACTTTACTCGCATTAGAACAATCATGTGGTGACACGGGCAGTAATAGATGCTTGGAGATAAATCTGCTGGTAGACGATGTTCTGAAAACCATCGCAGTATGTGTGTTCTATCGTCATTGAGAGGATGAGAGAAAATAAAATTGTCAGTTTTGCGTCGGATTTGAAAACTAGATGACAAAACGCGACCATCCGGTGACCGAGGCACCAATAGACCCTTGTAGATAGTTACGCTGGACATCGATGTATAGAATCGCGACGGTATTTGTGTGTTCCATCGTCAATACCAGGATCTGACGGTAAGAATTAACTGTGAGTTATGAGAGGGAGAAAACAAACTTGCCTGCCAAACATTACGTCGATCTGGTATGAGGCAGCGATAGACCCTCGGAGATAAGTGGGCTAGTGACCAATGTATTGAATAGCGACGCAATTTCTGTGTTGCAACGTCGATAGGATGGTGGGAATGTCGCAATTAACTGTCAAATTTGCGTCGGATTTGAAAACTAGACTGACAAAGAGCGAACATCCGGTGACCTAGACACCATTAGACATTTGTACATGGTTACGCTGGACATCGATGCATTGAATCGCGACGCTATTTGTGTGTTCCATCGTCGATACCAGGATCTGACGGTAAGAATTAGCTGGGAGTTTTGAGTCGGAGACAAAAAACTTGACAGCCAAATTGTACATCCATCTGGTATGAGGCAGCGTTAGACCCTCGAAGATAAGTAGGCTAGTGACCAATGTATTGAATCGCGACGCAATTTCTGTGTTGCATCGTCATTAGGTTGGTGGGAATGTCGCAATTAAATGTCAAATATGCGTCGGATTCCCGAAACTTTACTCGCAGAACGATCATATGGTGACCCAGGCATGCTTGGAGATAAATCTGCTGGAAGACGATGTTCTGAAAACCATCGCAGTATGTGTGTTTCATCGTAATTTAGAGTATGGGAGGAATAAAATTAACTGTCAGTTTTACTTTGGATTTGAAAACTAGACTGACAAAACGCGACCATCCGGTGACCGAAGCACAAATAGACATCGATGTATTGAATCGCGACGGTATTTGTGTGTTTCATCGTCGATACCAGGATCTGACGGCAAGAATTAACTGTGAGTATTGAGTCGGAGACAAGAAACTTGACAGCCAAATTGTACATAGATCTGGTATGCGGCAGCGTTAGACCATCGGAGATAAGTCGGCTAGTGACCAATGTATTGAATGAAACGGGACTCAATTTCTATGTTGCAACGTCGTTAGGATGGTGGGGATGTCGCACTTAACTGTCAAATTTGCGTCGGATTTGAAAACTAGACTGACAAAGCGCGAACATCCGGTGACGGAAGCACCAATAAACCCTTGTAGATAGTTACGCTAGACATCGATCAATTGAATCGCGACGCTATTTGTGTGTTCCATGGTCGATAGCAAGATCTGACGGTAAGAATTAACTCTGAGTTTTGAGTCGGAGACAAGAAACTTGACAACCAAATTGTACATCCTTCTGGTATGAGGCAGCGTTAGACCCTCTGAGATAAGTTGGCTAGTGACCAATGTATTGAATCGTTACGCAATTTTTGTGTTGCATCGCCATTAGGATTGTGGGACTGTCGCAATTAACTGTCAATTTGCTTCGGATTCCCGAAACTTTACTCGTAGGACAACGATCATGTGGAGACCTAGGCAGTATTAGATGCTTGGAGATAAATCTGGTGGTAGGCGATGTTCTGAAAACCATCGCAGTATGTGTGTTCTATCGTCATTGAGATGATGAGAGAAAATAAAATTAACTGTCAGTTTCGCGTCGGATTTGAAAACTAGATGACAAAACGCGACCATCCGGTGACCGAAGCACAAATAGACCCTTGTAGATAGTTACACTTGACATCGATGTATTGAATCGCGACGCTATTTGTGTGTTCCATCGTCGATACCAGGATCAGACGGTAAGAATTAACTGTGAGTTATGAGAGGGAGAAAACAAACTTGACTGCCTAACAGTACGTCCATCTGGTATGAGGCAGCGATAGACCCTCGGAGATATGTCGGCTAGTGACCAATGTATTGAATCGCGACGCAATTTCTGTGTTGCATCGTCATTAGGGTGGTGGGAATGTCGCAATTAACTGTCAAATTTGCGTCGAATATGAAAACTAGACTGACAAAGCGCGGACATCCGGTGACCTAGGCACCAATAAACCCTTGTAGATAGTTACGCTAGACATCATTGTATTGAATCGCGACGCTATTTGTGTGTTCCATCGTCGATACAGGATCTGACGGTAACAATTAACTGTGAGTATTGAGTCGGAGACAAGAAACTTGACAGCCAAATTGTACATAGATCTGGTATGCGGCAGCGTTAGACCATCGGAGATAAGTCGGCTAGTGACCAATGTATTGAATCGCGACGCAATTTCTGTGTCGCATCGTCATTAGGATGGTGGGAATGTCGCAATTAACTGTCAAATTTGCGTCGGATTCCCGAAACTTTACTCGCATTAGAACAATCATGTGGTGACACGGGCAGTAATAGATGCTTGGAGATAAATCTGCTGGTAGACGATGTTCTGAAAACCATCGCAGTATGTGTGTTCTATCGTCATTGAGAGGATGAGAGAAAATAAAATTGTCAGTTTTGCGTCGGATTTGAAAACTAGATGACAAAACGCGACCATCCGGTGACCGAGGCACCAATAGACCCTTGTAGATAGTTACGCTGGACATCGATGTATAGAATCGCGACGGTATTTGTGTGTTCCATCGTCAATACCAGGATCTGACGGTAAGAATTAACTGTGAGTTATGAGAGGGAGAAAACAAACTTGCCTGCCAAACATTACGTCGATCTGGTATGAGGCAGCGATAGACCCTCGGAGATAAGTGGGCTAGTGACCAATGTATTGAATAGCGACGCAATTTCTGTGTTGCAACGTCGATAGGATGGTGGGAATGTCGCAATTAACTGTCAAATTTGCGTCGGATTTGAAAACTAGACTGACAAAGAGCGAACATCCGGTGACCTAGACACCATTAGACATTTGTACATGGTTACGCTGGACATCGATGCATTGAATCGCGACGCTATTTGTGTGTTCCATCGTCGATACCAGGATCTGACGGTAAGAATTAGCTGGGAGTTTTGAGTCGGAGACAAAAAACTTGACAGCCAAATTGTACATCCATCTGGTATGAGGCAGCGTTAGACCCTCGAAGATAAGTAGGCTAGTGACCAATGTATTGAATCGCGACGCAATTTCTGTGTTGCATCGTCATTAGGTTGGTGGGAATGTCGCAATTAAATGTCAAATATGCGTCGGATTCCCGAAACTTTACTCGCAGAACGATCATATGGTGACCCAGGCATGCTTGGAGATAAATCTGCTGGAAGACGATGTTCTGAAAACCATCGCAGTATGTGTGTTTCATCGTAATTTAGAGTATGGGAGGAATAAAATTAACTGTCAGTTTTACTTTGGATTTGAAAACTAGACTGACAAAACGCGACCATCCGGTGACCGAAGCACAAATAGACATCGATGTATTGAATCGCGACGGTATTTGTGTGTTTCATCGTCGATACCAGGATCTGACGGCAAGAATTAACTGTGAAACTTGACAGCCAAATTGTACATAGATCTGGTATGCGGCAGCGTTAGACCATCGGAGATAAGTCGGCTAGTGACCAATGTATTGAATGAAACGGGACTCAATTTCTATGTTGCAACGTCGTTAGGATGGTGGGGATGTCGCACTTAACTGTCAAATTTGCGTCGGATTTGAAAACTAGACTGACAAAGCGCGAACATCCGGTGACGGAAGCACCAATAAACCCTTGTAGATAGTTACGCTAGACATCGATCAATTGAATCGCGACGCTATTTGTGTGTTCCATGGTCGATAGCAAGATCTGACGGTAAGAATTAACTCTGAGTTTTGAGTCGGAGACAAGAAACTTGACAACCAAATTGTACATCCTTCTGGTATGAGGCAGCGTTAGACCCTCTGAGATAAGTTGGCTAGTGACCAATGTATTGAATCGTTACGCAATTTTTGTGTTGCATCGCCATTAGGATTGTGGGACTGTCGCAATTAACTGTCAATTTGCTTCGGATTCCCGAAACTTTACTCGTAGGACAACGATCATGTGGAGACCTAGGCAGTATTAGATGCTTGGAGATAAATCTGGTGGTAGGCGATGTTCTGAAAACCATCGCAGTATGTGTGTTCTATCGTCATTGAGATGATGAGAGAAAATAAAATTAACTGTCAGTTTCGCGTCGGATTTGAAAACTAGATGACAAAACGCGACCATCCGGTGACCGAGGCACCAATAGACCCTTGTAGATAGTTACGCTGGACATCGATATATTGAATCGCAACGGTATTTGTGTGTTCCATCGTCAATACCTGGATCTGATGGTAAGAATTAACTGTGAGTTATGAGAGGGAGAAAACAAACTTGACTGCCATAGAGTACGTCCATCTGGTATGAGGCAGCGATAGACCCTCGGAGATAAGTCGGCTAGTGACCAATGTATTGAATCGCGACGCAATTTCTGTGTTGCATCGTCATTAGGGTGGTGGGGTTGTCGCAATTAACTGTCAAATTTGCGTCGGATTTGAAAACTACACTGACAAAGCGCGAACATCCGGTGACCGAGGCACCAATAGACCCTTGTAAATAGTTACGCTAGTCATCGATGTATTGAATCGCGAAGTTATTTGTGTGTTCCATGGTCGATACCCGTACCTGACGGTAAGAATAAACTGTGAGTTTTGAGTCGGAGACAAGAAACTTGACAGCCAAATTGTACGTCCATCAGGTATGAGGCAGCGAAAGACCCTCGGAGATAAGTCGGCTAGTGACCAATGTATTGAATCGCGACGCAATTTCTGTATTGCATCGTCATTAGGGTGGTGGGAATGTCGCAATTAATTGTCAAATTTGCGTCGGATTTTAAAACTAGACTGACAAAGCGCGAACATCCGGTGACCGAGGCACGAATAGACCCTTGTAGATAGTTACGCTGGGCATCGATTTTTTGAATCGCGACGATATTTGTGTGTTCCATCGTCAATACCAGGATCTGACGGTAAGAATTAACTGTGAGTTATGAGAGGGAGAAAACAAACTTGACTGCCAAAGATTACGGCCATCTGGAAAGAGGCAGCGATAAACCCTCGGAGATATGTCGGCTAGTGACCAATGTATTCAATGAATCGCGACGCAATTTCTATGTTGCAACGTCGTTAGGATGGTGGGAATGTCGCAATTAACTGTCAAATTTGCGTCGGATTTGAAAACTAGACTGACAAAGAGCGAACATCCGGTGACCGAAGCACCAATAGGCCCTTGTAGATAGTTACGCTAGACATCTATGTATTGATCGCGACGCTATTTGTGTGTTCCATCGTCGATACCAGGATCTGACGGTAAGATTTAGCTGTGAGTTTTGAGTCGGAGACAAGAAACTTGACAGCCTAATTGTACATCCATCTGGTATGAGGCAGCGTTAGACCCTCGGAGATAAGTCGGCTACTGACCAATGTATTGAATCGCGACGCAATTTCTGTATCGCATCGTCATTAGGATGGTGGGAATGTCGCAATTAACTGTCAAATTCGCGTCGGATTCCCGAATCTTTACTCGTAGGACAACGATCATGTGGTGACCCAGGCAGTAATAGATGCTTGGAGATAAATCTGCTGGAAGACGATGTTCTTAAAACCATCGCAGTATGTGTCGTCTATCGTTATTGAGAGGATGAGAGAAAATAAAATTAACTGTCAGTTTTTCGTCGGATTTGAAAACTAGATGACAAAACGCAACCATCCGGTGACCGAGGCACCAATAGACCCTTGAAGATAGTTACGCTGGACATCGACGTATAGAATCGCGATGGTATTTGTGTGTTCCATCGTCAATACCAGGATCTGACGGTAAGAATTAACTGTGAGATATGAGAGGGAGAAAACAAACTTGCCTGCCAAACAGTACGTCCATCTGGTATGAGGCAGCGATAGACCCTCGGAGATAAGTGGGCTAGTGACCAATGTATTGAATCGCGACGCAATTTCTGTGCAGCAACGACGTTAGGGTGGTGGGAATGTCGCAATTAAATGTCAAATATGCGTCGGATTCCCGAAACTTTACTCGCAGAACGATCATATGGTGACCCAGGCATGCTTGGAGATAAATCTGCTGGAAGACGATGTTCTGAAAACCATCGCAGTATGTGTGTTTCATCGTAATTTAGAGTATGGGAGGAAT
Organism: Schistocerca gregaria; assembly: GCF_023897955.1. Classification (NCBI taxonomy): domain Eukaryota; kingdom Metazoa; phylum Arthropoda; class Insecta; order Orthoptera; family Acrididae; genus Schistocerca; species Schistocerca gregaria. The sequence continues at coordinate 1,315,613 of NW_026061713.1, read as the reverse complement.
AAAATTAACTGTCAGTTTTACGTTGGATTTGAAAACTAGACTGACAAAACGCGACCATCCGGTGACCGAAGCACAAATAGACCCTTGTAGATAGTTACGCTAGACATCGATGTATTGAATCGCGACGGTATTTGTGTGTTTCATCGTCGATACCAGGATCTGACGGTAAGAATTAACTGTCAGTATTGAGTCGGAGACAAGAAACTTGACAGCCAAATTGTACATAGATCTGGTATGCGGCAGAGTTAGACCATCGGAGATAAGTCGGCTAGTGACCAATGTATTGAATGAATCGCGACTCAATTTCTATGTTGCAACGTCTTTAGGATGGTGGGGATGTCGCAATTAACTGTCAAGTTTGCGTCGGATTTGAAAACTAGACTGACAAAGAGCGAACAGCCGGTGACCGAGGCACCAATAAACCCTTGTAGATAGTTACGCTAGACATCGATCAATTGAATCGAGACGCTATTTGTGTGTTCCATGGTCGATACCAAGATCTGACGGTAAGAATTATCTCTGAGTTTTGAGTCGGAGACAAGAAACTTGACAACCAAATTGTACATCCTTCTGGTATGAGGCAGCGTTAGACCCTCTGAGATAAGTTGGCTAGTGACCAATGTATTGAATCGTTACGCAATTTTTGTGTTGCATCGCCATTAGGATTGTGGGACTGTCGTAATTAACTGTCAAATTTGCTTCGGATTCCCGAAACTTTACTCTTAGGACAACGATCATGTGGTGACCCAGGCAGTAATAGATGCTTGGAGATAAATCTGCTGGAAGACGATGTTCTGAAAACCATCGCAGTATGTGTGTTCTATCGTTATTGAGAGGATTAGAGAAAATAAAATTAACTGTCACTTTTGCGTCGGATTTGAAAACTAGATGACAAAACGCGACCATCCGGTGACCGAGGCACCAATAGACCCTTGTAGATAGTTACGCTAGACATCGGTGTATTGAATCGCGACGCTATTGTGTGTTTCATCGTCGATACCAGGATCTGACTTTAAGAATTAGCTGTGAGTATTGAGTCGGAGACTAGAAACTTGACAGCCTAATTGTACATCCATCTGGTATGAGGCAGCGTTAGACCATCAGAGATAAGTCGGCTAGTGACCAATGTATTGAATTGCGACGCAATTTCTGTGTCGCATCGTCATAGGATGGTGGGAATGTCGCAAATAACTGTCAAATATGCGTCGAATTTGAGAACTAGACTGACAGAGAGCGAACATACGGAGACCGAGGCACCAATAGACCCTTGTAGATAGTTACGCTAGACATCGATGTATTGAATCGCGACGCTATTTGTGTGTTCCATCGTCAATACCAGGATCTGACGGTAAGAATTAGATGTGAGTTCTGAGTAGGAGACAAGAAACTTGACAGCCAAATCGTATATCCATCTGGTATGAGGCAGCGATAGACCCTCGGAGATAAGTCGGCTAGTGACCAATGTATAGAATCGCGACGCAATTTCTGTGTTGCAACGTCCTTAGGATGGTGGGAATGTCTCAATTAAATGTCAAATTTGCGTCGGATTCCCGAAACCTTACTCGCAGGAGAACGATCATGTGGTGACCCAGGCATACTTGGAGATAAATCTGCTGGAAGACGATGTTCTGAAAACCATCGCAGTATGTGTGTTCCATCGTAATTGAGAGTATGGGAGGAATAAAATTAACTGCCAATCTTGCGTCGGATTTGTAAACTAGACTGACAAAACGCGTCCATCCGGTGACAGAGGCACAAATAAGCCCCTCTAGATAGTTACGCTGGACATCGATGTATCGAATCGCGACGGTATTTGTGTGTTCCATCGTCAATACCAGGATCTGACGGTAAGAATTAACTGTGAGTTATGAGAGGGAGAAAACAAACTTGACTGCCAAAGGGTACGTCCATCTGGTATGAGGCAGCGATAGACCCTCGGAGATAATTCGGCTAGTGACCAATGTATTTAATAGCGACGCAATTTCTGTGTTGCATCGTCATTAGAATGGTGGGAATGTCTCAATTATCTGTCAAATTTTATGTCGGATTCCCGAAACTTTACTCGTAGGACAACGATCATGTGGTGACCCAGGCAGTAATAGATGCTTGGAGATAAATCTGCTGGAAGACGATGTTCTGAAAACCATCGGAGTATGTGTGTTCTATCGTCATTGAGAGGATGAGAGAAAATAAAATTGTCAGTTTTGCGTCGGATTTGAAAAGTAGATGACAGAACGCGACCATCTGGTGACCGAGGCACCAATAGACCCTTGTAGATAGTTACGCTGGACATCGATGTATAGAATCGCGACGCTATTTGTGTGTTCCATCGTCAATACCACGATCTGACGGTAGATATTAAGTGTGAGTATTGAGAGGGAGAAAACAAACTTGACTGAAAAACAGTACGTCCATCTGGTATGAGGCAGCGATAGACCCTCGGATATAAGTCGGCTAGTGACCAATGTATTGAATCGCGACGCAATTTCTGTGTTGCAACGTCGTTAGGATGGTGGGAATGTCGCAATTAACTGTCAAATTTGCGTCGGATTTGAAAACTAGACTGACAAAGAGCGAACATCCGGTTACCGAGGCACCAATAGACCCTTGTAGATATTTACGCTAGACATCGATGTATTGAAACGCGACGCTATTTGTGTGTTCCATCGTCGATACCAGGATCTGACGGTAAGAATTAGCTGTGAGTTATGAGAGGGAGAAAACAAACTTGACTGCCAACCAGTACGTCCATCTGGTATGAGGCAGCGATAGACCCTCGGAGATAAGTCGGCTAGTGACTAATGTATTGAATCGCGACGTAATTTCTGTGTTGCATCGTCATTAGGATGATGGGAATGTCGCAATTAACTGTAAATTTGTGTCGGATTCCCAAAAATTTACTCGTAGGACAACGATCATATGGTGACCCAGGCAGTAATAGATGCTTGGAGATAAATCTGGTGGTAGACGATGTTCTGAAAACCATCGCAGTATGTGTGTTCTATCGTCATTGAGAGGATGAGAGAAAATAAAATTAACTGTCAGTTTTGCGTCAGATTTGAAAACTAGATGACAAAATGCGACCTTCCGGTGACCGAGGCACCAATAGACCCTTGTAGATAGTTACGCTGGACATCGATCTATTGAATCGCGAAGCTATTTGTGTGTTCCATCGTCAATACCAGGATCAGACGGTAAGAATTAACAGTGAGTTTTGAGAGGGAGAAAACAAACTTGACTGCCAAAGAGTACGTCCATCTGGTATGTGGCAGCGATAGACCCCCGGAGATAAGTCGGCTAGTGACCTATGTATTGAATCGCGACGCAAATTCTGTGTTGCATCGTCATTAGGATGGTGGGAATGTCGCATTTAACTGTCAAATTTTCGTCGGAATCCCGAAACTTTACTCGCCGGAGAACGATCATGTGGTGACCCAGGCATGCTTGGAGATAAATCTGCTGGAAGACGATGTTCTGAAAACCATCGCAGTATGTGTGTTCCATCGTAATTGAGAGTATGGGAGGATAAAATTAACTGCCAATCTTGCGTCGGATTTGTAAACTAGACTGACAAAACGCGACCATCCGGTGACCAAGGCACCAATAGACCCTTGTAGATAGTTACGCTGGACATCGATTTATAGAATCGCGACGGTATTTGTATGTTCCATCGTTAATACCAGGAACTGACTGTAAGAATTAACTGTGAGTTATGAGAGGGAGAAAACAAACTTGACTGCCAAACAGTACGTCCATCTGGTATGAGGCTGCGATAGACCCTCGGAGATAAGTCGGCTAGTGACCAATGTATTGAATCGCGACGCAATTTCTGTGCTGCAACGTCGTTAGGATGGTGAGAATGTCGCAATTAACTGTTAAATTTGCGTCGGATTTGAAAACTAGACTGACAAAGCGCCAACATCCGGTGACCGAGGCACCAATAGACCCTTGTAGATAGTTATGCTGGACATCGATCTATTGAATGGCGACGGTATTTGTGTGTTCCATCGTCAATACCTGGATCTGACGGTAAGAATTAACTGTGAGATATGAGAGGGAGAAAACAAACTTGACTGCCATAGAGTACGTCCATCTGGTATGAGGCAGCGATAGACCCTCGGAGATAGTCGGCTAGTGACCAATGTTTTGAATCGCGACGCAATTTCTGTGTTGCATCGTCATTAGGGTGGTGGGAATGTCGCAATTAACTGTCAAATTTGCTTCGGATTTGAAAAGTAGACTGACAAAGCGCGAACATCCAGTGACCGTGTCACCAATAGACCCTTGTAGATAGTTACGCTAGACATCGATGTATTGAATCACGACGCTATTTGTGTGTTCCATGGTCGATACAAGTATCTGACGGTAAGGATTAACTGTGAGTTATGTGTCGGAGACAAGAAACTTGACAGCCAAAATGTACATCCATCTGGTATGAGGCAGCGATAGACCCTCGGAGATAAGTCGGCTAGTGAACAATGTATTGAATCGTGACGCAATTTCTGTGTTGCATCGTCATTAGGATGGTGGGAATGTCGCAAATAACTGTCAAATTTGCTTCGGATTCCCAAAAATTTACTCGTAGGACCACGATCATGTGGTGACGTAGGAAGTAATGTATGCTAGGAGATAAATCTGGTGGTAGACGATGTTCTGAAAACCATCGCAGTATGTGTGTTCTATCGTCATTGAGAGGATGAGAGAAAATAAAATTAACTGTCAGTTTTGCGTCGGATTTGTAAACTAGTTGACAAAACGCGACCATCCGGTTACCGAGGCACCAATAGACCCTTGTAGATAGTTACGCTGGACATCGATCTATTGAATCGCGACGGTATTTGTGTGTTCAATCGTCAATACCAGGATCTCACGGTAAGAATTAACTGTGAGTTATGAGAGGGAGAAAACAAACTTGACTGCCAAAGAGTACGTCCATCTGGTATGTAGCAGCGAAAGACCCTCGGATATAAGTCGGCTAGTGACCAATGTATTGAATCGCGACGCAATTTCTGTGTTGCATCGTCATTAGTCTGGTGGGAATGTCGCAATTAACTGACAAATTTGCGTCGGATTTGAAAACTACACTGACAAAGCGCGAACATCCGGTGACCGAGGCACCAATAGACCCTTGTAAATAGTCACGCTAGTCATCGATGTATTGAATCGCGACGTTATTTGTGTGTTCCATGGTCGATACCCGTACCTGACGGTAAGAATTAACTGTGAGTTTTGAGTCGGAGACAAGACACTTGACAGCCAAATTGTACACCCATCTGGTATGAGGCAGCGTTAGACCCTCGGAGGTAAGTCGTCTAGTGACCAATGTATTAAATCGCGACGCAATTTCTGTGTTGCATCGTCATTAGTCTGGTGGGAATGTCGCAATTAACTGTCAAATTTGCGTCGGATTTGAAAACTAGACTGACAAAGAGCGAACATCCGGTGACCGAGGCACCAATAGACCCTTGTAAATAGTTACGCTTGACATCGATGTATTGAATCGCGACGCTATTTGTGTGTTCCATCGTCAATACCAGGATCTGACGGTAAGTATTAACAGTGAGTTATGAGAGGGAGAAGGGAAACTTGACTGCCAAATTGTACATCCATCTGGTATGAGCAGCGTTAGACCTTCGGAGATAAGTCGGCTAGTGACTATTGTATTGGATCGCGACGCAAATTCTGTGTTGCATCGTCATTAGGATGGTGGGAATGTCGCAATTAACTGTCAAATTTGCGTCGGATCCCCGAAACTTTACTCGTAGGACAACGATCATGTGGTGAACAAGGCAGTAATAGTTGCTTGGAGATAAATCTGCTGGAGGACGATGTTCTGAAAACCATCGCAGTATGTGTGCTCCATCGTCATTGAGAGGATGAGAGAAAACAAAATTAACTGTCAGTTTTGCGTCGGATTTGAAAATAAAATGACAAAACGTGACTATCCGGTGACCGAAGCACCAATAGACCCTTGTAGATAGTTACGCTGGACATCGATCTATTGATTCGCGACGCTATTTGTGTCTTCCATCGTCAATACCAGGTTCTGACGGTAAGAATTAACTGTGAGTTATGAGAGGGAGAAAACAAACTTCACTGACAAAAAGTACGTCCATCTGGTATGAGGCAGCGATAGACCCTCGGAGATAAGTCGGCTAGTAACCAATGTATTGAATCGCGACGCAATTTCTGTGTTGCATCGTCATTAGTCTGGTGGGAATGTCGCAATTAACATTCAAATTTGAGTCGGATTTGAAAACTAGACTGACAAAGCGCGAACATCCGGTGACCGAGGCACCAATAGACCCTTGTAGATTCTTACGCTAGACATCGATGTATTGAATCGCGACGCTATTTGTGTGTTCCATGGTCGATACCAGGACCTGACGGTAAGAATTAACTGTGAGTCTTGAGTCGGAGACAAGAAACTTGACAACCAAATTGTACATCCATCTGGTATGAGTAGCGTTAGACCCTCGGAGACAAGTCGGCTGGTGACCAATGTATTGAATCGCGACGCAATTTCTGTGTAGCATCGTCATTAGGATGGTGGGAATGTCGCAATTAACTGTCAAATTTGCGTCGGATTCCCGAAAATTTACTCGTAGGACAACGATCATGTGGTGACCCAGGCAGTAATAGATGCTTGGAGATAAATCTGGTGGTAGACGATGTTCTGAAAACCATCTCAGTATGTGTGTTCTATCGTCATTGAGAGGATGAGAGAAAATAAAATTAACTGTCAGTTTTGCGTCGGATTTGAAAACTAGATGACAAAACGCGACCATCCGGTGACCGAGGCACCAATAGACCCTTGTAGATAGTTACGCTGGACATCGATCTATTGAATCGCGACGCTATTTGTGTGTTCCATCGTCAATACCAGGATCTGACGGTAAGAATTAACTGTGAGTTATGAGATGGAGTAAACAAACTTGACTGCCAAAGAGTACGTCCATCTGGTATGAGGCAGCAATAGACCCTCGGAGATAAGTCGGCTAGTGACCGATGTATTGAATCGCAACGCAATTTCTGTATTGCATCGTCATTAGTCTGGTGGGAATGTCGCAATTAACTGTCAAATTTGCGTCAGATTTGAAAACTAGACTGACAAAGCGCGTTCATCCGGTGACCGAGGCACCAATAGACCCTTGTAAATAGTTACGCTAGACATCGATGTATTGAATCGCGACGCTATTTGTGTGTTCCATGGTCGATACCAGGACCTGACGGTAAGAATTCACTGTGAGTTTTGAGTCGGAGACAAGAAACTTGACAGCCAAATTGTACATCCATCTGGTATGAGGCAGCGTTAGACATCGGAGATAAGTCGGCTACTGACCAATGTATTGAATCGCGACGCAATTTCTGTGTTGCATCGTCATTAGGATGGTGGGAATGTCGCAATTAACTGTCAAATTTGCATCGGATCCCCGAAACTTTACTCGTAGGACAACGATCATGTGGTGAACAAGGCAGTAATAGATGCTATGAGATAAATCTGCTGGAAGACGATGATCTGAAAACCATCGCAGTATGTGTGCTCCATCGTCATTGAGAGGATGAGAGAAAACAAAATTAATTGTCAGTTTTGCGTCGGATTTGAAAATAAGATGACAAAACGTGACCATCCGGTGACCGAGGCACCAATAGACCCTTGTAGATAGTTACGCTGGACATCGATCTATTGAATCGCGACGCTATTTGTGTCTTCCTTCGTCAATACCAGGATCTGACGGTAAGAATTAACTGTGAGTTATGAGAGGGAGAAAAACTTCACTGACAAAGAGTACGTCCATCTGGTATGAGGCAGCGATAGACCCTCGGAGTTAAGTCGGCTAGTAACCAAAGTATTGAATCGCGACGCAATTTCTGTGTTTCATCGTCATTAGTCTGGTGGGAATGTCGCAATTAACTGTCAAATTTGCGTCGGATTTGAAAACTAGACTGACAAAGCGCGAGCATCCGGTGACCGAGGGACCAATAGACCCTTGTAAATAGTTACGCTGGACTTGGATCTACTGAATCGCGACGCTATTTGTGTGTTCCATCGTCGATACCAGGATCTGACCATAAGAATTAACTGTGAGTTATGATAGGGAGAAAACAAACTTGACTGCCGAAGAGTACGTCCATCTGGTATGAGGCAGCGATAGACCCTCGGAGATAAGTCGGCTACTGACCAAAGTATTGAATCGCGACGCGATAACTATGTTGCATCGTCATTAGGATGGTGGGAATGTCGCAAATTTGCGTCGGATTCCCGAAAATTTACTCGTAGGACAACGATCATGTGCTGACCCAGGCAGTAATAGATGCTTGGAGATAAATCTGCTTAAAGACGATGTTCTGAAAACCATAACAGTATGTGTGTTCCATCGTCATTGAGAGGATGAGAGAAAATAAATTAACTGTCAGTTATGCGTCAGATTTGAAAACTAGATGACAAAACGCGACTATCCGGAGTTTGAGGCACCAATAGGCCCTTGTAGATAGTCACGCTGGACATCGATGTATTGAATCGCGATGCTATTTGTGTGTTCCATCGTCAATACCAGGATCCGACGGTAAGAATTAACTGTGAGTTATGAGAGGGAGAAAACAAACTTGACTGCCAAATTGTACATCCATCTGGTATGAGGCAGCGTTAGACCCTCGGAGATAAGTCGGCTAGTGACCAATGTATTGAATCGCGACGCAATTTCTGTGTTGCATGGTCATTAGGGTGGTGGGAATGTCGCAATTAACTGTCAAAGTTTCGTCGGATTCCTGAAACTTTACTCGTAGGACAATGATCATGTGGTGACCCAGGCAGTAATAGATGCTTGGAGATAAATCTGCTGGAACCCGATGTTCTGAAAACCATCGCAGAATGTGTGTTCCATCGTAATTGAGAGTATGGGAGGAATAAAATTAACTGTCAGTTTTGCGTCGGATTTGAAAACTAGGCTGACAAAGCGCGACCATTTGGTGACCGAGGCACAAATAGACCCTTCTAGATAGTTACGCTGGACATCGATGTATAGAATTGCGACGCTATTTGTGTGTTCCATCGTCAATTCCAGGATCTGACGGTAAGTATTAACTCTGAGTTATGAGAGGGAGAAGAGAAACTTGACTGCCAAATTGTACATCCATTTGGTATGAGGCAGCGATAGACCCTCGGAGTTAAGTCAGCTAGTGACCAATGTATTGAATCGCGACGCAATTTCTGTGTTGCATCGTCATCAGGATGGTGGGAATGTCGCAATTAACTCTCAAATTTGCGTCGGATTCCCGAAACTTTACTCGTAGGACAATGATCATATGGTGACCCAGGCAGTAATAGATGCTTGGAGATAAATCTGCTGTAAGACGATGTTCTGAAAACCATCGCAGTATGTGTGTTCCATCGTCATTGAGAGGATGAGAGAACATAAATTAACTGTCAGTTTTGCGTCGGATTTGAAAACTAGATGACAAAACGCGAGCATCCGGTGACCGAGGCACCAATAGACCCTTTGTAAATAGTTGCGCTGGACATCGATCTATTGAATCGCGACACTATTTGTGTGTTCCATCGTCGATACCAAGATCTGACGGTAAGAATTAACTGTGAGTTATGAGAGGGAGAAAACATACTTGACTGCCAAAGAGTACGTCCATCTGGTATGAGGCAGCGATAGACCCTCGGAGATAAGTCGGCTAGTGACCAATGTATTGAATCGCGACGCAATTTCTGTGTTGCAACGTCGTTAGGATGGTGGGAATGTCGGAATTAACTGTCAAATTTGCTTCGGATTTGAAAACTAGACGGACAAAGAGCGAACATCCGGTGACCGAGGCACCAATAGACCCTTGTATATAGTTACGCTAGACATCGCTGTATTGAATCTCGACGCTATTTGTGTGTTCCATCGTCGATACCAGGATCTGACGGTAAGAATTAGCTGTGAGTTTTGTGTCGGAGACAAAAAACTTGACAGCCAAATTGTACATCCATCTGGTATGAGGCAGCGTTAGACCCTCGGAGATAAGTCGGCTAGTGACCAATGTATTGAATCGCGATGCAATTTCTGTGTTGCATCGTCATTAGGATGGTGGGAATGTCGCAATTAACTGTCAAATTTGCGTCGGATTGCCGAAACGTAACTCGCAGGAGAACGATCATGTGATGACCCAGGCATGCTTGGAGATAAATCTGCTGGAAGATGTTCTGAAAACCATCGCAGTATGTGTGTTCCATCGTAATTGAAGGTATGGGAGGAATATTACTAATTGCCAGTTTTGCGTCGTATTTGTAAACTAGACTGACAAAACGTGACCATCCGGTGTCCGAGGCAGCAATAGACCCATGTAGATAGTTACGCTGGAAATCGATCTATTGAATCGCGACACTATTTGTGTGTTCCATCGTCGATACCAGCATCTGACGGTAAGAATTAACTGTGAGTTATGAGAGGGAGAAAACAAACTTGACTGAAAAACAGTACGTCAATCTGGTATGAGGCAGCGATAGACCCTCGGAGATAAGTCGGCTAGTGACCAATGTATTGAATCGCGACGCAATTTCTGTGTTGCAACGTCGTTAGGATGGTGGGAATGTCTCAATTAACTGTCAAATTTGCGTCGGATTTGAAAACTAGAGTGACAAAGAGCGAAAATCCGGTTACAGAGGCACCAATAGACCCTTGTAGATAGTTACGCTAGACATCGATGTATTGAGTCGCGACGCTAATTATGTGTTCCACCGTCGATACCAGGATCTGACCATAAGAATTAACAGTGACTTTTGAGACGGAGACAAGACACTTGACAGCCAAATTGTACATCCATCTGGTATGAGGCAGTGTGCGACGGGTCAGGCTCTTATCGCGCAGTTTCCTTTCCCTGAAAGAAAATCCACCTACCTCGTTTCTTAGGTAGTTGCTGCACTCGCCTCTCCTGATAGCAGCTACTGGAAAAATTGCAGAAAAGCAGTGTTGAAGAAACTGCAATTTAATAGCCGCTCACCGGAGGCCGCGATACATGTTTGCTAAAATACAATCTATGAGCAATCTTCCTAAATAAATTGAGTTATTGGAATGGTAGTAATTGTTTACTCAAACGAGAACGCGAAGTTGATAATTCTATTTAAGCTCTTTATTGTCTTTAAGCCTGATCATCAGCCCGCTAATCTACGTTTGAAGAAAGTTCAGTTCACAATTCTATCCACACTCAAACCCCGCCAGAATTAGCTTTCAAAGTTACGGAATTTACTTAACTGCAACACAGACGATTTTCTAACATACACGTTTGCAGTCGATGTTCAATAATAGTTCGTTTTTTAACGTTAATGCTCGCCATAAGCACTTAGTAAAAGTTTACGAAGTACCGCCACGCTTTTAATTATTAAAGTTACTCGCGTCTTTCGCGGAACGAAAAGTCACAACTCGCTCAAACTCACACTACGCGTTACTGGACTCTTCCAGTCTCAAATCGCACAGTACCGAACCGATGAAGCCGTTTTATGACTTCATTTTACACATTATTCGCGAGGACACATCAAGCACGTCTCTTCTCGATCACAGTTCCTTCGCGACTCCTCATCCACTCCCGACTCACTCTCCTAGTCTGCTAACCGTCCTCGCATCTCATTGGCTCACACATCACACAGCCAATCAGAATTAACTCTTTGGGTGCGCCTCGCGCCAAAATCTAGCACGCACCAGTCATGACTTCTGAATCATTTACGTCATGATTTCTTGTTACACAAAATTTACTGTATAATTTAACAAACCGAAAGGAAAACTAGACTTTACTTTATTTCCAGAAATTATTTAAATACTCGCGAACGTTCTGGCTGCTTGTACAATACCATACACTCTTGGACATCCGACATTCACTAAGATGGGGAACCACTGGCGACTCTGTTCCCACGGTTACATCGTCTGAACACTTGCGAGTTCCAACCTAGATTTTATACACTTGCAAAGAATGGCGAATGTCCCTCTTTCATTCACTCAGGCACACTCATTCACTCTCACCTACTCATATAAAATAACTGTTCACAAAAATTCAAAACATTTATGGTTTTAACAAAGTTATAGGTGAATTTCTAAAAGTAAAATTCTCAAAATAAATACAAAAGCACGGAAGGTGATTTTGTTTCATAGTTGGATGGTCACTGAAGGTGATCTATACATAATGGTATTTATTTAGACTCGAAAATTGTAGAAATTTGCGTTTTCTGTAAGATTTTTCTAATTTCCAAAATATGCAGGTTTCAAAGCTCAAATTTGGATGACTTATTTTTATTCATAACAGAAACTAGTATATTAACTTTTAATTTCCTCAGGTTCCTCAGTTAGAAGTTATTAAAGATGAAAGTTCCACGTTATACACGCGGCTAGTTAGCGCACAGGTCTTACATTCTCACGGTACAGACATGCCATATGGTCGTGACGTCAGACGAACGGACACCGGTAATCTGCCCGCTACAGCACATATGCTAATCTGATGGCTACTTTACAGTCTGTCTACATTTCACAGTAAATATTTGATAGAAAACTGTGCGCTCGCACTAGTTGCGACGCCACACACCTCCTGAGGAAACTAAATTTTTTCATTCATGACAAACTTTTAGTTTTCTAAAAAAATTTCTATTAAAGATTTACTCAAACAGCTATTTAACATTTATAGTTCCTGTACATCAATCATCCACTTATACCTAGGGCTGACGACCTACAAAACATCTTATATCTAAACATGCACTTTTATCATCATTCAAAAAAAATTTTTCAGATTACAAAATTCTATTTACAAATTCCTGAAAGAGAAAACAAACCTAAATACTATCTTGATGTACGTCACACGCACACTAACACTACTATCGCTATGGTGAGCGTCACTTTTTTACCACTTACACTTAAGATTTTGATAGCACTCGTAGTTCGACCGGGTCCTGCTTGGGAGGTCCATTTCAAGTCTCGTGCTACCACCTCTGTTTACTTCGGCGCACCTGAAACATCAGCTGGCCTCAGTTCCCTTTCTAACTGCTACGTCTTAACCTACAGCAGCGATAAATGGCGCTATCTGCTTGACTCTAAAGTCTCATATTTTTGATAAAGTTTACTTTACAGTATGTACAATTTTCAAATTTTTTTTTTTTTTTTTTTTTTTTTTTTAAGTGAAAAGTGAATTGACTTTCCTAATGCAGTACCGAAGTGGCACATTTACTCTTTAATTACTTCTTCATCTCATAATCAAACAAGTTATGGTTACATAAGAAATACTAAGAAAAACAATTCCTACAAATAGTTCACAAATACATAATAAATCTCCGCCAGCACTGGTGACTCTCCAGTTCCTGTACAATACACAACAATATAAAATATACACAAAATTATCAATATTACAATTCTGTCCCAGGCAATCTCCTGTAGTCCTGTATCATAAATTAAACACTGAAAAATACATATTTACTTATTCATTTATCAACACTACAATCCTTATACTAATCTCTACGACAAACTTGGGGAGCTTTGTGTGTCTCTGGTCAAAAATGGAATCGATGTCATGGGTACTTTCCTCATCTCCCATATCTGGAGTTACTTCAATTTCTTGTCAACATCAGGTTTTCTCTAGTCACATTCGGGTTTAATTTACAACTCTCATACTCATACTTCACACACTCAGGTTAGTATTTGTTAAAGCGTTTCCTACTAATCTGCGAAACCTCGTTACCCATACTTTCTAACATACATCCACCTCCTGAGTTACCAACGTCGCCTCAGCTCTGTTTACATTCGTAGCCTCACTTCCTTTTGTTTACAAACATCTCCTCTGTTTACCAACAAACGCCACCTCTGGTTACCAACATTAAGCTTTTTATTTACTCACCTTCGTAGCCTCACTTTTTCCTAATATCGAGCTAGCCAAACACTATGCTCATTCTTTCTCCTTTTCTCACATATTTCTCTTCATTTGACAGTCAGTCCTGCTGCACTGTCCCTTTAACTTACCTTCCTTTACCCCTTTGACAGTCAACCTTGTTGCACTGTACCTTTACTCATTTTACCACTAAATCACCTCCTGAGGCTCTGACTTCATTGAACAGACAGTTTTGCTGTACTGCTCCATTTCCTTTCCTAAACATTAGCTTAATGCTACGTCTTAACATATCGTTCTGTTACTTAACAAACAGCTTCAATGTTCGTCACCATATTTTCTGAGGCTCTTACATTTCTTAGTTATTTTACCTTTCTAAGGGCATTACTCACACCTTAGGCCAAACATTTACTTTACTGAGACTTATTACTTATCTGAGGTATCTTAATCCTTTTTGATTTTCTCTTACACTCATTCCTTACGCTTAACCTATACTGCACTGAGGTTCTTTCCTACTCATTACTTAAACACTTTATCACTTAAAAACTACGATAGAGAAGAAGGAAAGACGATAGAATTTTAGTTCTGAATGAAAGAAGAGGTAGGTTGACAATACGGAAAAGAAAGTGGAAGAAATATTGTCAAACGACTCGAGACCTAGTGCTCGTCACGCACTTAGCTCTGCAAAGAGTGCAAAGCTCTCTGAGGTATGTCTTAAATCGTTTTTCCTTGCTTCATCAATATCAATTAATTCTAGTAATTTCTCCTCGATCCTATTTCTGACACTCACAAGCTCAGACGGATCCTCTACTTTTTTGCCACCGTACTCATTATAGCCCTCCAAGAATTTCTCTGTTTTACAAATACATATAGGAAAATCATTCTGCTCAGGATCCTCACATAGCTGCTTACCGATGAAAGGTATAGTAATTAGTTTACCCTTAATTTTTACCATAACATCATTGGTAGAAAAATTCACCCATCCTTCATATTTATTCAAAAAGTCAGCCCCCACCAATATGTCTACACTCAGTCCATTTATAACTAAGAAGTTCTGTCTTATTTCTACTTCCTTAAATGCTATGGGTAGAAACACTTCCTGTTTTACTGTCTTCTTAGTCTTACCGGTTGCTACTACAATGTTCAAGCCACTTACTGGCATCTTAACAATCTGTTTACTGTTAGGGAGTTCATTTACCAAGTTCTGGGATACTGCACAGACTTCCGATCCAGTATCTATCAAACATTTAACTGGTTCATTTAATACTCTTAGCTCTACTATCGGTTGCCCTAAGTACTCTTTATTTATTTTGGGTTCTGCTTCCTCCAATAAATCTTGCACAATTTCTCTCCTTTCGAAGCCTGTCTTTTGGGTGGCAATCACATTCACACTTACAGGGTTTATTTCATGCTTATTATCACCCTCAATTCTAGTGGCAGCTCCTATTAGCCTATCCACTATTGCTAAGTCAAAACATTTTTCCAATGTTTCCCCCTCTTTCTCATTAACCTCCTTTTCTACGACCCTATTCAAGGCGTCGTCATTAACCTCTACCTCCTCCTCTAATCTATCCTCTTCTTCGTAACTATCTACAACATCAATTATCTTATCAAGCACAGTCACAACCCTGCCATTATTACTGTTCTCACCCCTATCCGACAGCTCTTCATTAGTTTTACTGTGCATAATGTCTTTCTGATTATTACCCTTATAACTAGTACTTAGTTCTTCAATAAGTGGCTTCTTATGATTATTCTTACAGTTAATTGGTTCATTAACCTCCACTTGACTTAAAGCTACTATCTCTGTCTGTTTTACGTTATCCTCCCTAAATTTTGTAGCAACAACATTTATGTTAGGTGGTCGTTCAGGCTGCTTTCTTATGAATGGTTTTGCCAGCGGATTTAACTTTAAACGCTGTTGCCTACGATCGCCAGCACACTCGTAGACAATTAATGGTTTTCCGAGCGCGGTGCGTCATCACTATGCCTCCAGCTGACCGCCTCACCTCCTGACATCTGTCGGCCGCTGTCATACTGCTCGCGTTCATTGAACCTGTTAACATATGTTCTTCCTCTACCACGTGAACTGCCACGGTATCCGCCGCCTCTCTGAACACCCATCCTATTAATGTTTACATCCGCGCGATTGTCATTCTGCCTAGCAGGCGGGCGATGCTCCCTCCTCATGTTTTCTTCTTCTTTTTGGACGGATTCAACCCTTTCTAAATACTGTACGAACTTGTCAATGTTATCTCGGGGCGCAGATATGATCTTAGTTTTCCAGTTCCACGGTAGCTTATTTTCTACCCCTAATATGATCTGTTCTGTTTCTAACTTATTACTAAGGTAGGACAGAGTTGTTACCCACCTTTGAACAAATCGTTTGATGCCCTCTCTCTTGGGGTCATACTTCTCTCCCGACCAGAACCGATTAAGAACATCCATCTGCTTTCTCTTTCCCCAGTATTCCTCAAAGAACGCTAATTTAAATTCTGACAATTTCGCGTATTTTTCAGAGGCTAAATTCCCCCATACTCTGGCCTCTCCCATCAAATTTGAAGTGATAAAGCCTATCTTTTGTTTATCGCTCCATACTTTCGGCAAAACGTCTTCAAAATCGTTCCAAAATTCTCTGGGGTGCATGTTCTTACTTGGGTCAAATTTTAAAAACTGTCTGTGGGTAACATACGCAACCTCGGTAGATTCAATTATTCCACTGGAAATTATACTACCACTATGGTTAGAAACACACTGTTCTACTTTGGTTAGTCTGCATTCATGCCCACAAAGTTGCTCATTCACACTTTCACTGAAATGGCTTATGTGAGTCTCTAAATTATTGACCTTATTTACAACTTGCTCTCCAAGTTTCTCACACCGAATTTTGGTATCATTTACTTTACATTCTAAGGCGGCATGATTAATTTCATTGGAATTCTCTACCACTTTTATGTGCTCACATACTTTATCTAATTCTGCATCAACATGGGATTTAAATTGCTGTTGATCCTCAGTAACCTGTTCGATTCGTGTCGTCAATTCACTTTGCACTTGAACAATATTTTCTGTACATTCTAGTTTAACCTGCTGTATTTCAACATTTACTTTACTACTGAGCACTGCTAAATCTTGCTTCCAACAGTCTCTGAGATCGGATATTTTGGAATCTAAATCAGCGCCCATTTTAGTCATCTCATTACTTAAATCAGATCCTAATTTAGACATTTTTGAATCCATTTTACTTGACATATTAGTTTCCATTTGTGACATATTAGTTTCCAATTTTGACATACTGGAATCCATCTTACTTGACATATTGGAATCCAACACGTTCATCTTAGTTAATAGATTCATCAGCATACTGGCGACATTATCCTTCGCCCCCTCATTTGCTGATACAATGTCCCTATTAACATTAACTACCGGCATGGGTAACTGTAACTCACTGAGCACTGACATATTTGGATCTGACTCCAAACTATAATTAACATAGGATGAATCAGTCAAACTACTACTGAAATTGGGTTGAGACACGTCTAAACTAAAATTCATGGGGTCATTTTCCCCTGTCTCCATCCCACTATCACAACTTAGTTCCGCCTTTTTGTCACTTGGTTGAAACTCAGCCATTTTTCTCAGTTTGACTCCACAAACACACAAAGTTTTCAAAAGCACTGTACTTAACTTTGTGCTTCGGCGTGCTGCGTTGCTGCTAGATGAAACTGCGGGTCCGTTCACCATACACTGCAATGCTGTACCAGTTTCCGGGCCCCCGCTCGAATCAGCGCTGCCAACTGCCACTGCTGTCGTCGCCTCTGCGTAGTCTCCGTAGCTCGTCGTCTGCCAGACGCCGTCGTAGACTGCTATTCCAATCGGCGCGTAGTCACCGAAAAATTCTTCCGTTCCGTACAACACATTACAGTTCACGGACACTTTCACTGTCCTTCCTATTCACGAGGCGATATCAATTTGTACGCTACACAGTTCCTACACATAGCGAGCACTTCTGTATTGTCCGGTAATTGTCACTACTGCTTTTTTTGAAATTCACTGGAATTTACTATTTTTATTTCCCGGCCGATGCACCACTTGCGACGGGTCAGGCTCTTATCGCGCAGTTTCCTTTCCCTGAAAGAAAATCCACCTACCTCGTTTCTTAGGTAGTTGCTGCACTCGCCTCTCCTGATAGCAGCTACTGGAAAAATTGCAGAAAAGCAGTGTTGAAGAAACTGCAATTTAATAGCCGCTCACCGGAGGCCGCGATACATGTTTGCTAAAATACAATCTATGAGCAATCTTCCTAAATAAATTGAGTTATTGGAATGGTAGTAATTGTTTACTCAAACGAGAACGCGAAGTTGATAATTCTATTTAAGCTCTTTATTGTCTTTAAGCCTGATCATCAGCCCGCTAATCTACGTTTGAAGAAAGTTCAGTTCACAATTCTATCCACACTCAAACCCCGCCAGAATTAGCTTTCAAAGTTACGGAATTTACTTAACTGCAACACAGACGATTTTCTAACATACACGTTTGCAGTCGATGTTCAATAATAGTTCGTTTTTTAACGTTAATGCTCGCCATAAGCACTTAGTAAAAGTTTACGAAGTACCGCCACGCTTTTAATTATTAAAGTTACTCGCGTCTTTCGCGGAACGAAAAGTCACAACTCGCTCAAACTCACACTACGCGTTACTGGACTCTTCCAGTCTCAAATCGCACAGTACCGAACCGATGAAGCCGTTTTATGACTTCATTTTACACATTATTCGCGAGGACACATCAAGCATGTCTCTTCTCGATCACAGTTCCTTCGCGACTCCTCATCCACTCCCGACTCACTCTCCTAGTCTGCTAACCGTCCTCGCATCTCATTGGCTCACACATCACACAGCCAATCAGAATTAACTCTTTGGGTGCGCCTCGCGCCAAAATCTAGCACGCACCAGTCATGACTTCTGAATCATTTACGTCATGATTTCTTGTTACACAAAATTTACTGTATAATTTAACAAACCGAAAGGAAAACTAGACTTTACTTTATTTCCAGAAATTATTTAAATACTCGCGAACGTTCTGGCTGCTTGTACAATACCATACACTCTTGGACATCCGACATTCACTAAGATGGGGAACCACTGGCGACTCTGTTCCCACGGTTACATCGTCTGAACACTTGCGAGTTCCAACCTAGATTTTATACACTTGCAAAGAATGGCGAATGTCCCTCTTTCATTCACTCAGGCACACTCATTCACTCTCACCTACTCATATAAAATAACTGTTCACAAAAATTCAAAACATTTATGGTTTTAACAAAGTTATAGGTGAATTTCTAAAAGTAAAATTCTCAAAATAAATACAAAAGCACGGAAGGTGATTTTGTTTCATAGTTGGATGGTCACTGAAGGTGATCTATACATAATGGTATTTATTTAGACTCGAAAATTGTAGAAATTTGCGTTTTCTGTAAGATTTTTCTAATTTCCAAAATATGCAGGTTTCAAAGCTCAAATTTGGATGACTTATTTTTATTCATAACAGAAACTAGTATATTAACTTTTAATTTCCTCAGGTTCCTCAGTTAGAAGTTATTAAAGATGAAAGTTCCACGTTATACACGCGGCTAGTTAGCGCACAGGTCTTACTTTCTCACGGTACAGACATGCCATATGGTCGTGACGTCAGACGAACGGACACCGGTAATCTGCCCGCTACAGCACATATGCTAATCTGATGGCTACTTTACAGTCTGTCTACATTTCACAGTAAATATTTGATAGAAAACTGTGCGCTCGCACTAGTTGCGACGCCACAAGTGTTAGACCCTCATAGATAAATCGGCTAGAGACCAATGTATTGAATCGCGACGCAATTTCTGTGTTGCATCGTCATTAGGATGGTGGGAATGTCTCAATTAACTGTCAAATTTGCGTCGGATTCCCGAAACTTTACTCGCAGGAGAACCATCATGTGGTGACCCAGGCATGCTTGGAGATAAATCTTCTGGAAGACGATGTTCTGAAAACCATCGCAGTATGTGTGTTCCATCGTAATTGAGAGTGTGGGAGGAATAAAATTAACTGCCAATCTTGCGTCGGATTTGTAAATTAGCCTGACAAAACGCGACCATGTGGTGACCGAGGCAGCAATAGACCCATGTAGATAGTTACGCTGGACATCGATCTATTGAATCGCGACGCTATTTGTGTGTTCCATCGTCAATACCAGGATCTGACGGTAAGAATTAACTGTGAGTTATGAGAGGGAGAAAACAAACATGACTGCCAAACAGTACATCCATCTGGTATGAGGCAGCGATAGACCCTCGGAGATAAGTCGGCTAGTGACCAATGTATTTAATCGCGACGCAATTTCTGTGTTGCATCGTCATTAGGGTAGTGGGAATGTCACAATTAACTGTCAAATTTTCGTCGGATTCCCGAAACTTTAATCGTAGGACAACGATCATGTGGTGACCCAGGCAGTAATAGATGCTTGGAGATAAATCTGCTGGAAGACGATGTTCTGAAAACCATCGCAGTATGTGTGTTCCGTCGTCATTGAGAGGATGAGAGAACATTAATTATCTGTCAGTTTTGCGTCGGATTTGAAAACTAGATGACAAAACTCGACCATCCGGTGACCGAGGCACCAATAGACCCTTGTAGATAGTTACGCTAGACATCGATGTATTGAATCGCGACGCTATTTGTGTGTTCCATGGTCGATACCAGGATCTGACCATAAGAATTAACTGTGTGTTTTGAGTAGGAGACAAGAAACTTGACAGCCAAATAGTACATCCAACTGGTATGAGGCAGCGTTAGACCCTCGGAGATAAGTCGCCTAGTGACCAATGTATTGAATCGCGACGTAATTTCTGTGTTGCATCGTCATTAGGATGGTGGGAATGTCGCAATTAACTGTCAAATGTGCGTCGGATTTGAAAACTAGACTGACAAAGAGCGAACATCTGCTGACCGGAGCACCAATAGACCCTTGTAGATAGTTACGCTACACATCGATGTATTGAATCGCGACGCTAATTATGTGTTCCACCGTCGATACCAGGATCTGACCATAAGAATTAACAGTGACTTTTGAGACGGAGACAAGACACTTGACAGCCAAATTGTACATCCATCTGGTATGAGGCAGCGATAGACCCTCTGAGATAAGTCGGCCAATGTATAGAATCGCGATGCAATTTTTGTGTTGCATCGTCATTAGGGTGGTGGGAAAGTCGCAATTAACGGTCAAATTTGCGTCGGATTTTAAAACTAGACTGACAAAGCGCGAACATCCGGTGACCGAGGCACCAATAGACCCTTGTAGATTGTTACGCTAGACATCGATGTATTGAATCGCGACGCTATTTGTGTGTTCCATGGACGATACCAGGATCTGACGGTAAGAATTAACTGTGACTTTTGAGACGGAGACAAGACACTTGACAGCCAAATTGTACATCCATCTGGTATTAGGCAGCGATAGACCCTCTGAGATAAGTCGGCCAATGTATAGAATCGCGATGCAATTTTTGTGTTGCATCGTCATTAGGGTGGTGGGAATGTCGCAATTAACTGTCAAATTTGCGTCGGATATGAAAACTAGACTGACAAAGCGCGAACATCCGGTGACCGAGGCACCAATAGACCCTTGTAGATAGTTCGCTAGACATCGATGTATTGAATCGCGACGCTATTTGTGTGTTCCATCGTCGATAACAGGATCTGACTGTAAGAATTAGCTGTGAGTTTTGAGTCGGATACAAGAAACTTGACAGCCAAATTGTACATCCATCTGGTATGAGGCAGCGTTAGACCCTCGGAGATAAGTCGGCTAGTGACCAATGTATTGAATCGCGACGCGGTAACTGTGTTGCATCGGCATTAGGATGGTGGGAATATCGCAATTAACTGTCAAATTTGCGTCGGATTCCCGAAACTTTACTCGTAGGACAATGATCATGTGGTGACCCAGGCAGTAATAGATGCTTGGAGATAAATCAGCTGGAAGCCGATGTTCTGAAAACCATCGCAGTATGTGTGTTCCATCTTCATTGAGAGGATGAGAGAACATAAATTAACTGTCAGTTTTGCGTCTGATTTGAAAACTAGATGACAAAACGCGACCATCCGGTGACCGAGGCACCAATAGACCCTTGTAGATAGTTACACTGGACATCGATCTATTGAATCGCGACGCTATTTGTGGGTTCCATCGTCAATACCAGGATCTGACTGTAAGAATTAACTGTGAGTTATGAGAGGGAGAAAACAAACTTGACTGCCAAACAGTACGTCCATCTGGAATGAGGCAGCGATAGACCCTCGGAGATAAGTTGGCTAGTGACCGATGTATTGAATCGCGACGCAATTTCTGTGTTGCATCGTCATTAGGCTAGTGGGAATGTCACAATTAACTGTCAAATTTGCGTCGGATTTGAAAACTAGACTGACAAAGCGCGAACATCCGGTGACCGAGGCACCAATAGATCCTTGCAGATAGTTACGCTAGACATCGGTGTATTGATTCGCGACGCTATTTGTGTGTACCATGGTTGGTACAACGATGTGACGGTAAGAGTTAACTGTGCGTTTTGAGTCGGAGAAAACAAACTTGACTGCCAAACAGTACGCCCATCTGGTATGAGGCAGCGATAGACCCTCGGAGATAAGTCGGCTAGTGACCGATGTATTGAATCGCGACGCAATTTCTGTGTTGCATCGTCATTAGGCTAGTGGGAATGTCGCAAGTAACTATCAAATTTGCGTCGCAATTGAAAACTAGACTGACAAAGAGCGAACATCCGCTGACCGGAGCACCAAAAGACCCTTGTAGATAGTTACGCTAGACATCGATGTATTGAATCGCGACGCTATTTGTGTGTTCCATTGTCCATACCAGGATCTGACGGTAAGAATTAGCTGTGAGTTTTGAGTCGGAGACAAGAAACTCGACAACCAAATTGTACATCCATCTGGTATGAGGCAGCGTTAGAGCCTCGGAGATAAGTAGGCTAGTGACCAATGTGTTTAATCGCGACGCAATTTCTGTGTTGCATCGTCATTAGGATGGTGGGAATGTCGCAATTAACTGTCAAATTTGCGTAGGATTCCCGAAACTTTACTCGCAGGAGAGCGATTATGTGGTGACCCAGGCATGCTTGGAGATAAATCTGCTGGAAGACGATGTTCTGAAAACCATCGCAGTATGTGTGTTCCATCGTTATTTAGAGGATGAGAGAACATAAATTAACTGTCGCTTTTGCGTCGGATTTGAAAACTAGATGACAAAACGCGACCATCCGGTGACCGAGGCTCCAATAGACCCTTGTAGATAGTTACGCTGGACATCGATCTATTGAATCGTGACGCTAATTGTGTGTTCCATCGTCAATACCAGGATCTGACGGTAAGAATTAACTGTGAGTTATGAGAGGGAAAAAACCAACTTGACTGCCAAAGTGTACGGCCATCTCGTATGAGGCAGCGATAGACCCTCGGAGATAAGTCGGCTAGTGACCAATGTATTGAATCGCGACGCAAATTCTGTGTTGCATCGTCATTAGTCTGGTGGGAATGTCGCAATTAACAGTCAAATTTGCGTCGGATTTGAAAACTAGACTGACAAAGCGCGAACATCCGGTGACCGAGGCACCAATAGACCCTTGTAAATAGTTACGCTAGACATCGATGTATTGAATCGCAACGCTATTTGTGTGTTCCATCGCCGATACCAGGATCTGACGTTAAGAATTAACTGTGAGTTTTGAGTCGGAGACAAGAAATTTGACAGCCAAATTGTACATCCATCTGGTATGAGGCAGCGTTAGACCCTCGGAGATAAGTCGGCTAGTGACCAATGTATTGAATCGCGACGTAATTTCTGTGTTGCATCGTCATAAGGATGGTGGGAATGTCTTAATTAACTGTCAAATTTTCGTCGGATTCCCGAAACTTTACTCATAGGAGAATGATCATGTGGTGACCCAGGCATGCTTGGAGATAAATCTGCTGGAAGACGATGTTCCGAAAACCATCGCAGTATGTGTGTTCCATCGTAATTGAGAGTATGGGAGGAATAAAATTAACTGTCAATCTTGCGTCGGATTTGTAAACTAGACTGACAAAACGCGACCATCCGGTGACCGAGGCACCAATAGACCCTTGTAGATAGTTACGCTGGACATCGATCTATTGAATCGCGACGGTATTTGTGTGTTCCATCGTCAATACCAGGACCTGACGGCAAGAAGTAACTGTGAGTTATGAGAGGAGGAAGAGAAACTTGACTGCCAAATTGTACATCCATCTGGTATGAGGCAGCGTTACACCCTCGGAGATAAGTCGGCTAATGACCAATGTATTGAATCGCGACGCGATAACTATGTTGCATCGGCATTAGGATGGTGGGAATTTCGCAATTAACTGTCAAATTTGCGTCGGATTCCCGAAACTACTCGTAGGACAACGATCATGTGGTGTCCCAGGCAGTAAAAGATGCTTGGAGATAAATCTGCTTGAGGACGATGTTCTGAAAACCATCGCAGTATGTGTGTTCCATCGTAATTGAGAGTATGGGAGGAATAAAATTAACTGCCAATCTTGCGTCGGATTTGTAAACTAGACTGACAAAACGCGACCATCCGGTGACCGAGGCATCAATAGACAATTGTAGATAGTTACGCTGGACATCGATGTATAGAATCGCGACGGTCTTTGTGTGATCCACCGTCAGTACCTGGATCTGACGGCAAGAATTAACTGTGAGTTATGAGAGGGAGAAAACAAACTTGACTGCCAAACAGTACGTCCATCTGGTATGAGGCAGCGATACACCCTCGGAGATAAGTTGGCTAGTGACCAATGTATTGAATCGCGACGCAATTTCTGTGTTGCATCGTCATTAGGATGGTGGGAATGTTGCAATTAACTGTCAAATTTGCGTCAGATTCCCGAAACTTTACTAGTAGGACAACGATCATGTGGTGACCCAGGCAGTAATAGATGCTTGGAGATAAATCTGCTGGTAGACGATGTTCTCAAAACCATCGCAGTATGTGTGTTCTATCGTCATTGAGAGGATGAGAGATAAATAAAATTAACTGTCAGTTTTGCGTAGGATTTGAAAACTAGATGACAAAACGCGTCCATCCGGTGACCGAGGAACCAATAGACCCTTGTAGATAGTTACGCTGGACATCGATCTATTGAATCGCGCCGCTATTTGTGTGTTCCATCGTCAACACCAGGATCTGACGGTAAGAATTAACTGTGAGTGATGAGAGGGAGAAAACAAACTTGACTCCCAAATAGTACGTCCATCTGGTATGAGGCAGCGATAGACCCTCGGAGATAAGTCGGCTAGTGACCAATGTATTTAATCGCGACGCAAATTCTGTGTTGCATCGTTATTAGGATGGTGGGAATGTCGCAATTAACTGTCAAATTTGCGTCGGGTTCCCGAAACTTTACTCGAAGGAGAACGTTCATGTGGTGACCCAGGCAGTAATAGATACTTGGAGATAAATCTGACGGAAGACGATGTTCTGAAAACCATCGCAGAATGTGTGTTCCATCGTATTTGAGAGTATGGGAGGAATAAAATTAACTGCCTATCTTGAGTCGGATTTGTAAACTAGACTGACAAAGCGGGATCATCCGGTGACCGAGGCACAAATAGACCCTTCTAGATAGTTACGCTGGACATCCATGTATAGAATCGCGACGCTATTTGTGTGTTCCAACGTCAATACCAGGAACTGACTGTAAGTATTAACTGTGAGTTATGAGAGGGAGAAGAGAAACTTGACTGCCAAATTGTACATCCATCGGGTATGAGGCAGCGTTAGACCCTAGGAGATAAGTCGGCTAGTGACCAATGTATTGAATCGCGACGCAATTTCTGTGTTGCATCGTCATTAGGATGGTGGGAATGTCGCAATTAACTGTCAAATTTGCGTCGGATTCCCGAAACATTACTCGTAGGACAACGATCATGTGGTGACCCAGGCTTGGAGATAAATCTGCTGGAAGACGATTTCTGAAAACCATCCCAGTATGTGTGTTCTATCGTCATTGAGAGGATGAGAGAAAATAAAATTAACTGTTAGTTTTGCGTCGGATTTGAAAACTAGATGACAAAACGCGACCATCCGGTGACCGAGGCACCAATAGTCCCTTGTAGATAGTTTCGCTGGACATCGATCTATTGAATCGCTACGCTACTTGTGTGTTCCTTCGTCAATACCAGCAGCTGACGGTAAGAATTAACTGTGAGTTATGAGAGGGAGAAAACAAACTTGACTGCCAAAGAGTACGTCCATCTGGTATGAATGTGTTGGAAGACGATGTTCTGAAAACCATTGCAGTATGTGTGTTCCATCGTAATTGAGGGTATGGGAGGAATAAAATTAACTGTCAGTTTTGCGTCGGATTTGTAAACTAGACTGACAAAACGCGACCATCCGGTGACCGAGGCACCAATAGACCCTTGTAGATAGTTACGCTGAACATCGATGTATAGAATCGCATCGGTATTTGTGTGTTCCATCGTCAATACCAGGATCTGACGGTAAGAATTAAATGTGATTTATGAGAGGGAGAAAACAAACTTGACTGCCAAACAGTACGTCCATCTGGTATGAGGCAGCGATAGACCCTCGGTGATAAGTCGGCTAGTGACCAATGTATTTAATCGCGACGCAAAATCTCTGTTGCGTTGTTATTAGGATGGTGGGAATGTCGCAATTAACGGTCAAATTTGCGTCGGATTCCCGAAACTTTACTCACAGTAGAACGTTCATGTGGTGATCCAGGCGGTAATAGATACTTGGAGATAAATCTGATGGAAGACGATGTTCTGAAAACCATCGCAGAATGTGTGTTCCATCGTAATTGAGAGTATGGGAGGAATAAAACTAAATGCCACTTTTGCGTCGGATTTGAATACTAGATGACAAAACGCGTCTATCCTTGTAGATAGTTACGCTGGACATCGATGTACTGAATCGCGACGCTCTTAGTGTGTTCCATCGTCAATACCAGGAACTGACGGTAAGAATTAACTGTGAGTTATGAGAGGGAGGAAACAAACTTGACTGCCAAACAGTACGTCCATCTGGTATGAGGCAGCGATAGACCCTCGGAGATAAGTCGGCTAGTGACCAATGTACTGAATCGCGACGCGATTTCTGTATTGCATCGGCATTAGGATGGTGGGAATGTCGCAATTAACTGTCAAATTTGCGTCGGATTCCCGAAACTTTACTCTTAGGACAACGATCATGTGGTGACCCAGGCTTGGAGATGAATCTGCTGGAAGACGATTTCTGAAAACCATCCCAGTATGTGTGTTCTATCGTCATTGAGAGGATGAGAGAAAATAAAATTAACTGTTAGTTTTGCTTCGGATTTGAAAACTAGATAACAAAACGCGACCATCCGGTGACCGAGGCTCCAATAGACCTTTGTAGATAGTTTCGCTGGATATCGATCTATTGAATCGCGACGCTACTTGTGTGTTCCATCGTCAACACCAGCAGCTGACGGTAAGAATTAACTGTGAGTTATGAGAGGGAGAAAACAAACTTGACTGCCAAAGAGTACGTCCATCTGGTATGAGTGTGTTGGAAGACGATGTTCTGAAAACCATCGCAGTATGTGTGTTCCATCGTAATTGAGAGTATGGGGGGAATAAAATTAACTGTCAGTTTTGCGTCGCATATGAAAAGTAGACTGACAAAGCGCGACCATCGGGTGACCGATGCACAAATAGACCCTTCTAGATATTTGCGCTGGACATCGATGTATAGAATCGCGACGCTATTTGTGTGTTCCATCGTCAATACCAGGATCTGACGGTCAGTATTAATTGTGGGTTAAGAGAGGGAGAAGAGAAACTTGACTGCCAAATGGTACATCCATCTGGTATGAGGCAGCGTTAGACCCTCGGAGTTAAGTCGGCTAGTGACCAATGTATTGAATCGCGACGCGATTTCTGTGTTGCATCGGCATTAGGATGGTGGGAATGTCGCAATTAACTGTCAAATTTGCGTCGGATTTGAAAACTAGACTGACAAAGCACGAACATCCGGTGACCGAGGCACTAATAGACCCCTGTAGATATTTACGCTACGCATCGCTAGGAATCGCGACGCTATTTGTGTGATCCATCGTCGATACCAGGATCTGACGGTAAGAATTAGCTGTGAGTTTTGTGTCGAAGACAAGAAACTTGACAGCCAAATTGTACATCCATCTGGTATGGGGCAGCGTTAGACCCTCGGAGATAAGTCGGCTAGTGACCAATGTAATGAATCGCGACGCAATTTCTGTGTTGCATCGTCATTAGGATAGTGGGAATGTCGCAATTAACTCTCAAATTTGCGTCGGATTCCCGAAACTTTACTCGCAGGAGAACGATCATGTTGTGGCCCAGGCATGCTAGGAGATAAAACTGTTGGAAGACGATGTTCTGAAAACCATCGCAGAATGTGTGTTCCATCGTAATTGAGAGTATGGGATGAATAAAATTAACTGTCAGTTTTGCGTCGGATTTGAAAACTAGACTGACAAAGCGCGACCATCCGGTGACCGAGGCACAAATAGACACTTCTAGGTAGTTACGCTAGACATCGATGTATAGAATTGCGACGCTATTTGTGTGTTCCATTGTCAATTCCAGGATCTGACGGTAAGTATTAACTGTGAGTTATGAGAGGGAGAAGAGAAACTTGACTGCCAAATTGTACATCCATCTGGTATGTGGCAGCGTTAGACCCTCGGAGATAAGTCGGCTAGTGACCAATGTATTGAATCGCGACGCGATTTCTGTTTTGCATCGGCATTAGGATGGTGGGAATGTCGCAATTAACTGTCAAATTTGCGTCGCCTCCCGAAACTTTACTCGTAGGACAACGATCATGTGGTGACCCAGGCAGTAATAGATGCTTGGAGATAAATCTGCTGGAAGACGATGTTCTGAAAACCATCGCAGTATGTGTGTTCCATCGTCATTGAGAGGATGAGAGAACATAAATTAACTGTCAGTTTTGCGTCGGAATTGAAAACTAGATGACAAAACGCGACCATCCGGTGACCAAGGCACCAATAGACTCTTGTAGATAGTTACGCTGGACATCTATCTATTGAATCGCGACGCTATTTGTGTGTTCCATCGTCAATACCAGGATCTGACGGTAAGAATTAACTGTGAGTTATGAGAGGGAGAAAACAAACTTGATTGCCAAAGAGTACGTCCATATGGTATGAGTCAGCGATAGACCCTCGGCGATAAGTCGGCTAGTGACCAATGTATTGAATCGCGACGAAATTTCTGTGTTGAAACGTCGTTAGGATGGTGGGAATGTCGCAATTAACTGTCAAATTTGCGTCGGATTCCCGAAACTTTACTCGTAGGACAACGATCATGTGGTGACCCAGGCAGTAATAGATGCTTGGAGGTAAATCTGCTGGAAGACGATGTTCTGAAAACCATCGCAGTATGTGTGTTCCATCGTCATTGAGAGGATGAGATAACATAAATTAACTGTCAGTTTTGCGTCGGATTTGGAAACTAGGCGAAAAACGCGACCATCCGGTGACCAAGCCACTTATAGACCCTTGTAGATAGTTTCGCTGGACATCGATCTATTGAATCGCAAAGCTATTTGTGTGTTCCATCGTCAATACCAGAATCTGACGGTAAGAATTAACTGTGAGTTATGAGAGGAAGAAAACAAACTTGACTGCCAAAGAGTACGTCCACCTGGTATGAGTGTGTCGGAAGTCGATGTTCTCAAAACCATCGCAGTATGTGTGTTCTATCGTAATTGAGAGTATGGGATTAATAAAATTAACTGTCAGTTTTGCGTCGGATTTGAAAAGTAGACTGACAAAGCGCGAACATCCGGTGACCGGGGCACCAATAGACCCTTGTATATAGTTACGCTAGACATCGATGTATTGAATTGCGCCGCTATTTCTGTGTTCCACCGTCGATACCAGGATCTGACGGTAAGAATTAACTGTGACCTTTGAGACGGAGACAAGACACTTGACAGCCAAATTGTACATCCATCTGGTATGAGGCAGCGTTAGACCCTCGGAGATAAGTCGGCTAGTGACCAATGTATTGAATCGCGACGCAATTTCTGTGTTGCATCGTCATTAGGATGGTGGGAATGTTGCAATTAACTGTCAAATTTGCGTCAGATTCCCGAAACTTTACTCGTAGGACAACGATCATGTGGTGACCCAGGCAGATGCTTGGAGATAAATCTGCTGGTAGACGATGTTCTCAAAACCATCGCAGTATGTGTGTTCTATCGTCATTGAGAGGATGAGAGATAAATAAAATTAACTGTCAGTTTTGCGTAGGATTTGAAAACTAGATGACAAAACGCGACAATCCGGTGACCGAGGAACCAATAGACCCTTGTAGATAGTTACGCTGGACATCGATCTATTGAATCGCGCCGCTATTTGTGTGTTCCATCGTCAACACCAGGATCTGACGGTAAGAGTTAACCCTGAGTTATGAGAGGGAGAAAACAAACTTGACTGCCAAACAGTACGTCCATCTGGTATGAAGCAGCGATAGACCCTCGGAGATAAGTCGGCTAGTGACCAATGTATTGAATCGCGACGTAATTTCTGTGTTGCATCGTCATAAGGATGGTGGGAATGTCTTAATTAACTGTCAAATTTTCGTCGGATTCCCGAAACTTTACTCATAGGAGAATGATCATGTTGTGACCCAGGCATGCTTGGAGATAAATCTGCTGGAAGACGATGTTCCGAAAACCATCGCAGTATGTGTGTTCCATCGTAATTGAGAGTATGGGAGGAATAAAATTAACTGTCAATCTTGCGTCGGATTTGTAAACTAGACTGACAAAACGCGACCATCCGGTGACCGAGGCACCAATAGACCCTTGTAGATAGTTACGCTGGACATCGATCTATTGAATCGCGACAGTATTTGTGTGTTCCATGGTCGATACCAGGATCTGACGGTAAGAATTAACTGTGAGTTTGGAGTCGGAGACAAGAAATTTGACAGCCAAATTGTACATCCATCTGGTATGAGGCAGCGTTAGACCCTCGAAGATAAGTCGGCTAGTGACCAATGTATTGAATCGCGACGCAATTTCTGTGTTGCATCGTCATAAGGATGGTGGGAATGTCTTAATTAACTGTCAAATTTTCGTCGGATTCCCGAAACTTTACTCATAGGAGAATGATCATGTGGTGACCCAGGCATGCTTGGAGATAAATCTGCTGGAAGACGATGTTCCAAAAACCATCGCAGTATGTGTGTTCCATCGTAATTGAGAGTATGTGAGGAATAAAATTAACTGTCAATCTTGCGTCGGATTTCTAAACTAGACTGACAAAACGCGACCATCCGGTGACCGAGGCACCAATAGACCCTTGTAGATAGTTACGCTGGACATCGATCTATTGAATCGCGACGGTATTTGTGTGTTCCATCGTCAATACCAGGATCTGACGGCAAGAAGTAACTGTGAGTTATGAGAGGGGGAAGAGAAACTTGACTGCCAAATTGTACATCCATCTGGTATGAGGCAGCGTTACACCCTCGGAGATAAGTCGGCTAATGACCAATGTATTGAATCGCGACGCGATAACTATGTTGCTTCGGCATTAGGATGGTGGGAATTTCGCAATTAACTGTCAAATTTGCGTCGGATTCCCGAAACTACTCGTAGGACAACGATCATGTGGTGTCCCAGGCAGTAAAAGATGCTTGGAGATAAATCTGCTTGAGGACGATGTTCTGAAAACCATCGCAGTATGTGTGTTCCACCGTAATTGAGAGTATGGGAGGAATAAAATTAACTGCCAATCTTGCGTCGGATTTGTAAACTAGACTGACAAAACGCGACCATCCGGTGACCGAGGCATCAATAGACAATTGTAGATAGTTACGCTGGACATCGATGTATAGAATCGCGACGGTATTTGTGTGATCCACCGTCAATACCTGGATCTGACGGCAAGAATTAACTGTGAGTTATGAGAGGAGAAAACAAACTTGACTGCCAAACAGTACGTCCATCTGGTATGAGGCAGCGTTAGACCCTCGAAGACAAGTTGGCTAGTGACCAATGTATTGAATCGCGACGCAATTTCTGTGTTGCATCGTCATTAGGATGGTGGGAATGTTGCAATTAACTGTCAAATTTGCGTCAGATTCAAGAAACTTTACTAGTAGGACAACGATCATGTGGTGACCCAGGCAGTAATAGATGCTTGGAGATAAATCTGCTGGTAGACGATGTTCTCAAAACCATCGCAGTATGTGTGTTCTATCGTCATTGAGAGGATGAGAGATAAATAAAATTAACTGTCAGTTTTGCGTAGGATTTGAAAACTAGATGACAAAACGCGTCCATCCGGTGACCGAGGAACCAATAGACCCTTGTAGATAGTTACGCTGGACATCGATCTATTGAATCGCGCCGCTATTTGTGTGTTCCATCGTCAACACCAGGATCTGACGGTAAGAATTAACTGTGAGTGATGAGAGGGAGAAAACAAACTTGACTCCCAAACAGTACGTCCATCTGGTATGAGGCAGCGATAGACCCTCGGAGATAAGTCGGCTAGTGACCAATGTATTTAATCGCGACGCAAATTCAGTGTTGCATCGTTATTAGGATGGTGGGAATGTCGCAGTTAACTGTCAAATTTGCGTCGGGTTCCCGAAACTTTACTCGCAGGAGAACGTTCATGTGGTGACCCAGGCAGTAACAGATACTTGGAGACAAATCTGATGGAAGACGATGTTCTGAAAACCATCGCAGAATGTGTGTTCCATCGTATTTGAGAGTATGGGAGGAATAAAATTAACTGCCTATCTTGAGTCGGATTTGTAAACTAGACTGACAAAGCGCGATCATCCGGTGACCAAGGCACAAATAGACCCTTCTAGATAGTTACGCTGGACATCCATGTATAGAATCGCGACGCTATTTGTGTGTTCCAACGTCAATACCAGGAACTGACTGTAAGTATTAACTGTGAGTTATGAGAGGGAGAAGAGAAACTTGACTGCCAAATTGTACATCCATCTGGTATGAGGCAGCGGTAGACCCTCGGAGATAAGTCGGCTAGTGACCAATGTATTGAATCGCGACGCAATTTCTGTGTTGCATCGTCATTAGGATGGTGGGAATGTCGCAATTAACTGTCAAATTTGCGTCGGATTCCCGAAACTTTACTCGTAGGACAACGATCATGTGGTGACCCAGGCTTGGAGATAAATCTGCTGGAAGACGATTTCTGAAAACCATCCCAGTATGTGTGTTCTATCGTCATTGAGAGGATGAGAGAAAATAAAATTAACTGTTAGTTTTGCGTCGGATTTGAAAACTAGATGACAAAACGCGACCATCCGGTGACCGAGGCACCAATAGTCCCTTGTAGATAGTTTCGCTGGACATCGATCTATTGAATCGCTACGCTACTTGTGTGTTCCTTCGTCAATACCAGCAGCTGACGGTAAGAATTAACTGTGAGTTATGAGAGGGAGAAAACAAACTTGACTGCCAAAGAGTACGTCCATCTGGTATGAGTGTGTTGGAAGACGATGTTCTGAAAACCATCGCAGTATGTGTGTTCCATCGTAATTGAGGGTATGGGAGGAATAAAATTAACTGTCAGTTTTGCGTCGCATTTGAAAAGTAGGCTGACAAAGCGAGACCATCCGGTGACCGAGGCACAAATAGACCCTTCTAGATAGTTGCGCTGGACATCGATGTATAGAATCGCGACGCTATTTGTGTGTTCCATCGTCAATACCAGGATCTGATGGTGAGTATTAACTGTGAGTTAAGAGAGGGAGAAGAGAAACTTGACTGCCAAATTGTACATCCATCTGGTATGATGCAGCGTTAGACCCTCGGAGTTAAGTCGGCTAGTGACCAATGTATTGAATCGCGACGCAATTTCTGTGTTTCATCGTCATTAGGATGGTGGGAATGTCGCAATTAACTGTCAAATTTGCGTCGGATTCCCGAAACTTTACTCGTAGGACAACGATCATGTGGTGGCCAAGGCATGCTTGGAGATAAATCTGCTGGAAGACGATGTTCTGAAAACCATCGCAGTATGTGTGTTCCATCGTAATTGAGAGTATGGGGGGAATAAAATTAACTGTCAGTTTTGCGTCGCATATGAAAAGTAGACTGACAAAGCGCGACCATCGGGTGACCGATGCACAAATAGACCCTTCTAGATATTTGCGCTGGACATCGATGTATAGAATCGCGACGCTATTTGTGTGTTCCATCGTCAATACCAGGATCTGACGGTGAGTATTAACTGTGAGTTAAGAGAGGGAGAAGAGAAACTTGACTGCAAAATGGTACATCCATCTGGTATGAGGCAGCGTTAGACCCTCGGAGTTAAGTCGGCTAGCGACCAATGTATTGAATCGCGACGCGATTTCTGTGTTGCATCGGCATTAGGATGGTGGGAATGTCGCAATTAACTGTCAAATTTGCGTCGGATTTGAAAACTAGACTGACAAAGCACGAACATCCGGTGACCGAGGCACCAATAGACCCCTGTAGATATTTACGCTACGCATCGCTATGAATCGCGACGCTATTTGTGTGATCCATCGTCGATACCAGGATCTGACGGTAAGAATTAGCTGTGAGTTTTGTGTCGGAGACAAGAAACTTGACAGCCAAATTGTACATCCATCTGGTATGGGGCAGCGTTAGACCCTCGGAGATAAGTCGGCTAGTGACCAATGTAATGAATCGCGACGCAATTTCTGTGTTGAATCGTCATTAGGATAGTGGGAATGTCGCAATTAACTCTCAAATTTGCGTCGGATTCCCGAAACTTTACTCGCATGAGAACGATCACGTGGTGGCCCAGGCATGCTTGGAGATAACACTGTTGGAAGACGATGTTCTGAAAACTATCGCAGAATGTGTGTTCCATTGTAATTGAGAGTATGGGATGAATAAAATTAACTGTCAGTTTTGCGTCGCATTTGAAAAGGTAGTTACGCTAGACATCGATGTATAGAATTGCGACGCTATTTGAGTGTTCCATTGTCAATTCCAGGATCTGACGGTAAGTATTAACTGTGAGTTATGAGAGGGAGAAGAGAAACTTGACTGCCAAATTGTACATCCATCTGGTATGAGGCAGCGTTAGACCCTCGGAGATAAGTCGGCTAGTGACCAATGCATTGAATCGCGACGCGATTTCTGTTTTGCATCGGCATTAGGATGGTGGGAATGTCGCAATTAACTGTCAAATTTGCGTCGGCTCCCGAAACTTTACTCGTAGGACAACGATCATGTGGTGACCCAGGCAGTAATAGATGCTTGGAGATAAATCTGCTGGAAGACGATGTTCTGAAAACCATCGCAGTATGTGTGTTCCATCGTCATTGAGAGGATGAGAGAACATAAATTAACTGTCAGTTTTGCGTCGGAAATGAAAACTAGATGACAAAACGCGACCATCCGGTGACCAAGGCACCAATAGACTCTTGTAGATAGTTACGCTGGACATCTATCTATTGAATCGCGACGCTATTTGTGTGTTCCATCGTCAATACCAGGATCTGACGGTAAGAATTAACTGTGAGTTATGAGAGGGAGAAAACAAACTTGATTGCCAAAGAGTACGTCCATATGGTATGAGTCAGCGATAGACCCTCGGCGATAAGTCGGCTAGTGACCAATGTATTGAATCGCGACGCAATTTCTGTGTTGCATCGTCATTAGGGTGGTGGGAATGTCGCAATTAACTGTCAAATTTGCGTCGGATTTGGAAACTAGACTGACAAAGCTTGAACATCCGGTGACCGAGCACAAATAGATCCTTGTAATTAGTTACGCCAGACATCGATGTATTGAATCGCGACGCTATTTGTGTGTTCCATGGTCGATACCAGGATCTGACGGTAAGAATTGACTGTGAGATTTGAATCGGAGACAAGAAACTTGACAGCCAAATCGTACATCCATCTGGTATGAGGCAGCGTTAGACCCTCGGAGTTAAGTCGGCTAGTGACCAATGTATTGAATCGCTACGAATTTTCTGTGTTGAAACGTCGTTAGGATGGTGGGAATGTCGCAATTAACTGTCAAATTTGCGTCGGATTCCCGAAACTTTACTCGTAGGACAACGATCATGTGGTGACCCAGGCAGTAATAGATGCTTGGAGGTAAATCTGCTGGAAGACGATGTTCTGAAAACCATCGCAGTATGTGTGTTCCATCGTCATTGAGAGGATGAGAGAACATAAATTAACTGTCAGTTTTGCGTCGGATTTGGAAACTAAGCGAAAAACGCGACCATCCGGTGACCGAGGCACTTATAGACCCTTGTAGATAGTTTCGCTGGACATCGATCTATTGAATCGCAACGCTATTTGTGTGTTCCATCGTCAATACCAGAATCTGACGGTAAGAATTAACTGTGAGTTATGAGAGGAAGAAAACAAACTTGACTGCCAAAGAGTACGTCCACCTGGTATGAGTGTGTCGGAAGTCGATGTTCTCAAAACCATCGCAGTATGTGTGTTCTATCGTAATTAAGAGTATGGGATTAATAAAATTAACTGTCAGTTTTGCGTCGGATTTGAAAAGTAGACTGACAAAGCGCGAACATCCGGTGACCGGGGCACCAATAGACCCTTGTATATAGTTACGCTAGACATCGATGTATTGAATTGCGACGCTATTTCTGTGTTCCACCGTCGATACCAGGATCTGACGGTAAGAATTAACTGTGACCTTTGAGACGGAGACAAGACACTTGACAGCCAAATTGTACATCCATCTGGTATGAGGCAGCGTTAGACCCTCGGAGATAAATCGGCTAGTGACCAATGTATTGAATCGCGACGCAATTTCTGTGTTGCATCGTCATTAGGATGGTGGGAATGTTGCAATTAACTGTCAAATTTGCGTCAGATTCCCGAAACTTTACTCGTAGGACAACGATCATGTGGTGACCCAGGCAGATGCTTGGAGATAAATCTGCTGGTAGACGATGTTCTCAAAACCATCGCAGTATGTGTGTTCTATCGTCATTGAGAGGATGAGAGATAAATAAAATTAACTGTCAGTTTTGCGTAGGATTTGAAAACTAGATGACAAAACGCGACAATCCGGTGACCGAGGAACCAATAGACCCTTGTAGATAGTTACGCTGGACATCGATCTATTGAATCGCGCCGCTATTTGTGTGTTCCATCGTCAACACCAGGATCTGACGGTAAGAGTTAACTGTGAGTTATGAGAGGGAGAAAACAAACTTGACTGCCAAACAGTACGTCCATCTGGTATGAGGCAGCGATAGACCCTCGGAGATAAGTCGGCTAGTGACCAATGTATTGAATCGCGACGCGATTTCTGTGTTGCATCGGCATTAAGATGGTGGGAATGTCGCAATTAACTGTCAAATTTGCGTCGGATTTGAAAACTAGACTGACAAAGCGCGAACATATGGTGACCGAGGCACCAATAGACCCCTGTAGATATTTACGCTACGCATCGCTAGGAATCGCGACGCTATTTGTGTGATCCATCGTCGATACCAGGATCTGACGGTAAGAATTAGCTGTGAGTTTTATGTCGGAGACAAGAAACTTGACAGCCAAATTGTACATCCATCTGGTATGGGGCAGCGTTAGACCCTCGGAGATAAGTTGGCTAGTGACCAATGTATTGAATCGCGACGCAATTTCTGTGTTGCATCGTCATTAGGATGGTGGGAATGTCGCAATTAACTCTCAAATTTGCGTCGGATTCCCGAAACTTTACTCGCAGGAGAACGATCATGTGGTGGCCCAGGCATGCTTGGAGATAAAACTGTTGGAAGACGATGTTCTGAAAACCATCGCAGAATGTGTGTTCCATCGTAATTGAGAGTATGGGAGGAATAAAATTAACTGTCAGTTTTGCGTCGGATTTGAAAACTAGACTGACAAAGCGCGACCATCCGGTGACCGAGGCACAAATAGACCCTTCTAGGTAGTTACGCTAGACATCGATGTATAGAATTGCGACGCTATTTGTGTGTTCCATTGTCAATTCCAGGATCTGACGGTAAGTATTAACTGTGAGTTATGAGAGGGAGAAGAGAAACTTGACTGCCAAATTGTACATCCATCTGGTATGAGGCAGCGTTAGACCCTCGGAGATAAGTCGGCTAGTGACCAATGTATTGAATCGCGACGCGATTTCTGTTTTGCATCGGCATTAGGATGGTGGGAATGTCGCAATTAACTGTCAAATTTGCGTCGGCTCCCGAAACTTTACTCGTAGGACATCGATCATGTGGTGACCCTGGCAGTAATAGATGCTTGGAGATAAATCTGCTGGTAGACGATGTTCTCAAAACCATCTCAGTATGTGTGTTCTATCGTCATTGAGAGGATGAGAGATAAATAAAATTAACTGTCAGTTTTGCGTAGGATTTGAAAACTAGATGACAAAACGCGACCATCCGGTGACCGAGGAACCAATAGACCCTTGTAGATAGTTACACTGGACATCGATCTATTGAATCGCGCCGCTATTTGTGTGTTCCATCGTCAACACCAGGATCTGACGGTAAGAATTAACTGTGAGTTATGAGAGGGAGAAAACAAACTTGACTGCCAAACATTACGTCCATCTGGTATGAGGCAGCGATAGACCCTCGGAGATAAGTCGGCTAGTGACCAATGTATTTAATCGCGACGCAAAATCTCTGTTGCATTGTTATTAGGATGGTGGGAATGTCGCAATTAACGGTCAAATTTGCGTCGGATTCCCGAAACTTTACTCACAGGAGAACGTTCATGTGGTGATCCAGGCAGTAATAGATACTTGGAGATAAATCTGATGGAAGACGATGTTCTGAAAACCATCGCAGAAAGTGTGTTCCATCGTAATTGAGAGTATGGGAGGAATAAAACTAACTGCCAGTTTTGCGTCGGATTTGAAAACTAGATGACAAAACGCGTCTATCCTTGTAGATAGTTACGCTGGACATCGATGTATTGAATCGCGACGCTATTAGTGTGTTCCATCGTCAATACCAGGATCTGACGGTAAGAATTAACTGTGAGTTATGAGTGGGAGGAAACAAACTTGACTGCCAAACAGTACGTCCATCTGGTATGAGGCAGCGATAGACCCTCGGAGATAAGTCGGCTAGTGACCAATGTATTGAATCGCGACGCGATTTCTGTTTTGCATCGGCATTAAGATGGTGGGAATGTCGCAATTAACTGTCAAATTTGCGTCGGCTCCCGAAACTTTACTCGTAGGACAACGATCATGTGGTGACCCAGGCTTGGAGATAAATCTGCTGGAAGACGATTTCTGAAAACCATCCCAGTATGTGTGTTCTATCGTCATTGAGAGGATGAGAGAAAATAAAATTAACTGTTAGTTTTGCTTCGGATTTGAAAACTAGATGACAAAACGCGACCATCCGGTGACCGAGGCACCAATAGACCTTTGTAGATAGTTTCGCTGGACATCGATCTATTGAATCGCGACGCTACTTGTGTGTTCCATCGTCAACACCAGCAGCTGATGGTAAGAATTAACTGTGAGTTATGAGAGGGAGAAGACAAACTTGACTGCCAAAGAGTACGTTCATCTGGTATGAGTGTGTTGGAAGACGATGTTCTGAAAACCATCGCAGTATGTGTGTTCCATCGTAATTGAGAGTATGGGGGGAATAAAATTAACTGTCAGTTTTGCGTAGCATTTGAAAAGTAGACTGACAAAGCGCGACCATCGGGTGACCGATGCACAAATAGACCCTTCTAGATAGTTGCGCTGGACATCGATGTATAGAATCGCGACGCTATTTGTGTGTTCCATCGTCAATACCAGGATCTGACGGTGAGTATTAACTGTGAGTTAAGAGAGGGAGAAGAGAAACTTGACTGCCAAATTGTACATCCATCTGGTATGAGGCAGCGTTAGACCCTCGGAGTTAAGTCGGCTAGTGACCAATGTATTGAATCGCGACGCGATTTCTGTGTTGCATCGGCATTAGGATGTTGGGAATGTCGCAATTAACTGTCAAATTTGCGTCGGATTTGAAAACTAGACTGACAAAGCGCGAACATCCGGTGACCGAGGCACCAATAGACCCCTGTAGATATTTACGCTACGCATCGCTAGGAATCGCGACGCTATTTGTGTGATCCATCGTCGATACCAGGATCTGACGGTAAGAATTAGCTGTGAGTTTTGTGTCGGAGACAAGAAACTTGACAGCCAAATTGTACATCCATCTGGTATGGGGCAGCGTTAGACCCTCGGAGATAAGTCGGCTAGTGACCAATGTATTGAATCGCGACGCAATTTCTGTGTTGCATCGTCATTAGGATAGTGGGAATGTCGCAATTAACTCTCAAATTTGCGTCGGATTCCCGAAACGTTACTCGCAGGAGAACGATCATGTGGTGGCCCAGGCATGCTTGGAGATAAAACTGTTGGAAGACGATGTTCTGAAAACCATCGCAGAATGTGTGTTCCATCGTAATTGAGAGTATGGGAGGAATAAAATTAACTGTCAGTTTTGCGTCGGATTTGAAAACTAGACTGACAAAGCGCGACCATCCGGTGACCGAGGCACAAATAGACCCTTCTAGGTAGTTACGCTAGACATCGATGTATAGAATTGCGACGCTATTTGTGTGTTCCATTGTCAATTCCAGGATCTGACGGTAAGTATTAACTGTGAGTTATGAGAGGGAGAAGAGAAACTTGACTGCCAAATTGTACATGCATCTGGTATGAGGCAGCGTTAGACCCTCGGAGATAAGTCGGCTAGTGACCAATGTATTGAATCGCAACGCGATTTCTGTTTTGCATCGGCATTAGGATGGTGGGAATGTCGCAATTAACTGTCAAATTTGCGTCGGCTCCCGAAACTTTACTCGTAGGACAACGATC
This sequence comes from Schistocerca gregaria, assembly GCF_023897955.1. Taxonomy (NCBI): domain Eukaryota; kingdom Metazoa; phylum Arthropoda; class Insecta; order Orthoptera; family Acrididae; genus Schistocerca; species Schistocerca gregaria. The sequence goes on along the minus strand of NW_026061713.1, from coordinate 1,274,785 downwards.
ATGTGGTGACCCAGGCAGTAATAGATGCTTGGAGATAAATCTGCTGGAAGACGATGTTCTGAAAACCTTCGCAGTATGTGTGTTCCATCGTCATTGAGAGGATGAGAGAACATAAATTAACTGTTAGTTTTGCGTCGGAATTGAAAACTAGATGACAAAACGCGACCATCCGGTGACCAAGGCACCAATAGACTCTTGTAGATAGTTACGCTGGACATCTATCTATTGAATCGCGACGCTATTTGTGTGTTCCATCGTCAATACCAGGATCTGACGGTAAGATTTAACTGTGAATTATGAGAGGGAGAAAACAAACTTGATTGCCAAAGAGTACGTCCATATGGTATTAGTCAGCGATAGACCCTCGGCGATAAGTCGGCTAGTGACCAATGTATTGAATCGCGACGCAATTTCTGTGTTGCATCGTCAGTAGGGTGGTGGGAATGTCGCAATTAACTGTCAAATTTGCGTCGGATTTGGAAACTAGACTGACAAAGCTCGAACATCCGGTGACCGAGCACAAATAGACCCTTGTAATTAGTTACGCCAGACATCGATGTATTGAATCGCGACGCTATTTGTGTGTTCCATGGTCGATACCAGGATCTGACGTAAGAATTGACTGTGAGTTTTGAATCGGAGACAAGAAACTTGACAGCCAAATCGTACATCCATCTGGTATGAGGCAGCGTTAGACCATCGGAGTTAAGTCGGCTAGTGACCAATGTATTGAATCGCGACGCGATTTCTGTATTGCAACGTCGTTAGGATGGTGGGAATGTCTCAATTAACTGTCAAATTTGCGTCAGATTCCCGAAACTTTACTCGTAGGACAACGATCATGTGGTGACCCAGGCAGTAATATATGCTTGGAGATAAATCTGCTGGAAGACGATGTTCTGAAAACCATCGTAGAATGTCTGTTCCATCGTCATTGAGAGGATGAGAGAACATAAATTCACTGTCAGTTTTGCGTCGGATTTGAAAACTAGATGAAAAACGCGACCATCCGGTGACCGAAGCACCAATGGACCCTTGTAGATAGTTACGCTAGACATCGATGTATTGAATCGCGACGCTATTTGTGTGTTCTATCGTCGATACCAGGATCTGACGGTAAGAATTAGCTGTGAGTTTTGAGTCGGAGACAGGAAACTCGACAGCCAAATTGTACATTCATCTGGTATGAGGCAGCGTTAGACCCTCGGAGATAAGTCGGCTAGTGACCAATGTATTGAATGGCGACGCAATTTCTGTGTTGCATCGGCAATAGGATAGTGGGAATGTGGCAATTAACTGTCAAATTTGCGTCGGATTCCAGAAACTTTACTCGCAGTAGCACGTTCATGTGGTGAGCCAGGCAGTAATAGATACATGGAGATAAATCTGATGCAAGACGATGTTCTGAAAACCATCGCAAAATGTGGGTTCCATCGTAATTGAGAGTATGGGAGGAATAAAATTAACTGTTAGTTTTGCGTCGGATCTGAAAACTAGACTGACAAAACGCGACCATCCTGTGACCGAGGTACCAATAGACCCTTCTAGATAGTTACGCTGACATCGATGTATAGAATCGCGACGCTACTTGTGTGTTCCATGGTCGATACCAGGATCTGACGGCAAGAATTAACTGTGAGTTTTGAGTCGGAGACAAGAAACTTGACAGCCAAATCGTACAGCCATCTGGTATGAGGCAGCATTAGACCCTCGGAGATAAGTCGGCTAGTGACCAATGTATTGAATCGCGACGCAATTTCTATGTTGCATCGGCATTAGGATGGTGGGTATGTCGCAATTAACTGTCAAATTTGCGTCGTATTCCGGAAACTTTACTCGCAGGAGAACGATCATGTGGTGTGACCCAGGCATGCTTGGAGATAAATCTGCTGGAAGACGATGTTCTGAAAACTATCGCAGTATGTGTGTTCAATCGTAATTGAGAGTATATGAGGAATAAAATTAACTGCCAGTTTTGCGTCGGATTTGTAAACTAGACTGACAAAACGCGACCATCCGGTGACCGAGGCACCAATAGACCCTTGTAGGTAGTTACGCTGGACATCGATCTATTGATTCGCGACGCTATTTGTGTGTTCCATCGTCAATACCAGAATCAGACGGTAAGAATTAACTGTGAGTAATGAGAGGGAGAAAACAAACTTGACTGCCAAACAGTACGTCCATCTGGTATGAGGCAGCGATAGACCCTCGGAGATAAGTCGGCTAGTGACCAATGTATTTAATCGCGACGCAATTTCTGTGTTGCATCGTCATTAGGATGGTGGGAATGTCGCAATTAACTGTCAAATTTGCGTCGGATTCGCGAAACTTTACTCGCAGGAGAACGATCATTTGGTGACCCAGGCATGGTTGGAGATAAATCTGCTGGCAAACGATGTTTTGAAAACCATCGCAGTATGTGTGTTCCATCGAAATTGAGAGTATGGGAGGAATAATATTAACTGCCAGTTTTGCGTCGGATTTGTAAACTAGACTGACAAAACGCGACCATCCTGTGACCGAGGCACCAATAGACACTTGTAGATAGTTACGCTAGACATCGATGTATTGAATCGCGACGCTATTTGTGTGTTCTATCGTCGATACCAGGATCTGACGGTAAGAATTAGCTGTGAGTTTTGAGTCGGAGACAGGAAACTCGACAGCCAAATTGTACATCCATCTGGTATGAGGCAGCGTTAGACCCTCGGAGATAAGTCGGCTAGTGACCAATGTATTGAATGGCGACGCAATTTCTGTGTTGTATCGGCAATAGGATAGTGGGAATGAGGCAATTAACTGTCAAATTTGCGTCGGATTTCCGAAACTTTACTCGCAGTAGCACGTTCATGTGGTGAGCCAGGCAGTAATAGATACATGGAGATAAATCTGATGCAAGACGATGTTCTGAAAACCATCGCAAAATGTGGGTTCCATCGTAATTGAGAGTATGGGAGGAATAAAATTAACTGTCAGTTTTGCGTCGGATCTGAAAACTAGACTGACGAAACGCGACCATCCGGTGACCGAGGTACCAATAGACCCTTCTAGATAGTTACGCTGGACGTCGATGTATTGAATCGCGACGCTATGTGTGTTCCATCGTCGATACCAGGATCTGACGGTAAGAATTAACTGGGAGTTTTGAGTCGGAGACAAGATACTTGACAGCCAAATTGTTCATCCATCAGGTATGAGGCAGCGTTAGACCCTCGGAGATAAGTCGGCTAGTGGCCAATGTAATGAATCGCGACGCAATTTCTGTGTTGCATCGTCATGAGGGTGGTGGGAATGTCACAATAAACTGTCAAATTTGCGTCGGATTCCCGAAACTATACTCGTAGGACAACGATCACGAATTGACCCAGGCATGCTTGGAGATAAATCTGCTGGAAGACGATGTTCTGAAAACCATAACAGTATATGTGTTCCATCGTCATTGAGAGGATGAGAGAACATAAATTAACTGTCAGTTTTGCGTCGGATTTGAAAACTAGACTTACAAAACGCGACCATCCGGTGACCGAGGCACCAATAGACCCTTGTAGATAGTTACGCTGGACATCGATCTATTGAATCGCGACGCTATTTGTGTGTTCCATCGTCGATACCAGGATCTGACGGTAAGAATTAACTGTGAGTTTTGAGTCGGAGGCAAGAAACTTGACTGCCAAATTGTACATCCATCTGGTATGAGGCAGCGATAGACCCTCGGAGATAAGTCGGCTAGTGACCAATGTATTGAATGGCGACGCAATTTCTGTGTTGCATCGGCAATAGGATAGTGGGAATGTGGCAATTAACTGTCAAATTTGCGTCGGATTCCCGAAACTTTACTCGCAGTAGCACGTTCATGTGGTGAGCCAGGCAGTAATAGATACATGGAGATAAATCTGATGCAAGACGATGTTCTGAAAACCATCGCAAAATGTGGATTCCATCGTAATTGAGAGTATGGGAGGAATAAAATTAACTGTTAGTTTTGCGTCGGATCTGAAAACTAGACTGACAAAACGCGACCATCCGGTGACCGAGGTACCAATAGACCCTTCTAGATAGTTACGCTGGACATCGATGTATAGAATCGCGACGCTATTTGTGTGTTCCATGGTCGATACCAGGATCTGACGGCAAGAATTAACTGTGAGTTTTGAGTCGGAGACAAGAAACTTGACAGCCAAATCGTACAGCCATCTGGTATGAGGCAGCATTAGACCCTCGGAGATAAGTCGGCTAGTGACCAATGTATTTAATCGCGACGCAATTTCTGTGTTGCATCGTCATTAGGATGGTGGGAATGTCGCAATTAACTGTCAAATTTGCGTCGGATTCGCGAAACTTTACTCGCAGGAGAACGATCATTTGGTGACCCAGGCATGGTTGGAGATAAATCTGCTGGCAAACGATGTTTTGAAAACCATCGCAGTATTTGTGTTCCATCGAAATTGAGAGTATGGGAGGAATAATATTAACTGCCAGTTTTGCGTCGGATTTGTAAACTAGACTAACAAAACGCGACCATCCTGTGACCGAGGCACCAATAGACACTTGTAGATAGTTACGCTAGACATCGATGTATTGAATCGCGACGCTTTTTGTGTGTTCCATGGTCGATACCAGGATCTGACGGTAAGAATTAACTGGGAGTTTTGAGTCGGAGACAAGAAACTTGAAAGCCAAATTGTACATCCATCTGGTATGAGGCAGCGTTAGACCCTCGGAGATAAGTCGGCTAGTGATTAATGTATTGAATCGCGACGCAATTTCAGCGTTGCATCGTCATTAGTGTGGTGGGAATTTCGCAATTAACTGTCAAATTTGCGTCGGATTTGTAAACTAGACTGAAAGTACGCGACCATCCGGTGACCGAGGCACCAATAGACCCTTGTAGATAGTTACGCTAGACATCGATGTATTGAATCGCGACGCTATTTGTGTGTTCCATCGTCAATACCAGGATCTGACGGTAAGAATTAACTGGGAGTTTTGAGTCGGAGACAAGATACTTGACAGCCAAATTGTTCATCCATCAGGTATGAGGCAGCGTTAGACCCTCGGAGATAAGTCGGCTAGTGACCAATGTATTGAATCGCGACGCAATTTCTATGTTGCATCGGCATTAGGATGGTGGGTATGTCGCAATTAACTGTCAAATTTGCGTCGTATTCCGGAAACTTTACTCGCAGGAGAACGATCATGTGGTGTGACCCAGGCATGCTTGGAGATAAATCTGCTGGAAGACGATGTTCTGAAAACTATCGCAGTATGTGTGTTCCATCGTAATTGAGAGTATATGAGGAATAAAATTAACTGCCAGTTTTGCGTCGGATTTGTAAACTAGACTGACAAAACGCGACCATCCGGTGACCGAGGCACCAATAGACCCTTGTAGGTAGTTACGCTGGACATCGATCTATTGAATCGCGACGCTATTTGTGTGTTCCATCGTCAATACCAGAATCAGACGGTAAGAATTAACTGTGAGTTATGAGAGGGAGAAAACAAACTTGACTGCCAAACAGTACGTCCATCTGGTATGAGGCAGCGATAGACCCTCGGAGATAAGTCGGCTAGTGACCAATGTATTTAATCGCGACGCAATTTCTGTGTTGCATCGTCATTAGGATGGTGGGAATGTCGCAATTAACTGTCAAATTTGCGTCGGATTCGCGAAACTTTACTCGCAGGAGAACGATCATTTGGTGACCCAGGCATGGTTGGAGATAAATCTGCTGGCAAACGATGTTTTGAAAACCATCGCAGTATGTGTATTCCATCGAAATTGAGAGTATGGGAGGAATAATATTAACTGCCAGTTTTGCGTCGGATTTGTAAACTAGACTGACAAAACGCGACCATCCTGTGACCGAGGCACCAATAGACACTTGTAGATAGTTACGCTAGACATCGATGTATTGAATCGCGACGCTATTTGTGTGTTCTATCGTCGATACCAGGATCTGACGGTAAGAATTAGCTGTGAGTTTTGAGTCGGAGACAGGAAACTCGACAGCCAAATTGTACATCCATCTGGTATGAGGCAGCGTTAGACCCTCGGAGATAAGTCGGCTAGTGACCAATGTATTGAATGGCGACGCAATTTCTGAGTTGTATCGGCAATAGGATAGTGGGAATGAGGCAATTAACTGTCAAATTTGCGTCGGATTTCCGAAACTTTACTCGCAGTAGCACGTTCATGTGGTGAGCCAGGCAGTAATAGATACATGGAGATAAATCTGATGCAAGACGATGTTCTGAAAACCATCGCAAAATGTGGGTTCCATCGTAATTGAGAGTATGGGAGGAATAAAATTAACTGTCAGTTTTGCGTCGGATCTGAAAACTAGACTGACGAAACGCGACCATCCGGTGACCGAGGTACCAATAGACCCTTCTAGATAGTTACGCTGGACGTCGATGTATTGAATCGCGACGCTATGTGTGTTCCATCGTCGATACCAGGATCTGACGGTAAGAATTAACTGGGAGTTTTGAGTCGGAGACAAGATACTTGACAGCCAAATTGTTCATCCATCAGGTATGAGGCAGCGTTAGACCCTCGGAGATAAGTCGGCTAGTGGCCAATGTAATGAATCGCGACGCAATTTCTGTGTTGCATCGTCATGAGGGTGGTGGGAATGTCACAATAAACTGTCAAATTTGCGTCGGATTCCCGAAACTATACTCGTAGGACAACGATCACGAATTGACCCAGGCATGCTTGGAGATAAATCTGCTGGAAGACGATGTTCTGAAAACCATAACAGTATATGTGTTCCATCGTCATTGAGAGGATGAGAGAACATAAATTAACTGTCAGTTTTGCGTCGGATTTGAAAACTAGACTTACAAAACGCGACCATCCGGTGACCGAGGCACCAATAGACCCTTGTAGATAGTTACGCTGGACATCGATCTATTGAATCGCGACGCTATTTGTGTGTTCCATCGTCGATACCAGGATCTGACGGTAAGAATTAACTGTGAGTTTTGAGTCGGAGGCAAGAAACTTGACTGCCAAATTGTACATCCATCTGGTATGAGGCAGCGATAGACCCTCGGAGATAAGTCGGCTAGTGACCAATGTATTGAATGGCGACGCAATTTCTGTGTTGCATCGGCAATAGGATAGTGGGAATGTGGCAATTAACTGTCAAATTTGCGTCGGATTCCCGAAACTTTACTCGCAGTAGCACGTTCATGTGGTGAGCCAGGCAGTAATAGATACATGGAGATAAATCTGATGCAAGACGATGTTCTGAAAACCATCGCAAAATGTGGATTCCATCGTAATTGAGAGTATGAGAGGAATAAAATTAACTGTTAGTTTTGCGTCGGATCTGAAAACTAGACTGACAAAACGCGACCATCCGGTGACCGAGGTACCAATAGACCCTTCTAGATAGTTACGCTGGACATCGATGTATAGAATCGCGACGCTATTTGTGTGTTCCATGGTCGATACCAGGATCTGACGGCAAGAATTAACTGTGAGTTTTGAGTCGGAGACAAGAAACTTGACAGCCAAATCGTACAGCCATCTGGTATGAGGCAGCATTAGACCCTCGGAGATAAGTCGGCTAGTGACCAATGTATTGAATCGCGACGCAATTTCTATGTTGCATCGGCATTAGGATGGTGGGTATGTCGCAATTAACTGTCAAATTTGCGTCGTATTCCGGAAACTTTACTCGCAGGAGAACGATCATGTGGTGTGACCCAGGCATGCTTGGAGATAAATCTGCTGGAAGACGATGTTCTGAAAACTATCGCAGTATGTGTGTTCCATCGTAATTGAGAGTATATGAGGAATAAAATTAACTGATTGTTTTGCGTCGGATTTGTAAACTAGACTGACAAAACGCGACCATCCGGTGACCGAGGCACCAATAGACCCTTGTAGATAGTTACGCTGGACATCGATCTATTGAATCGCGACGCTATTTGTGTGTTCCATCGTCAATACCAGAATCAGACGGTAAGAATTAACTGTGAGTTATGAGAGGGAGAAAACAAACTTGACTGCCAAACAGTACGTCCATCAGGTATGAGGCAGCGATAGACCCTCGGAGATAAGTCGGCTAGTGACCAATGTATTTAATCGCGACGCAATTTCTGTGTTGCATCGTCATTAGGATGGTGGGAATGTCGCAATTAACTGTCAAATTTGCGTCGGATTCGCGAAACTTTACTCGCAGGAGAACGATCATTTGGTGACCCAGGCATGGTTGGAGATAAATCTGCTGGCAAACGATGTTTTGAAAACCATCGCAGTATTTGTGTTCCATCGAAATTGAGAGTATGGGAGGAATAATATTAACTGCCAGTTTTGCGTCGGATTTGTAAACTAGACTAACAAAACGCGACCATCCTGTGACCGAGGCACCAATAGACACTTGTAGATAGTTACGCTAGACTTCGATGTATTCAATCGCGACGCTTTTTGTGTGTTCCATGGTCGATACCAGGATCTGACGGTAAGAATTAACTGGGAGTTTTGAGTCGGAGACAAGAAACTTGAAAGCCAAATTGTACATCCATCTGGTATGAGGCAGCGTTAGACCCTCGGAGATAAGTCGGCTAGTGATTAATGTATTGAATCGCGACGCAATTTCAGCGTTGCATCGTCATTAGTGTGGTGGGAATTTCGCAATTAACTGTCAAATTTGCGTCGGATTTGTAAACTAGACTGAAAGTACGCGACCATCCGGTGACCGAGGCACCAATAGACCCTTGTAGATAGTTACGCTAGACATCGATGTATTGAATCGCGACGCTATTTGTGTGTTCCATCGTCAATACCAGGATCTGACGTTAAGAATTAACTGGGAGTTTTGAGTCGGAGACAAGATACTTGACAGCCAAATTGTTCATCCATCAGGTATGAGGCAGCGTTAGACCCTCGGAGATAAGTCGGCTAGTGACCAATGTATTGAATCGCGACGCAATTTCTATGTTGCATCGGCATTAGGATGGTGGGTATGTCGCAATTAACTGTCAAATTTGCGTCGTATTCCGGAAACTTTACTCGCAGGAGAACGATCATGTGGTGTGACCCAGGCATGCTTGGAGATAAATCTGCTGGAAGACGATGTTCTGAAAACTATCGCAGTATGTGTGTTCCATCGTAATTGAGAGTATATGAGGAATAAAATTAACTGCCAGTTTTGCGTCGGATTTGTAAACTAGACTGACAAAACGCGACCATCCGGTGACCGAGGCGCCAATAGACCCTTGTAGGTAGTTACGCTGGACATCGATCTATTGAATCGCGACGCTATTTGTGTGTTCCATCGTCAATACCAGAATCAGACGGTAAGAATTAACTGTGAGTTATGAGAGGGAGAAAACAAACTTGACTGCCAAACAGTACGTCCATCTGGTATGAGGCAGCGATAGACCCTCGGAGATAAGTCGGCTAGTGACCAATGTATTTAATCGCGACGCAATTTCTGTGTTGCATCGTCATTAGGATGGTGGGAATGTCGCAATTAACTGTCAAATTTGCGTCGGATTCGCGAAACTTTACTCGCAGGAGAACGATCATTTGGTGACCCAGGCATGGTTGGAGATAAATCTGCTGGCAAACGATGTTTTGAAAACCATCGCAGTATGTGTATTCCATCGAAATTGAGAGTATGGGAGGAATAATATTAACTGCCAGTTTTGCGTCGGATTTGTAAACTAGACTGACAAAACGCGACCACCCTGTGACCGAGGCACCAATAGACACTTGTAGATAGTTACGCTAGACATCGATGTATTGAATCGCGACGCTATTTGTGTGTTCTATCGTCGATACCAGGATCTGACGGTAAGAATTAGCTGTGAGTTTTGAGTCGGAGACAGGAAACTCGACAGCCAAATTGTACATCCATCTGGTATGAGGCAGCGTTAGACCCTCGGAGATAAGTCGGCTAGTGACCAATGTATTGAATGGCGACGCAATTTCTGTGTTTTATCGGCAATAGGATAGTGGGAATGAGGCAATTAACTGTCAAATTTGCGTCGTATTCCGGAAACTTTACTCGCAGGAGAACGATCATGTGGTGTGACCCAGGCATGCTTGGAGATAAATCTGCTGGAAGACGATGTTCTGAAAACTATCGCAGTATGTGTGTTCCATCGTAATTGAGAGTATATGAGGAATAAAATTAACTGATTGTTTTGCGTCGGATTTTTAAACTAGACTGACAAAACGCGACCATCCGGTGACCGAGGCACCAATAGACCCTTGTAGATAGTTACGCTGGACATCGATCTATTGAATCGCGACGCTATTTGTGTGTTCCATCGTCAATACCAGAATCAGACGGTAAGAATTAACTGTGAGTTATGAGAGGGAGAAAACAAACTTGACTGCCAAACAGTACGTCCATCAGGTATGAGGCAGCGATAGACCCTCGGAGATAAGTCGGCTAGTGACCAATGTATTTAATCGCGACGCAATTTCTGTGTTGCATCGTCATTAGGATGGTGGGAATGTCGCAATTAAGTGTCAAATTTGCGTCGGATTCGCGAAACTTTACTCGCAGGAGAACGATCATTTGGTGACCCAGGCATGGTTGGAGATAAATCTGCTGGCAAACGATGTTTTGAAAACCATCGCAGTATTTGTGTTCCATCGAAATTGAGAGTATGGGAGGAATAATATTAACTGCCAGTTTTGCGTCGGATTTGTAAACTAGACTAACAAAACGCGACCATCCTGTGACCGAGGCACCAATAGACACTTGTAGATAGTTACGCTAGACTTCGATGTATTCAATCGCGACGCTTTTTGTGTGTTCCATGGTCGATACCAGGATCTGACGGTAAGAATTAACTGGGAGTTTTGAGTCGGAGACAAGAAACTTGAAAGCCAAATTGTACATCCATCTGGTATGAGGCAGCGTTAGACCCTCGGAGATAAGTCGGCTAGTGATTAATGTATTGAATCGCGACGCAATTTCAGCGTTGCATCGTCATTAGTGTGGTGGGAATTTCGCAATTAACTGTCAAATTTGCGTCGGATTTGTAAACTAGACTGAAAGTACGCGACCATCCGGTGACCGAGGCACCAATAGACCCTTGTAGATAGTTACGCTAGACATCGATGTATTGAATCGCGACGCTATTTGTGTGTTCCATCGTCAATACCAGGATCTGACGGTAAGAATTAACTGGGAGTTTTGAGTCGGAGACAAGATACTTGACAGCCAAATTGTTCATCCATCAGGTATGAGGCAGCGTTAGACCCTCGGAGATAAGTCGGCTAGTGACCAATGTATTGAATCGCGACGCAATTTCTATGTTGCATCGGCATTAGGATGGTGGGTATGTCGCAATTAACTGTCAAATTTGCGTCGTATTCCGGAAACTTTACTCGCAGGAGAACGATCATGTGGTGTGACCCAGGCATGCTTGGAGATAAATCTGCTGGAAGACGATGTTCTGAAAACTATCGCAGTATGTGTGTTCCATCGTAATTGAGAGTATATGAGGAATAAAATTAACTGCCAGTTTTGCGTCGGATTTGTAAACTAGACTGACAAAACGCGACCATCCGGTGACCGAGGCACCAATAGACCCTTGTAGGTAGTTACGCTGGACATCGATCTATTGAATCGCGACGCTATTTGTGTGTTCCATCGTCAATACCAGAATCAGACGGTAAGAATTAACTATGAGTTATGAGAGGGAGAAAACAAACTTGACTGCCAAACAGTACGTCCATCTGGTATGAGGCAGCGATAGACCCTCGGAGATAAGTCGGCTAGTGACCAATGTATTTAATCGCGACGCAATTTCTGTGTTGCATCGTCATTAGGATGGTGGGAATGTCGCAATTAACTGTCAAATTTGCGTCGGATTCGCGAAACTTTACTCGTAGGAGAACGATCATTTGGTGACCCAGGCATGGTTGGAGATAAATCTGCTGGCAAACGATGTTTTGAAAACCATCGCAGTATGTGTATTCCATCGAAATTGAGAGTATGGGAGGAATAATATTAACTGCCAGTTTTGCGTCGGATTTGTAAACTAGACTGACAAAACGCGACCATCCTGTGACCGAGGCACCAATAGACACTTGTAGATAGTTACGCTAGACATCGATGTATTGAATCGCGACGCTATTTGTGTGTTCTATCGTCGATACCAGGATCTGACGGTAAGAATTAGCTGTGAGTTTTGAGTCGGAGACAGGAAACTCGACAGCCAAATTGTACATCCATCTGGTATGAGGCAGCGTTAGACCCTCGGAGATAAGTCGGCTAGTGACCAATGTATTGAATGGCGACGCAATTTCTGTGTTTTATCGGCAATAGGATAGTGGGAATGAGGCAATTAACTGTCAAATTTGCGTCGGATTCCCGAAACTTTACTCGCAGTAGCACGTTCATGTGGTGAGCCAGGCAGTAATAGATACATGGAGATAAATCTGATGCAAGACGATGTTCTGAAAACCATCGCAAAATGTGGGTTCCATCGTAATTGAGAGTATGGGAGGAATAAAATTAACTGTCAGTTTTGCGTCGGATCTGAAAACTAGACTGACAAAACGCGACCATCCGGTGACCGAGGTACCAATAGACCCTTCTAGATAGTTACGCTGGACGTCGATGTATTGAATCGCGACGCTATGTGTGTTCCATCGTCGATACCAGGATCTGACGGTAAGAATTAACTGGGAGTTTTGAGTCGGAGACAAGATACTTGACAGCCAAATTGTTCATCCATCAGGTATGAGGCAGCGTTAGACCCTCGGAGATAAGTCGGCTAGTGGCCAATGTAATGAATCGCGACGCAATTTCTGTGTTGCATCGTCATGAGGGTGGTGGGAATGTCACAATTAACTGTCAAATTTGCGTCGGATTCCCGAAACTATACTCGTAGGACAACGATCACGAATTGACCCAGGCATGCTTGGAGATAAATCTGCTGGAAGACGATGTTCTGAAAACCATAACAGTATATGTGTTCCATCGTCATTGAGAGGATGAGAGAACATAAATTAACTGTCAGTTTTGCGTCGGATTTGAAAACTAGACTTACAAAACGCGACCATCCGGTGACCGAGGCACCAATAGACCCTTGTAGATAGTTACGCTGGACATCGATCTATTGAATCGCGACGCTATTTGTGTGTTCCATCGTCGATACCAGGATCTGACGGTAAGTCGGAGGCAAGAAACTTGACTGCCAAATTGTACATCCATCTGGTATGAGGCAGCGTTAGACCCTCGGAGATAAGTCGGCTAGTGACCAATGTATTGAATGGCGACGCAATTTCTGTGTTGTATCGGCAATAGGATAGTGGGAATGTGGCAATTAACTGTCAAATTTGCGTCGGATTCCCGAAACTTTACTCGCAGTAGCACGTTCATGTGGTGAGCCAGGCAGTAATAGATACATGGAGATAAATCTGATGCAAGACGATGTTCTGAAAACCATCGCAAAATGTGGGTTCCATCGTAATTGAGAGTATGGGAGGAATAAAATTAACTGTTAGTTTTGCGTCGGATCTGAAAACTAGACTGACAAAACGCGACCATCCGGTGACCGAGGTACCAATAGACCCTTCTAGATAGTTACGCTGGACATCGATGTATAGAATCGCGACGCTATTTGTGTGTTCCATGGTCGATACCAGGATCTGACGGCAAGAATTAACTGTGAGTTTTGAGTCGGAGACAAGAAACTTGACAGCCAAATCGTACAGCCATCTGGTATGAGGCAGCATTAGACCCTCGGAGATAAGTCGGCTAGTGACCAATGTATTGAATCGCGACGCAATTTCTATGTTGCATCGGCATTAGGATGGTGGGTATGTCGCAATTAACTGTCAAATTTGCGTCGTATTCCGGAAACTTTACTCGCAGGAGAACGATCATGTGGTGTGACCCAGGCATGCTTGGAGATAAATCTGCTGGAAGACGATGTTCTGAAAACTATCGCAGTATGTGTGTTCCATCGTAATTGAGAGTATATGAGGAATAAAATTAACTGATAGTTTTGCGTCGGATTTGTAAACTAGACTGACAAAACGCGACCATCCGGTGACCGAGGCATCAATAGACCCTTGTAGATAGTTACGCTGGACATCGATCTATTGAATCGCGACGCTATTTGTGTGTTCCATCGTCAATACCAGAATCAGACGGTAAGAATTAACTGTGAGTTATGAGAGGGAAAAAACAAACTTGACTGCCAAACAGTACGTCCATCTGGTATGAGGCAGCGATAGACCCTCGGAGATAAGTCGGCTAGTGACCAATGTATTTAATCGCGACGCAATTTCTGTGTTGCATCGTCATTAGGATGGTGGGAATGTCGCAATTAACTGTCAAATTTGCGTCGGATTCGCGAAACTTTACTCGCAGGAGAACGATCATTTGGTGACCCAGGCATGGTTGGAGATAAATCTGCTGGCAAACGATGTTTTGAAAACCATCGCAGTATGTGTGTTCCATCGAAATTGTGAGTATGGGAGGAATAATATTAACTGCCAGTTTTGCGTCGGATTTGTAAACTAGACTAACAAAACGCGACCATCCTGTGACCGAGGCACCAATAGACACTTGTAGATAGTTACGCTAGACATCGATGTATTGAATCGCGACGCTTTTTGTGTGTTCCATGGTCGATACCAGGATCTGACGGTAAGAATTAACTGTGAGTTTTGAGTCGGAGACAAGAAACTTGAAAGCCAAATTGTACATCCATCTGGTATGAGGCAGCGTTAGACCCTCGGAGATAAGTCGGCTAGTGATTAATGTATTGAATCGCGACGCAATTTCAGCGTTGCATCGTCATTAGTGTGGTGGGAATTTCGCAACTAACTGTCAAATTTGCGTCGGATTTGTAAACTAGACTGAAAGTACGCGACCATCCGGTGACCGAGGCACCAATAGACCCTTGTAGATAGTTACGCTAGACATCGATGTATTGAATCGCGACGCTATTTCTGTGTTCCATCGTCGATACCAGGATCTGACGGTAAGAATTAACTGTGAGTTTTGAGTCGGAGGCAAGAAACTTGACTGCCAAATTGTACATCCATCTGGTATGAGGCAGCGATAGACCCTCGGAGATAAGTCGGCTAGTGACCAATGTATTGAATCGCGACGCAATTTCTGTGTTGCATCGTCATGAGGGTGGTGGGAATGTCGCAATTAACTGTCAAATTTGCGTCGGATTCCCGAAATTATACTCGTAGGACAACGATCATGTGGTGACCCAGGCATGCTTGGAGATAAATCTGCTGGAAGACGATGTTCTGAAAACCATAACAGTATGTGTGTTCCATCGTCATTGAGAGGATGAGAGAACATAAATTAACTGTCAGTTTTGCCACGGATTTGAAAACTAGACTTACAAAACGCGACCATCCGGTGACCGAGGCACAAATAGACCCTTCTAGATAGTTACGCTGGACATCGATCTATTCAATCGCGACGCTATTTGTGTGTTCCATCGTCAATACCAGGTTCTGACGGTAAGAATTAACTGTGAGTTATGAGGGAGAAAACAAACTTGACTGCCAAAGAGGACGTCCATCAGGTATGAGGCAGCGATAGACCCTCGGAGATAAGTCAGCTAGTGACCAATGTATTAAATCGCGACGCAATTTCTGTGTTGCATTGTGATTAGGGTGGTTCGAATGTCGCGATTAACTCTCAAATTTGCGTCGGATTCCCGAAACTTTACTCGCAGGAGAACGATCATGTGGTGACCCAACATGCTTGGAGATAAATCTGCTGGAAGACGATGTTTTGAAAACCATCGCAGTATGTGTGTTCCATCGTAATTGAGAGTATGGGAGGAATAAAATTAACTGCCAATTTTGCGTCGGATTTGTAAACTAGACTGACAAAACGCGACCATCCTGTGACCGTGGCACCAATAGACACTTGTAGATAGTTACGCTGGACATCGATGTATAGAATCGCGACGGTATTTATGTGTTCCATCGTCAATACCAGGATCTGACGGTAAGAATTAACTGTGAGTTATGAGAGGAATAAAACAAACTTGACTGCCAAACAGTACGTCCATCTGGTATGAGGCAGCGATAGACCCTCGGAGATAAGTCGGCTAGTGACCAATGTTTTGAATCGCGACGCAATTTCTGTGTTGCATCGTCATTAGGGTGGTGGGAATTTCGCAATTAACTGTCAAATTTGCGTCGGATTTGAAAACTAGACTGACAAAGCGCGAACATCCGGTGACCGAGGCACCAATAGACCCTTGTAGATAGTTACGCTGGACATCGATCTATTGAATCGCGACGCTATTTGTGTGTTCCATCGTCGATACCAGGATCTGACGGTAAGTCGGAGGCAAGAAACTTGACTGCCAAATTGTACATCCATCTGGTATGAGGCAGCGTTAGACCCTCGGAGATAAGTCGGCTAGTGACCAATGTATTGAATGGCGACGCAATTTCTGTGTTGTATCGGCAATAGGATAGTGGGAATGTGGCAATTAACTGTCAAATTTGCGTCGGATTCCCGAAACTTTACTCGCAGTAGCACGTTCATGTGGTGAGCCAGGCAGTAATAGATACATGGAGATAAATCTGATGCAAGACGATGTTCTGAAAACCATCGCAAAATGTGGGTTCCATCGTAATTGAGAGTATGGGAGGAATAAAATTAACTGTTAGTTTTGCGTCGGATCTGAAAACTAGACTGACAAAACGCGACCATCCGGTGACCGAGGTACCAATAGACCCTTCTAGATAGTTACGCTGGACATCGATGTATAGAATCGCGACGCTATTTGTGTGTTCCATGGTCGATACCAGGATCTGACGGCAAGAATTAACTGTGAGTTTTGAGTCGGAGACAAGAAACTTGACAGCCAAATCGTACAGCCATCTGGTATGAGGCAGCATTAGACCCTCGGAGATAAGTCGGCTAGTGACCAATGTATTGAATCGCGACGCAATTTCTATGTTGCATCGGCATTAGGATGGTGGGTATGTCGCAATTAACTGTCAAATTTGCGTCGTATTCCGGAAACTTTACTCGCAGGAGAACGATCATGTGGTGTGACCCAGGCATGCTTGGAGATAAATCTGCTGGAAGACGATGTTCTGAAAACTATCGCAGTATGTGTGTTCCATCGTAATTGAGAGTATATGAGGAATAAAATTAACTGATAGTTTTGCGTCGGATTTGTAAACTAGACTGACAAAACGCGACCATCCGGTGACCGAGGCATCAATAGACCCTTGTAGATAGTTACGCTGGACATCGATCTATTGAATCGCGACGCTATTTGTGTGTTCCATCGTCAATACCAGAATCAGACGGTAAGAATTAACTGTGAGTTATGAGAGGGAGAAAACAAACTTGACTGCCAAACAGTACGTCCATCTGGTATGAGGCAGCGATAGACCCTCGGAGATAAGTCGGCTAGTGACCAATGTATTTAATCGCGACGCAATTTCTGTGTTGCATCGTCATTAGGATGGTGGGAATGTCGCAATTAACTGTCAAATTTGCGTCGGATTCGCGAAACTTTACTCGCAGGAGAACGATCATTTGGTGACCCAGGCATGGTTGGAGATAAATCTGCTGGCAAACGATGTTTTGAAAACCATCGCAGTATGTGTGTTCCATCGAAATTGAGAGTATGGGAGGAATAATATTAACTGCCAGTTTTGCGTCGGATTTGTAAACTAGACTAACAAAACGCGACCATCCTGTGACCGAGGCACCAATAGACACTTGTAGATAGTTACGCTAGACATCGATGTATTGAATCGCGACGCTTTTTGTGTGTTCCATGGTCGATACCAGGATCTGACGGTAAGAATTAACTGTGAGTTTTGAGTCGGAGACAAGAAACTTGAAAGCCAAATTGTACATCCATCTGGTATGAGGCAGCGTTAGACCCTCGGAGATAAGTCGGCTAGTGATTAATGTATTGAATCGCGACGCAATTTCAGCGTTGCATCGTCATTAGTGTGGTGGGAATTTCGCAATTAACTGTCAAATTTGCGTCGGATTTGTAAACTAGACTGAAAGTACGCGACCATCCGGTGACCGAGGCACCAATAGACCCTTGTAGATAGTTACGCTAGACATCGATGAATTGAATCGCGACGCTATTTGTGTGTTCCATCGTCAATACCAGGATCTGACGGTAACAATTAACTGGGAGTTTTGAGTCGGAGACAAGATACTTGACAGCCAAATTGTTCATCCATCAGGTATGAGGCAGCGTTAGACCCTCGGAGATAAGTCGGCTAGTGACCAATATAATGAATCGCGACGCAATTTCTGTGTTGCATCGTCATGAGGGTGGTGGGAATGTCACAATTAACTGTCAAATTTGCGTCGGATTCCCGAAACTATACTCGTAGGACAACGATCATGTATTGACCCAGGCATGCTTGGAGATAAATCTGCTGGAAGACGATGTTCTGAAAACCATAACAGTATATGTGTTCCATCGTCATTGAGAGGATGAGAGAACATAAATTAACTGTCAGTTTTGCGTCGGATTTGAAAACTAGACTTACAAAACGCGACCATCCGGTGACCGAGGCACCAATAGACCCTTGTAGATAGTTACGCTGGACATCGATCTAATGAATCGCGACGCTATTTCTGTGTTCCATCGTCGATACCAGGATCTGACGGTAAGAATTAACTGTGAGTTTTGAGTCGGAGGCAAGAAACTTGACTGCCAAATTGTACATCCATCTGGTATGAGGCAGAGATAGACCCTCGGAGATAAGTCGGCTAGTGACCAATGTATTGAATCGCGACGCAATTTCTGTGTTGCATCGTCATGAGGGTGGTGGGAATGTCGCAATTAACTGTCAAATTTGCGTCGGATTCCCGAAATTATACTCGTAGGACAACGATCATGTGGTGACCCAGGCATGCTTGGAGATAAATCTGCTGGAAGACGATGTTCTGAAAACCATAACAGTATGTGTGTTCCATCGTCATTGAGAGGATGAGAGAACATAAATTAACTGTCAGTTTTGCCACGGATTTGAAAACTAGACTTACAAAACGCGACCATCCGGTGACCGAGGCACAAATAGACCCTTCTAGATAGTTACGCTGGACATCGATCTATTCAATCGCGACGCTATTTGTGTGTTCCATCGTCAATACCAGGTTCTGACGGTAAGAATTAACTGTGAGTTATGAGGGAGAAAACAAACTTGACTGCCAAAGAGGACGTCCATCAGGTATGAGGCAGCGATAGACCCTCGGAGATAAGTCAGCTAGTGACCAATGTATTAAATCGCGACGCAATTTCTGTGTTGCATTGTGATTAGGGTGGTTCGAATGTCGCGATTAACTCTCAAATTTGCGTCGGATTCCCGAAACTTTACTCGCAGGAGAACGATCATGTGGTGACCCAACATGCTTGGAGATAAATCTGCTGGAAGACGATGTTTTGAAAACCATCGCAGTATGTGTGTTCCATCGTAATTGAGAGTATGGGAGGAATAAAATTAACTGCCAATTTTGCGTCGGATTTGTAAACTAGACTGACAAAACGCGACCATCCTGTGACCGTGGCACCAATAGACACTTGTAGATAGTTACGCTGGACATCGATGTATAGAATCGCGACGGTATTTATGTGTTCCATCGTCAATACCAGGATCTGACGGTAAGAATTAACTGTGAGTTATGAGAGGAATAAAACAAACTTGACTGCCAAACAGTACGTCCATCTGGTATGAGGCAGCGATAGACCCTCGGAGATAAGTCGGCTAGTGACCAATGTTTTGAATCGCGACGCAATTTCTGTGTTGCATCGTCATTAGGGTGGTGGGAATTTCGCAATTAACTGTCAAATTTGCGTCGGATTTGAAAAGTAGACTGACAAAGCGCGAACATCCGGTGACCGAGGCACCAGTCGACCCTTGTAGATAGTCACGCTAGACATCGGTGTATTGAATCGCGACGCTATGTGTGTTCCATCGTCGATACCAGGATCTGACGGTAAGAATTAACTGGGAGTTTTGAGTCGGAGACAAGATACTTGACAGCCAAATTGTTCATCCATCAGGTATGAGGCAGCGTTAGACCCTCGGAGATAAGTCGGCTAGTGACCAATGTATTGAATCGCGACGCGATTTCTGTGTTGCATCGGCATTACTATAGTGGGAATGTCGCAATTAACTGTCAAATTTGCGTAATTTTCCCGAAACTTTACTCGTAGGACAACGATCATGTGGTGACCCAGGCAGTAATAGATGCTTGGAGATAAATCTGCTGGAAGACGATGTTCTGAAAACCATCGCAGTATGTGTGTTCCATCGTCATTGAGAGGATGAGAGAACATAAATTAACTGTCAGTTTTCGTCGGATTTGAAAACTAGACTGACAAAGAGCGAACATCCGGTGACCGGAGCACCAATAGACCATTGTAGATAGTTACGCTAGACATCGATGTATTGAATCGCGACGCTATTCGTGTGTTCCATCGTCGATAGCATGATCTGACGGTAAGAATTAACTGTGAGTTATGAGAGGGAGGAAACAAACATGACAGCCAAAGAGTACGTCCATCTGGTATGAGGCACCGATAGACCCTCGGAGATAATTCGGCTAGTGAGCAATGTATTGAATCGCGACGCAATTTCTGTGTTGCATCGTCATTAGGGTGGTGGGAATGTCGCAATTAACTGTCAAATTTGCGTCGGATTTGAAAACTAGACTGATCAAGCGCGACCATCCGGTGACCGAGGCACAAATAGACCCTTCTAGATAGTTACGCTGGACATCGACGTATAGAATTGCGACGCTATTTGTGTGTTCCATCGTCAATTCCAGGAAATGATGGTAAGTATTAACTGTGAGTTATGAGAGGGGGAAGAGAAACTTGACTGCCAAATTGTATATCCATCTGGTATGAGGCAGCGTTAGACCCTCGGAGATAAATCGTCTAGTGACCAATGTATTGAATCGCGAAGCGATTTCTTTGTTGCATCGGCATTAGGATGGTGGGAATGTCGCAATTAACTGTCAAATTTGCGTCGGATTCCAGAAACTTTGCTAGCAGGAGAACTATGGAACACACAAATAGCGTCGCGATTCAATACATCGATGTCTAGCGTAACTATTTACAAGGGTCCATTGGTGCCTCGGTCACCGGATGTTCCTCTCTTTGTGAGTCTAGTTTTCAAATCCGACGCAAATTTGACAGTTAATTGCGACATTCCCACTACCCTAATGACGGTGCAACACAGAAATTGCGTCGCGATTCAATACATTGGTCACTTGCCGACTTATCCCCGAGGGTCTATCGCTGCCTCATACCAGATGGACGTACTCTTTGGCAGTCAAGTTTGTTTTCTCACTCTCATAACTCACAGTTAATTCTTACCGTCAGATCCTGGTATTGACGATGGAACACATAAAGAGCGTCGTGATTCAATACATCGATTTCCAGCGTAACTATCTACAAGAGTCTATTGGTGCCTCGGTCACCGGATGGTCGCGTTTTATCATCTAGTTTTCAAATCCGACGCAAAACTGACAGTTAATTTATGTTCTCTCATTCTCTCAATGACGATGGAACACACATACTGCGATGGTTTTCAGAACATCGTCTTCCGACACACTCATACCAGATGGACGTACTCTTTGGCAGTCAAGTTTATTTTCTCCCTCTCATAACTCACAGTTAATTCTTACCGTGAGATCCTGGTATTGACGATGGAACACACAAATAGCGTCGCGATTCAATAGATCGATGTCCAGCGTAACTATCTACAAGGGTCTATTGGTGCCTCGGTCACCGGATGGTCGCGTTTAGTCAGTCTAGTTTACAAATCCGACGCAAAACTGGCACTTAGTTTTATTCCTCCCATACTCTCAATTACGATGGAACACACATACTGCGATGGTTTTCAGAACATCGTGTTCCAGCAGATTTTTCTCCAAGCATCTATTACTGCCTGTGTCACCACATGATCGTTGTCCTACAAGTAAAGTTTCGGGAATCCGACGCAAATTTGACAGTTAATTGCGACATTCCCAACATTCTAATGACGATGCAACACAGAAATTGCGTCGCGATTCAATACATTGGTCACTAGCCGACTTATCTCCGAGGGTCTAACTCTGCCTCAAACCAGATGGATGTACAATTTGGCTGTCATGTTTCTTGTCTCCGACTCAAAACTCACAGTTAATTCTTACCGTCAGATCCTTGTATCGACCATGGAACACACTAATAGTGTCGCGATTCAATACATCGATGTCTATCGTAACTATCTACAAGGGTCTATTGGTGCCTCGGTCACCGGATGATCATGCTTTGTCAGTCTAGTTTTCAAATCCGACGCAAATTTGACAGTTAATTGCGACATTCCCACTACCTTAATGACGATGCAACACAGAAATTGTGTCGCGATTCTATACATTGGCCGACTTATCTCCTAGGGTCTATCGCTGCCTCATACCAGATGGACGTACTCTTTGGCAGTCAAGTTTGTTTTCTCCCTCTCATAACTCACAGTTAATTCTTACATTCAGATCCTGGTATTGACGATGGAACACACAAATAGCGTCGCGATTCAATAGATCGATGTCCAGCGTAACTATCTACAAGGGTCTATTGGTGCCTCGGTCACCGGATGGTCGCGTTTAGTCAGTCTAGTTTACAAATCCGACGCAAAACTGGCACTTAGTTTTATTCCTCCCATACTCTCAATTACGATGGAACACACATACTGCGATGGTTTTCAGAACATCGTGTTCCAGCAGATTTTTCTCCAAGCATCTATTACTGCCTGTGTCACCACATGATCGTTGTCCTACGAGTAATGTTTCGGGAATCCGACGCAAATTTGACAGTTAATTGCGACATTCCCACCATCCTAATGACGATGCACACAGAAATTGCGTCGCGATTCAATACATTGGTCACTAGCCGACTTATCTCCGAGGGTCTATCGCTGCCTCATACCAGATGAAGGTACTGTTTGGCAATCAAGTTTGTTTTCTCCCTCTCATAACTCACAGTTAATTCTTACCGCCAGATCCTGGTATTGACGATGGAACACACAAATACCGTCGCGATTCTATACATCCATGTCCAGCGTAACTATCTACAAGTGTCTATTGGTGCCTCGGTCACCGGATGGTCGCGTTTTGTCAGTCTAGTTTACAAATCCGACGCAAAACTGGCAGTTAATTTTATTCCTCCCATACTCTCAATTACGATGGAACGCACATACTGCGATGGTTATCAGAACATCGTCTTCCAGCAGATTTATCTCCAAGCATGCCTGGGTCACCACATGATCGTTTTCCTGCGAGTAAAGTTTCGGGAATCCGACGCAAATTTGGCAGTTAATTGCGACATTCCCACCATCCTAATGACGATGCAACACAGAAATTGCGTCGCGATTCAATACATTGGTCACTAGCCGACTTATCTCCGAGGGTCTAACGCTGCCTCATACCAGATGGATATACAATTCGGCTGTCAAGTTTCTTGTCTCCGACTCAAAACACACAGCTAATTCTTACCGTCAGATCCTGGTATCGACGATGAAACACACAAATAGCGTCGCGATTCAATACATGGATGTCTAGCGTAACTATCTACAAGGGTCTATTGGTGCCTCGGTCACCGGATGTTCGCTCTTTGTCAGTCTAGTTTTCAAATCCGACGCAAATTTGACAGCTAATTGCGACATTCCCACCATCCTAACGACGTTGCAACTTAGAAATTGCGTCGCGATTCAATACATTGGTCACTAGCCGACTTATCTCCGAGGGTTTATCGCTGCCTCATAACAGATGAACGTACTCTTTGGCAGTCAAGTTTGTTTTGTCCCTCTCATATCTCACAGTTAATTCTTACCGTCAGATCCTGGTATTGACGATGGAACACACAAATAGGGTCGCGATTCAATAGATCGATGTCCAGCGTAACTATCTACAAGGGTCCATTGGTGCCTCGGTCACCGGATGGTCGCGTTTTGTCATCTAGTTTTCAAATCCCACGCAAAACTGACAGTTAATTTTATTTTCTCTCATCCTCTCAATTACGATGGATCACACATAATGCGATGGTTTTCTGAACATCGTCTTCCAGCAGATTTATCTCCAAGCATGCCTGGGTCATCACATGATAGTTCAACTGCGAGTAAAGTTTCGGGAATCCGACGCAAATTAGACAGTTAATTGCGACATTCCCCCCATCCTAATGACGATGCAACACAGAAATTGCGTCGCGATTCAATACATTGGTCACTAGCCGACTTATCTCCGAGGGTTTAACGCTGCCTCATACCAGATGGATGCACAATTTGGCTGTCAAGTTTCTTGTCTCCGACTCAAAACTCACAATTAATTCTTACCGTCAGATCCTGGTATCGACCATGGAACACACAATTAGCGTCGCGATTCAATACATCGATGTCTAGCGTAACAATTTACAACGTTCTATTGGTGCCTCGGTCACCGGATGTTCGCGCTTTGTCAGTGTAGTTTTCAAATCCGAAGCAAATTTGACAGTTAAATGTGACATTCCCACTACCCTAATGACGATGCAACAAAGAAATTGCGTCGCGATTCAATACATTGGTCACTAGCCGACATATCTCCGAGGGTCTATCGCTGCCTCATACCAGATGGACGTACTCTTTGGCAGTCAAGTTTGTTTTCTCCCTCTCATAACTCACAGTTAATTCTTACCGTCAGATCCTGGTATTGACGATGGAACACACAAATAGCATCGCGATTCAATAGATCGATGTACAGCGTAACTATCTACAAGGGTCTATTGGTGCCTCGGTCACCGGATGGTCGCGTTTAGACATCTAGTTTTCAAATCCGACGCAAAACTGACAGTTAATTTATGTTCTCTCATCCTCTCAATGACGATGGAACACACATACTGCGATGGTTTTCAGAACATCGTGTTCCAGCAGATTTTTCTCCAAGCATCTATTACTGCCTGGGTCACCACATGATCTTTGTCCTACGAGTAAAGTTTCGGGAATCCGACGCAAATTTGACAGTTAATTTCGACATTCCCACCATCCTAATGACGATGCAACACAGAAATTGCGTCGCGATCCAATACATTGGTCACTAGCCGACTTATCTCCGAGGGTCTAACGCTGCCTCATACCAGATGGATGTACAATTTGGCTGTCAAGTTTGTTTTCTCCCTCTCATAACTCACAGTTAATTCTTACCGTCAGATCCTGGTATTGACGATGGAACACACAAATACCGTCGCGATACTATACATCGATGTCCAGCGTAACTATCTACAAGGGTCTATTGGTGCCTCGGTCACCGGATGGTTGCGTTTTGTCAGTCTAGTTTACAAATCAAACGCAAAACTGGCAGTTAGCCTTATTCCTTCCATACTCTCAATTACGATGGAACCCACATACTGCGATGGTTTTCAGAACATCGTCTTCCAGCAGATTTATCTCCAAGCATCTATTACTGCCTGTGTCACCTTGGGACCCTTGTAGATTGTTACGCTGGACATCGATCTATTGAATCGGGACGCTATTTGTGTGTTCCATCGTCAATACCAGTATCTGACGGTAAGAATTAACTGTGAGTTATGAGAGGGAGAAACCAAACTTGACTGCCAAAGAGTATGTCCATCTGGTATGAGGCAGCGTTACACCCTCGGAGATAGGTCAGCTAGTGACCAATGTATTGAATCGCGACGCAATTTCTGTGTTGCATCGTCATTAGGGTGGTGGGAATGTCGCAATTAACTGTCAAATTTGCGTCGGATTTGAAAACTAGACTGACAAAGCGCGAACATCCGTTGATCGAGGCACCAACAGACCCTTGTAGATAGTTACGCTAGACATCGATGTATTGAATCGCGACGCTATTTGTGTGTTCCATTGTCGATACCAGGATCTGACGGTAAGAATTAGCTGTGAGTTTTGAGTCGGAGACAAGAAACTTGACAGCCAAATTGTACATCCATCTGGTATGAAGCAGCGTTAGACCCTCGGAGATAAGTTGGCTAGTGACCAATGTATTGAATCGCGACACAATTTCTGTGTTGCATCGTCATTAGGATGGTGGGAATATCGCAATTAACTGTCAAATTTGCGTCGGATTCCCGAAACTTTACTCGCAGGAGAACGATCATGTGGTGACCCAGGCATGCTTTGAGATAAATCTGCTGGAAGACGATGTTCTGAAAACCATCGCAGTATGTGTGTTCCATCGTAATTCAGAGTATAGGAGGAATAAAAGTAACTGCCAGTTTTACGTCGGATTTGTAAACTAGACTGATAAAACGCGACCATCCGGTGACCGAGGCACCAATAGACCTTTGTAGATAGTTACGCAAGGACATCGATCTATTGAATCGCGAAGCTATTTGTGTGTTCCATCGTCAATACCAGGATCTGACGGTAAGAATTAACTGTGAGTTATGAGAGGGAGAAAACAAACTTGACTGCCAAAGAGTACGTCCATCTGGTATGAGGCAGCGATAGACCTTGGAGTTAAGTCGGCTAGCGACCCATGTATTGAATCGCGACGCAATTTCTGTGTTGCAACGTCGTTAGGATGGTGGGAATGTCGCAATTAACTGTCAAATTTGCGTCGGATTTGAAAACTAGACTGACAATACGCGACCATCCGTTGACCGGGGCAACAATAGACCCTTATAGATAGTTACGCTGGACATCGATGTATAGAATCGCGACGGTATCTGTGTGTTCCGAGGTCAATACCAGGATCTGACGGTAAGAATTAACTGTGAGTTATGAGAGGGAGAAAACAAACTTGACTGCCAAAGAGTACGTCCGTCTGGTATGAGGCAGCGATAGACCCTCAGAGATAAGTCGGCTAGTGACCAATGTATTGAATCGCGACGCAATTTCTGTGTTGCATCGTCATTAGGATGGTGGGAATGTCGCAATTAACTGTCAAATTTGCGTCGGATTCCCGAAACTTTACTCGCAGGAGAACGATCATGTGGTGACCCAGACAGTAATAGATATTTGGAGATAAATCTGCTGGCAGACGATGTTCTGAAAACCATCGCAGTAATTGAGAGTATGGGAGGAATAAAATTAACTGCCAGTTTTGCGTCGGATTTGTAAACTAGACTGACAAAACGCGACCATCCGGTGACCGAGGCACAAATAGACCCATGTAGATACTTACGATAGACAACGATGTATTGAATCGCGACGCTATTTGTGTGTTCCATCGTTGATACCAGGATCAGACGGTAAGAATTAACTGTGAGTTTTGAGTCGGAGACATGAAACTTGACTGCCAAATTGTACATCCATGTGGTATGAGGCAGCTTTAGACCCTCGGAGATAATTCGGCTAGTGACCAATGTATTGAATCGCGACGCAATTTCTGTGTTGCATCGTCATTAGGGTGGAGGGAATGTCGCAATTAACTGTCAAATTTGCGTCGGATTTGAAAACTAGATTGACAAAGCGCGAACATCCCGTGACCGAGGCACCAATAGACCCTTGTAGATAGTTACGCTAGACATCGATGTATTGAATCGCTACGCTATTTGTGTGTTCCATCGTCGATACCAGGATCAGACGGTAAGAATTAACTCTGAGTTTTGAGTCGGAGACAAGAAACTTGACTGCCAAATTGTACATCCATCTGGTATGAGGCAGCGTTAGACTCTCGGAGATAAGTCGGCTAGTGACCAATGTATTTAATCGCGAGGCAATTTCTGTGTTGCATCGTCATTAGGATGGTGGGAATGTCGCAATTAACTGTCAAATTTGCGTCGGGTCCCCGAAACTTTACTCGCAGGAGAACGAACATGTGGTGACCCAGGCAGTAATAGATGCTTGGAGATAAATCTGCTGGAAGACGATGTTCTGAAAACCATCGCAGTAATTGAGAGTATTGGAGGAATAAAATTAACTGCCAGTTTTGCGTCGGATTTGTAAACTAGACTGACAAAACGCGACTATCCGGTGACCGAGGCACAAATAGACCCATGTAGATACTTACGCTAGACAACGATGTATTGAATCGCGACGCTATTTGTGTGTTCCATAGTCGATACCTGCATCTGAAGGTAAGGTTTAACAGTGAGTTTTGAGTCGGAGACAAGAAACTTGACAGCCAAATTGTACATCCATGTGGTATGAGGCAGCGTTAGACCCTCGGAGATAATTCGGCTAGTGACTAATGTATTGAATCGCCACGCAATTACTGTGTTGCATCGTCATTAGGATGGTGGTAATGTCCCAAATAACTTTCAAATTTGCGTCGGATTCGCGAAACTTTACTCGCAGGGAACGATCATGTGGTGACCCAGGCAGTAATAGATGCTTGGAGATAAATCTCCTCTAAGACGATGTTCTGAAACCCATCGCAGTATGTGTGTTACATCGTAATTGAGAGTATTGGAGGAATAAAATTAACTGCCGGTTTTGCGTCGGATTTGTAAACTAGACTGACAAAACGCGACCATCCGGTGACCGATTCACCAATAGACCCTTGTAGATAGTTACGCTGGACATCGATGTATAGAAACAAGACGCTATTTGTGTGTTCCATCGTCAATACCAGGATCTGACGGTAAGAATTAACTGTGAGTTATGTGAGGGAGAAGAGAAACATGATTGCCGAACAGTACGTCCATCTGGTATGAGGCAGCGTTGGACCCTCGGAGATAAGTCGGCTAGTGACCAATGTATTTAATCGCGACGCAATTTCTGTGTTGCATCGTCATTGGGATGGTGGGAATGTCGCAATTAACTGTCAAATTTACGTCGGATTCCCGAAACTTTACTCGTAGGACAACGAATATGTGGTGACCCAGGCAGTAATAGATGCTTGTAGATAAATCTGCTGGAAAACGATGTTCTGAAAACCATCGCAGTATGTGTGTTCTATCGTCATTGAGAGGATGAGAGAAAATAAAATTAACTGTCAGTTTTGCGTCGGATTTGAAAACTAGACTGCCAAAGCGCGAACATCCGGTGACCGAGGTACCAATAGACCCTTGCAGATAGTTACGCAAGACATCGATGTATTGAATCGCGACGCTATTTGTGTGTTACACCGTCGGTACCAGGATTTGACGGTAAGAATTAACTGTGACTTTTGAGACGGAGACAAGAAACTAGACAGCCAAATTGTACATCCATCTGGTATGAGGCAGCGTTAGACCCTCGGAGATAACTCGGCTAGTGAACAATATATTGAATCGCGACGCCATTTCTGTGTTGCATCGTCATTAGGATGGTGGGAATGTCGCAATTAACTGTCAAATTTGCGTCGGATTCCCGAAACTTTACTCGTAGGACAACGATCATGTGGTGACCCAGACAGTAATAGATGCTTGGAGACAAATCTTCTGGAAGACGATGTTCTGAAAACCATCGCAGTATGGAGTTCCATCGTCATTGAGAGGATGAGGGGAATAAATTAACTGTCAGTTTTGCGTCGGATTTGAAAACTAGATGACAAAACGCGAACATCCGGTGACCGAGGCACCAATAGACCCTTGTAGATAGTTACGCTGGACATCGATCTATTGAATCGCGACGCTCTTTGGGTGTTCCATTGTCAATACCAGGATCTGACGGTAAGAATTAACTGTGAGTTATGAGAGGGAGAAAACAAACTTGACTGCCAAACAGTAAGTCCATCTGGTATGAGGCTGCGATAGATCCTCGGAGATAATTCGGTTAGTGACCAATGTATTGAATCGCGACGCAATTTCTGTGTTGCATCGTCATTAGGGTGGTGGGAATTTCGCAATTAACTGTCAAATTTGCGTCGGATTTGAAAACTAGACTGACAAAGCGCGAACATCCGGTGACCGAGGCACCAATAGACCCTTGTAAATAGTTTCGCTGGACATCGATCTATTGAATCGCGACGCTATTTGTGTGTTCCATAGTCGATACCAGGATCTGACGGTAAGAATTAACTGAGAGTTTTGAGTCGGAGGCAAGAAACTTGACTGCCAAATTGTACATTCATCTGGTATGAGGCATCGTTAGACCCTCGGAGATAAGTCGGCTAGTGACCAATGTATTGAATCGTGACGCAATTTCTGTGTTGCATCGTCATTAGGGTGGAGGGAATGTCGCAATTAACTGTCAAATTTGCGTCGGATTTGAAAACTAGATTGACAAAGCGCGAACATCCCGTGACCGAGGCACCAATAGAGCCTTGTAGATAGTTACGCTAGACATCGATGTATTGAATCGCGACGCTATTTGTGTGTTCCATCGTCGATACCAGGATCAGACAGTAAGAATTAACTGTGAGTTTTGAGCCGGAGACAAGAAACTTGACTGCCAAATTGTACATCCATCTGGTATGAGGCATTGTTAGACCCTCAGAGATAAGTCGGCTAGTGACCAATGTATTGAATCGCGACGCAATTTCTGTGTTGCATCGTCATTAGGATGGTGGGAATGTCGCAAT
The DNA here is from genome assembly GCF_023897955.1 of Schistocerca gregaria. NCBI lineage: Eukaryota > Metazoa > Arthropoda > Insecta > Orthoptera > Acrididae > Schistocerca > Schistocerca gregaria. Next base: position 1,244,375 of record NW_026061713.1, on the reverse strand, counting down.
TAACTGTTAAATTGGCGTCGGATTCCCGAAACTTTACTCGTAGGACAACGATCATGTGGTGACCCAGGCAGTAATAGATGCTTGGAGATAAATCTGCTGGAAGACGATGTTCTGAAAACCATCGCAGTATGTGTGTTCCATCGTAATTGAGAGTATGGGAGGAATAAAATTAACTGCCAATCTTGCGTCGGATTTGTAAACTAGACTGACAAAACGCGTGCATCCGGTGACCGAGGCACAAATAGACCCCTCTAGATAGTTAGTTACGCTGGACATCGATGTATAGAATCGCGACGGTATTTGTGTGTTCCATCGTCAATACCAGGATCTGACGGTAAGAATTAACTGTGAGTTATGTGAGTTAGAAAACAAACTTGACTGCCAAACTGTACGTCCTTCTGGTATGAGGCAGCAATAGACCCTCGGAGATAAGTCGGCTAGTGACCAATGTATTCAATCGCGACGCAATTTCTCTGTTGCATCGTCATTAGGATGGTGGGAAGGTCGCTATTTACTGTCAAATTTCCGTCGGATTCCCGAAACTTTACTCGTATGACAACGATCATGTGGTGACCCACGCAGTAATAGATGCTTGGAGATAAATCTGCTGGAAGACGATGTTCTGAAAACCATCGCAGTATGTGTGATCTATTGCCATTGAGAGGATGAGAGAAAATAAAATTGTCAGTTTTGCGTCGGATTTGAAAAATAGGTGACATAACGCGACCATCCGGTGACCGAGGCACCAATAGACCCTTGTAGATAGTTACGCTGGACATCGATGTATAGAATCGCGACGGTATTTGTGTGTTCCATCGTCAATACCAGGATCTGACAGTAAGAATTAACTGTGGGTTATGAGAGGGAGAAAACAAACTTGACTGCCAAACAGTACGTCCATCTGGTATGAGGCAGCTATAGACCGTCGGAGATAAGTCGGCTAGTGACCAATGTATTGAATCGCGACGCAATTTCTGTGTTGCAACGTCGTTAGGATGGTGGGGATGTCGCAATTAACTGTCAAATTTACGTCGGATTTGAAAACTAGACTGACAAAGAGCGAACATCCGGTGACCGATGCACCAATAGACCCTTGTAGATAGTTACGCTGGACATCGATGTATTGAATCGCGACGCTATTTGTGTGTTCCATGGTCGATACCAGGATCTTACGGTAAGAATTAACTGTGAGTATTGAGTCGGAGACAAGAGACCCTCGGAGATAAGTCGGCTAGTGACCAACGTATTGAATCGCGAAGCAATTTCGGTGTTGCATCGTCATTAGGATGGTGGGAATGTCGCAATTAACTGTTAAATTGGCGTCGGATTCCCGAAACTTTACTCATAGGACAACGATCATGTGGTGACCCAGGAGGTAATAGATGCTTGGAGATAAATCTGCTGGTAGACGATGTTCTGAAAACCATCGCAGTATGTGTTTTCTATCGTCATTGAGAGGATGAGAGAAAATAAACTTGTCAGTTTTGCGTCGGATTTGAAAACTAGATGACAAAACGCGACCATCCGGTGACCGAGGCACCAATACACTCTTGTAGATAGCTACGCTGGACATCGATGTATAGAATCGCGACGGTATTTGTGTGTTCCATCGTTAATATCAGGATCTGACGGTAAGAATTAACTGTGAGTTATGTGAGGGAGAAAACAAAATTGACTGCCAAACTGTACGTCCATCTGGTATGAGGCAGCGATAGACCTTCGGAGATAAGTCGGCTAGTGACCAATGTATTGAATCGTGACGCAATTTCTGTGTTGCATCGTCATTAGGGTGGTGGGAATGTCGCAATTAACTGTCAAATTTGCGTCGGATTTGAAAACTATACTGACAAAGCGCGAACATCCGGTGACCGAGGCAAAAATAGACCCTTGTAAATAGTTACGCTAGACATCGATGTATTGAATCGCGACGCTATTTGTGTGTTCCATGGTCGATACCAGGACCTGAAGGTAAGAATTAACTGTGAGTTATGAGAGGGAGAAAACAAACTTGATTGCCAAACACTACGTCCATCTGGTATGAGGCAGCGATAGACCCTCGGAGATAAGTCGGCTAGTGACCAATGTATTGAATCGCGACGCAATTTCTGTGTTGCATCGTTATTAGGGTGGTGTGAATGTCGCAATTAACTGTCAAATTTGAGTCGGATTTGAAAACTAGACTGACAAAGCGCGAACATGCGGAGACCGAGGCACCAATAGACCCTTGTAGATAGTTACGCTAGACATCGATGTATTGAATCGCGACGCTATTTGTGTGTTCCATGGTCGATACCAGGACCTGACGGTAAGAATTAACTGTGAGTTTTGAGTGGGAGACAAGAGACTTGACTGCCAAATTGTACATCCATCTGGTATGAGCAGCGTTAGACCCTCTGCTAGTGACCAATGTATTGAATCGCGACGCAAATTCTGTAATGCATCGTCATTAGTCTGGTGGGAATGTCGCAATTAACTGTCAACTTTGCGTCGGATTCCCGAAAATTTACTCGTAGGACAACGATCATGTGGTGACCCAGGCAGTAATAGATGCTTGGGAGATAAATCTGCTGGTAGACGATGTTCTGAAAACCATCGCAGTATGTGTTTTCTATCGTCATTGAGAGGATGAGAGAAAATAAAATTGTCAGTGTTGCGTCGGATTTGAAAACTAGATGACAAAACGCGACCGTCCGGTGACCGAGGCACCAATGGACCCTTGTAGATAGTTAGGCTGGACATCGATGTATAGAAACGCGACGGTATTTGTGTGTTCCATCGTCAATACCAGGATCTGACGGTAAGAATTAACTGTGAGTTATGAGAGGGAGAAAACAAACTTGACTGCCAAAGAGTACGTACATCTGGTAAGAGGCAGCGATAGACCCTCGGAGATAAGTCGGCTAGTGACCAATGTATTGAATCGCCACGCAATTTCTGTGTTGCATCGTCATTAGGGTAGTGGGAATGTCGCAAATAACTGTCAAATTTGCGTCGGATTTGAAAACGAGACTGACAAAGCGCGAACATCCGGTGACCGAGGCACCAATAGACCCTTGTAAATAGTTACGCTAGAAATCAATGTATTGAATCGCGACGCTATTTGTGTGTTCCATCGTCGATACCAGGATCTGACGGTAAGAATTAACTGTGAGTTTTGAGTCGGAGACAAGAAACTTGACAGCCAAATTGTACATCCACCTGGTATGAGCAGCGTTAGACCCTCGGAGATATGTCGGCTAATGACCAAAGTATTGAATCGCGACGCAATTTCTGTGTTGCAACGTCATTAGGGTAGTGGGAATGTCGCAATTAACTGTGAAATTTGCGTCGGATTTGAAAACTAGACTAACAAAGCGCGAACATCCGCTGACCGATGCACCAATAGACTCTTGTAAATAGTTACGCTAGTCATCGATGTATTGAATCGCGACGCTATATTTGTGTTCCATCGTCAATACCAGGATCTGACGGTAAGAATTAACTGTGAGTTATGAGAGGGAGAAAACAAACTTGACTGCCAAACTGTACGTCCATCTGGTATGAGACAACGATAGACCCTCGGAGATAAGTCGGCTATTGACCAATGTATTGAATCGCAACGCAATTTCTCTGTTGCATCGTCATTAGGATGGTGGGAATGTCGCAATTAACTGTCAAATTTGCGTTGGATTCCCGAAACAATACTCGTAGGACAACGATCATGTGGTGACCCAGGCAGTAATAGATGCTTGGAGATAAATCTGCTGGAAGACGATGTTCTGAAAACCATCGCAGTATGTGTGTTCTATCGGCATTGAGAGGATGAGGGAAAACAAAATTGTCTGTTTTGCGTCGGATTTGAAAACTAGATGACAAAACGCGAAAATCCGGTGACCGAGGCAAGAATAGACCCTAGTAGATAGTTACGCTAGACATCGATGTATTGAATCGCGACGCTATTTGTGTGTTCCATGGTCGATACCAGGATGTGACGGTAAGAATTAACTGTGAGTTTTGAGTGGGAGACAAGAAACTTGATAGCCAAATTGTACTTCCATCTGGTATGAGGCAGCGTTAGACCCTCGGAGATAAGTCGGCTAGTGACCAATGTATTGCATCGCGACGCAATTTCTGTGTTGCATCGTCATTAGTATGGTGGGAATGTCGCAATTAACTGTTAAATTGGCGTCGGATTCCTGAAACTTTACTCGTAGGACAACGATCATGTGGTGACCCAGGCAGTAATAGATGCTTGGAGATAAATCTGCTGGTAGACGATGTTCTGAAAACCATCGCAGTACGTGTTTTCTATCGTCATTGAGAGGATGAGAGAAAATAAAATTGTCAGTTTTGCGTCGGATTTGAAAACTAAATGACAAAACGCTACCATCCGGTGACCGAGGCACCATTAGACCCTTGTAGATAGTTAGGCTGGACATCGATGTATAGAATCGCGACGGTATTTGTGTGTTCCATCGTCAATACCAGGATCTGACGGTAAGAATTAACTGTGAGTTATGAGAGGGAGAAAACAAACTTGACTGCCAAAGAGTACGTACATCTGGTAAGAGGCAGCTATAGACCCTCGGAGATAAGTCGGCTAGTCACCAATGTATTGATTCGCGACGCAATTTCTGTGTTGCATCGTCATTAGGGTAGTTGGAATGTTGCAATTAACTGTCAAATTTGCGTCGGATTTGAAAACTAGACTGACAAAGCGCGAACATCCGGTGACCGAGGCACCAATAGACCCTTGTAAATAGTTACGCTGGACATCGATGTATAGAATCGCGACGGTATTTGTGTGTTCCATCGTTAATACCAGGATCTGACGGTAAGAATTAACTGTGAGTTATGAGAGGGAGAAAACAAACTTGACTGCCAAACAGTACGTCCATCTGGTATGAGGCAGCGATAGACCCTCGGAGATAAGTTGGCTATTGACCAATGTATTGAATCACGACGCAATTTCTGTGTTGCAACGTCGTTAGGATGGTGGGAATGTCGCAATTAACTGTCAATTTTGCTTCGGATTCCCGAAAATTTACTCGTAGGACAACGATCATGTGGTGACCCAGGCAGTAATAGATGCTCGGAGATGAATCTAGTTGTACACTATGTTCTGAAAACCATCGTAGTATGTGTGTTCTATCGTCATTGAGAGGATGAGAGAAAATAAAATTAAATGTCAGTTTTGCGTCGGATTTGAAAACTAGATGACAAAAAGCGACCATCCGGTGACCGAGGCACCAATAGACCCTTGTAGATAGTAACGCTGGACATCGATCTATTGAATCGCGACGCTGTTTGTGTGTTCCATCGTCAATACCAGGATCTGACGGTAAGAATTAACTGTGAGTTATGAGAGGGAGAAAACAAACTTGACTGCCAAAGAGTACGTCCATCTGGTATGAGGCAGCGATGGCCCTCTGTGATAAGTCGGCTAGTGACCAATGTATTGAATCGCGACGCAATTTCTGTGATGCATCGTCATTAGTCTGTTAGGAATGTCGCAATTAACTGTCAAATTTGCTTCGGATTTGAAAACTAGTCTGACAAAGCGCGAACATCCGGTGACCGAGGCACCAATAGACCCTTGTAAATAGTTACGCTAGACATCGATGTATTGAATCGCGACGTTGTTTATGTGTTCCATGGTCGATACCAGGATCTGACGGTAAGAATTAACTGTGAGTATTGAGTCGGAGACAAGAAACTTGACAGCCAAATTGTACATCCATCTGGTATGAGCAGCGTTAGACCCTCGGAAATAAGTCGGCTAGTGACCAATGTATTGAATCGCGACGCAATTTCTGTGTTGCATCGTCATTAGGGTGGAGGGAATGTCGCAATTAACTGTCAAATTTGCGTCGGATTTGAAAACTAGATTGACAAAGCGCGAACATCCCGTGACCGAGGCACCAATAGACCCTTGTAGATACTTACGCTAGACAACGATGTATTGAATCGCGACGCTATTTGTGTGTTCCATAGTCGATACCTGCATCTGAAGGTAAGGTTTAACAGTGAGTTTTGAGTCGGAGACAAGAAACTTGACAGCCAAATTGTACATCCATGTGGTATGAGGCAGCGTTAGACCCTCGGAGATAATTCGGCTAGTGACTAATGTATTGAATCGCCACGCAATTACTGTGTTGCATCGTCATTAGGATGGTGGTAATGTCCCAAATAACTTTCAAATTTGCGTCGGATTCGCGAAACTTTACTCGCAGGGAACGATCATGTGGTGACCCAGGCAGTAATAGATGCTTGGAGATAAATCTGCTGGAAGACGATGTTCTGAAACCCATCGCAGTATGTGTGTTACATCGTAATTGAGAGTATTGGAGGAATAAAATTAACTGCCAGTTTTGCGTCGGATTTGTAAACTAGACTGACAAAACGCGACCATCCGGTGACCGATTCACCAATAGACCCTTGTAGATAGTTACGCTGGACATCGATGTATAGAAACAAGACGCTATTTGTGTGTTCCATCGTCAATACCAGGATCTGACGGTAAGAATTAACTGTGAGTTATGAGAGGGAGAAGAGAAACATGATTGCCGAACAGTACGTCCATCTGGTATGAGGCAGCGTTGGACCCTCGGAGATAAGTCGGCTAGTGACCAATGTATTTAATCGCGACGCAATTTCTGTGTTGCATCGTCATTAGGATGGTGGGAATGTCGCAATTAACTGTCAAATTTACGTCGGATTCCCGAAACTTTACTCGTAGGACAACGAATATGTGGTGACCCAGGCAGTAATAGATGCTTGTAGATAAATCTGCTGGAAAACGATGTTCTGAAAACCATCGCAGTATGTGTGTTCTATCGTCATTGAGAGGATGAGAGAAAATAAAATTAACTGTCAGTTTTGCGTCGGATTTGAAAACTAGACTGCAAAAGCGCGAAAATCCGGTGACCGAGGTACCAATAGACCCTTGCAGATAGTTACGCAAGACATCGATGTATTGAATCGCGACGCTATTTGTGTGTTACACCGTCGGTACCAGGATTTGACGGTAAGAATTAACTGTGACTTTTGAGACGGAGACAAGAAACTAGACAGCCAAATTGTACATCCATCTGGTATGAGGCAGCGTTAGACCCTCGGAGATAACTCGGCTAGTGAACAATATATTGAATCGCGACGCCATTTCTGTGTTGCATCGTCATTAGGATGGTGGGAATGTCGCAATTAACTGTCAAATTTGCGTCGGATTCCCGAAACTTTACTCGTAGGACAACGATCATGTGGTGACCCAGACAGTAATAGATGCTTGGAGACAAATCTTCTGGAAGACGATGTTCTGAAAACCATCGCAGTATGGAGTTCCATCGTCATTGAGAGGATGAGGGGAATAAATTAACTGTCAGTTTTGCGTCGGATTTGAAAACTAGATGACAAAACGCGAACATCCGGTGACCGAGGCACCAATAGACCCTTGTAGATAGTTACGCTGGACATCGATCTATTGAATCGCGACGCTCTTTGGGTGTTCCATTGTCAATACCAGGATCTGACGGTAAGAATTAACTGTGAGTTATGAGAGGGAGAAAACAAACTTGACTGCCAAACAGTAAGTCCATCTGGTATGAGGCTGCGATAGATCCTCGGAGATAATTCGGTTAGTGACCAATGTATTGAATCGCGACGCAATTTCTGTGTTGCATCGTCATTAGGGTGGTGGGAATTTCGCAATTAACTGTCAAATTTGCGTCGGATTTGAAAACTAGAATGACAAAGCGCGAACATCCGGTGACCGAGGCACCAATAGACCCTTGTAAATAGTTACGCTGGACATCGATCTATTGAATCGCGACGCTATTTGTGTGTTCCATCGTCAATACCAGGATCTGACGGTAAGAATTAACTGAGAGTTTTGAGTCGGAGGCAAGAAACTTGACTGCCAAATTGTACATTAATCTGGTATGAGGCATCGTTAGACCCTCGGAGATAAGTCGGCTAGTGACCAATGTATTGAATCGTGACGCAATTTCTGTGTTGCATCGTCGTTAGGGTGGAGGGAATGTCGCAATTAACTGTCAAATTTGCGTCGGATTTGAAAACTAGATTGACAAAGCGCGAACATCCCGTGACCGAGGCACCAATAGAGCCTTGTAGATAGTTACGCTAGACATCGATGTATTGAATCGCGACGCTATTTGTGTGTTCCATCGTCGATACCAGGATCAGACAGTATGAATTAACTGTGAGTTTTGAGCCGGAGACAAGAAACTTGACTGCCAAATTGTACATCCATCTGGTATGAGGCATTGTTAGACCCTCAGAGATAAGTCGGCTAGTGACCAATGTATTGAATCGCGACGCAATTTCTGTGTTGCATCGTCATTAGGATGGTGGGAATGTCGCAATTAACTGTTAAATTGGCGTCGGATTCCCGAAACTTTACTCGTAGGACAACGATCATGTGGTGACCCAGGCAGTAATAGATGCTTGGAGATAAATCTGCTGGAAGACGATGTTCTGAAAACCATCGCAGTATGTGTGTTCCACCGTAATTGAGAGTATGGGAGGAATAAAATTAACTGCCAATCTTGCGTCGGATTTGTAAACTAGACTGATAAAACGCGTGCATCCGGTGACCGAGGCACAAATAGACCCCTCTAGATAGTTAGTTACGCTGGACATCGATGTATAGAATCGCGACGGTATTTGTGTGTTCCATCGTCAATACCAGGATCTGACGGTAAGAATTAACTGTGAGTTATGAGAGTTAGAAAACAAACTTGACTGCCAAACTGTACGTCCTTCTGGTATGAGGCAGCAATAGACCCTCGGAGATAAGTCGGCTAGTGACCAATGTATTCAATCGCGACGCAATTTCTCTGTTGCATCGTCATTAGGATGGTGGGAATGTCGCAACTAACTGTCAAATTTGCGTCGGATTCCCGAAACTTTACTCGTATGACAACGATCATGTGGTGACCCAGGCAGTAATAGATGCTTGGAGATAAATCTGCTGGAAGACGATGTTCTGAAAACCATCGCAGTATGTGTGTTCTATTGCCATTGAGAGGATGAGAGAAAATAAAATTGTCAGTTTTGCGTCGGATTTGAAAAATAGGTGACATAACGCGACCATCCGGTGACCGAGGCACCAATAGACCCTTGTAGATAGTTACGCTGGACATCGATGTATTGAACGCGACGCTATTTGTGTGTTCCATGGTCGATACCAGGATCTCACGGTAAGAATTAACTGTGAGTATTGAGTCGGAGACAAGAGACCCTCGGAGATAAGTCGGCTAGTGACCAATGTATTGAATCGCGAAGCAATTTCGGTGTTGCATCGTCATTAGGATGGTGGGAATGTCGCAATTAACTGTTAAATTGGCGTCGGATTCCCGAAACTTTACTCATAGGACAACGATCATGTGGTGACCCAGGAGGTAATAGATGCTTGGAGATAAATCTGCTGGTAGACGATGTTCTGAAAACCATCGCAGTATGTGTTTTCTATCGTCATTGAGAGGATGAGAGAAAATAAACTTGTCAGTTTTGCGTCGGATTTGAAAACTAGATGACAAAACGCGACCATCCGGTGACCGAGGCACCAATACACTCTTGTAGATAGCTACGCTGGACATCGATGTATAGAATCGCGACGGTATTTGTGTGTTCCATCGTTAATATCAGGATCTGACGGTAAGAATTAACTGTGAGTTATGTGAGGGAGAAAACAAACTTGACTGCCAAACTGTACGTCCATCTGGTATGAGGCAGCGATAGACCTTCGGAGATAAGTCGGCTAGTGACCAATGTATTGAATCGTGACGCAATTTCTGTGTTGCATCGTCATTAGGGTGGTGGGAATGTCGCAATTAACTGTCAAATTTGCGTCGGATTTGAAAACTATACTGACAAAGCGCGAACATGCGGAGACCGAGGCACCAATAGACCCTTGTAGATAGTTACGCTAGACATCGATGTATTGAATCGCGACGCTATTTGTGTGTTCCATGGTCGATACCAGGATGTGACATTAAGAATTATCTGTGAGTTTTGAGTCGGAGACAAGAAACTTGACAGCCAAATTGTACATCCATCTGGTATGAGCAGCGTTAGACCCTCGGAAATAAGTCGGCTAGTGACCAATGTATTGAATCGCGACGCAATTTCTGTGTTGCATCGTCATTAGGATGGTGGGAATGTCGCAACTAACTGTCAAATTTGCGTCGGATTCCCGAAAATTTACTCGTAGGACAACGATCATGGGGTGACCCAGGCAGTAATAGATGCTTGGAGATAAATCTGCTGGTAGACGATGTTCTGAAAACCATCGCAATATGTGTGTTCTATCGTCATTGAGAGGATGAGAGAAAATAAAATTGTCAGTTTTGCGTCGGATTTGAAAACTAGACTGACAAAGCGCGAACATCCCGTGACCGAGGCACGAATAGACCCTTGTAAATATTTGCTAGACATCGATGTATCGAATCGCGACGCTATTTGTGTGTTCCATGGTCGATACCAGGACTTGACGGTAAGCATTAACTGTGAGTTTTGAGTGGGAGACAAGAGACTTGACTGCCAAATTGTACATCCATCTGGTATGAGCAGCGTTAGACCCTCTGCTAGTGACCAATGTATTGAATCGCGACGCAAATTCTGTAATGCATCGTCATTAGTCTGGTGGGAATGTCGCAATTAACTGTCAACTTTGCGTCGGATTCCCGAAAATTTACTCGTAGGACAACGATCATGTGGTGACCCAGGCAGTAATAGATGCTTGGGAGATAAATCTGCTGGTAGACGATGTTCTGAAAACCATCGCAGTATGTGTTTTCTATCGTCATTGAGAGGATGAGAGAAAATAAAATTGTCAGTGTTGCGTCGGATTTGAAAACTAGATGACAAAACGCGACCGTCCGGTGACCGAGGCACCAATGGACCCTTGTAGATAGTTAGGCTGGACATCGATGTATAGAATCGCGACGGTATTTGTGTGTTCCATCGTCAATACCAGGATCTGACGGTAAGAATTAACTGTGAGTTATGAGAGGGAGAAAACAAACTTGACTGCCAAAGAGTACGTACATCTGGTAAGAGGCAGCGATAGACCCTCGGAGATAAGTCGGCTAGTGACCAATGTATTGAATCGCGACGCAATTTCTGTGTTGCATCGTCATTAGGGTAGTGGGAATGTCGCAAATAACTGTCAAATTTGCGTCGGATTTGAAAACTAGACTGACAAAGCGCGAACATCCGGTGACCGAGGCACCAATAGACCCTTGTAAATAGTTACGCTAGAAATCAATGTATTGAATCGCGACGCTATTTGTGTGTTCCATCGTCGATACCAGGATCTGACGGTAAGAATTAACTGTGAGTTTTGAGTCGGAGACAAGAAACTTGACAGCCAAATTGTACATCCACCTGGTATGAGCAGCGTTAGACCCTCGGAGATATGTCGGCTAATGACCAAAGTATTGAATCGCGACGCAATTTCTGTGTTGCAACCTCATTAGGGTAGTGGGAATGTCGCAATTAACTGTGAAATTTGCGTCGGATTTGAAAACTAGACTGACAAAGCGCGAACATCCGCTGACCGATGCACCAATAGACTCTTGTAAATAGTTACGCTAGTCATCGATGTATTGAATCGCGACGCTATATTTGTGTTCCATCGTCAATACCAGGATCTGACGGTAAGAATTAACTGTGAGTTATGAGAGGGAGAAAACAAACTTGACTGCCAAACTGTACGTCCATCTGGTATGAGACAACGATAGACCCTCGGAGATAAGTCGGCTATTGACCAATGTATTGAATCGCAACGCAATTTCTGTGTTGCATCGTCATTAGGATGGTGGGAATGTCGCAATTAACTGTCAAATTTGCGTTGGATTCCCGAAACATTACTCGTAGGACAACGATCATGTGGTGACCCAGGCAGTAATAGATGCTTGGAAATAAATCTGCTGGAAGACGATGTTCTGAAAACCATCGCAGTATGTGTGTTCTATCGGCATTGAGAGGATGAGGGAAAACAAAATTGTCTGTTTTGCGTCGGATTTGAAAACTAGATGACAAAACGCGAAAATCCGGTGACCGAGGCAAGAATAGACCCTTGTAGATAGTTACGCTAGACATCGATGTATTGAATCGCGACGCTATTTGTGTGTTCCATGGTCGATACTAGGATGTGACGGTAAGAATTAACTGTGAGTTTTGAGTCGGAGACAAGAAACTTGATAGCCAAATTGCACTTCCATCTGGTATGAGGCAGCGTTAGACCCTCGGAGATAAGTCGGCTAGTGACCAATGTATTGCATCGCGACGCAATTTCTGTGTTGCATCGTCATTAGTATGGTGGGAATGTCGCAATTAACTGTTAAATTGGCGTCGGATTCCTGAAACTTTACTCGTAGGACAACAATCATGTGGTGACCCAGGCAGTAATAGATGCTTGGAGATAAATCTGCTGGTAGACGATGTTCTGAAAACCATCGCAGTATGTGTTTTCTATCGTCATTGAGAGGATGAGAGAAAATAAAATTGTCAGTTTTGCGTCGGATTTGAAAACTAAATGACAAAACGCGACCATCCGGTGACCGAGGCACCATTAGACCCTTGTAGATAGTTAGGCTGGACATCGATGTATAGAATCGCGACGGTATTTGTGTGTTCCATCGTCAATACCAGGATCTGACGGTAAGAATTAACTGTGAGTTATGAGAGGGAGAAAACAAACTTGACTGCCAAAGAGTACGTACATCTGGTAAGAGGCAGCTATAGACCCTCGGAGATAAGTCGGCTAGTCACCAATGTATTGATTCGCGACGCAATTTCTGTGTTGCATCGTCATTAGGGTAGTGGGAATGTTGCAATTAACTGTCAAATTTGCGTCGGATTTGAAAACTAGACTGACAAAGTGCGAACATCCGGTGACCGAGGCACCAATAGACCCTTGTAAATAGTTACGCTGGACATCGATGTATAGAATCGCGACGGTATTTGTGTGTTCCATCGTTAATACCAGGATCTGACGGTAAGAATTAACTGTGAGTTATGAGAGGGAGAAAACAAACTTGACTGCCAAACAGTACGTCCATCTGGTATGAGGCAGCGATAGACCCTCGGAGATAAGTTGGCTATTGACCAATGTATTGAATCGCGACGCAATTTCTGTGTTGCAACGTCGTTAGGATGGTGGGAATGTCGCAATTAACTGTCAATTTTGCTTCGGATTCCCGAAAATTTACTCGTAGGACAACGATCATGTGGTGACCCAGGCAGTAATAGATGCTCGGAGATGAATCTAGTTGTACACTATGTTCTGAAAACCATCGTAGTATGTGTGTTCTATCGTCATTGAGAGGATGAGAGAAAATAAAATTAAATGTCAGTTTTGCGTCGGATTTGAAAACTAGATGACAAAAAGCGACCATCCGGTGACCGAGGCACCAATAGACCCTTGTAGATAGTAACGCTGGACATCGATCTATTGAATCGCGACGCTGTTTGTGTGTTCCATCGTCAATACCAGGATCTGACGGTAAGAATTAACTGTGAGTTATGAGAGGGAGAAAACAAACTTGACTGCCAAAGAGTACGTCCATCTGGTATGAGGCAGCGATGGCCCTCGGTGATAAGTCGGCTAGTGACCAATGTATTGAATCGCGACGCAATTTCTGTGTTGCATCGTCATTAGTCTGGTGGGAATGTCGCAATTAAGTGTCAAATTTGCGTCGGATTTGAAAACTAAGCTGACAAAGCGCGAACATCCGGTGACCGAGGCACCAATAGACCCTTGTAAATAGTTACGCTAGACGTCGATGTATTGAATCGCGACGCTATTTGTGTGTTCCGTGGTCGATACCAGGATCTGACGGTAAGAATTAACTGTGAGTTTTGAGAGGGAGAAAACAAACTTGACCGCCAAAGAGTACGTCCATCTGGTATGAGGCAGCGATAGACCCTCGGAGATAAGTCGGCTAGTGACCAATGTATTGAATCGCGACGCAATTTCTGTGTTGCATCGTCATTAGTCTGTTGGGAATGTCGCAATTAACTGTCAAATTTGCTTCGGTTTTGAAAACTAGACTGACAAAGCGCGAACATCCGGTGACCGAGGCACCAATAGACCCTTGTAAATAGTTACGCTAGACATCGATGTATTGAATCGCGATGCTATTTGTGTGTTCCATGGTCGATACCAGGATCTGACGGTAAGAATTAACTGTGAGTTTTGAGAGGGAGAAAACAAACTTGACTGCCAAAGAGTACGTCCATCTGGTATGACGCAGCGATAGACCCTCGGAGATAAGTCGGCTAGTGACCAATGTATTGAATCGCGACGCAATTTCTGTGTTGCATCGTCATTAGTCTGGTGGGAATGTCGCAATTAACTGTTAAATTGGCGTCGGATTACCGAAACTTTACTCGTAGGACAACGATCATGTGGTGACCCAGGCAGTAATAGATGCTTGGGAGATAAATCTGCTGGTAGACGATGTTCTGAAAACCATCGCAGTATGTGTTTTCTATCGTCATTGAGAGGATGAGAGAAAATAAAATTGTCAGTGTTGCGTCGGATTTGAAAACTAGATGACAAAACGCGACCGTCCGGTGACCGAGGCACCAATGGACCCTTGTAGATAGTTAGGCTGGACATCGATGTATAGAATCGCGACGGTATTTGTGTGTTCCATCGTCAATACCAGGATCTGACGGTAAGAATTAACTGTGAGTTATGAGAGGGAGAAAACAAACTTGACTGCCAAAGAGTACGTACATCTGGTAAGAGGCAGCGATAGACCCTCGGAGATAAGTCGGCTAGTGACCAATGTATTGAATCGCGACGCAATTTCTGTGTTGCATCGTCATTAGGGTAGTGGGAATGTCGCAAATAACTGTCAAATTTGCGTCGGATTTGAAAACTAGACTGACAAAGCGCGAACATCCGGTGACCGAGGCACCAATAGACCCTTGTAAATAGTTACGCTAGAAATCAATGTATTGAATCGCGACGCTATTTGTGTGTTCCATCGTCGATACCAGGATCTGACGGTAAGAATTAACTGTGAGTTTTGAGTCGGAGACAAGAAACTTGACAGCCAAATTGTACATCCACCTGGTATGAGCAGCGTTAGACCCTCGGAGATATGTCGGCTAATGACCAAAGTATTGAATCGCGACGCAATTTCTGTGTTGCAACGTCATTAGGGTAGTGGGAATGTCGCAATTAACTGTGAAATTTGCGTCGGATTTGCAAACTAGACTGACAAAGCGCGAACATCCGCTGACCGATGCACCAATAGACTCTTGTAAATAGTTACGCTAGTCATCGATGTATTGAATCGCGACGCTATATTTGTGTTCCATCGTCAATACCAGGATCTGACGGTAAGAATTAACTGTGAGTTATGAGAGGGAGAAAACAAACTTGACTGCCAAACTGTACGTCCATCTGGTATGAGACAACGATAGACCCTCGGAGATAAGTCGGCTATTGACCAATGTATTGAATCGCAACGCAATTTCTGTGTTGCATCGTCATTAGGATGGTGGGAATGTCGCAATTAACTGTCAAATTTGCGTTGGATTCCCGAAACATTACTCGTAGGACAACGATCATGTGGTGACCCAGGCAGTAATAGATGCTTGGAAATAAATCTGCTGGAAGACGATGTTCTGAAAACCATCGCAGTATGTGTGTTCTATCGGCATTGAGAGGATGAGGGAAAACAAAATTGTCTGTTTTGCGTCGGATTTGAAAACTAGATGACAAAACGCGAAAATCCGGTGACCGAGGCAAGAATAGACCCTTGTAGATAGTTACGCTAGACATCGATGTATTGAATCGCGACGCTATTTGTGTGTTCCATGGTCGATACTAGGATGTGACGGTAAGAATTAACTGTGAGTTTTGAGTCGGAGACAAGAAACTTGATAGCCAAATTGCACTTCCATCTGGTATGAGGCAGCGTTAGACCCTCGGAGATAAGTCGGCTAGTGACCAATGTATTGCATCGCGACGCAATTTCTGTGTTGCATCGTCATTAGGGTAGTGGGAATGTTGCAATTAACTGTCAAATTTGCGTCGGATTTGAAAACTAGACTGACAAAGCGCGAACATCCGGTGACCGAGGCACCAATAGACCCTTGTAAATAGTTACGCTGGACATCGATGTATAGAATCGCGACGGTATTTGTGTGTTCCATCGTTAATACCAGGATCTGACGGTAAGAATTAACTGTGAGTTATGAGAGGGAGAAAACAAACTTGACTGCCAAACAGTACGTCCATCTGGTATGAGGCAGCGATAGACCCTCGGAGATAAGTTGGCTATTGACCAATGTATTGAATCGCGACGCAATTTCTGTGTTGCAACGTCGTTAGGATGGTGGGAATGTCGCAATTAACTGTCAATTTTGCTTCGGATTCCCGAAAATTTACTCGTAGGACAACGATCATGTGGTGACCCAGGCAGTAATAGATGCTCGGAGATGAATCTAGTTGTACACTATGTTCTGAAAACCATCGTAGTATGTGTGTTCTATCGTCATTGAGAGGATGAGAGAAAATAAAATTAAATGTCAGTTTTGCGTCGGATTTGAAAACTAGATGACAAAAAGCGACCATCCGGTGACCGAGGCACCAATAGACCCTTGTAGATAGTAACGCTGGACATCGATCTATTGAATCGCGACGCTGTTTGTGTGTTCCATCGTCAATACCAGGATCTGACGGTAAGAATTAACTGTGAGTTATGAGAGGGAGAAAACAAACTTGACTGCCAAAGAGTACGTCCATCTGGTATGAGGCAGCGATGGCCCTCGGTGATAAGTCGGCTAGTGACCAATGTATTGAATCGCGACGCAATTTCTGTGTTGCATCGTCATTAGTCTGGTGGGAATGTCGCAATTAAGTGTCAAATTTGCGTCGGATTTGAAAACTAAGCTGACAAAGCGCGAACATCCGGTGACCGAGGCACCAATAGACCCTTGTAAATAGTTACGCTAGACGTCGATGTATTGAATCGCGACGCTATTTGTGTGTTCCGTGGTCGATACCAGGATCTGACGGTAAGAATTAACTGTGAGTTTTGAGAGGGAGAAAACAAACTTGACCGCCAAAGAGTACGTCCATCTGGTATGAGGCAGCGATAGACCCTCGGAGATAAGTCGGCTAGTGACCAATGTATTGAATCGCGACGCAATTTCTGTGTTGCATCGTCATTAGTCTGTTGGGAATGTCGCAATTAACTGTCAAATTTGCTTCGGTTTTGAAAACTAGACTGACAAAGCGCGAACATCCGGTGACCGAGGCACCAATAGACCCTTGTAAATAGTTACGCTAGACATCGATGTATTGAATCGCGATGCTATTTGTGTGTTCCATGGTCGATACCAGGATCTGACGGTAAGAATTAACTGTGAGTTTTGAGAGGGAGAAAACAAACTTGACTGCCAAAGAGTACGTCCATCTGGTATGACGCAGCGATAGACCCTCGGAGATAAGTCGGCTAGTGACCAATGTATTGAATCGCGACGCAATTTCTGTGTTGCATCGTCATTAGTCTGGTGGGAATGTCGCAATTAACTGTTAAATTGGCGTCTGATTACCGAAACTTTACTCGTAGGACAACGATCATGTGGTGACCCAGGCAGTAATAGATGCTTGGAGATAAATCTGCTGGTAGACGATGTTCTGAAAACCATCGCAGTATGTGTTTTCTATCGTCATTGAGAGGATGGGAGAAAATAAAATTGTCAGTTTTGGGTCGGATTTGAAAACTAGACTGACAAAGCGCGAACATCCGGTGACCGAGGCACGAATAGACCCTTGTAAATAGTTGCTAGACATCGATGTATTGAATCGCGACGCTATTTGTGTGTTCCATGGTCGATACCAGGACCTGACGGTAAGAATTAACTGTGAGTTTCGAGTGGGAGACAAGAAACTTGACTGCCAAATTGTACATCCATCTGGTATGAGCAGCGTTAGACCCTCTGCTAGTGACCAATGTATTGAATCGCGACGCAAATTCTGTAATGCATCGTCATTAGTCTGGTGGGAATGTCGCAATTAACTGTCAAATTTGCGTCGGATTTGAAAACTAGACTGACAAAGCGCGAACATCCGGTGACCGAAGCACCAATAGACCCTTGTAGATAGTTACGCTGGACATCGATCTATTGAATCTCGACGATATTTGTGTTTTCCATCGTCGATACCAGGATCTGACGGTAAGAATTAATTGTGAGTTTTGGGAGGGAGAAAACAAACTTGACTGCCAAAGAGTACGTCCATCTGGTATGAGGCAGCGATGCCCCTCGGAGATAAGTCGGCTAGTGACCAATGTATTGAATCGCGACGCAATTTCTGTGTTGCATCGTCATTAGGGTAGTGGGAATGTTGCAATTAACTGTCAAATTTGCGTCGGATTTGAAAATTAGACTGACAAAGCGCGAACATCCGGTGACCGAGGCACCAATAGACCCTTGTAAATAGTTACGCTAGAAATCGATGTATTGAATCGCGACGCTATTTGTGTGTTCCATAGTCGATACCAGGATCTGACGGTAAGAATTAACTGTGAGTATTGAGTCAGAGACAAGAAACTTGACAGCCAAATTGTACATCCATCTGGTATGAGCAGCGTTAGACCCTCGGAGATAAGTCGGCTAATGACCAATGTATTGAATCGCGACGCAATTTCTGTGTTGCAACGTCATTAGGGTAGTGGGAATATCGCAATTAACTGTCAAATTTGCGTCGGATTTGAAAACTAGACTGACTAAGCGCGAACATCCGGTGACCGAGGCACCAATAGACTCTTCTAAATAGTTACACTAGAAATCGAAGTATTGAATCGCGACGGTATTTGTGTGTTCCATCGTCAATACCAGGATCTGACGGTAAGAATTAACTGTGAGTTATGAGAGGGAGAAAACAAACTTGACTGCCAAACTGTACGTCCATCTGGTATGAGGCAACGATAGACCCTCGGAGATAAGTCGGCTAGTGACCAATGTATTGAATCGCGACGCAATTTTAGTGTTGCATCGTCATTAGGATGGTGGGAATGTCGCAATTAACTGTCAAATTTGCGTCAGATTCCCGAAACTTTACTCGCAGGAGAACGATCATGTGGTGACCCACGCATGATTTCAGATAAATCTGCTGGAAGACGATGTTCTCAAAACCATCGCATTATGTGTGTTCCATCGTAATTGAGAGGATGAGAGAACATAAATTAACAGTCAGTTTTGCGTCGGAATTTAAAACTAGATGACTAAACGCGACCATCCGGTGACCGAGGCACCAATAGACCCTTTTAGATAGTTACGCTGGACATCGATGTATAGAATCGCGACGGTATTTGTGTGTTCCATCGTTAATACCAGGATCTGACGGTAAGAATTAACTGTGAGTTATGAGAGGGAGAAAACAAACTTGACTGCCAAACAGTACGTCCATCTGGTATGAGGCAGCGATAGACCCTCGGAGATAAGTTGGCTATTGACCAATGTATTGAATCGCGACGCAATTTCTGTGTTGCAACGTCGTTAGGATGGTGGGAATGTCGCAATTAACTGTCAATTTTGCTTCGGATTCCCGAAAATTTACTCGTAGGACAACGATCATGTGGTGACCCAGGCAGTAATAGATGCTCGGAGATGAATCTAGTTGTACACTATGTTCTGAAAACCATCGTAGTATGTGTGTTCTATCGTCATTGAGAGGATGAGAGAAAATAAAATTAAATGTCAGTTTTGCGTCGGATTTGAAAACTAGATGACAAAAAGCGACCATCCGGTGACCGAGGCACCAATAGACCCTTGTAGATAGTAACGCTGGACATCGATCTATTGAATCGCGACGCTGTTTGTGTGTTCCATCGTCAATACCAGGATCTGACGGTAAGAATTAACTGTGAGTTATGAGAGGGAGAAAACAAACTTGACTGCCAAAGAGTACGTCCATCTGGTATGAGGCAGCGATGGCCCTCGGTGATAAGTCGGCTAGTGACCAATGTATTGAATCGCGACGCAATTTCTGTGATTCATCGTCATTAGTCTGTTAGGAATGTCGCAATTAACTGTCAAATTTGCTTCGGATTTGAAAACTAGTCTGACAAAGCGCGAACATCCGGTGACCGAGGCACCAATAGACCCTTGTAAATAGTTACGCTAGACATCGATGTATTGAATCGCGACGTTGTTTGTGTGTTCCATGGTCGATACCAGGATCTGACGGTAAGAATTAACTGTGAGTATTGAGTCGGAGACAAGAACCTTGACAGCCAAATTGTACATCCATCTGGTATGAGCAGCGTTAGACCCTCGGAAATAAGTCGGCTAGTGACCAATGTATTGAATCGCGACGCAATTTCTGTGTTGCATCGTCATTAGGATGGTGGGAAAGTCGCAATTAACTGTCAAATTTGCGTCGGATTCCCGAAAATTTACTCGTAGGACAACGATCATGTGGTGACCCAGGCAGTAATAGATGCTTGGAGATAAATCTGCTGGAAGACGATGTTCTGAAAACCATCACAGTATGTGTGTTCCATCGTCATTGAAAGGATGAGAGAAAATAAAATTAACTGTCAGTTTTGCGTCGGATTTGAAAACAAGATGACTAAACGTGACCATCTGGTGACCGACACACCAATTGACCCTTGTAGATAGTTACGCTGGACATCGATCTATTGAATCGCGACGGCATTTGTGTGTTCCATCGTCAATACCAGGATCTGACGGTAAGAATTAACTGTGAGTTATGAGAGGGAGAAAATAATCTTGACTGCCAAAGAGTACGTCCATCTGGTATGAGGCAGCGATAGACCCTCGGAGATAAGTCGGCTAGTGAGCAATATATTGAATCGCGACGCAATTTCTGTGTTGCATCGTCATTAGTCTGGTGGGAATGTCGCAATTAAGTGTCAAATTTGCGTCGGATTTGTAAACTAAGCTGACAAAGCGCGAACATCCGGTGACCGAGGCACCAATAGACCCTTGTAAATAGTTACGCTAGACGTCGATGTATTGAATCGCGACGCTATTTGTGTGTTCCGTGGTCGATACCAGGATCTGACGGTAAGAATTAACTGTGAGTTTTGAGAGGGAGAAAACAAACTTGACCGCCAAAGAGTACGTCCATCTGGTATGAGGCAGCGATAGACCCTCGGAGATAAGTCGGCTAGTGACCAATGTACTGAATCGCGACGCAATTTCTGTGTTGCATCGTCATTAGTCTGTTGGGAATGTCGCAATTAACTGTCAAATTTGCTTCGGTTTTGAAAACTAGACTGACAAAGCGCGAACATCCGGTGACCGAGGCACCAATAGACCCTTGTAAATAGTTACGCTAGACATCGATGTATTGAATCGCGATGCTATTTGTGTGTTCCATGGTCGATACCAGGATCTGACGGTAAGAATTAACTGTGAGTTTTGAGAGGGAGAAAACAAACTTGACTGCCAAAGAGTACGTCCATCTGGTATGACGCAGCGATAGACCCTCGGAGATAAGTCGGCTAGTGACCAATGTATTGAATCGCGACGCAATTTCTGTGTTGCATCGTCATTAGTCTGGTGGGAATGTCGCAATTAACTGTTAAATTGGCGTCGGATTACCGAAACTTTACTCGTAGGACAACGATCATGTGGTGACCCAGGCAGTAATAGATGCTTGGAGATAAATCTGCTGGTAGACGATGTTCTGAAAACCATCGCAGTATGTGTTTTCTATCGTCATTGAGAGGATGGGAGAAAATAAAATTGTCAGTTTTGGGTCGGATTTGAAAACTAGACTGACAAAGCGCGAACATCCGGTGACCGAGGCACGAATAGACCCTTGTAAATAGTTGCTAGACATCGATGTATTGAATCGCGACGCTATTTGTGTGTTCCATGGTCGATACCAGGACCTGACGGTAAGAATTAACTGTGAGTTTCGAGTGGGAGACAAGAAACTTGACTGCCAAATTGTACATCCACTGGTATGAGCAGCGTTAGACCCTCTGCTAGTGACCAATGTATTGAATCGCGACGCAAATTCTGTAATGCATCGTCATTAGTCTGGTGGGAATGTCGCAATTAACTGTCAAATTTGCGTCGGATTTGAAAACTAGACTGACAAAGCGCGAACATCCGGTGACCGAAGCACCAATAGACCCTTGTAAATAGTTACGCTAGAAATCGATGTATTGAATCGCGACGGTATTTGTGTGTTCCATCGTCAATACCAGGATCTGACGGTAAGAATTAACTGTGAGTTATGAGAGGGAGAAAACAAACTTGACTGCCAAAGAGTACGTCCATCTGGTATGAGGCAGCGATGCCCCTCGGAGATAAGTCGGCTAGTGACCAATGTATTGAATCGCGACGCAATTTCTGTGTTGCATCGTCAATAGGGTAGTGGGAATGTTGCAATTAACTGTCAAATTTGCGTCGGATTTGAAAACTAGACTGACAAAGCGCGAACATCCGGTGACCGAGGCACCAATAGACCCTTGTAAATAGTTACGCTAGAAATCGATGTATTGAATCGCGACGCTATTTGTGTGTTCCATAGTCGATACCAGGATCTGACGGTAAGAATTAACTGTGAGTATTGAGTCAGAGACAAGAAACTTGACAGCCAAATTGTACATCCATCTGGTATGAGCAGCGTTAGACCCTCGGAGATAAGTCGGCTAATGACCAATGTATTGAATCGCGACGCAATTTCTGTGTTGCAACGTCATTAGGGTAGTGGGAATGTCGCAATTAACTGTCAAATTTGCGTCGGATTTGAAAACTAGACTGACTAAGCGCGAACATCCGGTGACCGAGGCACCAATAGACTCTTCTAAATAGTTACACTAGAAATCGAAGTATTGAATCGCGACGGTATTAGTGTGTTCCATCGTCAATACCAGGATCTGACGGTAAGAATTAACTGTGAGTTATGAGAGGGAGAAAACAAACTTGACTGCCAAACTGTACGTCCATCTGGTATGAGGCAACGATAGACCCTCGGAGATAAGTCGGCTAGTGACCAATGTATTGAATCGCGACGCAATTTTAGTGTTGCATCGTCATTAGGATGGTTGGAATGTCGCAATTAACTGTCAAATTTGCGTCGGATTCCCGAAACTTTACTCGCAGGAGAACGATCATGTGGTGACCCACGCATGATTTCAGATAAATCTGCTGGAAGACGATGTTCTCAAAACCATCGCATTATGTGTGTTCCATCGTAATTGAGAGGATGAGAGAACATAAATTAACAGTCAGTTTTGCGTCGGAATTTAAAACTAGATGACTAAACGCGACCATCCCGTGACCGAGGCACCAATAGACCCTTTTAGATAGTTACGCTGGACATCGATGTATAGAATCGCGACGGTATTTGTGTGTTCCATCGTTAATACTAGGATCTGACGGTAAGAATTAACTGTGAGTTATGAGAGGGAGAAAACAAACTTGACTGCCAAACAGTACGTCCATCTGGTATGAGGCAGCGATAGACCCTCGGAGATAAGTTGGCTATTGACCAATGTATTGAATCGCGACGCAATTTCTGCGTTGCAACGTCGTTAGGATGGTGGGAATGTCGCAATTAACTGTCAATTTTGCTTCGGATTCCCGAAAATTTACTCGTAGGACAACGATCATGTGGTGACCCAGGCAGTAATAGATGCTCGGAGATGAATCTAGTTGTACACTATGTTCTGAAAACCATCGTAGTATGTGTGTTCTATCGTCATTGAGAGGATGAGAGAAAATAAAATTAAATGTCAGTTTTGCGTCGGATTTGAAAACTAGATGACAAAACGCGACCATCCGGTGACCGAGGCACCAATAGACCCTTGTAGATAGTAGCGCTGGACATCGATCTATTGAACGGCGATGGTGTTTGTGTGTTCCATCGTCAATACCAGGATCTGACGGTAAGAATTAACTGTGAGTTATGAGAGGGAGAAAACAAACTTGACTGCCAAAGAGTACGTCCATCTGGTATGAGGCAGCGATGGCCCTCGGTGATAAGTCGGCTAGTGACCAATGTATTGAATAGCGACGCAATTTCTGTGATGCATCGTCTTTAGTCTGTTAGGAATGTCGCAATTAACTGTCAAATTTGCGTCGGATTCCCGAAAATTTACTCGTAGGACAACGATCATGTGGTGACCCAGGCAGTAATAGATGCTTGGAGATAAATCTGCTGGAAGACGATGTTCTGAAAACCATCACAGTATGTGTGTTCCATCGTCATTGAGAGGATGAGAGAAAATAAAATTAACTGTCAGTTTTGCGTCGGATTTGAAAACAAGATGACTAAACGTGACCATCTGGTGACCGAGACACCAATAGACCCTTGTAGATAGTTACGCTGGACATCGATGTATAGAATCGCGACGGTATTTGTGCGTTCCATCGTTAATACCAGGATCTGACGGTAAGAATTAACTGTGAGTTATGAGAGGGAGAAAACAAACTTGACTGCCAAACAGTACGTCCATCTGGTATGAGGCAGCGATAGACCCTAGGAGATAAGTTGGCTATTGACCAATGTATTGAATCGCGACGCAATTTTTGTGTTGCATCGTCGTTAGGATGGTGGGAATGTCGCAATTAACTGTCAATTTTGCTTCGGATTCCCGAAAATTTACTCGTAGGACAACGGTCATGTGGTGACCCAGGCAGTAATAGATGCTCGGAGATGAATCTAGTTGTACACTATGTTCTGAAAACCATCGTAGTATGTGTGTTCTATCGTCATTGAGAGGATGAGAGAAAATAAAATTAAATGTCAGTTTTGCGTCGGATTTGAAAACTAGATGACAAAACGCGACCACCGGTGACCGAGGCACCAATAGACTCCTGTAGATAGTAACGCTGGACATCGATCTATTGAATCGCGATGCTGTTTCTGTGTTCCATCGTCAATACCAGGATCTGACGGTAAGAATTAACTCTGAGTTATGAGAGGGAGAAAACAAACTTGACTGCCAAAGAGTACGTCCATCTGGTATGAGGCAGCGATGGCCCTCGGTGATAAGTCGGCTAGTGACCAATGTATTGAATCGCGACGCCATTTCTGTGATGCATCGTCATTAGTCTGTTAGGAATGTCGCAATTAACTGTCAAATTTGCTTCGGATTTGAAAACTAGTCTGACAAAGCGCGAACATCCGGTGACCGAGGCACCAATAGACCCTTGTAAATAGTTACGCTAGACATCGATGTATTGAATCGCGACGTTATTTGAGTGTTCAGTGGTCGATACCAGGATCTGACGGTAAGAGTTAACTGTGAGTATTGAGTCGGAGACAAGAAACTTGACAGCCAAATTGTACATCCATCTGGTATGAGCAGCGTTAGACCCTAGGAAATAAGTCGGCTAGTGACCAATGTATTGAATCGCGACGCAATTTCTGTGTGGCATCGTCATTAGGATGGTGGGAAAGTCGCAATTAACTGTCAAATTTGCGTCGGATTCCCGAAAATTTACTCGTAGGACAACGATCATGTGGTGACCCAGGCAGTAATAGATGCTTCGAGATAAATCTGC
The DNA here is from genome assembly GCF_023897955.1 of Schistocerca gregaria. Taxonomy (NCBI): domain Eukaryota; kingdom Metazoa; phylum Arthropoda; class Insecta; order Orthoptera; family Acrididae; genus Schistocerca; species Schistocerca gregaria. The sequence continues at coordinate 1,218,854 of NW_026061713.1, read as the reverse complement.
TGGAAGACGATGTTCTGAAAACCATCACAGTATGTGTGTTCCATCGTCATTGAGAGGATGAGAGAAAATAAAATTAACTGTCAGTTTTGCGTCGGATTTGAAAACTAAGCTGACAAAGCGCGACCATCCGGTGACCGAGGCACCAATAGACTCTTGTAGATAGTTACGCTGGAAATCGATGTATTGAATCACGACGCTCTTTATGTGTTCCATCGTCAATACCAGGATCTGACGGTAAGAATTAACTGTGAGTTATGAGAGTGAGAAAACAAACTTGACTGCCAAAGAGTACGTCCATCTGGTATGAGGCAGCGATAGACCCTGGGAGATAAGTCGGCTAGTGACCAATGTATTGAATCGCGACGCAATTTCTGTGTTGCAACGTCATTAGTCTGGTGGGAATGTCGCAATTAACTGTCAAATTTGCTTCGGATTTGAAAACTATACTGACAAAGCGCGAACATCCGGTGTCCGAAGCACCAATAGACCCTTGTAAATAGTTACGCTAGACATCGATGTATTGAATCGCGACGCTATTTGTGTGTTCCATGGTCGATACCAGGACCTGACGGTAAGAATTAACTGTGAGTTTTGAGTCGGAGACAAGAAACTTGACAGCCAAATTGTACACCATCTGGTATGAACAGCGTTAGACACTCGGAGATAAGTCGGCTAGTGACCAATGTATTGAATCGCGACGCAATTTCTGTGTTGCATCGTCATTAGGATGGTGGGAATGTCGCAATTAACTGTCAAATTTGCGTCGGATTCCCGAAACTTTACTCGCAGGAGAACGATCATGTGGTGACCCACGCATGCTTTCAGATAAATCTACTGGAAGACGACGTTCTCAAAACCATCGCATTATGTGTGTTCCATCGTAATTGAGAGGATGAGAGAACATAAATTAACAGTCAGTTTTGCGTCTGATTTTAAAACTAGATGACAAAACGCACCATCCGGTGACCGAGGCACCAATAGACCCTTGTAGATAGTTACGCTGGACTTCGATGTATAGAATCGCGACGGTATTTGTGTGTTCCATCGTTAATACCAGGATCTGACGGTAAGAATTAACTGTGAGTTATGAGAGGGAGAAAACAAACTTGACTGCCAAACAGTACGTCCATCTGGTATGAGGCAGCGATAGACCCTCGGAGATAAGTTGGCTATTGACCAATGTATTGAATCGCGATGCAATTTCTGTGTTGCAACGTCGTTAGGATGGTAGGAATGTCGCAATTAACTGTCAATTTTGCTTCGGATTCCCGAAAATTTACTCGTAGGACAACGGTCATGTGGTGACCCAGGCAGTAATAGATGCTCGGAGATGAATCTAGTTGTACACTATGTTCTGAAAACCGTCGTAGTATGTGTGTTCTATCGTCATTGAGAGGATGAGAGAAAATAAAATTAAATGTCAGTTTTGCGTCGGATTTGAAAACTAGATGACAAAACGCGACCACCGGTGACCGAGGCACCAATAGACCCTTGTAGATAGTAACGCTGGACATCGATCTATTGAATCGCGACGCTGTTTGTGTGTTCCATCGTTAATACCAGGATCTGACGGTAAGAATTAACTGTGAGTTATGAGAGGGAGAAAACAAACTTGACGGCCAAGGAGTACGTCCATCTGGTATGAGGCAGCGATGCCCCTCGGAGATAAGTCGGTTAGTGACCAATGTATTGAATCGCGACGCAATTTCTGTGTTGCATCGTCATTAGTCTGGTAGGAATGTCGCAATTAACTGTCAAATTTGCTTCGGATGTGAAAACTAGACTGACAAAGCGCGAACATCCGGTGACCGAGGCACCAACAGACCCTTGTAAATAGTTACGCTAGACATCGATGTATTGAATCGCGATGCTATTTGTGTGTTCCATGGTCGATACCAGGATCTGACGGTACGTATTAACTGTGAGTTTTGAGTCGGAGACAAGAAACTTGACAGCCAAATTGTACATCCATGTGGTATGAGGCAGCGTTAGACCCTCGGAGATAAGTCGGCTAGTGACCAATGGATTGAATCGCGACGCAATTTCTGTGTTCCATCGTCATTAGGATAGTGGGAATGTCGCAATTAACTGTCAAATTTGCGTCGGATTTGAAAACTAGACTGACAAAGCGCGAACATCCAGTGACCGAGGCACCAATAGACCCTTGTAAATAGTTACGCTAGACATCGATGTATTGAATCCCGACGCTATTTGTGTGTTCCATGGTCGATACCAGGATCTGACGGTAAGAATTAACTGTGAGTTTTGAGAGGGAGAAAACAAACTTGACAGCCAAATTGTACATCCATCTGGTATGAGCAGCTTTAGACCCTCTGCTAGTGACCAATGTATTGGATCGCAACGCAATTTCTGTGTTGCATCGTCATTAGTCTGGTGGGAATGTCGCAATTAACTGTCAAATTTGCGTCGGATTTGAAAACTAGACTGACAAAGCGCGAACATCCGTTGACCGAGGCACCAACAGACCCTTGTAAATAGTTACGCTAGACATCGATGTATTGAATCGCGACGCTATTTGTGTGTTCCATGGTCGATACCTGGACCTGACGGTAAGAATTAACTGTGAGTTTTGAGTCGGAGACAAGAAACTTGACAGCCAAATTGTACACCATCTGGTATGAGCAGCGTTAGACCTTCGGAGATAAGTCGGCTAGTGACCAATGTATTGAATCGCGACGCAATTTCTGTGTTGCATCGTCATTAGGATGGTGGGAATGTCGCAATTAACTGTCAAATTTCCGTCGGATTCCCGAAAATTTACCTGTAGGACAACGATCATGTGGTGACCAAGGCAGTAATAGATGCTTGGAGATAAATCTGGTGGTAGACGATGTTCTGAAAACCATCGCAGTATGTGTGTTCTATTGTCATTGAGAGGATGAGAGAAAATAAAATTAACTGTCAGTTTTGCGTCGGATTTGAAAACTAGATGACAAAACGCGACCATCCGGTGACCGAGGCACCAATAGACCCTTGTAGATAGTTACGCTGGACATCGATCTATTGAATCGCGACGCTATTTGTGTGTTCCATCGTCAATACCAGGATCTGACGGTAAGAATTAACTGTGAGTTATGAGAGGGAGAAAACAAACTTCACTGCCAAAGAGTACGTCCATCTGGTATGAGACAGCGATAGACCCTCGGGATAAGTCGGCTAGTGACCAATGTATTGAATCGCGACGCAATTTCTGTGTTGCATCGGCATTAGGATGGTGGGAAAGTCGCAATTAACTGTCAAATTTGCGTCGGATTCCCGAAAATTTACTCGTAGGACAACGATCATGTGGTGACCCATGCAGTAATAGATGCTTGGAGATAAATCTGCTGGAAGACGATGTTCTGAAAACCATCACAGTATGTGTGTTCCATCGTCATTGAGAGGATGAGAGAAAATAAAATTAACTGTCAGTTTTGCGTCGGATTTGAAAACAAGATGACTAAACGTGACCATCTGGTGACCGAGACACCAATTGACCCTTGTAGATAGTTACGCTGGACATCGATCTATTGAATCGCGACGCCATTTGTGTGTTCCATCGTCAATACCAGGATATGACGGTAAGAATTAACTGTGAGTTATGAGAGGGAGAACATTATCTTGACTGCCAAAGAGTACGTCCATCTGGTATGAGGCAGCGATAGACCCTCGGAGATAAGTCGGCTAGTGACCAATATAATGAATCGCGACGCAATTTCTGTGTTGCATCGTCATTAGTCTGGTGGGAATGTCGCAATTAACTGTCAAATTTGCGTCGGATTTGAAAACTAAGCTGACAAAGCGCGAACATCTGGTGACCGAGGTACCAATAGACCCTTGTAAATAGTTACGCTAGACGTCGATGTATTGAATCGCGACGCTATTTGTGTGTTCCATTGTCGATACCAGGATCTGACGGTAAGAATTAACTGTGAGTTTTGAGAGGGAGAAAACAAACTTGACCGCCAAAGAGTACGTCCATCTGGTATGAGGCAGCGATAGACCCTCGGAGATAAGTCGGCTAGTGACCAATGTATTGAATCGCGACGCAATTTCTGTGTTGCATCGTCATTAGTCTGGTAGGAATGTCGCAATTAACTGTCAAATTTGCTTCGGATGTGAAAACTAGACTGACAAAGCGCGAACATCCGGTGACCGAGGCACCAATAGACCCTTGTAAATAGTTACGCTAGACATCGATGTATTGAATCGCGATGCTATTTGTGTGTTCCATGGTCGATACCAGGATCTGACGGTACGTATTAACTGTGAGTTTTGAGTCGGAGACAAGAAACTTGACAGCCAAATTGTACATCCATGTGGTATGAGGCAGCGTTAGACCCTCGGAGATAAGTCGGCTAGTGACCAATGTATTGAATCGCGACGCAATTTCTGTGTTCCATCGTCATTAGGATAGTGGGAATGTCGCAATTAACTGTCAAATTTGCGTCGGATTTGAAAACTAGACTGACAAAGCGCGAACATCCAGTGACCGAGGCACCAATAGACCCTTGTAAATAGTTACGCTAGGCATCGATGTATTGAATCCCGACGCTATTTGTGTGTTCCATGGTCGATACCAGGTTCTGACGGTAAGAATTAACTGTGAGTTTTGAGAGGGAGAAAACAAACTTGACAGCCAAATTGTACATCCATCTGGTATGAGCAGCGTTAGACCCTCTGCTAGTGACCAATGTATTGAATCGCAACGCAATTTCTGTGTTGCATCGTCATTAGTCTGGTGGGAATGTCGCAATTAACTGTCAAATTTGCGTCGGATTTGAAAACTAGACTGACAAAGCGCGAACATCCGGTGACCGAGGCACCAATAGACCCTTGTAAATAGTTACGCTAGACATCGATGTATTGAATCCCGACGCTATTTGTATGTTCCATGGTCGATACCAGGATCTGACGGTAAGAATTAACTGTGAGTTTTGAGTCGGAGACAAGAAACTTGACAGCCAAATTGTACACCATCTGGTATGAGCAGCGTTAGACCTTCGGAGATAAGTCGGCTAGTGACCAATGTATTGAATCGCGACGCAATTTCTGTGTTGCATCGTCATTAGGATGGTGGGAATGTCGCAATTAACTGTCAAATTTCCGTCGGATTCCCGAAAATTTACCTGTAGGACAACGAACATGTGGTGACCCAGGCAGTAATAGATGCTTGGAGATAAATCTGGTGGTAGACGATGTTCTGAAAACCATCGCAGTATGTGTGTTCTATTGTCATTGAGAGGATGAGAGAAAATAAAATTAACTGTCAGTTTTGCGTCGGATTTGAAAACTAGATGACAAAACGCGACCATCCGGTGACCGAGGCACCAATAGACCCTTGTAGATAGTTACGCTGGACATCGATCTATTGAATCGCGACGCTATTTGTGTGTACCATCGTCAATACCAGGATCTGACGGTAAGAATTAACTGTGAGTTATGAGAGGGAGAAAACAAACTTCACTGCCAAAGAGTACGTCCATCTGGTATGAGACAGCGATAGACCCTCTGTGATAAGTCGGCTAGTGACCAATGTATTGAATCGCGACGCAATTTCTGTGTTGCATCGTCATTAGTCTGGTGGGAATGTCGCAATTAACTGTCAAATTTGCGTCGGATTTGAAAACTAGACTGACAAAGCGCGAACATCCGGTGACCGAGGCACCAATAGACCCTTGTTAATAGTTACGCTAGACATCGATGTATTGAATCCCGACGCTATTTGTGTGTTCCATGGTCGATACCAGGATCAGACGGTAAGAATTAACTGTGAGTTTTGAGAGGGAGAAAACAAACTTAACTGCCAAAGAGTACGTCCATCTGGTATGAGGCAGCGATAGACCCTCGGAGATAAGTCGGCTAATGACCAATGCATTGAATCGTGACGCAATTTCTGTGTTGCATCGTCATTAGTCTGGTGGGAATGTCGCAATTAACTGTGAAATTTGCGTCGGATTTGAAAACTAGACTGACAAAGCGCGAACATCCGGTGACCGAGGCACCAATAGACCCTTGTAAATAGTTACGCTAGACATCGATGTATTGAATCACGACGCTATTTGTGTGTTCCATGGTCGATACCTGGACCTGACGGTAGGAGTTAACTGTGAGTTTTGAGTCGGAGACAAGAAACTTGACAGCCAAATTGTACACCATCTGGTATGAGCAGCGTTACACCTTCGGAGATAAGTCGGCTAGTGACCAATGTATTGAATCGCGACGCAATTTCTGTGTTGCATCGTCATTAGGATGGTGGGAATGTCGCAATTAACTGTCAAATTTGCGTCGGATTCCCGAAAATTTACCTGTAGGACAACGATCATGTGGTGACCCAGGCAGTAATAGATGCTTGGAGATAAATCTGGTGGTAGACGATGTTCTGAAAACCATCGCAGTATGTGTGTTCTATTGTTATTGAGAGAATGAGAGAAAATAAAATTAACTGTCAGTTTTGCGTCGGATTTGAAAACTAGATGACAAAACGCGACCATCCGGTGACCGAGGCACCAATAGACCCTTGTAGATAGTTACGCTGGACATCGATCTATTGAATCGCGACGCTATTTGTGTGTTCCATCGTCAATACCAGGATCTGACGGTAAGAATTAACTGTGAGTTATGAGAGGGAGAAAACAAACTTCACTGCCAAAGAGTACGTCCATCTGGTATGAGACAGCGATAGACCCTCGGAGATAAGTCGGCTAGTGACCAATGTATTGAATCGCGACGCAATTTCTGTGTTGCATCGTCATTAGTCTGGTGGGAATGTCGCAATTAACTGTCAAATTTGCGTCGGATTTGAAAACTAGACTGACAAAGCGCGAACATCCGGTGACCGAGGCACCAATAGACCCTTGTAAATAGTTACGCTAGACATCGATGTATTGAATCGCGACGTTATTTGTGTGTTCCATGGTCGATACCAGGATCTGACGGCAAAAATTAACTGTGAGTTTTGAGTCGGAGACAAGAAACTTGATAGCCAAATTGTACATCCATCTGGTATGAGCAGCGTTAGACCCTCTGCTAGTGACCAATGTATTGAATCGCAACGCAATTTCTGTGTTGCATCGTTATTAGTCTGGTGGGAATGTCGCAATTAACTGTCAAATTTGCGTCGGATTTGAAAACTAGACTGACAAAGCGCGAACACCCGGTGACCGAGGCACCAATAGACCCTTGTAAATAGTTACGCTAGACATCGATGTATTGAATCCCGACGCTATTTGTGTGTTCCATGGTCGATACCAGGATCTGACGGTAAGAATTAACTGTGAGTTTTGAGAGGGAGAAAACAAACTTAACTGCCAAAGGGTACGTCCATCTGGTATGAGGCAGCGATAGACCCTCGGAGATAAGTCGGCTAATAACCAATGTATTGAATCGTGACGCAATTTCTGTGTTGCATCGTCATTAGTCTGGTGGGAATGTCGCAATTAACTGTCAAATTTCTTCGGATTTGAAAACTAGACTGACAGAGCTCGAACATCCGGTGTCCGAAGCACCAATAGACCCTTCTAAATAGTTACGCTAGACATCGATGTATTTAATCGCGACGCTATTTGTGTATTCCATGGTCGATACCAGGACCTGACGGTAAGAATTAACTGTGAGTTTTGAGTCGGAGACAAGAAACTTGACAGCCAAATTGTACATCCATCTGGTATGAGCAGCGTTAGACCCTCTGCTAGTGACCAATGTATTGCATCGCGACGCAATTTCTGTGTTGCATCGTCATTAGTCTGGTGGGAATGTCGCAATTAACTGTCAAATTTGCGTCGGATTTGAAAACTAAGCTGACATAGCGCGAACATCCGGTGACCGAGGCACCAATAGACCCTTGTAAATAGTTACGCTAGACGTCGATGTATTGAATCGCGACGCTATTTGTGTGTTCCATGGTCGATACCAGGATCTGACGGTAAGAATTAACTGTGAGTTTTGAGAGGGAGAAAACAAACTTGACAGCCAAAGAGTACGGCCATCTGGTATGAGGCAGCGATAGACCCTCGGAGATAAGTCGGCTAGTGACCAATGTATTGAATCGCGACGCAATTTCTGTGTTGCATCGTCATTAGTCTGGTGGGAATGTCGCAATTAACTGTCAAATTTGCTTCGGATTTGAAAACTAGACTGACAAAGCGCGAACATCCGGTGACCGAGGCACCAATTGACCCTTGTAAATAGTTACGCTAGACATCGATGTATTGAATCGCAATGCTATTTGTGTGTTCCATGGTCGATACCAGGATCTGACGGTACGTATTAACTGTGAGTTTTGAGTCGGAGACAAGAAACTTGACTGCCAAATTGTACATCCATCTGGTATGAGGCAGCGTTAGATCCTCGGAGATAAGTCGGCTAGTGACCAATGTATTGAATCGCGACGCAATTTCTGTGTTCCATCGTCATTAGGATAGTGGGAATGTCGCAATTAACTGTCAAATTTGCTTCGGATTTGAAAACTAGACTGACAAAGCGCGAAAATCCGGTGACCGAGGCACCAATAGACCCTTGTAAATAGTTACGCTAGACATCGATGTATTGAATCCCGACGCTATTTGTGTGTTCCATGGTCGATACCAGGATCTGACGGTAAGAATTAACTGTGAGTTTTGAGAGGGAGAAAACAAACTTAACTGCCAAAGAGTACGTCCATCTGGTATGAGGCAGCGATAGACCCTCGGAGATAAGTCGGCTAGTGACCAATGTATTGAATCGCGACGCAATTTCTGTGTTGCATCGTCATTAGCCTGGTGGGAATGTCGCAATTAACTGTCAAATTTGCATCGGATTTGAAAACTAGACTGACAAAGCGCGAACATCAGGTGTCCGAAGCACCAATAGACCCTTGTAAATAGTTACGCTAGACATCAATGTATTGAATCGGGACGCTATTTGTGTGTTCCATGGTCGATACCAGGACCTGACGGTAAGAATTAACTGTGATTTTTGAGTCGGAGACAAGAAACTTGACAGCCAAATTGTACACCATCTGGTATGAACAGCGTTAGACACTCGGAGATAAGTCGGCTAGTGACCAATGTATTGAATCGCGACGCAATTTCTGTGTTCCATCGTCATTAGGATAGTGGGAATGTCGCAATTAACTGTCAAATTTGCGTCGGATTTGAAAACTAGACTGACAAAGCGCGAACATCCGGTGACCGAGGCACCCATAGACCCTTGTAAATAGTTACGCTAGACATCGATGTATTGAATCCCGACGCTATTTGTGTGTTCCATGGTCGATACCAGGATCTGACGGTAAGAATTAACTGTGAGTTGTGTGAGCTAGAAAACAAACTTGACTGCCAAATTGTACATCCATCTGGTATGAGGCAGCGATAGACCCTCGGAGATAAGTCTAAGTCGGCTAGTGACCAATGTATTGAATCGCGACGCAATTTCTGATGTTGCATCGTCATTAGTCTGGTGGGAATGTCGCAATTAACTGTCAAATTTGCGTCGGATTTGAAAACTAGACTGACAAAGCGCGAACATCCGGTGACCGAGGCAAAAATAGACCCTTGTAAATAGTTACGCTAGACATCGATGTATTGAATCGCGACGCTATTTGTGTGTTCCATGGTCGATACCAGGACCTGACGGTAAGAATTAACTGTGAGTTTTGAGTCGGAGACGAGAAACTTGACAGCCAAATTGTACACCATCTGGTAAGAACAGCGTTAGACACTCGGAGATAAGTCGGCTAGTGACCAATGTATTGAATCGCGACGCAATTTCTGTGTTGCATCGTCATTAGGATGGTGGGAATGTCGCAATTAACTGTCAAATTTGCGTCGGATTCCCGAAAATTTACTCGTAGGACAACGATCATGTGGTGACCCAGGCAGTATTAGATGCTTGGAGATAAATCTGCTGGAAGACGATGTTCTGAAAACCATCACAGTATGTGTGTTCCATCGTCATTGAGAGGATGAGAGAAAATAAAATTAACTGTCAGTTTTGCGTCGGATTTGAAAACAAGATGACTAAACGTGACCATCTGGTGACCGAGACACCAATTGACCCTTGTAGATAGTTACGCTGGACATCGATCTATTGAATCGCGACGCCATTTGTGTGTTACATCGTCAATACCAGGATCTGACGGTAAGAATTAACTGTGAGTTATGAGAGGGAGAAAATAATATTGACTGCCAAAGAGTACGTCCATCTGGTATGAGGCAGCGATAGACCCTCGGAGATAAGTCGGCTAGTGACCAATATATTGAATCGAGACGCAATTTCTGTGTTGCATCGTCATTAGTCTGGTGGGAATGTCGCAATTAACTGTCAAATTTGCGTCGGATTTGATAACTAAGCTGACATAGCGCGAACATCCGGTGACCGAGGCACCAATAGACCCTTGTAAATAGTTACGCTAGACGTCGATGTATTGAATCGCGACGCTATTTGTGTGTTCCATGGTCGATACCAGGATCTGACGGTAAGAATTAACTGTGAGTTTTGAGAGGGAGAAAACAAACTTGACAGCCAAAGAGTACGTCCATCTGGTATGAGGCAGCGATAGACCCTCGGAGATAAGTCGGCTAGTGACCAATGTATTGAATCGCGACGCAATTTCTGTGTTGCATCGTCATTAGTCTGGTGGGAATGTCGCAATTAACTGTCAAATTTGCTTCGGATTTGAAAACTAGACTGACAAAGCGCGAACATCCGGTGACCGAGGCACCAATTGACCCTTGTAAATAGTTACGCTAGACATCGATGTATTGAATCGCAATGCTATTTGTGTGTTCCATGGTCGATACCAGGATCTGACGGTACGTATTAACTGTGAGTTTTGAGTCGGAGACAAGAAACTTGACAGCCAAATTGTACATCCATCTGGTATGAGGCAGCGTTAGATCCTCGGAGATAAGTCGGCTAGTGACCAATGTATTGAATCGCGACGCAATTTCTGTGTTCCATCGTCATTAGGATAGTGGGAATGTCGCAATTAACTGTCAAATTTGCTTCGGATTTGAAAACTAGACTGACAAAGCGCGAAAATCCGGTGACCGAGGCACCAATAGACCCTTGTAAATAGTTACGCTAGACATCGATGTATTGAATCCCGACGCTATTTGTGTGTTCCATCGTCAATACCAGGATCTGACGGTAAGAATTAACTGTGAGTTATGAGAGGGAGAAAACAAACTTCACTGCCAAAGAGTACGTCCATCTGGTATGAGACAGCGATAGACCCTCGGAGATAAGTCGGCTAGTGACCAATGTATTGAATCGCGACGCAATTTCTGTGTTGCATCGTCATTAGGATGGTGGGAATGTCGCAATTAACTGTCAAATTTGCGTCGGATTTGAAAACTAGACTGACAAAGCGCGAACATCCGATGACCGAGGCACCAATAGACCCTTGTAAATAGTTACGCTAGACATCGATGTATTGAATCGCGACGTTATTTGTGTGTTCCATGGGCGATACAAGGATCTGACGGTAAAAATTAACTGTGAGTTTTGAGTCGGAGACAAGAAACTTGACAGCCAAATTGTACATCCATCTGGTTTGAGCAGCGTTAGCCCCTCTGCTAGTGACCAATGTATTGAATCGCGACGCAATTTCTGTGTTGCATCGTCATTAGTCTGGTGGGAATGTCGCAATTAACTGTCAAATTTGCGTCGGATTTGAAAAGTAGACTGACAAAGCGCGAACATCCGGTGACCGAGGCACCATTAGACCCTTGTAAATAGTTACGCTACACATCGATGTATTGAATCCCGACGCTATTTGTGTGTTCCATGGTCGATACCAGGATCTGACGGTAAGAATTAACTGTGAGTTTTGAGAGGGAGAAAACAAACTTAACTGCCAAAGAGTACGTCCATCTGGTATGAGGCAGCGATAGACCCTCGAAAATAAGTCGGCTAGTGACCAATGTATTGAATCGTGACGCAATTTCTGTGTTGCATCGTCATTAGTCTGGTGGGAATATCGCAATTAACTGTCAAATTTGCTTCGGATTTGAAAACTAGAATGACAAAGCTCGAACATCCGGTGTCCGAAGCACCAATAGACCCTTGTAAATAGTTACGCTAGACATCGATGTATTGAATCGCGACGCTTTTGTGTATTCCATTGTCGATACCAGGACCTGACGGTAAGAATTAACTGTGAGTTTTGAGTCGGAGACAAGAAACTTGACAGCCAAATTGTACACCATCTGGTATGAGCAGCGTTAGATACTCGGAGATAAGTCGGCTAGTGACCAATGTATTGAATCGCGACGCAATTTCTGTGTTGCATCGTCAATAGGATGGTGGGAATGTCGCAATTAACTGTCGAATTTGCGTCGGATTCCCGAAAATTTACTCGTAGGACAACGATCATGTTGTGACCCAGGCAGTAATAGATGCTTGGAGATAAATCTGCTGTAAGACGATGTTCTGAAAACCAACACAGTATGTGTGTTCCATCGTCATTGAGAGGATGAGAGAAAATAAAATTAACTGTCAGTTTTGCGTCGGATTTGAAAACTAGATGACAAAACGCGACCATCCGGTGACCGAGGCACCAATAGACCCTTGTAAATAGTTACGCTAGACATCGATGTATTGAATCGCGACGTTGTTTGTGTGTTCCATGGTCGATACCAGGATCTGACGGTAAGAATTAACTGTGAGTTTTGAGTCTGAGACAAGAAACTTGACAGCCAAATTGTACATCCATCTGGTATGAGCAGCGTTAGACCCTCGGAAATATGTCGGCTAGTGAACTATGTATTGAATCGCGACGCAATTTCTGTGTTGCATCGTCATTAGGATGGTGGGAATGTCGCAATTAACTGTCAAATTTGCTTCGGATTTGAAAACTAGACTGACAAAGCGCGAACATCCGGTGTCCGAAGCACCAATAGACCCTTGTAAATAGTTACGCTAGACATCGATGTATTGAATCGCGACGCTATTTGTGTGTTCCATGGTCGATACCAGGACCTGACAGTAAGAATTAACTGTGAGTTTTGAGTCGGAGACAAGAAACTTGACAGCCAAATTGTACATCCTTCTGGTATGAGCAGCGTTAGACCCTCGGAAATATGTCGGCTAGTGACCAATGTATTGAATCGCGACGCAATTTCTGTGTTGCATCGTCATTAGGATGGTGGGAACGTCACAATTAACTGTCAAATTTGCGTCGGATTCCCGAAAATTTACTCGTAGGACAACGATCATGTGGTGACCCAGGCAGTAATAGATGCTTGGAGATAAATCTGCTGGAAGACGATGTTCTGAAAACCATCACAGTATGTGTGTTCCATCGTCATTGAGAGGATGAGAGAAAATAAAATTAACTGTCAGTTTTGCGTCGGATTTGAAAACAAGATGACTAAACGTGACCATCTGGTGACCGAGACACCAATTGACCCTTGTAGATAGTTACGCTGGACCTCGATCTATTGAATCGCGACGCTATTTGTGTGTTCCATCGTCAATACCAGGATCTGACGGTAAGAATTAACTGTGAGTTATGAGAGGGAGAAAACAAACTTCACTGCCAAAGAGTACGTCCATCTGGTATGTGACAGCGATAGACCCTCGGAGATAAGTCGGCTAGTGACCAATGTATTGAATCGCGACGCAATTTCTGTGTTGCATCGTCATTAGGATGGTGGGAATGTCGCAATTAACTGTCAAATTTGCGTCGGATTTGAAAACTAGACTGACAAAGCGCGAACATCCGATGACCGAGGCACCAATAGACCCTTGTAAATAGTTACGCTAGACATCGATGTATTGAATCGCGACGTTATTTGTGTGTTCCATGGGCGATACAAGGATCTGACGGTAAAAATTAACTGTGAGTTTTGAGTCGGAGACAAGAAACTTGACAGCCAAATTGTACATCCATCTGGTATGAGCAGCGTTAGCCCCTCTGCTAGTGACCAATGTATTGAATCGCGACGCAATTTCTGTGTTGCATCGTCATTAGTCTGGTGGGAATGTCGCAATTAACTGTCAAATTTGCGTCGGATTTGAAAACTAGACTGACAAAGCGCGAACATCCGGTGACCGAGGCACCATTAGACCTTTGTAAATAGTTACGCTACACATCGATGTATTGAATCCCGACGCTATTTGTCTGTTCCATGGTCGATACCAGGATCTGACGGTAAGAATTAACTGTGAGTTTTGAGAGGGAGAAAACAAACTTAACTGCCAAAGAGTACGTCCATCTGGTATGAGGCAGCGATAGACCCTCGGAGATAAGTCGGCTAGTGACCAATGTATTGAATCGTGACGCAATTTCTGTGTTGCATCGTCATTAGTCTGGTGGGAATATCGCAATTAACTGTCAAATTTGCTTCGGATTTGAAAACTAGAATGACAAAGCTCGAACATCCGGTGTCCGAAGCACCAATAGACCCTTGTAAATAGTTACGCTAGACATCGATGTATTGAATCGCGACGCTTTTGTGTATTCCATGGTCGATACCAGGACCTGACGGTAAGAATTAACTGTGAGTTTTGAGTCGGAGACAAGAAACTTGACAGCCAAATTGTACATCCATCTGGTATGAGCAGCGTTAGACCCTCTGCTAGTGACCAATGTATTGAATCGCGACGCAATTTCTGTGTTGCATCGTCATTAGTCTGGTGGGAATGTCGCAATTAATCTTCAAATTTGCGTCGGATTTGAAAACTAGACTGACAAAGCGCGAAAATCCGGTGACCGAGGCACCAATAGACCCTTGTAAATAGTTACGCTATACATCGATGTATTGAATCGCGACGCTATTTGTGTGTTCCATGGACTATACCAGGACCTGACGGTAAGAATTAACTGTGAGTTTTGAGTCGGAGACAAGATACTTGACAGCCAAATTGTACACCATCTGGTATGAGCAGCGTTAGATACTCGGAGATAAGTCGGCTAGTGACCAATGTATTGAATCGCGACGCAATTTCTGTGTTGCATCGTCAATAGGATGGTGGGAATGTCGCAATTAACTGTCGAATTTGCGTCGGATTCCCGAAAATTTACTCGTAGGACAACGATCATGTTGTGACCACAGGCAGTAATAGATGCTTGGAGATAAATCTGCTGTAAGACGATGTTCTGAAAACCAACACAGTATGTGTGTTCCATCGTCATTGAGAGGATGAGAGAAAATAAAATTAACTGTCAGTTTTGCGTCGGATTTGGAAACTAGATGACAAAACGCGACCATCCGGTGACCGAGGCACCAATAGACCCTTGTAAATAGTTACGCTAGACATCGATGTATTGAATCGCGACGTTGTTTGTGTGTTCCATGGTCGATACCAGGATCTGACGGTAAGAATTAACTGTGAGTTTTGAGTCTGAGACAAGAAACTTGACAGCCAAATTGTACATCCATCTGGTATGAGCAGCGTTAGACCCTCGGAAATATGTCGGCTAGTGAACTATGTATTGAATCGCGACGCAATTTCTGTGTTGCATCGTCATTATGATGGTGGGAATGTCGCAATTAACTGTCAAATTTGCTTCGGATTTGAAAACTAGACTGACAAAGCGCGAACATCCGGTGTCCGAAGCACCAATAGACCCTTGTAAATAGTTACGCTAGACATCGATGTATTGAATCGCGACGCTATTTGTGTGTTCCATGGTCGATACCAGGACCTGACGGTAAGAATTAACTGTGAGTTTTGAGTCGGAGACAAGAAACTTGACAGCCAAATTGTACACCGTCTGGTATGAACAGCGTTAGACCCTCGGAGATAAGTCGGCTAGTGACTAATGTATTGAATCGCGACGCAATTTCTGTGTTGCATCGTCATTAGGATGGTGGGAATGTCGCAATTAACTGTCAAATTTGCGTCGGATTTGAAAACTAGACTGACAAAGCGCGAACATCCGGTGACAGAGGCACCAATAGACCCTTGTAAATAGTTACGCTAGACATCGATGTATTGAATCGCGACGTTATTTGTATGTTCCATTGGCGATACCAGGATCTGACGGTAAGAATTAACTGTGAGTTTTGAGTCGGAGACAAGAAACTTGACAGCCAAATTGTACATCCATCTGGTATGAGCAGCGTTAGACCCTCTGCTAGTGACCAATGTATTGAATCGCGACGCAATTTCTGTGTTGCATCGTCATTAGTCTGGTGGGAATGTCGCAATTAACTGTCAAATTTGCGTCGGATTTGAAAACTAGACTGACAAAGCGCGAATATCCGGTGACCGAGGCACCAATAGACCCTTGTAAATAGTTACAATAGACATCGATGTATTGAATCCCGACGCTATTTGTGTGTTCCATGGTCGATACCAGGATCTGACGGTAAGAATTAACTGTGAGTTTTGAGAGGGAGAAAACAAACTTGACTGCCAAAGAGTAGGTCCATCTGGTATGAGGCAGCGATAGACCCTCGGAGATAAGTCGGCTAGTGACCAATGTATTGAATCGTGACGCAATTTCTGTGTTGCATCGTCATTAGTCTGGTGGGAATGTCGCAATTAACTGTCAAATTTGCTTCGGATTTGAAAACTAGACTGACAAAGCTCGAACATCCGGTGTCCGAAGCACCAATAGACCCTTGTAAATAGTTACGCTAGACATCGATGTATTGAATCGCGACGCTATTTGTGTATTCCATGGTCGATACCAGGACCTGACGGTAAGAATTAACTGTGAGTTTTGAGTCGGAGACAAGAAACTTGACAGCCAAATTGTACATCCTTCTGGTATGAGCAGCGTTAGACCCTCGGAAATATGTCGGCTAGTGACCAATGTATTGAATCGCGACGCAATTTCTGTGTTGCATCGTCATTAGGATGGTGGGAACGTCACAATTAACTGTCAAATTTGCGTCGGATTCCCGAAAATTTACTCGTAGGACAACGATCATGTGGTGACCCTGGCAGTAATAGATGCTTGGAGATAAATCTGCTGGAAGACGATGTTCTGAAAACCATCACAGTATGTGTGTTCCATCGTCATTGAGAGGATGAGAGAAAATAAAATTAACTGTCAGTTTTGCGTCGGATTTGAAAACAAGATGACTAAACGTGACCATCTGGTGACCGAGACACAAATTGACCCTTGTAGATAGTTACGCTGGACATCGATCTATTGAATCGCGACGCCATTTGTGTGTTACATCGTCAATACCAGGATCTGACGGTAAGAATTAACTTTGAGTTATGAGAGTGAGAAAATAATCTTGACTGCCAAAGAGTACGTCCATCTGGTATGAGGCAGCGATAGACCCTCGGAGATAAGTTGGCTAGTGACCAATATATTGAATCACAACGCAATTTCTGTGTTGCATCGACATTAGTCTGGTGGGAATGTCGCAATTAACTGTCAAATTTGCGTCGGATTTGAAAACTAAGCTGACAAAGCGCGAACATCCGGTGACCGAGGCACCAATAGACCCTTGTAAATAGTTACGCGAGACATCGATGTATTGAATCGCGACGCTATTTGTGTGTTCCATGGTCGATACCAGGATCTGACGGTAAGAATTAACTGTGAGTTTTGAGAGGGAGAAAACAAACTTGACAGCCAAAGAGTACGTCCATCTGGTATGAGACAGCGATAGACCCTCGGAGATAAGTCGGCTAGTGACCAATGAATTGAATCGCGACGCAATTTCTGTGTTGCATCGTCATTAGTCTGGTGGGAATGTCGCAATTAACTGTCAAATTTGCTTCGGATTTGAAAACTAGACTGACAAAGCGCGAACATCCGGTGACCGAGGCACCAATAGAACCTTGTAAATAGTTACGCTAGACATCGATGTATTGAATCGCGATGCTATTTGTGTATTCCATGGTCGATACCAGGACCTGACGGTAAGAATTAACTGTGAGTTTTGAGTCGGAGACAAGAAACTTGACAGCCAAATTGTACATCCTTCTGGTATGAGCAGCGTTAGACCCTCGGAAATATGTCGGCTAGTGACCAATGTATTGAATCGCGACGCAATTTCTGTGTTGCATCGTCATTAGGATGGTGGGAACGTCACAATTAACTGTCAAATTTGCGTCGGATTTGAAAACTAGACTGACAAAGCGCGAACATCCGGTGACGGAGGCACCAATAGACCCTTGTAAATAGTTACGCTAGACATCGATGTATTGAATCGCGACGTTATTTGTATGTTCCATTGGCGATACCAGGATCTGACGGTAAGAATTAACTGTGAGTTTTGAGTCGGAGACAAGAAACTTGACAGCCAAATTGTACATCCATCTGGTATGAGCAGCGTTAGACCCTCTGCTAGTGACCAATGTATTGAATCGCGACGCAATTTCTGTGTTGCATCGTCATTAGTCTGGTGGGAATGTCGCAATTAACTGTCAAATTTGCGTCGGATTTGAAAACTAGACTGACAAAGCGCGAATATCCGGTGACCGAGGCACCAATAGACCCTTGTAAATAGTTACAATAGACATCGATGTATTGAAACCCGACGCTATTTGTGTGTTCCATGGTCGATACCAGGATCTGACGGTAAGAATTAACTGTGAGTTTTGAGAGGGAGAAAACAAACTTGACTGCCAAAGAGTAGGTCCATCTGGTATGAGGCAGCGATAGACCCTCGGAGATAAGTCGGCTAGTGACCAATGTATTGAATCGTGACGCAATTTCTGTGTTGCATCGTCATTATTCTGGTGGGAATGTCGCAATTAACTGTCAAATTTGCTTCGGATTTGAAAACTAGACTGACAAAGCTCGAACATCCGGTGTCCGAAGCACCAATAGACCCTTGTAAATAGTTACGCTAGACATCGATGTATTGAATCGCGACGCTATTTGTGTATTCCATGGTCGATACCAGGACCTGACGGTAAGAATTAACTGTGAGTTTTGAGTCGGAGACAAGAAACTTGACAGCCAAATTGTACATCCTTCTGGTATGAGCAGCGTTAGACCCTCGGAAATATGTCGGCTAGTGACCAATGTATTGAATCGCGAGGCAATTTCTGTGTTGCATCGTCATTAGGATGGTGGGAACGTCACAATTAACTGTCAAATTTGCGTCGGATTCCCGAAAATTTACTCGTAGGACAACGATCATGTGGTGACCCAGGCAGTAATAGATGCTTGGAGATAAATCTGCTGGAAGACGATGTTCTGAAAACCATCACAGTATGTGTGTTCCATCGTCATTGAGAGGATGAGAGAAAATAAAATTAACTGTCAGTTTTGCGTCGGATTTGAAAACAAGATGACTAAACGTGACCATCTGGTGACCGAGACACAAATTGACCCTTGTAGATAGTTACGCTAGACATCGATCTATTGAATCGCGACGCCATTTGTGTGTTACATCGTCAATACCAGGATCTGACGGTAAGAATTAACTTTGAATTATGAGAGTGAGAAAATAATCTTGACTGCCAAAGAGTACGTCCATCTGGTATGAGGCAGCGATAGACCCTCGGAGATAAGTTGGCTAGTGACCAATATATTGAATCACAACGCAATTTCTGTGTTGCATCGACATTAGTCTGGTGGGAATGTCGCAATTAACTGTCAAATTTGCGTCGGATTTGAAAACTAAGCTGACAAAGCGCGAACATCCGGTGACCGAGGCACCAATAGACCCTTGTAAATAGTTACGCGAGACATCGATGTATTGAATCGCGACGCTATTTGTGTGTTCCATGGTCGATACCAGGATCTGACGGTAAGAATTAACTGTGAGTTTTGAGAGGGAGAAAACAAACTTGACAGCCAAAGAGTACGTCCATCTGGTATGAGACAGCGATAGACCCTCGGAGATAAGTCGGCTAGTGACCAATGTATTGAATCGCGACGCAATTTCTGTGTTGCATCGTCATTAGTCTGGTGGGAATGTCGCAATTAACTGTCAAATTTGCTTCGGATTTGAAAACTAGACTGACAAAGCGCGAACATCCGGTGACCGAGGCACCAATAGACCCTTGTAAATAGTTACGCTAGACATCGATGTATTGAATCGCGATGCTGTTTGTGTGTTCCATGGTCGATACCAGGATCTGACGGTACGTATTAACTGTGAGTTTTGAGTCGGAGACAAGAAACTTGACAGCCAAATTGTACATCCATCTGGTATGAGGCAGCGTTAGATCCTCGGAGATAAGTCGGCTAGTGACCAATGTATTGAATCGCGACGCAATTTCTCTGTTCCATCGTCATTAGGATAGTGGGAATGTCGCAGTTAACTGTCAAATTTGCGTCGGATTTGAAAACTAGACTGACAAAGCGCGAACATCCGGTGACCGAGGCACCAATAGACCCTTGTAAATAGTTACGCTAGACCTCGATGTATTGAATCCCAACGCTATATGTGTGTTCCATGGTCGATACCAGGATCTGACGGTAAGAATTAACTGTGAGTTTTGAGAGGGAGAAAACAAACTTGACTGCCAAAGAGTACGTCCATCTGGTATGAGGCAGCGATAGACCCTCGGAGATAAGTAGGC
Organism: Schistocerca gregaria; assembly: GCF_023897955.1. Taxonomy (NCBI): domain Eukaryota; kingdom Metazoa; phylum Arthropoda; class Insecta; order Orthoptera; family Acrididae; genus Schistocerca; species Schistocerca gregaria. The sequence continues at coordinate 1,198,418 of NW_026061713.1, read as the reverse complement.
TAGTGACCAATGTATTGAATCGCGACGCAATTTCTGTGTTGCATCGTCATTAGTCTGGTAGGAATGTCGCAATTAACTGTCAAATTTGCTTCGGATTTGAAAACTAGACTGACAAAGCGCGAACATCCGTTGTCCGAAGCACCCATAGACCCTTGTAAATAGTTACGCTAGACATCGATGTATTGAATCGCGACGCTATTTGTGTATTCCATGGTCGATACCAGGACCTGACGGTAAGAATTAACTGTGAGTTTTGAGTCGGAGACAAGAAACTTGACAGCCAAATTGTACACCATCTGGTATGAACAGCGTTAGACACTCGGAGATAAGTCGGCTAGTGACCAATGTATTGAATCGCGACGCAATTTCTGTGTTGCATCGTCATTAGGATGGTGGGAATGTCGCAATTAACTGTCACATTTGCGTCGGATTTGAAAACTAGACTGACAAAGCGCGAACATCATGTGACCGAGGCACCAATAGACCCTTGTAAATAGTTACGCTAGACATCGATGTATTGAATCGCGACGCTATTTGTGTGTTCCATGGTCGATACCAGGACCTGACGGTAAGAATTAACTGTGAGTTTTGAGTCGGAGACAAGAAACTTGACAGCCAAATTGTACACCATCTGGTATGAGCAGCGTTAGACACTCGGAGATAAGTCGGCTAGTGACCAATGTATTGAATCGCGACGCAATTTCTGTGTTGCATCGTCATTAGGATGGTGGGAATGTCGCAATTAACTGTCAAATTTGCGTCGGATTCCCGAAAATTTACCTGTAGGACAACGATCATGTGGTGACCCAGGCAGTAATAGATGTTTGGAGATAAATCTGGTGGTAGACGATGATCTGAAAACCATCGCAGTATGTGTGTTCTATTGTCATTGAGATAATGAGAGAAAATAAAATTAACTGTCAGTTTTGCGTCGGATTTGAAAACTAGATGACAAAACGCGACCATCCGGTGACCGAGGCACCAATAGACCCTTGTAGATAGTAACGCTGGACATCGATCTATTGAATCACGACGCTGTTTGTGTGTTCCATCGTCAATACCAGGATCTGACGGTAAGAATTAACTGTGAGTTATGAGAGGGAGAAAACGAACTTAACTGCCAAAGTGTACGTCCATCTGGTATGAGGCAGCGATGGCCCTCGGAGATAAGTCGGCTAGTGACCAATGTATTCAATCGCGACGCAATTTCTGTGATGCATCGTCATTAGTCTGTTAGGAATGTCGCAATTAACTGTCAAATTTGCTTCGGATTTGAAAACTAGACTGACAAAGCGCGAACATCCGGTGACCGAGGCACCAATGGACCCTTGTAAATAGTTACGCTAGACATCGATGTATTCAATCGCGACGTTATTTGTGTGTTACATGGCCGATACCAGGACCTGACGGTAAGAATTAACTGTTAGTTTTGAGTCGGAGACAAGAAACTTGACAGCCAAATTGTACATCCATCTGGTATAAGCAGCGTTAGACCCTCGGAAATATGTCGGCTAGTGAACTGTGTATTGAATCGCGACGCAATTTCTGTGTTGCATCGTCATTAGGGTGGTGGGAAAGTCGCAATTAACTGTCAAATTTGCGTCGGATTCCCGAAAATTTACTCGTAGGACAACGATCATGTTGTGACCCAGGCAGTAATAGATGCTTGGAGATAAATCTGCTGTAAGACGATGTTCTGAAAACCATCACAGTATGTGTGTCCCATCGTCATTGAGAGGATGAGAGAAAATAAAATTAACTGTCAGTTTTGCGTCGAATTTGAAAACAAGATGACTAAACGTGACCATCTGGTGACCGAGACACCAATTGACCCTTGTAGATAGTTACGCTGGACATCGATCTATTGAATCGCGACGCCATTTGTGTGTTCCATCGTCAATACCAGGATCTGACGGTAAGAATTAACTGTGAGTTATGAGAGGGAGAAAATAATCTTGACTGCCAAAGAGTACGTCCATCAGGTATGAGGCAGCGATAGACCCTCGGAGGTAAGTCGGCTAGTGACCAATATATTGAATCGCGACGCAATTTCTGTGTTGCATCGTCATTAGTCTGGTGGGAATGTCGCAATTAACTGTCAAATTTGCTTCGGATTTGAAAACTAGACTGACAAAGCTCGAACATCCGGTGTCCGAAGCACCAATAGACCCTTGTAAATAGTTACGCTAGACATCGATGTATTCAATCGCGACGCTATTTGTGTGTTCCATGGTCGATACCAGGACCTGACGGTAAGAATTAACTGTTAGTTTTGAGTCGGAGACAAGAAACTTGACAGCCAAATTGTACACCGTCTGGTATGAACAGCGTTAGACACTCGGAGATAAGTCGGCTAGGGACCAATGTATTGAATCGTGACGCAATTTCTGTGTTGCATCGTCATTAGGATGGTGGGAATGTCGCAATTAACTGTCAAATTACGTCGGATTCCCGAAACTTTCCTCGTAGGACAACGATCATGTGGTGACCCAGGCAGTAATAGATGCTTGGAGATAAATCTGCTGTAAGACGATGTTCTGAAAACCATCACAGTATGTGTGTTCCATCGTCATTGAGAGAATGAGAGAAAATAAAATTAACTGTCAGTTTTGCGTCGAATTTGAAAACAAGATGACTAAACGTGACCATCTGGTGACCGAGACACCAATTGACCCTTGTAGATAGTTACGCTGGACATCGATCTATTGAATCGCGATGCCATTTGTGTGTTCCATCGTCAATACCAGGATCTGACGGTAAGAATTAACTGTGAGTTATGAGAGGGAGAAAACAAACTTCACTGCCAAAGAGTACGTCCATCTGGTATGAGACAGCGATAGACCCTCGGAGATAAGTCGGCTAGTGACCAATGTATTGAATCGCGACGCAATTTCTGTGTTGCATCGTCATTAGTCTGGTGGGAATGTCGCAATTAACTGTCAAATTTGCGTCGGGTTTGAAAACTAGACTGACAAAGCGCGAACATCCGGTGACCGAGGCACCAATAGACCCTTGTAAATAGTTACGCTAGACATCGATGTATTGAATCGCGACGTTATTTGTGTGTTCCATGGGCGATACCAGGATCTGACGGTAAGAATTAACTGTGAGTTTTGAGAGGGAGAAAACAAACTTGACTGCCAAAGAGTAAGTCCATCTGGTATGAGGCAGCGATTGACCCTCGGAGATAAGTCGGCTAGTGGCCAATGTATTGAATCGCGACGCAATTTCTGTGTTGCATCGTCATTAGGATGGTGGGAATGTCGCAATTAACTGTCGAATTTGCGTCGGATTCCCGAAAATTTACTCGTAAAACAACGATCATGTGGTGACCCAGGCAGTAATAAATGCTTGGAGATAAATCTGGTGGTAGACGATGTTCTGAAAACCATCGCAGTATGTGTGTTCTATTGTCATTGAGATAATGAGAGAAAATAAAATTAACTGTCAGTTTTGCGTCGGATTTGAAAACTAGATGACAAAACGCGACCATCCGGTGACCGAGGCACCAATTGACCCTTGTAGATAGTAACGCTGGACATCGATCTATTGAATCACGACGCTGTTTGTGTGTTCCATCGTCAATACCAGGATCTGACGGTAAGAATTAACTGTGAGTTATGAGAGGGAGAAAACAAACTTGACTGCCAAAGAGTACGTCCATCTGGTATGAGGCAGCGATGACCCTCGGAGATAAGTCGGCTAGTGACCAATGTATTGAATCGCGACGCAATTTCTGTGATGCATCGTCATTAGTCTGTTAGGAATGTCGCAATTAACTGTCAAATTTGCTTCGGATTTGAAAACTAGACTGACAAAGCGCGAACATCCGGTGACCGAGGCACCAATTGACCCTTGTAAATAGTTACGCTGGACATCGATCTATTGAATCGCGACGCCATTTGTGTGTTCCATCGTCAATACCAGGATCTGACGGTAAGAATTAACTGTGAGTTTTGAGTCGGAGACAAGAAACTTGACAGCCAAATTGTACATCCATCTGGTATGAGCAGCGTTAGACCCTCTGCTAGTGACCAATGTATTGAATCGCGACGCAATTTCTGTGTTGCATCGTCATTAGTCTGGTGGGAATGTCGCAATTAACTGTCAAATTTGCGTCGGATGTGAAAACTAGACTGACAAAGCGCGAACATCCGGTGACCGAGGCAACAATAGACCCTTGTAAATAGTTATGCTAGACATCGATGTATTGAATCGCGACGCTATTTGTGTGTTCCATGGTCGATACCAGGACCTCACGGTAAGAATTAACTGTGAGTTTTGAGTCGGAGACAAGAAACTTGACAGAAAAATGGTACACCATCTGGTATGAGCAGCGTTAGACACTCGGAGATAAGTCGGCTAGTGACCAATGTATTGAATCGCGACGCAATTTCTGTGTTGCATCGTCATTAGGATGGTGGGAATGTCGCAATTAACTGTCAAATTTGCGTCGGATCCCGAAAATTTACCTGTAGGACAACGATCATGTGGTGACCCAGGCAGTAATAGATGCTTGGAGATAAATCTGGTGGTAGACGATGTTCTGAAAACCATCGCAGTATGTGTGTTCTATTGTCATTGAGAGGGTGAGAGAAAATAAAATTAACTGTCAGTTTTGCGTAGGATTTGAAAACTAGATGACAAAACGCGACCATCCGGTGACCGAGGCACCAATGGACCCTTGTAGATAGTTACGCTGGACATCGATCTATTGAATCGCGACGCTATTTGTGTGTTCCATCGTCAATACCAGGATCTGACGGTAAGAATTAACTGTGAGTTATGAGAGGGAGAAAACAAACTTCACTGCCAAATAGTACGTCCATCTGGTATGAGACAGCGATAGACCCTCGGAGATAAGTCGGCTAGTGACCAATGTATTGAATCGCGACGCAATTTCTGTGTTGCATCTTCATTAGTCTGGTGGGAATGTCGCAATTAACTGTCAAATTTGCGTCGGATTTGAAAACTAGACTGACAAAGCGCGAACATCCGGTGACCGAGGCACCAATAGACCCTTGTAAATAGTTACGCTAGACATCGATGTATTCATTCGCGACGCTATTTGTGTGTTCCATGGTCGATACCAGTACCTGACGGTAAGAATTAACTGTTAGTTTTGAGTCGGAGACAAGAAACTAGACAGCCAAATTGTACACCGTCTGGTATGAACAGCGTTAGACACTCGGAGATAAGTCGGCTAGTGACCAATGTATTGAATCGCGACGCAATTTCTGCATTGCATCGTCATTAGGATGGTGGGAATGTCGCAATTAACTGTCAAATTTGCGTCGGATTTGAAAACTAGACTGACAAAGCGCGAACATCTGGTGACCGAGCCAACAATAGACCCTTGTAAATAGTTACGCTAGACATCGATGTATTGAATCGCGACGCTATTTGTGTGTTCCATGGTCGATACCAGGACCTGACGGTAAGAATTAACTGTGAGTTTTGAGTCGGAGACAAGAAACTTGACAGAAAAATGGTACACCATCTGGTATGAGCAGCGTTAGACACTCGGAGATAAGTCGGATAGTGAACAATGTATTGAATCGCGACGCAATTTCTGTGTTGCATCGTCATTAGGATGGTGGGAATGTCGCAATTAACTGTCAAATTTGCGTCGGATTCCCGAAAATTTACCTGTAGGACAACGTTCATGAGGTGACCCAGGCAGTAATAGATGCTTGGAGATAAATCTGGTGGTAGACGATGTTCTGAAAACCATCGCAGTATATGTGTTCTATTGTCATTGAGAGGATGAGAGAAAATAAAATTAACTGTCAGTTTTGCGTAGGATTTGAAAACTAGATGACAAAACGCGACCATCCGGTGACCGAGGCACCAATAGACCCTTGTAGATAGTTACGCTGGACATCGATCTATTGAATCGCAACGCTATTTGTGTGTTCCATCGTCAATACCAGACTCTGACGGTAAGAATTAATTGTGAGTTATGAGAGGGAGAAAACAAACTTCACTGCCAAAGAGTACGTCCATCTGGTATGAGACAGCGATAGACCCTCGGAGATAAGTCGGCTAGTGACCAATGTATTGAATCGCGACGCAATTTCTGTGTTGCATCGTCATTAGTCTGGTGGGAATGTCGCAATTAACTGTCAAATTTGCGTCGGATGTGAAAACTAGACTGACAAAGCGCGAACATCCGGTGACCGAGGCAACAATAGACCCTTGTAAATAGTTATGCTAGACATCGATGTATTGAATCGCGACGCTATTTGTGTGTTCCATGTTCGATACCAGGACCTCACGGTAAGAATTAACTGTGAGTTTTGAGTCGGAGACAAGAAACTTGACAGAAAAATGGTACACCATCTGGTATGAGCAGCGTTAGACACTCGGAGATAAGTCGGCTAGTGACCAATGTATTGAATCGCGACGCAATTTCTGTGTTGCATCGTCATTAGGATGGTGGGAATGTCGCAATTAACTGTCAAATTTGCGTCGGATTCCCGAAAATTTACCTGTAGGACAACGATCATGTGGTGACCCAGGCAGTAATAGATGCTTGGAGATAAATCTGGTGGTAGACGATGTTCTGAAAACTATCGCAGTATGTGTGTTCTATTGTCATTGAGAGTGTGAGAGAAAATAAAATTAACTGTCAGTTTTGCGTAGGATTTGAAAACTAGATGACAAAACGCGACCATCCGGTGACCGAGGCACCAATGGACCCTTGTAGATAGTTACGCTGGACATCGATCTATTGAATCGCGACGCTATTTGTGTGTTCCATCGTCAGTACCAGGATCTGACGGTAAGAATTAACTGTGAGTTATGAGAGGGAGAAAACAAACTTCACTGCCAAATAGTACGTCCATCTGGTATGAGACAGCGATAGACCCTCGGAGATAAGTCGGCTAGTGACCAATGTATTGAATCGCGACGCAATTTCTGTGTTGCATCGTCATTAGTCTGGTATGAATGTCGCAATTAACTGTCAAATTTGCGTCGGATTTGAAAACTAGACTGACAAAGCGCGAACATCCGGTGACCGAGGCACCAATAGACCCTTGTAAATAGTTACGCTAGACATCGATGTATTCATTCGCGACGCTATTTGTGTGTTCCATGGTCGATACCAGTACCTGACGGTAAGAATTAACTGTTAGTTTTGAGTCGGAGACAAGAAACTAGACAGCCAAATTGTACACCGTCTGGTATGAACAGCGTTAGACACTCGGAGATAAGTCGGCTAGTGACCAATGTATTGAATCGCGACGCAATTTCTGCATTGCATCGTCATTAGGATGGTGGGAATGTCGCAATTAACTGTCAAATTTGCGTCGGATTTGAAAACTAGACTGACAAAGCGCGAACATCTGGTGACCGAGCCAACAATAGACCCTTGTAAATAGTTACGCTAGACATCGATGTATTGAATCGCGACGCTATTTGTGTGTTCCATGGTCGATACCAGGACCTGACGGTAAGAATTAACTGTGAGTTTTGAGTCGGAGACAAGAAACTTGACAGAAAAATGGTACACCATCTGGTATGAGCAGCGTTAGACACTCGGAGATAAGTCGGCTAGTGACCAATGTATTGAATCGCGACGCAATTTCTGTGTTGCATCGTCATTAGGATGGTGGGAATGTCGCAATTAACTGTCAAATTTGCGTCGGATTCCCGAAAATTTACCTGTAGGACAACGTTCATGAGGTGACCCAGGCAGTAATAGATGCTTGGAGATAAATCTGGTGGTAGACGATGTTCTGAAAACCATCGCAGTATATGTGTTCTATTGTCATTGAGAGGATGAGAGAAAATAAAATTAACTGTCAGTTTTGCGTAGGATTTGAAAACTAGATGACAAAACGCGACCATCCGGTGACCGAGGCACCAATAGACCCTTGTAGATAGTTACGCTGGACATCGATCTATTGAATCGCAACGCTATTTGTGTGTTCCATCGTCAATACCAGACTCTGACGGTAAGAATTAATTGTGAGTTATGAGAGGGAGAAAACAAACTTCACTGCCAAAGAGTACGTCCATCTGGTATGAGACAGCGATAGACCCTCGGAGATAAGTCGGCTAGTGACCAATGTATTGAATCGCGACGCAATTTCTGTGTTGCATCGTCATTAGTCTGGTGGGAATGTCGCAATTAACTGTCAAATTTGCGTCGGATGTGAAAACTAGACTGACAAAGCGCGAACATCCGGTGACCGAGGCACCAATAGACCCTTGTAAATAGTTACGCTAGACATCGATGTATTCATTCGCGACGCTATTTGTGTGTTCCATGGTCGATACCAGTACCTGACGGTAAGAATTAACTGTTAGTTTTGAGTCGGAGAAAAGAAACTAGACAGCCAAATTGTACACCGTCTGGTATGAACAGCGTTAGACACTCGGAGATAAGTCGGCTAGTGACCAATGTATTGAATCGCGACGCAATTTCTGCATTGCATCGTCATTAGGATGGTGGGAATGTCGCAATTAACTGTCAAATTTGCGTCGGATTTGAAAACTAGACTGACAAAGCGCGAACATCTGGTGACCGAGCCAACAATAGACCCTTGTAAATAGTTACGCTAGACATCGATGTATTGAATCGCGACGCTATTTGTGTGTTCCATGGTCGATACCAGGACCTGACGGTAAGAATTAACTGTGAGTTTTGAGTCGGAGACAAGAAACTTGACAGAAAAATGGTACACCATCTGGTATGAGCAGCGTTAGACACTCGGAGATAAGTCGGCTAGTGACCAATGTATTGAATCGCGACGCAATTTCTGTGTTGCATCGTCATTAGGATGGTGGGAATGTCGCAATTAACTGTCAAATTTGCGTCGGATTCCCGAAAATTTACCTGTAGGACAACGTTCATGTGGTGCCCCAGGCAGTAATAGATGCTTGGAGATAAATCTGGTGGTAGACGATGTTCTGAAAACCATCGCAGTATATGTGTTCTATTGTCATTGAGAGGATGAGAGAAAATAAAATTAACTGTCAGTTTTGCGTAGGATTTGAAAACTAGATGACAAAACGCGACCATCCGGTGACCGAGGCACCAATAGACCCTTGTAGATAGTTACGCTGGACATCGATCTATTGAATCGCAACGCTATTTGTGTGTTCCATCGTCAATTCCAGACTCTGACGGTAAGAATTAATTGTGAGTTATGAGAGGGAGAAAACAAACTTCACTGCCAAAGAGTACGTCCATCTGGTATGAGACAGCGATAGACCCTCGGAGATAAGTCGGCTAGTGACCAATGTATTGAATCGCGACGCAATTTCTGTGTTGCATCGTCATTAGTCTGGTGGGAATATCGCAATTAACTGTCAAATTTGCGTCGGGTTTGAAAACTAGACTGACAAAGCGCGAACATCCGGTGACCGAGGCACCAATAGACCCTTGTAAATAGTTACGCTAGACATCGATGTATTGAATCGCGAAGTTATTTGTGTGTTCCATGGGCGATACCAGGATCTGACGGTAAAAATTAACTGTGAGTTTTGAGTCGGAGACAAGAAACTTGACAGAAAAATGGTACATCCATGTGGTATGAGGCAGCGTTAGACCCTCGGAGATAAGTCGGCTAGTGACCAATGTATTGAATCGCGACGCAATTTCTGTGTTGCATCGTCATTAGGATGGTGGGAATGTCGCAATTAACTGTCAAATTTGCGTCGGATTCCCGAAAATTTACCTGTAGGACAACGATCATGTGGTGACCCAGGCAGTAATAGATGCTTGGAGATAAATCTGGTGGTAGACGATGTTCTGAAAACCATCGCAGTATGTGTGTTCTATTGTCATTGAGAGGGTGAGAGAAAATGAAATTTACTGTCAGTTTTGCGTAGGATTTGAAAACTAGATGACAAAACGCGACCATCCGGTGACCGAGGCACCAATGGACCCTTGTAGATAGTTACGCTGGACATCGATCTATTGAATCGCGACGCTATTTGTGTGTTCCATCGTCAGTACCAGGATCTGACGGTAAGAATTAACTGTGAGTTATGAGAGGGAGAAAACAAACTTCACTGCCAAATAGTACGTCCATCTGGTATGAGACAGCGATAGACCCTCGGAGATAAGTCGGCTAGTGACCAATGTATTGAATCGCGACGCAATTTCTGTGTTGCATCGTCATTAGTCTGGTGGGAATGTCGCAATTAACTGTCAAATTTGCGTCGGATTTGAAAACTAGACTGACAAAGCGCGAACATCCGGTGACCGAGGCACCAATAGACCCTTGTAAATAGTTACACTAGACATCGATGTATTCATTCGCGACGCTATTTGTGTGTTCCATGGTCGATACCAGTACCTGACGGTAAGAATTAACTGTTAGTTTTGAGTCGGAGACAAGAAACTAGACAGCCAAATTGTACACCGTCTGGTATGAACAGCGTTAGACACTCGGAGATAAGTCGGCTAGTGACCAATGTATTGAATCGCGACGCAATTTCTGCATTGCATCGTCATTAGGATGGTGGGAATGTCGCAATTAACTGTCAAATTTGCGTCGGATTTGAAAACTAGACTGACAAAGCGCGAACATCTGGTGACCGAGCCAACAATAGACCCTTGTAAATAGTTACGCTAGACATCGATGTATTGAATCGCGACGCTATTTGTGTGTTCCATGGTCGATACCAGGACCTGACGGTAAGAATTAACTGTGAGTTTTGAGTCGGAGACAAGAAACTTGACAGAAAAATGGTACACCATCTGGTATGAGCAGCGTTAGACACTCGGAGATAAGTCGGCTAGTGACCAATGTATTGAATCGCGACGCAATTTCTGTGTTGCATCGTCATTAGTCTGGTGGGAATATCGCAATTAACTGTCAAATTTGCGTCGGGTTTGAAAACTAGACTGACAAAGCGCGAACATCCGGTGACCGAGGCACCAATAGACCCTTGTAAATAGTTACGCTAGACATCGATGTATTGAATCGCGAAGTTATTTGTGTGTTCCATGGGCGATACCAGGATCTGACGGTAAAAATTAACTGTGAGTTTTGAGTCGGAGACAAGAAACTTGACAGAAAAATGGTACATCCATGTGGTATGAGGCAGCGTTAGACCCTCGGAGATAAGTCGGCTAGTGACCAATGTATTGAATCGCGACGCAATTTCTGTGTTGCATCGTCATTAGGATGGTGGGAATGTCGCAATTAACTGTCAAATTTGCGTCGGATTCCCGAAAATTTACCTGTAGGACAACGATCATGTGGTGACCCAGGCAGTAATAGATGCTTGGAGATAAATCTGGTGGTAGACGATGTTCTGAAAACCATCGCAGTATGTGTGTTCTATTGTCATTGAGAGGGTGAGAGAAAATGAAATTAACTGTCAGTTTTGCGTAGGATTTGAAAACTAGATGACAAAACGCGACCATCCGGTGACCGAGGCACCAATGGACCCTTGTAGATAGTTACGCTGGACATCGATCTATTGAATCGCGACGCTATTTGTGTGTTCCATCGTCAGTACCAGGATCTGACGGTAAGAATTAACTGTGAGTTATGAGAGGGAGAAAACAAACTTCACTGCCAAATAGTACGTCCATCTGGTATGAGACAGCGATAGACCCTCGGAGATAAGTCGGCTAGTGACCAATGTATTGAATCGCGACGCAATTTCTGTGTTGCATCGTCATTAGTCTGGTGGGAATGTCGCAATTAACTGTCAAATTTGCGTCGGATTTGAAAACTAGACTGACAAAGCGCGAACATCCGGTGACCGAGGCACCAATAGACCCTTGTAAATAGTTACGCTAGACATCGATGTATACATTCGCGACGCTATTTGTGTGTTCCATGGTCGATACCAGTACCTGACGGTAAGAATTAACTGTTAGTTTTGAGTCGGAGACAAGAAACTAGACAGCCAAATTGTACACCGTCTGGTATGAACAGCGTTAGACACTCGGAGATAAGTCGGCTAGTGACCAATGTATTGAATCGCGACGCAATTTCTGCATTGCATCGTCATTAGGATGGTGGGAATGTCGCAATTAACTGTCAAATTTGCGTCGGATTTGAAAACTAGACTGACAAAGCGCGAACATCTGGTGACCGAGCCAACAATAGACCCTTGTAAATAGTTACGCTAGACATCGATGTATTGAATCGCGACGCTATTTGTGTGTTCCATGGTCGATACCAGGACCTGACGGTAAGAATTAACTGTGAGTTTTGAGTCGGAGACAAGAAACTTGACAGAAAAATGGTACACCATCTGGTATGAGCAGCGTTAGACACTCGGAGATAAGTCGGCTAGTGACCAATGTATTGAATCGCGACGCAATTTCTGTGTTGCATCGTCATTAGGATGGTGGGAATGTCGCAATTAACTGTCAAATTTGCGTCGGATTCCCGAAAATTTACCTGTAGGACAACGATCATGTGGTGACCCAGGCAGTAATAAATGCTTGGAGATAAAAATGGTGGTAGACGATGTTCTGAAAACCATCGCAGTATGTGTGTTCTATTGTCATTGAGAGGGTGAGAGAAAATAAAATTAACTGTCAGTTTTGCGTAGGATTTGAAAACTAGATGACAAAACGCGACCATCCGGTGACCGAGGCACCAATGGACCCTTGTAGATAGTTACGCTGGACATCGATCTATTGAATCGCGACGCTATTTGTGTGTTCCATCGTCAGTACCAGGATCTGACGGTAAGAATTAACTGTGAGTTATGAGAGGGAGAAAACAAACTTCACTGCCAAATAGTACGTCCATCTGGTATGAGACAGCGATAGACCCTCGGAGATAAGTCGGCTAGTGACCAATGTATTGAATCGCGACGCAATTTCTGTGTTGCATCGTCATTAGTCTGGTGGGAATGTCGCAATTAACTGTCAAATTTGCGTCGGATTTGAAAACTAGACTGACAAAGCGCGAACATCCGGTGACCGAGGCACCAATAGACCCTTGTAAATAGTTACGCTAGACATCGATGTATTCATTCGCGACGCTATTTGTGTGTTCCATGGTCGATACCAGTACCTGACGGTAAGAATTAACTGTTAGTTTTGAGTCGGAGACAAGAAACTAGACAGCCAAATTGTACACCGTCTGGTATGAACAGCGTTAGACACTCGGAGATAAGTCGGCTAGTGACCAATGTATTGAATCGCGACGCAATTTCTGCATTGCATCGTCATTAGGATGGTGGGAATGTCGCAATTAACTGTCAAATTTGCGTCGGATTTGAAAACTAGACTGACAAAACGCGAACATCTGGTGACCGAGCCAACAATAGACCCTTGTAAATAGTTACGCTAGACATCGATGTATTGAATCGCGACGCTATTTGTGTGTTCCATGGTCGATACCAGGACCTGACGGTAAGAATTAACTGTGAGTTTTGAGTCGGAGACAAGAAACTTGACAGAAAAATGGTACACCATCTGGTATGAGCAGCGTTAGACACTCGGAGATAAGTCGGCTAGTGACCAATGTATTGAATCGCGACGCAATTTCTGTGTTGCATCGTCATTAGGATGGTGGGAATGTCGCAATTAACTGTCAAATTTGCGTCGGATTCCCGAAAATTTACCTGTAGGACAACGTTCATGTGGTGACCCAGGCAGTAATAGATGCTTGGAGATAAATCTGGTGGTAGACGATGTTCTGAAAACCACCGCAGTATATGTGTTCTATTGTCATTGAGAGGATGAGGGAAAATAAAATTAACTGTCAGTTTTGCGTAGGATTTGAAAACTAGATGACAAAACGCGACCATCCGGTGACCGAGGCACCAATAGACCCTTGTAGATAGTTACGCTGGACATCGATCTATTGAATCGCAACGCTATTTGTGTGTTCCATCGTCAATACCAGACTCTGACGGTAAGAATTAATTGTGAGTTATGAGAGGGAGAAAACAAACTTCACTGCCAAAGAGTACGTCCATCTGGTATGAGACAGCGATAGACCCTATGAGATAAGTCGGCTAGTGACCAATGTATTGAATCGCGACGCAATTTCTGTGTTGCATCGTCATTAGTCTGGTGGGAATGTCGCAATTAACTGTCAAATTTGCGTCGGGTTTGAAAACTAGACTGACAAAGCGCGAACATCCGGTGACCGAGGCACCAATAGACCCTTGTAAATAGTTACGCTACACATCGATGTATTGAATCGCGAAGTTATTTGTGTGTTCCATGGGCGATACCAGGATCTGACGGTAAAATTTAACTGTGAGTTTTGAGTCGGAGACAAGAAACTTGACAGCCAAATTGTACATCCATCTGGTATGAGCAGCGTTAGACCCTCTGCTAGTGACCAATGTATTGAATCGCGACGCAATTGCTGTGTTGCATCGTCATTAGTCTGGTGGGAATGTCGCAATTAACTGTCAAATTTGCGTCGGATTTGAAAACTAGACTGACAAAGCGCGAACATCCGGTGACCGAGGCAACAATAGACCCTTGTAAATAGTTATGCTAGACATCGATGTATTGAATCGCGACGCTATTTGTGTGTTCCATGGTCGATACCAGGACCTGACGGTAAGAATTAACTGTGAGTTTTGAGTCGGAGACAAGAAACTTGACAGAAAAATGGTACACCATCTGGTATGAGCAGCGTTAGACCCTCTGCTAGTGACCAATGTATTGAATCGCGACGCAATTTCTGTGTTGCATCGTCATTAGGATGGTGGGAATGTCGCAATTAACTGTCAAATTTGCTTCGGATTTGAAAACTAGACTGACAAAGCGCGAACATCCGGCGACCGAGGCACCAATAGACCCTTGTAAATAGTTACGCTAGACATCGATGTATTGAATCGCGACGTTGTTTGTGTGTTCCATGGTCGATACCAGGATCTGACGGTTTGAATTAACTGTGAGTTTTGAGTCGGAGACAAGAAACTTGACAGCCAAATTGTACATCCATCTGGTATGAGCAGCGTTAGACCCTCGGAAATATGTCGGCTAGTGACCAATGTATTGAATCGCGACGCAATTTCTGTGTTGCATCGTCATTAGGATGGTGGGAATGTCGCAATTAACTGTCAGATTTGCTTCGGATTTGAAAACTAGACTGACAAAGCGCGAACATCCGGTGACCGAGGCACCAATAGACCCTTGTAAATAGTTACGCTAGACATCGATGTATTGAATCGCGATGCTATTTGTGTGTTCCATGGTCGATACCAGGATCTGACGGTACGTATTAACTGTGAGTTTTGAGTCGGAGACAAGAAACTTGACAACCAAATTGTACATCCATCTGGTATGAGGCAGCGTTAGATCCTCGGAGATAAGTCGGCTAGTGACCAATGTATTGAATCGCAACGCAATTTCTGTGTTCCATCGTCATTAGGATAGTGGGAATGTCGCAATTAACTGTCAAATTTGCGTCGGATTTGAAAACTAGACTGACAAAGCGCGAACATCCGGTGACCGAGGCACCAATAGACCCTTGTAAATAGTTACGCTAGACATCGATGTATTGAATCCCGACGCTATTTGTGTGTTCCATGGTCGATACCAGGATCTGACGGTAAGAATTAACTGTGAGTTTTGAGAGGGAGAAAACAAACTTCACTGCCAAAGAGTACGTCCATCTGGTATGAGGCAGCGATAGACCCTCGGAGATAAGTAGGCTAGTGACCAATGTATTGAATCGCGACGCAATTTCTGTGTTGCATCGTCATTAGTCTGGTGGGAATGTCGCAATTAACTGTCAAATTTGCTTCGGATTTGAAAACTAGACTGACAAAGCGCGAACATCCGGTGTCCGAAGCACCCATAGACCCTTGTAAATAGTTACGCTAGACATCGATGTATTGAATCGCGACGCTATTTGTGTGTTCCATGGTCGATACCAGGACCTGACGGTAAGAATTAACTTTGAGTTTTGAGTCGGAGACAAGAAACTTGACAGCCAAATTGTACACCATCTGGTATGAGCAGCGTTAGACACTCGGAGATAAGTCGGCTAGTGACCAATGTATTGAATCGCGACGCAATTTTTGTGTTGCATCGTCATTAGGATGGTGGGAATGTCGCAATTAACTGTCAAATTTGCGTCGGATTCCCGAAAATTTACCTGTAGGACAACGATCATGTGGTGACCCAGGCAGTAATAGATGCTTGGAGATAAATCTGGTGGTAGACGATGTTCTGAAAACCATCGCAGTATGTGTGTTCTATTGTCATTGAGAGGATGAGAGAAAATAAAATTAACTGTCAGTTTTGCGTAGGATTTGAAAACTAGATGACAAAACGCGACCATCCGGTGACCGAGGCACCAATGGACCCTTGTAGATAGTTACGCTGGACATCGATCTATTGAATCGCGACGCTATTTCTGTGTTCCATCGTCAATACCCGGATCTGACGGTAAGAATTAATTGTGAGTTATGAGAGGGAGAAAACAAACTTCACTGCCAAAGAGTACGTCCATCTGGTATGAGACAGCGATAGACCCTTGGAGATAAGTCGGCTAGTGACCAATGTATTGAATCGCGACGCAATTTCTGTGTTGCATCGTCATTAGTCTGGTGGGAATGTCGCAATTAACTGTCAAATTTGCGTCGGGTTTGAAAACTAGACTGACAAAGCGCGAACATCCGGTGACCGAGGCACCAATAGACCCTTGTAAATAGTTACGCTAGACATCGATGTATTGAATCACGACGCTATTTGTGTGTTCCATGGTCGATACCAGGATCTGACGGTAAGAATTAACTGTGAGTTTTGAGAGGGAGAAAACAAACTTGACTGCCAAAGAGTAGGTCCATCTAGTATGAGGCAGCGATAGACCCTCGGAGATAAGTAGGCTAGTGACCAATGTATTGAATCGTGACGCAATTTCTGTGTTGCATCGTCATTAGGATGGTGGGAATGTCGCAATTAACTGTCAAATTACGTCGGATTCCCGAAACTTTCCTCGTAGGACAACGATCATGTGGTGACCCAGGCAGTAATAGATACTTGGAGATAAATCTGCTGGAAGACGATGTTCTGAAAACCATCGCAGTATGTGTGTTCCATTGTCATTGAGAGGATGAGAGAAAATAAAATTAACTGTCAGTTTTGCATCGGATTTGAAAACTAGATGACAAAACGCGACCATCCGGTGACCGAGGCACCAATAAACCCTTGTAGATAGTTACGCTGGACATCGATCTATTGAATCGCGACGCTATTTGTGTGTTCCATCGTCAATACCAGGATCTGACGGTAAGAATTAACTGTGAGTTATGAGAGGGAGAAAAAAAACTTCACTGCCAAAGAGTACGTACATCTGGTATGAGACAGCGATAGACCCTCGGTGATAAGTCGGCTAGTGAACAATGTATTGAATCGCGACGCAATTTCTGTGTTGCATCGTCGTTAGTCTGGTGGGAATGTCGCAATTAACTGTCAAATTTGCTTCGGATTTGAAAACTAGACTGACAAAGCGCGAAAATCCGGTGACCGAGGCACCAATAGACCCTTGTAAATAGTTACGCTATACATCGATGTATTGAATCGCGACGCTATTTGTGTGTTCCATGGACTATACCAGGACCTGACGGTAAGAATTAACTGTGAGTTTTGAGTCGGAGACAAGAAACTTGACAGCCAAATTGTACACCATCTGGTATGAGCAGCGTTAGACACTCGGAGATAAGTCGGCTAGTGACCAATGTATTGAATCGCGACGCAATTTCTGTGTTGCATCGTCAATAGGATGGTGGGAATGTCGCAATTAACTGTCGAATTTGCGTCGGATTCCCGAAAATTTACTCGTAGGACAACGATCATGTGGTGACCCAGGCAGTAATAGATGCTTGGAGATAAATCTGGTGGTAGACGATGTTCTGAAAACCATCGCAGTATGTGTGATCTATTGTCATTGAGATAATGAGAGAAAATAAAATTAACTGTCAGTTTTGCGTCGGATTTGAAAACTAGATGACAAAACGCGACCATAGGGTGACCGAGGCACCAATAGACCCTTGTCGATAGTAACGCTGGACATCGATCTATTGAATCACGACGCTGTTTGTGTGTTCCATCGTCAATACCAGGATCTGACGGTAAGAATTAACTGTGAGTTATGAGAGGGAGAAAACAAACTTGACTGCCAAAGAGTACGTCCATCTGGTATGAGGCAGCGATGGCCCTCGGAGATAAGTCGGCTAGTGACCAATGTATTGAATCGCGACGCAATTTCTGTGTTGCATCGTCATTAGTCTGGTGGGAATGTCGCAATTGACTGTCAAATTTGCTTCGGATTTGAAAACTAGACTGACAAAGCGCGAACATCCGGTGTCCGAGGCACCAATAGACCCTTGTAAATAGTTACGCTAGACATCGATGTATTGAATCCCGACGCTATTTGTGTGTTCCATGGTCGATACCAGGACCTGACGGTAAGAATTAACTGTGAGTTTTGAGTCGCAGACAAGAAACTTGACAGCCAAATTGTACATCCATCTTGTATGAGGCAGCGTTAGACCCTCGGAGATAAGTCGGCTAGTGACCAATGTATTGAATCGCGACGCAATTTCTGTGTTGCATCGTCATTAGGATGGTGGGAATGTCGCAATTAACTGTCAAATTACGTCGGATTCCCGAAACTTTCCTCGTAGGACAACGATCATGTGGTGACCCAGGCAGTAATAGATGCATGGAGATAAATCTGCTGGAAGACGATGTTCTGAAAACCATCGCAGTATGTGTGTTCCATCGTCATTGAGAGGATGAGAGAAAATAAAATTAACTGTCAGTTTTGCGTCGGATTTGAAAACTAGATGACAAAACGCGACCATCCGGTGACCGAGGCACCAATAGACCCTTGTAGATAGTTACGCTGGACATCGATCTATTGAATCGCGACGCTATTTGTGTGTTCCATCGTCAATACCAGGATCTGACGGTAAGAATTAACTGTGAGTTATGAGAGGGAGAAAACAAACTTCACTGCCAAAGAGAACGTCCATCTGGTATGAGACAGCGATAGACCCTCGGAGATAAGTCGGCTAGTGACCAATGTATTGAATCGCGACGCAATTTCTGTGTTGCATCGTCATTAGTCTGGTGGGAATGTCGCAATAAACTGTCAAATTTGCGTCGGATTTGAAAACTAGACTGACAAAGCGCGAACATCCGGTGACCGAGGCACCAATAGACCCTTGTAAATTGTTACGCTAGACATCGACGTATTGAATCGCGACGTTATTTGTGTTTTCCATGGTCGATACCAGGATCTGACGGTAAAAATTAACTGTGAGTTTTGAGTCGGAGACAAGAAATTTGACGGCCAAATTGTACATCCATCTGGTATGAGCAGCGTTAGACCCTCTGCTAGTGACCAATGTATTGAATCGCGACGCAATTTCTGTGTTGCATCGTCATTAGTCTGGTGGGAATGTCGCAATTAACTGTCAAATTTGCGTCGGATTCCCGAAAATTTACTCGCAGGAGAACGATCATGTGGTGACCCAGGCAGTAATAGATGCTTGGAGATAAATCTGGTGGTAGACGATGTTCTGAAAACCATCGCAGTATGTGTGTTCTATTGTCATTGAGAGGATGAGAGAAAATAAAATTAACTGTCAGTTTTGCGTCGGATTTGAAAACTAGATGACAAAACGCGACCATCCGGTGACCGAGGCACCAATAGACCCTTGTAGATAGTTACGCTGGACATCGATCTATTGAATCGCGACGCTATTTGTGTGTTCCATCGTCAATACCAGGATCTGACGGTAAGAATTAACTGTGAGTTATGAGAGGGAGAAAACAAACTTCACTGCCAAAGAGTACGTCCATCTGGTATGAGACAGTGATAGACCCTCGGAGATAAGTCGGCTAGTGACCAATGTATTGAATCGCGACGCAATTTCTGTGTTGCATCGTCATTAGTCTGGTGGGAATGTCGCAATTAACTGTCAAATTTGCGTCGGATTTGAAAACTAGACTGACAAAGCGCGAACATCCGGTGACCGAGGCACCAATAGACCCGTGTAAATAGTTACGCTAGACGTCGATGTATTGAATCGCGACGCAATTTGTGTTTTTTCCATGGTCGATACCAGGATCTGACGGTACGTATTAACTGTGAGTTTTGAGTCGGAGACAAGAAACTTGACAGCAAAATTGTACATCCATCTGGTATGAGGCAGCGTTAGACCCTCGGGGATAAGTCGGCTAGTGACCAATGTATTGAATCGCGACGCAATTTCTGTGTTCCATCGTCATTAGGATAGTGGGAACGTCACAATTAACTGTCAAATTTGCGTCGGATTTGAAAACTAGACTGACAAAGCTCGAACATCCGGTGACCGAAGCAGCGATAGACTCTTCTAAATAGTTACGCTAGAAATCGATGTATTGAATCGCGACGGTATTTGTGTGTTCCATCGTCAATACCAGGATCTGACGGTAAGAATTAACTGTGAGTTATGAGAGGGAGAAAACAAACTTGACTGCCAAACAGTACGTCCATCTGGTATGAGGCAGCGATAGACCCTCGGAGATAAGTTGGCTATTGACCAATGTATTGAATCGCGACGCAATTTCAGTGTTGCAACGTCGTTAGGATGGTGGGAATGTCACAATTAACTGTCAATTATGCCTAGGATTCCCGAAAATTTACTCGTAGGACAACGATCATGTGGTGACCCAGGCAGTAATAGATGCTCGGAGATGAATCTAGTTGTACACGATGTTCTGAAAACCATCGTAGTATGTGTGTTCTATCGTCATTGAGAGGATGAGAGAAAATAAAATTAAATGTAAGTTTTGCGTCGGATTTGAAAACTAGATGACAAAACGCGACCATCCGGTGACGTAGGCACCAATAGACCCTTGTAAATAGTTACGCTAGACATCGATGTATTGAATCGCGACGTTGTTTGTGTGTTCCATGGTCGATACCAGGATCTGACGATAAGAATTAACTGTGAGTTTTGAGTCGGAGACAAGAAACTTGTAAACCAAATTGTACATCCATCTGGTATGAGCAGCGTTAGACCCTCGGAAATATGTCGGCTAGTGACCAATGTATTGAATCGCGACGCAATTTCTGTGTTGCATCGTCATTAGTCTGGTGGGAATGTCGCAATTAACTGTCAAATTTGCGTCGGATTTGAAAACTATGCTGACAAAGCGCGAACATCCGGTGACCGAGGCACCAATAGACCCTTGTAAATAGTTACGCTAGACGTCGATGTATTGAATCGCGACGCAATTTGTGTTTTTTCCATGGTCGATACGAGGATCTGACGGTACGTATTAACTGTGAGTTTTGAGTCGGAGACAAGAAACTTGACAGCCAAATTGTACATCCATCTGGTATGAGGCCGCGTTAGACCCTCGGGGATAAATCGCCTAGTGACCAATGTATTGAATCGCGACGCAATTTCTGAGTTGCATCGTCATTAGTCTGGTGGGAATGTCGCAATTAACTGTCAAATTTGCGTCGGATTTGAAAACTAGACTGACAAAGCGCGAACATCCGGTGACCGAGGCACCAATAGACCCTTGTAAATAGTTACGCTAGACATCGATGTATTGAATCGCGACGTTATTTGTGTTTTCCATGGTCGATACCAGGATCTGACGGTAAAAATTAACTGTGAGTTTTGAGTCGGAGACAAGAAACTTGACAGCCAAATTGTACATCCATCTGGTATGAGCAGCGTTAGACCCTCTGCTAGTGACCAATGTATTGAATCGCGACGCAATTTCTGTGTTGCATCGTCATTAGTCTGGTGGGATTGTCGCAATTAACTGTCAAATTTGCGTCGGATTTGAAAACTAGACTGACAAAGCGCGAACACCCGGTGACCGAGGCACCAATAGACCCTTGTAAATAGTTACGCTAGACATCGATGTATTGAATCGCGACGCTATTTGTGTGTTCCATGGTCGATACCAGGACCTGACGGTAAGAATTAACTGTGAGATTTGAGTCGGAGACAAGAAACTTGACAGCCAAATTGTACACCATCTGGTATGAGCAGCGTTAGACACTCGGAGATAAGTCGGCTAGTGCCCAATGCATTGAATCTTGACGCAATTTCTGTGTTGCATCGTCATTAGGGTGGTAGGAATGTCGCAATTAACTGTCAAATTTGCGTCGGATTCCCGAAAATTTACTCGTAGGACAACGATCATGTGGTGACCCAGGCAGTAATAGATGCTTGGAGATAAACCTCGTGGTAAACGATGTTCGGAAAACAATCGCAGTATGTGTGTTCTATCGTCATTGAGAGGATGAGAGAAAATAAAATTAACTGTCAGTTTTGCGTCGGATTTGAAAACTAGATGACAAAACGCGACCATCCGGTGTCCGAGGCACCAATAGACCCTTGTAAATAGTTACGCTAGACATCGATGTATTGAATCGCGACGTTATTTGTGTGTTCCATGGTCGATAACAGGATCTGACGGTAAGAATTAAAAGTGAGTTTTGAGTCGGAGACAAGAAACTTGACTGCTAAATTGTACATACATCTGGTTTGAGCAGCGTTAGACCCTCTGCTAGTAACCAACGTATTGAATAGCGACGCAAATTCTGTGTTGCATCGTCATTAGTCTGGTGGGAATGTCGCAATTAACTGTCAAATTTGCGTCGGATTTGAAAACTAGACTGACAAAGCGCGAACATCCCGTGACCGAGGCACCAATAGACCCTTCTAAATAGTTACGCTAGACATCGATGTGTTGAATCCCGACGCTATTTGTGTGTTCCATGGTCGATACCAAAATCTGACGGTAAGAATTAACTGTGAGTTTTGAGAGGGAGAAAACAAACTTGACTGCCAAAGAGTACGTCCATCTGGTATGAGGCAGCCTTAGACCCTCGGAGATAAGTCGGCTAGTGACCAATGTATTGAATCGTGACGCAATTTCTGTGTTGCATCGTCATTAGTCCGGTGGCAATGTCGCAATTAACTGTCAAATTTGCTTCGGATTTGACAACTAGACTGACAAAAAACGAACATCCGGTGACCGAGGCACCAATAGTCCCTTGTAAATAGTTACGCTAGACATCGATGTATTGAATCGCGACGCTATTTGTGTGTTCCATGGTGGATACCAGGACCTGAAGGTAAGAATTAACTGTCAGTTTTGAGTCGGAGACTTGAAACTTGACAGCCACAGAGTACGTCCATCTGGTATGAGGCAGCGATAGACCCTCGGAGATAAGTCGGCTAGTGACCAATGTATTGAATCGCGACGCAATTTCTGTGTTGCAACGTCGTTAGGATGGTGGGAATGTCGCAATTAACTGTCAAATTTGCGTCGGATTTGAAAACTAGACTGACAAAGAGCGAACTTCCGGTGACCGAGGCACCAATAGACCCTTGTAGATAATTACGCTAGACATCGATGTATTGAATCGCGACGCTCTTTGTGTGTTCCATCGTCGATATCAGGATCTGACGGTAAGAATTAGCTGCGAGTTTTGTGTCGGAAACAAGAAACTTGACAGCCAAATTGTACATCTATCTGGTATGAGGCAGCGTCAGACCCTTGGAGATAAGTCTGCTAGTGACCAATGTATTGAATCGCGACGCAATTTTTGTGTTGTAACGTCGATAGGATGGTGGGAATGTCGCAATTAACTGTCAAATTTGCGTCGGAATTGAATACTAGACCGACAAAGAGCGATCATCCGGTGACCGAGGCACCGATAGACCCTTGTGGATATTTACGCTAGACATCGATGTATTGAATCGCGACGCTATTGTGTGTTCCATCGTCGATACCAGGATCTGACGGTAAGAATAAGCTGTGAGTTTTGGCTCGGAGACAAGAAACTTGACAGCCAAAATGTACATCCATTTGGTATGCGGCAGCGTTAGACCCTCAGAGATAAGTCGGCTAGTGACGAATGTATTGAATCGCGACGCAATTTCAGTGTTGCATCGTCATTAGGATGGTGGGAATGTCGCAATTAACTGTCATATTTGCGTCGGAATCCCGAAACTTTACTCGCAGGAGAACGATCATGTATTGACCCAGGCATGCTTGGAGATAAATCTGCTGGAAGACGATGTTCTGAAAACCATCGCATTGTGTGTGTTCCATCGTAATTGAGAGGAAGAGAGAACATAAATTAACTGTCAGTTTTGCGTCGGATTTGAAAACTAGATGACAAAACGCGACCATTCGGTGACCGAGGCACCAATAGACCCTTGTAGATAGTTACGCTAGACATCGATATATTGAATCGCGACGCTATTTGTGTGTTCCATCGTCGATACCAGGATCTGACGGTAAGAATTAGCTGTGTTTTTTGAGTCGGAGACAAGAAACTTAACAGCCAAATTGTATAACCTTCTGGTATGAGGCAGCGTTAGACCCTCGGAGATAAGTCGGCTAGTGACCAATGTTTTGAATCGCGACGCAATATCTGTGTTGCATCGTCATTAGGATGGTGGGAATGTCTCAATTAACTGTCAAATTTTGGTCGGAATCCCGAAACTTTACTCGCAGGACAACGTTCATGTGGTGACCCAGGGAGTAATAGATACTTGGAGATAAATCTGATGGAAGACGATGTTCTGAAAACCATCGCAGAATGTGTGTTCCATCGTAATTGGGAGTATGGGAGGAATAAAATTAACTGTCAGTTTTGCGTCGGATTTGAAAACTAGACTGACAAAGCGCGACCATCCGGTGACCGAGGCACAAATAGACCCTTGTAGATAGTTACGCTAGACATCGATGTATTGAATCGCGACGCTATTTGTGTGTTCCATCGTCAATACCAGGATCTGCCGGTAAGAATTAGCTGTGAGTTTTGAGTCGGAGACAAGAAACTTGACAGCCAAATTGTACATCCATCTGGTATGAGGCAGCGTTAAACCCTCGGAGATAAGTCGGCTAGTGACCAATGTATTGATTCGCGACGCAATTTCTGTGTTGCATCGTCATTAGGATGGTGGGAATGTCGCAATTAACTGTCAAATTTGCGTCGGATTCCCGAAACTTTACTCGTAGGACAACGATCATGTGGTGACCCAGGAAGTTATAGATGCTTGGAGATAAATCTGCTGGTAGACGATGTTCTGAAAACCATCGCAATATGTGTGCTCTATCGTCATTGAAAGGATGAGAGAAAATAAAATTAACTGTCAGTTTTGCGTCGGATTTGTAAACTAGATGACAAAACGCGATAATCCGGTGACCGAGGCAGCAATAGACCCTTGTAGATAGTTACGCTGGACATCGATCTATTGAATCGCGACGCTATTTGTGTGTTCCATCGTCAATACCAGGACCTGACGGTAAGATTTAACTGTGAGTTATCAGCGGGAGAAAACAAACTTGTCTGCCAAAGAGTACGTCCATCTGGTATGAGGCAGCGATAGACCCTCGGAGATAAGTCGGCTAGTGACCAATGTATTGAATCGCGACGCAATTTCTGTGTTGCAACGTCGTTAGGATGGTGGGAATGTCGCAATTAACTGTCAAATTTGCGTCGGATTACCGAAACTTTACTCGCAGAAGAACGATCATATGTTGACCCAGGCATCTACTGGAAGGCGATGTTCTGAAAACCAACGCATTATGTGTGTTCCATCGTAATTGAGAGGATGAGAGAACATAAGTTAACTGTCAGTTTTGCTACGGATTTGAAAACATGATGACAAAACGCGACCATCCGGTGACCGAGGCACCAATAGACCCTTGTAGATAGTTACGCTGGACATCGATCTATTGAATCGCGACGCTATTTGTGTGTTCCATCGTCAATACCAGGATCTGACGGTAAGAATTAACTGTGAGTTATGAGAGGGAGAAAACAAAAATGACTGCCAAAGAGTACGTCCATCTGGTATGAGGCAGCGTTAGACCCTCGCAGATAAGTCGGCTAGTGACCAATGTATTTAATCCCGACGCAATTTCTGTGTTGCATCGTCATTAGGATGGTGGGAATGTATCAATTAAATATCAAATTTGCGTCGGATTCCCGAAACTTTACTCGAAGGAGTACGTTCATGTGGTGACCCAAGCAGTAATAGATACTTGGAGATAAATCTGATGGAAGACGATGTTCTGAAAACCATCGCATTATGTGTGTTCCATCGTAATTGAGAGGATGAGAGAACATAAATTAACTGTCAGTTTTGCGTCGGATTTGAAAACTAGACTGACAAAGCGCGACCATCTGGTGACCGAGGCACAAATAGACCCTTGTATATAGATGTCTAGATAGATCGATGTCTACATCGATCTATAGATTCGCGACGCTATTAGTGTGTTCCATCGTCAATACCAGGATCTGACGGTAAGAATTAACTGTGAGTTATGAGAGGGAGAAAACAAAAATGACTGCCAAAGAGTACGTCCATCTGGTATGAGGCAGCGATAGACCCTCGGAGATAAGTCGGCTAGTGACCAATGTATTGAATCGCGACGCAATTTCTGTGTTGCAACGTCGATAGGATGGAGGGAATGTCGCAATTAACTGTCAAATTTGCGTCGGATTTGAAAACTAGACTGACATAGAGCGAACATCCGGTGACCGAGGCACCAATAGACCCTTGTAGATAGTTACGCTAGACATCGATGTACTGAATCGCGACGCTATTTGTGTGTTCCATCGTCGATACCAGGATCTGCCGGTAAGAATTAGCTGCGAGTTTTGAGTCGGAGACAAGAAACTTGACAGCCAAATTGTACATCCATCTGGTATGAGGCAGCGTTAGACCCTCGGAGATAAGTCGGCTAGTGACCAATGTATTGAATCGCGACGCAATTTCTGTGTTGCATCGTCATTAGGATGGTGGGAATGTCGCAATTAGCTGTCAAATTTGCGTCGGAATCCCGAAACTTTTCTCGCAGGACAACGTTCATGTGGTGACCCAGGCAGTAATAGATACTTGGAGATAAATCTGATGGAAGACGGTGTTCTGAAAACCATCGCAGAATGTGTGTTCCATCGTAATTGAGAGTATGGGAGGAATAAAATTAACTTTCAGTTTTGCGTCGGATTTGAAAACTAGTCTGACCACGCGCGACCATCCGGTGACCGAGGCACAAATAGACCCTTGTAGATAGTTACGCTAGACATCGATGTATTGAATCGCGACGCTATTTGTGTGTTCCATCGTCAATACCAGGATCTGCCGGTAGGAATTAGCTGTGAGTTTTGAGTCGGAGACAAGAAACTTGACAGCCAAATTGTACATCCATCTGGTACGAGCAGCGTTAGACCCTCGGACTGACGGCTAGTGACCAATGTATTGAATCGCGACGCAATTTCTGTGTTGCATCGTCATTAGGATGGTGGGAATGTCGCAATTAACTGTCAAATTTGCGTCGGATTCCCGAAAATTTACTCGTAGGACAACGATCATGTGGTGACCCAGGCAGTAATAGATGCTTGGAGATAAATCTGATGGAAGACGATGTTCTGAAAACCATCGCATTATGTGTGTTCCATCGTAATTGAGAGGATGAGAGAACATAAATTAACTGTCAGTTTTGCGTCGGATTTGAAAACTAGATGACAAAACGCGACCATCCGGTGACCGAGGCACCAATAGACCCTTGTAGATAGTTGCGCTGGACATCGATCTATTGAATCGCGACGCTATTTGTGTGTTCCATCGTCAATACCAGGATCTGACCGTAAGAATTAACTGTGAGTTATGAGAGGGAGAAAACAAACTTGACTGCCAAACAGTACGTCCATCTGGTATGAGGCAGCGATAGACCCTCGTAGATAAGTCGGCTAGTGACCAATGTATTTAATCGCGACGCAATTTCTGTGTTGCATCGTCATTACGATGGTGGGAATGTCGCAGTTAACTGTCAAATTTGCGTGGGATTCCCGAAACTTTACTCGCAGGAGAACGATCATGTGGTGACCCAGGCAGTGATAGATACTTGGAGATGAATCTGATGGAAGACGATGTTCTGAAAACCATCCCAGAGTGTGTGTTCCATCGTAGTTGAGAGTATGGGAGGAATAAAATTAACTGTCAGTTTTGCGTCGGATTTGAAAACTAGACTGACAAGGCGCGACCATCCGGTGACCGAGGCACAAATAGACCCTTGTAGATAGTTACGCTGGACATCGAAGTATAGAATCGCAACGCTATTTGTGTGTTCCATCGTCAATACCAGGATCTGACGGTAAGTATTAACTGTGAGATATGAGAGGGAGAAGAGAAACTTGACTGCCAAATTGTACATTCTTCTGGTATGAGGCAGCGTTAGACCCTCGGAGATA
Organism: Schistocerca gregaria; assembly: GCF_023897955.1. Classification (NCBI taxonomy): domain Eukaryota; kingdom Metazoa; phylum Arthropoda; class Insecta; order Orthoptera; family Acrididae; genus Schistocerca; species Schistocerca gregaria. Next base: position 1,170,219 of record NW_026061713.1, on the reverse strand, counting down.
AGTCGGCTAGTGACCAATGTATTGAATCGCGACGCGATAACTGTGTTGCATCGGCATTAGGATGGTGGGAATATCGCAATTAACTGTCAAATTTGCGTCGGATTCCCGAAACTTTGCTCGTAGGACAACGATCATGTGGTGACCCAGGCAGTAATAGATGCTTGGAGATAAATCTGCTGGAACACGATGTTCTGAAAACCATCGCAGTATGTATGTTCCATCGTCATTGTGAGGATCAGAGAACATAAATTAACTGTCAGTTTTGCGTCGGATTTGAAAACTAGCTGACAAAACGCGACCATCCGGTGACCGAGCCACCAATAGACCATTGTAGATACTTACGCTGGACATCGATCTATTGAATCGCGACGCTATTTGTGTGTTCCATCGTCAATACCAGGATCTGGCGGTGAGTTATGAGAGGGAGGAAACAAACTTGACTGCCAAAGAGTACGTCCATCTGGTATGAGGCAGCGTTAGACCCTCGGAGATAAGTCGGCTAGTGACCAATGTATTGAATCGCGACGCAATTTCAGTGTTGCATGGTCATTAGGGTAGTGGGAATGTCACATTTAACTGTCAAATTTGCGTCGGATTTGAAAACTAGACTGACAAAGCGCGACCATCTGGTGACCGAGGCACAAATAGACATTTGTAGATAGTTACGCTAGACACCGATGTATAGAATCGCGACGCCTTTAGTGTGTTCCATCGTCAATAGCAGGATCTGACGGTAAGAATTGACTGTGATTTATGAGAGGGAGAAAACAAAAATGACTGCCAAAGAGTACGTCCATCTGGTATGAGGCAGCGATAGACCCTCGGAGATAAGTCGGCTAGTGACCAATGTATTGAATCGCGACGCAATTTCTGTGTTGCAACGTCGATAGGATGGTGGGAATGTCGCAATTAACTGTCAAATTTGCATCGGATTTGAAAACTAGACTGACAAAGAGCGAACATCCGGTGACCGAGGCACCAATAGACCCTTGTAAATAGTTACGCTAGACATCGATGTATTGAATCGCGACGATATTTGTGTGTTCCATGGTCGATACCAGGATCTGACGGTAAGAATTAACTGGGAGTTTTGAGACGGAATCAAGAAAATTGACAGCCAAATTGTACATCCATCTGGTATGAGGCAGCGTTAAACCCTCGGAGATAAGTCGGCTAGTTACCAATGTATTGATTCGCGAAGCAATTTCTGTGTTGCATCGTCATTAGGATGGTGGGAATGTCGCAATTAACTGTCAAATTTGGGTCGGATTTGAAAACTAGACTGACAAAGAGCGAACATCCGGAGACCGAGGCACCAATAGACCCTTGTAGATAGCCACGCTGGAAGTCGATGTATTGAATCGCGACGCTATTTGTGTGTTCCATCGTCAATACCAGGACCTGACGGTAAGAGTTAACTGTGAGTTTTGAGTCGGAGACAAGAAACTTGACAGCCAAATTGTACATCCATCTGGTATGAGCAGCGTTAGACCCTCGGAGATAAGTCGGCTAATGACCAATGTATTGACTCGCGACGCAATTTCTGTGTTGCATCGTCATTAGGATGGTGGGAATGTCGCAATTAACTAACAAATTTGCGTCGGATTCCCGAAACTTTACTCGTAGGACAACGATCATATGGTGACCCAGGCAGTAGTAATAGATGCTTGGAGATAAATCTGCTGGTAGACGATGTTCTGAAAACCATCGCAGTAAGTGTGTTCTATCGTCATTGAGAGGATGAGAGAAAATAAAAATAACTCTCAGTTTTGCGTCGGACTTGAAAACTAGATGACAAAACGCGACCATCCGGTAACCGAGGAACCGATAGACCCTTGTAGATAGTTACGCTGGACATCGATCTATTGAATCGCGACGCTATTTGTGTGTTCCATCGTCAATACCAGGATCTGACGGTAAGAATTAACTGTGAGTTATGAGAGGGAGAAAACAAACTTGACTGCCAAAGAGTACGTCCATCTGGTATGAGGGAGCGATAGACCCTCGGAGATAAGTCGGCTAGTGACCAATGTATTGAATCGCGACGCAATTTCTGTGTTGCATCGTCGTTAGGATGGTGGGAATGTCGCAATTAACTGTCACATTTGCGTCGGATTTGAAAACTAGACTGACAGAGAGCGAGCATCCGGTGACCGAGGCCCCAATAGACCATTGTAGATAGTTACGCTAGACATCGATGTATTGAATCACGACGTTATTTGAGTTCCATCGTCGATACCAGGATCTGACGGTAAGAATTGGCTGTGAGTTTTGAGACGGAGACTAGAAACTTCACAGCCAAATTGTACATCCATCTGGTATGAGGCAGCGTTAGACCCTCGGAGATAATTCGGCTAGTGACCAATGTATTGAATGGCGACGCAATTTCTGTGTTGCATCGTCATTAGGATGGTGGGAATGTCGCAATTGACTGTCAAATTTGCGGCGGGTTCCCGAATCTTTATTCGCAGGAGAACGATCGTGTGGTGGCCCAGGCATGCTTGGAGATAAATCTGCTGGAAGACGATGTTCTGAAAACCATCGCAGTATGTGTGTTCCATCGTAATTGAGAGTATGGGAGGAATAAAACTAACTGCCAGTTTTGCGTCGGATTTGTAAACTAGACTGACAAAACGCGACCATCCGGTGACCGAGGCACCAATAGACCCTTGTAGATAGTTACGCTGGACATCGATGTATAGAATCGCATCGGTATTTGTGTGTTCCATCGTCAATACCAGGATCTGACGGTAAGAATTAACTGTGAGTTATGAGAGGGAGAAACCAAACTTGACTGCATAAAGAATAAGTCCATCTGGTATGAGGCAGCGATAGACCATCGGATATAAGTCGGCTAGTGACCAATGTATTGAATCGCGACGCGATATCTGTGTTGCATCGTCATTAGGATGGTGGGAATGTCGCAATTAACTGTCAAATTTGCGTCGGATTTGAAAACTAGACTGACAAAGAGCGAACATCCGGTGACCAAGGCACCAATAGACCCTTGTAGATAGTTACGCTAGACATCGATGTAATGAATCGCGACGCAATTTCTGTGTTGCATCGTCATTAGGATGGTGGGAATGTCGCAATTAACTAACAAATTTGCGTCGGATTCCCGAAACTTTACTCGTAGGACAACGATCATGTGGTGAACCAGGCAGTAATAGATGCTTGGAGATAAATCTGCTGGTAGACGATGTTCTGAAAACCATCGAAGTATGTGTGTTCTATCGTCATTGAGAGGATGAGAGAAAATAAAATTAACTCTCAGTTTTGCGTTGGATTTGAAAAGTAGATGACAAAACGCGACCATCCGGTGACCGAGGAACCAATAGACCCTTGTAGATAGTTACGCTGGACATCGATCTATTGAATCGCGACGCTATTTGTGTGTTCCATCGTCAATACCAGGATCTGACGGTAAGAATTACCTGTGAGTTATGAGAGGGAGAAAACAAACTTGACTGCCAAACAGTACGTCCATCTGGTATGAGGCAGCGATAGACCCTCGGAGATAAGTCGGCTAGTGACCAATGTATTTAATCGCGACGCAATTTCTGTGTTGCATCGTCATTAGGATGGTGGGAATGTCGAAATTAACTGTCACATTTGCGTCGGATTTGGAAACTAGACTGACAGAGAGCGAGCATCCGGTGACCGAGGCACCAATAGACCATTGTAGATAGTTACGCTAGACATCGATGTATTGAATCACGACGTTATTTGAGTTCCATCGTCGATACCAGGATCTGACGGTAAGAATTGGCTGTGAGTTTTGAGACGGAGACTAGAAACTTCACAGCCAAATTGTACATCCATCTGGTATGAGGCAGCGTTAGACCCTCGGAGATAATTCGGCTAGTGACCAATGTATTGAATCGCGACGCAATTTCTGTGTTGCATCGTCATTAGGATGGTGGGAATGTCGCAATTAACTAACAAATTTGCGTCGGATTCCCGAAACTTTACTCGTAGGACAACGATCATGTTGTGAACCAGGCAGTAATAGATGCTTGGAGATAAATCTGCTGGTAGACGATGTTCTGAAAACCATCGAAGTATGTGTGTTCTATCGTCATTGAGAGGATGAGAGAAAATAAAATTAACTCTCAGTTTTGCGTTGGATTTGAAAACTAGATGACAAAACGCGACCATCCGGTGACCGAGGAACCAATAGACCCTTGTAGATAGTTACGCTGGACATCGATCTATTGAATCGCGACGCTATTTGTGTGTTCCATCGTCAATACCAGGATCTGACGGTAAGAATTACCTGTGAGTTATGAGAGGGAGAAAACAAACTTGACTGCCAAACACTACGTCCATCTGGAATGAGGCAGCGATAGACCCTCGGAAATAAGTCGGCTAGTGACCAATGTATTTAATCGCGACGCAATTTCTGTGTTGCATCGTCATTAGGATGGTGGGAATGTCGAAATTAACTGTCACATTTGCGTCGGATTTGGAAACTAGACTGACAGAGAGCGAGCATCCGGTGACCGAGGCACCAATAGACCATTGTAGATAGTTACGCTAGACATCGATGTATTGAATCACGACGTTATTTGAGTTCCATCGTCGATACCAGGATCTGACGGTAAGAATTGGCTGTGAGTTTTGAGACGGAGACTAGAAACTTCACAGCCAAATTGTACATCCATCTGGTATGAGGCAGCGTTAGACCCTCGGAGATAATTCGGCTAGTGACCAATGTATTGAATCGCGACGCAATTTCTGTGTTGCATCGTCATTAGGATGGTGGGAATGTCGCAATTGACTGTCAAATTTGCGGCGGGTTCCCGAATCTTTATTCGCAGGAGAACGTTAATGTGGTGACCCAGGCAGTAATAGATGCTTGGAGATAAATCTGATGGAAGACGATGTTCTGAAAACCATCGCAGTATGTGTGTTCCATCGTCATTGAGACGATGAGAGAACACAAATTAACTGTTAACTGTCAGTTTTGCGTCGGATTTGAAAACAAGATGACAAAAAGCGACTATCCGGAGACCGAGGCACCAATAGACCCTTGTAGATAGCCACGCTGGACATCGATATATTAAATCGCGACGTTTTTTGTGTGTGTTCCATCGTCAATACCAGGATCTGACGGTAAGAATTAACTGTGAGTTTTGAGTCAGAGACAAGAAACTTGACAGCCAAATTGTACATCCTTCTGGTATGAGCAGCGTTAGACCCTGGGATATAAGTCGGCTAGTGACCAATGTATTGAATCGCGACGCGATATCTGTGTTGCATCGTCATTAGGATGGTGGGAATGTCGCAATTAACTGTCAAATTTGCGTCGGATTTGAAAACTAGACTGACAAAGAGCGAACATCCGGTGACCAAGGCACCAATAGACCCTTGTAGATAGTTACGCTAGACATCGATGTATTGAATCGCGACGTAATTTCTGTGTTGCATCGTCATTAGGATGGTGGGAATGTCGCAATTAACTAACAAATTTGCGTCGGATTCCCGAAACTTTACTAGTAGGACAACGATCATGGGGTGAACCAGGCCGTAATAGATGCTTGGAGATAAATCTGCTGGTAGACGATGTTCTGAAAACCATCGCAGTATGTGTGTTCTTTCGTCATTGAGAGGATGAGAGAAAATAAAATTAACTCTCAGTTTTGCATCGGATTTGAAAACTAGATGACAAAACGTGACCATCCGGTGACCGAGGAACCAATAGACCATTGTAGATAGTTATGCTGGACATCGATCTATTGAATCGCGACGCTATTTGTGTGTTCCATCGTCAATACCAGGATCTGACGGTAAGAATTAACTGTGAGTTATGAGAGGGAGAAAACAAACTTGACTGCCAAAGAGTACGTCCATCTGGTATGAGGGAGCGATAGACCCTCGGAGATAAGTCGGCTAGTGACCAATGTATTGAATCGCGACGCAATTTCTGTGTTGCATCGTCGTTAGGATGGTGGGAATGTCGCAATTATCTGTCAAATTTGCGTCGGATTTGAAAACTAGACTGACAGAGAGCGAACATCCGGTGACCGAGGCACCAATAGACCATTGTAGATAGTTACGCTAGACATCGATGTATTGAATCACGACGTTATTTGTGTTCCATCGTCGATACCAGGATCTGACGGTAAGAATTGGCTGTGAGTTTTGAGACGGAGACTAGAAACTTCACAGCCAAATTGTACATCCATCTGGTATGAGGCAGCGTTAGACCCTCGGAGATAATTCGGCTAGTGACCAATGTATTGAATCGCGACGCAATTTCTGTGTTGCATCGTCATTAGGATGGTGGGAATGTCGCAATTGACTGTCAAATTTGCGGCGGGTTCCCGAATCTTTATTCGCAGGAGAACGATCGTGTGGTGGCCCAGGCATGCTTGGAGATAAATCTGCTGGAAGACGATGTTCTGAAAACCATCGCAGTATGTGTGTTCCATCGTAATTGAGAGTATGGGAGGAATAAAGCTAACTGCCAGTTTTGCGTCGGATTTGTAAACTAGACTGACAAAACGCGACCATCCGGTGACCGAGGCACCAATAGACCCTTGTAGATAGTTACGCTGGACATCGATGTATAGAATTGCATCGGTATTTGTGTGTTCCATCGTCAATACCAGGATCTGACGGTAAGAATTAACTGTGAGTTATGAGAGGGAGAAACCAAACTTGACTGCATAAAGAATAAGTCCATCTGCTATGAGGCAGCGATAGACCATCGGAGATAAGTCGGCTAGTGACCAATGTATTTAATCGCTACTCAAATTCTGTGTTGCATCGTCATTAGGATGGCTGGAATGTCGCAATTAACTGTCAAATTTGCGTCGGATTTGAAAACTAGACAGACAAAGCGCGAACATCCGGTGACCGAGGCACCAATAGACCCTTGTAAATAGTTACGCTAGACATCGATGTATTGAATCGCGACGCTATTTGTGTGTTCCATCGTCGATACCAGGATCTGACGGTAAGAATTAACTGTGAGTTATGAGAGGTAGAAACCAAACTTGACTGCATAAAGAGTACGGCCATCTGGTATGAGGCACCGATAGACCCTCGGATATAAGTCGGCTAGTGACCAATGTATTGAATCGCGACACAAATTCTGTGTTGCATCGTCATTAGGATGGTGGTAATGTCGCAATTTATTGTCAAATTTGCTTCGGATTTCCGAAACTTTACTCGCAGGAGAACGTTCATGTGGTGACCCAGGCAGTAATAGATACTTGGAGATAAATGTGATGGAATACGATGTTCTGAAAACCATCGCAGTATGTGTGTTCCATCGTAATTGAGAGTATGGGAGGAATATAACTAACTGCCAGTTTTGCGTCGGATTTGTAAACTAGACTGACAAAACGCGACCATCCGGTGACCGAGGCACCAATAGACCCTTGTAGATAGTTACGCTGGACATCGATGTATAGAATTGCATCGGTATTTGTGTGTTCCATCGTCAATACCAGGATCTGACGGTAAGAATTAACTGTGAGTTATGAGAGGGAGAAACCAAACTTGACTGCATAAAGAATAAGTCCATCTGCTATGAGGCAGCGATAGACCATCGGAGATAAGTCGGCTAGTGACCAATGTATTTAATCGCTACTCAAATTCTGTGTTGCATCGTCATTAGGATGGCTGGAATGTCGCAATTAACTGTCAAATTTGCGTCGGATTTGAAAACTAGACAGACAAAGCGCGAACATCCGGTGACCGAGGCACCAATAGACCCTTGTAAATAGTTACGCTAGACATCGATGTATTGAATCGCGACGCTCTTTGTGTGTTCCATCGTCGATACCAGGATCTGACGGTAAGAATTAACTGTGAGTTATAAGAGGTAGAAACCAAACTTGACTGCATAAAGAGTACGGCCATCTGGTATGAGGCACCGATAGACCCTCGGATATAAGTCGGCTAGTGACCAATGTATTGAATCGCGACACAAATTCTGTGTTGCATCGTCATTAGGATGGTGGTAATGTCGCAATTAATTGTCAAATTTGCTTCGGATTTCCGAAACTTTACTCGCAGGAGAACGTTCATGTGGTGACCCAGGCAGTAATAGATACTTGGAGAAAAATCTGATGGAAGACGATGTTCTGAAAACCATCGCAGTATGTGTGTTCCATCGTCATTGAGACGATGAGAGAACATAAATTAACTATTAACTGTCAGTTTTGCGTCGGATTTGAAAACAAGATGACAAAAAACAACTATCCGGAGACCGAGGCACCAATAGACCCTTGTAGATAGCCACGCTGGACATCGATATATTAAATCGCGACGCTATTTGTGTGTGTTCCATCGTCAATACCAGGATCTGACGGTAAGAATTAACTGTGAGTTTTGAGTCAGAGACAAGAAACTTGACAGCCAAATTGTACATCCATCTGGCATGAGCAGCGTTAGACCCTGGGATATAAGTCGGCTAGTGACCAATGTATTGAATCGCGACGCGATATCTGTGTTGCATCGTCATTAGGATGGTGGGAATGTCGCAATTAACTGTCAAATTTGCGTCGGATTTGAAAACTAGACTGACAATGAGCGAACATCCGGTGACCAAGGCACCAATAGACCCTTGTAGATAGTTACGCTAGACATCGATGTATTGAATCGCGACGCAATTTCTGTGTTGCATCGTCATTAGGATGGTGGGAATGTCGCAATTAACTAACAAATTTGCGTCGGATTCCCGAAACTTTACTAGTAGGACAACGATCATGGGGTGAACCAGGCCGTAATAGATGCTTGGAGATAAATCTGCTGGTAGACGATGTTCTGAAAACCATCGCAGTATGTGTGTTCTATCGTCATTGAGAGGATGAGAGAAAATAAAATTAACTCTCAGTTTTGCGTCGGATTTGAAAACTAGATGACAAAACGCGACCATCCGGTGACCGAGGAACCAATAGACCATTGTAGATAGTTACGCTGGACATCGATCTATTGAATCGCGACGCTATTTGTGTGTTCCATCGTCAATACCAGGATCTGACGGTAAGAATTAACTGTGAGTTATGAGAGGGAGAGAACAAACTTGACTGCCAAAGAGTACGTCCATCTGGTATGAGGCAGCGATAGACCCTCGGAGATAAGTCGGCTAGTGACCAATGTATTGAATCGCGACGCAATTTCTGTGTTGCATCGTCGTTAGGATGGTGGGAATGTCGCAATTAACTGTCAAATTTGAGTCGGATTTGAAAACTAGACTGACAGAGAGCGAACATCCGGTGACCGAGGCACCAATAGACCATTGTAGATAGTTACGCTAGACATCGATGTATTGAATCACGACGTTATTTGTGTTCCATCGTCGATACCAGGATCTGACGGTAAGAATTGGCTGTGAGTTTTGAGACGGAGACTAGAAACTTCACAGCCAAATTGTACATCCATCTGGTATGAGGCAGCGTTAGACCCTCGGAGATAATTCGGCTAGTGACCAATGTATTGAATCGCGACGCAATTTCTGTGTTGCATCGTCATTAGGATGGTGGGAATGTCGCAATTGACTGTCAAATTTGCGGCGGGTTCCCGAATCTTTATTCGCAGGAGAACGATCGTGTGGTGGCCCAGGCATGCTTGGAGATAAATCTGCTGGAAGACGATGTTCTGAAAACCATCGCAGTATGTGTGTTCCATCGTAATTGAGAGTATGGGAGGAATAAAACTAACTGCCAGTTTTGCGTCGGATTTGTAAACTAGCCTGACAAAACGCGACCATCCGGTGACCGAGGCACCAATAGACCATTGTAGATAGTTACGCTGGACATCGATGTATAGAATCGCATCGGTATTTGTGTGTTCCATCGTCAATACCAGGATCTGACGGTAAGAATTAATTGTGAGTTATGAGAGGGAGAAACCAAACTTGACTGCATAAAGAATAAGTCCATCTGGTATGAGGCACCGATAGACCATCGGATATAAGTCGGCTAGTGACCAATGTACTGAATCGCGACGCGATATCTGTGTTGCATCGTCATTAGGATGGTGGGAATGTCGCAATTAACTGTCAAATTTGCGTCGGATTTGAAAACTAGACTGACAAAGAGCGAACATCCGGTGACCAAGGCACCAATAGACCCTTGTAGATAGTTACGCTAGACATCGATGTAATGAATCGCGACGCAATTTCTGTGTTGCATCGTCATTAGGATGGTGGGAATGTCGCAATTAATTGTCAAATTTGCTTCGGATTTCCGAAACTTTACTCGCAGGAGAACGTTCATGTGGTGACCCAGGCAGTAATAGATACTTGGAGATAAATCTGATGGAAGACGATGTTCTGAAAACCATCGCAGTATGTGTGTTCCATCGTAATTGAGAGTATGGGAGGAATATAACTAACTGCCAGTTTTGCGTCGGATTTGTAAACTAGACTGTCAAAACGCGACCATCCGGTGACCGAGTCACCAATAGACCCTTGTAGATAGTTACGGTGGACATCGATGTATAGAATCGCATCGGTATTTGTGTGTTCCATCGTCAATACCAGGATCTGACGGTAAGAATTAACTGTGAGTTATGAGAGGGAGAAAACAAACTTGACTGCCAAACAGTACGTCCATCTGGTATGAGGCAGCGATAGACCCTCGGAGATAAGTCGGCTAGTGACCAATGTATTTAATTACGACGCAATTTCTGTGTTGCATCGTCATTAGGATGGTGGGAATGTCGCAATTAACTGTCAAATTTGCGTCGGATTCCCGAAACTTTACTCGCAGGAGAACGTTAATGTGGTGACCCAGGCAGTAACAGATACTTGGAGATAAATCTGATGGAAGACGATGTTCTGAAAACCATCGCAGTATGTGTGTTCCATCGTCATTGAGACGATGAGAGAACATAAATTAACTGTCAGTTTTGCGTCGGATTTGAAAACAAGATGACAAAACGCGACTATCCGGAGACCGAGACACCAATAGACCCTTGTAGATAGCCACGCTGGACATCGACGTATTAAATCGCGACGCTATTTGTGTGTGTTCCATCGTCAATACCAGGATCTGACGGTAAGAATTAACTGTGAGTTTTGAGTCAGAGACAAGAAACTTGACAGCCAAATTGTACATCCATCTGGTATGAGCAGCGTTAGACCCTAGGATATAAGTCGGCTAGTGACCAATGTATTGAATCGCGACGCGATATCTGTGTTGCATCGTCATTAGGATGGTGGGAATGTCGCAATTAACTGTCAAATTTGCGTCGGATTTGAAAACTAGACTGACAAAGAGCGAACATCCGGTGACCAAGGCACCAATAGACCCTTGTAGATAGTTACGCTAGACATCGATGTATTGAATCGCGACGCAATTTCTGTGTTGCATCGTCATTAGGATGGTGGGAATGTCGCAATTAACTAACAAATTTGTGTCGGATTCCCGAAACTTTACTCGTAGGACAACGATCATGTTGTGAACCAGGCAGTAATAGATGCTTGGAGATAAATCTGCTGGTAGACGATGTTCTGAAAACCATCGCAGTATGTGTGTTCTATCGTCATTGAGAGGATGAGAGAAAATAAAATTAACTCTCAGTTTTGCGTCGGATTTGAAAACTAGATGACAAAACGCGACCATCCGGTGACCGAGGAACCAATAGACCATTGTAGATAGTTACGCTGGACATCGATCTATTGAATCGCGACGCTATTTGTGTGTTCCATCGTCAATACCAGGATCTGACGGTAAGAATTAACTGTGAGTTATGAGAGGGAGAAAACAAACTTGACTGCCAAAGAATGTCCATCTGGTATGAGGCAGCGATAGACCCTCGGATATAAGTCGGCTAGTGACCAATGTATTGAATCGCGACGGGATATCTGTGTTGCATCGTCATTAGGATGGTGGGAATGTCGCAATTAACTGTCAAATGTGCGTCGGATTTGAAAACTAGACTGACAAAAAGCGAACATCCGGTGACCGAGGCACCAATAGACCCTTGTAGATAGTTACGCTAGACATCGATGTATTGAATCGCGACGTTATTTGTGTTCCATCATCGATACCAGGATCTGACGGTAAGAATTGGCTGTGAGTTTTGAGACGGAGACAAGAAACTCGACAGCCAAATTGTACATCCATCTGGTATGAGGCAGCGATAGACCCTCGGAGATAAGTCGGCTAGTGACCAATGTATTGAATCGCGACGCAATTTCTGTGTTGCATCGTCATTAGGATGGTGGGAATGTCGCAATTGACTGTCAAATTTGCGGCGGGTTCCCGAATCTTTATTCGCAGGAGAACGATCGTGTGGTGGCCCAGGCATGCTTGGAGATAAATCTGCTGGAAGACGATGTTCTGAAAACCATCGCAGTATGTGTGTTCCATCGTAATTGAGAGTATGGGAGGAATAAAACTAACTGCCAGTTTTGCGTCGGATTTGTAAACTAGACTGACAAAACGGAACCATCCGGTGACCGAGGCACCAATAGACCCTTGTAGATAGTTACGCTGGACATCGATGTATAGAATCGCATCGGTATTTGTGTGTTCCATCGTCAATACCAGGATCTGACGGTAAGAATTAACTGTGAGTTATGAGAGAGAGAAACCAAACTTGACTGCATAAAGAGTAAGTCCATCTGGTATGAGGCAGCGATAGACCATCGGATATAAGTCGGCTAGTGACCAATGTGTTGAATCGCGACGCGATATCTGTGTTGCATCGTCATTAGGATGGTGGGAATGTCGCAATTAACTGTCAAATTTGCGTCGGATTTGAAAACTAGACTGACAAAGAGCGAACATTCGGTGACCAAGGCAACAATAGACCCTTGTAGATAGTTACGCTACACATCGATGTATTGAATCGCGACGCAATTTCTGTGTTGCATCGTCATTAGGATGGTGGGAATGTCGCAATTAACTAACAAATTTGCGTCGGATTCCCGAAACTTTACTCGTTGGACAACGATCATGTGGTGAACCAGGCAGTAATAGATGCTTGGAGATAAATCTGCTGGTAGACGATGTTCTGAAAACCATCGCAGTATGTGTGTTCTGTCGTCATTGAGAGGATGAGGGAAAATAAAATTAACTCTCAGTTTTGCGTCGGATTTGAAAACTAGATGACAAAACGCGACCATCCGGTGACCGAGGAACCAATAGACCCTTGTAGATAGTTACGCTGTACATCGATCTATTGAATCGCGACGCTATTTGTGTGTTCCATCGTCAATACCAGGATCTGACGGTAAGAATTAACTGTGAGCTATGAGAGGGAGAAAACAAACTTGACGGCCAAACAGTACGTCCATCTGGTATGAGGCAGCGATAGACCCTCGGAGATAAGTCGGCTAGTGACCAATGTATTTAATCGCGACGCAAATTCTGTGTTGCATCGTGATTAGGATGGTGGTAATGTCGCAATTAACTGTCAATTTCGCGTCGGATTCCCGAAACTTTACTCGTAGGACAACGATCATGGAGTGAACCAGGCAGTAATAGATGCTTGGAGATAAATCTGCTGGTAGACGATGTTCTGAAAACCATCGCAGTATGTGTGTTCTATCGTCATTGAGAGGATGAGAGAAAATAAAATTAACTCTCAGTTTTGCGTCGGATTTGAAAACTAGATGACAAAACGCGACCATCCGGTGACCGAGGAACCAATAGACCATTGTAGATAGTTACGCTGGACATCGATCTATTGAATCGCGACGCTATTTGTGTGTTCCATCGTCAATACCAGGATCTGACGGTAAGAATTAACTGTGAGCTATGAGAGGGAGAAAACAAACTTGACTGCCAAACAGTACGTCCATCTGGTATGAGGCAGCGATAGACCCTCGGAGATAAGTCGGCTAGTGACCAATGTATTTAATCGCGACGCAAATTCTGTGTTGCATCGTCATTAGGATGGTGGTAATGTCGCAATTAACTGTCAATTTCGCGTCGGCTATCCGAAACTTTACTCGCAGGAGAGCGTTCATGTGGTGACCCAGGCAGTAATAGATACTTGGAGATAAATCTGATGGAAGACGATGTTCTGAAAACCATCGCAGTATGTGTGTTCCATCGTAATTGAGAGTATGGGAGGAATATAACTAACTGCCAGTTTTGCGTCGGATTTGTAAACTAGACTGTCAAAACGCGACCATCCGGTGACCGAGTCACCAATAGACCCTTGTAGATAGTTACGCTGGACATCGATGTATAGAATCGCATCGGTATTTGTGTGTTCCATCGTCAATACCAGGATCTGACGGTAAGAATTAACTGTGAGTTATGAGAGGGAGAAAACAAACTTGACTGCCAAACAGTACGTCCATCTGGTATGAGGCAGCGATAGACCCTCGGAGATAAGTCGGCTAGTGACCAATGTATTTAATCGCGACGCATATTCTGTGTTGCATCGTCATTAGGATGGTGGGAATGTCGCAATTAACTGTCAAATTTGCGTCGGATTTCCGAAACTTTACTCGCAGAAGAACGTTAATGTGGTGACCCAGGCAGTAATAGATGCTTGGAGATAAATCTGATGGAAGACGATGTTCTGAAAACCATCGCAGTATGTGTGTTCCATCGTCATTGAGACGATGAGAGAACATAAATTAACTGTTAACTGTCAGTTTTGCGTCGGATTTGAAAACATGATGACAAAAAGCGACTATCCGGAGAACGAGGCACCAATAGACCCTTGTAGATAGCCACGCTGGACATCGATATATTAAAACGCGACGCTATTTGTGTGTGTTCCATCGTCAATACCAGGATCTGACGGTAAGAATTAACTGTGAGTTTTGAGTCAGAGACAAGAAACTTGACAGCCAAATTGTACATCCATCTGGTATGAGCAGCGTTAGACCCGAGGATACAAGTCGGCTAGTGACCAATGTATTGAATCGCGACGCGATATCTGTGTTGCATCGTCATTAGGATGGTGGGAATGTCGCAATTAACTGTCAAATTTGCGTCGGATTTGAAAACTAGAATGACAAAGAGCGAACATCCGGTGACCAAGGCACCAATAGACCCTTGTAGATAGTTACGCTAGACATCGATGTATTGAATCGCGACGCAATTTCTGTGTTGCATCGTCATTAGGATGGTGGGAATGTCGCAATTAACTAACAAATTTGCGTCGGATTCCCGAAACTTTACTAGTAGGACAACGATCATGGGGTGAACCAGGCAGTAATAGATGCTTGGAGATAAATCTGCTGGTAGACGATGTTCTGAAAACCATCGCAGTATGTGTGCTCTATCGTCATTGAGAGGATGAGAGAAAATAAAATTAACTCTCAGTTTTGCGTCGGATTTGATAACTAGATGACAAAACGCGACCATCCGGTGACCGAGGAACCAATAGACCATTGTAGATAGTTACGCTGGACATCGATCTATTGAATCGCGACGCTATTTGTGTGTTCCATCGTCAATACCAGGATCTGACGGTAAGAATTAACTGTGAGTTATGAGAGGGAGAAAACAAACTTGACTGCCAAAGAGTACCTCCATCTGGTATGAGGCAGCGATAGACCCTCGGAGATAAGTCGGCTAGTGACCAATGTATTGAATCGTGACGCAATTTCTGTGTTGCATCGTCATTAGGATGGTGGGAATGTCGCAATTAACTGTCAGATTTGCGTCGGATTTGAAAACTAGACTGACAGAGAGCGAACATCCGGTGACCGAGGCACCAATAGACCATTGTAGATAGTTACGCTAGACATCGATGTATTGAATCACGACGTTATTTGTGTTCCATCGTCGATACCAGGATCTGACGGTAAGAATTGGCTGTGAGTTTTGAGACGGAGACTAGAAACTTCACAGCCAAATTGTACATCCATCTGGTATGAGGCAGCGTTAGACCCTCGGAGATAAGTCGGCTAGTGACCAATGTATTGAATCGCGACGCAATTTCTGTGTTGCATCGTCATTAGGATGGTGGGAATGTCGCAATTGACTGTCAAATTTGCGGCGGGTTCCCGAATCTTTATTCGCAGGAGAACGATCGTGTGGTGGCCCAGGCATGCTTGGAGATAAATCTGCTGGAAGACGATGTTCTGAAAACCATCGCAGTATGTGTGTTCCATCGTAATTGAGAGTATGGGAGGAATAAAACTAACTGCCAGTTTTGCGTCGGATTTGTAAACTAGACTGACAAAACGCAACCATCCGGTGACCGAGGCACCAATAGACCCTTGTAGATAGTTACGCTAGACATCGATGTAAGGAATCGCATCGGTATTTGTGTGTTCCATCGTCAATACCAGGATCTGACGGTAAGAATTAACTGTGAGTTATGAGAGAGAGAAACCAAACTTGACTGCATAAAGAATAAGTCCATCTGGTATGAGGCAGCGATAGACTATCGGATATAAGTCGGCTAGTGACCAATGTATTGAATCGCGACGCGATATCTGTGTTGCATCGTCATTAGGATGGTGGGAATGTCGCAATTAACTGTCAAATTTGCGTCGGATTTGAAAACTAGAATGACAAAGAGCGAACATCCGGTGACCAAGGCACCAATAGACCCTTGTAGATAGTTACGCTAGACATCGATGTATTGAATCGCGACGCATTTCTGTGTTGCATCGTCATTAGGATGGTGGGAATGTCGCAATTAACTAACAAATTTGCGTCGGATTCCCGAAACTTTACTCGTTGGACAACGATCATGTGGTGAACCAGGCAGTAATAGATGCTTGGAGATAAATCTGCTGGTAGACGATGTTCTGAAAACCATCGCAGTATGTGTGTTCTGTCGTCATTGAGAGGATGAGGGAAAATAAAATTAACTCTCAGTTTTGCGTCGGATTTGAAAACTAGATGACAAAACGCGACCATCCGGTGACCGAGGAACCAATAGACCCTTGTAGATAGTTACGCTGGACATCGATCTATTGAATCGCGACGCTATTTGTGTGTTCCATCGTCAATACCAGGATCTGACGGTAAGAATTAACTGTGAGCTATGAGAGGGAGAAAACAAACTTGACTGCCAAACAGTACGTCCATCTGGTATGAGGCAGCGATAGACCCTCGGAGATAAGTCGGCTAGTGACCAATGTATTTAATCGCGACGCAAATTCTGTGTTGCATCGTCATTAGGATGGTGGTAATGTCGCAATTAACTGTCAATTTCGCGTCGGCTATCCGAAACTTTACTCGCAGGAGAGCGTTCATGTGGTGACCCAGGCAGTAATAGATACTTGGAGATAAATCTGATGGAAGACGATGTTCTGAAAACCATCGCAGTATGTGTGTTCCATCGTAATTGAGAGTATGGGAGGAATATAACTAACTGCCAGTTTTGCGTCGGATTTGTAAACTAGACTGTCAAAACGCGACCATCCGGTGACCGAGTCACCAATAGACCCTTGTAGATAGTTACGCTGGACATCGATGTATAGAATCGCATCGGTATTTGTGTGTTCCATCGTCAATACCAGGATCTGACGGTAAGAATTAACTGTGAGTTATGAGAGGGAGAAAACAAACTTGACTGCCAAACAGTACGTCCATCTGGTATGAGGCAGCGATAGACCCTCGGAGATAAGTCGGCTAGTGACCAATGTATTTAATCGCGACGCATATTCTGTGTTGCATCGTCATTAGGATGGTGGGAATGTCGCAATTAACTGTCAAATTTGCGTCGGATTTCCGAAACTTTACTCGCAGAAGAACGTTAATGTGGTGACCCAGGCAGTAATAGATGCTTGGAGATAAATCTGATGGAAGACGATGTTCTGAAAACCATCGCAGTATGTGTGTTCCATCGTCATTGAGACGATGAGAGAACATAAATTAACTGTTAACTGTCAGTTTTGCGTCGGATTTGAAAACAAGATGACAAAAAGCGACTATCCGGAGAACGAGGCACCAATAGACCCTTGTAGATAGCCACGCTGGACATCGATATATTAAAACGCGACGCTATTTGTGTGTGTTCCATCGTCAATACCAGGATCTGACGGTAAGAATTAACTGTGAGTTTTGAGTCAGAGACAAGAAACTTGACAGCCAAATTGTACATCCATCTGGTATGAGCAGCGTTAGACCCGAGGATACAAGTCGGCTAGTGACCAATGTATTGAATCGCGACGCGATATCTGTGTTGCATCGTCATTAGGATGGTGGGAATGTCGCAATTAACTGTCAAATTTGCGTCGGATTTGAAAACTAGAATGACAAAGAGCGAACATCCGGTGACCAAGGCACCAATAGACCCTTGTAGATAGTTACGCTAGACATCGATGTATTGAATCGCGACGCAATTTCTGTGTTGCATCGTCATTAGGATGGTGGGAATGTCGCAATTAACTAACAAATTTGCGTCGGATTCCCGAAACTTTACTAGTAGGACAACGATCATGGGGTGAACCAGGCAGTAATAGATGCTTGGAGATAAATCTGCTGGTAGACGATGTTCTGAAAACCATCGCAGTATGTGTGCTCTATCGTCATTGAGAGGATGAGAGAAAATAAAATTAACTCTCAGTTTTGCGTCGGATTTGATAACTAGATGACAAAACGCGACCATCCGGTGACCGAGGAACCAATAGACCATTGTAGATAGTTACGCTGGACATCGATCTATTGAATCGCGACGCTATTTGTGTGTTCCATCGTCAATACCAGGATCTGACGGTAAGAATTAACTGTGAGTTATGAGAGGGAAAAAACAAACTTGACTGCCAAAGAGTACGTCCATCTGGTATGAGGCAGCGATAGACCCTCGGAGATAAGTCGGCTAGTGACCAATGTATTGAATCGCGACGCAATTTCTGTGTTGCATCGTCATTAGGATGGTGGTAATGTCGCAATTGACTGTCAAATTTGCGGCGGGTTCCCGAATCTTTATTCGCAGGGGAACGATCGTGTGGTGGCCCAGGCATGCTTGGAGATAAATCTGCTGGATGACGATGAAAACCATCGCAGTATGTGTGTTCCATCGTAATTGAGAGTATGGGAGGAATAAAACTAACTGCCAGTTTTGCGTCGGATTTGTAAACTAGACTGACAAAACGCGACCATCCGGTGACAGAGGCACCAATAGACCCTTGTAGATAGTTACGCTGGACATCGATGTATAGAATCGCATCGGTATTTGTGTGTTCCATCGTCAATACCAGGATCTGACGGTAAGAATTAATTGTGAGTTATGAGAGGGAGAAACCAAACTTGACTGCATAAGGAATAAGTCCATCTGGTATGAGGCAGCGATAGACCATCGGATATAAGTCGGCTAGTGACCAATGTATTGAATCGCGACGCGATATCTGTGTTGCATCGTCATTAGGATGGTGGGAATGTCGAAATTAACTGTCAAATAAAATTAACTCTCAGTTTTGCGTCGGATTTGAAAACTAGATGACAAAACGCGACCATCCGGTGACCGAGGAACCAATAGACCATTGTAGATAGTTACGCTGGACATCGATGTATTGAATCGCGACGCTATTTGCGTGTTCCATCGTCGATAGCAGGATCTGACGGTAAGAATTAGCTGTGAGTTTTGAGTCGGAGACAAGAAACTTGACAGCCAAATAGTACATCCATCTGGTATGAGGCAGCGATAGACCCTCGGAGATAAGTCGGCTAGTGACCAATGTATTGAATCGCGACGCAATTTCTGTGTTGCATCGTCATTAGGATGGTGGGAATGTCGCAATTGACTGTCAAATTTGCGGCGGGTTCCCGAATCTTTATTCGCAGGAGAACGATCGTGTGGTGGCACAGGCATGCTTTGAGATAAATCTGCTGGAAGACGATGTTCTGAAAACCATCGCAGTATGTGTGTTCCATCGTAATTGAGAGTATGGGAGGAATAAAACTAACTGCCAGTTTTGCGTCGGATTTGTAAACTAGACTGACAAAACGCAACCATCCGGTGACCGAGGCACCAATAGACCCTTGTAGATAGTTACGCTAGACATCGATGTATAGAATCGCATCGGTATTTGTGTGTTCCATCGTCAATACCAGGATCTGACGGTAAGAATTAACTGTGAGTTATGAGAGAGAGAAACCAAACTTGACTGCATAAAGAGTAAGTCCATCTGGTATGAGGCAGCGATAGACCATCGGATATAAGTCGGCTAGTGACCAATGTATTGAATCGCGACGCGATATCTGTGTTGCATCGTCATTAGGATGGTGGGAATGTCGCAATTAACTGTCAAATTTGCGTCGGATTTGAAAACTAGACTGACAAAGAGCGAACATTCGGTGACCAAGGCAACAATAGACCCTTGTAGATAGTTACGCTAGACATCGATGTATTGAATCGCGACGCAATTTCTGTGTTGCATCGTCATTAGGATGGTGGGAATGTCGCAATTAACTAACAAATTTGCGTCGGATTCCCGAAACTTTACTCGTTGGACAACGATCATGTGGTGAACCAGGCAGTAATAGATGCTTGGAGATAAATCTGCTGGTAGACGATGTTCTGAAAACCATCGCAGTATGTGTGTTCTGTCGTCATTGAGAGGATGAGGGAAAATAAAATTAACTCTCAGTTTTGCGTCGGATTTGAAAACTAGATGACAAAACGCGACCATCCGGTGACCGAGGAACCAATAGACCCTTGTAGATAGTTACGCTGGACATCGATCTATTGAATCGCGACGCTATTTGTGTGTTCCATCGTCAATACCAGGATCTGACGGTAAGAATTAACTGTGAGCTATGAGAGGGAGAAAACAAACTTGACTGCCAAACAGTACGTCCATCTGGTATGAGGCAGCGATAGACCCTCGGAGATAAGTCGGCTAGTGACCAATGTATTTAATCGCGACGCAAATTCTGTGTTGCATCGTGATTAGGATGGTGGTAATGTCGCAATTAACTGTCAATTTCGCGTCGGATTCCCGAAACTTTACTCGTAGGACAACGATCATGGAGTGAACCAGGCAGTAATAGATGCTTGGAGATAAATCTGCTGGTAGACGATGTTCTGAAAACCATCGCAGTATGTGTGTTCTATCGTCATTGAGAGGATGAGAGAAAATAAAATTAACTCTCAGTTTTGCGTCGGATTTGAAAACTAGATGACAAAACGCGACCATCCGGTGACCGAGGAACCAATAGACCATTGTAGATAGTTACGCTGGACATCGATCTATTGAATCGCGACGCTATTTGTGTGTTCCATCGTCAATACCAGGATCTGACGGTAAGAATTAACTGTGAGCTATGAGAGGGAGAAAACAAACTTGACTGCCAAACAGTACGTCCATCTGGTATGAGGCAGCGATAGACCCTCGGAGATAAGTCGGCTAGTGACCAATGTATTTAATCGCGACGCAAATTCTGTGTTGCATCGTCATTAGGATGGTGGTAATGTCGCAATTAACTGTCAATTTCGCGTCGGCTATCCGAAACTTTACTCGCAGGAGAGCGTTCATGTGGTGACCCAGGCAGTAATAGATACTTGGAGATAAATCTGATGGAAGACGATGTTCTGAAAACCATCGCAGTATGTGTGTTCCATCGTAATTGAGAGTATGGGAGGAATATAACTAACTGCCAGTTTTGCGTCGGATTTGTAAACTAGACTGTCAAAACGCGACCATCCGGTGACCGAGTCACCAATAGACCCTTGTAGATAGTTACGCTGGACATCGATGTATAGAATCGCATCGGTATTTGTGTGTTCCATCGTCAATACCAGGATCTGACGGTAAGAATTAACTGTGAGTTATGAGAGGGAGAAAACAAACTTGACTGCCAAACAGTACGTCCATCTGGTATGAGGCAGCGATAGACCCTCGGAGATAAGTCGGCTAGTGACCAATGTATTTAATCGCGACGCATATTCTGTGTTGCATCGTCATTAGGATGGTGGGAATGTCGCAATTAACTGTCAAATTTGCGTCGGATTTCCGAAACTTTACTCGCAGAAGAACGTTAATGTGGTGACCCAGGCAGTAATAGATGCTTGGAGATAAATCTGATGGAAGACGATGTTCTGAAAACCATCGCAGTATGTGTGTTCCATCGTCATTGAGACGATGAGAGAACATAAATTAACTGTTAACTGTCAGTTTTGCGTCGGATTTGAAAACAAGATGACAAAAAGCGACTATCCGGAGAACGAGGCACCAATAGACCCTTGTAGATAGCCACGCTGGACATCGATATATTAAAACGCGACGCTATTTGTGTGTGTTCCATCGTCAATACCAGGATCTGACGGTAAGAATTAACTGTGAGTTTTGAGTCAGAGACAAGAAACTTGACAGCCAAATTGTACATCCATCTGGTATGAGCAGCGTTAGACCCGAGGATACAAGTCGGCTAGTGACCAATGTATTGAATCGCGACGCGATATCTGTGTTGCATCGTCATTAGGATGGTGGGAATGTCGCAATTAACTGTCAAATTTGCGTCGGATTTGAAAACTAGAATGACAAAGAGCGAACATCCGGTGACCAAGGCACCAATAGACCCTTGTAGATAGTTACGCTAGACATCGATGTATTGAATCGCGACGCAATTTCTGTGTTGCATTGTCATTAGGATGGTGGGAATGTCGCAATTAACTAACAAATTTGCGTCGGATTCCCGAAACTTTACTAGTAGGACAACGATCATGGGGTGAACCAGGCAGTAATAGATGCTTGGAGATAAATCTGCTGGTAGACGATGTTCTGCAAACCATCGCAGTATGTGTGCTCTATCGTCATTGAGAGGATGAGAGAAAATAAAATTAACTCTCAGTTTTGCGTCGGATTTGATAACTAGATGACAAAACGCGACCATCCGGTGACCGAGGAACCAATAGACCATTGTAGATAGTTACGCTGGACATCGATCTATTGAATCGCGACGCTATTTGTGTGTTCCATCGTCAATACCAGGATCTGACGGTAAGAATTAACTGTGAGTTATGAGAGGGAAAAAACAAACTTGACTGCCAAAGAGTACGTCCATCTGGTATGAGGCAGCGATAGACCCTCGGAGATAAGTCGGCTAGTGACCAATGTATTGAATCGCGACGCAATTTCTGTGTTGCATCGTCGTTAGGATGGTGGGAATGTCGCAATTAACTGTCAAATTTGCGTCGGATTTGAAAACTAGACTGACAGAGAGCGAACATCCGGTGACCGAGGCACCAATAGACCATTGTAGATAGTTACGCTAGACATCGATGTATTGAATCACGACGTTATTTGTGTTCCATCGTCGATACCAGGATCTGACGGTAAGAATTGGCTGTGAGTTTTGAGACGGAGACTAGAAACTTCACAGCCAAATTGTACATCCATCTGGTATGAGGCAGCGTTAGACCCTCGGAGATAATTCGGCTAGTGACCAATGTATTGAATCGCGACGCAATTTCTGTGTTGCATCGTCATTAGGATGGTGGTAATGTCGCAATTGACTGTCAAATTTGCGGCGGGTTCCCGAATCTTTATTCGCAGGGGAACGATCGTGTGGTGGCCCAGGCATGCTTGGAGATAAATCTGCTGGAAGACGATGAAAACCATCGCAGTATGTGTGTTCCATCGTAATTGAGAGTATGGGAGGAATAAAACTAACTGCCAGTTTTGCGTCGGATTTGTAAACTAGACTGACAAAACGCGACCATCCGGTGACAGAGGCACCAATAGACCCTTGTAGATAGTTACGCTGGACATCGATGTATAGAATCGCATCGGTATTTGTGTGTTCCATCGTCAATACCAGGATCTGACGGTAAGAATTAATTGTGAGTTATGAGAGGGAGAAACCAAACTTGACTGCATAAGGAATAAGTCCATCTGGTATGAGGCAGCGATAGACCATCGGATATAAGTCGGCTAGTGACCAATGTATTGAATCGCGACGCGATATCTGTGTTGCATCGTCATTAGGATGGTGGGAATGTCGAAATTAACTGTCAAATAAAATTAACTCTCAGTTTTGCGTCGGATTTGAAAACTAGATGACAAAACGCGACCATCCGGTGACCGAGGAACCAATAGACCATTGTAGATAGTTACGCTGGACATCGATGTATTGAATCGCGACGCTATTTGCGTGTTCCATCGTCGATAGCAGGATCTGACGGTAAGAATTAGCTGTGAGTTTTGAGTCGGAGACAAGAAACTTGACAGCCAAATAGTACATCCATCTGGTATGAGGCAGCGATAGACCCTCGGAGATAAGTCGGCTAGTGACCAATGTATTGAATCGCGACGCAATTTCTGTGTTGCATCGTCATTAGGATGGTGGGAATGTCGCAATTGACTGTCAAATTTGCGGCGGGTTCCCGAATCTTTATTCGCAGGAGAACGATCGTGTGGTGGCACAGGCATGCTTTGAGATAAATCTGCTGGAAGACGATGTTCTGAAAACCATCGCAGTATGTGTGTTCCATCGTAATTGAGAGTATGGGAGGAATAAAACTAACTGCCAGTTTTGCGTCGGATTTGTAAACTAGACTGACAAAACGCAACCATCCGGTGACCGAGGCACCAATAGACCCTTGTAGATAGTTACGCTAGACATCGATGTATAGAATCGCATCGGTATTTGTGTGTTCCATCGTCAATACCAGGATCTGACGGTAAGAATTAACTGTGAGTTATGAGAGAGAGAAACCAAACTTGACTGCATAAAGAGTAAGTCCATCTGGTATGAGGCAGCGATAGACCATCGGATATAAGTCGGCTAGTGACCAATGTATTGAATCGCGACGCGATATCTGTGTTGCATCGTCATTAGGATGGTGGGAATGTCGCAATTAACTGTCAAATTTGCGTCGGATTTGAAAACTAGACTGACAAAGAGCGAACATTCGGTGACCAAGGCAACAATAGACCCTTGTAGATAGTTACGCTAGACATCGATGTATTGAATCGCGACGCAATTTCTGTGTTGCATCGTCATTAGGATGGTGGGAATGTCGCAATTAACTAACAAATTTGCGTCGGATTCCCGAAACTTTACTCGTTGGACAACGATCATGTGGTGAACCAGGCAGTAATAGATGCTTGGAGATAAATCTGCTGGTAGACGATGTTCTGAAAACCATCGCAGTATGTGTGTTCTGTCGTCATTGAGAGGATGAGGGAAAATAAAATTAACTCTCAGTTTTGCGTCGGATTTGAAAACTAGATGACAAAACGCGACCATCCGGTGACCGAGGAACCAATAGACCCTTGTAGATAGTTACGCTGGACATCGATCTATTGAATCGCGACGCTATTTGTGTGTTCCATCGTCAATACCAGGATCTGACGGTAAGAATTAACTGTGAGCTATGAGAGGGAGAAAACAAACTTGACTGCCAAACAGTACGTCCATCTGGTATGAGGCAGCGATAGACCCTCGGAGATAAGTCGGCTAGTGACCAATGTATTTAATCGCGACGCAAATTCTGTGTTGCATCGTGATTAGGATGGTGGTAATGTCGCAATTAACTGTCAATTTCGCGTCGGATTCCCGAAACTTTACTCGTAGGACAACGATCATGGAGTGAACCAGGCAGTAATAGATGCTTGGAGATAAATCTGCTGGTAGACGATGTTCTGAAAACCATCGCAGTATGTGTGTTCTATCGTCATTGAGAGGATGAGAGAAAATAAAATTAACTCTCAGTTTTGCGTCGGATTTGAAAACTAGATGACAAAACGCGACCATCCGGTGACCGAGGAACCAATAGACCATTGTAGATAGTTACGCTGGACATCGATCTATTGAATCGCGACGCTATTTGTGTGTTCCATCGTCAATACCAGGATCTGACGGTAAGAATTAACTGTGAGTTATGAGAGGGAGAAAACAAACTTGACTGCCAAAGAACGTCCATCTGGTATGAGGCAGCGATAGACCCTCGGATATAAGTCGGCTAGTGACCAATGTATTGAATCGCGACGGGATATCTGTGTTGCATCGTCATTAGGATGGTGGGAATGTCGCAATTAACTGTCAAATTTGCGTCGGATTTGAAAACTAGACTGACAAAAAGCGAACATCCGGTGACCGAGGCACCAATAGACCCTTGTAGATAGTTACGCTAGACATCGATGTATTGAATCGCGACGTTATTTGTGTTCCATCGTCGATACCAGGATCTGACGGTAAGAATTGGCTGTGAGTTTTGAGACGGAGACAAGAAACTCGACAGCCAAATTGTACATCCATCTGGTATGAGGCAGCGATAGACCCTCGGAGATAAGTCGGCTAGTGACCAATGTATTGAATCGCGACGCAATTTCTGTGTTGCATCGTCATTAGGATGGTGGGAATGTCGCAATTGACTGTCAAATTTGCGGCGGGTTCCCGAATCTTTATTCGCAGGAGAACGATCGTGTGGTGGCCCAGGCATGCTTGGAGATAAATCTGCTGGAAGACGATGTTCTGAAAACCATCGCAGTATGTGTGTTCCATCGTAATTGAGAGTATGGGAGGAATAAAACTAACTGCCAGTTTTGCGTCGGATTTGTAAACTAGACTGACAAAACGCAACCATCCGGTGACCGAGGCACCAATAGACCCTTGTAGATAGTTACGCTAGACATCGATGTATAGAATCGCATCGGTATTTGTGTGTTCCATCGTCAATACCAGGATCTGACGGTAAGAATTAACTGTGAGTTATGAGAGAGAGAAACCAAACTTGACTGCATAAAGAGTAAGTCCATCTGGTATGAGGCAGCGATAGACCATCGGATATAAGTCGGCTAGTGACCAATGTATTGAATCGCGACGCGATATCTGTGTTGCATCGTCATTAGGATGGTGGGAATGTCGCAATTAACTGTCAAATTTGCGTCGGATTTGAAAACTAGACTGACAAAGAGCGAACATTCGGTGACCAAGGCAACAATAGACCCTTGTAGATAGTTACGCTAGACATCGATGTATTGAATCGCGACGCAATTTCTGTGTTGCATCGTCATTAGGATGGTGGGAATGTCGCAATTAACTAACAAATTTGCGTCGGATTCCCGAAACTTTACTCGTTGGACAACGATCATGTGGTGAACCAGGCAGTAATAGATGCTTGGAGATAAATCTGCTGGTAGACGATGTTCTGAAAACCATCGCAGTATGTGTGTTCTGTCGTCATTGAGAGGATGAGGGAAAATAAAATTAACTCTCAGTTTTCGTCGGATTTGAAAACTAGATGACAAAACGCGACCATCCGGTGACCGAGGAACCAATAGACCCTTGTAGATAGTTACGCTGGACATCCATCTATTGAATCGCGACGCTATTTGTGTGTTCCATCGTCAATACCAGGATCTGACGGTAAGAATTAACTGTGAGCTATGAGAGGGAGAAAACAAACTTGACTGCCAAACAGTACGTCCATCTGGTATGAGGCAGCGATAGACCCTCGGAGATAAGTCGGCTAGTGACCAATGTATTTAATCGCGACGCAAATTCTGTGTTGCATCGTGATTAGGATGGTGGTAATGTCGCAATTAACTGTCAATTTCGCCACGGATTCCCGAAACTTTACTCGTAGGACAACGATCATGGAGTGAACCAGGCAGTAATAGATGCTTGGAGATAAATCTGCTGGTAGACGATGTTCTGAAAACCATCGCAGTATGTGTGTTCTATCGTCATTGAGAGGATGAGAGAAAATAAAATTAACTCTCAGTTTTGCGTCGGATTTGAAAACTAGATGACAAAACGCGACCATCCGGTGACCGAGGAACCAATAGACCATTGTAGATAGTTACGCTGGACATCGATCTATTGAATCGCGACGCTATTTGTGTGTTCCATCGTCAATACCAGGATCTGACGGTAAGAATTAACTGTGAGTTATGAGAGGGAGAAAACAAACTTGACTGCCAAAGAACGTCCATCTGGTATGAGGCAGCGATAGACCCTCGGATATAAGTCGGCTAGTGACCAATGTATTGAATCGCGACGGGATATCTGTGTTGCATCGTCATTAGGATGGTGGGAATG
Source organism: Schistocerca gregaria (assembly GCF_023897955.1). NCBI lineage: Eukaryota > Metazoa > Arthropoda > Insecta > Orthoptera > Acrididae > Schistocerca > Schistocerca gregaria. Next base: position 1,142,338 of record NW_026061713.1, on the reverse strand, counting down.
TCGCAATTAACTGTCAAATTTGCGTCGGATTTGAAAACTAGACTGACAAAAAGCGAACATCCGGTGACCGAGGCACCAATAGACCATTGTAGATAGTTACGCTAGACATCGATGTATTGAATCGCGACGTTATTTGTGTTCCATCGTCGATACCAGGATCTGACGGTAAGAATTGGCTGTGAGTTTTGAGACGGAGACAAGAAACTCGACAGCCAAATTGTACATCCATCTGGTATGAGGCAGCGATAGACCCTCGGAGATAAGTCGGCTAGTGACCAATGTATTGAATCACGACGCAATTTCTGTGTTGCATCGTCATTAGGATGGTGGGAATGTCGCAATTGACTGTTAAATTTGCGGCGGGTTCCCGAATCTTTATTCGCAGGAGAACGATCGTGTGGTGGCCCAGGCATGCTTGGAGATAAATCTGCTGGAAGACGATGTTCTGAAAACCATCGCAGTATGTGTGTTCCATCGTAATTGAGAGTATGGGAGGAATAAAACTAACTGCCAGTTTTGCGTCGGATTTGTAAACTAGACTGACAAAACGCAACCATCCGGTGACCGAGGCACCAATAGACCCTTGTAGATAGTTACGCTTGACATCGATGTATAGAATCGCAACGGTATTTGTGTGTTCCATCGTCAATACCAGGATCTGACGGTAATGATTAACTGTGAGTTATGAGAGGGAGAAACCAAACTTGACTGCATAAAGAGTAAGTCCATCTGGTATGAGGCAGCGATAGACCATCGGATATAAGTCGGCTAGTGACCAATGTATTGAATCGCGACGGGATATCTGTGTTGCATCGTCATTAGGATGGTGGGAATGTCGCAATTAACTGTCAAATTTGCGTCGGATTTGAAAACTAGACTGACAAAGAGCGAACATCCGGTGACCAAGGCACCAATAGACCCTTGTAGATAGTTACGCTAGACATCGATGTATTGAATCGCGACGCAATTTCTGTGTTGCATCGTCATTAGGATGGTGGGAATGTCGCAATTAACTAACAAATTTGCGTCGGATTCCCGAAACTTTACTCGTAGGACAACGATCATGGGGTGAACCAGGCAGTAATAGATGCTTGGAGATAAATCTGCTGGTAGACGATGTTCTGAAAACCATCGCAGTATGTGTGTTCTATCGTCATTGAGAGGATGAGAGAAAATAAAATTAACTCTCAGTTTTGCGTCGGATTTGAAAACTAGATGACAAAAGGCGACCATCCGGTGACCGAGGAACCAATAGACCCTTGTAGATAGTTACGCTGGACATCGATCTATTGAATCGCGACGCTATTTGTGTGTTCCATCGTCAATACCAGGATCTGACGGTAAGAATTAACTGTGAGTTATGAGAGGGAGAAAACAAACTTGACTACCAAACAGTACGTCCATCTGGTATGAGGCAGCGATAGACCCTCGGAGATAAGTCGGCTAGTGACCAATGTATTTAATCGCGACGCAAATTCTGTGTTGCATCGTCATTAGGATGGTGGTAATGTCGCAATTAACTGTCAATTTCGCGTCGGATTTCCGAAACTTTACTCGCAGGAGAACGTTCATGTGGTGACCCAGGCAGTAATAGATACTTGGAGATAAATCTGATGGAAGACGATGTTCTGAAAACCGTCGCAGTATGTGTGTTCCATCGTAATTGAGAGTATGGGAGGAATAAAACTAACTGCCAGTTTTGCGTCGGATTTGTAAACTAGACTGACAAAACGCGACCATCCGGTGACCGAGGCACCAATAGACCCTTGTAGATAGTTACGCTGGACATCGATGTATAGAATCGCATCGGTATTTGTGTGTTCCATCGTCAATACCAGGATCTGACGGTAATGATTAACTGTGAGTTATGAGAGGGAGAAACCAAACTTGACTGCATAAAGAGTAAGTCCATCTGGTATGAGGCAGCGATAGACCATCGGATATAAGTCGGCTAGTGACCAATGTATTGAATCGCGACGGGATATCTGTGTTGCATCGTCATTAGGATGGTGGGAATGTCGCAATTAACTGTCAAATTTGCGTCGGATTTGAAAACTAGACTGACAAAGAGCGAACATCCGGTGACCAAGGCACCAATAGACCCTTGTAGATAGTTACGCTAGACATCGATGTATTGAATCGCGACGCAATTTCTGTGTTGCATCGTCATTAGGATGGTGGGAATGTCGCAATTAACTAACAAATTTGCGTCGGATTCCCGAAACTTTACTCGTAGGACAACGATCATGTGGTGAACCAGGCAGTAATAGATGCTTGGAGATAAATCTGCTGGTAGACGATGTTCTGAAAACCATCGCAGTATGTGTGTTCTATCGTCATTGAGAGGATGAGAGAAAATAAAATTAACTCTCAGTTTTGCGTCGGATTTGAAAACTAGATGACAAAACGCGACCATCCGGTGACCGAGGAACCAATAGACCATTGTAGATAGTTACGCTGGACATCGATCTATTGAATCGCGACGCTATTTGTGTGTTCCATCGTCAATACCAGGATCTGACGGTAAGAATTAACTGTGAGTTATGAGAGGGAGAAAACAAACTTGACTGCCAAAGAATGTCCATCTAGTATGAGGCAGCGATAGACCCTCGGATATAAGTCGGCTAGTGACCAATGTATTGAATCGCGACGGGATATCTGTGTTGCATCGTCATTAGGATGGTGGGAATGTCGCAATTAACTGTCAAATTTGCGTCGGATTTGAAAACTAGACTGACAAAAAGCGAACATCCGGTGACCGAGGCACCAATAGGCCCTTGTAGATAGTTACGCTGGACATCGATGTATAGAATCGCATCGGTATTTGTGTGTTCCATCGTCAATACCAGGATCTGACGGTAAGAATTAACTGTGAGTTATGAGAGAGAGAAACCAAACTTGACTGCATAAAGAGTAAGTCCATCTGGTATGAGGCAGCGATAGACCATCGGATATAAGTCGGCTAGTGACCAATGTATTGAATCGCGACGCGATATCTGTGTTGCATCGTCATTAGGATGGTGGGAATGTCGCAATTGACTGTCAAATTTGCGGCGGGTTCCCGAATCTTTATTCGCAGGAGAACGATCGTGTGGTTTCCCAGGCATGCTTGGAGATAAATCTGCTGGAAGACGATGTTCTGAAAACCATCGCAGTATGTGTGTTCCATCGTAATTGAGAGTATGGGAGGAATAAAACTAACTGCCAGTTTTGCGTCGGATTTGTAAACTAGACTGACAAAACGCAACCATCCGGTGACCGAGGCACCAATAAACCCTTGTAGATAGTTACGCTGGACATCGATGTATAGAATCGCATCGGTATTTGTGTGTTCCATCGTCAATACCAGGATCTGACGGTAAGAATTAACTGTGAGTTATGAGAGAGAGAAACCAAACTTGACTGCATAAAGAGTAAGTCCATCTGGTATGAGGCAGCGATAGACCATCGGATATAAGTCGGCTAGTGACCAATGTATTGAATCGCGACGCGATATCTGTGTTGCATCGTCATTAGGATGGTGGGAATGTCGCAATTAACTGTCAAATTTGCGTCGGATTTGAAAACTAGACTGACAAAGAGCGAACATTCGGTGACCAAGGCACCAATAGACCCTTGTAGATAGTTACGCTAGACATCGATGTATTGAATCGCGACGCAATTTCTGTGTTGCATCGTCATTAGGATGGTGGGAATGTCGCAATTAACTAACAAATTTGCGTCGGATTCCCGAAACTTTACTCGTTGGACAACGATCATGTGGTGAACCAGGCAGTAATAGATGCTTGGAGATAAATCTGCTGGTAGACGATGTTCTGAAAACCATCGCAGTATGTGTGTTCTGTCGTCATTGAGAGGATGAGGGAAAATAAAATTAACTCTCAGTTTTGCGTCGGATTTGAAAACTAGATGACAAAACGCGACCATCCGGTGACCGAGGAACCAATAGACCCTTGTAGATAGTTACGCTGGACATCGATCTATTGAATCGCGACGCTATTTGTGTGTTCCATCGTCAATACCAGGATCTGACGGTAAGAATTAACTGTGAGCTATGAGAGGGAGAAAACAAACTTGACTGCCAAACAGTACGTCCATCTGGTATGAGGCAGCGATAGACCCTCGGAGATAAGTCGGCTAGTGACCAATGTATTTAATCGCGACGCAAATTCTGTGTTGCATCGTGATTAGGATGGTGGTAATGTCGCAATTAACTGTCAATTTCGCGTCGGATTCCCGAAACTTTACTCGTAGGAAAACGATCATGGAGTGAACCAGGCAGTAATAGATGCTTGGAGATAAATCTGCTGGTAGACGATGTTCTGAAAACCATCGCAGTATGTGTGTTCTATCGTCATTGAGAGGATGAGAGAAAATAAAATTAACTCTCAGTTTTGCGTCGGATTTGAAAACTAGATGACAAAACGCGACCATCCGGTGACCGAGGAACCAATAGACCATTGTAGATAGTTACGCTGGACATCGATCTATTGATTCGCGACGCTATTTGTGTGTTCCATCGTCAATACCAGGATCTGACGGTAAGAATTAACTGTGAGTTATGAGAGGGAGAAAACAAACTTGACTGCCAAAGAACGTCCATCTGGTATGAGGCAGCGATAGACCCTCGGATATAAGTCGGCTAGTGACCAATGTATTGAATCGCGACGGGATATCTGTGTTGCATCGTCATTAGGATGGTGGGAATGTCGCAATTAACTGTCAAGTTTGCGTCGGATTTGAAAACTAGACTGACAAAAAGCGAACATCCGGTGACCGAGGCACCAATAGACCCTTGTAGATAGTTACGCTAGACATCGATGTATTGAATCTTGACGTTATTTGTGTTCCATCGTCGATACCAGGATCTGACGGTAAGAATTGGCTGTGAGTTTTGAGACGGAGACAAGAAACTCGACAGCCAAATTGTACATCCATCTGGTATGAGGCAGCGATAGACCCGCGGAGATAAGTCGGCTAGTGACCAATGTATTGAATCGCGACGCAATTTCTGTGTTGCATCGTCATTAGGATGGTGGGAATGTCGCAATTGACTGTCAAATTTGCGGCGGGTTCCCGAATCTTTATTCGCAGGAGAACGATCGTGTGGTTTCCCAGGCATGCTTGGAGATAAATCTGCTGGAAGACGATGTTCTGAAAACCATCGCAGTATGTGTGTTCCATCGTAATTGAGAGTATGGGAGGAATAAAACTAACTGCCAGTTTTGCGTCGGATTTGTAAACTAGACTGACAAAACGCAACCATCCGGTGACCGAGGCACCAATAGACCCTTGTAGATAGTTACGCTAAACATCGATGTATAGAATCGCATCGGTATTTGTGTGTTCCATCGTCAATACCAGGATCTGACGGTAAGAATTAACTGTGAGTTATGAGAGAGAGAAACCAAACTTGACTGCATAAAGAGTAAGTCCATCTGGTATGAGGCAGCGATAGACCATCGGATATAAGTCGGCTAGTGACCAATGTATTGAATCGCGACGGGATATCTGTGTTGCATCGTCATTAGGATGGTGGGAATGTCGCAATTAACTGTCAAATTTGCGTCGGATTTGAAAACTAGACTGACAAAGAGCGAACATCCGGTGACCAAGGCACCAATAGACCCTTGTAGATAGTTACGCTAGACATCGATGTATTGAATCGCGACGCAATTTCTGTGTTGCATCGTCATTAGGATGGTGGGAATGTCGCAATTAACTAACAAATTTGCGTCGGATTCCCGAAACTTTACTCGTAGGACAACGATCATGGGGTGAACCAGGCAGTAATAGATGCTTGGAGATAAATCTGCTGGTAGACGATGTTCTGAAAACCATCGCAGTATGTGTGTTCTATCGTCATTGAGAGGATGAGAGAAAATAAAATTAACTCTCAGTTTTGCGTCGGATTTGAAAACTAGATGACAAAAGGCGACCATCCGGTGACCGAGGAACCAATAGACCCTTGTAGATAGTTACGCTGGACATCGATCTATTGAATCGCGACGCTATTTGTGTGTTCCATCGTCAATACCAGGATCTGACGGTAAGAATTAACTGTGAGTTATGAGAGGGAGAAAACAAACTTGACTGCCAAACAGTACGTCCATCTGGTATGAGGCAGCGATAGACCCTCGGAGATAAGTCGGCTAGTGACCAATGTATTTAATCGCGACGCAAATTCTGTGTTGCATCGTCATTAGGATGGTGGTAATGTCGCAATTAACTGTCAATTTCGCGTCGGATTTCCGAAACTTTACTCGCAGGAGAACGTTCATGTGGTGACCCAGGCAGTAATAGATACTTGGAGATAAATCTGATGGAAGACGATGTTCTGAAAACCGTCGCAGTATGTGTGTTCCATCGTAATTGAGAGTATGGGAGGAATAAAACTAACTGCCAGTTTTGCGTCGGATTTGTAAACTAGACTGACAAAACGCGACCATCCGGTGACCGAGGCACCAACAGACACTTGTGGATAGTTACGCTGGACATCGATGTATAGAATCGCATCGGTATTTGTGTGTTCCATCGTCAATACCAGGATCTGACGGTAAGAATTAACTGTGAGTTATGAGAGGGAGAAACCAAACTTGACTGCATAAAGAGTAAGTCCATCTGGTATGAGGCAGCGATAGACCATCGGATATAAGTCGGCTAGTGACCAATGTATTGAATCGCGACGCGATATCTGTGTTGCATCGTCATTAGGATGGTAGGAATGTCGCAATTAACTGTCAAATTTGCGTCGGATTTGAAAACTAGACTGACAAAGAGCGAACATCCGGTGACCAAGGCACCAATAGACCCTTGTAGATAGTTACGCTAGACATCGATGTATTGAATCGCGACGCAATTTCTGTGTTGCATCGTCATTAGGATGGTGGGAATGTCGCAATTAACTAACAAATTTGCGTCGGATTCCCGAAACTTTACTCGTAGGACAACGATCATGGGGTGAACCAGGCAGTAATAGATGCTTGGAGATAAATCTGCTCTTAGACGATGTTCTGAAAACCATCGCAGTATGTGTGTTCTATCGTCATTGAGAGGATGAGAGAAAATAAAATTAACTGTCAGTTTTGCGTCGGATTTGAAAACTAGATGACAAAACGCGACCATCCCGTGACCGAGGAACCAATAGTCCCTTGTAGATAGTTACGCTGGACATCGATCTATTGAATCGGGACGCTATTTGTGTGTTCCATCGTCAATACCAGGATCTGACGGTAAGAATTAACTGTGAGTTATGAGAGGGAGAAAACGAACTTGACTGCCAAAGAGTACGTCCATCTGGGATGAGGCAGCGATAGACCCTCGGAGATAAGTCGGCTGGTGACCAATGTATTTAATCGCGACGCAAATTCTGTGTTGCATCGTCATTAGGATGGTGGGAATGTCGCAATTAACTAACAAATTTGCGTCGGATTCCCGAAAATTTACTCGTAGGACAACGATCATTTGGTGACCCAGGCAGTTATAGATGCTTGGAGATAAATCTGCTGGTAGACGATGTTCTGAAAACCATTGCAGTATGTGTGTTCTATCGTCATTGAGAGGATGAGTGAAAATAAAATTAACTGTCAGTTTTGCGTCGGATTTGAAAACTAGATGACAAAACGCGACCATCCGGTGACCGAGGCACCAATAGACCCTTGTAGATAGTTACGCTGTACATCGATCTATTGAATCGCGATGCTATTTGTTTGTTCCATCGTCGATACCAGGATCTGACGGTAAGAATTAACTGTGAGTTATGAGAAGGAGAAACCAAACTTGACTGCATAAAGAGTACGTCCATCTGGTATGAGGCAGCGATAGACCCTCGGATATAAGTAGGCTAGTGACCAATGTATTGAATCGCGACGCGATATCTTTGTTGCATCGTCATTAGGATGGTGGGAATGTCGCAATTAACTGTCATATTTGCGTCGGATTTGAAAACTAGACTGACAAAGAGCGAACATCCGGTGACCAAGGCACCAATAGACCCTTGTAGATAGTTACGCTCGACGTCGATGTGTTGAATCGCGACGCTATTTGTGTGTTCCATCGTCAATACCAGGATCTGACGGTAAGAATTAACTGTGAGTTATGAGAGAGAGAAACCAAACTTGACTGCATAAAGAGTAAGTCCATCTGGTATGAGGCAGCGATAGACCATCGGATATAAGTCGGCTAGTGACCAATGTATTGAATCGCGACGCGATATCTGTGTTGCATCGTCATTAGGATGGTGGGAATGTCGCAATTAACTGTCAAATTTGCGTCGGATTTGAAAACTAGACTGACAAAGAGCGAACATTCGGTGACCAAGGCACCAATAGACCCTTGTAGATAGTTGCGCTAGACATCGATGTATTGAATCGCGACGCAATTTCTGTGTTGCATCGTCATTAGGATGGTGGGAATGTCGCAATTAACTAACAAATTTGCGTCGGATTCCCGAAACTTTACTCGTTGGACAACGATCATGTGGTGAACCAGGCAGTAATAGATGCTTGGAGATAAATCTGCTGGTAGACGATGTTCTGAAAACCATCGCAGTATGTGTGTTCTGTCGTCATTGAGAGGATGAGGGAAAATAAAATTAACTCTCAGTTTTGCGTCGGATTTGAAAACTAGATGACAAAACGCGACCATCCGGTGACCGAGGAACCAATAGACCCTTGTAGATAGTTACGCTGGACATCCATCTATTGAATCGCGACGCTATTTGTGTGTTCCATCGTCAATACCAGGATCTGACGGTAAGAATTAACTGTGAGCTATGAGAGGGAGAAAACAAACTTGACTGCCAAACAGTACGTCCATCTGGTATGAGGCAGCGATAGACCCTCGGAGATAAGTCGGCTAGTGACCAATGTATTTAATCGCGACGCAAATTCTGTGTTGCATCGTGATTAGGATGGTGGTAATGTCGCAATTAACTGTCAATTTCGCGTCGGATTCCCGAAACTTTACTCGTAGGACAACGATCATGGAGTGAACCAGGCAGTAATAGATGCTTGGAGATAAATCTGCTGGTAGACGATGTTCTGAAAACCATCGCAGTATGTGTGTTCTATCGTCATTGAGAGGATGAGAGAAAATAAAATTAACTCTCAGTTTTGCGTCGGATTTGAAAACTAGATGACAAAACGCGACCATCCGGTGGCCGAGGAGCCAATAGACCATTGTAGATAGTTACGCTGGACATCGATCTATTGAATCGCGACGCTATTTGTGTGTTCCATCGTCAATACCAGGATCTGACGGTAAGAATTAACTGTGAGTTATGAGAGGGAGAAAACAAACTTGACTGCCAAAGAACGTCCATCTGGTATGAGGCAGCGATAGACCCTCGGATATAAGTCGGCTAGTGACCAATGTATTGAATCGCGACGGGATATCTGTGTTGCATCGTCATTAGGATGGTGGGAATGTCGCAATTAACTGTCAAATTTGCGTCGGATTTGAAAACTAGACTGACAAAAAGCGAACATCCGGTGACCGAGGCACCAATAGACCCTTGTAGATAGTTACGCTAGACATCGATGTATTGAATCGCGACGTTATTTGTGTTCCATCGTCGATACCAGGATCTGACGGTAAGAATTGGCTGTGAGTTTTGAGACGGAGACAAGAAACTCGACAGCCAAATTGTACATCCATCTGGTATGAGGCAGCGATAGACCCTCGGAGATAAGTCGGCTAGTGACCAATGTATTGAATCGCGACGCAATTTCTGTGTTGCATCGACATTAGGATGGTGGGAATGTCGCAATTGACTGTCAAATTTGCGGCGGGTTCCCGATTCTTTATTCGCAGGAGAACGATCGTGTGGTGGCCCAGGCATGCTTGGAGATAAATCTGCTGGAAGACGATGTTCTGAAAACCATCGCAGTATGTGTGTTCCATCGTAATTGAGAGTATGGGAGGAATAAAACTAACTGCCAGTTTTGCGTCGGATTTGTAAACTAGACTGACAAAACGCAACCATCCGGTGACCGAGGCACCAATAGACCCTTGTAGATAGTTACGCTGGACATCGATGTATAGAATCGCAACGGTATTTGTGTGTTCTATCGTCAATACCAGGATCTGACGGTAATGATTAACTGTGAGTTATGAGAGGGAGAAACCAAACTTGACTGCATAAAGAGTAAGTCCATCTGGTATGAGGCAGCGATAGACCATCGGATATAAGTCGGCTAGTGACCAATGTATCGAATCGCGACGGGATATCTGTGTTGCATCGTCATTAGGATGGTGGGAATGTCGCAATTAACTGTCAAATTTGCGTCGGATTTGAAAACTAGACTGACAAAGAGCGAACATCCGGTGACCAAGGCACCAATAGACCCTTGTAGATAGTTACGCTAGACATCGATGTATTGAATCGCGACGCAATTTCTGTGTTGCATCGTCATTAGGATGGTGGGAATGTCGCAATTAACTAACAAATTTGCGTCGGATTCCCGAAACTTTACTCGTAGGACAACGATCATGGGGTGAACCAGGCAGTAATAGATGCTTGGAGATAAATCTGCTGGTAGACGATGTTCTGAAAACCATCGCAGTATGTGTGTTCTATCGTCATTGAGAGGATGAGAGAAAATAAAATTAACTCTCAGTTTTGCGTCGGATTTGAAAACTAGATGACAAAAGGCGACCATCCGGTGACCGAGGAACCAATAGACCCTTGTAGATAGTTACGCTGGACATCGATCTATTGAATCGCGACGCTATTTGTGTGTTCCATCGTCAATACCAGGATCTGACGGTAAGAATTAACTGTGAGTTATGAGAGGGAGAAAACAAACTTGACTGCCAAACAGTACGTCCATCTGGTATGAGGCAGCGATAGACCCTCGGAGATAAGTCGGCTAGTGACCAATGTATTTAATCGCGACGCAAATTCTGTGTTGCATCGTCATTAGGATGGTGGTAATGTCGCAATTAACTGTCAATTTCGCGTCGGATTTCCGAAACTTTACTCGCAGGAGAACGTTCATGTGGTGACCCAGGCAGTAATAGATACTTGGAGATAAATCTGATGGAAGACGATGTTCTGAAAACCGTCGCAGTATGTGTGTTCCATCGTAATTGAGAGTATGGGAGGAATAAAACTAACTGCCAGTTTTGCGTCGGATTTGTAAACTAGACTGACAAAACGCGACCATCCGGTGACCGAGGCACCAATAGACACTTGTGGATAGTTACGCTGGACATCGATGTATAGAATCGCATCGGTATTTGTGTGTTCCATCGTCAATACCAGGATCTGACGGTAAGAATTAACTGTGAGTTATGAGAGGGAGAAACCAAACTTGACTGCATAAAGAGTAAGTCCATCTGGTATGAGGCAGCGATAGCCCATCGGATATAAGTCGGCTAGTGACCAATGTATTGAATCGCGACGCGATATCTGTGTTGCATCGTCATTAGGATGGTAGGAATGTCGCAATTAACTGTCAAATTTGCGTCGGATTTGAAAACTAGACTGACAAAGAGCGAACATCCGGTGACCAAGGCACCAATAGACCCTTGTAGATAGTTACGCTAGACATCGATGTATTGAATCGCGACGCAATTTCTGTGTTGCATCGTCATTAGGATGGTGGGAATGTCGCAATTAACTAACAAATTTGCGTCGGATTCCCGAAACTTTACTCGTAGGACAACGATCATGGGGTGAACCAGGCAGTAATAGATGCTTGGAGATAAATCTGCTCTTAGACGATGTTCTGAAAACCATCGCAGTATGTGTGTTCTATCGTCATTGAGAGGATGAGAGAAAATAAAATTAACTGTCAGTTTTGCGTCGGATTTGAAAACTAGATGACAAAACGCGACCATCCGGTGACCGAGGCACCAATAGACCCTTGTAGATAGTTACGCTGTACATCGATCTATTGAATCGCGATGCTATTTGTTTGTTCCTTCGTCGATACCAGGATCTGACGGTAAGAATTAACTGTGAGTTATGAGAGGGAGAAACCAAACTTGACTGCATAAAGAGTACGTCCATCTGGTATGAGGCAGCGATAGACCCTCGGATATAAGTAGGCTAGTGACCAATGTATTGAATCGCGACGCGATATCTTTGTTGCATCGTCATTAGGATGGTGGGAATGTCGCAATTAACTGTCATATTTGCGTCGGATTTGAAAACTAGACTGACAAAGAGCGAACATCCGGTGACCAAGGCACCAATAGACCATTGTAGATAGTTACGCTAGACATCGATGTGTTGAATCGCGACGCTATTTGTGTGTTCCATCGTCAATACCAGGATCTGACGGTAAGAATTAACTGTGAGTTATGAGAGGGAGAAAACAAACTTGACTCCCAAACAGTACGTCCATCTGGTATGAGGCAGCGATAGACCCTCGGAGATAAGTCGGCTAGTGACCAATGTATTGAATCGCGACGCAAATTCTGTGTTGCATCGTCATTAGGATGGTGGTAATGTCGCAATTAACTGTCAATTTCGCGTCGGATTTCCGAAACTTTACTCGCAGGAGAACGTTCATGTGGTGACCCAGGCAGTAATAGATACTTGGAGATAAATCTGATGGAAGACGATGTTCTGAAAACCGTCGCAGTATGTGTGTTCCATCGTAATTGAGAGTATGGGGAGAATAAAACTAACTGCCAGTTTTGCGTCGGATTTGTAAACTAGACTGACAAAACGCGACCATCCGGTGAGCGAGGCACCAATAGACCCTTGTAGATAGTTACGCTGGACATCGATGTATAGAATCGCATCGGTATTTGTGTGTTCCATCGTCAATACCAGGATCTGACGGTAAGAATTAACTGTGAGTTATGAGAGGAAGAAAACAAACCTGACTGCCAAAGCGTACGTCCATCTGGTATGAGGCAGCGATAGACCCTCGGAGATAAGTAGGCTAGTGACCAATGTATTGAATCGCGACGCAATTTCTGTGTTGCATCGTCATTAGGGTGGGGGGAATGTCGCAATTAACTGTCATATTTGCGTCGGATTCCCGAAACTTTACTCGCAGGAGAACGATCATGTGGTGACCCAGGCATGCTTGGAGACAAATCTGCTGGAAGACGATGTTCTGAAAACCATCGCAGTATGTGTGTTCCATCGTAATTGAGAGTATGGGAGGAATAAAACTAACTGCCAGTTTTGTGTCGGATTTGTAAACTAGACTGACAAAACGCGACCATCCGGTGACCGAGGCACCAATAGACCCTTGTAGATAGTTACGCTGGACATCGATGTATAGAATCGCGATGCTATTTGTTTGTTCCATCGTCAATACCAGGATCTGACGGTAAGAACTAACTGTGAGTTATGAGAGGGAGAAAACGAACTTGACTGCCAAAGAGTACGTCCATCTGGGATGAGGCAGCGATAGACCCTCGGAGATAAGTCGGCTGGTGACCAATGTATTGAATCGCGACGCAATTTCTGTGTTGCATCGTCATTAGGATGGTGGGAATGTCGCAATTGACTGTCAAATTTGCGGCGGATTCCCGAAACTTTATTCGCAGGAGAACGATCATGTGGTGACCCAGGCAGATAAATCTGATGGAAGACGATGTTCTGAAAACCAACGCAGTATGTGTATTCCATCGTCATTGAGACGATGAGAGAACATAAATTATCTGTCAGTTTTGCGTCGGATTTGAAAACAAGATGACAAAACGCGACTATCCGGAGACCGAGGCACCAATAGACCCTTGTAGATAGCCACGCTGGACATCGATGTATTGAATCGCGACGCTATTTGTGTGTTCCATCGTCAATACCAGGATCTGACGGTAAGAATTAACTGTGAGTTTTGAGTCGGAGACAAGAAACTTGACAGCCAAATTGTACATCCATCTGGTATGAGCAGCGTTAGACCCTCGGAGATAAGTCGGCTAATGACCAATGTATTGACTCGCGACGCAATTTCTCTGTTGCATCGTCATTAGGATGGTGGGAATGTCGCAATTAACTGTCAAATTTGCGTCGGATTCCCGAAAATTTACTCGTGGGACAACGATCATGTGGTGACCGAGGCAGTTATAGATGCTTGGAGATAAATCTGCTGGTAGACGATGTTCTGAAAACCATTGCAGTATGTGTGTTCTATCGTCATTGAGAGGATGAGAGAAAATAAAATTAACTGTCAGTTTTGCGTCGTCTTGAAAACTAGAAGACAAAACGCGACCATCCGGTGACCGAGGCACCAATAGACCCTTGTAGATAGTTACGCTGGACATCGATCTATTGAATCGCGATGCTATTTGTTTGTTCCATCGTCGATACCAGGATCTGACGGTAAGAATTAACTGTGAGTTATGAGAGGGAGAAACCAAACTTGACTGCATAAAGAGTACGTCCATCTGGTATGAGGCAGCGATAGACCCTCGGATATAAGTAGGCTAGTGACCAATGTATTGAATCGCGTCGCGATATCTGTGTTGCATCGTCATTAGGATGGTGGAAATGTCGCAATTAACTGTCAAATTTGCGTCGGATTTGAAAACTAGACTGACCAAGAGCGAACATCCGGTGACCAAGGCACCAATAGACCCTTGTAGATAGTTACGCTAGACATCGATGTATTGAATCGCGACACAATTTCTGTGTTGCATCGTCATTAGGATGGTGGGAATGTCGCAATTAACTAACAAATTTGCGTCGGATTCCCGAACCTTTACTCGTAGGACAACGATCATGTGGTGAACCAGGCATAATAGATACTTGGAGATAAATCTGCTGGTAGACGATGTTCTGAAAACCATCGCAGTATGTGTGTTCTATCCTTCATTGAGAGGATGAGAGAAAATAAATATAACTGTCAGTTTTGCGTCGGATTTAAAAACTAGATGACAATACGCGACCATCCGGTGACCGTGGAATTAATAGACCCTTGTAGATAGTTACGCTGGACATCGATCTATTGAATCGCGACGCTATTTCTGTGTTCCATCGTCAATACCAGGATCTGACGGTAAGAATTAACTGTGAGTTATGAGAGGGAGAAAACAAACTTGACTGCCAAAGAGTACGTCCATCTGGTATGAGGCAGCGATAGACCATCGGAGATAAGTCGGTTAGTGATCAATGTATTGAATCGCGACGCAATCTCTGTGTTGCAACATCGTTAGGATGTTGGGAATGTCGCAATTAACTGTCAAATTTGCGTCGGATTAGAAAACTAGACTGACAAAGAGCGAACATCCGGTGACCGAGGCACCAATAGACCATTGTAGACAGTTACGCTAGACATCGATGTATTGAATCGCGACGTTATTTGTGTTCCATCGTCGATACCAGGACCTGACGGTAAGAACTGGCTGTGAGTTTTGAGACGGAGACAAGAAACTTGACAGCCAAATTGTACATCCATCTGGTATGAGGCAGCGTTACACCCTCGGAGATAAGTCGGCTAGTGACCAATGTATTGATTCGCGACGCAATTTCTGTGTTGCAACGTCGTTAGGATGGTGGGAATGTCGCAATTAACTGTCAAATTTGCGTCGGATTAGAAAACTAGACTGACAAAGAGCGAACATCCGGTGACCGAGGCACCAATAGACCCTTGTAGACAGTTACGCTAGACATCGATGTATTGAATCGCGACGTTATTTGTGTTCCATCGTCGATACCAGGACCTGACGGTAAGAACTGGCTGTGAGTTTTGAGACGGAGACAAGAAACTTGACAGCCAAATTGTACATCCATCTGGTATGAGGCAGCGATAGACACTCGGAGATAAGTCGGCTAGTGACCAATGTATTTAATCGCGACGCAAATTCTGTGTTGCATCGTCATTAGGATGGTGGTAATGTCGCAATTAACTGTCAAATTTGCGTCGGATTCCCGAAACTTTACTCGCAGGAGAACGATCAAGTGGTGACCCAGGCAGATAAATCTGATGGAAGACGATGTTCTGAAAACCAACGCAGTATGTGTGTTCCATCGTCATTGAGACGATGAGAGAACATAAATTAACTGTCAGTTTTGCGTCGGATTTGAAAACAAGATGACAAAACGCGACTATCCGGAGACCGAGGCACCAATAGACCCTTGTAGATACTTACACTGGACATCGATCTATTGAATCGCGATTCTGTTTGTTTGTTCCATCGTCGATACCAGGATCTGACGGTAAGAATTAACTGTGAGTTATGAGAGGGAGAAACCAAACTTGACTGCATAAAGAGTACGTCCATCTGGTATGGGGCAGCGATAGACCCTCGGATGTAAGTAGGCTAGTGACCAATGTATTGAATCGCGACGCGATATCTGTGTAGCATCGTCATTAGGATGGTGGGAATGTCGCAATTAACTGTCAAATTTGCGTCGGATTAGAAAACTAGACTGACAAAGAGCGAACATCCGGTGACCGAGGCACCAGTAGACCCTTGTAGACAGTTACGCTAGACATCGATGTATTGAATCGCGACTTTATTTGTGTTCCATCGTCGATACCAGGATCTGACGGTAAGAATTGGCTGTGAGTTTTGAGACGGAGACAAGAAACTTGACAGCCAAATTGTACATCCATCTGGTATGAGGCAGCGTTAGACCCTCGGAGATAAGGCGGCTAGTGACCAATGTATTGAATCGCGACGCAATATCTGTGTTGCATCGTCATTAGGATGGTGGGAATGTCGCAATTAACTAACAAATTTGCGTCGGATTCCCGAAAATTTACTCGTAGGACAACGATCATTTGGTGACCCAGGCAGTTATAGATGCTTGGAGATAAATCTGCTGGTAGACGATGTTCTGAAAACCATTCCAGTATGTGTGTTCTATCGTCATTGAGAGGATGAGAGAAAATAAAATTAACTGTCAGTTTTGCGTCGGATTTGAAAACTAGATGACAAAACGCGACCATTCGGTGACCGAGGCACCAATAGACCCTTGTAGATAGTTACGCTGGACATCGATCTATTGAATCGCGATGCTATTTGTTTGTTCCATCGTCGATACCAGGATCTGACGGTAAGAATTAACTGTGAGTTATGAGAGGGAGAAACCAGACTTGACTGCATAAAGAGTACGTCCATCTGGTATGAGGCAGCGATAGACCCTCGGATATAAGTAGGCTAGTGACCAATGTATTGAATCGCGACGCGATATCTGTGTTGCATCGTCATTAGGATGGTGGGAATGTCGCAATTAACTGTCAAATTTGCGTTGGATTTGATAACTAGACTGACAAAGAGCGAACATCCGGTGACCAAAGCACCAATAAACCCTTGTAGATAGTTACGCTAGACATCGATGTATTGAATCGCGACGCAATTTCTGTGTTGCATCGTCATTAGGATGGTGGGAATGTCGCAATTAACTAACAAATTTGCGTCGGATTCCCGAACCTTTACTCCTAGGACAACGATCATGTGGTGAACCAGGCAGTAATAGAGGCTTGGAGAGAAATCTGCTGGTAGACGATGTTCTGAAAACGATCGCAGTATGTGTGTTCTATCCATCATCGAGAGGATGAGAGAAAATAAAATTAACTGTCAGTTTTGCGTCGGATTTGAAAACTAGATGACAAAACGCGACCATCCCGTGACCGAGGAACCAATAGTCCCTTGTAGATAGTTACGCTGGACATCGATCTATTGAATCGGGACGCTATTTGTGTGTTGCATCGTCATTAGGGTGGGGGGAATGTCGCAATTAACTGTAAAGTTTGCGTCGGATTCCCGAAACTTTACTCGCAGGAGAACGGTCATGTGGTGACCCAGGCATGGTTGGAGACAAATCTGCCGGAAGACGATGTTCTGAAAACCATCGCAGTATGTGTGTTCCATCGTAATTGAGAGTATGGGAGGAATAAAACTAACTGCCAGTTTTGCGTCGGATTTGTAAACTAGACTGACAAACCGCGACCATCCGGTGACCGAGGAATTAATAGACCCTTGTAGATAGTTACGCTGGACATCGATCTATTGAATCGCGACGCTATTTCTGTGTTCCATCGTCAATACCACGATCTGACGGTAAGAATTAACTGTGAGTTATGAGAGGGAGAAAACAAACTTGACTGCCAAAGAGTTCGTCCATCTGGTATGAGGCAGCGATAGACCATCGGAGATAAGTCGGCTAGTGACCAATGTATTGAATCGCGACGCAATTTCTGTGTTGCAACGTCGTTAGGATGGTGGGAATGTCGCAATTAACTGTCAAATTTGCGTCGGATTAGAAAACTAGACTGACAAAGAGCGAACATCCGGTGACCGAGGCACCAATAGACCCTTGTAGACATTTACGCTAGACATCGATGTATTGAATCGCGACGTTATTTGTGTTCCATCGTCGATACCAGGACCTGACGGTAAGAACTGGCTGTGAGTTTTGAGACGGAGACAAGAAACTTGACAGCCAAATTGTACATCCATCTGGTATGAGGCAGCGTTAGACCCTCGGAGATAAGTCGGCTAGTGACCAATGTATTGAATCGCGAAACAATTTCTGTGTTGCATCGTCATTAGGATGGTGAGAATGTCGCAATTGACTGTCAAATTTGCGGCGGATTCCCGAAACTTTATTCGCAGGAGAACGATCATGTGGTGACCCAGGCATGCTTGGAGATAAATCTGCTGGAAGATGATGTTCTGAAAACCATCGCAGTATGTGTGTTCCATCGTAATTGAGAGTATGGGAGGAATAAAACTAACTGCCAGTTTTGCGTCGGATTTGTAAACTAGACTGACAAACCGCGACCATCCGGTGACCGAGGCACCAAGAGACCCTTGTAGATAGTTACGTTGGACATCGATGTATAGAATCGCATCGGTATTTGTGTGTTCCATCGTCAATACCAGGATCTGACGGTAAGAATTAACTGTGAGTTATGAGAAAGAGAAAACAAACTTGACTGCCTAATTCTACATCCATCTGGTATGAGGCAGCGATAGACCCTCGGAGATAAGTCGGCTAGTGACCAATGTATTGAATCGCGACGCAATTCCTGTGTTGCAACGTCTTTAGGATGGTGTGAATGTCGCAATTAACTGTCAAATTTGCGTCGGATTATAAAACTAGACTGACAAAGAGCGAACATCCGGAGACCGAGGCACCAATAGACCCTTGTAGACAGTTACGCTAGACATCGATGTATTGAATCGCGACGTTATTTGTGTTCCATCGTCGATACCAGGATCTGACGGTAAGAATTGGCTGTGAGTTTTGAGACGGAGACAAGAAACTTGACAGCCAAATTGTACATCCATCTGGTATGAGGCAGCGTTAGACCCTCGGAGATAAGGCGGCTACTGACCAATGTATTGAATCGCGACGCAATATCTGTGTTGCATCGTCATTAGGATGGTGGGAATGTCGCAACTGACTTTCAAATTTGCGGCGGATTCCCGAAACTTTATTCGCAGGAGAACGATCATGTGGTGACCCAGGCAGTTATAGATGCTTGGAGATAAATCTGCTGGTAGACGATGTTCTGAAAACCATCGCAGTATGTGTGATCTATTGTCATTGAGATAATGAGAGAAAATAAAATTAACTGTCAGTTTTGCGTCGGATTTGAAAACTAGATGACAAAACGCGACCATCCGGTGACCGAGGCACCAATAGACCCTTGTAGATACTTACACTGGACATCGATCTATTGAATCGCGATTCTATTTGTTTGTTCCATCGTCGATACCAGGATCTGACGGTAAGAATTAACTGTGAGTTATCAGAGGGAGAAACCAAACTTGACTGCATAAAGAGTACGTCCATTTGGTATGGGGCAGCGATAGACCCTCGGATATAAGTAGGCTAGTGACCAATGTATTGAATCGCGACGCGATATCTGTGTTGCATCGTCATTAGGATGGTGGGATGTCGCAATTAACTGTCAAATTTGCGTCGGATTAGAAAACTAGACTGACAAAGAGCGAACATCCGGTGACCGAGGCACCAGTAGACCCTTGTAGACAGTTACGCTAGACATCGATGTATTGAATCGCGACGTTATTTGTGTTCCATCGTCGATACCAGGATCTGACGGTAAGAATTGGCTGTGAGTTTTGAGACGGAGACAAGAAACTTGACAGCCAAATTGTACATCCATCTGGTATGAGGCAGCGTTAGACCCTCGGAGATAAGGCGGCTAGTGACCAATGTATTGAATCGCGACGCAATATCTGTGTTGCATCGTCATTAGGATGGTGGGAATGTCGCAATTAACTAACAAATTTGCGTCGGATTCCCGAAAATTTACTCGTAGGACAACGATCATTTGGTGACCCAGGCAGTTATAGATGCTTGGAGATAAATCTGCTGGTAGACGATGTTCTGAAAACCATTCCAGTATGTGTGTTCTGTCGTCATTGAGAGGATGAGAGAAAATAAAATTAACTGTCAGTTTTGCGTCGGATTTGAAAACTAGATGACAAAACGCGACCATTCGGTGACCGAGGCACCAATAGACCCTTGTAGATAGTTACGCTGGACATCGATCTATTGAATCGCGATGCTATTTGTTTGTTCCATCGTCGATACCAGGATCTGACGGTAAGAATTAACTGTGAGTTATGAGAGGGAGAAACCAAACTTGACTGCATAAAGAGTACGTCCATCTGGTATGAGGCAGCGATAGACCCTCGGATATAAGTAGGCTAGTGACCAATGTATTGAATCGCGACGCGATATCTGTGTTGCATCGTCATTAGGATGGTGGGAATGTCGCAATTAACTGTCAAATTTGCGTCGGATTTGATAACTAGACTGACAAAGAGCGAACATCCGGTGACCAAGGCACCAATAAACCCTTGTAGATAGTTACGCTAGACATCGATGTATTGAATCGCGACGCAATTTCTGTGTTGCATCGTCATTAGGATGGTGGGAATGTCGCAATTAACTAACAAATTTGCGTCGGATTCCCGAACCTTTACTCGTAGGACAACGATCATGTGGTGAACCAGGCAGTAATAGATGCTTGGAGAGAAATCTGCTGGTAGACGATGTTCTGAAAACCATCGCAGTATGTGTGTTCTATCCATCATTGAGAGGATGAGAGAAAATAAAATTAACTGTCAGTTTTGCGTCGGATTTGAAAACTAGATGACAAAACGCGACCATCCCGTGACCGAGGAACCAATAGTCCCTTGTAGATAGTTGCGCTGGACATCGATCTATTGAATCGGGACGCTATTTGTGTGTTGCATCGTCATTAGGGTGGGGGGAATGTCGCAATTAACTGTCATATTTGCGTCGGATTCCCGAAACTTTACTCGCAGGAGAACGATCATGTGGTGACCCAGGCATGGTTGGAGACAAATCTGCTGGAAGACGATGTTCTGAAAACCATCGCAGTATGTGTGTTCCATCGTAATTGAGACGTTGAGAGAACATAAATTAACTGTCAGTTTTGCGTCGGATATGAAAACAAGATGACAAAACGCGACTATCCGGAGACCGAGGCACCAATAGACCCTTGTAGATACTTACGCTGGACATCGATCTATTGAATCGCGATTCTATTTGTTTGTTCCATCGTCGATACCAGGATCTGACGGTAAGAATTAACTGTGAGTTATGAGAGGGAGAAACCAAACTTGACTGCATAAAGAGTACGTCCATCTGGTATGGGGCAGCGATAGACCCTCGGATATAAGTAGGCTAGTAACCAATGTATTGAATCGCGACGCAATTTCTGTGTTGCATCGTCATTAGGATGGTGAGAATGTCGCAATTGACTGTCAAATTTGCGGCGGATTCCCGAAACTTTATTCGCAGGAGAACGATCATGTGGTGACCCAGGCATGCTTGGAGATAAATCTGCTGGAAGATGATGTTCTGAAAACCATCGCAGTATGTGTGTTCCATCGTAATTGAGAGTATGGGAGGAATAAAACTAACTGCCAGTTTTGCGTCGGATTTGTAAACTAGACTGACAAACCGCGACCATCCGGTGACCGAGGCACCAAGAGACCCTTGTAGATAGTTACGTTGGACATCGATGTATAGAATCGCATCGGTATTTGTGTGTTCCATCGTCAATACCAGGATCTGACGGTAAGAATTACCTGTGAGTTATGAGAGGGAGAAAACAAATTTGACTGCCAAACAGTACGTCCATCTGGTATGAGGCAGCGATAGACCCTCGGAAATAAGTCGGCTAGTGACCAATGTATTTAATCGCGACGCAAATTCTGTGTTGCATTCTCATTAGGATGGTGGGAATGTCGCAATTAACTGTCAAATTTGCGTCGGATTCCCGAAACTTTGCTCGCAGGAGAACGTTCATGTGGTGACCCAGGCAGTAATAGATACTTGGAGATAAATCTGATGGAAGACGATGTTCTGAAAACCAACGCAGTATGTGTGTTCCATCGTCATTGGGACGATGAGAGAACATAAATTAAATGTCAGTTTTGCGTCGGATTTGAAAACAAGATGACAAAACGCGACTATCCGGAGACCGAGGCACCAATAGACCCTTGTAGATAGCCACACTGGACATCGATGTATTGTATCGCGACGCTATTTGTGTGTTCCATCGTCAATACCAGGATCTGACGGTAAGAATTAACTGTGAGTTTTGAGTCGGAGACAAGAAACTTGACAGCCAAATTGTACATCCATCTGGTATGAGGCAGCGTTAGACCCTCGGGGATAAGTCGGCTAGTGACCAATGTATTGAATCGCGACGCAATTTCTGTGTTGCATCGTCATTAGGATGGTGGGAATGTCGCAATTAACTGTCAAATTTGCGTCGGATTAACGAAACTTTACTCGCAGGAGAACGATCATGTGGTGACCCAGGCATGATTGGAGATAAATCTGCTGGAAGACGATGTTCTGAAAACCATCGCAGTATGTGTGTTCCATGGTCGATACCAGGTTCTGACGGTAAGAATTAACTGTGAGTTTTGAGTCGGAGTTAAGAAACTTGACAGCCAAATTGTACATCCATCTGGTATGAGGCAGCGATAGACCCTCGGAGATAAGTCGGCTAGTGACCAATGTATTTAATCGCGACGCAAATTCTGTGTTGCATCGTCATTAGGGTGGTGGGAATGTCGCAATTAACTGTCAAATTTGAGTCGGATTTGAAAACTAGACTGACAAAGCGCGAACATCCGGTGACCGAGGCACCAATAGACCCGTGTAGATAGTTACTCTAGACATCGATGTATTGAATCGCGACGCTATTTGTGTGTTCCATGGTCGATACCAGGATCTGACGGTAAGAATTAACTGTGAGTTATGAGAGGGAGAAACCAAACTTGACTGCATAAAGAGTACGTCCATCGTGTCTGAGGCAGCGATAGACCCTCGGATATAAGTCGGCTAGTGACCAATGTATTGAATCGCGACGCGATATCTGTGTTGCATCGTCATTAGGATGGTGGGAATGTCGCAATTAACTGTCAAATTTGCGTCGGATTTGAAAACTAGACTGACAAAGAGCGAACATCCGGTGACCGAGGCACCAATAGTTACGCTAGACATCGATGTATTGAATCGCGACCAGGGTCTGACGGTAAGAATTGGCTGTGCGTTTTGAGACGGAGACAAGAAACTTGACAGCCAAATTGTACATCCATCTGGTATGAGGCAGCGTTAGACCCTCGGAGATAAGTCGGCTAGTGATCAATGTATTGAATCGCGACGCAATTTCTGTGTTGCATCGTCATTAGGATGGTGGGAATGTCGCAATTAACTGTCAAATTTGCGGCGGATTCCCGAAACTTTATTCGCAGGAGAACGATCATGTGGTGACCCAGGCATGCTTGGAGATAAATCTGCTGGAAGACGATGTTCTGAAAACAATCGCAGTATGTGTGTCCCATCGTAATTGAGAGTATGGTAGGAATAAAACTAACTGCCAGTTTTGCGTCGGATTTGTAAACTAGACTGACAAAGAGGGAACATTTGGTGACCGAGGCACCAATAGACCCTTGCAGATAGTTACGCTGGACATCGATGTATAGAATCGCATCGGTATTTGTGTGTTCCATCGTCAATAGCAGTATCTGACGGTAAGAATTAACTGTGAGTTATGAGAGGTAGAAAACAAACTTGACTGCCAAACAGTACGTCCATCTGGTATGAGGCAGCGATAGACCCGCGGAGATAAGTCGGCTAGTGACCAATGTATTGAATCGCGACACATTTTCTGTGTTGCATCGTCATTAGGATGGTGGGAATGTCGCAATTAACTGTCAAAATTGCGTCGGATTTGAAAACTAGACTGACAAAGAGCGAACATCCGGTGACAGAGGCACCAATAGGCAGTTGTAGTTAGTTACGCTTGACATCGATGTATTGAATTGCGACGCTATTTGTGTGTTCCATCGTCGATACGAGGTTCTGACGGTAAGAATTAACTGTGAGTTTTGAGCCGGAGTCAAGAAACTTGACACCCCAATTGTACATCCATCTGGTATGAGGCAGCGATAGACCCTCGGGGATAAGTCGGCTAGTGACCAATGTATTTAATCGCGACGCAATTTCTGTTGCATCGTCATTAGGATGGTGGGAATGTCGCAATTAACTGTCAAATTTGCGTCGGATTACCGAAACTTTAATCGTAGGACAACGATCATGTGGTGTCCCACGCAGTAATAGATGTTTGGAGATAAATCTGCTGGAAGACGATGTTCTGAAAACCATCGCAGTATGTGTGTTCCATCGTAATTGAGAGTATGAGAGGAATAAAACTAACTGCCAGTTTTGCGTCGGATTTGTAAACTAGACTGACAAAACGTGACCATCCAGTGACCGAGACACCAGTAGATCCCTGTATATAGTTACGCTGGACATCGATGTATAGATCGCGACGGTATTTGTGTGTTCCATCGTCAATACCAGGATAAGACGGTAAGAATTAACTGTGAGTTATGAGAGGGAGAAGAGAAACTTGACTGCCAAATTGTACATCCATCTGGTATGAGGCAGCGAAAGACCCTCAGAGATAAGTCAACTAGTGACCAATGTATTGAATCGCGACGCAATTTCTGTGTTGCATCTTCATTAGGGTGGTTGGTATGTCGCAATTGCCTGTCAAATTTGCGTCGGATTTGAAAACTGGTCTGACAAAACGCGACCATCCGGTGACCGAGGCACCAATAGACCCTTGTAGATAGTAACGCTGGACATAGATCTATTGAATCGCGACGCTATTTGTGTGTTCCATCGTCAATACCAGGATCTGACGGAAAGAATTAACTGTGAGTTATGAGAGGGAGAAAACAAACTTGACTGCCAAAGAGTACGTCCATCTGGTATTAGGCAGCGATAGACCCTCGGAGATAAGTCGGCTAGTGACCAATGTATTGAATCGCGACACAATTTCTGTGTTGCAACGTCGTTAGGATGGTGGGAATGTCGCAATTAATTGTCAAATGTGCGTCGGATTTGAAAACTAGACTGACAAAGAGCGAACATCCGGTGACCGAGGCACCAATACACCCTTGTAGATAGTTACGCTGGACATCGATTTATAGATCGCTACGGTACTTGTGCGTTCCATCGTCAATACCAGGATCTGACGGTAAGAATTAACTGTGAGTTATGAGAGGGAGAAAACAAACTTGACTGCCAAACAGTACGTCCATCTCGTATGAGGCAGCGATAGACCCTCGGAGATAAGTCGGCTAGTGACCAATGTATTTAATCGCGACGCAATTTCTGTGTTGCATCGTCATTAGGATGGTGGGAATGTCATAATTAACTGTCAAATTTGCGTCGGATAACCGAAACTTTACTCGTAGGGCAACGATCATGTGGTGACCCAGGCAGTAATAGATGTTTGGAGATAAATCTGCTGGAAGACGAAGTTGTGAAAACCATCGCAGTATGTGTGTTCCATCGTAATTGAGAGTATGGGAGGAATAAAATTAACTGCCAATCTTGCGTCGGATTTGAAAACTAGATGACAAAACACGGCCATCCGATGACCGAGGCTTCAATAGACCCTTGTAGATAGTTACGCTGGACATCGATGTATTGAATCGCGACGGTATTTGTGTGTTCCCTCGTCAATACCAGGATAAGACGGTGAGAATTAACTGTGAGTTATGAGAGGGAGAAAACAAACTTGTCTTCCAAACAGTACGTCCATCTGGTATGAGGCAGCGATAGACCATCGGAGATAAGTCGGCTAGTGACCAATGTATTGAATCGCGACGCAATTTCTGTGTTGCAACGTCCTTAGGATGGTGGGAATGTCGCAATTAACTGTCAAAATTGCGTCGGATTTGAAAACTAGAGTGACAAAGAGCGAACATCCGGTGACAGAGGCACCAATAGGCCCTTGTAGATAGTTACGCTAGACATCGAAGTATTGAATCGCGACGCTATTTGTGTGTTCCATTTCGATACCAGGACGTGACGGTAAGAATTAGCTGTGAGTTTTGAGTCGGAGACAAGAAACTTGACTGCCAAAGAGTACGTCCATCTGGTATGAGGCAGCGATAGACCCAAGGAGATAAGTCGGCTAGTGACCAATGTATTGAATCGCGACGCAATTTCTGTGTTGCAACGTCGTTAGGATGGTGGGAATGTCGCAATTAACTGTCAAATGTGCATCGGATTTGAAAACTAGACTGACAAAGAGCGAACATCCGGTGACCGAGGCACCAATAGACCCTTGTAGATACTTACGCTGGACATCGATGTATAGATCGCTACGGTATTTGTGCGTTCCATAGTCAATACAAGGATCTGACGGTAAGAATTAACTGTGAGTTATGAGAGGGGAAAACAAACTTGACTGCCAAACAGAACGTCCATCTGGTATGAGGCAGCGATAGACCCTCGGAGATAAGTCGGCTAGTGACCAATGTATTTAATCGCGACGCAATTTCTGTGTTGCATCGTCATTATGATGGTGGGAATGTCGCAATTAAATGTCATTTTTGCGTCGGATAACGGAAACTATACTCGTAGGACAACGATCATGTGGTGACGCACGCAGTAATAGATGCATGGAGATAAATCTGCTGGAAGACGATGTTCTCAAAACCATCGCAGTATGTGTGTTCCATCGTAATTGAGAGTATGGGAGGAATAAAAATAACTGCCAATCTTGCGTCTGATTTGTAAATTAGACTGACAAAACGCGTCCATCCGGTGACCGAGGCACCAATAGATACTTGTAGATAGTTACGCTGGACATCGATGTATATAATCGCGACGGTATTTGTGTGTTCCAACGTCAATACCAGGATCTGACGGTAAGAATTAGAAGTGAGTTTTGAGTCGGAGACAAGAAACTTGACAGCCAAAGAGTACGTCCATCTGGAATGAGGCAGCGATAGACCCTGAAGTCGGCTAGTGAACAATGTATTGAATCGTGACGCAATTTCTGTGTTGCATCGTCATTAGGATGGTGGGATTGTCGCAATTAACTATCAAATTTACGTCGGATTCCCGAAACTTTACTCGTATTACAACGATGATGTGGTGACCCAGGCAGTAATAAATAGATGCTTGGAGATTAATCTGCTGGAAGACGATGTTCTGAAAACCATCGCAGAATGTGTGTTCCATCGTAGTTGAGAGTATGGGAGGAATAAAATTGTCAGTTTTACGTCGGATTTGAAAACTAGACTGACAAAGCGCGACCATCCTGTGACCGAGGCACAAATAGACCCTTCTAGATAGTTACGCTGGACATCTATGTATAGAATCGCGACGCTATTTGTGTGTTCCATCGTCAATACCAGGATCTGACGGTAAGTAGTAACTGTGAGTTATGAGAGGGAGAAGAGAAACTTGACTGCCAAATTGTACATCCATCTGGTATGAGGCAGCGTTAGACCCTCGGAGATAAGTCGGCTAGTGACGAATGTATTGAATCGCGACGCAATTTCTGTGTTGCATGGTCAGTAGGGTGGTGGAAATGTCGCAATTAACTGTCAAATTTGCGTCGGATTCCTGAAACTTTACTCGCAGGAGAACGATCATGTGGTGACCCAGGCAGTAATAGATGCTTGGAGATAAATCTGCTGGAAGACGATGTTCTGAAAACCATCGCAGTATGTGTGTTCCATCGTCATTGAGAGGATGAGAGAAAATAAAATTAACTTTCAGTTTTGCGTCGGATTTGAAAACTAGATGACAAAGGGCGACCATCCGGTGCCCGAGGCACCAATAGACCCCTGTTACGCTGGACATCGATCTGTTGAATCGCGACGCTATTTGTGTGTTTCATCGTCAATACCAGGACCTGACGTTAAGAATTAACTGTGAGTTTTCAGACAAACAGTACGTCTATCTGGTATGAGGAAGCGATAGACCCTCGGAGATAAATCGGCTAGTGACCAATGTATTTAATTGCGACGCAATTTCTGTGTTGCATCGTCATTAGGATGGTGGGAATGTCGCAATTAACTGTCATATTTGCGTCGGATTCCCGAAACTTTACTCGCAGGAGAACGATCATGTGGTGACCCAGGCATGCTTGGAGATAGATCTGCTGGAAGACGATGTTCCGAAAGACATTGCAGTATGTGTGTACCATCGTAATTGAGAGTATGGGAGGAATAAAATTAACTGCTTGTTTTGCGTCGGATTTGTAAACTAGACTGACAAAACGCGACCATCCGGTGACCGAGGCAC
The DNA here is from genome assembly GCF_023897955.1 of Schistocerca gregaria. Lineage (NCBI taxonomy): Eukaryota > Metazoa > Arthropoda > Insecta > Orthoptera > Acrididae > Schistocerca > Schistocerca gregaria. The sequence goes on along the minus strand of NW_026061713.1, from coordinate 1,113,783 downwards.
CAATAGACCCTTGTAGATAGTTACGCTGGACATGGATATATATATAATCGCGACGGTATTTGTGTGTTCCATCGTCAATTCCAGGATCTGACGGTAAGAATTAACTGTGAGTTATGAGAGGGAGAAAACAAACTTGACTGCCAACAGTACGTCCATCTGGTATGAGGCAGCGATAGACCCTCGGAGATAAGTCGGCTAGTGACCAATGTATTTAATCGCGACGCAATTTCTGTGTTGCATCGTCATTAGGATGGTGAGAATGTCGCAATTAACTGTCAGATTTGCGTCGGATTTGAAAACTAGACTGACAAAGAGCGAACATCTGGTGACCGAGGCACCAATAGACCCTTGTAGATAGTTACGCTAGACATCAATGTATTGAATCGCGACGCTATTTGTGTGTTCCATCGTCGATACCAGGATCTGACGGTAAGAATTAGCTGTGTGTTTTGAGTCGGAGACAAGAAACTCGACAGCCAAACAGTACGTCCATCTGGTATGAGGAAGCGATAGACCCTCGGAGATAAGTCGGCTAGTGAACAATGTATTTAATTACGACGCAATTTCTGTGTTGCATCGTCATTAGGATGGTGGGAATGTCGCAATTAACTGTCAAATTTGCGTCGGATTCCCGAAACTTTACTCGCAGGAGAACGATCATGTGGTGACCCAGGCAGTAATAGATGCTTGGAGATAAATCTGCTGGAAGACGATGTTCTGAAAACCATCGCAGTATGTGTGTTCCATCGTCATTGAGAGGATGAGAGAAAATAAAATTAACTTTCAGTTTTGCGTCGGATTTGTAAACTAGACTGACAAAACGCGACCATCCGGTGACCGAGGCACCAATAGACCCTTGTAGATAGTTACGCTGGACATCGATGTATATAATCGCGGCGGTATTTGTGTGTTCCATCGTCAATACCAGGATCTGACGGTAAGAATTAACTGTGAGTTATGAGAGGGAGAAAACAAACTTGACTGCCAACAGTACGTCCATCTGGTATGAGGCAGCGATAGACCCTCGGAGATAAGTCGGCTAGTGACCAACGTATTTAATCGCGACGCAATTTCTGTGTTGCATCGTCATTAGGATGGTGGGAATGTCGCAATTAACTGTCAAAATTGCGTCGGATTCGCGAAACTTTACTCGCAGGAGAACGATCATGTGGTGACCCAGGCATGCTTGGAGATAAATCTGCTGGAAGACGATGTTCCGAAAACCATCGCAGTATGTGTGTACCATCGTAATTGAGAGTATGGGAGGAATAAAATTAACTGCCAGTTTTGCGTCGGATTTGTAAACTAGACTGACAAAACGCGACCATCCGTTGACCGAGGCACCAATAGACCCTTGTAGATAGTTACGCTGGACATGGATGTATATAATCGCGACGGTATTTGTGTGTTCCATCGTCAATACCAGGATCTGACGGTAAGAATTAACTGTGAGCTATGAGAGGGAGTAAACAAACTTGGCTGCCAAACAGTACGTCCAACTGGTATGAGGCAGCGATAGACCCTCGGAGATAATTCGGCTAGTGACCAATGTATTGAATCGCTACGCGATTTCTGTGTTGCATCGGCATTAGGATGGTGGGAATGTCGCAATTAACTGTCAAATTTGCGTCGGATTCCCGAAACTTTACTCGCAGGAGAACGATCATGTGGTGACCCAGGCATGCTTGGAGATAAATCTGCTGGAAGACGATGTTCTGGGAACCATCGCAGTATGTGTGTACCATCGTAATTGAGAGTATGGGAGGAATAAAATTAACTGCTAGTTTTGCGTCGGATTTGTAAACTAGACTGACAAAACGCGACCATCCGGTGACCTAGGCACCAATAGACCCTTGTAGATAGTTACGCTGGACATGGATGTATATAATCGGGACGGTATTTGTGTATTCCATCGTCAATACCAGGATCTGACGGTAAGAATTAACTGTGAGTTATGAGAGGGAGAAAACAAACTTGACTGCCAACAGTACGTCCATCTGCTATGAGGCAGCGATAGACCCTCGGAGATAAGTCGGCTAGTGAACAATGTATTGAATCGCGATGCAATTTCTGTGTTGCATCGTCTTTAGGATGGTGGGAATGTCGCAATTAACTGTCAAATTTGCGTCGGATTTGAAAACTAGACTGACAAAGAGCGAACATCCGGTGACCGAGGCACCAATAGACCCTTGTAGATGGTTACGCTAGACATCGATGTATTGAATCGCGACGCTATTTGTGTGTTCCATCGTTGATACCAGGATCTGACGGTAAGAATTAGCTGTGAGTTTTGAGTCGGAGACAAGAAACTTGACAGCCAAACAGTACGTACATCTGGTATGAGGAAGCGATAGATCCTCGGAGATAAGTCGGCTAGTGACCAATGTATTTAATTACGACGCAATTTCTGTGTTGCATCGTCATTAGGATGGTGGGAATGTCGCAATTAACTGTCAAATTTGCGTCGGATTCCCGAAACTTTACTCGCAGGAGAACGATCATGTGGTGACCCAGGCATGCTTGGAGATAAATCTGCTGGAAGACGATGTTCCGAAAACCATCGCAGTATGTGTGTACCATCGTAATTGAGAGTATGGGAGGAATAAAATTAACTGCCAGTTTTGCGTCGGATTTGTAAACTAGACTGACAAAACGCGACCATCCGGTGACCGAGGCACCAATAGACCCTTGTAGATAGTTACGCTGGACATGGATGTATATAATCGCGACGGTATTTGTGTGTTCCATCGTCAATTCCAGGACCTGACGGTAAGAATTAACTGTGAGTTATGAGAGGGAGTAAACATACTTGACTGCCAAACAGTACGTCCATCTGGTATGAGGCAGCGATAGACCCTCGGAGATAATTCGGCTAGTGACCAATGTGTTGAATTGCGACGCGATATCTGTGTTGCATCGGCATTAGGATGGTGGGAATGTCGCAATTAACTGTCAAATTTGCGACGGATTCCCGAAACTTTACTCGCAGGAGAACGATCATGTGGTGACCCAGGCATGCTTGGAGATAAATCTGCTGGAAGACGATGTTCCGAAAACCATCGCAGTATGTGTGTACCATCGTATTTGAGAGTATGGGAGGAATAAAATTAACTGCTAGTTTTGCGTCGGATTTGTAAACTAGACTGACAAAACGCGACCATCCGGTGACCTAGGCACCAATGGACCCTTGTAGATAGTTACGCTGGACATGGATGTATATAATCGGGACGGTATTTGTGTATTCCATCGTCAATACCAGGATCTGACGGTAAGAATTAACTGTGAGTTATGAGAGGAGAAAACAAACTTGACTGCCAACAGTACGTCCATCTGCAATGAGGCAGCGATAGACCCTCGGAGATAAGTCGGCTAGTGAACAATGTATTGAATCGCGATGCAATTTCTGTGTTGCAACGTCTTTAGGATGGTGGGAATATCGCAATTAACTGTCAAATTTGCGTCGGATTTGAAAACTAGACTGACAAAGAGCGAACATCCGGTGACCGATTCACCAATAGCCCTTGTAGATAGTTACGCTAGACATCGATGTATTGAATCGCGACGCTATTTGTGTGTTCCATCGTCGATACCAGAATCTGACGGTAAGAATTAGCTGTGTGTTTTGAGTCGGAGACAAGAAACTTGACAGCCAAACAGTACGTCCATCTGGTATGAGGAAGCGATAGACCCTCGGAGATAAGTCGGCTAGTGACCAATGTATTTAATTACGACGCAATTTCTGTGTTGCATCGTCATTAGGATGGTGGGAATGTCGCAATTAACTGTCAAATTTGCGTCGGATTCCCGAAACTTTACTCGCAGGAGAACGATCATGTGGTGACCCAGGCATGCTTGGAGATAAATCTGCTGGAAGACGATGTTCCGAAAACCATCGCAGTATGTGTGTACCATCGTAATTGAGAGTATGGGAGGAATTAAATTAACTGCCAGTTTTGCCTCGGATTTGTAAACTAGACTGACAAAACGCGACCATCCGGTGACCGAGGCACCAATAGACCCTTGTAGATAGTTACGCTGGACATGGATGTATATAATCGCGACGGTATTTGTGTGTTCCATCGTCAATACCAGGATCTTACGGTAAGAATTAACTGTGTGTTATGAGAGGGAGAAAACAAACTTGACTGCCAAAGAGTACGTCCATCTGGTATGAGCCAGCTATAGACCGTCGGAGATAAGTCGGCTAGTGACCAATGTATTGAATCGCGACGCCATTTCTGTGTTGCAACCTCTTTAGGATGGTGGGAATGTCGCAATTAACTGTCAACTTTGCGTCGGATTTGAAAACTTGACTGACAAAGAGCGAAAATCCGGTGACCGAGGCACCAATAAACCCTTGTAGATAGTTACGCTAATCATCGATGTATTGAATCGCGACGCTATTTGTGTGTTCCATCGTCGACACCAGGATCTGACGGTATGAATTAGCTGTGAGTTTTGAGTCGGAGACAAGAAACTTGACAGCCAAACAGTACGTCCATCTGGTATGAGGAAGCGATAGACCCTCGGAGATAAGTCGGCTAGTGACCAATGTATTGAATCGCGACGCGATTTCTGCGTTGCATCGGCATTAGGATGGTGGGAATGTCGCAATTAACTGTCAAATTTGCGTCGGATTCCCGAAACTTTACTCGCAGGAGAACGATCATGTGGTGACCCAGGCATGCTTGGAGATAAATCTGCTGGAAGACGATGTTCTGAAAACCATCGCAGTATGTGTGTACCATCGTAATTGAGAGTATGGGAGGAATAAAATTAACTGCCAGTTTTGCGTCGGATTTGTAAACTAGACAGACAAAACGCGACCATCCGGTGACCGAGGCACCAATAGACCGTTGTAGATAGTTACGCTTGACATCGATCTATTGAATCGCGAAGCTATTTGTGTGTTCCATCGTCAGTACCAGGATCTGACGGTAAGAATTAACTCTGAAATATGAGAGGGAGTAAACAAACTTGACTGCTAAACAGTACGTCCATCTGGTATGAGCCAGCGATAGACCCTCGGAGATAATTCGGCTAGTGACCAATGTATTGAATCGCGAAGCAGTTTCTGTGTTGCATCGTCATTAGGGTGGTGGGAATGTCGCAATTAACTGTCAAATTTGCGTCGGATTTGAAAACTGGATGACAAAACGCGACCATCCGGTGACCGAGGCACCAATAGACCCTTGTAGATTGTTACGCTGGACATCGATCTATTGAATAGCGACGCTATTTGTGTGTTCCATCGTCGATACCAGGATCTGACGGTAAGAAATAGCTGAGAGTTTTGAGTCGGAGACAAGGAACTTGACAGCCAAATTGTACATCCATCTGGTATGAGGCAGCGTTAGAGCCTCGGAGATAAGTCGGCTAGTGACCAATGTATTGAATCGCGGCGCAATTTCTGTGTTGCATGGGCATTAGGGTGGTGGGAATGTCGCAATTAACTGTCAAATTTGCATCGGATTCCCGAAACTTTACTCGCAGGAGAACGTTCATGTGGTGACCCAGGCAGTAATAGATGCTTGGAGATAAATTTGATGGAAGACGATGTTCTGAAAACCATCGCAGTATGTGTGTTCCGTCGTCATTGAGAGGATGAGAGAACATAAATTGACTGTCAGTTTTGCGTCGGATTTGAAAGCTAGATCACAAAACGTGACCATCAGGTGACCGAGGCACCAAAGTGACCCTTGTAGATAGTTACGCTGGACATCGATATATTGAATCGCGACGCCATTTGTGTGTTCCATCGTCAATACCAGGATCTGACGGTAAGAATTAACTCTGAGTTATGAGAGGGAGAAAACAAACTTGACTGCGAAATTGTACATCCATCTGGTATGAGGCAGCATTAGACCCTCGGAGATAAGTCGGCTAGTGACCAATGTATTGAGTCACGACGCATTTTCTGTGTTGCATCGTCATTAGGGTGTTGGGAATGTCGCAATTAACTGTCAAATTTGATTCGGATTTGAAAACTAGACTGACAAAGCGCGTACATCCGGTGACCGAGGCACCAATAGACCCTTGTAGATAGTAACGCTAGAAATCGATGTATAGAATCGCGACGCTATTTGTGTGTTCCATCGCCAATACCTGGGTCTGACGCTAAATGTGTGTCCACAGTCAATACCACGATCTGACGGTAAGTATTAACTGTGAGTTATGAGAGGGAGAAGAGAAACTTGACTGCGAAATTGTACATCCATCTGGTATGAGGCAGCGTTAGACCCTCGGAGATAAGTCGGTTAGTGACCAATGTATTGAATCGCGACGCGATGTCTGTGTTGCATTGGCATTAGGATGGTGGGAATGTCGCAAGAAACTGTCAAATTTGCGTCGGATTCCCGAATCTTTACTCGTAGGACAACGATCATGTGGTGACCCAGGCAGTAATAGATACTTGGAGATAAATCTGCTGGAAGACGATGTTCCGAAAACCATCGCAGTATGTGTGTACCATCGTAATTGAGAGTATGGGAGGAATAAAATTAACTGCCAGTTTTGCGTCGGATTTGTAAACTAGACTGACAAAACGCGACCATCCGGTGACCGAGGCACCAATAGACCCTTGTAGATAGTTACGCTGGACATGGATGTATATAATCGCGACGGTATTTGTGTGTTCCATCGTCAATTCCAGGACCTGACGGTAAGAATTAACTGTGAGTTATGAGAGGGAGTAAACATACTTGACTGCCAAACAGTACGTCCATCTGGTATGAGGCAGCGATAGACCCTCGGAGATAATTCGGCTAGTGACCAATGTGTTGAATTGCGACGCGATATCTGTGTTGCATCGGCATTAGGATGGTGGGAATGTCGCAATTAACTGTCAAATTTGCGACGGATTCCCGAAACTTTACTCGCAGGAGAACGATCATGTGGTGACCCAGGCATGCTTGGAGATAAATCTGCTGGAAGACGATGTTCCGAAAACCATCGCAGTATGTGTGTACCATCGTATTTGAGAGTATGGGAGGAATAAAATTAACTGCCAGTTTTGCGTCGGATTTGTAAACTAGACTGACAAAACGCGACCATCCGGTGACCGAGGCACCAATAGACCCTTGTAGATAGTTACGCTGGACATCGATGTATATAATCGCGACGGTATTTGTGTGTTCCATCGTCAATACCAGGATCTGACGGTAAGAATTAACTGTGAGTTATGAGAGGGAGAAAACAAACTTGACTGCCAACAGTACGTCCATCTGGTATTAGGCAGAGATAGACCCTCGTAGATAAGTCGGCTAGTGACCAATGTATTTAATCGCGACGCAATTTCGGTGTTGCATCGTCATTAGGATGGTGGGAATGTCGCAATTAACTGTCAAATTTGCGTCGGATTTGAAAACTAGACTGACAAAGAGCGAACATCTGGTGACCGAAGCACCAATAGACCCTTGTAGATAGTTACGCTCGACATCGATGTATTGAATCGCGACGCTATTTGTGTGTTCCATCGTCGATACCAGGATCTGACGGTAAGAATTAGCTGTGAGTTTTGAGTCGGAGACAAGAAACTCGACAGCGAAACAGTACGTCCATCTGGTATGAGGAAGCGATAGACCCTCGGAGATAAGTCGGCTAGTGACCAATGTATTTAATTGCGACGCAATTTCTGTGTTGCATCGTCATTAGGATGGTGGGAATGTCGCAATTAACTGTGAAAATTGCGTCGGATTCGCGAAACTTTACTCGCAGGAGAACGATCATGTGGTGACCGAGGCATGCTTGGAGATAAATCTGCTGGAAGACGATGTTCCGAAAACCATCGCAGTATGTGAGTACCATCGTAATTGAGAGTATGGGAGGAATTAAATTAACTGCCAGTTTTGCGTCGGATTTGTAAACTAGACTGACAAAACGCGACCATCCGGTGACCGAGGCACCAATAGACCCTTGTAGATAGTTACGCTGGACATGGATGTATATAATCGCGACGGTATTTGTGTGTTCCATCGTCAATACCAGGATCTGACGGTAAGAATTAACTGTGAACTATGAGAGAGAGTAAACAAACTTGGCTGCCAAACAGTACGTCCAACTGGTATGAGGCAGCGATAGACTCTCGGAGATAATTCGGCTAGTGACCAATGTATTGAATCGCTACGCGATTTCTGTGTTGCATCGGCATTAGGATGGTGGGAATGTCGCAATTAACTGTCAAATTTGCGTCGGATTCCCGAAACTTTACTCGCAGGAGAACGATCATGTGGTGACCCAGGCATGCTTGGAGATAAATCTGCTGGAAGACGATGTTCTGAGAACCATCGCAGTATGTGTGTACTATCGTAATTGAGAGTATGGGAGGAATAAAATTAACTGCTAGTTTTGCGTCGGATTTGTAAACTAGACTGACAAAACGCGACCATCCGGTGACCTAGGCACCAATGGACCCTTGTAGATAGTTACGCTGGACATGGATGTATATAATCGGGACGGTATTTGTGTATTCCATCGTCAATACCAGGATCTGACGGTAAGAATTAACTGTGAGTTATTAGAGGAGAAAACAAACTTGACTGCCAACAGTACGTCCATCTGCAATGAGGCAGCGATAGACCCTCGGAGATAAGTCGGCTAGTGAACAATGTATTGAATCGCGATGCAATTTCTGTGTTGCAACGTCTTTAGGATGGTGGGAATATCGCAATTAACTGTCAAATTTGCGTCGGATTTGAAAACTAGACTGACAAAGAGCGAACATCCGGTGACCGATTCACCAATAGCCCTTGTAGATAGTTACGCTAGACATCGATGTATTGAATCGCGACGCTATTTGTGTGTTCCATCGTCGATACCAGAATCTGACGGTAAGAATTAGCTGTGTGTTTTGAGTCGGAGACAAGAAACTTGACAGCCAAACAGTACGTCCATCTGGTATGAGGTTGCGATAGACCCTCGGAGATAAGTCGGCTAGTGACCAATGTATTTAATTACGACGCAATTTCTGTGTTGCATCGTCATTAGGATGGTGGGAATGTCGCAATTAACTGTCAAATTTGCGTCGGATTCCCGAAACTTTACTCGCAGGAGAACGATCATGTGGTGACCCAGGCATGCTTGGAGATAAATCTGCTGGAAGACGATGTTCCGAAAACCATCGCAGTATGTGTGTACCATCGTAATTGAGAGTATGGGAGGAATTAAATTAACTGCCAGTTTTGCGTCGGATTTGTAAACTAGACTGACAAAACCGACCATCCGGTGACCGAGGCACCAATAGACCCTTGTAGATAGTTACGCTGGACATGGATGTATATAATCGCGACGGTATTTGTGTGTTCCATCGTCAATACCAGGATCTTACGGTAAGAATTAACTGTGTGTTATGAGAGGGAGAAAACAAACTTGACTGCCAAAGAGTACGTCCATCTGGTATGAGCCAGCTATAGACCGTCGGAGATAAGTCGGCTAGTGACCAATGTATTGAATCGCGACGCCATTTCTGTGTTGCAACCTCTTTAGGATGGTGGGAATGTCGCAATTAACTGTCAACTTTGCGTCGGATTTGAAAACTTGACTGACAAAGAGCGAAAATCCGGTGACCGAGGCACCAATAAACCCTTGTAGATAGTTACGCTAATCATCGATGTATTGAATCGCGACGCTATTTGTGTGTTCCATCGTCGACACCAGGATCTGACGGTATGAATTAGCTGTGAGTTTTGAGTCGGAGACAAGAAACTTGACAGCCAAACAGTACGTCCATCTGGTATGAGGAAGCGATAGACCCTCGGAGATAAGTCGGCTAGTGACCAATGTATTGAATCGCGACGCGATTTCTGCGTTGCATCGGCATTAGGATGGTGGGAATGTCGCAATTAACTGTCAAATTTGCGTCGGATTCCCGAAACTTTACTCGCAGGAGAACGATCATGTGGTGACCCAGGCATGCTTGGAGATAAATCTGCTGGAAGACGATGTTCTGAAAACCATCGCAGTATGTGTGTACCATCGTAATTGAGAGTATGGGAGGAATAAAATTAACTGCCAGTTTTGCGTCGGATTTGTAAACTAGACAGACAAAACGCGACCATCCGGTGACCGAGGCACCAATAGACCGTTGTAGATAGTTACGCTTGACATCGATCTATTGAATCGCGAAGCTATTTGTGTGTTCCATCGTCAGTACCAGGATCTGACGGTAAGAATTAACTCTGAAATATGAGAGGGAGTAAACAAACTTGACTGCTAAACAGTACGTCCATCTGGTATGAGCCAGCGATAGACCCTCGGAGATAATTCGGCTAGTGACCAATGTATTGAATCGCGAAGCAGTTTCTGTGTTGCATCGTCATTAGGGTGGTGGGAATGTCGCAATTAACTGTCAAATTTGCGTCGGATTTGAAAACTGGATGACAAAACGCGACCATCCGGTGACCGAGGCACCAATAGACCCTTGTAGATTGTTACGCTGGACATCGATCTATTGAATCGCGACGCTATTTGTGTGTTCCATCGTCGATACCAGGATCTGACGGTAAGAAATAGCTGAGAGTTTTGAGTCGGAGACAAGGAACTTGACAGCCAAATTGTACATCCATCTGGTATGAGGCAGCGTTAGACCCTCGGAGATAAGTCGGCTAGTGACCAATGTATTGAATCGCGACGCAATTTCTGTGTTGCATGGGCATTAGGGTGGTGGGAATGTCGCAATTAACTGTCAAATTTGCATCGGATTCCCGAAACTTTACTCGCAGGAGAACGTTCATGTGGTGACCCAGGCAGTAATAGATGCTTGGAGATAAATTTGATGGAAGACGATGTTCTGAAAACCATCGCAGTATGTGTGTTCCGTCGTCATTGAGAGGATGAGAGAACATAAATTGACTGTCAGTTTTGCGTCGGATTTGAAAGCTAGATCACAAAACGTGACCATCAGGTGACCGAGGCACCAAAGTGACCCTTGTAGATAGTTACGCTGGACATCGATATATTGAATCGCGACGCCATTTGTGTGTTCCATCGTCAATACCAGGATCTGACGGTAAGAATTAACTCTGAGTTATGAGAGGGAGAAAACAAACTTGACTGCGAAATTGTACATCCATCTGGTATGAGGCAGCATTAGACCCTCGGAGATAAGTCGGCTAGTGACCAATGTATTGAGTCACGACGCATTTTCTGTGTTGCATCGTCATTAGGGTGTTGGGAATGTCGCAATTAACTGTCAAATTTGATTCGGATTTGAAAACTAGACTGACAAAGCGCGTACATCCGGTGACCGAGGCACCAATAGACCCTTGTAGATAGTAACGCTAGAAATCGATGTATAGAATCGCGACGCTATTTGTGTGTTCCATCGCCAATACCTGGGTCTGACGCTAAATGTGTGTCCACAGTCAATACCACGATCTGACGGTAAGTATTAACTGTGAGTTATGAGAGGGAGAAGAGAAACTTGACTGCGAAATTGTACATCCATCTGGTATGAGGCAGCGTTAGACCCTCGGAGATAAGTCGGTTAGTGACCAATGTATTGAATCGCGACGCGATGTCTGTGTTGCATTGGCATTAGGATGGTGGGAATGTCGCAAGAAACTGTCAAATTTGCGTCGGATTCCCGAATCTTTACTCGTAGGACAACGATCATGTGGTGACCCAGGCAGTAATAGATACTTGGAGATAAATCTGCTGGAAGACGATGTTCTGATAACTATCGCAGTATGTGTGTTCCATCGTCATTGAGAGGATGAAAGAAAATAGAATTAACTGTCAGTTTTGCGTCGGATTTGAAAAGTAGATGACAAAACGCGACCATCCGGTGACCGAGGCATCAATGAGAACCTTATAGATAGTTACGCTGGACATCGATATATTGAATCGCGACGCCATTTGTGTGTTCCATCGTCAATACCAGGATCTGGCGGTAAGAATTAACTGTGAGTTATGAGAGGGAGAAAACAAACTTGATTGCCAGAGAGTACGTCCATCTGGTATGAGGCAGCGATAGACCCTCGGAGATAAGTCGGCTAGTGACCAATGTATTGAATCATGACGGGATTTCTTTGTTGCATCGTCATTAGGGTGGTGGGAATGTCGCAAGTAACTGTCAAATTTGACCCATTGTATATAGTTACGCTGGACATCGATGTTTAGAATCGCGACGGTATTTGTGTGTTCCATCGTCAATACCACGATCTGACGGTAAGTATTAACTGTGAGTTATGAGAAGGAGATGAGAAACTTGATTGCCGAACAGTACGTCCATCTGGTATGTGGCAGCGTTTGACCCTCGGAGATGACCAATGTATTGAATCGCGACGCAATTTCTGTGTTGCAACGTCGTTAGGATGGTGGGAATGTCGCAATTAACTCTCAAATTTGCGTCGGAATTGAAAACTAGACTGACAAAGAGCGAACATCCGGTGACCGAGGCACCAATAGACGCTTGTAGATAGTACGCTGGACATCGATGTAAAGAAACGCGGCGCTCTTTGTGTGTTCCATCGTCAATACCAGGATCTGACGGTAAGAATTAACTGTGAGTTATGAGAGGGAGAAGAGAAACTTGGTTGCCGAACAGTACGTCCATCTGGTATGAGGCAGCGTTAGACCTTTGGAGATAAGTTGGCTAATGACCAATGTATTAAATCGCGACGCAATTTCTTTGTTGCAACGTCGTTAGGACGGTGGGAATGTCGCAATTAACTGTCAAATTTGCGTCGGATTTGAAAACTAGACTGACAAAGAGCGAATATCCGGTGACCGAGGAACCAATAGACCCTAGTAGATAGTTACGCTAGACATTAATGTATTGAATCGCGACGTTATTTGTGTGTTCCATCGTCGATACCAGGATCTGACGGTAAGAATCAGCTGTGAGTTTTGAGCGGGAGACAAGAAACTTAACGGCCAAATTGTACATCCATCTGGTATGAGGCAGCGTTAGACCCTCGAAGATAAGTCGGCTAGTGACCAAAGTATTTGATCGCGATGCATTTTCTGTGTTGCGTCGTCATTAGGATGGTGAGAATGTCACAATTAACTGTCAAATTTGCTTCGTGTTCTCGAAACTTTACTCGCAGGAGTACGATCATGTGGTGAGGCAGGCATGCTTGGAGATAAATCTGCTGGAAGACGATGTTCTGAAAACCATCGCAGTATGTGTGTTTCATCGTAATTGAGAGTATTGAAGGAATAAAATTAACTGCAAGTTTTGCGTCGGATTTGTAAACTAGACTGACAAAACGCGACCATCCGGTGACCGAGGCACCAATAGACCCTTGTAGATAATTACGCTAGACATTGATATATTGAATCGCGACGCTATTTGTGTGTTCAATCGTCGATACCAGGATCTGACGATAAGAATTAACTGTGAGTTATGAGAAGGAGATGAGAAACTTGATTGCCGAACAGTACGTCCATCTGGTATGAGGCAGCGTTTGACCCTCGGAGATAAGTCGGCTAATGACCAATGTATTGAATCGCGACGCAATTTCTGTGTTGCAACGTCATTAGGGTGGTGGGAATGTCGCAAGTAACTGTCAAATTTGCGTCGGATTTGAAAACTAAACTGACAAAGAGCGAACATCCGGTGACCGAGGCACCAATAGACCCTTGTAGATAGTTACGCTAGACATTGATTAATTGAATCGCGACGATTATTGTGTGTTCCATCGTCGATACCAGGATCTGAAGGTAAGAATTAGCTGTGAGTTTTGAGTCGGAGACAAGAAACTTGACGGCCAAATTGTACATCCAACTGGTATGAGGCAGCGTTAGACCCTCGAAGATAAGTCGGCTAGTGACCAATGTATTAAATGGCGACGCTATTTGTGTGTTGCATCGACATTAGGGTGGTGGGAATGTCGCAATTAACTGTCGGATTTTAAACTAGACTGACAAAGCGCGAACATCCGGTGACCGAGGCACCAATAGACCCTTGTCGATAATTACGCTGGACATTGATATATTGAATCGCGACGCTATTTGTGTGTTGCATCGTTATTAGGATGGTGGGAGTGTCGCAATTAACTGTCATATTTGCGTCGGGTTCCCGAAACTTTACTCGCAGGAGAACGATCATGTGATGACCCAGGCATGCTTGGAGATAAATCTGCTGGAAGACGATGTTCTGAAAACCATCGCAGTATGTGTATCGTCATTCAGAGGATGAGAGGAAAGGATGAGAGGAAATAAAATGAACTGTCAGTTGTGCGTCGGATTTGAAAACTAGATGACGAAACGCGACCATCCGGTGACCGAGGCACCAATAGACCCTTGTAGATATTTACGCTGGACATCGATCTGTTGAATCACGACGCTATTTGTGTGTTCTATAGTCGATTCCAGGATCTGACGGTAAGAATTAACTGCGAGTTTTGAGACGGAGACAAGAAACTTGACAGCCAAATTGTACATCCATCTGGTAAGAGGCAGCGTTAGACCCTCGGAGATAAGACAGCTAAAGACCAATGTATTGAAATGAATTGAATGTATTGAATCACGACGCAATTTCTGTGTTGCATCGTCATTAGGATGGAGGGAATGTCGCAAATAACAGTCAAATTTGCGTCGGATTCCCGAAACTTTCTTTACTCGCAGGAGAAAGATCATGTGGTGACCAAGGCATGCTTGGAGGCAAATCTGCTGGAAGACGATGTTCTGAAAACCATCGCAGTATGTGTGTTCCATCGTAATTGAGAGTATGGGGGAATAACATTAACTGTTAGTTTTGCGTCGGATTTGAGAACTAGACTGACAAAGCGCGACCATCCGGTGACCGAGGCACATATAGACCCTTCTAGATAATTACGCTGGACATCGATGTACAGAATCGCGACGCTATATGTGTGTTCCATCGTCAATACCAGGATCTGACGGTAAGTATTAACTGTGAGTTATGAGAGGGAGAAACTTGACTGGCAAATTGTACATCCATCTGGTATGAGGCAACGTTAGACCCTCGAAGATAAGTCGGCTAGTGACCAATGTATTGAATCGCGACGCAATTTCTGTGTTGCATCGTCATTAGAATGGTGGGAATGTAGCAATTAAATGTCAAATTTGCGTCGGATTCCCGAAACTTTACTCGCAGGACAACGATCATGTGTGACCCAGGCAGTAGTAGATGCTTGGAGATAAATCTGCTGAAAGTCGATGTTCTGAAAACCATCGCAGTATGTGTATCGTCATTCAGAGGATGAGAGGAAAGGATGAGAGGAAATAAAATTAAAGGTCAGTTGTGCGTCGGATTTGAAAAATAGATGACAAAACGCGACCGTCCGGTGACCGAGGCACAAATAGACCCTTGTAGATGGTTACGCTAGACATCGATGTATTGAATCGCGACGCTATTTGTGTGTTCCATGGTCGATACCAGGATCTGACGGTAAGAATTAATTGTGAGTTTTGAGTCGCAGAAAAGGTACTTGACAGCCAAATTGTACAACCATCTGGTATGAGGCAGCGTTAGACCCTCGGAGATAAGTCGGCTAGTGACCAATGTATTGAATCGCGACGCAATTTCTGTGTTGCAACGTCGGTAGGATGGTGGGAATGTTGCAATTAACTGTCAAATTTACTTCGGATTCCCGAAACTTTACTCGGAGGAGAACGATCATGTGGTGACCCAGGCAGTAATAGATGCTTGGAGATAAATCTGCTGGAAGACGATGTTCTGAAAACCATCGCAGTATGTGTGTTCCATCGTCATTGAGAGGATGAGAGAACATAAATTAACTGTCAGTTTTGCGTCGGATTTGAAAACTAGACTGACAAAACGCGACCATCCGGTGACCGAGGCACCAATAGACCCTTGTAGATAGTTACGCTGGACATGGATGTATATAATCGCGACGGTATTTGTGTGTTCCATCGTCAATACCAGGATCTTACGGTAAGAATTAACTGTGAGCTATGAGAGGGAGTAAACAAACTTGGCTGCCAAACAGTACGTCCAACTGGTATGAGGCAGCGATAGACCCTCGGAGATAATTCGGCTAGTGACCAATGTATTGAATCGCTACGCGATTTCTGTGTTGCATCGGCATTAGGATGGTGGGAATGTCGCAATTAACTGTCAAATTTGCGTCGGATTCCCGAAACTTTACTCGCAGGAGAACGATCATGTGGTGACCCAGGCATGCTTGGAGATAAATCTGCTGGAAGACGATGTTCTGGGAACCACGCAGTATGTGTGTACCATCGTAATTGAGAGTATGGGAGGAATTAAATTAACTGCCAGTTTTGCGTCGGATTTGTAAACTAGACTGACAAAACGCGACCATCCGGTGACCGAGGCACCAATAGACCCTTGTAGATAGTTACGCTGGACATGGATGTATATAATCGCGACGGTATTTGTGTGTTCCATCGTCAATACCAGGATCTGACGGTAAGAATTAACTGTGAGCTATGAGAGGGAGTAAACAAACTTGGCTGCCAAACAGTACGTCCAACTGGTATGAGGCAGCGATAGACCCTCGGAGATAATTCGGCTAGTGACCAATGTATTGAATCGCTACGCGATTTCTGTGTTGCATCGGCATTAGGATGGTGGGAATGTCGCAATTAACTGTCAAATTTGCGTCGGATTCCCGAAACTTTACTCGCAGGAGAACGATCATGTGGTGACCCAGGCATGCTTGGAGATAAATCTGCTGGAAGACGATGTTCTGAGAACCATCGCAGTATGTGTGTACTATCGTAATTGAGAGTATGGGAGGAATAAAATTAACTGCTAGTTTTGCGTCGGATTTGTAAACTAGACTGACAAAACGCGACCATCCAGTGACCTAGGCACCAATAGACCCTTGTAGATAGTTACGCTGGACATGGATGTATATAATCGGGACGGTATTTGTGTATTCCATCGTCAATACCAGGATCTGACGGTAAGAATTAACTGTGAGTTATGAGAGGGAGAAAACAAACTTGACTGCCAACAGTACGTCCATCTGCAATGAGGCAGCGATAGACCCTCGGAGATAAGTCGGCTAGTGAACAATGTATTGAATCGCGATGCAATTTCTGTGTTGCAACGTCTTTAGGATGGTGGGAATGTCGCAATTAACTGTCAAATTTGCGTCGGATTTGAAAACTAGACTGACAAAGAGCGAACATCCGGTGACCGATTCACCAATAGACCCTTGTAGATAGTTACGCTAGACATCGATGTATTGAATCGCGACGCTATTTGTGTGTTCCATCGTCGATACCAGAATCTGACGGTAAGAATTAGCTGTGAGTTTTGAGTCGGAGACAAGAAACTTGACAGCCAAACAGTACGTCCATCTGGTATGAGGAAGCGATAGACCCTCGGAGATAAGTCGGCTAGTGACCAATGTATTTAATTACGACGCAATTTCTGTGTTGCATCGTCATTAGGATGGTGGGAATGTCGCAATTAACTGTCAAATTTGCGTCGGATTCCCGAAACTTTACTCGCAGGAGAACGATCATGTGGTGACCCAGGCATGCTTGGAGATAAATCTGCTGGAAGACGATGTTCCGAAAACCATCGCAGTATGTGTGTACCATCGTAATTGAGAGTATGGGAGGAATAAAATTAACTGCCAGTTTTGCGTCGGATTTGTAAACTAGACTGACAAAACGCGACCATCCGGTGACCGAGGCACCAATAGACCCTTGTAGATAGTTACGCTGGACATGGATGTATATAATCGCGACGGTATTTGTGTGTTCCATCGTCAATACCAGGATCTTACGGTAAGAATTAACTGTGAGTTATGAGAGGGATTAAACAAACTTGGCTGCCAAACAGTACGTCCATCTGGTATGAGGCAGCGATAGACCCTCGGAGATAATTCGGCTAGTGACCAATGTATTGAATCGCGACGCGATTTCTGTGTTGCATCGGTATTAGGATGGTGGGAATGTCGCAATTAACTGTCAAATTTGCGTCGGATTCCCGAAACTTTACTCGCAGGAGAACAATCATGTGGTGACCCAGGCATGCTTGGAGATAAATCTGCTGGAAGACAATGTTCTGAAAACCATCGCAGTATGTGTGTACCATCGTCATTGAGAGGATGAGAGAAAATAAAATTAACTGTCAGTTTTGCGTCGGATTTGAAAACTAGATGACAAAAGGCGACCATCCGGTGACCGAGGCACCAATAGACCCCTGTTACGCTGACATCGATCTGTTGAATCGCGACGCTATTTCTGTGTTTCATCGTCAATACCAGGACCTGACGGTAAGAATTAACTGTGTGTTATGAGAGGGAGAAAACAAACTTGACTGCCAAAGAGTACGTCCATCTGGTATGAGCCAGCTATAGACCGTCGGAGATAAGTCAGCTAGTGACCAATGTATTGAATCGCGACGCAATTTCTGTGTTGCAACCTCTTTAGGATGGTGGGAATGTCGCAATTAACTGTCAACTTTGCGTCGGATTTGAAAACTTGACTGACAAAGAGCGAACATCCGGTGACCGAGGCACCAATAAACCCTTGTAGATAGTTACGCTAATCATCGATGTATTGAATCGCGACGCTATTTGTGTGTTCCATCGTCGACACCAGGATCTGACGGTAAGAATTAGCTGTGAGTTTTGAGTCGGAGACAAGAAACTTGACAGCCAAACAGTACGTCCATCTGGTATGAGGAAGCGATAGACCCTCGGAGATAAGTCGGCTAGTGACCAATGTATTGAATCGCGACGCGATTTCTGCGTTGCATCGGCATTAGGATGGTGGGAATGTCGCAATTAACTGTCAAATTTGCGTCGGATTCCCGAAACTTTACTCGCAGGAGAACGATCATGTGGTGACCCAGGCATGCTTGGAGATAAATCTGCTGGAAGACGATGTTCTGAAAACCATCGCAGTATGTGTGTACCATCGTAATTGAGAGTATGGGAGGAATAAAATTAACTGCCAGTTTTGCGTCGGATTTGTAAACTAGACAGACAAAACGCGACCATCCGGTGACCGAGGCACCAATAGACCGTTGTAGATAGATACGCTTGACATCGATCTATTGAATCGCGACGCTATTTGTGTGTTCCATCGTCAGTACCAGGATCTGACGGTAAGAATTAACTCTGAAATATGAGAGGGAGTAAACAAACTTGACTGCTAAACAGTACGTCCATCTGGTATGAGCCAGCGATAGACCCTCGGAGATAATTCGGCTAGTGACCAATGTATTGAATCGCGAAGCAATTTCTGTGTTGCATCGTCATTAGGGTGGTGGGAATGTCGCAATTAACTGTCAAATTTGCGTCGGATTTGAAAACTGGATGACAAAACGCGACCATCCGGTGACCGAGGCACCAATAGACCCTTGTAGATTGTTACGCTGGACATCGATCTATTGAATCGCGACGCTATTTGTGTGTTCCATCGTCGATACCAGGATCTGACGGTAAGAAATAACTGAGAGTTTTGAGTCGGAGACAAGGAACTTGACAGCCAAATTGTACATCCATCTGGTATGAGGCAGCGTTAGACCCTCGGAGATAAGTCGGCTAGTGACCAATGTATTGAATCGCGACGCAATTTCTGTGTTGCATGGGCATTAGGGTGGTGGGAATGTCGCAATTAACTGTCAAATTTGCATCGGATTCCCGAAACTTTACTCGCAGGAGAACGTTCATGTGGTGACCCAGGCAGTAATAGATGCTTGGAGATAAATTTGATGGAAGACGATGTTCTGAAAACCATCGCAGTATGTGTGTTCCGTCGTCATTGAGAGGATGAGAGTACATAGATTAACTGTCAGTTTTGCGTCGGATTTGAAAACTAGATGACAAAACGCCACCATCCGGTGACCGAGGCACCAATAGACTCTTGTAGATAGTTACGCTGGACATCGATCTATTGAATCGCGACGCTATTTGTGTGTTCCATCGTCAATACCAGGATCTCACGGTAAGAATTAACTGTGAGTTATGAGAGGGAGAAAACAAACTTGACTGCCAAAGAGTACGTCCATCTGGTATGAGGCAGCGATACACCCTCGGAGATAAGTCGGCTAGTGACCAATGTATTGAATCGCGAAACGATATCTGTGTTGCATCGGGATTAGGATGGTGGGAATGTCGCAATTAACTGTCATATTTGCGTCGAATTCCCGAAACTTTACTCGTAGGACAACGATCATGTGGTGACCCAGGCAGTAATAGATGCTTGTAGATAAATCTTTTGGAAGACGATGTTCTGAAAACCATCGCAGTATGTGTGTTCCATCGTCATTGAGAGGATGAGAGAACATAAATTGACTGTCAGTTTTGCGTCGGATTAGAAAGCTAGATCACAAAACGTGACCATCAGGTGACCGAGGCACCAAAGTGACCCTTGTAGATAGTTACGCTGGACATCGATATATTGAATCGCGACGCCATTTGTGTGTTCCATCGTCAATACCAGGATCTGACGGTAAGAATTAACTCTGAGTTATGAGAGGGAGAAAACAAACTTGACTGCGAAATTGTACATCCATCTGGTATGAGGCAGCATTAGACCCTCGGAGATAAGTCGGCTAGTGACCAATGTATTGAGTCACGACGCATTTTCTGTGTTGCATCGTCATTAGGGTGTTGGGAATGTCGCAATTAACCGTCAAATTTGATTCGGATTTGAAAACTAGACTGACAAAGCGCGTACATCCGGTGACCGAGGCACCAATAGACCCTTGTAGATAGTAACGCTAGACATCGATGTATAGAATCGCGACGCTATTTGTGTGTTCCATCGCCAATACCTGGGTCTGACGCTAATTGTGTGTCCACAGTCAATACCACGATCTGACGGTAAGTATTAACTGTGAGTTATGAGAGGGAGAAGAGAAACTTGACTGCGAAATTGTACATCCATCTGGTATGAGGCAGCGTTAGACCCTCGGAGATAAGTCGGTTAGTGACCAATGTATTGAATCGCGACGCGATGTCTGTGTTGCATTGGCATTAGGATGGTGGGAATGTCGCAAGAAACTGTCAAATTTGCGTCGGATTCCCGAATCTTTACTCGTAGGACAACGATCATGTGGTGACCCAGGCAGTAATAGATACTTGGAGATAAGTCTGCTGGAAGACGATGTTCTGATAACTATCGCAGTATGTGTGTTCCATCGTCATTGAGAGGATGAAAGAAAATAGAATTAACTGTCAGTTTTGCGTCGGATTTGAAAAGTAGATGACAAAACGCGACCATCCGGTGACCGAGGCATCAATGAGAACCTTATAGATAGTTACGTTGGACATCGATATATTGAATCGCGACGCCATTTGTGTGTTCCATCGTCAATACCAGGATCTGGCGGTAAGAATTAACTGTGAGTTATGAGAGGGAGAAAACAAACTTGATTGCCAGAGAGTACGTCCATCTGGTATGAGGCAGCGATAGACCCTCGGAGATAAGTCGGCTAGTGACCAATGTATTGAATCATGACGGGATTTCTTTGTTGCATCGTCATTAGGGTGGTGGCAATGTCGCAAGTAACTGTCAAATTTGACCCATTGTATATAGTTACGCTGGACATCGATGTTTAGAATCGCGACGGTATTTGTGTGTTCCATCGTCAATACCACGATCTGACGGTAAGTATTAACTGTGAGTTATGAGAAGGAGATGAGAAACTTGATTGCCGAACAGTACGTCCATCTGGTATGTGGCAGCGTTTGACCCTCGGAGATGACCAATGTATTGAATCGCGACGCAATTTCTGTGTTGCAACGTCGTTAGGATGGTTAGAATGTCGCAATTAACTGTCAAATTTGCGTCGGATTTGAAAACTAGACTGACAAAGAGCGAATATCCGGTGACCGAGGAACCAATAGACCCTAGTAGATAGTTACGCTAGACATTAATGTATTGAATCGCGACGTTATTTGTGTGTTCCATCGTCGATACCAGGATCTGACGGTAAGAATCAGCTGTGAGTTTTGTGCGGGAGACAAGAAACTTAACGGCCAAATTGTACATCCATCTGGTATGAGGCAGCGTTAGACCCTCGAAGATAAGTCGGCTAGTGACCAAAGTATTTGATCGCGATGCATTTTCTGTGTTGCGTCGTCATTAGGATGGTGAGAATGTCACAATTAACTGTCAAATTTGCTTCATGTTCTCGAAACTTTACTCGCAGGAGTACGATCATGTGGTGAGGCAGGCATGCTTGGAGATAAATCTGCTGGAAGATGATATTCTGAAAACCATCGCAGTATGTGTGTTTCATCGTAATTGAGAGTATTGAAGGAATAAAATTAACTGCAAGTTTTGCGTCGGATTTGTAAACTAGACTGACAAAACGCGACCATCCGGTGACCGAGGCACCAATAGACCCTTGTAGATAATTACGCTAGACATTGATATATTGAATCGCGACGCTATTTGTGTGTTCAATCGTCGATACCAGGATCTGACGATAAGAATTAACTGTGAGTTATGAGAAGGAGATGAGAAACTTGATTGCCGAACAGTACGTCCATCTGGTATGAGGCAGCGTTTGACCCTCGGAGATAAGTCGGCTAATGACCAATGTATTGAATCGCGACGCAATTTCTGTGTTGCAACGTCATTAGGGTGGTGGGAATGTCGCAAGTAACTGTCAAATTTGCGTCGGATTTGAAAACTAAACTGACAAAGAGCGTACATCCGGTGACCGAGGCACCAATAGACCCTTGTAGATAGTTACGCTAGACATTGATTAATTGAATCGCGACGATTATTGTGTGTTCCATCGTCGATACCAGGATCTGAAGGTAAGAATTAGCTGTGAGTTTTGAGTCGGAGACAAGAAACTTGACGGCCAAATTGTACATCCAACTGGTATGAGGCAGCGTTAGACCCTCGAAGATAAGTCGGCTAGTGACCAATGTATTAAATGGCGACGCTATTTGTGTGTTGCATCGACATTAGGGTGGTGGGAATGTCGCAATTAACTGTCGGATTTTAAACTAGACTGACAAAGCGCGAACATCCGGTGACCGAGGCACCAATAGACCCTTGTCGGTAATTACGCTAGACATTGATATATTGAATCGCGACGCTATTTGTGTGTTGCATCGTTATTAGGATAGTGGGAGTGTCGCAATTAACTGTCATATTTGCGTCGGGTTCCCGAAACTTTACTCGCAGGAGAACGATCATGTGATGACCCAGGCATGCTTGGAGATAAATCTGCTGGAAGACGATGTTCTGAAAACCATCGCAGTATGTGTATCGTCATTCAGAGGATGAGAGGAAAGGATGAGAGGAAATAAAATGAACTGTCAGTTGTGCGTCTTATTTGAAAACTAGATGACGAAACGCGACCATCCGGTGACCGAGGCACCAATAGACCCTTGTAGATATTTACGCTGGACATCGATCTGTTGAATCACGACGCTATTTGTGTGTTCTATAGTCGATTCCAGGATCTGACGGTAAGAATTAGCTGTGAGTTATGACAGGGAGAAAACAAACTTGACTGCCAAACATTACTTACGTCCATCTGGTATGAGGCAGCGATAGACCCGCGGAGATAAGTCGGGTAGTGACCAATGTATTGAATCGCGACGCAATTTCTGTGTTGCATCGTCGGTAGGATGGTGGGAATGTAGCAATTAACTGTCAAATTTGCGTCGGATTCCCGAAACTTTACTCGCAGGACAACGATCATATGTGACCCAGGCAGTAGTAGATGCTTGGAGATAAATCTGCTGAAAGTCGATGTTCTGAAAACCATCGCAGTATGTGTATCGTCATTCAGAGGATGAGAGGAAAGGATGAGAGGAAATAAAATTAAAGGTCAGTTGTGCGTCGGATTTGAAAAATAGATGACAAAACGCGACCGTCCGGTGACCGAGGCACAAATAGACCCTTGTAGATGGTTACGCTAGACATCGATGAATTGAATCGCGACGCTGTTTGTGTGTTCCATGGTCGATACCAGGATCTGACGGTAAGAATTAATTGTGAGTTTTGAGTCGCAGAAAAAGTACTTGACAGCCAAATTGTACAACCATCTGGTATGAGGCAGCGTTAGACCCTCGGAGATAAGTCGGCTAGTGACCAATGTATTGAATCGCGACGCAATTTCTGTGTTGCAACGTCGGTAGGATGGTGGGAATGTTGCAATTAACTGTCAAATTTACTTCGGATTCCCGAAACTTTACTCGGAGGAGAACGATCATGTGCTTACCCAGGCATGCTTGGAGATAATTCTGCTGGAAGACGATGTTCTGAAAACCATCGCAGTATGTGTGTTCGATCGTCATTGTGAGGATGAGAGAACATAAATTAACTGTCAGTTTTGCGTCGGATTTGAAAACTAGATGACAAAGCGCGACCATCCGGTGACCGAGGCACCAATAGACCCTTGTAGATGGTTACGCTAGACATCGATGTATTGAATCGCGACGCTATTTGTGTGTTCCATGGTCGATACCAGAATCTGACGGTAGGAATTAACTGTGAGTTTTGAGTCGGAGACAAGAAACTTGACAGCCAAATTGTACATCCATCTGGTATGAGGATGTGTTAGACCCTCGGAGACAAGTCGGCTAGTGACCAATGTCTTGAATCGCGACGCAATTTCTGAGTTGCATCGTCATTAGGGTGGTGGGAATGTCGCAATTAACTGCCAAATTTGCGTCGGATTTGAAAACTAGACTGACTAAGCGCGAACATCCGGTGACCGAGGCACCAATAGACCCTTGTAGATGGTTACACTAGACATCGATGTGTTGAATCGCGACGCTATTTGTGTGTTCTATGGTCGATACCAGGATTTGACGGTAAGAATTAACTGCGAGTTTTGAGTCGGAGACAAGAAACTTGACAGTCAAATTGTACATCCATCTGTTATGAGGCAGTGTTAGACCCCCGGAGATAATTCGGCTAGTGACCAATGTATTGAATCGCGACGCAATTTCTGTGTTGCATCGTCATTAGGATGGTGGGAATGTCGAAATTAACTGTCAAATTTGCGTCGGATTCCCGAAACTTTACTCGAAGGACAAAGATCATGTTGTGACCCAGGCAGTAATAGATGCTTGGAGATAAATCTGCTGGAAGACGATGTTCCGAAAACCATCGCAGTATGGTGTTCCATCGTCATTGAGAGGATGAGAAGAATAAATTAACTGTCAGTTTTGCCTCGGATTTGAAAACTAGATGACAAAACGCGTCCATCCGGTGACCGAGGCACCAATAGACCCTTGTAGATAGTTACGCTGGACATCGATCTATTGAATCGCGACGCTATTTGTGTGTTCCATCGTCAATACAAGGATCTGACGGTAAGAATTAACTGTGAGTTATGAGAGGGAGAAAACAAACTTGACTGCAAACTGTACGTCCATCTGGTATGAGGCAGCGATAGACCCTCGGAGATAAGTCGGCTAGTGAAGTTAATTTTATTTTCTCTCATCCTCTCAATGACGATTGAACACACATACTGCGATGGTTTTCAGAACATCGTCTTCCAGCAGATTTATCTCCAAGCATCTATTACTGCCTGGGTCACCACATGTTCGTTGTCCTACGAGTAAAGTTTCGGGCATCCGACGCCAATTTGACAGTTAATTGCGACATTCCCACCACCCTAATGAAGATGCAACACAGAAATTGCGTCGAGATTCACTACATTGGTCACTAGCCGACTTATCTCAGAGGGTGTTTCGCTGCGTCATACCAGATGGACGTACTCTTTGGCAGTCACGTTTGTTTTCTCCCACTCATAATTCACAGTTAATTCTTACCGTCAGATCCTGGTATTGACGATGGAACACACAAATAGCGTCGCGATTCTATACATCGATGTCCAGCGTAACTATCTACAAGGGTCTATTGGTGCCTCGGTCACTGCACGGTCGCGTTTTGTAATCTAGTTTTCAAACCCGACGCAAAACTGACAGTTAATTTATGTTCTCTCATCCTCGCAATGACAATGGAACATACATACTGCGATGGTTTTCAGAACATCGTCTTCCAGCAGATTTATCTCCAAGCATCTATTACTCCCTGGGTCACCACATGATCGTTGTATTACGAGTAAAGTTTAGGGAATCCGACGCAAATTTGACAGTTAATTGGGAAATTCCCACCATCCTAATGACGATGCAACACCGAAATTGCGTCGCGATACAATACATTGGTCACTATCCGACCTACCTCCGTGGGTCTATCGCTGACTCATACCAGATGGACGTACTCTTTGACAGTCAAGTTAGTTTTCTCCCTCTCATAATTCACAGTTAATTCTTACCGTCAGATCCTGGTATTGACGATGGAACACACAAATAGCGTCGCGTTTCAATACATCGATGTCTAGCGTAACTATCTACAAGGGTCTATTGGTGCCTCGGTCACCGGATGTTCGCTCTTTGTCAGTCTAGTTTTCAAATCCGACGCACATTTGCAGTTAATTGCGACATTCCCACCATCCTGACGACGTTGCAACAAAGACATTGTGTCGCGATTCAATACATTGGTTACTAGGCGACTTATCTCCGAGGGTCGAACGCTGCCTCATACCAGATGGATGTACAATTTAGCTGTCAAGTTTCTTGTCTCCGATTCAAAACATACAGCTAATTCTTACAGTCAGATCCTGGTATCGACGATGGAACACACATATAGCGTCGCGATTCAATACATCGATGTCTAGTGTAACTATCTACAACGATCTATTGGTGCCTCGGTCACCGGATGTTCGCTCTTTGTCAGTCTAGTTTTCAAATCCGACGCACATTTGACAGTTAATTGCGACATCCCCACCATCCTAACGACTTTGCAACACTGAAATTGTGTCGCGATTCAATACATTGGTTACTAGCCGACTTATCTCCGAGGGTCTATCGCTGCCTCATACCAGATTGATGTAGAATTTGGCATTCAAGTTTCTCTTCTCCCTCTCATAACTCACAGTTAATACTTACCGTCAGATCCTGGTATTCACGATGGAACACACAAATAGCGTCGCGATTCTATACATCGATGTCCAGCGTAACTATCTAGAAGTGTCTATTTGTGACTCGGTCACCGGATGGTCGCGCTTTGTCAGTCTAGTTTTCAAATCCGACGCAAAACTGACAGTTAACTTTATTCCTCCCATACTCTCAATTACGATGTAACACACATTCTGCGATGGTTTTAAGAACATCGTCTACCAACAGATTTATCTCCAAGCATCTATTACTGCCTGGGTCACCACATGATCCTTGTCCTACGAGTAAAGTTTCGGGAATCCGACGCAAATTTGACAGTTAATTGCGACATTCCCACCATCCTAATGTCGATGCAGCACAGAAATTACGTCGCGATTCAATACATTGGTCACTAGCCGACTTATCTCCGAGGGTCTAACGCTGCCTAAAACCAGATTTGGCTATCAAGTTTCTTCTCTCCGACTCAAAACTCACAGCTAATTCTTACAGTGAGATCCTGGTATCGACGATGGAACACACAAATAGCGTCGCGATTCAATACATCGATGGCTAGCGTAACTACCTACAAGGGTCTCTTGGTGCCTCGGTCTCCGGATGTTCGCTGTTTGTCAGTCTAGTTTTCAAATCCGACGCACATTTGACAGTTAATTGCGACATTCCCACCATCCTAACGACGTTGCAACACAGAAATTGTGTCGCGATTCAATACATTGGTCACTAGCCGACTCATCTCCGAGGGTCTAACGCTGCCACATACCAGTTGGATGTACAATTTTTCTGTCAAGTTTCTTGTCTCCGACTCAAAACTCGCAGCTAATTCTTACGGTCAGATCCTGGTATCGACGATGGAACACACAAATAGCGTCGCGATTCTATACATCGATGTCTAGCGTAACTATCTACAAGGGTCTATTGGTGCCTCGGTCACCGGATGTTCGCTCTTTGTCAGTCTAGTTTTCAAATCCGACGCACATTTGACTGTTAATTCCGACATTCCCAACATCCTAACGACGTTGCAACACAGAAATTGCGTCGCGATTCAATACATTGGTCACTAGCCGACTTATCTCTGAGGGTCTAACGCTGCCTCATAACAGATGGATGTACAATTTGGCTGTCAAGTTTCTTGTCTCCGACTCAAAACTTACAGCTAATTCTTACAGTCAGATCCTGGTATCGACGATGGAACACACAAATAGCGTCGCGATTCAATTCATCGATGTCTAGCGTTACTATCTACAAGGGTCTATTGGTGCCTCGGTCACCGGATGTTCGCTCTTTGTCAGTCTAGTTTTAAAATCCGACGCACATTTGACAGTTAATTGCGACATTCCCACCATCCTAATGACGATGCAACACAGAAATTACGTCGCGATTCAATACATTGGTCACTAGGCGACTTATCTCAGAGGGTCTAACGCTGCCTCATACCAGTTGGATGTACTATTTGGCTGTCAAGTTTCTTGTCTCCGACTCAAAACTCACAGCTAATTCTTACCGTCAGATCCTGGTATCGACCATGGAACACAAAAATATCGTCGCGATTCAGTACATCGATGTTTAGCGTAACTATCTACAAGGGTCTATTGGTGCCTCGGTCACCTGATGTTCGCTCTTTGTCAGTCTAGTTTTCAAATCCGACGCACATTTGACAGTTAATTGCGACATTCCCTCCACCCTAACGACGTTGCAACACAGAAATTGTGTCGCGATTCAATACATTGGTCACTAGCCGACTTATCTCCGAGGGTCTACCGCTGCCTCATACCAGATGGACGTATTATTTGGCAGTCAAGTTTGTTTTCTCCCTCTCATAACTCACAGTTAATTCTTACCGTCAGATCTTGGTATTGACGATGGAACACACAAATAGCGTCGCGATTCAACAGATCGATGTCCAGCGTAACTATCTACAAGGGTCTATTGGTGCCTCGGGGTCGCGTTTTGTCATCTAGTTTTCAAATCCGACGCAAAACTGACAGTTAATTTATGTTCTCTCATCCTCTCAATGACGATGGAACACACATACTGCGATGGTTTTCAGAACATCGTCTTCCAGCAGATTTATCTCCAAGCATCTATTACTGCCTGGGTCACCACATGATCGTTGTCCTACGAGTAAAGTTTCGGGAATCCGACGCAAATTTGACAGTTAATTGCAACATTCCCACCATCCTAATGCCGATGCAACACAGAAATCGCGTCGCGATTCAATACATTGGTCACTAGCCGACTTATCTCCGAGGTTCTATCGCTGCCTCATACCAGATGGATGTATAATTTGGCTGTCAAGTTTCTTTTCTCGGACCCAAAACTCACAGGTAAATCTTACCGTCAGATCCTGGTATCGACCATGGAACACACAAATAGCGTCGCGATTCTATACATCGATGTCTAGCGTAACTATCTACAAGGGTCTATTGGTGCCTCTGTCACCGCATGTTCGCGCTTTGTCAGTTTAGTTTTCAAATCCGACACAAATTTCACAGTTAATTGCGACATTCCCACCACCCTAATGACGATGCAACACAGAAATTGCGTCGCGATTCAATACATTTTTCTCTAGCCGACTTATCTCCGAGGGTGTATCCCTGCCTCATACCAGAAGGACGTACTCTTTGGCAGTCAAGTTTGTTTTCTCCCTCTCATAACTCACAGTTAATTCTTACCGTCAGATCCTTGTATTGACGATGGAACACACAAATAGCGTCGCGATTCAATACATCGATGTCCAGCGTAACTATCTGCAAGGGTCTATTGGTTCCTCGGTCACCGGATGGTCGCGTTTTGTCATCTAGTTTTCAAATCCGACGCAATACTGACAGTTAATTTTATTTTCTCTCATCCTCTCAATGACGATAGAACACACATACTGCGATGGTTTTCAGAACATCGTCTACCAGCAGATTTATCTCCAAGCATCTATTACTGCCTGGGTCACCACATGATCGTTGTCCTACGAGTAAAGTTTCGGGAATCCGACGCAAATTTCACAGTTAATTGCGACATTTCCACCATCCTAATGACGATGTAACACAGAAATTGCTTCGCGATTCAATACATTGGTCACTAGCCTACTTATCTCCGAGGGTCTATCGCTGCCTCATACCAGACGGATGTAGAATTTGGCAGTCAAGTTTCTCTTCTCCCTCTCATAACTCACAGTTAATACTTACCGTCAGATCCTGGTATTCACGATGGAACACACAAATAGCGTCGCGATTCTATACATCGATGTCCAGCGTAACTATCTAGAAGGGTCTATTTGTGACTCGGTCACCGAATGGTCGCGCTTTGTCAGTCTAGTTTTCAAATCCGACGCACATTTGACAGTTAATTGCGACATTCCCACCATCCTAACGACGTTGCAACACAGAAATTGAGTCGCGATTCAATACATTGGTCACTAGACGACTTATCTCCGAGGGTCTATCGCTGCCTCATACCAGATGGACGTACTATTTGGCAGTCAAGTTTGTTTTCTCCCTCTCATAACTCACAGTAAATTCTTAATGTCAGATCCTGGTATTGACGATGGAACACACAAATAGCGTCGCGATTCAATAGATCGATGTCCAACGTAACTATCTACAAGGTTCTATTGGTGCCTTGGTTACCGTTTGGTCGCGTTTTGTCAGTCTAATTTACAAATCCGACGCAAAACTTGCAGTTAATTTTATTCCTCCCATACTCTCAATTACGATGGAACACACATACTGCGATGGTTTTCAGAACATCGTCTTCCAGCAGATTTATCTCCAAGCAGGCCTGGGTCACCACATGATCGTTCTCCTGCGAGTAAAGTTTCGGGAATCCGACGAAAATTTGACAGTTAATTGAGACATTCCCACCATCCTAATGCCGATGCAAAACATAAAATGCGTCGCGATTCAATACATTGGTCACTAGCCGACTTATCTCCGAGGGTCTAACGCTGCCACATACCAGTTGGATGTACAATTTTTCTGTCAAGTTTCTTGTCTCCGACTCAAAACTCGCAGCTAATTCTTACAGTCAGATCCTGGTATCGACGATGGAACACACAAATAGCGTCGCGATTCAATACATCGATGTCTAGCGTAACTGTCTACAAGGGTCAATTGGTGCCTCGGTCACCGGATGTTCGCTCTTTGTCAGTCTAGTTTTCAAATCCGACGCACATTTGACAGTTAATTGCGACATTCCCACCATCCTAACGACGTTGCAACACAGAAATTGTGTCGCGATTCAATACATTGGTCACTAGCCGACTTATCTCCGAGGGTCTAACGCAGCCTCATACCATATGGATGTACAATTTGGCAGTCAAGTTTCTCTTCTCCCTCTCATAACTCACAGTTAATACTTACCGTCAGATCCTGGTATTGACGATGGAACACACAAATAGCGTCGCGATTCTATACGTCGATGTCCAGCGTAACTATCTAGAAGGGTCTATTTGTGCCTCGTTCACCGGATGGTCGCGCTTTGTTAGTCTAGTTTTCAATTCCGACGCACATTTGACAGTTAATTGCGACATTCCCACCATCCTAACGACGTTGCAACACAGAAATTGTGTCGCGATTCAATACATTGGTCACTAGCCGACTTATCTCCGACGGTCTATCGCTGCCTCTTACCAGATGGACCTACTATTTGGCAGTCAAGTTTGTTTTCTCCCTCTCATAACTCACAGTAAATTCTTAGCGTCAGATCCTGGTATTGACGATGGAACACACAAAAAGCGTCGCGATTCAATAGATCGATGTCCAGCGTAACTATCTACAATGGTCTATTGTTGCCTCGGTCACCGGATGGTCGCGTTTTGTCAGTCTAGTTTACAAATCCGACGCAAGATTTTCAGTTAATTTTATTCCTCGCATACTCTCAATTACGATGGAACACACATGCTGCGATGGTTTTCGGAATATCAGCTTCCAGCAGATTTATCTCCAAGCATGCCTGGGTCACCACAAGATCGTTCTCCTGCGAGTAAAGTTTCGGGAATCCGACGCAAATTTGACAGTTAATTGCGACATTCCCACCATCCTAATAACGATGCAACACAGAAATTGCGTCGCGATTCAATACATTGGTCACTAGCCGACTTAACTCCGAGGGTCTAACGCTACCTCATACCAGATGGATGTACATATTTTCTATCAAGTTTCTTGTCTCCGACTCAAAACTCACAGCTAATTCTTACAGTCAGATCCTGGTATCGACGATGGAACACACAAATAGCGTCGCGATTCAATACATCGATGTCTAGCGTAACTATCTACAAGGGTCTATTGGTGCCTCGGTCACCGGATGTTCTCTCTTTGTCAGTCTAGTTTTCAAATCCGACGCACATTTGACAGTTAATTGCGACATTCCCTCCACCCTAACGACGTTGCAACACAGAAATTGTGTCGCGTTTCAATACATTGGTCACTAGCCGACTTATCTCCGAGGGTCTATCGCTGCCTCATACCAGATGGACGTATTATTTGGCAGTCAAGTTTGTTTTCTCCCTCTCATAACTCACAGTTAACTCTTACCGTCAGATCCTTGTATTGACGATGGAACACACAAATAGCGCCGCGATTCAATAGATCGATGTCCAGCGTAACTATCTACAAGGGTCTATTGGTGCCTCGGTCACCGGATGGTCGCGTTTTGTCATCTAGTTTTCAAATCCGACGCAAAACTGACAGTTAATTTATGTTCTCTCATCCTCTCAATGACGATGGAACACACATACTGCGATGGTTTTCAGAACATCGTCTTCCAGCAGATTTATCTCCAAGCATCTATAACTGCCTGGGTCACCACATGATCGTTGTCCTACGAGTAAAGTTACGGGAATCCGACGCAAATTTGACAGTTAATTGCAACATTCCCACCATCCTAATGCCGATGCAACACAGAAATCGCGTCGCGATTCAATACATTGGTCACTAGCCGACTTATCTCCGAGGGTCTATCGCTGCCTCATACCAGATGGATCTACACTTTGGCTGTCAAGTTTCTTTTCTCGGACTCAAAGCTCACAGGTAAATCTTACCGTCAGATCCTGCTATCGACCATGGAACACACAAATAGCGTGGCGACTCTATACATCGAAGCCTAGCGTAACTATCTACAAGGGTCTATTGGTGCCTCGGTCACCGGATGGTCGCGTTTTGTCAGTCTTGTTTACAAATCCGACGTAAAACTGGCAGTTAATTTTATTCCTCCCATAATCTCAATTACGATGGAACACACATACTGCGATGGTTTTCAGATCATCGTCTTCCAGCAGATTTATCTCCAAGCATGCCTGGGTCACCACATGATCGTTCTCCTGCGAGTAAAGTTACGGGAATCCGACGCAACTTTGACAGTTAATTGCGACATTCCCACCATCCTATTGACGATGCAACACAGAAATTACGTCGCGATTCAATACATTTTTCACTAGCCGACTTATCTCCGAGGGTCTAACGCTGCCTCATACCAGATGGATGTACAAGTTGGCTGTCAAGTTTCTTGTCTCCGACTCAAAACTCACAGCTAATTCTTACCGTCAGGTCCTGGTATCGACTTGGAACACACAAATAGCGTCGCGATTCAATACATCGATGTCTAGCGTAACTATCTACAAGGGTCTATTGGTGCCTCGGTCACCGGATGTTCGCTCTTTGTCAGTCTAGTTTTCAAATCCGACGCACATTTCACAGTTAATTGCGACATTCCCACCACCCTAACGACGTTGCAACACAGAAATATTGTCGCGATTCAATACATTGGTCACTAGCCGACTTATCTCCGAGGGTCTATCGCTGCCTCATACCAGATGGACGTACTATTTGGCAGTCAAGTTTGTTTTCTCCCACTCATAACTCATAGTTAATTCTTACCGTCAGATCCTGGTATTGACGATGGAACACACAAATAGCGTCGCGATTCAATAGATCGATGTCCAGAGTAACTATTTAGAAGGGTCTATTTGTGCCTCGGTCACCGGATGGTCGCGCTTAGGTAGTATAGTTTTCAAATCCGACGCAAAACTGACAATTTTATTCCTCCCATACTCTCAATTTCGATGGAACACACATTCTGCGATGGTTTTCAGAACATCGTCTTCCAGCAGATTTATCTCCAGGCATGCCTGTGTCACCACATGATCGTTCTCCTCCGAGTAAAATTTCGGGAATCCGACGCAAATTTGACAGTTAATTGCGACATTCCCAACATCCTAATGACGATGCAACACAGAAATCGCGTCGCGATTCAATACATTGGTCACTAGCCGACTTATCTCCAAGCGTCTAACGCTGCCTCATACCAGATGGATGTACAATATGGCAGTCAAATTTCCCTTCTCCCTCTCATATCTCACAGTTAATACTTACCGTCAAATCCTGGTATTGACGATGGAACACACAAATAGCGTCGCGATTCCATACATCGATGTCCAGCGTATCTATCTAGAAGGGTCTATTTGTGCCTCGGTAACCGGATGGTCGCGCTTAGTTAGTATAGTTTTCAAATCCGACGCAAAACTGACAATTTTATTCCTCCCATACTCTCAATTTCGATGGAACACACATTCTGCGATTGTTTTCAGAACATCGTCTTCCAGCAGTTTTATCTCCAAGCAAGTTTCGGGAATCCGACGCAAATTTGACAGTTAATTGCGACATTCCCACCATGCTAATGACGATGCAACACAGAAATTGCGTCGCGATTCATTACATTGGTCACTAGCCGACTTATCTCCTCGGGTCTATCGCACATGATCGTTCTCCTCCGAGTAAAATTTCGGGAATCCGACGCAAATTTGACAGTTAATTGCGACATTCCCACCATCCTAATGACAATGCAACACAGATATTGCGTCGCGATTCAATACTTTGGTCACTAGCCGACTTATCTCCGAGGGTCTATCGCTGCCTCATACCAGATGGACGTACTCTTTGGCAGTCAAGTTTGTTTTCTCCCTCTCATAACTCACAGTTAATTCTTACCGTCAGATCCTGGTATTGACGATGGAACACACAAATAGCGTCGCGATTCAATACATCGATGTCCAGCGTAACTATCTACAAGGGTCTATTTGTGCCTCGGTCACCGGATGGTCGCCTTTTGTCATCTAGTTTTCAAATCCGACGCAAAACAGACAGTTTTTATGTTCTCTCATCCTCTCAATGACGACGGACACACATACTGCGATGGTTTTCAGAACATTGTCTTCCAGCAGATTTATCTCCAAGCATCTATTACTGCCTGGGTCACCACATGATCGTAGTCCTACGAGTAAAGTTTCGGGGTTCCGACGCATATTTGACAGTTAATTGCGACATTCCCACCATCCTAATGTCGATGCAACACAGACATCGCGTCGCGATCCAATACATTGGTCACTAGCCTACTTATCTCCGAGGGTCTAACGCTGCCACCAACCAGATGGTTGTACAATTTGACTGTCAAGTTTGTTTTCTCCCTCTCATAACTCACAGTTAATTCTTACCGTGAGATCCTGGTATTGACGATGGAACACACAAATAGCGTCGCGATTCAATAGATCGACGTCCAGCGTAACTATCTACAAGTGTCTATTGGTGCCTCGGTCACCGGATGGTGGCGTTTTGTCATCTAGTTTTCAAATCCGACGCAAAACTGACAGTTAATCTATGTACTCTCATCCTCTCAATGACGACGGAACACACATACTGCGATGGTTTTCAGAACATCGTCTTCCATTAGATTTATCTCCAAGCATCTATTACTGCCTGTGTCACCACATGATCGTTGTCCTACGTGTAAAGTTTCGGAAATCCGACGCAAATTTGACAGTTAATTGCAACATTCCCACCATCCTAATGACGTTGCAACACAGAAATTGTGTCGCGATTCAATACATTGGTCACTAGCCGTCTTATCTCCGAGGGTCTAACGCTGCCTCATACCAGATGGATGTACAATTTGGCTGTCAAGTTTCTTGTCTCCGACTCAAAATTCACAGCTAATTCTTACAGTCAGATCCTGGTATCGACGATGGAACACACAAATAGCGTCGCGATTCAATACATCGATGTCTAGCGTAACTATCTACAAGGGTCTATTGGTGCCTCGGTCACTGGATGTTCCCTCCTTGTCAGTCTAGTTTTCAAATCCGACGCACATTTGACAGTTAATTGCGACATTCCCACCATCCTAATGACGATGCAACACAGAAATTACGTCGCTGTTCAAGACATTGGTCACTAGCCGACTTATCTCAGAGGGTCTAACGCTGCCTCTTACCAGATGGATGTACAATTTGGCTGTCAAGTTTCTTGTCTCCGACTCAAAACTCTCAGCTAATTCTTACCGTCAGATCCTGGTATTGACGATGGAACACACAAATAGAGTCGCGATTCAATACATCGATGTCCAGCGTAACTATCTACAAGGGTCTATTTGTGCCTCGGTCACCGGATGGTCGCCTTTTGTCATCTAGTTTTCAAATCCGACGCAAAACAGACAGTTAATTTATGTTCTCTCATCCTCTCAATGACGACGGAACACACATACTGCGATGGTTTTCAGAACATTGTCTTCCAGCAGATTTATCTCCAAGCATCTATTACTGCCTGGGTCAACACATGATCGTAGTCCTACGAGTAAAGTTTCGGGAATCCGACGCAAATTTGACAGTTAATTGCGACATTCCCACCATGCTAATGACGATGCAACACAGAAATTGCGTCGCGATTCAATACATTGGTCACTAGCCGACTTATCTCCGCGGGTCTATCGCTGCCTCATACCAGATGGACGTAATGTTTGGCAGTCAAGTTTGTTTTCTCCCTGTCATAACTCACAGTTAATTCTTACCGTCAGAACCTGGTATTGACGATGGAACACTCAAATACCGTGGCGATTCTATACATCGATGTCCAGCGTAACTACCTACAAGGGTCTATTGGTGCCTCGGTCACCGGATGGTCGCGTTTTGTCGGTCTAGTTTACAAATCCGACGCAAGATTGGCAGTTAATTTTATTCCTCCCATACTCTCAATTACGATGGGACACACATACTGCGATGTTTTTCAGAACATCGTCTTCCAGCAGATTTATCTCCAAGCATGCCTGGGTCACCACATGATCGTTCTCCTGCAAGGAAAGTTTCGGGAATCCGACGCAAATTTGACAGTTAATTGAGACATTCCCACCATCCTAATGACGATGCAACACAGAATTTGCGTCGCGATTCAATACATTGGTCACTAGCCAACTTATCTCCGAGGGTCTAACGCTGCCTCATACCAGATGGATGTACAATTTGACTGTCAAGTTTCTTGTCTCCGACTCAAAACTCGCAGCTAATTCTTACAGTCAGATCCTGGTATCGACGATGGAACACACAAATAACGTCGCCATTCAATACATCGATGTCTAGCGTAACTATCTACAAGGGTCTATTGGTGCCTCGGTCACCGGATGTTCGCTCTTTGTCAGTCTAGTTTTCAAATCCGACGCACATTTGACAGTTAATTGCGACATTCCCACCATCCTAACGACGTTGCAACACAGAAATTGCGTCGCGATTAAATACATTGGTCACTAGCCGACTTATCTCCGAGGGTCTATCGCTGCCTCTTACCAGATGGACGTACTATTTGGCAGTCAAGTTTTTTTTCTCCCTCTCATAACTCACAGTTAATTCTTACCGTCAGATCCTGGTATTGACGATGGAACACACAAATAGCGTCGCGGTTCAATAGATCGATGTCCAGCGTAACTATCTACAAGGGTCTATTTGTGCCTCGGTCACCGGATGGTCGCGTTTTGTCATCTAGTTTTCAAATCCGCGCAAAACAGACAGTTAATTTATGTTCTCTCATCCTCTCAATGACGACGGAACACACATACTGCGACGTTTTTCAGAACATCGTCTTCCATCAGATTTATCTCCAAGCATGCCTGGGTCAACACATGATCGTTCTCCTGCGAGTAAAGTTTCGGGAATCCGACGCAAATTTGACAGTTAATTAAGACATTCCCACCATCCTAACGACGTTGCAACACAGAAATTGTGTCGCGATTCAATATATTGGTCACTAGCCGACTTATCTCCGAGGGTCTAACGCTGCCTCATACCAGATGGATGTACAATTTGGCTGTCAAGTTTCTTGTGTCCGACTCAAAACTCACAGCTAATTCTTACAGTCAGATCCTGGTATCGACGATGGAACACACAAATAGCGTCGCGATTCAATACATCGATGTCTAGCGTAACTATCTACAAGGGTCTATTGGTGCCTCGGTCACCGGATGTTCCCTCCTTGTCTGTCTAGTTTTCAAATCCGACGCACATTTGACAGTTAATTGCGACATTCCCACCATCCTAATGACGATGCAACACAGAAATTACGTCGCTATTCAAGACATTGGTCACTATCCGACTTATCTCAGAGGGTCTATCGCTGCCTCATACCAGATGAACGTACTATTTGGCAGTCAAGTTTGTTTTCTCCCTCTCATAACTCACAGTTAATTCTTACCGTCAGATCCTGGTATTGACGATGGAACACACAAATACCGTCGCGATTCAATACATCGATGTCCAGCGTAACTATCTACAAGGGTCTATTTGTGCCTCGGTCACCGGATGGTCGCGTTTTGTCATCTAGTTTTCAAATCCGTCGCAAAACAGACAGTTAATTTATGTTCTCTCATCCTCTCAATGACGACGGAACACACATACTGCGATGGTTTTCAGAACATTGTCTTCCAGCAGATTTATCTCCAAGCATCTATTACTGCCTGGGTCACCACATGATCGTAGTCCTACGAGTCACCGGATGTTCTCTCTTTGTCATCTAGTTTTCAAATCCGACGCAAAACAGACAGTTAATTTATGTTCTCTCATCCTCTCAATGACGACGGAACACACATACTGCGATGGTTTTCAGAACATTGGCTTCCAACAGATTTATCTCCAAGCATCTATTACTGCCTGGGTCACCACATGATCGTAGTCCTACGAGTAAAGTTTCGGGAATCCGACGCAAATTTGACAGTTAATTGCGACATTCCCACCATGCTAATGACGATGCAACACAGAAATTGCGTCGCGATTCAATACATTCGTCACTAGCCGACTTATCTCCGCGGGTCTATCGCTGCCTCATACCAGATGGACGTAATGTTTGGCAGTCAAGTTTGTTTTCTCCCTGTCATAACTCACAGTTAATTCTTACCGTCAGAACCTGGTATTGACGATGGAACACTCAAATACCGTGGCGATTCTATACATCGATGTCCAGCGTAACTACCTACAAGGGTCTATTGGTGCCTCGGTCACCGGATGGTCGCGTTTTGTCGGTCTAGTTTACAAATCCGACGCAAGATTGGCAGTTAATTTTATTCCTCCCATACTCTCAATTACGATGGGACACACATACTGCGATGTTTTTCAGAACATCGTCTTCCAGCAGATTTATCTCCAAGCATGCCTGGGTCACCACATGATCGTTCTCCTGCGAGGAAAGTGTCGGGAATCCGACGCAAATTTGACAGTTAATTGAGACATTCCCACCATCCTAATGACGATGCAACACAGAATTTGCGTCGCGATTCAATACATTGGTCACTAGCCAACTTATCTCCGAGGGTCTAACGCTGCCTCATACCAGATGGATGTACAATTTGACTGTCAAGTTTCTTGTCTCCGACTCAAAACTCGCAGCTAATTCTTACAGTCAGATCCTGGTATCGACGATGGAACACACAAATAGCGTCGCGATTCAATACATCGATGTCTAGCGTAACTATCTACAAGGGTCTATTGGTGCCTCGGTCACCGGATGTTCGCTCTTTGTCAGTCTAGTTTTCAAATCCGACGCACATTTGACAGTTAATTGCGACATTCCCACCATCCTAACGACGTTGCAACACAGAAATTGCGTCGCGATTAAATACATTGGTCACTAGCCGACTTATCTCCGAGGGTCTATCGCTGCCTCATACCAGATGGACGTACTATTTGGCAGTCAAGTTTGTTTTCTCCCTCTCATAAGTAACAGTTAATTCTTACCGTCAGATCCTGGTAAAGACGATGGAACACACAAATAGCGTCGCGATTCAATAGATCGATGTCCAGCATAACTATCTAGAAGGGTCTATTGGTGCCTCGGTCACCGGATGGTCGCGTTTTGTCATCTAGTTTTCAAATCCGACGCAAAACTGACAGTTAATTTATGTTCTCTTATCCTCTCAATGACGATGGAACACACATACTGCGATGGTTTTCAGAACATCGTCTTCCAGCAGATTTATCTCCAAGCATCTATTACTGCCTGGGTCACCACATGATCGTTGTCCTACGAGTAAAGTTTCGGGAATCCGACGCAAATTTGACAGTTAATTGCGACATTCCCACCATCCTAATACCGATGCAACACAGAAATCGCGTCGCGATTCAATACATTGGTCACTAGCCGACTTATCTCCGTGGGTCTAACGCTGCCTCATACCAGATGGATGTACAATATGGCAGTCAAATTTCCCTTCTCCCTCTCATATCTCACAGTTAATACTTACCGTCAAATCCTGGTATTGACGATGGAACACTCAAATACCG
Source organism: Schistocerca gregaria (assembly GCF_023897955.1). NCBI lineage: Eukaryota > Metazoa > Arthropoda > Insecta > Orthoptera > Acrididae > Schistocerca > Schistocerca gregaria. The sequence goes on along the minus strand of NW_026061713.1, from coordinate 1,073,346 downwards.
TCGCGATTCTATACATCGATGTCCAGCGTAACTATCTACAAGGGTCTATTGGTGCTCGGTCACCGGATGTTCCCTCCTTGTCAGTCTAGTTTTCAAATCCGACGCACATTTGACAGTTAATTGCGACATTCCCACCATCCTAATGACGATGCAACACAGAAATTACGTCGCTATTCAAGACATTGGTCACTAGCCGACTTATCTCCGAGGGTCTAACGCTGCCTCATACCAGATGGATGTACAATTTGGCTGTCAAGTTTCTTGTCTCCGACTCAAAACTCACAGCTAATTCTTACAGTCAGATCCTGGTATCGACGATGGAACACACAAATAGCGTCGCGATTCAATACATCGATGTCTAGCGTAACTATCTACAAGGGTCTATTGGTGCCTCGGTCATCGGATGTTCCCTCCTTGTCTGTCTAGTTTTCATATCCGACGCACATTTGACAGTTAATTGCGACATTCCCACCATCCTAATGACGATGCAACACAGAAATTACGTCGCTATTCAAGACATTGGTGACTAGCCGACTTATCTCAGAGGGTCTAACGCTGCCTCATACCATATGGATGTACAATTTGGCTGTCAAGTTTCTTGTCTCCGACTCAAAACTCACAGCTAATTCTTACCGTCAGATCCTGGTATCGACGATGGAACACACAAATAGCGTCGCGATTCAATACATCGATGTCCAGCGTAACTACCTACAAGGGTCTATTGGTGCCTCGGTCACCGGATGTTCTCTCTTTGTCAGTCTAGTTTTCAAATCCGCCGCACATTTGACAGTTAATTGCGACATTCCCAACACCCTAACGACGTTGCAACACAGAAATTGTGTCGCGATTCAATACATTGGTCACTAGCCGACTTATCTCCGAGGGTCTATCGCTGCCTCATACCAGATGGACGTACTATTTGGCAGTCAAGTTTGTTTTCTCCCTCTCATAACTCACAGTTAATTCTTACCGTCAGATCCTGGTATTGACGATGGAACACACAAATAGCGTCGCGATTCAATAGATCGATGTCCAGCGTAACTATCTACAAGGGTCTATTGGTGCCTCGATCACCGGATGGTCGCGTTTTGTCATCTAGTTTTCAAAACGACGCAAAACTTAGAGTTAATTTATGTTCTCTCATCCTCTCGGTGACGATGGAACACATATACTGCGATGGTTTTCAGAACATCGTCTTACAGCAGATTTATCTCCAAGCAACTATTACTGCCTGGGTCACCACATGATCCTTGTCCTACGAGTAAAGTTTCGGGGTTCCGACGCATATTTGACAGTTAATTGCGACATTCCCACCATCCTAATGTTGATGCAACACAGACATCGCGTCGCGATTCAATACATTGGTCACTAGCCTACTTATCTCCGAGGGTCTATCGCTGCCTCATACCAGATGGACGTACTATTTGGCAGTCAAGTTTGTTTTTTCCCTCTCATAACTCACAGTTAATTCTTACCGTCAGATCCTGGTATTGACGATGGAACACACAAATAGCGTCGCGATTCAATAGATCGATGTCCAGCGTAACTATCTACAAGGGTCTATTGGTGCCTCGGTCACCGGATGGTCGCGTTTTGTCATCTAGTTTTCAAATCCGACGCAAAACTTAGAGTTAATTTATGTTCTCTCATCCTCTCAATGACGATGGAACACATATACTGCGATGGTTTTCACAACATCGTCTTCCAGCAGATTTATCTCCAAGCATCTATTACTGCCTGTGTCACCACATGATCGTTGTCCTACGAGTAAAGTTTCGGGAATCCGACGCAAATATGACAGTTAATTGCGACATTCCCACCATCCTAATGATAATGGTACACAGAAATTGCGTCGCGATTCAATACATTGATGTCTAGCGTAACTATCTACAAGGGTCTATTTGTGCCTCGGTCACCGGATGGTAGCGTTTTTTCATCTAGTTTTCAAATCCGACGCAAAACAGAAAGTTAATTTATGTTCTCTCATTCTCAAATGACGACGGAACACACATACTGCGATGGTTTTCAGCACATTGTCTTCCAGCAGATTTATCTCCAAGCATCTATTACTGCCTGGGTCACCACATGATCGTAGTCCTACGAGTAAAGTTTCGGGAATCCGACGCAAATTTGACAGTTAATTGCGACATTCCCACCATGCTAATGTCGATGCAACACAGACATCGTGTCGCGATTCAATACATTGCTCACTAGCCTACTTATCTCCGAGGGTCTAACGCTGCCACCAACCAGATGGATGTACAATTTGACTGTCAAGTTTGTTTTCTCCCTCTCATAACTCACAGTTAATTCTTACCGTGAGATCCTGGTATTGACGATGGAACACACAAATAGCGTCGCGATTCAATAGATCGATGTCCAGCGTAACTATCCACAAGGGTCTATTGGTGTCTCGGTCACTGGATGGTCGCGTTTTGTCAGTCTAGTTTACAAATCCGACGTAAAACTGGCAGTTAATTTTATTCCTCCCATAATCTCAATTACGATGGAACACACATACTGTGATGGTTTTCACATCATCGTCTTCCAGCAGATTTATCTCCAAGCAACTATTACTGCCTGGGTCACCACATGATCCTTGTCCTACGAGTAAAGTTTCGGGGTTCCGACGCATATTTGACAGTTAATTGCGACATTCCCACCATCCTAATGACGATGCAACACAGGAATTGCGTCGCGATTCAAAACATTTTTTCACTAGCCGACTTATCTCCGAGGGTCTACCGCTGCCTCATACCAGATGGATGTACAATTTGGCAGTCAAGTTTCCCTTCTCCCTCTCATAACCCACAGTTAATACTTACCGTCAAATCCAGGTATTGACTATGGAACCCACAAATAGCGTCGCGATTCTATACATCGATGTCCAGCGTATCTATCTAGAAGGGTCAATTTGTGCCTCGGTCACCGGATGTTCGCTCTTTGTCAGTCTAGTTTTCAAATGCGACGCAAATTTGACAGTTAATTGGGACATTCACACCATCCTAACGACGTTGCAACACGGAAATTGCGTCGCGATTCAATACATTGGGCACTAGCCGACTTATCTCCGAGGGTCTATCGCTGCCTCATACCAGATGGACGTACTATTTGGCAGTCAAGTTTGTTTTCTCCCACTCATAACTCACAGTTAATTCTTACCGTCAGATCCTGGTATTGACGATGGAACACACAAATAGCGTCGCGATTCAATAGATCGATGTCCAGCGTAACTATCTAGAAGGGTCTATTGGTGCTTCGGTCACCGGATGGTCGAGTTTTGTCATCTAGTTTTCAAATCCGACGCAAAACTGACAGTTAATTTATGTTCTCTTATCCTCTCAATGACGATGGAACACACATACTGCGATGGTTTTCAGAACATCGTCTTCCAGCAGATTTATCTCCAAGCATCTATTACTGCCTGGGTCACCACATGATCGTTGTCCTACGAGTAAAGTTTCGGGAATCCGACGCAAATTTGACAGTTAATTGCGACATTCCCACCATCCTAATGCCGATGCAACACTGAAATCGCGTCGCGATTCAATACATTGGTCACTAGCCGACTTATCTCCGAGCGTCTAACGCTGCCTCATACCAGATCGATGTACAATATGGCAGTCAAATTTCCCTTCTCCCTCTCATAACTCACAGTTAATACTTACCGTCAAATCCTGGTATTGACGATGGAACACACAAATATCGTCGCGAATCTATCCATCGATGTCCAGCGTATCTATCTAGAAGGGTCTATTTGTACCTCGGTCACCGGATGGTCGCGCTTAGTTAGTATAGTTTTCAAATCCGACGCAAAACTGACAATTTTATTCCTCCCATACTCTCAATTTCGATGGAACACACATTCTGCGATGGTTTTCAGAACATCGTCTTCCAGCAGATTTATCTCCAAGCATGCCTGGGTCACCATATGATCGTTCTCCTGCGAGTAAAGTTTCGGGAATCCGACGCAAATTTGACAGTTAATTGAGACATTCCCACCATCATAATGACGATGCAACACAGAATTTGCGTCGCGATTCTATACATTGGTCACTAGCCTACTTATCTCCGAGGGTCTAACGCTGCCTCATACCAGTTGGATGTACAATTTGACTGTCAAGTTTCTTGTCTCCGACTGAAAACTCGCAGCTAATTCTTACAGTCAGATCCTGTTATCGACGATGGAACACACAAATAGCGTCGCGATTCAATACATCGATGTCTAGCGTAACTATCTACAAGGGTCTATTGGTGCCTCGGTCACCGGATGTTCGCTCTTTGTCAGTCTAGTTTTCAAATCCGACGCACATTTGACAGTTAATTGCGACATTCCCACCATCCTAATGACGTTGCAACACAGAAATTGTGTCGCGATTCAATACATTGGTCACTAGCCGTCTTATCTCCGAGGGTCTAACGCTGCCTCATACCAGATGGATGTACAATTTGGCTGTCAAGTTTCTTGTCTCCGACTCAAAACTCACAGCTAATTCTTACAGTCAGATCCTGGTATCGACGATGGAACACACAAATAGCGTCGCGATTCAATACATCGATGTCTAGCGTAACTATCTACAAGGGTCCATTGGTGCATCGGTCTCCGGATGTTCCCTCCTTGTCAGTCTAGTTTTCAAATCCGACGCACATTTGACAGTTAATTGCGACATTCCCACCATCCTAATGACGATGCAACACAGAAATTACGTCGCTATTCAAGACATTGGTCACTAGCCGACTTATCTCAGAGGGTCTAACGCTGCCTCTTACCAGATGGATGTACAATTTGGCTGTCAAGTTTCTTGTCTCCGACTCAAAACTCTCAACTAATTCTTACCGTCAGATCCTGGTATCGACGATGGAACACACAAATAGCGTCGCGATTCAATACATCGATGTCCAGCGTAACTACCTACAAGGGTCTATTGGTGCCTCGGTCACCGGATGTTCTCTCTTTGTCAGTCTAGTTTTCAAATCCGACGCACATTTGACAGTTAATTGCGACATTCCCAACACCCTAACGACGTTGCAACACAGAAATTGTGTCGCGATTCAATACATTGGTCACTAGCCGACTTATCTCCGAGGGTCTATCGCTGCCTCATACCAGATGGACGTACTATTTGGCAGTCAAGTTTGTTTTCTCCCTCTCATAACTCACAGTTAATTCTTACCGTCAGATCCTGGTATTGACGATGGAACACACAAATAGCGTCGCGATTCAATAGATCGATGTCCAGCGTAACTATCTACAAGGGTCTATTGGTGACTCGGTCACCGGAAGGGTCGCGTTTTGTCATCTAGTTTTCAAATCCGACGCAAAACTTACAGTTAATTTATGTTCTCTCATCCTCTCAATGACGATGGAACACATATACTGCGATGGTTTTCAGAACATCGTCTTCCATTAGGTTTATCTCCAAGCATCTATTACTGCCTGTGTTACCACATGATCGTTGTCCTACGAGTAAAGTTTCGGAAATCCGACGCAAATTTGACAGTTAATTGCAACATTCCCACCATCCTAATGACGATGCAACAACGAAATTGCGTCGCGATTCAATACATTGGTCACTAGCCGACTTATCTCCGAGCGTCTAACGCTGCCTCATACCAGATGGATGTACAATATGGCAGTCAAATTTCCCTTCTCCCTCTCATAACTCACAGTTAATACTTACCGTCAAATCCTGGTATTGACGATGGAACACACAAATAGCGTCGCGATTCCATACATCGATGTCCAGCGTATCTATCTAGAAGGGTCTATTGGTGCTCGGTCACCGGATGGTCGCCTTTTATCATCTAGTTTTCAAATCCGACGCAAAACAGACAGTTAATTTATGTTCTCTCATCCTCTCAATGACGACGGAACACACATACTGCGATGGTTTTCAGAACATTGTCTTCCAACAGATTTATCTCCAAGCATGCCTGGGTCACCACATGATCGTTCTCCTGCGAGTAAAGTTTCGGGAATCCCACGCAAATTTGACAGTTAATTGAGACATTCCCACCATCCTAAAGACGTTGCAACACAGAAATTGCGTCGCGATTCAATACATTTGTCACTAGCCGACTTATCTCCGACGGTCTATAGCTGGCTCATACCAGATGGACGTACTCTTTGGCAGTCAAGTTTGTTTTCTCCCTCTCATAACACACAGTTAATTCTTACCGTCAGGTCCTGGTATTGACGATGCAACACAGAAATTACGTCGCTATTCAAGACATTGGTCACTAGCCGACTTATCTCCGCGGGTCTAACGCTGCCTCATACCAGATGGATGTACAATTTGGCTGTCAAGTTTCTTGTGTCCGACTCAAAACTCACAGCTAATTCTTACAGTCAGATCCTGGTATCGACGAGGGAACACACAAATAGCGTCGCGATTCAATACATCGATGTCTAGCGTAACTATCTACAAGGGTCTATTGGTGCTCGGTCACCGGATGTTCCCTCCTTGTCAGTCTAGTTTTCAAATCCGACGCACATTTGACAGTTAATTGCGACATTCCCACCATCCTAATGACGATGCAACACAGAAATTACGTCGCTATTCAAGACATTGGTCACTAGCCGACTTATCTCAGAGGGTCTAACGCTGCCTCATACCAGATGGATGTACAATTTAGCTGTCAAGTTTCTTGTCTCCGACTCAAAACTCTCAGCTAATTCTTACCGTCAGATCCTGGTATCGACGATGGAACACACAAATAGCGTCGCGATTCAATACATCGATGTCCAGCGTAACTACCTACAAGGGTCTATTGGTGCCTCGGTCACCGGATGTTCTCTCTTTGTCAGTCTAGTTTTCAAATCCGACGCACATTTGACAGTTAATTGCGACATTCCCAACACCCTAACGACGTTGCAACACAGAAATTGTGTCGCGATTCAATACATTGGTCACTAGCCGACTTATCTCCGAGGGTCTATCGCTGCCTCATACCAGATGGACGTACTATTTGGCAGTCAAGTTTGTTTTCTCCCTCTCATAACTCACAGTTAATTCTTACCGTCAGATCCTGGTATTGACGATGGAACACACAAATAGCGTCGCGATTCAATAGATCGATGTCCAGCGTAACTATCTACAAGTGTCTATTGGTGCCTCGGTCACAGGATGGTGGCGTTTTGTCATCCAGTTTTCAAATCCGACGCAAAACTTACAGTTAATTTATGTTCTCTCATCCTCTCAATGACGATGGAACACATATACTGCGATGGTTTTCAGAACATCGTCTTCCAGCAGATTTATCTCCAAGCAACTATTACTGCCTGGGTCACCACATGATCCTTGTCCTACGAGTAAAGTTTCGGGTTTCCGACGCATATTTGACAGTTAATTGCGACATTCCCACCATCCTAATGTCGATGCAACACAGACATCGCCTCGCGATTCAATACATTGGTCACTAGCCTACTTATCTCCGAGGGTCTAACGCTGCCACCAACCAGATGGATGAACAATTTGACTGTCAAGTTTGTTTTCTCCCTCTCATAACTCACAGTTAATTCTTACCGTGAGATCCTGGTATTGACGATGGAACACACAAATAGCGTCGCGATTCAATAGATCGATGTCCAGCGTAACTATCTACAAGTGTCTATTGGTGCCTCGGTCACAGGATGGTGGCGTTTTGTCATCTAGTTTTCAAATCCGACGCAAAACTGACAGTTAATCTATGTACTCTCATCCTCTCAATGACGACGGAACACACATACTGCGATGGTTTTCAGAACATCGTCTTCCATCAGATTTATCTCCAAGCATCTATTACTGCCTGTGTCACCACATGATCGTTGTCCTACGAGTAAAGTTTCGGGAATCCGACGCAAATTTGACAGTTAATTGCAACATTCCCACCATCCTAATGACGATGCAACACAGAAATTACGTCGCGATTCAATACATTGGTCACTAGCCGACTTATCTCAGAGGGTCTAACGCTGCCTCATACCAGATGGATGTACAATTTGGCTGTCAAGTTTCTTGTCTCCGACTCAAAACTCACAGCTAATTCTTACCGTGAGATCGTGGTATCGACGATGGAACACACAAATAGCGTCGCGATTCAATACATCGATGTCCAGCGTAACTACCTACAAGGGTCTATTGGTGCCTCGGTCACCGGATGTTCTTTCTTTGTCAGTCTAGTTTTCAAATCCGTCGCAAAACAGACAGTTAATTTATGTTCCCTCATCCTCTCAATGACGACGGAACACACATACTGCGATGGTTTTCTGAACATCGTCTTCCAACAGATTTATCTCCAAGCATGCCTGGGTCACCACATGATCGTAGTCCTACGAGTAAAGTTTCGGGAATCCGACGCAAATTTGACAGTTAATTGCGACATTCCCACCATGCTAATGTCGATGCAACACAGACATCGTGTCGCGATTCAATACATTGGTCACTAGCCTACTTATCTCCGAGGGTCTAACGCTGCCACCAACCAGATGGATGTACAATTTGACTGTCAAGTTTGTTTTCTCCCTCTCATAACTCACAGTTAATTCTTACCGTGAGATCCTGGTATTGACGATGGAACACACAAATAGCGTCGCGATTCAATAGATCGATGTCCAGCGTAACTATCCACAAGGGTCTATTGGTGTCTCGGTCACTGGATGGTCGCGTTTTGTCAGTCTAGTTTACAAATCCGACGTAAAACTGGCAGTTAATTTTATTCCTCCCATAATCTCAATTACGATGGAACACACATACTGTGATGGTTTTCACATCATCGTCTTCCAGCAGATTTATCTCCAAGCAACTATTACTGCCTGGGTCACCACATGATCCTTGTCCTACGAGTAAAGTTTCGGGGTTCCGACGCATATTTGACAGTTAATTGCGACATTCCCACCATCCTAATGACGATGCAACACAGGAATTGCGTCGCGATTCAAAACATTTTTTCACTAGCCGACTTATCTCCGAGGGTCTAACGCTGCCTCATACCAGATGGATGTACAATTTGGCAGTCAAGTTTCCCTTCTCCCTCTCATAACCCACAGTTAATACTTACCGTCAAATCCAGGTATTGACTATGGAACCCACAAATAGCGTCGCGATTCTATACATCGATGTCCAGCGTATCTATCTAGAAGGGTCAATTTGTGCCTCGGTCACCGGATGTTCGCTCTTTGTCAGTCTAGTTTTCAAATGCGACGCAAATTTGACAGTTAATTGGGACATTCACACCATCCTAACGACGTTGCAACACGGAAATTGCGTCGCGATTCAATACATTGGGCACTAGCCGACTTATCTCCGAGGGTCTATCGCTGCCTCATACCAGATGGACGTACTATTTGGCAGTCAAGTTTGTTTTCTCCCACTCATAACTCACAGTTAATTCTTACCGTCAGATCCTGGTATTGACGATGGAACACACAAATAGCGTCGCGATTCAATAGATCGATGTCCAGCGTAACTATCTAGAAGGGTCTATTGGTGCTTCGGTCACCGGATGGTCGAGTTTTGTCATCTAGTTTTCAAATCCGACGCAAAACTGACAGTTAATTTATGTTCTCTTATCCTCTCAATGACGATGGAACACACATACTGCGATGGTTTTCAGAACATCGTCTTCCAGCAGATTTATCTCCAAGCATCTATTACTGCCTGGGTCACCACATGATCGTTGTCCTACGAGTAAAGTTTCGGGAATCCGACGCAAATTTGACAGTTAATTGCGACATTCCCACCATCCTAATGCCGATGCAACACTAAAATCGCGTCGCGATTCAATACATTGGTCACTAGCCGACTTATCTCCGAGCGTCTAACGCTGCCTCATACCAGATGGATGTACAATATGGCAGTCAAATTTCCCTTCTCCCTCTCATAACTCACAGTTAATACTTACCGTCAAATCCTGGTATTGACGATGGAACACACAAATAGCGTCGCGAATCTATCCATCGATGTCCAGCGTATCTATCTAGAAGGGTCTATTTGTACCTCGGTCACCGGATGGTCGCGCTTAGTTAGTATAGTTTTCAAATCCGACGCAAAACTGACAATTTTATTCCTCCCATACTCTCAATTTCGATGGAACACACATTCTGCGATGGTTTTCAGAACATCGTCTTCCAGCAGATTTATCTCCAAGCATGCCTGGGTCACCATATGATCGTTCTCCTGCGAGTAAAGTTTCGGGAATCCGACGCAAATTTGACAGTTAATTGAGACATTCCCACCATCCTAATGACGATGCAACACAGAATTTGCGTCGCGATTCAATACATTGGTCACTAGCCTACTTATCTCCGAGGGTCTAACGCTGCCTCATACCAGTTGGATGTACAATTTGACTGTCAAGTTTCTTGTCTCCGACTGAAAACTCGCAGCTAATTCTTACAGTCAGATCCTGTTATCGACGATGGAACACACAAATAGCGTCGCGATTCAATACATCGATGTCTAGCGTAACTATCTACAAGGGTCTATTGGTGCCTCGGTCACCGGATGTTCGCTCTTTGTCAGTCTAGTTTTCAAATCCGACGCACATTTGACAGTTAATTGCGACATTCCCACCATCCTAATGACGTTGCAACACAGAAATTGTGTCGCGATTCAATACATTGGTCACTAGCCGTCTTATCTCCGAGGGTCTAACGCTGCCTCATACCAGATGGATGTACAATTTGGCTGTCAAGTTTCTTGTCTCCGACTCAAAACTCACAGCTAATTCTTACAGTCAGATCCTGGTATCGACGATGGAACACACAAATAGCGTCGCGATTCAATACATCGATGTCTAGCGTAACTATCTACAAGGGTCTATTGGTGCATCGGTCTCCGGATGTTCCCTCCTTGTCAGTCTAGTTTTCAAATCCGACGCACATTTGACAGTTAATTGCGACATTCCCACCATCCTAATGACGATGCAACACAGAAATTACGTCGCTATTCAAGACATTGGTCACTAGCCGACTTATCTCAGAGGGTCTAACGCTGCCTCTTACCAGATGGATGTACAATTTGGCTGTCAAGTTTCTTGTCTCCGACTCAAAACTCTCAACTAATTCTTACCGTCAGATCCTGGTATCGACGATGGAACACACAAATAGCGTCGCGATTCAATACATCGATGTCCAGCGTAACTACCTACAAGGGTCTATTGGTGCCTCGGTCACCGGATGTTCTCTCTTTGTCAGTCTAGTTTTCAAATCCGACGCACATTTGACAGTTAATTGCGACATTCCCAACACCCTAACGACGTTGCAACACAGAAATTGTGTCGCGATTCAATACATTGGTCACTAGCCGACTTATCTCCGAGGGTCTATCGCTGCCTCATACCAGATGGACGTACTATTTGGCAGTCAAGTTTGTTTTCTCCCTCTCATAACTCACAGTTAATTCTTACCGTCAGATCCTGGTATTGACGATGGAACACACAAATAGCGTCGCGATTCAATAGATCGATGTCCAGCGTAACTATCTACAAGGGTCTATTGGTGACTCGGTCACCGGAAGGGTCGCGTTTTGTCATCTAGTTTTCAAATCCGACGCAAAACTTACAGTTAATTTATGTTCTCTCATCCTCTCAATGACGATGGAACACATATACTGCGATGGTTTTCAGAACATCGTCTTCCATTAGGTTTATCTCCAAGCATCTATTACTGCCTGTGTTACCACATGATCGTTGTCCTACGAGTAAAGTTTCGGAAATCCGACGCAAATTTGACAGTTAATTGCAACATTCCCACCATCCTAATGACGATGCAACAACGAAATTGCGTCGCGATTCAATACATTGGTCACTAGCCGACTTATCTCCGAGCGTCTAACGCTGCCTCATACCAGATGGATGTACAATATGGCAGTCAAATTTCCCTTCTCCCTCTCATAACTCACAGTTAATACTTACCGTCAAATCCTGGTATTGACGATGGAACACACAAATAGCGTCGCGATTCCATACATCGATGTCCAGCGTATCTATCTAGAAGGGTCTATTGGTGCTCGGTCACCGGATGGTCGCCTTTTATCATCTAGTTTTCAAATCCGACGCAAAACAGACAGTTAATTTATGTTCTCTCATCCTCTCAATGACGACGGAACACACATACTGCGATGGTTTTCAGAACATTGTCTTCCAACAGATTTATCTCCAAGCATGCCTGGGTCACCACATGATCGTTCTCCTGCGAGTAAAGTTTCGGGAATCCCACGCAAATTTGACAGTTAATTGAGACATTCCCACCATCCTAAAGACGTTGCAACACAGAAATTGCGTCGCGATTCAATACATTTGTCACTAGCCGACTTATCTCCGACGGTCTATAGCTGGCTCATACCAGATGGACGTACTCTTTGGCAGTCAAGTTTGTTTTCTCCCTCTCATAACACACAGTTAATTCTTACCGTCAGGTCCTGGTATTGACGATGCAACACAGAAATTACGTCGCTATTCAAGACATTGGTCACTAGCCGACTTATCTCCGCGGGTCTAACGCTGCCTCATACCAGATGGATGTACAATTTGGCTGTCAAGTTTCTTGTGTCCGACTCAAAACTCACAGCTAATTCTTACAGTCAGATCCTGGTATCGACGAGGGAACACACAAATAGCGTCGCGATTCAATACATCGATGTCTAGCGTAACTATCTACAAGGGCCTATTGGTGCTCGGTCACCGGATGTTCCCTCCTTGTCAGTCTAGTTTTCAAATCCGACGCACATTTGACAGTTAATTGCGACATTCCCACCATCCTAATGACGATGCAACACAGAAATTACGTCGCTATTCAAGACATTGGTCACTAGCCGACTTATCTCAGAGGGTCTAACGCTGCCTCATACCAGATGGATGTACAATTTAGCTGTCAAGTTTCTTGTCTCCGACTCAAAACTCTCAGCTAATTCTTACCGTCAGATCCTGGTATCGACGATGGAACACACAAATAGCGTCGCGATTCAATACATCGATGTCCAGCGTAACTACCTACAAGGGTCTATTGGTGCCTCGGTCACCGGATGTTCTCTCTTTGTCAGTCTAGTTTTCAAATCCGACGCACATTTGACAGTTAATTGCGACATTCCCAACACCCTAACGACGTTGCAACACAGAAATTGTGTCGCGATTCAATACATTGGTCACTAGCCGACTTATCTCCGAGGGTCTATCGCTGCCTCATACCAGATGGACGTACTATTTGGCAGTCAAGTTTGTTTTCTCCCTCTCATAACTCACAGTTAATTCTTACCGTCAGATCCTGGTATTGACGATGGAACACACAAATAGCGTCGCGATTCAATAGATCGATGTCCAGCGTAACTATCTACAAGTGTCTATTGGTGCCTCGGTCACAGGATGGTGGCGTTTTGTCATCCAGTTTTCAAATCCGACGCAAAACTTACAGTTAATTTATGTTCTCTCATCCTCTCAATGACGATGGAACACATATACTGCGATGGTTTTCAGAACTTCGTCTTCCAGCAGATTTATCTCCAAGCAACTATTACTGCCTGGGTCACCACATGATCCTTGTCCTACGAGTAAAGTTTCGGGTTTCCGACGCATATTTGACAGTTAATTGCGACATTCCCACCATCCTAATGTCGATGCAACACAGACATCGCCTCGCGATTCAATACATTGGTCACTAGCCTACTTATCTCCGAGGGTCTAACGCTGCCACCAACCAGATGGATGAACAATTTGACTGTCAAGTTTGTTTTCTCCCTCTCATAACTCACAGTTAATTCTTACCGTGAGATCCTGGTATTGACGATGGAACACACAAATAGCGTCGCGATTCAATAGATCGATGTCCAGCGTAACTATCTACAAGTGTCTATTGGTGCCTCGGTCACAGGATGGTGGCGTTTTGTCATCTAGTTTTCAAATCCGACGCAAAACTGACAGTTAATCTATGTACTCTCATCCTCTCAATGACGACGGAACACACATACTGCGATGGTTTTCAGAACATCGTCTTCCATCAGATTTGTCTCCAAGCATCTATTACTGCCTGTGTCACCACATGATCGTTGTCCTACGAGTAAAGTTTCGGGAATCCGACGCAAATTTGACAGTTAATTGCAACATTCCCACCATCCTAATGACGATGCAACACAGAAATTACGCCGCGATTCAATACATTGGTCACTAGCCGACTTATCTCAGAGGGTCTAACGCTGCCTCATACCAGATGGATGTACAATTTGGCTGTCAAGTTTCTTGTCTCCGACTCAAAACTCACAGCTAATTCTTACCGTGAGATCGTGGTATCGACGATGGAACACACAAATAGCGTCGCGATTCAATACATCGATGTCCAGCGTAACTACCTACAAGGGTCTATTGGTGCCTCGGTCACCGGATGTTCTTTCTTTGTCAGTCTAGTTTTCAAATCCGACGCACATTTGACAGTTTATTGCGACATTCCCACCATCCTAATGACGATGCAACACAGAAATTACGTCGCGGTTCAATACATTGGTCACTAGCCGAGGGTCTATCGCTGCCTCATACTATTTGGCAGTCAAGTTTGTTTTCTCCCTCTCATAACTCACAGTTAATTCTAACCGTCAGATCCTGGTATTGACGATGGAACACACAAATTGCGTCGCGATTCAATACATCGATGTCAAGCGTAACTATCTACAAGGGTCTATTTGTGCCTCGGTCACCGGATGGTCGCGTTTTGTCATCTAGTTTTCAAATCCGTCGCAAAACAGACAGTTAATTTATGTTCTCTCATCCTCTCAATGACGACGGAACACACATACTGCGATGGTTTTCAGAACATCGTCTTCCAACAGATTTATCTCCAAGCATGCCTGGGTCACCACATGATCGTTCTCCTGCGAGTAAAGTTTCGGGAATCCGACGCAAATTTGACAGTTAATTGAGACATACCCACCATCCTAACGACGTTGCAACACAGAAATTGTGTCGCGATTCAATACATTGGTCACTAGCCGACTTATCTCCGAGGGTCTAACGCTGCCTCATACCAGATCTTGTGTCCGACTCAAAACACACAGCTAATTCTTACAGTCAGATCCTGGTATCGACGAGGGAACACACAAATAGCGTCGCGATTAAATACATCGATGTCCAGCGTAACTACTTACAAGGGTCTATGGGTGCCTCGGTCACCGGATGTTCTC
Organism: Schistocerca gregaria; assembly: GCF_023897955.1. Taxonomy (NCBI): domain Eukaryota; kingdom Metazoa; phylum Arthropoda; class Insecta; order Orthoptera; family Acrididae; genus Schistocerca; species Schistocerca gregaria. The sequence goes on along the minus strand of NW_026061713.1, from coordinate 1,058,200 downwards.
TCTTTGTCAGTCTAGTTTTCAAATCCGACGCACATTTGACAGTTAATTGCGACATTCCCACCATCCTAATGACGATGCAACACAGAAATTACGTCGCGATTCAATACATTGGTCACTAGCCGACTTATCTCAGAGGGTCTAACGCTGCCTCATACCAGATGGATGTACAATTTGGCTGTCAAGTTTCTTGTCTCCGACTCAAAACTCACAGCTAATTCTTACCGTCAGACGATGGAACACACAAATAGCGTCGCGATTCAATACATCGATGTCCAGCGTAACTACCTACAAGGGTCTATTGGTGCCTCGGTCACCGGATGTTCTCTCTTTGTCAGTCTAGTTTTCAAATCCGACGCACATTTGACAGTTAATTGCGACATTCCCACCACCCTAACGACGTTGCAACACAGAAATTGTGTCGCGGTTCAATACATTGGTCACTAGCCGACTTATCTGTGAGGGTCTATCGCTGCCTCATACCAGATGGACGTACTATTTGACAGTCAAGTTTGTTTTCTCCCTCTCATAACTCACAGTTAATTCTTACCGTCAGATCCTGGTATTGACGATGGAACACACAAATAGCGTCGCGATTCAATACATCGATGTCAAGCGTAACTATCTACAAGGGTCTATTTGTGCCTCGGTCACCGGATGGTCGCCTTTTGTCATCTAGTTTTCAAATCCGACGCAAAACAGACAGTTAATTTATGCTCTCTCATCCTCTCAATGACGACGGAACACACATACTGCGATGGTTTTCAGAACATTGGCTTCCAGCAGATTAATCTCCAAGCATCTATTACTGCCTGGGTAACCACATGATCGTAGTCCTACGAGTAAAGTTTCGGGAATCCGACGCAAATTTGACAGTTAATTGCGACATTCCCACCATCCTAATGACGATGCAACACAGAAATTGCGTCGCGATTCAATACATTGGTCACTAGCCGACTTATCTCCGCGGGTCTATCGCTGCCTCATACCAGATGGACGTAATGTTTGGCAGTCAAGTTTGTTTTCTCCCTGCCATAACTCACAGTTAATTCTTACCTTCAGAACCTGGTATTGACGATGGAACACTCAAATACCGTCGCGATTCTATACATCGATGTCCAGCGTAACTATCTACAAGGGTCTATTGGTGCCTCGGTCACCGGATGGTCGCGTTTGGTCAGTCTAGTTTACAAATCCGACGCAATATTGGCAGTTAATTTTATTCCTCCCATACTCTCAATTACGATGGAACACACATACTGCGACGTTTTTCAGAACATCGTCTTCCAACAGATTTATCTCCAAGCATGCCTGGGTCACCACATGATCGTTCTCCTGCGAGTAAAGTATCGGGAATCCCACGCAAATTTGACAGTTAATTGAGACATTCCCACCATCCTAACGACGTTGCAACACAGAAATTGTGTCGCGATTCAATACATTGGTCACTAGCCGACTTATCTCCGCGGGTCTAACGCTGCCTCATACCAGATGGATGTACAATTTGGCTGTCAAGTTTCTTGTCTCCGACTCAAAACTCACAGCTAATTCTTACAGTCAGATCCTGGTATCGACGATGGAACACACAAATAGCGTCGCGATTCAATACATCGATGTCTAGCGTAACTATCTACAAGGGTCTATTGGTGCTCGGTCACCGGATGTTCCCTCCTTGTCAGTCTAGTTTTCAAATCCGACGCACTTTTGACAGTTAATTGCGACATTCCCACCATCCTAATGACGATGCAACACAGAAATTACGTCGCTATTCAATACATTGGTCACTAGCCGACTTATCTCAGAGGGTCTAACGCTGCCTCATACCAGATGGATGTACAATTTAGCTGTCAAGTTTCTTGACTCCGACTCAAAACTCTCGGCTAATTCTTACCGTCAGATCCTGGTATCGACGATGGAACACACAAATAGCGTCGCGATTCAATACATCGATGTCCAGCGTAACTACCTACAAGGGTCTATTAGTGCCTCGGTCACCGGATGTTCTCTCTTTGTCAGTCTAGTTTTCAAATCCGACGCACATTTGACAGTTAATTGCGACATTCCCAACACCCTAACGACGTTGCAACACAGAAATTGTGTCGCGATTCAATACATTGGTCACTAGACGACTTATCTTCGAGGGTCTATCGCTGCCTCATACCAGATGGACGTACCATTTGGCAGTCAAGTTTGTTTTCTCCCTCTCATAACTCACAGTTAATTCTTACCGTCAGATCCTGGTATTGACGATGGAACACAAAAATTGCGTCGCGATTCAATAGATCGATGTCCAGCGTACCTATCTACAAGGGTCTATTGGTGCCTCGGTCACCGGATGGTCGCGTTTTGTCATGTAGTTTTCAAATCCGACGCAAAACTGACAGTTAATCTATGTACTCTCATCCTCTCAATGACGACGGAACACACATACTGCGATGGTTTTCAGAACATCGTCTTCCATCAGATTTATCTCCAAGCATCTATTACTGCCTGTGTCACCACATGATCGTTGTCCTACGAGTAAAGTTTCGGGAATCCGACGCAAATTTGACAGTTAATTGCGACATTCCCACCATCCTAATGACAATGGTACACAGAAATTGCGTCGCGATTCAATACATTGATGTCTAGCGTAACTATCTACAAGGGTCTTTTGGTGCCTCGGTCACCGGATGTTCGCTCTTTGTCAGTCTAGTTTTCAAATCCGACGCACATTTGACAGTTAATTGCGACATTCCCACCATCCTAACGACGTTGCAACACAGAAATTGTGTCGCGATTCAATACATTTGTCACTAGCCGTCTTATCTCCGAGGGTCTAACGCTGCCTCATACCAGATGGATGTACAATTTGGCTGTAAAGTTTCTTGTCTCCGACTCAAAACTCACAGCTAATTCTTACAGTCAGATCCTGGTATCGACGATGGAACACACAAATAGCGTCGCGATTCAATACATCGATGTCTAGCGTAACTATCTACAAGGGTCTATTGGTGCCTCGGTCACCGAATGTTCCCTCCTTGTCTGTCTAGTTTTCATATCCGACGCACATTTGACAGTTAATTGCGACATTCCCACCATCCTAATGACGATGCAACACAGAAATTACGTCGCTATTCAAGACATTGGTCACTAGCCGACTTATCTCAGAGGGTCTAACGCTGCCTCATACCAGATGGATGTACAATTTGGCTGTCAAGTTTCTTGTCTCCGACTCAAAACTCACAGCTAATTCTTACCGTCAGATCCTGGTATCGACGATGGAACACACAAATAGCGTCGCGATTCAATACATCGATGTCCAGCGTAACTACCTAACAAGGGTCTATTGGTGCCTCGGTCACCGGATGTTCTCTTTTTGTCAGTCTAGTTTTCAAATCCGACGCACATTTGACAGTTAATTGCGACATTCCCACCACCCTAACGACGTTGCAACACAGAAATTGTGTCGCGGTTCAATACATTGGTCACTAGCCGACTTATCTCCGAGGGTCTATCGCTGCCTCATACCAGATGGACGTACTATTTGGCAGTCAAGTTTGTTTTCTCCCTCTCATAACTCACAGTTAATTCTTACCGTCAGATCCTGGTATTGACGATGGAACACACAAATAGCGTCGCGATTCTATACATCGATGTCCAGCGTAACTATCTACAAGGGTCTATTGGTGCCTCGGTCACCGGATGGTCGCGTTTTGTCAGTCTAGTTTACAAATCCGACGCAAGATTGGCAGTTAATTTTATTCCTCCCATACTCTCAATTACGATGGAACACACATACTGCGATGTTTTTCAGAACATCGTCTTCCAGCAGATTTATCTCCAAGCATGCCTGGGTCACCACATGATCGTTCTCCTGCGGGGAAAGTTTCGGGAATCCGACGCAAATTTGACAGTTAATTGAGACATTCCCGCAATCCTAATGAGGATGCAACACAGAATTTGCGTCGCGATTCAATACATTGGTCACTAGCCAACTTATCTCCGAGGGTCTAACGCTGCCTCATACCAGATGGATAAACAATTTGACTGTCAAGTTTCTTGTCTCCGACTCAAAACTCGCAGCTAATTCTTACAGTCAGATCCTCGTATCGACGATGGAACACACAAATAGCGTCGCGATTCAATACATCGATGTCTAGCGTAACTATCTACAAAGGTCTATTGGTGCCTCGGTCACCGGATGTTCGCTCTTTGTCAGTCTAGTTTTCAAATCCGACGCACATTTGACAGTTAATTGCGACATTCCCACCATCCTAACGACGTTGCAACACAGAAATTGTGTCGCGATTCAATACATTGGTCACTAGCCGTCTTATCTCCGAGGGTCTAACGCTGCCTCATACCAGATGGATGTACAATCTGGCTGTCAAGTTTCTTGTCTCCGACTCAAAACTCACAGCTAATTCTTACCGTCAGATCGTGGTATCGACGATGGAACACACAAATAGCGTCGCGATTCAATACATCGATGTCCAGCGTAACTACCTACAAGGGACTATTGGTGCCTCGGTCACCGGATGGTCGACTTTTGTCATCTAGTTTTCAAATCCGACGCAAAACAGACAGGTAATTTATGTTCTCTCATCCTCTCAATGACGACGGAACACACATACTGCGATGGTTTTCAGAACATTGGCTTCCAGCAGATTTATCTCCAAGCATCTATTACTGCCTGGGTCACCACATGATCGTAGTCCTACGAGTAAAGTTTCGGAAATCCGACGCAAATTTGACAGTTAATTGCAACATTCCCACCATCCTAATGACGATGCAACACAGAAATTGCGTCGCGATTCAATACATTGGTCACTAGCCGACTAATCTCCGAGCGTCTAACGCTGCCTTATACCAGATGGTTGTACAATATGGCAGTCAAATTTCCCTTCTCCCTCTCATAACTCACAGTTAATACTTACCGTCAAATCTTGGTATTGACGATGGAACACACAAATAGCGTCGCGATTCCATACATCGATGTCCAGCGTATCTATCTAGAAGGGTCTATTTGTGCCTCGGTCACCGGATGGTCGCGCTTAGTTAGTATAGTTATCAAATCCAACGCAAAACTGACAATTTTATTCCTCCCATACTCTCAATTTCGATGGAACACACATTCTGCGATGGTTTTCAGAACATCGTCTTCCAGCAGTTTTATCTCCAAGCAAGGTTGGGGAATCCGACGCAAATTTGACAGTTAATTGCGACATTCCCACCATGCTAATGACGATGCAACACAGAAATTGCGTCGCGATTCAATACATTGGTCACTAGCCGACTTATTTCCGCGGGTCTATCGCACATGATCGTTCTCCTCCGAGTAAAATTTCGGGAATCCGACGCAAATTTGACAGTTAATTGCGACATTCCCACCATCCTAATGACATTGCAACACAGATATTGCGTCGCGATTCAATACTTTGGTCACTAGCCGACTTATCTCCGAGGGTCTATCGCTGCCTCATACCAGATGGACGTACTCTTTGGCAGTCAAGTTTGTTTTCTCCCTCTCATAACTCGCAGTTAATTCTTACCGTCAGATCCTGGTATTGACGATGGAACACACAAATAGCGTCGCGATTCAATAGATCGATGTCCAGCGTAACTATCTACAAGGGTCTATTTGTGCCTCGGTCACCGGATGGTCGCCTTTTGTCATCTAGTTTTCAAATCCGACGCAAAACAGACAGTTAATTTATGTTCTCTCATCCTCTCAATGACGACGGAACACACATACTGCGATGGTTTTCAGAACATTGTCTTCCAGCAGATTTATCTCCAAGCATCTATTACTGCCTGGGTCACCACATGATCGTAGTCCTACGAGTAAAGTTTCGGGAATCCGACGCAAATTTGACAGTTAATTGCGACATTCCCACCATCCTAATGACGATGCAACACAGAAATTGCGTCGCGATTCAATACATTGGTCACTACCCGACTTATCTCCGCGGGTCTATCGCTGCCTCATACCAGATGGACGTAAGTAATGTTTGGCAGTCAAGTTTGTTTTCTCCCTGTCATAACTCACAGTTAATTCTTACCGTCAGAACCTGGTATTGACGATGGAACACTCAAATACCGTCGCGATTCTATACATCGATGTCCAGCGTAACTATCTACAAGGGTCTGTTGGTGCCTCGGTCACCGGATGGTCGCGTTTTGTCAGTCTACTTTACAAATCCGACGCAATATTGGCAGTTAATTTTATTCCTCCCATACTCTCAATTACGATGGAACACCCATACTGCGACGTTTTTCAGAACATCGTCTTCCAACAGATTTATCTCCAAGCATGCCTGGGTCACCACATGAGCGTTCTCCTGCGAGTAAAGTTTCGGGAATCCCACGCAAATTTGACAGTTAATTGAGACATTCCCACCATCCTAACGACGTTGCAACACAGAAATTGTGTCGCGATTCAATACATTGGTCACTAGGCGACTTGTCTCCGCGGGTCTAACGCTGCCTCATACCAGATGGATGTACAATTTGGCTGTCAAGTTTCTTGTGTCCGACTCAAAACTCACAGCTAATTCTTACAGTCAGATCCTGGTATCGACGATGGAACACACAAATAGCGTCGCGATTCAATACATCGATGTCTAGCGTAACTATCTACAAGGGTCTATTGGTGCTCGGTCACCGGATGTTCTCTCTTTGTCAGTCTAGTTTTCAAATCCGACGCACATTTGACAGTTTATTGCGACATTCCCAACACCCTAACGACGTTGCAACACAGAAATTGTGTCGCGATTCAATACATTGGTCACTAGCCGACTTATCTCCGAGGGTCTATCGCTGCCTCATACCAGATGGACGTACTATTTGGCAGTCAAGTTTGTTTTCTCCCTCTCATAACTCACAGTTAATTCTTACCGTCAGATCCTGGTATTGACGATGGAACACACAAATAACGTCGCGATTCAATAGATCGATGTCCAGCGTAGCTATCTACAAGGGTCTATTGGTGCCTCGGTCACCGGACGGTCGCGTTTTGTCATCCAGTTTTCAAATCCGACGCAAAACTTACAGTTAATTTATGTTCTCTCATCCTCTCAATGACGATGGAACACATATACTGCGATGGTTTTCAGAACATCGTCTTCCAGCAGATTTATCTCCAAGCAACTATTACTGCCTGGGTCACTACATGATCCTTGTCCTACGAGTAAAGTTTCGGGGTTCCGACGCATATTTGACAGTTAATTGCGACATTCCCACCATCCTAATGTCGATGCAACACAGACATCGCCTCGCGATTCAATACATTGGTCACTAGCCTACTTATCTCCGAGGGTCTAACGCTGCCACCAACCAGATGCATGAACAATTTGACTGTCAAGTTTGTTTTCTCCCTCTCATAACTCACAGTTAATTCTTACCGTGAGATCCTGGTATTGACGATGGAACACACAAATAGCGTCGCGATTCAATAGATCGATGTCCAGCGTAACTATCTACAAGTGTCTATTGGTGCCTCGGTCACAGGATGGTGGCGTTTTGTCATCTAGTTTTCAAATCCGACGCAAAACTGACAGTTAATCTATGTACTCTCATCCTCTCAATTACGACGGAACACACATACTGCGATGGTTTTCAGAACATCGTCTTCCATCAGATTTATCTCCAAGCATCTGTTACTGCCTGTGTCACCACATGATCGTTGTCCTACGAGTAAAGTTTCGGGAATCCGACGCAAATTTGACAGTTAATTGCGACATTCCCACCATCCTAATGACGATGCAACACAGAAATTACGTCGCGGTTCAATACATTGGTCACTAGCCGACTTATCTCCGTGGGTCTATCGCTGCCTCATACCAGATGGACGTACTATTTGGCAGTCAAGTTTGTTTTCTCCCTCTCATAACTCACAGTTAATTCTAACCGTCAGATCCTGGTATTGACGATGGAACACACAAATAGCGTCGCGATTCAATACATCGATGTCAAGCGTAACTATCTACAAGGGTCTATTTGTGCCTCGGTCACCGGATGGTCGCGTTTTGTCAGTCTAGTTTACAAATCCGACGCAATATTGGCAGTTAATTTTATTCCTCCCATACTCTCAATTACGATGGAACACACATACTGCGACGTTTTTCAGAACATCGTCTTCCAACAGATTTATCTCCAAGCATGCCTGGGTCACCACATGATCGTTCTCCTGCGAGTAAAGTATCGGTAATCCCACGCAAATTTGACAGTTAATTGAGACATTCCCACCATCCTAACGACGTTGCAACACAGAAATTGTGTCGCGATTCAATACATTGGTCACTAGCCGACTTATCTCCGCGGGTCTAACGCTGCCTCCTACCAGATGGATGTACAATTTGGCTGTCAAGTTTCTTGTCTCCGACTCAAAACTCACAGCTAATTCTTACAGTCAGATCCTGGTATCGACGATGGAACACACAAATAGCGTCGCGATTCAATACATCGATGTCTAGCGTAACTATCTACAAGGGTCTATTGGTGCTCGGTCACCGGATGTTCCCTCCTTGTCAGTCTAGTTTTCAAATCCGACGCACATTTGACAGTTAATTGCGACATTCCCACCATCCTAATGACGATGCAACACAGAAATTACGTCGCTATTCAATACATTGGTCACTAGCCGACTTATCTCAGAGGGTCTAACGCTGCCTCATACCAGATGGATGTACAATTTAGCTGTCAAGTTTCTTGTCTCCGACTCAAAACTCTCGACTAATTCTTACCGTCAGATCCTGGTATCGACGATGGAACACACAAATAGCGTCGCGATTCAATACATCGATGTCCAGCGTAACTACCTACAAGAGTCTATTGGTGCCTCGGTCACCGGATGTTCTCTCTTTGTCAGTCTAGTTTTCAAATCCGACGCACATTTGACAGTTAATTGCGACATTCCCAACACCCTAACGACGTTGCAACACAGAAATTGTGTCGCGATTCAATACATTGGTCACTAGCCGACTTATCTTCGAGGGTCTATCGCTGCCTCATACCAGATGGACGTACCATTTGGCAGTCAAGTTTGTTTTCTCCCTCTCATAACCCACAGTTAATTCTTACCGTCAGATCCTGGTATTGACGATGGAACACACAAATAGCGTCGCGATTCAATAGATCGATGTCCAGCGTACCTATCTACAAGGGTCTATTGGTGCCTCGGTCACCGGATGGTCGCGTTTTGTCATCTAGTTTTCAAATCCGACGCAAAACTGACAGTTAATCTATGTACTCTCATCCTCTCAATGACGACGGAACACACATACTGCGATGGTTTTCAGAACATCGTCTTCCATCAGATTTATCTCCAAGCATCTATTACTGCCTGTGTCACCACATGATCGTTGTCCTACGAGTAAAGTTTCGGGAATCCGACGCAAATTTGACAGTTAATTGCAACATTCCCACCATCCTAATGACGATGCAACACAGAAATTACGTCGCGATTCAATACATTGGTCACTAGCCTACTTATCTCAGAGGGTCTAACGCTGCCTCATACCAGATGGATGTACAATTTGGCTGTCAAGTTTCTTGTCTCCGACTCAAAACTCACAGCTAATTCTTACCGTCATATCGTGGTATCGACGATGGAACACACAAATAGCGTCGCGATTCAATACATCGATGTCCAGCGTAACTACCTACAAGGGTCTATTGGTGCCTCGGTCACCGGATGTTCTCTCTTTGTCAGTCTAGTTTTCAAATCCGACGCACATTTGACAGTTAATTGCGACATTCCCACCACCCTAACGACGTTGCAACACAGAAATTGTGTCGCGGTTCAATACATTGGTCACTAGCCGACTTATCTCCGAGGGTCTATCGCTGCCTCATACCAGATGGACGTACTATTTGGCAGTCAAGTTTGTTTTCTCCCTCTCATAACTCACAGTTAATTCTTACCGTCAGATCCTGGTATTGACGATGGAACACACAAATAGCGTCGCGATTCTATACATCGATGTCCAGCGTAACTATCTACAAGGGTCTATTGGTGCCTCGGTCACCGGATGGTCGCGTTTTGTCAGTCTAGTTTACAAATCCGACGCAAGATTGGCAGTTAATTTTATTCCTCCCATACTCTCAATTACGATGGAACACACATACTGCGATGTTTTTCAGAACATCGTCTTCCAGCAGATTTATCTCCAAGCATGCCTGGGTCACCACATGATCGTTCTCCTGCGGGGAAAGTTTCGGGAATCCGACGCAAATTTGACAGTTAATTGAGACATTCCCGCAATCCTAATGAGGATGCAACACAGAATTTGCGTCGCGATTCAATACATTGGTCACTAGCCAACTTATCTCCGAGGGTCTAACGCTGCCTCATACCAGATGGATGTACAATTTGACTGTCAAGTTTCTTGTCTCCGACTCAAAACTCGCAGCTAATTCTTACAGTCAGATCCTGGTAACGACGATGGAACACACAAATAGCGTCGCGATTCAATACATCGATGTCTAGCGTAACTATCTACAAAGGTCTATTGGTGCCTCGGTCACCGGATGTTCGCTCTTTGTCAGTCTAGTTTTCAAATCGGACGCACATTTGACAGTTAATTGCGACATTCCCTCCATCCTAATGTCGATGCAACACAGACATCGCGTTGCGATTCAATACATTGGTCACTAGCCTACTTATCTCCGAGGGTCTAACGCTGCCACCAACCAGATGGATGTACAATTTGACTGTCATTTTCGTTTTCTCCCTGTCATAACTCACAGTTAATTCTTACCGTGAGATCCTGGTATTGACGATGGAACACACAAATAGCGTCGCGATTCAATAGACCGATGTCCAGCGTAACTATCTACAAGTGTCTATTGGTGCCTCGGTCACCGGATGGTGGCGTTTTGTCATCTAGTTTTCAAATCCGACGCAAAACTGACAGTTAATATATGTACTCTCATCCTCTCAATGACGACGGAACACACATACTGCGATGGTTTTCAGAACATCGTCTTCCATTAGATTTATCTCCAAGCATCTATTACTGCCTGTGTCACCACATGATCGTTGTCCTACGAGTAAAGTTTCGGAAATCCGACGCAAATTTGACAGTTAATTGCAACATTCCCACCATCCTAATGACGATGCAACACAGAAATTGCGTCGCGATTCAATACATTGGTCACTAGCCGACTTATCTCCGAGCGTCTAACGCTGCCTCATACCAGATGGATGTACAATATGGCAGTCAAATTTCCCTTCTCCCTCTCATAACTCACAGTTAATACTTACCGTCAAATCTTGGTATTGACGATGGAACACACAAATAGCGTCGCGATTCCATACATCGATGTCCAGCGTATCTATCTAGAAGGGTCTATTTGTGCCTCGGTCACCGGATGGTCGCGCTTAGTTAGTATAGTTATCAAATCCAACGCAAAACTGACAATTTTATTCCTCCCATACTCTCAATTTCGATGGAACACACATTCTGCGATGGTTTTCAGAACATCGTCTTCCAGCAGTTTTATCTCCAAGCAAGTTTGGGGAATCCGACGCAAATTTGACAGTTAATTGCGACATTCCCACCATGCTAATGACGATGCAACACAGAAATTGCGTCGCGATTCAATACATTGGTCACTAGCCGACTTATCTCCGCGGGTCTATCGCACATGATCGTTCTCCTCCGAGTAAAATTTCGGGAATCCGACGCAAATTTGACAGTTAATTGCGACATTCCCACCATCCTAATGACATTGCAACACAGATATTGCGTCGCGATTCAATACTTTGGTGACTAGCCGACTTATCTCCGAGGGTCTATCGCTGCCTCATACCAGATGGACGTACTCTTTGGCAGTCAAGTTTGTTTTCTCCCTCTCATAACTCGCAGTTAATTCTTACCGTCAGATCCTGGTATTAACGATGGAACACACAAATAGCGTCGCGATTCAATACATCGATGTCCAGCGTAACTATCTACAAGGGTCTATTTGTGCCTCGGTCACCGGATGGTCGCCTTTTGTCATCTAGTTTTCAAATCCGACGCAAAACAGACAGTTAATTTATGTTCTCTCATCCTCTCAATGACGACGGAACACACATACTGCGATGGTTTTCAGAACATTGTCTTCCAGCAGATTTATCTCCAAGCATCTATTACTGCCTGGGTCACCACATGATCGTAGTCCTACGAGTAAAGTTTCGGGAATCCGACGCAAATTTGACAGTTAATTGCGACATTCCCACCATCCTAATGACGATGCAACACAGAAATTGCGTCGCGATTCAATACATTGGTCACTACCCGACTTATCTCCGCGGGTCTATCGCTGCCTCATACCAGATGGACGTAAGTAATGTTTGGCAGTCAAGTTTGTTTTCTCCCTGTCATAACTCACAGTTAATTCTTACCTTCAGAACCTGGTATTGACGATGGAACACTCAAATACCGTCGCGATTCTATACATCGATGTCCAGCGTAACTATCTACAAGGGTCTGTTGGTGTCTCGGTCACCGGATGGTCGCGTTTTGTCAGTCTAGTTTACAAATCCGATGCAATATTGGCAGTTAATTTTATTCCTCCCATACTCTCAATTACGATGGAACACCCATACTGCGACGTTTTTCAGAACATCGTCTTCCAACAGATTTATCTCCAAGCATGCCTGGGTCACCACATGATCGTTCTCCTGCGAGTAAAGTTTCGGGAATCCCACGCAAATTTGACAGTTAATTGAGACATTCCCACCATCCTAACGACGTTGCAACACAGAAATTGTGTCGCGATTCAATACATTGGTCACTAGGCGACTTGTCTCCGCGGGTCTAACGCTGCCTCATACCAGATGGATGTACATTTTGGCTGTCAAGTTTCTTGTGACCGACTCAAAACTCACAGCTAATTCTTACAGTCAGATCCTGGTATCGACGATGGAACACACAAATAGCGTCGCGATTCAATACATCGATGTCTAGCGTAACTATCTACAAGGGTCTATTGGTGCTCGGTCACCGGATGTTCTCTCTTTGTCAGTCTAGTTTTCAAATCCGACGCACATTTGACAGTTAATTGCGACATTCCCAACACCCTAACGACGTTGCAACACAGAAATTGTGTCGCGATTCAATACATTGGTCACTAGCCGACTTATCTCCGAGGGTCTATCGCTGCCTCATACCAGATGGACGTACTATTTGGCAGTCAAGTTTGTTTTCTCCCTCTCATAACTCACAGTTAATTCTTACCGTCAGATCCTGGTATCGACGATGGAACACACAAATAGCGTCGCGATTCAATAGATCGATGTCCAGCGTAGCCATCTACAAGGGTCTATTGGTGCCTCGGTCACCGGACGGTCGCGTTTTGTCATCCAGTTTTCAAATCCGACGCAAAACTTACAGTTAATTTATGTTCTCTCATCCTCTCAATGACGATGGAACACATATACTGCGATGGTTTTCAGAACATCGTCTTCCAGCAGATTTATCTCCAAGCAACTATTACTGCCTTCGGTCACCACATGATCCTTGTCGTACGAGTAAAGTTTCGGGGTTCCGACGCATATTTGACAGTTAATTGCGACATTCCCACCATCCTAATGTCGATGCAACACAGACATCGCCTCGCGATTCAATACATTGGTCACTAGCCTACTTATCTCCGAGGGTCTAACGCTGCCACCAACCAGATGGATGAACAATTTGACTGTCAAGTTTGTTTTCTCCCTCTCATAACTCACAGTTAATTCTAACCGTCAGATCCTGGTATTGACGATGGAACACACAAATAGCGTCGCGATTCAATACATCGATGTCAAGCGTAACTATCCACAAGGGTCTATTTGTGCCTCGGTCACCGGATGGTCGCGTTTTGTCATCTAGTTTTCAAATCCGTCGCAAAACAGACAGTTAATTTATGTTCTCTCATCCTCTCAATGACGACGGAACACACAAACTGCGATGGTTTTCAGAACATTGGCTTCCAGCAGATTTATCTCCAAGCATCTATTACTGCCTGGGTCACCACATGATCGTAGTCCTACGAGTAAAGTTTCGGGAATCCGACGCAAATTTGACAGTGAATTGCGACATTCCCACCATCCTAATGACGATGCAACACAGAAATTGCGTCGCGATTCAATACATTGGTCACTAGCCGACTTATCTCCGCGGGTCTATCGCTGCCTCATACCAGATGGACGTAATGTTTGGCAGTCAAGTTTGTTTTCTCCCTGCCATAACTCACAGTTAATTCTTACCGTCAGAACCTGGTATTGACGATGGAACACTCAAATACCGTCGCGATTCTATACATCGATGTCCAGCGTAACTATCTACAAGGGTCTATTGGTGCCTCGGTCACCGGATGGTCGCGTTTTGTCAGTCTAGTTTACAAATCCGACGCAAGATTGGCAGTTAATTTTATTCCTCCCATACTCTCAATTACGATGGAACACACATACTGCGATGTTTTTCAGAACATCGTCTTCCAGCAGATTTATCTCCAAGCATGCCTGGGTCACCACATGATCGTTCTCCTGCGGGGAAAGTTTCGGGAATCCGACGCAAATTTGACAGTTAATTGAGACATTACCCACCATCCTAATGACGATGCAACACAGAATTTGCGTCGCGATTCAATACATTGGTCACTAGCCAACTTATCTCCGAGGGTCTAACGCTGTCTCATACCAGATGGATGTACAATTTGACTGTCAAGTTTCTTGTCTCCGACTCAAAACGCGCAGCTAACTCTTACAGTCAGATCCTGGTATCGACGATGGAACACACAAATAGCGTCGCGATTCAATACATCGATGTCTAGCGTAACTATCTACAAAGGTCTATTGGTGCCTCGGTCACTGGATGTTCGCTCTTTGTCAGTCTAGTTTTCAAATCCGACGCACATTTGACAGTTAATTGCGACATTCCCACCATCCTAACGACGTTGCAACACAGAAATTGTGTCGCGATTCAATACATTGGTCACTAGCCGTCTTATCTCCGAGGGTCTAACGCTGCCTCATACCAGATGGATGTACAATTTGGCTGTCAAGTTTCTTGTCTCCGACTCAAAACTCACAGCTAATTCTTACCGTCAGATCGTGGTATCGACGATGGAACACACAAATAGCGTCGCGATTCAATGCATCGATGTCCAGCGTAACTACCTACAAGGGACTATTGGTGCATCGGTCACCGGATGTTCTCTCTTTGTCAGTCTAGTTTTCAAATCGGACGCACATTTGACAGTTAATTGCGACATTCCCACCACCCTAACGACGTTGCAACACAGAAATTGTGTCGCGGTTCAATACATTGGTCACTAGCCGACTTATCTCAGAGGGTCTATCGCTGCCTCATACCAGATGGACGTACTATTTGGCAGTCAAGTTTGTTTTTTCCGTCTCATAACTCACAGTTAATTCTTACCGTCAGATCCTGGTATTGACGATGGAACACACAAATAGCGTCGCGATTCAATACATCGATGTCCAGCGTAACTATCTACAAGGGTCTATTGGTGCCTCGGTCACCGGATGGTCGCGTTTTGTCATCTAGTTTTAAAATCCGACGCAAAACTGACAGTTAATTTGTGTTCTCTTATCCTCTCAATGACGATGGAACACACATACTGCGATGGTTTTCAGAACATCGTCTTCCAGCAGATTTATCTCCAAGCATCTATTACTGCCTGGGTCACCACATGATCGTTGTCCTACGAGTAAAGTTTCGGGAATCCGCCGCAAATTTGACAGTTAATTGCGACATTCCCACCATCCTAATGCCGATGCAACACAGAAATCGCGTCGCGATTCAATACATCGGTCACAAGCCGACTTATCTCCGATCGTCTAACGCTGCCTCTTACCACATGGATGTACAATATGGCAGTCAAATATCCCTTCTGCCTCTCATAACTCACAGTTAATACTTACCGTCAAATCCTGGTATTGACGATGGAACACACAAATAGCGTCGCGATTCTATACATCGATGTCCAGCGTAACTATCTGCAAGAGTCTATTGGTGCCTCGGTCACCGAATGGTCGCGTTTTGTCAGTCTAGTTTACAAATCCGACGTAAAACAGGCAGTTAATTTTATTCCTCCCATAATCTCAATTACGATGGAACACACATACTGCGTTGGTTTTCAGATCATCGTCTTCCAGCAGATTTATCTCCAAGCATGCCTGGGTCACCACATGATCGTTCTCCTGCGAGTAAAGTTACGGGAATCCGACGCAACTTTCACAGTTAATTGCGACATTCCCACCATCCTATTGACGATGCAACACAGAAATTACGTCCCGATACAATACATTGGTCACTAGCCGACTTATCTCCGAGGGTCTAACACTGCCCCATACCAGATGGATGTACAATTTGGCTGTCAAGTTTCTTGTCTCCGACACAAAACTCACAGCTAATTCTTACCGTCAGATCCTGGTATCGACGATGGAACACACAAATAGCGTCGCGATTCAATACATCGATGTCTAGCGTAACTATCTACAAGGGTCTATTGGTGCCTCGGCCACCGGATGTTCGCTCTTTGTCAGTCTAGTTTTCAAATCCGACGCACATTTCACAGTTAATTGCGACATTCCCACCACCCTAACGACGTTGCAACATAGAAATATTGTCGCGATTCAATACATTGGTCACTAGCCGACTTATCTCCGAGGGTCTATCGCTGCCTCATACCAGATGGACGTACTATTTGGCAGTCAAGTTTGTTTTCTCCCACTAATAACTCACAGTTAATTCTTACCGTCAGATCCTGGTATTGACGATGGAACACACAAATAGCGTCGCGATTCAATAGATCGATGTCCAGCGTAACTATCTACAAGGGTCTATTGGTGCCTCGTTCACCGGATGGTCGCGTTTTGTCATCTAGTTTTCAAATCCGACGCAAAACTGACAGTTAATTTATGTTCTCTTATCCTCTCAATGACGATGGAACACACATACTGCGATGGTTTTCAGAACATCGTCTTCCAGCAGATTTATCTCCAAGCATCTATTACTGCCTGGGTCACCACATGATCGTTGTCCTCCGAGTAAAGTTTCGGGAATCCGACGCAAATTTGACAGTTAATTGCGACATTCCCACCATCCTAACGACTTTGCAACACAGAGATTACGTCGCGATTCAATACATTGGTCACTAGCCGACTTATCTCAGCGGGTCTAACGCTGCCTCATACCAGATGGATGTACAATTTGGCTGTCAAGTTTCTTGTCTCCGACTCAAAACTCACAGCTAATTCTTGCCGTCAGGTCCTGGTATCGACGATGGAACACACAAATAGCGTCGCGATTCAATACATCGATGTCTAGCGTAACTATCTACAAGGTTCTATTGGTGCCTCGGTCACCGGATGTTCGCTCTTTGTCAGTCTAGTTTTCAAATCCGACGCACATTTACAGTTAATTGCGACATTCCCACCATCCTAACGACGTTGCAACACAGAAATTGTGTCGCGATTCAATACATTGGTCACTAGCCGACATATGTCCGAGGGTCTAACGCTGCCTCATACCAGATGGATGTACAATTTGGCTGTCAAGTTTCTTGTCTCCGACTCAAAACTCACAGCTAATTCTTACAGTCAGATCCTGGTATCGACGATGGAACACACAAACAGCGTCGCGATTCAATACATCGATGTCCAGCGTAACTATCTACAAGGGTCTATTGGTGCCTCGGTCACCGGATGTTCGCTCTTTGTCAGTCTAGTTTTCAAATCCGACGTACATTTGACAGTTAATTGCGACATTCCCACCATCCTAACGACGTTGCAACACAGAAATTGTGTCGCGATTCAATACATTGGTCACTAGCCGACTTATCTCCGAGGGTCTATCGCTGCCTCATACCAGATGGACGTACTATTTGGCAGTCAAGTTTGTTTTCTCCCTCTCATAACTCACAGTTAATTCTTACCGTCAGATCCTGGTATTGACGATGGAACACACAAATAGCGTCGCGATTCAATAGATCGATGTCCAGCGTAACTATCTACAAGGGTCTATTGGTGCCTCGGTCACCGGATGGTCGCGTTTTGTCATCTAGTTTTCTAACCCGACGCAAAACTGACAGTTAATTTATTTTCTCTCATCCTCTCAATGACGATGGAACACATATACTGCGATGGTTTTCAGAACATCGTCTTCCAGCAGATTTATCTCCAAGCAACTATTACTGCCTGGGCCACCACATGATCGTTGTCCTACGAGTAAAGTTTCGGGGTTCCGACGCATATTTGACAGTGAATTGCGACATTCCCACCATCCTAATGTCGATGCAACACAGACATCGCGTCGCGATTCAATACATTGGTCACTAGCCTACTTATGTCCGAGGGTCTAACGCTGCCACCAACCAGATGGATGTACAATTTGACTGTCAAGTTTGTTTTCTCCCTCTCATAACTGACAGTTAATTCTTACCGTGAGATCCTGGTATTGACGATGGAACACACAAATAGCGTCGCGATTCAATAGATCGATGTCCAGCGTAACTATCTACAAGTGTCTATTGGTGCCTCGGTCACCGGACGGTGGCGTTTTGTCATCTAGTTTTCAAATCCGACGAAAAACTGACAGTCAATCTATGTACTCTCATCCTCCCAATGACGACGGAACACACATACTGTGATGGTTTTCAGAACATCGTCTTCCATCAGATTTATCTCCAAGCATCTATTACTGCCTGTGTCACCACATGATCGTCATCCTACGAGTAAAGTTTCGGGAATCCGACGCAAATTTGACAGTTAATTGCAACATTCCCACCATCCTAATGACGATGCAACACAGAAATTGCGTCGCGATTCAATACATTGGTCACTAGCCGACTTATCTCCGAGGGTCTATCGCTGTCTCATACCAGATGGACGTACTGTTTGGCAGTCAAGTTTGTTTTCTCCCTCTCATAACTCACAGTTAATTCTTACCGTCAGATCCTGGTATTGACGATGGAACACACAAATACCGTCGCGATCTATACATCGATGTCCAGTGTAACTATCTACAAGGGTCTATTGGTGCCTCGGTCACCGGATGGTCGCGTTTTGTCATCTAGTTTACAAATCCGACGTAAAACCGGCAGTTAATTTTATTCCTCCCATAATCTCAATTACGATGGAACACACTTACTGCGATGGTTTTCAGATCATCGTCTTCCAGCAGATTTATCTCCAAGCATGCCTGGGTCACCACATGATCGTTCTCCTGCGAGTAAAGTTACGGGAATCCGACGCAACTTTGACAGTTAATTGCGACATTCCCACCATCCTATTGACGATGCAACACAGAAATTACGTCGCGATTCAATACATTGGTCACTAGCCGACATATCTCCGAGGGTCTAACGCTGCCTCATACCAGATGGATGTACAATTTGGCTGTCAAGTTTCTTGTCTCCGACTCAAAACTCACAGCTAATTCTTAACGTCAGATCCTGGTATCGACGATGGAACACACAAATAGCGTCGCGATTCAATACATCGATGTCTAGCGTAACTATCTACAAGGGTCTAATTGGTGCCTCGGTCACCGGATGTTCGCTCTTTGTCAGTCTAGTTTTCAAATCCGACGCACATTTCACAGTTAATTGCGACATTCCCACCACCCTAACGACGTTGCAACACAGATTTATTGTCGCGATTCAATACATTGGTCACTAGCCGACTTATCTCCGAGGGTCTATCGCTGCCTCATACCAGATGGACGTACTCTTTGGCAGTCAAGTTTGATTTCTCCCTCTCATAACTCACAGTTAATTCTTACCGTCAGATCCTGGTATTGACGATGGAACACACAAATAGCGTCGCGATTCAATACATCGATGTCCAGCGTAACTATCTACAAGGGTCTATTTGTGCCTCGGTCACCGGATGGTCGCGTTTTGTCATCTAGTTTTCAAATCCGACGCAAAACAGACAGTTAATTTATGTTCTCTCATCCTCTCAATGACGACGGAACACTCATACTGCGATGGTTTTCAGAACATTGTCTTCCAGCAGATTTATCTCCAAGCATCTATTACTGCCTGGGTCACCACTTGATCGTTGTCCTAAGAGTAAAGTTTCGGGAATCCGACGCAAATTTGACAGTTAATTGCGACATTCCCACCATCCTAATGCCGATGCAACACAGAAATCGCGTCGCGATTCAATACATTGGTCACTAGCCGACTTATCTCCGAGCGTCTAACGCTGCCTCATACCAGATGGATGTACAATATGGCAGTCAAATTTCCCTTCTCCCTCTCATAACTCACAGTTAATACTTACCGTCAAATTCTGGTATTGACGATGGAACACACAAATAGCGTCGCGATTCAATACATTGATCTCTAGCGTAACTATCTACAAGGGTCTATTGGTGCCTCGGTCAGCGGATGGTCGCGCTTAGTTAGTATAGTTTTCAAATCCGACGCAAAACTGACAATTTTATTCCTCCCATACTCTCAATTTCGATGGAACACACATTCTGCGATGGTTTTCAGCACATCGTCTTCCAGCAGCTTTATCTCCAAGCATCTATTACTGCCTGGGTCACCACATGATCGTTGTCCTACGAGTAAAGTTTCGGGAATCCGACGCAAATTTGACAGTTAATTGCGACATTCCCACCATGCTAATGACGATGCAACACAGAAATTGCGTCGCGATTCAATACATTGGTCACTAGCCGACTTACCTCCGCGTTTCTATCGCTGCCTCATACGAGATGGACGTAATGTTTGGCAGTCATGTTTGTTTTCTCCCTGTCATAACTCACAGTTAATTCTTACCGTCAGAACCTGGTATTGACGATGGAACACTCAAATACCGTCGCGATTCTATACATCGATGTCCAGCGTAACTATCTACAAGGGTCTATTGGTGCCTCGGTCACCGGATGTTCGCTCTTTGTCAGTCTAGTTTTCAAATCCGACGCACATTTGACAGTTAATTGCGACATTCCCACCATCCTAACAACGTTGCAACACAGAAATTGTGTCGCGATTCAATACATTGGTCACTAGCCGACTTATCTCCGAGGGTCTAACGCTGTCTCATACCAGATGGATGTACAATTTGGCTGTCAAGTTTCTTGTCTCCGACTCAAAACTCACAGCTAATTTTTACAGTCAGATCCTGGTATCGACGATGGAACACACAAATAGCGTCGCGATTCTATACATCGATGTCCAGCGTAACTATCTACAAGGGTCTATTGGTGCCTCGGTCACCGGATGTTCGCTCTTTGTCAGTCTAGTTTTCAACCCGACGCACATTTGACAGTTAATTGCGACATTCCCACTATCCTAACGACGTTGCAACACAGAAATTGTGTCGCGATTCAATACATTGGTCACTAGCCGACTTATCTCCGAGGGTCTATCGCTGCCTCATACCAGATGGACGTACTATTTGGCAGTCAAGTTTGTTTTCTCCCTCTCATAACTCACAGTTAATTCTTACCGTCAGATCCTGGTATTGCCGATGGAACACACAAATAGCGTCGCGAGTCAATAGATCGATGTCCAGCGTAACTATCTACAAGGGTATATTGGTGCCTCGGTTACCGGATGGTCGCGTTTTGTCATCTAGTTTTCAAATCCGACGCAAAACTGACAGTTAATTTATTTTCTCTCATCCTCTCAATGACGATGGAACACATATACTGCGATGGTTTTCAGAACATCGTCTTCCAGCAGATTTATGTCCAAGCAACTATTACTGCCTGAGTCACCACATGATCGTTGTCCTACGAGTAAAGTTTCGGGGTTCCGACGCATATTTGACAGTTAATTGCGACATTCCCACCATCCTAATGTCAATGCAACACAGACATCGCGTCGCGATTCTATACATTGGTCACTAGCCTACTTATCTCCGAGGGTCTAACGCTGCCACCAACCAGATGGATGTACAATTTGACTGTCAAGTTTGCTTTCTCCCTCTCATAACTGACAGTTAATTCTTACCGTGAGATCCTGGTATTGACGATGGAACACACAACTAGCGTCGCGATTCAATACATCGATGTCCAGCGTAACTATCTGCAAGAGTCTATTGGTGCCTCGGTCACCGGATGGTGGCGTTTTGTCATCTAGTTTTCAAATCCGACGAAAAACTGACAGTTAATCTATGTACTCTCATCCTCTCAATGACGACGGAACACACATACTGTGATGGTTTTCAGAACATCGTCTTCCATCAGATTTATCTCCAAGCATCTATTACTGCCTATGTCACCACATGATCGTTATCCTACGGATAAAGTTTCGGGAATCAGACATAAATTTGACAGTTAATTGCAACATTCCCACCATCCTAATGACGATGCAACACAGAAATTGCGTCGCGATTCAATACATTGGTCACTAGCCGACTTATCTCCGAGTGTCTATCGCTGTCTCATAGCAGATGGACGTACTGTTTGGCAGTCAAGTTTGTTTTCTCCCTCTCATAACTCACAGTTAATTCTTACCGTCAGATCCTGGTATTGACGATGGAACACACAAATACCGTCGCGATCTATACATCGATGTCCGGCGTAACTATCTACAAGGGTCTATTGGTGTCTCGGTCACCGGATGGTAGCGTTTTGTCAGTCTAGTTTACAAATCCGACGTAAACCTGGCAGTTAATTTTATTCCTCCCATAATCTCAATTACGATGGAACACACATACTGCGATGGTTTTCAGATCATCGTCTTCCAGCAGATTTATCTCCAAGCATGCCTGGGTCACCACATGATCGTTCTCCTGCGAGTAAAGTTACGGGAATCCGACGCAACTTTGACAGTTAATTGCGACATTCCCACCATCCTATTGACGATGCAACACAGAAATTACGTCGCGATTCAATACATTGGTCACTAGCCGACTTATCTCCGAGGGTCTAACGCTGCCTCATACCAGATGGATGTACAATTTGGCTGTCAAGTTTCTTGTCTCCGACTCAAAACTCACAGCTAATTCTTACCGTCAGATCTTGGTATCGACGATGGAACACACAAATAGCGTCGCGATTCAATACATCGATGTCTAGCGTGGCTATCTACAAGGGTCTATTGGTGCCTCGGTCACCGGATGTTCGCTCTTTGTCAGTCTAGTTTTCAAATCCGACGCACATTTCACAGTTAATTGCGACATTCCCACCACCCTAACGACGTTGCAACACAGAAATATTGTCGCGATTCAATACAATGGTCACTAGCCGACTTATCTCCGAGGGTCTATCGCTGCCTTATACCAGATGGACGTACTATTTGGCAGTCAACTTTGTTTTTTCCCACTCGAAACTCACAGTTAATTCTTACCGTCAGATCCTGGTATTGACGATGGAACACACAAATACCGTCGCGATCTATACATCGATGTCCAGCGTAACTATCTACAAGGGTCTATTGGTGCCTCGGTCATCGGATGGTCGCGTTTTGTCATCTAGTTTTCAAATCCGACGCAAAACTGACAGTTAATTTATGTTCTCTTATCCTCTCAAAGACGATGGAACACACATACTGCGATGGTTTTCAGAACATAGTCTTCCAGCAGATTTATCTCCAAGCATCTATTACTGCCCGGGTCACCACATGATCGTTGTCCTACGAGTAAAGTTTCGGGAATCCGACGCAAATTTGACAGTTAATTGCGACATTCCCACCATGCTAATGCCGATGCAACACAGAAATCGCGTCGCGATTCAATCCATTGGTCACTAGCCGACTTATCTCCGAGCGTCTAACGCTGCCTCATACCAGATGGATGTACAATGTGGCAGTCAAATTTCCCTTCTCCCTCTCATAACTCTCAGTTAATACTTACCGTCAAATCCTGGTATTGACGATGGAACACACAAATAGCGTCACGATTCTATACATCGATGTCCAGCGTAACTATCTACAAGGGTCTATTTGTGCGTCGGTCACCGGATGGTCGCGCTTAGTTAGTATAGTTTTCAAATCCGACCCAAAACTGACAATTTTATTCCTCCCATACTCTCAATTTCGATGGAACACACATTCTGCGATGGTTTTCAGAACATCGTCTTCCAGCAGATTTATCTCCAAGCATGCCTGGGTCACCGCATGATCGTTCTCCTCCGAGTAAAATTTCGGGAATCCGACGCAAATTTGACAGTTAATTGCGACATTCCCACCATCCTAATGACAATGCAACACAGAAATTGCGTCACGATTCAATACTTTGGTCACTAGCCGACTTATCTCCGAGGGTCTATCGCTGCCTCATACCAGATGGACGTACTCTTTGGCAGTCAAGTTTGTTTTCTCCCTGTCATAACTCACAGTTAATTCTTACCGTCAGAACCTGGTATTGACGATGGAACACACAAATAGCGTCGCGATTCAATACATCGATGTCCAGCGTAACTATCTACACTTGTCAATTTGTGCGTCGGTCACCGGATGGTCGCGTTTTGTCATCTAGTTTTCAAATCCGACGCAAAACAGACAGTTAATTTATGTTCTCTCATCCTCTCAATGACGACGGAACACACATACTGCGATGGTTTTCAGAACATTGTCTTCCAGCAGATTTATCTCCAAGCATCTATTACTGCCTGGGTCACCACATGATCGTAGTCCTACGAGTAAAGTTTCGGGAATCCGACGCAAATTTGACAGTTCATTGCGACATTCTCACCATCCTAATGACGATGCAACACAGAAATTGCGTCGCGATTCAATACATAGGTCACTAGCCGACTTATCTCCGCGGGTCTATCGCTGCCTCATACCAGATGGACGTAATGTTTGGCAGTCATGTTAGTTTTCTCCCTGTCATAACTCACAGTTAATTCTTACCGTCAGAACCTGGTATTGACGATGGAACACTCAAATACCGTCGCGATCCTATACATCGATGTCCAGCGTAACTATCTACAAGGGTCTATTGGTGCCTCGGTCACCGGATGGTCGCGTTTTGTCAGACTATTTTACAAATCCGACGCAAGATTGGCAGTTAATTTCATTCCTCCCATACTCTCAATTACGATGGAACACACATACTGCGATGTTTTTCAGAACATCGTCTTCCAGCAGATTTATCTCCAAGCATCTATTACTGCCTGGGTCACCACATGATCGTAGTCCTACGAGTAAAGTTTCGGGAATCCGACGCAAATTTGACAGTTAATTGTGACATTCCCACCATCCTAATGACAATGCAACACAGAAATTGCGTCACGATTCAATACATTGGTCACTAGCCTACTTATCTCCGAGGGTCTAACGCTGCCTCATACCAGATGGATGTACAATTTGGCAGTCAAGTTTCTTGTCTCCATCTTAAAACACACAGTTAATTCTTACCGTCAGATCCTGGTATTGACAATGGAACACACAAATAGCGTCGCGATTCAATACAGCGACGTCTAGCGTAACTATCTACAAAGTTCTATTGGTGCCTAGGTCACCGGATGTTCGCTCTTTGTCAGTCTAGTTTTCAAATCCGACGCACATTTGACAGTTAATTGCGACATTCCCACCATCCTAATGTCGATGCAACACAGCCATCGCGTCACGATTCAATACATTGCTCACTAGCCTTCTTATCTCCGAGGGTCTAACGGTGCCACCAACCAGATGGATGTACAATTTGACTGTCAAGTTTGTTTTCCCCCTCTCATAACTCTCAGTTAATTCTTACCGTTAGCTCCTGGTATTGACGATGAAACACACAAATAGCCTCGCGATTCAATTGATCGATGTCCAGCGTAACTATCTAGAAGGGTCTATTTGTGCCTCGGTCACCGGATGGTCGCGCTTAGTTAGTATAGTTTTCAAATCCGACGCAAAACTGACAATTTTATTCCTCCCATACTCTCAATTTCGATGGAACACACATTCTGCGATGGTTTTCAGAACATCGTCTTCCAGCAGATTTATCTCCAAGCATGCCTGGGTCACCACATGTTCGTTCTCCTGCGAGTAAAGTTTCGGGAATCCGACGCAAATTTGACTGTTAATTGAGACATTTCAACCATCCTAATGACGATCCAACACAGAATTTGCGTCGCGATTCAAAACATTGGTCACTAGCCTACTTATCTCCGAGGGTCTAACTCTGCCTCATACCAGATGGATGTACAATTTGTCTGTCAAGTTTCTTGTCTCCGACTCAAAACTCACAGCTAATTCTTACAGTCAGATCCTGGTATCGACGATGGAACACACAAATAGCGTCGCGATTCAATACATCGATGTCTAGCGTAACTATCTACAAGGGTCTATTGGTGCCTCGGTCACCGGATGTTCCCTCCTTGTCAGTCTAGTTTTCAAATCCGACGCACATTTGACAGTTAATTGCGACATTCCCACCATCCTAATAACGATGCAACACAGAAATTACGTCGCGATTCAATACATTGGTCACTAGCCGACTTATCTCAGAGGGTCTAAGGCTGCCTCATACCAGATGGATGTACAATTTGGCTATCAAGTTTCTTTTCTCCGGCTCAAAACTCACAGCTAATTCTTACAGTCAGATCCTGGTATCGACGATGGAACACACAAATAGCGTCGCGATTCAATAGATCGATGTCCAGCGTAACTATCTACAAGGGTCTATTGGTGCCTCGGTCACCGGATGGTCGCGTTTTGTCATCTAGTTTTCAAATCCGACGCAAAACTGACAGTTAATTTATGTTCTCTCATCCTCTCAATGACGATGGAACACACATACTGCGATGGTTTTCAGAACATCGTCTTCCAGCAGTTTTATCTCCAAGCATCTATTACTGCCTGGGTCACCACATGATCGTTGTCCTACGAGTAAAGTTTCGGGAATCCGACGCAAATTTGACAGTTAATTGCGACATTCCCACCATCCTAATGCCGATGCAACACAGAAATCGCGTCGCGATTCAATACATTAGTCACTAGCCGACTTATCTCCGATCGTCTAAAGCTGCCTCATACCAGATGGATGTACAATTTGGCAGTCAAGTTTCCCTTTTCCCTTTCATAACTCACTGTTAATACTTACCGTCAAATCCTGGTATTGACGATGGAACACACAAATCCCGTCGCGATCTATACATCGATGTCCAGCGTAACTATCTACAAGGGTCTATTGGTGCCTCGGACACCGGATGTTCGCGCTTTGTCAGTCTATTTTACAAATCCGACGCAAGATTGGCAGTTAATTTCATTCCTCCCATACGATGGAACACACATACTGCGATGTTTTTCAGAACATCGTCTTCCAGCAGATTTATCTCCAAGCATGCCTGGGTCACCACATGTTCGTGCTCCTGCGATTAAAGTTTCGGGAATCCGACGCAAATTTGACAGTTAATTGAGACATTTCAACCATCCTAATGACGATCCAACACAGAATTTGCGTCGCGATTCAAAACATTGGTCACTAGCCTACTTATCTCCGAGGGTCTAACGCTGCCTCATACCAGATGGATGTACAATTAGACTGTCAAGTTTCTTGTCTCCGACTCAAAACTCACAGCTAATTCTTACAGTCAGATCCTGGTATCGACGATGGAACACACAAATAGAGTCGCGATTCAATACATCGATGTCTAGCGTAACTATCTACAAAGGTCTATTGGTTCCTCGGTCACCGGATGTTCGCTCTTTGTCAGTCTAGTTTTCAAATCCGACGCACATTTGACAGTTAATTGCGACATTCCCACCATCCTAACGACGTTGCAACACAGAAATTTTGTCGCGATTCAATACATTGGTCACTAGCCTACTTATCTCCGAGGGTCTAACTCTGCCTCATACCAGATGGATGTACAATTTGTCTGTCAAGTTTCTTGTCTCCGACTCAAAACTCATGGCTAATTCTTACAGTCAGATCCTGGTATCGACGATGGAACACACAAATAGCGTCGCGATTCAATACATCGATGTCTAGCGTAACTATCTACAAGGGGTCTATTGGTGCCTCGGTCACCGGATGTTCGCTCTTTGTCAGTCTAGTTTTCAAATCCGACGCACATTTGACAGTTAATTGCGACATTCCCACCATCCTAACGACGTTGCTACACAGAAATTGTGTCGCGATTCAATACATTGGTCACTAGCCGTCTTATCTCCGAGGGTCTAACGCTGCCTCATACCAGATGGATGTACAATTTGGCTGTCAAGTTTCTTGTCTCCGACTCAAAACTCACAGCTAATTCTTACAGTTAGATCCTGGTATCGACGATGGAACACACAAATAGCGTCGCGATTCAATACATCGATGTCTAGCGTAACTATCTACAAGGGTCTATTGGTGCCTCGGTCACCGGATGTTCCCTCCTTGTCAGTCTAGTTTTCAAATCCGACGCACATTTGACAGTTAATTGCGACATTCCCACCATCCTAATAACGATGCAACACAGAAATTACGTCGCGATTCAATACATTGGTCACTAGCCGACTTATCTCAGAGGGTCTAACGCTGCCTCATACCAGATGGATGTACAATTTGGCTATCAAGTTTCTTTTCTCCGGCTCAAAACTCACAGCTAATTCTTACAGTCAGATCCTGGTATCGACGATGGAACACACAAATAGCGTCGCGATTCAATAGATCGATGTCCAGCGTAACTATCTACAAGGGTCTATTGGTGCCTCGGTCACCGAATGGTCGCGTTTTGTCATCTAGTTTTCAAATCCGACGCGAAACTGACAGTTAATTTATGTTCTCCCATCCTCTCAATGACGATGGAACACACATACTGCGATGGTTTTCAGAACATCGTCTTCCAGCAGTTTTATCTCCAAGCATCTATTACTGCCTGGGTCACCACATGATCGTTGTCCTACGAGTAAAGTTTCGGGAATCCGACGCAAATTTGACAGTTAATTGCGACATTCCCACCATCCTAATGCCGATGCAACACAGAAATCGCGTCGCGATTCAATACATTAGTCACTAGCCGACTTATCTCCGATCGTCTAAAGCTGCCTCATACCATATGGATGTACAATTTGGCAGTCAAGTTTCCCTTCTCCCTTTCATAACTCACTGTTAATACTTACCGTCAAATCCTGGTATTGACGATGGAACCCACAAATAGCGTCGCGATTCTATACATCAATGTCCAGCGTAATTATCTAGAAGGGTCTATTTGTGCCTCGGTCACCGGATGGTCGCGCTTTGTCAGTATAGTTTTCAAATCCGACGCAAAACTGACAATTTTATTCCTCCCATACTCTCAATTTCGATGGAACACACATTCTGCGATGGTCTTCAGAACATCGTTTTCGAGCAGATTTATCTCCAAGCATTCCTGGGTCACCACATGATCGTTCTCCTCCGAGTAAAATTTCGGGAATCCGACGCAAATTTGACAGTTAATTGCGACATTCCCACCATCCTAAAGACAATGCAACACAGAAATTGCGTCGCGATTCAATACATTGGTCACTAGCCGACTTATCTCCGAGGGTCTATCGCTGCCTCATACCAGATGGACGTACTGTTTGGCAGTCAAGTTTGTTTTCTCCCTCTCATAACTCACAGTTAATTCTTACCGTCAGAACCTGGTATTGACGATGGAACACACAAATCCCGTCGCGATCTATACATCGATGTCCAGCGTAACTATCTACAAGGGTCTATTGGTGCCTCGGACACCGGATGTTCGCGCTTTGTCAGTCTAGTTTTCAAATCCGACGCAAATTTGAAAGTTAATTGCGACATTCCCACCATCCTAATGCCGATGCAACACAGAAATCGCGTCGCGATTCAATACATTGGTCACTAGCCGACTTATCTCCGAGCGTCTAACGCTGCCATATACCAGATGGATGTACAATATGGCAGTCAAATTTCCCTTCTCCCTCTCATAACTCACAGTTAATACTTACCGTCCAATCCTGGTATTGACGATGGAACACACAAATAGCGTCACGATTCTATACATCGATGTCCAGCGTAACTATCTAGAGGGGTCTATTTGTGCCTCGGTAACCGGATGGTCGCGCTTAGTTAGTATAGTTTTCAAATCCCACGCAAAACTGACAATTTTATTCCTCCCATACTCTCAATTTCGATGGAAGACACATTCTGCGATGGTTTTCAGAACATCGTCTTCCAGCAGATTTATCTCCAAGCATGCCTGGGTCACCACATGATCGTTCTCCTCCGATTAAAATTTCGGGAATCCGACGCAAATTTGACAGTTAATTGCGACATTCCCACCATCCTAATGACAATGCAACACAGAAATTGCGTCGCGATTCAATACTTTGGTCACTAGCCGACTTATCTCCGAGGGTCTATCGCTGCCTCATAACAGATGGACGTACTCTTTGGCAGTCAAGTTTGTTTTCTCCCTGTCATAACTCACGGTTAATTCTTACCGTCAGAACCTGGTATTGACGATGGAACACACAAATAGCGTCGCGATTCAATACATCGATATCTAGCGTAACTATCTACAAGGGTCTATTGGTGCTTCGGGCACCGGATGGTCGCGTTTTGTCATCAAGTTTTCAAATCCGACGCAAAACTGACAGTTAATTTATGTTCTGTCATCCTCACAATGACGATGGAACACACATACTGCGATGGTTTTCAGAACATCGTCTTCCAGCAGATTTATCTCCAAGCATCTATTACTGCCTGGGTCACCACATGATCGTTGTCCTACGAGTAAAGTTTCGGAATCCGACGCAAATTTGACAGTTAATTGCGACATTCCCACCATCCTAAAGACAATGCAACACAGACATTGCTTCGCGATTCAATACTTTGGTCACTAGCCGACTTATCTCCGCGGGTCTAACGCTGCCTCATACCAGATGGATGTACAATTTGGCTGTCAAGTTTCTTGTCTCCGACTCAAAACTCACAGCTAATTCTTACAGTTAGATCCTGGTATCGACGATGGAACACACAAATAGCGTCGCGATTCAATACATCGGTGTCTAGCGTAACTATCTACAAGGGTCTATTGGT
Organism: Schistocerca gregaria; assembly: GCF_023897955.1. NCBI lineage: Eukaryota > Metazoa > Arthropoda > Insecta > Orthoptera > Acrididae > Schistocerca > Schistocerca gregaria. Next base: position 1,027,293 of record NW_026061713.1, on the reverse strand, counting down.
GCCTCGGTCACAGGATGTTCGCTCTTTGTCAGTCTAGTTTTCAAATCCGAAGCACATTTGACAGTTAATTGCGACATTCCCACCATCCTAATGACGATGCAACACAGAAATTACGTCGCGATTCAATACATTGGTCACTAGCCGACTTATCTCCGAGGGTCTATCGCTGCCGCATACCAGATGGACGTACTATTTGGTAGTCTAGTTTGTTTTCTCCCACTCATAACTCACAGTTATTTCTTACCGTCAGATCCTGGTTTTGACGATGGAACACACAAATACCGTCGCGATTCAATAGATCGATGTCCAGCGTAAATATCTACAAGGGTCTATTGGTGCCTCGGTCACCGGATGGTCGCGTTTTGTCATCTAGTTTTCAAATCCGATGCAAAACTGACAGTTAATTTATGTTCTCTTATCCTCTCAATGACGATGGAACACACATACTGCGATGGTTTTCAGAACATCGTCTTCCAGCAGATTTATCTCCAAGCATCTATTACTGCCTGGGTCACCACATGATCGTTGTCCTACGAGTAAAGTTTCGGGAATCCGACGCAAATTTGACAGTTAATTGTGACATTCCAACTACCCTAATGACGATGCAATACAGAAATTGCGTCGCGATTCAATACATTGGTCACTAGCCGACTTATCTCCGAGGATCTATCGCTGCCTCATACCAGATGGACGTACCCTTAGGCAGTCATGTTTGTTTTCTCCCTCTCATAACTCACAGTTAATTCTGACCGTCAGATCCTGGTATTGTCGATGGAATACACAAATAGGGTCGCGATTCAATAGATCGATATCCAGCGTAACTATCTACAAGCGTCTATTGGTGCCTCGGTCACCGGATGGTCGCGTTTTGTCATCTAGTTTTCAAATCCGACGCAAAACTGACAGTTAATTTATGTTCTCTCATCCTCTCAATTACGATGGAACACACATAATGCGATGGTTTTCAGAACATCGTCTTACAGCAGATTTATCTCCAAGCATACCTGGATCACCATATAATCGTTCTCCTGCGAGTAAAGTTACGGGAATCCGACTCAAATTTGACAGTTAATTGCGACATTTACACCATCCTAATGCCGATGCAACACAGAAAATGTGTCGCGATTCAATACATTGGTCACTAGCCGACTTATCTCCGAGGGTCTAACGCTGCCTCATACCAGATGGATGTACAATTTGGCTGTAAAGTTTCTTGTCTCCGACTCAAAACTCACAGCTAATTCTTACCGTCAGATCCTGGTATCGACGATGGAACACACAAATAGCGTCGCGATTCAATACGATGTCTAGTGTAACAATCTACATGGGTCTGTTGGTGAATCGGTCACCGGATGTTCGCTCTTTGTCAGTCTAGTTTTCAAATCCGACGAAAATTTGACAGTTAATTGCGACATTCCCATCATCCTATCGACGTTGCAACACAGAAATTGCGTCGCGATTCAATACATTGGACTCTAGCCGACTTATCTCCGAGGGTCCATCGCTGCCTCATACCAGATGGACGTACTATTTGGTAGTCAAGTTTGTTTTCTCCCACTCATAACTCACAGTTATTTCTTACCGTCAGATCCTGGTTTTGACGATGGAACACACAAATACCGTCGCGATTCAATAGATCGATGTCCAGCGTAAATATCTACAAGGGTCTATTGGTGCCTCGGTGACCGGATGGTCGCGTTTTGTCATCTAGTTTTCAAATCCGATGCAAAACTGACAGTTAATTTATGTTCTCTCATTCTCTCAATTACGATGGAACACACATACTGCGATGGTTTTCGAAACATGGTCTTCCAGCAGATTTATTTCCAAGCATCTATTACTGCCTGGGTCACCACATGATCATTGTCCTACGAGTAAAGTTTCGGGAATCCGTCGCAAATTTGACAGTTAATTGCGGTATTCCCACCAGCCTAATGCCGATGCAACACAGTTATCGCGTCGCGATTCAATACATTGGTCATTAGCCGACTTATCTCCGAGGGTCTAACGCTGCCTCATACCATATGGATGTACAATTTGGCTGTCAAGTTTCTTGTCTCCGACTCAAAACTCACAGCTAATTCTTACCGTCAGATCCTGGTATCGACGATAGAACACACAAATAGCGTCGCGATTCAATACATCGATGTCTAGCGTAACTATCTACAAGGGTCTATTGGTGCCTCGGTCACTGTATGTTGGCTCTTTGTCAGTCTAGTCTTGAAATCCGACGCAAATTTGTCAGTTAATTGCGACATTCCCATCATCCTATCGACGTTGCAATACAGAAATTGCGTCGCGATTCATTACATTGGTCACTAGCCGACTTATCTCCGAGGGTCTAACGCTGCCTCATACCAGATGGATGTACAATTTGAGAGTCAAGTTTCTTGTCTCCGACTCAAAACTCACAGTTAATTCTTACGTCAGATCCTGGTATCGACGATGGAACACACAAATACCGTCGCGATTCAATAGATCGATGTCCAGCGTAAATATCTACAAGGGTCTATTGGTGCCTCGGTCACCGGATGGTCGCGTTTTGTCATCTAGTTTTCAAATCCGATGCAAAACTGACAGTTAATTTATGTTCTCTTATCCTCTCAATGACGATGGAACACACATACTGCGATGGTTTTCAGAACATCGTCTTCCAGCAGATTTATCTCCAAGCATCTATTACTGCCTGGGTCACCACATGATCGTTGTCCTACGAGTAAAGTTTCGGGAATCCGACGCAAATTTGACAGTTAATTGTGACATTCCAACTACCCTAATGACGATGCAACACAGAAATTGCGTCGCGATTCAATACATTGGTCACTACCCGACTTATCTCCGAGGATCTATCGCTGCCTCATACCAGATGGACGTACCCTTAGGCAGTCATGTTTGTTTTCTCCCTCTCATAACTCACAGTTAATTCTGACCGTCAGATCCTGGTATTGTCGATGGAATACACAAATAGCGTCGCGATTCAATAGATCGATATCCAGCGTAACTATCTACAAGGGTCTATTGGTGCCTCGGTCACCGGATGGTCGCGTTTTGTCATCTAGTTTTCAAATCCGACGCAAAACTGACAGTTAATTTATGTTCTCTCATCCCCTCAATTACGATGGAACACACATAATGCGATGGTTTTCAGAACATCGTCTTACAGCAGATTTATCTCCAAGCATACCTGGATCACCATATGATCGTTCTCCTGCGAGTAAAGTTACGGGAATCCGACTCAAATTTGACAGTTAATTGCGACATTTACACCATCCTAATGCCGATGCAACACAGAAAATGTGTCGCGATTCAATACATTGGTCACTAGCCGACTTATCTCCGAGGGTCTAACGCTGCCTCATACCAGATGGATGTACAATTTGGCTGTAAAGTTTCTTGTCTCCGACTCAAAACTCACAGCTAATTCTTACCGTCAGATCCTGGTATCGACGATGGAACACACAAATAGCGTCGCGATTCAATACGATGTCTAGTGTAACTATCTACATGGGTCTGTTGGTGAATCGGTCACCGGATGTTCGCTCTTTGTCAGTCTAGTTTTCAAATCCGACGAAAATTTGACAGTTAATTGCGACATTCCCATCATCCTATCGACGTTGCAACACAGAAATTGCGTCGCGATTCAATACATTGGACTCTAGCCGACTTATCTCCGAGGGTCCATCGCTGCCTCATACCAGATGGACGTACTCTTTGGCAGTCATGTTTGTTTTCTCCCTCTCACAGTTAATTCTTACCGTCAGATCCCGGTATTGACGATGGAACACTCAGAGTCGCGATTCAATAGATCGATGTCCAGCGTAACTATCTACAAGGGTCTATTGGTGCCTCGGACACCGGATGGTCGCGTTTTGTCATATGGTTTTCAAATCCGACGCAAAACTGATAGTTAATTTATGTTCTCTCATCCTCTCAATTACGATGGAACACACATACTGCGATGGTTTTCGAAACATCGTCTTCCAGCAGATTTATTTCCAAGCATCTATTACTGCCTGGGTCACCACATGATTATTGTCCTACGAGTAAAGTTTCGGGAATCCGTCGCAAATTTGACAGTTAATTGCGGTATTCCCACCAGCCTAATGCCGATGCAACACAGTTATCGCGTCGCGATTCAATACATTGGTCACTAGCCGACTAATCTCCGAGGGTTTAAAGCTGCCTTATACCAGATGGATGTACAATTTGGCTTTCAAGTTTCTTGTCTCCGACTCAAACCTCACAGTTAATTCTTACCGTCAGATCCTGGTATCGACCATGGAACAAACAAATAGCGTTGCGATTCAATACATCGATGTATAGCGTAACTATCTACAAGGGTCTATTGGTGCCTCGGTCACCGGGTCTTCGCTCTTTGTCAGTCTAGTTTCCAAATCCGACGCAAATTTGACAGTTAATTGCGACATTCCCACCATCCTAATGACGATGCAACACAGAAATTGCGTCGCGATTCAATACATTGGTCATTAGCCGACTTATCTCCGAGCGTCTAACGCTGCCTCATACCATATGGATGTACAATTTGGCTGTCAAGTTTCTTGTCTCCGACTCAAAACTCACAGCTAATTCTTACCGTCAGATCCTGGTATCGACGATAGAACACACAAATAGCGTCGCGATTCAATACATCGATGTCTAGCGTAACTATCTACAAGGGTCTATTGGTGCCTCGGTCACTGTATGTTGGCTCTTTGCCAGTCTAGTCTTGAAATCCGACGCAAATTTGTCAGTTAATTGCGACATTCCCATTATCCTATCGACATTGCAATACAGAAATTGCGTCGCGATTCATTACATTGGTCACTAGCCGACTTATCTCCGAGGGTCTATCGCTGCCTCATACCAGATGGACGTACTGTTTGGCAGTCATGTTTGTTTTCTCCCTCTCATAACTCACAGTTAATTCTTACCGTCAGATCCTGGTATTAACGATGGAACACACAAATACCGATGCGATTATATACATCGTTGTCCAGCGTAACTATCTACAAGTGTCTATTGGTGCCTCGGTCAGCTGATGGTCGCGCTTTGTCAATCTAGTTTTCAAATCCGACGCAAAACTGACAGTTAATTTATGTTCTCTCATCCTTTCAATTACGATGGAACACAAATACTGCGATGGTTTTCAGAACATCGTCTTCCAGCAGATTTATCTCCAAGCATGCCTGGGTCACCACATGATCGTTCTCCTGCGAGTAAAGTTTCGGGAATCTGACGCAAATTTGACAGTTAATTGCGACATTCCCACCATCCTAATGACGATGCAACACAGAAATTGCGTCGCGATTCAATACATTGGTCACTAGCCGACTTATCTCCGAGGGTCTAATGCTGCCTCATACCAGATGGATGTACAATTTGAGAGTCAAGTTTCTTGTCTCCGACTCAAAACTCACAGTTAATTCTTACGTCAGATCCTGGTATCGACGATGGAACACACAAATAGCGTCGCGATTCAATATCTCAATGTCTAGCGTAACTATCTACAAGTGTCTATTGGTGCCTCGGTCAGCTGATGGTCGCGCTTTGTCAATCTAGTTTTGAAATCCGACGCAAAACTGATAGTTAATTTTATTCCTCAAGTACTCTCAATTACGATGGAACACACATACTGCGATGGTTTTCAGAACATCGTCTTCCAGCAGATTTGTCTCCAAGCATGCCTGAGTCACCATATGATCGTTCTCCTGCGAGTAAAGTTTCGAGAATCCGACGCAAATTTGACAGTTAATTGAGACATTCCAACCATCCTAATGACGATGCAATACAGAAATTGCGTCGGGAATCAATACATTCGACACTAGCCGACTTATCTCCGTGTGTTTAACGCTGCCTCATACCAGATGGATGTACAATTTGGCTGTCAAGTTTCTTGTCTCCGACTCAAAACTCACAGCTAATTCTTACCGTCAATCCTGGTATCGACCATGGAACACACAAATGGCGTCGCGATTCAATACATCGATGTCAAGCGTAACTATCTACAAGGGTCTATTGGTGCCTCGGTCACCGGATGTTCGCTCTTTGTCAGTCTAGTTTTCAAATCCGACGCACATTTGAGAGTTAATTGCGACATTCCCACCATCCTAATGACGATGCAACACAGAAATTACGTCGCGATTCAATACATTGGTCACTAGCCGACTTATCTCCGAGGGTCTATCGCTGCCGCATACCAGATGGACGTACTATTTGGCAGTCAAGTTTGTTTTCTCCCACTCATAACTCACAGTTATTTCTTACCGTCAGATCCTGGTTTTGACGATGGAACACACATATACCGTCGCGATTCAATAGATCGATGTCCAGCGTAAATATCTACAAGGGTCTATTGGTGCCTCGGTCACCGGATGGTCGCGTTTTGTCATCTAGTTTTCAAATCCGATGCAAAACTGACAGTTAATTTATGTTCTCTTATCCTCTCAATGACGATGGAACACACATACTGCGATGGTTTTCAGAACATCGTCTTCCAGCAGATTTATCTCCAAGCATCTATTACTGCCTGGGTCACCACATGATCGTTAACCTACGAGTAAAGTTTCGGGAATCCGACGCAAATTTGACAGTTAATTGCGACATTCCCACCATCCTAATGCCGATGCAACACAGAAATCGCGTCGCGATTCAATACATTGGTCACTAGCCGACTTATCTCCGAGCGTCTAACTCTGCCTCATACCAGATGGATGTACAATATGGCAGTCAAATTTCCCTTCTCCCTCTCATAACTCACAGTTAATACTTACCGTCAAATCCTGGTATTGACGATGGAACACACAAATAGCGTCACGATTCTATACATCGATTTCCAGCGTAACTATCTAGAAGGGTCTATTTGTGCCTCGGTCACCGGATGGTCGCGCTTAGTTAGTATAGTTTTCAATTCCGACGCAAAACTGACAATTTTATTCCTCCCATACTCTCAATTTCGATGGAAGACATATTCTGCGATGGTTTTCAGAACATCGTCTTCCAGCAGATTTATCTCTAAGCACGCCTGGGTCACCACATGATCGTTCTCCTCCGAGTAAAATTTCGGGTATCCGACGCAAATTTGACAGTTAATTGCGACATTCCCACCATCCTAATGACAATGCAACACAGAAATTGCGTCGCGTTTCAATACTTTGGTCACTAGCCGACTTATCTCCGAGGGTCTATCGCTGCCTCATACCAGATGGACGTACTCTTTGGCAGTCAAGTTTGTTTTCTCCCTGTCATAACTCACAGTTAATTCTTACCGTCAGAACCTGGTATTGACGATGGAACACTCAAATAGGGTCACGATTCTATACATCGATGTCTAGCGTAACTATCTACAAGGGTCTATTGGTTCCTCGGTCACCGGATGTTCGCTCTTTGTCAGTCTAGTTTTCAAATCCGACGCACATTTGACAGTTAATTGGACATTCCCACCATCCTAACGACGTTGCAACACAGAAATGGTGTCGCGATTCAATACATTGGTCACTAGCCTACTTATCTCCGAGGGTCTAACGTTGCCTCATACCAGATGGATGTACAATTTGGCTGTCAAGTTTCTTGTCTCCGACTCAAAACTCACAGCTAATTCTTACAGTTAGATCCTGGTTTTGACGATGGAACACACAAATAGCGTCGCGATTCAATACATCGGGGTCTAGCGTAACTATCTACAAGGCTCTATTGGTGCCTCGGTCACCGGATGTTCGCTCTTTGTCAGTCTAGTTTTCAAATCCGACGCACATTTGACTGTTAATTGCGACATTCCCACCATCCTAATGCCGATGCAACACAGAAATCGCGTCGCGATTCAATACATTGGTCACTAGCCGACTTATCTCCTAGGGTCTATCGCTGCCTCATACCAGATGGACGTACTCTTTGGCAGTCAAGTTTGTTTTCTCCCTCTCATAACTCACACTTAATTCTTACCGTCAGATCCTGGTATTGACGATGGAACACACAAATAGAATCGCGATTCAATAGATCGATGTCCAGCGTAACTACCTACAAGGGTCTATTGGTGCCTCGGTCACCGGATGGTCGCGTTTTGTCATCTAGTTTTCAAATCCGACGCAAAACTGATAGTTAATTTATGTTCTCTCATCCTCTCAATTTCGATTGAACACACATACTGCGATGGATTTCGAAACATCGTCTTCCAGCAGATTTATCTCCAAGCATCTATTACTGCCTGGGTCACCACATGATCATTGTCCTACGAGTAAAGTTTCGGGAATCCGACGCAAATTTGACAGTTAACTGTGACATTCCCACCATCCTAATGACGATGCAACACAGAAATTGTGTCGCGATTCAATAAATTATTCACTAGCCGACTTATCTCCGAGGGTCTAACGCTGCCTCATACGAGATGGATGTACAATTTTTCTGTCAAGTTTCTTGTCTCCGACTCAAAACTCACAGCTAATTTTTACCGTCAGATCCTGGTATCGACGTTGGAACACACAAATAGCGTCGCGATTCAATACATCGATGTCTACCGTAACTATCTACAAGGGTCTATTGGTGCCTCGGTCACCGGATGGTCGCGTTTTGTCATCTAGTTTACAAATCCGACTTAAAACTGACAGTTAATTTTATTTTCTCTCATCCTCTCAATGACGATAGAACACACATACTGCGATGTTTTCAGAACATCGTCTACCAGCAGATTTATCTCCAAGTATCTATTTCTTCCTGGGTCACCACATGATCGTTCTCCTGCGAGTAAAGTTACGGGAATCCGACTCAAATTTGACAGTTAATTGCGACATTTACACCATCCTAATGCCGATGCAACACAGAAAATGTGTCGCGATTCAATACATTGGTCACTAGCCGACTTATCTCCGAGGGTCTAACGCTGCCTCATACCAGATGGATGTACAATTTGGCTGTAAAGTTTCTTGTCTCCGACTCAAAACTCACAGCTAATTCTTACCGTCAGATCGTGGTATCGACGATGGAACACACAAATAGCGTCGCGATTCAATACGATGTCTAGTGTAACTATCTACAAGGGTCTGTTGGTGAATCGGTCACCGGATGTTCGCTCTTTGTCAGTCTAGTTTTCAAATCCGACGAATATTTGACAGTTAATTGCGACATTCCCATCATCCTATCGACGTTGCAACACAGAAATTGCGTCGCGATTCAATACATTGGACTCTAGCCGACTTATCTCTTAGGGTCCATCGCTGCCTCATACCAGATGGACGTACTCTTTGGCAGTCATGTTTGTTTTCTCCCTCTCACAGTTAATTCTTACCGTCAGATCCCGGTATTGACGATGGAACACTCAAATAGAGTCGCGATTCAATAGATTGATGTCCAGCGTAACTATCTACAAGGGTCTATTGGTGCCTCGGTCACCGGATGGTCGCGTTTTGTCATATGGTTTTCAAATCCGACGCAAAACTGGTAGTTAATTTATGTTCTCTCATCCTCTCAATTACGATGGAACACACATACTGCGATGGTTTTCGAAACATCGTCTTCCAGCAGATTTATTTCCAAGCATCTATTACTGCCTGGGTCACCACATGATCATTGTCCTACGAGTAAAGTTTCGGGACTCCGTCGCAAATTTGACAGTTAATTGCGGTATTCCCACCAGCCTAATGCCGATGCAACACAGTTATCGCGTCGCGATTCAATACATTGGTCACTAGCCGACTAATCTCCGAGGGTTTAAAGCTGCCTTATACCAGATGGATGTACAATTTGGCTTTCAAGTTTCTTGTCTCCTACTCGAACCTCACAGTTAATTCTTACCGTCAGATCCTGGTATCGACCATGGAACACACAAATAGCGTTGCGATTCAATACATCGATGTATAGCGTAACTATCTACAAGGGTCTATTGGTGCCTCGGTCACCGGGTCTTCGCTCTTTGTCAGTCTAGTTTCCAAATCCGACGCAAATTTGACAGTTAATTGCGACATTCCCACCATCCTAATGACGATGCAACACAGAAATTGCGTCGCGATTCAATACATTGGTCACTAGCCGACTTATCTCCGAGGGTCTAACGCTGCCTCATACCAGATGGATGTACAATTTGAGAGTCAAGTTTCTTGTCTCCGACTCAAAACTCACAGTTAATTCTTACGTCAGATCCTGGTATCGACGATGGAACACACAAATAGCGTCGCGATTCAATACATCAATGTCTAGCGTAACTATCTACAAGGGTCTATTGGTGCCTCGGTCAGCTGATGGTCGCGCTTTGTCAATCTAGTTTTGAAATCCGACGCAAAACTGATAGTTAATTTTATTCCTCAAGTACTCTCAATTACGATGGAACACACATACTGCGATGGTTTTCAGAACATCGTCTTCCAGCAGATTTGTCTCCAAGCATGCCTGAGTCACCATATGATCGTTCTCCTGCGAGTAAAGTTTCGAGAATCCGACGCAAATTTGACAGTTAATTGAGACATTCCAACCATCCTAATGACGATGCAATACAGAAATTGCGTCGGGAATCAATACATTCGACACTAGCCGACTTATCTCCGTGTGTTTAACGCTGCCTCATACCAGATGGATAAACAATTTGGCTGTCAAGTTTCTTGTCTCCGACTCAAAACTCACAGCTAATTCTTACCGTCAATCCTGGTATCGACCATGGAACACACAAATGGCGTCGCGATTCAATACATCGATGTCAAGCGTAACAATCTACAAGGGTCTATTGGTGCCTCGGTCACCGGATGTTCGCTCTTTGTCAGTCTAGTTTTAAAATCCGACTCAAATTTGACAGTTAATTGCGACATTCCCACCATCCTATCGACGTTGCAACACAGAAATTGCGTCGCGGTTCAATACATTGGTCACTAGCCGACTTATCTCCGAGGGTCTATCGCTGCCTCATACCAGATGGACGTACTCTTTGGCAGTCATGTTTGTTTTCTCCCTCTCATAACTCACAGTTAATTCTTACCGTGAGATCCTGATATTGACGATGGAACGCACAAATAGCGTCGCGATTCAATACATCGATGTATAGCGTAACTATCTACAAGGGTCTATTGGTGCCTCGGTCACCGGATGTTCGCGTTTTCTCAGTCTAGTTTTCAAATCCGACGCAAATTTGACAGTTAAATCCGACATTCCCACTACCCTAATGACAATGCAACACAGAAATTGCGTCGCGATTCAATACATTGGTCACTAGCCGACTTATCTCCGAGGATCTATCGCTGCCTCATCCCAGATGGACGTGACCCTTTGGCAGTCATGTTTGTTTTCTCCCTCTCATAACTCACAGTTAATTCTGACAGTCAGATCCTGGTATTGACGATGGAACACACAAATAGCGTCGCGATTCAATAGATCGATGTCCAGCGTAACTATCTACAAGGGTCTATTGGTGCCTAGGTCACCGGATGGTCGCGTTTTGTCATCTAGTTTTCAAATCCGACGCAAAACTGACAGTTAATTTATGTTCTCTGATCCTCTCAATTACGATGGAACACACATATTGCGATGGTTTTCAGAACATCGTCTTCCAGCAGATTTATCTCCAAGCATGCCTGGATCACCATATGATCGTTCTCCTGCTAGTAAAGTTTCGGGAATCCGGTGGAAATTTGACAGTTAATTGCGACATTCCCACCATCCTAATGACGATGCAACACAGAAATTGCGTCGCGATTCAATACATTGGTCACTAGCCGACTTATCTCCGAGGGTCTAACGCTGCCTCATACCAGATGGATGTACAATTTGGCTGTCAAGTTTCTTGTCTCCGACTCAATACTCACAGCTAATTCTTACCGTCAGATCCTGGTATCGACGATGGAACACACAAATAGCCTCGCGATTCAATACATCGATGTCTAGCGTAACTATCTACAAGGGTCTATTGGTGCCTCGGTCACCGGGTCTTCGCTCTTTGTCAGTCTAGTTTTCAAATACGACGCAAATTTGACAGTTAATTGCGACATTCCCACCATCCTAACGACGTTGCAACACAGAAATTGCGTCGCGATTCATTACATTGGTCACTAGCCGACTTATCTCCGAGGGTCTATCGCTGCCTCATACCAGATGGACGTACTGTTTGGCAGTCATGTTTGTTTTCTCCCTCTCATAACTCACAGTTAATTCTTATCGTCAGATCCTGGTATTGACGATGGAACACACAAATACCGATGCGATTCTATACATCGTTGTCCAGCGTAACTATCTACAAGGGTCTATTGGTGCCTCGGTCACCGGATGGTCGCGTTTTGTCAGTCTAATTTACAAATCCGACGCAAAACTGGCAATTAGTTTTATTCCTCCCATACTCTCAATTACGATGGAACACACATACTGCGATGGTTTTCAGAACATCGTCTTCCAGCAGATTTATCTCCAAGCATGCCTGGGTCACCACATGATCGTTCTCCTGCGTGTAAAGTTTCGGGAATCCGACGCAAATTTGACAGTTAATTGCGACATTCCCACCATCCTAATGCCGATGCAACACAGATATCGCGTCGCGATTCAATACATTGGCCACTAGCCGAGGGTCTAACGGTGCCTCATTCCAGATGGATGTACAATTTGGCTGTCAAGTTTCTTGTCTCCGACTCAAAACTCACAGCTAATTCTTACCGTCAGATCCTGGTATCGACGATGGAACACACAAATAGCGTCGCGATTCAATACATCAATGTCTAGCGTAACTATCTACAAGGGTCTATTGGTGCCTCGGCACCTGATGGTCGCGCTTTGTCAGTCTAGTTTTCAAATCCGACGCAAAACTGATAGTTAATTTTATTCCTCAAGTACTCTCAATTACGATGGAACACACATACTGCGATGGTTTTCAGAACATCGTCTTCCAGCAGATTTGTCTCCAAGCATGCCTGAGTCACCACATGATCGTTCTCCTGCGAGTAAAGTTTCGGGAATCCGACGCAAATTTGACAGTTAATTGAGACATTCCCACCATCCTAATGACGATGCAATACATAAATTGCGTCGGGAATCAATACATTCGACACTAGCCGACTTATCTCCGTGGGTTTAACTCTGCCTCATTCCAGATGGATGTACAATTTGGCTGTCATCTTTCTTGTCTCCGACTCAAAACTCACAGCTAATTCTTACCGTCAGATCCTGGTATCGACCATGGAACACACAAGTGGCGTCGCGATTCAATACATCGATGTCAAGCGTAACTATCTACAAGGGTCTATTGGAGCCTCGGTCACCGGATGATCGCTCGTTGTCAGTCTAGTTTTCAAATCCGACGCAAATTTGACAGTTAATTGCGACATTCCCACCATCCTATCGACGTTGCAACACAGAAATTGCGTCGCTATTCAATACATTGGTCACTAGCCGACTTATCTCCGAGGGTCTATCGCTGCCTCATACCAGTTGGACTTACGCTTTGGCAGTCATGTTTGTTTTCTCCCTGTCATAACTCACAGTTAATTCTTACCGTCAGATCCTGGTATTGACGATGGAACACACAAATAGCGTCGCGATTCAATACATCAATGTCTAGCGTAACTATCCACAAGGGTCTATTGGTGCCTCGGTCACCGGATGGTCGCGTTTTGTCATATGGTTTTCAAATCCGACGCAAAACTGGTAGTTAATTTATGTTCTCTCATCCTCTCAATTACGATGGAACACACATACTGCGATGGTTTTCGAAACATCGTCTTCCAGCAGATTTATTTCCAAGCATCTATTACTGCCTGGGTCACCACATGATCATTGTCCTACGAGTAAAGTTTCGGGAATCCGTCGCAAATTTGACAGTTAATTGCGGTATTCCCACCAGCCTAATGCCGATGCAACACAGAAATTGCGTCGCGATTCAATACATTGGTCACTAGCCGACTTATCTCCGAGGGTCTAACGCTGCCTCATACCAGATGGATGTACAATTTGAGAGTCAAGTTTCTTGTCTCCGACTCAAAACTCACAGTTAATTCTTACGTCAGATCCTGGTATCGACGATGGAACACACAAATAGCGTCGCGATTCAATACATCAATGTCTAGCGTAACTATCTACAAGGGTCTATTGGTGCCTCGGTCAGCTGATGGTCGCGCTTTGTCAATCTAGTTTTGAAATCCGACGCAAAACTGATAGTTAATTTTATTCCTCAAGTACTCTCAATTACGATGGAACACACATACTGCGATGGTTTTCAGAACATCGTCTTCCAGCAGATTTGTCTCCAAGCATGCCTGAGTCACCATATGATCGTTCTCCTGCGAGTAAAGTTTCGAGAATCCGACGCAAATTTGACAGTTAATTGAGACATTCCAACCATCCTAATGACGATGCAATACAGAAATTGCGTCGGGAATCAATACATTCGACACTAGCCGACTTATCTCCGTGTGTTTAACGCTGCCTCATACCAGATGGATAAACAATTTGGCTGTCAAGTTTCTTGTCTCCGACTCAAAACTCACAGCTAATTCTTACCGTCAATCCTGGTATCGACCATGGAACACACAAATGGCGTCGCGATTCAATACATCGATGTCAAGCGTAACAATCTACAAGGGTCTATTGGTGCCTCGGTCACCGGATGTTCGCTCTTTGTCAGTCTAGTTTTAAAATCCGACTCAAATTTGACAGTTAATTGCGACATTCCCACCATCCTATCGACGTTGCAACACAGAAATTGCGTCGCGGTTCAATACATTGGTCACTAGCCGACTAATCTCCGAGGGTTTAAAGCTGCCTTATACCAGATGGATGTACAATTTGGCTTTCAAGTTTCTTGTCTCCTACTCAAACCTCACAGTTAATTCTTACCGTCAGATCCTGGTATCGACCATGGAACACACAAATAGCGTTGCGATTCAATACATCGATGTATAGCGTAACTATCTACAAGGGTCTATTGGTGCCTCGGTCACCGGGTCTTCGCTCTTTGTCAGTCTAGTTTCCAAATCCGACGCAAATTTGACAGTTAATTGCGACATTCCCACCATCCTAATGACGATGCAACACAGAAATTGCGTCGCGATTCAATACATTGGTCACTAGCCGACTTATCTCCGAGGGTCTAACGCTGCCTCATACCAGATGGATGTACAATTTGAGAGTCAAGTTTCTTGTCTCCGACTCAAAACTCACAGTTAATTCTTACGTCAGATCCTGGTATCGACGATGGAACACACAAATAGCGTCGCGATTCAATACATCAATGTCTAGCGTAACTATCTACAAGGGTCTATTGGTGCCTCGGTCAGCTGATGGTCGCGCTTTGTCAATCTAGTTTTGAAATCCGACGCAAAACTGATAGTTAATTTTATTCCTCAAGTACTCTCAATTACGATGGAACACACATACTGCGATGGTTTTCAGAACATCGTCTTCCAGCAGATTTGTCTCCAAGCATGCCTGAGTCACCATATGATCGTTCTCCTGCGAGTAAAGTTTCGAGAATCCGACGCAAATTTGACAGTTAATTGAGACATTCCAACCATCCTAATGACGATGCAATACAGAAATTGCGTCGGGAATCAATACATTCGACACTAGCCGACTTATCTCCGTGTGTTTAACGCTGCCTCATACCAGATGGATAAACAATTTGGCTGTCAAGTTTCTTGTCTCCGACTCAAAACTCACAGCTAATTCTTACCGTCAATCCTGGTATCGACCATGGAACACACAAATGGCGTCGCGATTCAATACATCGATGTCAAGCGTAACAATCTACAAGGGTCTATTGGTGCCTCGGTCACCGGATGTTCGCTCTTTGTCAGTCTAGTTTTAAAATCCGACTCAAATTTGACAGTTAATTGCGACATTCCCACCATCCTATCGACGTTGCAACACAGAAATTGCGTCGCGGTTCAATACATTGGTCACTAGCCGACTTATCTCCGAGGGTCTATCGCTGCCTCATACCAGATGGACGTACTCTTTGGCAGTCATGTTTGTTTTCTCCCTCTCATAACTCACAGTTAATTCTTACCGTGAGATCCTGATATTGACGATGGAACGCACAAATAGCGTCGCGATTCAATACATCGAAGTATAGCGTAACTATCTACAAGGGTCTATTGGTGCCTCGGTCACCGGATGTTCGCGTTTTCTCAGTCTAGTTTTCAAATCCGACGCAAATTTGGCAGTTAAATCCGACATTCCCACTACCCTAATGACAATGCAACACAGAAATTGCGTCGCGATTCAATACATTGGTCACTAGCCGACTTATCTCCGAGGATCTATCGCTGCCTCATCCCAGATGGACGTGACCCTTTGGCAGTCATGTTTGTTTTCTCCCTCTCATAACTCACAGTTAATTCTGACAGTCAGATCCTGGTATTGACGATGGAACACACAAATAGCGTCGTGATTCAATAGATCGATGTCCAGCGTAACTATCTACAAGGGTCTATTGGTGCCTAGGTCACCGGATGGTCGCGTTTTGTCATCTAGTTTTCAAATCCGACGCAAAACTGACAGTTAATTTATGTTCTCTGATCCTCTCAATTACGATGGAACACACATATTGCGATGGTTTTCAGAACATCGTCTTCCAGCAGATTTATCTCCAAGCATGCCTGGATCACCATATGATCGTTCTCCTGCTAGTAAAGTTTCGGGAATCCGGTGGAAATTTGACAGTTAATTGCGACATTCCCACCATCCTAATGACGATGCAACACAGAAATTGCGTCGCGATTCAATACATTGGTCACTAGCCGACTTATCTCCGAGGGTCTAACGCTGCCTCATACCAGATGGATGTACAATTTGGCTGTCAAGTTTCTTGTCTCCGACTCAATACTCACAGCTAATTCTTACCGTCAGATCCTGGTATCGACGATGGAACACACAAATAGCCTCGCGATTCAATACATCGATGTCTAGCGTAACTATCTACAAGGGTCTATTGGTGCCTCGGTCACCGGGTCTTCGCTCTTTGTCAGTCTAGTTTTCAAATACGACGCAAATTTGACAGTTAATTGCGACATTCCCACCATCCTAACGACGTTGCAACACAGAAATTGCGTCGCGATTCATTACATTGGTCACTAGCCGACTTATCTCCGAGGGTCTATCGCTGCCTCATACTAGATGGACGTACTGTTTGGCAGTCATGTTTGTTTTCTCCCTCTCATAACTCACAGTTAATTCTTATCGTCAGATCCTGGTATTGACGATGGAACACACAAATACCGATGCGATTCTATACATCGTTGTCCAGCGTAACTATCTACAAGGGTCTATTGGTGCCTCGGTCACCGGATGGTCGCGTTTTGTCAGTCTAATTTACAAATCCGACGCAAAACTGGCAATTAGTTTTATTCCTCCCATACTCTCAATTACGATGGAACACACATACTGCGATGGTTTTCAGAACATCGTCTTCCAGCAGATTTATCTCCAAGCATGCCTGGGTCACCACATGATCGTTCTCCTGCGAGTAAAGTTTCGGGAATCCGACGCAAATTTGACAGTTAATTGCGACATTCCCACCATCCTAATGCCGATGCAACACAGATATCGCGTCGCGATTCAATACATTGGCCACTAGCCGAGGGTCTAACGGTGCCTCATTCCAGATGGATGTACAATTTGGCTGTCAAGTTTCTTGTCTCCGACTCAAAACTCACAGCTAATTCTTACCGTCAGATCCTGGTATCGACGATGGAACACACAAATAGCGTCGCGATTCAATACATCAATGTCTAGCGTAACTATCTACAAGGGTCTATTGGTGCCTCGGCACCTGATGGTCGCGCTTTGTCAGTCTAGTTTTCAAATCCGACGCAAAACTGATAGTTAATTTTATTCCTCAAGTACTCTCAATTACGATGGAACACACATACTGCGATGGTTTTCAGAACATCGTCTTCCAGCAGATTTGTCTCCAAGCATGCCTGAGTCACCACATGATCGTTCTCCTGCGAGTAAAGTTTCGGGAATCCGACGCAAATTTGACAGTTAATTGAGACATTCCCACCATCCTAATGACGATGCAATACAGAAATTGCGTCGGGAATCAATACATTCGACACTAGCCGACTTATCTCCGTGGGTTTAACTCTGCCTCATTCCAGATGGATGTACAATTTGGCTGTCATCTTTCTTGTCTCCGACTCAAAACTCACAGCTAATTCTTACCGTCAGATCCTGGTATCGACCATGGAACACACAAGTGGCGTCGCGATTCAATACATCGATGTCAAGCGTAACTATCTACAAGGGTCTATTGGAGCCTCGGTCACCGGATGATCGCTCGTTGTCAGTCTAGTTTTCAAATCCGACGCAAATTTGACAGTTAATTGCGACATTCCCACCATCCTATCGACGTTGCAACACAGAAATTGCGTCGCTATTCAATACATTGGTCACTAGCCGACTTATCTCCGAGGGTCTATCGCTGCCTCATACCAGTTGGACTTACGCTTTGGCAGTCATGTTTGTTTTCTCCCTGTCATAACTCACAGTTAATTCTTACCGTCAGATCCTGGTATTGACGATGGAACACACAAATAGCGTCGCGATTCAATACATCAATGTCTAGCGTAACTATCCACAAGGGTCTATTGGTGCCTCGGTCCCCTGATGGTTGCGCTTTGTCAGTCTAGTTTTCAAATCCGACGCAAAACTGATAGCTCATTTTATTCATCAAGTACTCTCAATTACGATGGAACACACATACTGCGATGGTTTCCAGAACATCGTCTTCCAGCAGATTTTTCTCCAAGCATCTGTTACTGCCTGGGTCACCGCATGATCGTTATCCTACGAGTAAAGTTTCGAGAATCCGACGCAAATTTGACAGTTAATTACGACATTCCCACCATCCTAATGCCGATGCAACACAGATATCGCATCGCGATTCAATACATTGGCCACTAGCCGACTTATCTCCGAGGGTCTAACGCTGCCTCATACCAGATGGATGTACAATTTGGCTGTCAAGTTTCTTGTCTCCGACTCAAAACTCACAACTAATTCTTACCGTCAGATCCTGGTATCGACCATGGAACACACAAATAACGTCGCGATTCAATACATCGATGTCTAGCGTAACTATCTACTAGGGTCTATTGGTGCCTCGGTCACCGGATGGTCGCGTTTTGTCAGTCTAGTTTACAAATCCGTCGCAAAACTGGCAGTTAGTTTTATT
The DNA here is from genome assembly GCF_023897955.1 of Schistocerca gregaria. NCBI lineage: Eukaryota > Metazoa > Arthropoda > Insecta > Orthoptera > Acrididae > Schistocerca > Schistocerca gregaria. The sequence goes on along the minus strand of NW_026061713.1, from coordinate 1,008,161 downwards.
CTTCCCATACTCTCAATTACGATGGAACACACATACTGCGATGGTTTTCAGAACATCGTCTTCCAGCAAATTTATCCTCAAGCATGCCTGGGTCACCACATGATCGATCTCCTGCGAGTAAAGTTTCGGGAATCCGACGCAAATTTGACAGTTAATTGGGATAGTCCCACCATCCTAATGACGATGCAACAAAGAAATTGCGTCGGGATTCAATACATTGCTCACTAGACGACTTATCTCCGAAGGTCTAATGCTGCCTCATACCAGATGGATGTACAATTTGGCTGTCAAGTTTCTTGTCTCCTACTCAAAACTCACAGCTAATTCTTAGCGTCAGATCCTGGTATCGACGATGGAACACACAAATAGCGTCGCGATTCAATACATCGATGTCTAGCGTAACTATCTATAAGGGTCTATTGGTGCCTCGGTCACCGGATGTTCGCTCTTGGTCAGTCTTGTTTTCAAATCCGACGCAAATTTGACAGTTAATTGCGACATTCCCACCATCCTAACGACGTTGCATCACAGAAATTGCGTCGCGATTCAATACATTGGTCACTAGCCGACTTATCACCGAGGGGCTATCGGTGCCTCATACCAGATGGACGTACTGTTTGGCAGTCAAGTTTGTTTTCTCCCTCTCATAACTCACAGTTAATTCTTACCGTCAGATCCTGGTATTGACGATGGAACAAACAAAAAGCGTCGCGATTCAATTCATCAATGTCTAGCGTAACTATCCTCGGTCACCTGATGATCGCGCTTTGTCAGTCTAGTTTTCAAATCCGACGCAAAACTGATAGTTAATTTTATTCCTCAAGTACTCTCAATTACGATGGAACACACATACTGCGATGGTTTCCAGAACATCGTCTTCCAGCAGATTTATTTCCAAGCATCTATTACTGCCTGGGTCACCACATGATCATTGTCCTACGAGTAAAGTTTCGGGAATCCGTCGCAAATTTGACAGTTAATTGCGGTATTCCCACCAGCCTAATGCCGATGCAACACAGTTATCGCGTCGCGATTCAATACATTGGTCACTAGCCGACTAATCTCCGAGGGTTTAAAGCTGCCTTATACCAGATGGATGTACAATTTGGCTTTCAAGTTTCTTGTCTCCTACTCAAACCTCACAGTTAATTCTTACCGTCAGATCCTGGTATCGACCATGGAACACACAAATAGCGTTGCGATTCAATACATCGATGTATAGCGTAACTATCTACAAGGGTCTATTGGTGCCTCGGTCACCGGGTCTTCGCTCTTTGTCAGTCTAGTTTCCAAATCCGACGCAAATTTGACAGTTAATTGCGACATTCCCACCATCCTAATGACGATGCAACACAGAAATTGCGTCGCGATTCAATACATTGGTCACTAGCCGACTTATCTCCGAGGGTCTAACGCTGCCTCATACCAGATGGATGTACAATTTGAGAGTCAAGTTTCTTGTCTCCGACTCAAAACTCACAGCTAATTCTTACCGTCAATCCTGGTATCGACCATGGAACACACAAATGGCGTCGCGATTCAATACATCGATGTCAAGCGTAACAATCTACAAGGGTCTATTGGTGCCTCGGTCACCGGATGTTCGCTCTTTGTCAGTCTAGTTTTAAAATCCGACTCAAATTTGACAGTTAATTGCGACATTCCCACCATCCTATCGACGTTGCAACACAGAAATTGCGTCGCGGTTCAATACATTGGTCACTAGCCGACTTATCTCCGAGGGTCTATCGTTGCCTCATACCAGATGGACGTACTCTTTGGCAGTCATGTTTGTTTTCTCCCTCTCATAGCTCACAGTTAATTCTTACCGTGAGATCCTGATATTGACGATGGAACGCACAAATAGCGTCGCGATTCAATACATCGATGTATAGCGTAACTATCTACAAGGGTCTATTGGTGCCTCGGTCACCGGATGTTCGCGTTTTCTCAGTCTAGTTTTCAAATCCGACGCAAATTTGACAGTTAAATCCGACATTCCCACTACCCTAATGACAATGCAACACAGAAATTGCGTCGCGATTCAATACATTGGTCACTAGCCGACTTATCTCCGAGGATCTATCGCTGCCTCATCCCAGATGGACGTGACCCTTTGGCAGTCATGTTTGTTTTCTCTCTCTCATAACTCACAGTTAATTCTGACAGTCAGATCCTGGTATTGACGATGGAACACACAAATAGCGTCGCGATTCAATAGATCGATGTCCAGCGTAACTATCTACAAGGGTCTATTGGTGCCTAGGTCACCGGATGGTCGCGTTTTGTCATCTAGTTTTCAAATCCGACGCAAAACTGACAGTTAATTTATGTTCTCTGATCCTCTCAATTACGATGGAACACACAAATTGCGATGGTTTTCAGAACATCGTCTTCCAGCAGATTTATCTCCAAGCATGCCTGGATCACCATATGATCGTTCTCCTGCGAGTAAAGTTTCGGGAATCCGACGCAAATTTGACAGTTAATTGCGACATTCCCACCATCCTAATGCCGATGCAACACAGATATCGCGTCGCGATTCAATACATTGGCCACTAGCCGACTTATCTCCGAGGGTCTAACGGTGCCTCAATCCAGATGGATGTACAATTTGGCTGTCAAGTTTCTTGTCTCCGACTCAAAACTCACAGCTAATTCTTACCGTCAGATCCTGGTATCGACGATGGAACACACAAATAGCGTCGCGATTCAATACATCAATTTCTAGCGTAACTATCTACAAGGGTCTATTGGTGCCTCGGCACCTGATGGTCGCGCTTTGTCAGTCTAGTTTTCAAATCCGACGCAAAACTGACAGTTAATTTTATTCCTCAAGTACTCTCAATTACGATGGAACACACATACTGCGATGGTTTTCAGAACATCGTCTTCCAGCAGATTTGTCTCCAAGCATGCCTGAGTCACCACATGATCGTTCTCCTGCGAGTAAAGTTTCGGGAATCCGACGCAAATTTGACAGTTAATTGAGACATTCCCACCATCCTAATGACGATGCAATACAGAAATTGCGTCGGGAATCAATACATTCGACACTAGCCGACTTATCTCCGTGGGTTTAACTCTGCCTCATTCCAGATGGATGTACAATTTGGCTGTCAAGTTTCTTGTCTCCGACTCAAAACTCACAGCTAATTCTTACCGTCAGATCCTGGTATCGACCATGGAACACACAAGTGGCGTCGCGATTCAATGCATCGATGTCAAGCGTAACTATCTACAAGGGTCTATTGGAGCCTCGGTCACCGGATGATCGCTCGTTGTCAGTCTAGTTTTCAAATCCGACGCAAATTTGACAGTTAATTGCGACATTCCCACCATCCTATCGACGTTGCAACACAGAAATTGCGTCGCTATTCAATACATTGGTCACTAGCCGACTTATCTCCGAGGGTCTATCGCTGCCTCATACCAGTTGGACTTACGCTTTGGCAGTCATGTTTTTTTTCTCCCTGTCATAACTCACAGTTAATTCTTACCGTCAGATCCTGGTATTGACGATGGAACACACAAATAGCGTCGCGATTCAATACATCAATGTCTAGCGTAACTATCCACAAGGGTCTATTGGTGCCTCGGTCCCCTGATGGTTGCGCTTTGTCAGTCTAGTTTTCAAATCCGACGCAAAACTGATAGCTCATTTTATTCATCAAGTACTCTCAATTACGATGGAACACACATACTGCGATGGTTTCCAGAACATCGTCTTCCAGCAGATTTTTCTCCAAGCATCTGTTACTGCCTGGGTCACCGCATGATCGTTATCCTACGAGTAAAGTTTCGAGAATCCGACGCAAATTTGACAGTTAATTACGACATTCCCACCATCCTAATGCCGATGCAACACAGATATCGCGTCGCGATTCAATACATTGGTCACTAGCCGACTTATCTCCGAGGGTCTAACGCTGCCTCATACCAGATGGATGTACAATTTGGCTGTCAAGTTTCTTGTCTCCGACTCAAAACTCACAACTAATTCTTACCGTCAGATCCTGGTATCGACCATGGAACACACAAATAACGTCGCGATTCAATACATCGATGTCTAGCGTAACTATCTACTAGGGTCTATTGGTGCCTCGGTCACCGGATGGTCGCGTTTTGTCAGTCTAGTTTACAAATCCGTCGCAAAACTGGCAGTTAGTTTTATTCTTCCCATACTCTCAATTACGATGGAACACACATACTGCGATGGTTTTCAGAACATCGTCTTCCAGCAGATTTATCCTCAAGCATGCCTGGGTCACCACATGATCGATCTCCTGCGAGTAAAGTTTCGGGAATCCGACGCAAATTTGACAGTTAATTGGGATAGTCCCACCATCCTAATGACGATGCAACAAAGAAATTGCGTCGGGATTCAATACATTGCTCACTAGACGACTTATCTCCGAAGGTCTAATGCTGCCTCATACCAGATGGATGTACAATTTGGCTGTCAAGTTTCTTGTCTCCTACTCAAAACTCACAGCTAATTCTTAGCGTCAGATCCTGGTATCGACGATGGAACACACAAATAGCGTCGCGATTCAATACATCGATGTCTAGCGTAACTATCAATAAGGGTCTATTGGTGCCTCGGTCACCGGATGTTCGCTCTTGGTCAGTCTTGTTTTCAAATCCGACGCAAATTTGACAGTTAATTGCGACATTCCCACCATCCTAACGACGTTGCATCACAGAAATTGCGTCGCGATTCAATACATTGGTCACTAGCCGACTTATCACCGAGGGGCTATCGGTGCCTCATACCAGATGGACGAACTGTTTGGCAGTCAAGTTTGTTTTCTCCCTCTCATAACTCACAGTTAATTCTTACCGTCAGATCCTGGTATTGACGATGGAACAAACAAAAAGCGTCGCGATTCAATTCATCAATGTCTAGCGTAACTATCCTCGGTCACCTGATGATCGCGCTTTGTCAGTCTAGTTTTCAAATCCGACGCAAAACTGATAGTTAATTTTATTCCTCAAGTACTCTCAATTACGATGGAACACACATACTGCGATGGTTTCCAGAACATCGTCTTCCAGCAGATTTATTTCCAAGCATCTATTACTGCCTGGGTCACCACATGATCATTGTCCTACGAGTAAAGTTTCGGGAATCCGTCGCAAATTTGACAGTTAATTGCGGTATTCCCACCCGCCTAATGCCGATGCAACACAGTTATCGCGTCGCGATTCAATACATTGGTCACTAGCCGACTAATCTCCGAGGGTTTAAAGCTGCCTTATACCAGATGGATGTACAATTTGGCTTTCAAGTTTCTTGTCTCCTACTCAAACCTCACAGTTAATTCTTACCGTCAGATCCTGGTATCGACCATGGAACACACAAATAGCGTTGCGATTCAATACATCGATGTATAGCGTAACTATCTACAAGGGTCTATTGGTGCCTCGGTCACCGGGTCTTCGCTCTTTGTCAGTCTAGTTTCCAAATCCGACGCAAATTTGACAGTTAATTGCGACATTCCCACCATCCTAATGACGATGCAACACAGAAATTGCGTAGCGATTCAATACATTGGTCACTAGCCGACTTATCTCCGAGGGTCTAACGCTGCCTCATTCCAGATGGATGTACAATTTGAGAGTCAAGTTTCTTGTCTCCGACTCAAAACTCACAGTTAATTCTTACGTCAGATCCTGGTATCGACGATGGAACACACAAATAGCGTCGCGATTCAATACATCAATGTCTAGCGTAACTATCTACAAGGGTCTATTGGTGCCTCGGTCAGCTGATGGTCGCGCTTTGTCAATCTAGTTTTGAAATCCGACGCAAAACTAATAGTTAATTTTATTCCTCAAGTACTCTCAATTACGATGGAACACACATACTGCGATGGTTTTCAGAACATCGTCTTCCAGCAGATTTGTCTCCAAGCATGCCTGAGTCACCATATGATCGTTCTCCTGCGAGTAAAGTTTCGAGAATCCGACGCAAATTTGACAGTTAATTGAGACATTCCAACCATCCTAATGACGATGCAATACAGAAATTGCGTCGGGAATCAATACATTCGACACTAGCCGACTTATCTCCGTGTGTTTAACGCTGCCTCATACCAGATGGATGTACAATTTGGCTGTCAAGTTTCTTGTCTCCGACTCAAAACTCACAGCTAATTCTTACCGTCAATCCTGGTATCGACCATGGAACACACAAATGGCGTCGCGATTCAATACATCGATGTCAAGCGTAACAATCTACAAGGGTCTATTGGTGCCTCGGTCACCGGATGTTCGCTCTTTGTCAGTCTAGTTTTAAAATCCGACTCAAATTTGACAGTTAATTGCGACATTCCCACCATCCTATCGACGTTGCAACACAGAAATTGCGTCGCGGTTCAATACATTGGTCACTAGCCGACTTATCTCCGAGGGTCTATCGCTGCCTCATACCAGATGGACGTACTCTTTGGCAGTCATGTTTGTTTTCTCCCTCTCATAACTCACAGTTAATTCTGACAGTCAGATCCTGGTATTGACGATGGAACACACAAATAGCGTCGCGATTCAATAGATCGATGTCCAGCGTAACTATCTACAAGGGTCTATTGGTGCCTAGGTCACCGGATGGTCGCGTTTTGTCATCTAGTTTTCAAATCCGACGCAAAACTGACAGTTAATTTATGTTCTCTGATCCTCTCAATTACGATGGAACACACATATTGCGATGGTTTTCAGAACATCGTCTTCCAGCAGATTTATCTCCAAGCATGCCTGGATCACCATATGATCGTTCTCCTGCTAGTAAAGTTTCGGGAATCCGGTGGAAATTTGACAGTTAATTGCGACATTCCCACCATCCTAATGACGATGCAACACAGAAATTGCGTCGCGATTCAATACATTGGTCACTAGCCGACTTATCTCCGAGGGTCTAACGCTGCCTCATACCAGATGGATGTACAATTTGGCTGTCAAGTTTCTTGTCTCCGACTCAATACTCACAGCTAATTCTTACCGTCAGATCCTGGTATCGACGATGGAACACACAAATAGCCTCGCGATTCAATACATCGATGTCTAGCGTAACTATATACAAGGGTCTATTGGTGCCTCGGTCACCGGGTCTTCGCTCTTTGTCAGTCTAGTTTTCAAATACGACGCAAATTTGACAGTTAATTGCGACATTCCCACCATCCTAACGACGTTGCAACACAGAAATTGCGTCGCGATTCATTACATTGGTCACTAGCCGACTTATCTCCGAGGGTCTATCGCTGCCTCATACCAGATGGACGTACTGTTTGGCAGTCATGTTTGTTTTCTCCCTCTCATAACTCACAGTTAATTCTTATCGTCAGATCCTGGTATTGACGATGGAACACACAAATACCGATGCGATTCTATACATCGTTGTCCAGCGTAACTATCTACAAGGGTCTATTGGTGCCTCGGTCACCGGATGGTCGCGTTTTGTCAGTCTAATTTACAAATCCGACGCAAAACTGGCAATTAGTTTTATTCCTCCCATACTCTCAATTACGATGGAACACACATACTGCGATGGTTTTCAGAACATCGTCTTCCAGCAGATTTATCTCCAAGCATGCCTGGGTCACCACATGATCGTTCTCCTGCGGGTAAAGTTTCGGGAATCCGACGCAAATTTGACAGTTAATTGCGACATTCCCACCATCCTAATGCCGATGCAACACAGATATCACGTCGCGATTCAATACATTGGCCACTAGCCGACTTATCTCCGAGGGTCTAACGGTGCCTCATTCCAGATGGATGTACAATTTGGCTGTCAAGTTTCTTGTCTCCGACTCAAAACTCACAGCTAATTCTTACCGTCAGATCCTGGTATCGACGATGGAACACACAAATAGCGTCGCGATTCAATACATCAATGTCTAGCGTAACTATCTACAAGGGTCTATTGGTGCCTCGGCACCTGATGGTCGCGCTTTGTCAGTCTAGTTTTCAAATCCGACGCAAAACTGATAGTTAATTTTATTCCTCAAGTACTCTCAATTACGATGGAACACACATACTGCGATGGTTTTCAGAACATCGTCTTCCAGCAGATTTGTCTCCAAGCATGCCTGAGTCACCACATGATCGTTCTCCTGCGAGTAAAGTTTCGGGAATCCGACGCAAATTTGACAGTTAATTGAGACATTCCCACCATCCTAATGACGATGCAATACAGAAATTGCGTCGGGAATCAATACATTCGACACTAGCCGACTTATCTCCGTGGGTTTAACTCTGCCTCATTCCAGATGGATGTACAATTTGGCTGTCAAGTTTCTTGTCTCCGACTCAAAACTCACAGCTAATTCTTACCGTCAGATCCTGGTATCGACCATGGAACACACAAGTGGCGTCGCGATTCAATGCATCGATGTCAAGCGTAACTATCTACAAGGGTCTATTGGAGCCTCGGTCACCGGATGATCGCTCGTTGTCAGTCTAGTTTTCAAATCCGACGCAAATTTGACAGTTAATTGCGACATTCCCACCATCCTATCGACGTTGCAACACAGAAATTGCGTCGCTATTCAATACATTGGTCACTAGCCGACTTATCTCCGAGGGTCTATCGCTGCCTCATACCAGTTGGACTTACGCTTTGGCAGTCATGTTTGTTTTCTCCCTGTCATAACTCACAGTTAATTCTTACCGTCAGATCCTGGTATTGACGATGGAACACACAAATAGCGTCGCGATTCAATACATCAATGTCTAGCGTAACTATCCACAAGGGTCTATTGGTGCCTCGGTCCCCTGATGGTTGCGCTTTGTCAGTCTAGTTTTCAAATCCGACGCAAAACTGATAGCTCATTTTATTCATCAAGTACTCTCAATTACGATGGAACACACATACTGCGATGGTTTCCAGAACATCGTCTTCCAGCAGATTTTTCTCCAAGCATCTGTTACTGCCTGGGTCACCGCATGATCGTTATCCTACGAGTAAAGTTTCGAGAATCCGACGCAAATTTGACAGTTAATTACGACATTCCCACCATCCTAATGCCGATGCAACACAGATATCGCGTCGCGATTCAATACATTGGTCACTAGCCGACTTATCTCCGAGGGTCTAACGCTGCCTCATACCAGATGGATGTACAATTTGGCTGTCAAGTTTCTTGTCTCCGACTCAAAACTCACAACTAATTCTTACCGTCAGATCCTGGTATCGACCATGGAACACACAAATAACGTCGCGATTCAATACATCGATGTCTAGCGTAACTATCTACTAGGGTCTATTGGTGCCTCGGTCACCGGATGGTCGCGTTTTGTCAGTCTAGTTTACAAATCCGTCGCAAAACTGGCAGTTAGTTTTATTCTTCCCATACTCTCAATTACGATGGAACACACATACTGCGATGGTTTTCAGAACATCGTCTTCCAGCAGATTTATCCTCAAGCATGCCTGGGTCACCACATGATCGATCTCCTGCGAGTAAAGTTTCGGGAATCCGACGCAAATTTGACAGTTAATTGGGATAGTCCCACCATCCTAATGACGATGCAACAAAGAAATTGCGTCGGGATTCAATACATTGCTCACTAGACGACTTATCTCCGAAGGTCTAATGCTGCCTCATACCAGATGGATGTACAATTTGGCTGTCAAGTTTCTTGTCTCCTACTCAAAACTCACAGCTAATTCTTAGCGTCAGATCCTGGTATCGACGATGGAACACACAAATAGCGTCGCGATTCAATACATCGATGTCTAGCGTAACTATCAATAAGGGTCTATTGGTGCCTCGGTCACCGGATGTTCGCTCTTGGTCAGTCTTGTTTTCAAATCCGACGCAAATTTGACAGTTAATTGCGACATTCCCACCATCCTAACGACGTTGCATCACAGAAATTGCGTCGCGATTCAATACATTGGTCACTAGCCGACTTATCACCGAGGGGCTATCGGTGCCTCATACCAGATGGACGTACTGTTTGGCAGTCAAGTTTGTTTTCTCCCTCTCATAACTCACAGTTAATTCTTACCGTCAGATCCTGGTATTGACGATGGAACAAACAAAAAGCGTCGCGATTCAATTCATCAATGTCTAGCGTAACTATCCTCGGTCACCTGATGATCGCGCTTTGTCAGTCTAGTTTTCAAATCCGACGCAAAACTGATAGTTAATTTTATTCCTCAAGTACTCTCAATTACGATGGAACACACATACTGCGATGGTTTCCAGAACATCGTCTTCCAGCAGATTTATTTCCAAGCATCTATTACTGCCTGGGTCACCACATGATCATTGTCCTACGAGTAAAGTTTCGGGAATCCGTCGCAAATTTGACAGTTAATTGCGGTATTCCCACCCGCCTAATGCCGATGCAACACAGTTATCGCGTCGCGATTCAATACATTGGTCACTAGCCGACTAATCTCCGAGGGTTTAAAGCTGCCTTATACCAGATGGATGTACAATTTGGCTTTCAAGTTTCTTGTCTCCTACTCAAACCTCACAGTTAATTCTTACCGTCAGATCCTGGTATCGACCATGGAACACACAAATAGCGTTGCGATTCAATACATCGATGTATAGCGTAACTATCTACAAGGGTCTATTGGTGCCTCGGTCACCGGGTCTTCGCTCTTTGTCAGTCTAGTTTCCAAATCCGACGCAAATTTGACAGTTAATTGCGACATTCCCACCATCCTAATGACGATGCAACACAGAAATTGCGTAGCGATTCAATACATTGGTCACTAGCCGACTTATCTCCGAGGGTCTAACGCTGCCTCATTCCAGATGGATGTACAATTTGAGAGTCAAGTTTCTTGTCTCCGACTCAAAACTCACAGTTAATTCTTACGTCAGATCCTGGTATCGACGATGGAACACACAAATAGCGTCGCGATTCAATACATCAATGTCTAGCGTAACTATCTACAAGGGTCTATTGGTGCCTCGGTCAGCTGATGGTCGCGCTTTGTCAATCTAGTTTTGAAATCCGACGCAAAACTGATAGTTAATTTTATTCCTCAAGTACTCTCAATTACGATGGAACACACATACTGCGATGGTTTTCAGAACATCGTCTTCCAGCAGATTTGTCTCCAAGCATGCCTGAGTCACCATATGATCGTTCTCCTGCGAGTAAAGTTTCGAGAATCCGACGCAAATTTGACAGTTAATTGAGACATTCCAACCATCCTAATGACGATGCAATACAGAAATTGCGTCGGGAATCAATACATTCGACACTAGCCGACTTATCTCCGTGTGTTTAACGCTGCCTCATACCAGATGGATGTACAATTTGGCTGTCAAGTTTCTTGTCTCCGACTCAAAACTCACAGCTAATTCTTACCGTCAATCCTGGTATCGACCATGGAACACACAAATGGCGTCGCGATTCAATACATCGATGTCAAGCGTAACAATCTACAAGGGTCTATTGGTGCCTCGGTCACCGGATGTTCGCTCTTTGTCAGTCTAGTTTTAAAATCCGACTCAAATTTGACAGTTAATTGCGACATTCCCACCATCCTATCGACGTTGCAACACAGAAATTGCGTCGCGGTTCAATACATTGGTCACTAGCCGACTTATCTCCGAGGGTCTATCGCTGCCTCATACCAGATGGACGTACTCTTTGGCAGTCATGTTTGTTTTCTCCCTCTCATAACTCACAGTTAATTCTGACAGTCAGATCCTGGTATTGACGATGGAACACACAAATAGCGTCGCGATTCAATAGATCGATGTCCAGCGTAACTATCTACAAGGGTCTATTGGTGCCTAGGTCACCGGATGGTCGCGTTTTGTCATCTAGTTTTCAAATCCGACGCAAAACTGACAGTTAATTTATGTTCTCTGATCCTCTCAATTACGATGGAACACACATATTGCGATGGTTTTCAGAACATCGTCTTCCAGCAGATTTATCTCCAAGCATGCCTGGATCACCATATGATCGTTCTCCTGCTAGTAAAGTTTCGGGAATCCGGTGGAAATTTGACAGTTAATTGCGACATTCCCACCATCCTAATGACGATGCAACACAGAAATTGCGTCGCGATTCAATACATTGGTCACTAGCCGACTTATCTCCGAGGGTCTAACGCTGCCTCATACCAGATGGATGTACAATTTGGCTGTCAAGTTTCTTGTCTCCGACTCAATACTCACAGCTAATTCTTACCGTCAGATCCTGGTATCGACGATGGAACACACAAATAGCCTCGCGATTCAATACATCGATGTCTAGCGTAACTATCTACAAGGGTCTATTGGTGCCTCGGTCACCGGGTCTTCGCTCTTTGTCAGTCTAGTTTTCAAATACGACGCAAATTTGACAGTTAATTGCGACATTCCCACCATCCTAACGACGTTGCAACACAGAAATTGCGTCGCGATTCATTACATTGGTCACTAGCCGACTTATCTCCGAGGGTCTATCGCTGCCTCATACCAGATGGACGTACTGTTTGGCAGTCATGTTTGTTTTCTCCCTCTCATAACTCACAGTTAATTCTTATCGTCAGATCCTGGTATTGACGATGGAACACACAAATACCGATGCGATTCTATACATCGTTGTCCAGCGTAACTATCTACAAGGGTCTATTGGTGCCTCGGTCACCGGATGGTCGCGTTTTGTCAGTCTAATTTACAAATCCGACGCGAAACTGGCAATTAGTTTTATTCCTCCCATACTCTCAATTACGATGGAACACACATACTGCGATGGTTTTCAGAACATCGTCTTCCAGCAGATTTATCTCCAAGCATGCCTGGGTCACCACATGATCGTTCTCCTGCGGGTAAAGTTTCGGGAATCCGACGCAAATTTGACAGTTATTTGCGACATTCCCACCATCCTAATGCCGATGCAACACAGATATCACGTCGCGATTCAATACATTGGCCACTAGCCGACTTATCTCCGAGGTTCTAACGGTGCCTCATTCCAGATGGATGTACAATTTGGCTGTCAAGTTTCTTGTCTCCGACTCAAAACTCACAGCTAATTCTTACCGTCAGATCCTGGTATCGACGATGGAACACACAAATAGCGTCGCGATTCAATACATCAATGTCTAGCGTAACTATCTACAAGGGTCTATTGGTGCCTCGGCACCTGATGGTCGCGCTTTGTCAGTCTAGTTTTCAAATCCGACGCAAAACTGATAGTTAATTTTATTCCTCAAGTACTCTCAATTACGATGGAACACACATACTGCGATGGTTTTCAGAACATCGTCTTCCAGCAGATTTGTCTCCAAGCATGCCTGAGTCACCACATGATCGTTCTCCTGCGAGTAAAGTTTCGGGAATCCGACGCAAATTTGACAGTTAATTGAGACATTCCCACCATCCTAATGACGATGCAATACAGAAATTGCGTCGGGAATCAATACATTCGACACTAGCCGACTTATCTCCGTGGGTTTAACTCTGCCTCATTCCAGATGGATGTACAATTTGGCTGTCATCTTTCTTGTCTCCGACTCAAAACTCACAGCTAATTCTTACCGTCAGATCCTGGTATCGACCATGGAACACACAAGTGGCGTCGCGATTCAATACATCGATGTCAAGCGTAACTATCTACAAGGGTCTATTGGAGCCTCGGTCACCGGATGATCGCTCGTTGTCAGTCTAGTTTTCAAATCCGACGCAAATTTGACAGTTAATTGCGACATTCCCACCATCCTATCGACGTTGCAACACAGAAATTGCGTCGCTATTCAATACATTGGTCACTAGCCGACTTATCTCCGAGGGTCTATCGCTGCCTCATACCAGTTGGACTTACGCTTTGGCAGTCATGTTTGTTTTCTCCCTGTCATAACTCACAGTTAATTCTTACCGTCAGATCCTGGTATAGACGATGGAACACACAAATAGCGTCGCGATTCAATACATCAATGTCTAGCGTAACTATCCACAAGGGTCTATTGGTGCCTCGGTCCCCTGATGGTTGCGCTTTGTCAGTCTAGTTTTCAAATCCGACGCAAAACTGATAGCTCATTTTATTCATCAAGTACTCTCAATTACGATGGAACACACATACTGCGATGGTTTCCAGAACATCGTCTTCCAGCAGATTTTTCTCCAAGCATCTGTTACTGCCTGGGTCACCGCATGATCGTTATCCTACGAGTAAAGTTTCGAGAATCCGACGCAAATTTGACAGTTAATTACGACATTCACACCATCCTAATGCCGATGCAACACAGATATCGCGTCGCGATTCAATACATTGGTCACTAGCCGACTTATCTCCGAGGGTCTAACGCTGCCTCATACCAGATGGATGTACAATTTGGCTGTCAAGTTTCTTGTCTCCGACTCAAAACTCACAACTAATTCTTACCGTCAGATCCTGGTATCGACCATGGAACACACAAATAACGTCGCGATTCAATACATCGATGTCTAGCGTAACTATCTACTAGGGTCTATTGGTGCCTCGGTCACCGGATGGTCGCGTTTTGTCAGTCTAGTTTACAAATCCGTCGCAAAACTGGCAGTTAGTTTTATTCTTCCCATACTCTCAATTACGATGGAACACACATACTGCGATGGTTTTCAGAACATCGTCTTCCAGCAGATTTATCCTCAAGCATGCCTTGGTCACCACATGATCGTTCTCCTGCGAGTAAAGTTTCAAGAATCCGACGCTAATTTGACAGTTAATTGGGATAGTCCCACCATCCTAATGACGATGCAACAAAGAAATTGCGCCGGGATTCAATACATTGGTCACTAGACGACTTATCTCCGAAGGTCTAATGCTGCCTCATACCAGATGGATGTACAATTTGGCTGTCAAGTTTCTTGTCTCCTACTCGAAACTCACAGCTAATTCTTAGCGTCAGATCCTGGTATCGACGATGGAACACACAAATAGCGTCGCGATTCAATACATCGATGTCTAGCGTAACTATCTATAAGGGTCTATTGGTGCCTCGGTCACCGGATGTTCGCTCTTGGTCAGTCTTGTTTTCAAATCCGACGCAAATTTGACAGTTAATTGCGACATTCCCACCATCCTAACGACGTTGCATCACAGAAATTGCGTCGCGATTCAATACATTGGTCACTAGCCGACTTATCACCGAGGGGCTTCGGTGCCTCATACCAGATGGACGTACTGTTTGGCAGTCAAGTTTGTTTTCTCCCTCTCATAACTCACAGTTAATTCTTACCGTCAGATCCTGGTATTGACGATGGAACAAACAAAAAGCGTCGCGATTCAATTCATCAATGTCTAGCGTAACTATCCTCGGTCACCTGATGATCGCGCTTTGTCAGTCTAGTTTTCAAATCCGACGCAAAACTGATAGTTAATTTTATTCCTCAAGTACTCTCAATTACGATGGAACACACATACTGCGATGGTTTTCAGAACTTCGTCTTCCAGCAGATTTATCTCCAAGCATACCTGGGTCACCACATGATCGTTC
This sequence comes from Schistocerca gregaria, assembly GCF_023897955.1. Classification (NCBI taxonomy): domain Eukaryota; kingdom Metazoa; phylum Arthropoda; class Insecta; order Orthoptera; family Acrididae; genus Schistocerca; species Schistocerca gregaria. The sequence continues at coordinate 992,719 of NW_026061713.1, read as the reverse complement.
TCCTGAGAGGAAAGTTTCGGGAATCCGACGCAAATTTGACAGTTAATTGAGACATTCCCACCATCCTAATGACGATGCAACACAGAAATTGCGTCGCGATTCAATACATTGGTCACTAGCCGACTTATCTCCGAGGGTCTAACGCTGCCTCATACCAGATGGATGTACAATTTGGCTGTCAAGTTTCTTGTCTCCGACCCAAAACTCTCAGCTAATTCTCACCGTCAGATCCTGGTATGGACGATGTAACACATAAATAGCGTCGCTATTCAGTACATAGATGTCTAGCGTAACTATCTAAAAGGGTCTATTGGTGCCTCGGTCACCGGATGTTCGCTCTTTGTCAGTCTTGTTTTCAAATCCGACGCAAATTTGACAGTTAATTGCGAGATTCCCACCATCCTAACGACGTTGCAACACAGAAATTGCTTCGCGATTCAATACATTGGTCACTAGCCGACTTATCTCCGAGGGTCTATCGCTGTCTCATACCAGATGGACGTACTGTTTGGCAGTCAAGTTTGTTTTCTCCCTCTCATAACTCACAGTTAATTCTTACCGTCAGATCCTGGTATTGACGATGGAACACACAAATAGCGTCGCGATTCAATAGATCGATGTCCAGCGTAACTATCTACAAGGGTCGATTGGAGCCTCGGTCACCGGATGGTGACGTTTCGTCATCTAGTTTTCAAATCCGACGCAAAACTGACAGTTAATTTATGTTCTCTCATCCTCTCAATGACGATGGAACACACATACTGCGATGGTTTTCAGAACATCGTCTACCAGCAGATTTATCTCCAAGCATTTATAACTTCCTGGGTCACCACATGATCGTTGTCGTACGAGTAAAGTTTCGGGAATCCGACGCAAATTTGACAGTAAATTGCGATATTCCCACCTTCCTAATGCCGATGCAACACAGTTATCGCGTCTCGATTCAATACAATGGTCACTAGCCGACTTATCTCCGAAGGTCTAACGCTGCCTCATACCAGATGGATGTACAATTTTGCAGTCAAGTTTCTCTTCTCCCTCTTATAACTCACAGTTAATACCTACTTTAGATCCTGGTATTAACGCTGGAACACACAAATAGCGTTGCGATTCTATACATCGATGTCCAGCGTAACTATCTAGAAGGGTCTGCTTGTGCCTCGGTCACCGGATGGTCGCGTCTTGTCATCTAGTTTACAAATCCGACGCAAAACTGACAGTTAATTTACGATGGAACACACATACTGCGATGGTTTTCAAAACATCGTCTTCCAGCAGATTTATCTCCAAGCATCTATTACTGCCTGGGTCACCTCATGATCGTTGTCCTACGAGTAAAGTTTCGGGAATCCGACGCAAATTTGACAGTTAATTGCGACTATCCCACCATCCTAATGCCGATGCAACACAGAAATCGCGTCGCGATTCAATACATTGGTCTCTAGACGACTTATCTCCGAGGGTCTAACACTGCCTCATACCAGATGGATGTACAATTTGGCTGTCAAGTATCTTGTTTCCGACTTAAAACTCACAGTTAATTCTTACCGTCAGATCCTGGTATCGACAATGGAACACACAAATAGCGTCTCGATTCAGTACATCGATGTCTAGCGTAACTATCTACAAGGGTCCATTGGTGCCTCGGTCAATGATGTTCTCTCTTTGTCAGTCTAGTTTTCAAATCCGACGCAAATTTGACAGTTAATTGCGACTTTCCCACCATCCTAACGACGTTGCAACACAGAAATTGCGTCGCGATTCAATACATTGGTCACTAGCCGACTTATCTCCGAGGGTCTATCGCTGCCTCATACCAGATGGACGTCCTCTTTGGCAGTCAAGTTTGTTTTCTCCCTCTTATAACTCACAGTAATTCTTACCGTCAGATCCTGGTATTGACGATGGAACACACAAATAGCGTCGCGATTCAATAGATCGATGTCCAGCGTAACTATCTACAAGGGTCTATTGGTGCCTCGGTCACAAGATGGTCGCGTTTTGTCATCTAGTCATTTGCGTCGGGTTCCCGAAACTTTACTCGCAGGAGAACGAACATGTATTGACCCAGGCAGTAATAGAATCTTGGAGATAAATCTGCTGGAAGACGATGTTCTGAAAACCATCGCAGTAATTGACAGTATGGGAGGAATACAATTAACTGCCAGTTTTGCGTCGGATTTGTAAACTAGACTGACAAAACGCGACCATCCGGTGACCGAGGCACAAATAGACCCTTGTAGATAGTTACGCTAGACAACGATGTATTGAATCGCGTCGCTATTTGTGAGTTCCATAGTCGATACCTGCATCTGAAGGTAAGATTTAACTGTGAGTTTTGAGTCGGAGACAAGAAACTTGACAGCCAAATTGTACATCCATGTGGTATGAGGCAGCGTTAGACCCTCGGATATAGCTCGGCTAATGTTAAATGTATTGAATCGCCACGCAATTTCTGTGTTGCATCGTCATTAAGATTGTGGGAATGTCCCAATTAACTTTCAAATTTGCGTCGGATTCCTGAAACTTTACTCGCAGGGAACGATCATGTGGTGATCCAGGCAGTAATAGATGCTTGGAGATAAATCTGCTGGAGGACGATGTTCTGAAAACCATCGCAGTATGTGTGTTCCATCGTAATTGAGAGTATGGGAGGAATAAAATTAACTGCCAGTTTTGCGTCGGATTTGTAAACTAGACTGACAAAACGCGACCATCCGGTGACCGATTCACCAATAGACCCTTGTAGATAGTTACGCTGGACATCGATGTATAGAAACGTGGCGATATGTGTGTGTTCAATCGTCAATACCAGGATCTGACGGTAGGAACTAACTGTGAGTTATGAGAGGGAGAAGAGAAACTTGATTGTCGAACAGTACGTCCATCTGGTATGAGGCAGCGTTAGACCCTCGGAGATAAGTCGGCTAGTGACCAATGTATTTAATCGCGACGCAATTTCTGTGTTGCATCGTCATTAGGATGGTGGGAATCTCGCAATTAACTGTCAAATTTGCGTCGGATTCCCGAAACTTTACTCGTAGGACAATGCATATGTGGTGACCCAGGCAGTAATAGATGCTTGGAGATAAATCTGCTGGAAGACGATGTTCTGAAAACCATCGCAGTATGTGTGTTCTATCGTCATTGAGAGGATGAGAGAAAATAAAATTAACTGTCTGTTTTGCGTCGGATTTGAAAACTAGACTGACAAAGCGCGAACATCCGGTGACCGAGGCACCAACAGACCCTTGTAGATAGTTACGCTAGACATCGATGTATTGAATCGCGACGCTATTTGTGTGTTTTATCGTCGATACCAGGATCTGACGGTAAGAATTAACTGAGAGTTTTGAGTCGGAGACAAGAAACGTGACTGCCAAATTGTACATTCATCTGGTATGAGGCATCGTTAGACCCTCGGTGATAAGTCGGCTAGTGACCCATTTATTGAATCGCGACGCAATTTCTGTGTTGCATCGTCATTAGGATGGTGGGAATGTCGCAATTAACTGTCAAATTTGCGTCGGATTCCCGAAACTTTACTCGCAGGAGAACGTTCATGTGGTGACCCAGGCAGTAATAGATACTTGGAGATGAATCTGATGGAAGACGATGTTCTGAAAACCATCGCAGAATGTGAGTTGAATCGTAATTGAGACTATGGGAGGAATAAAATTAACTGTCAGTTTTGCGTCGGATTTGAAAACAAGACTGACAAAGAGCGAACATCCGGTGACCGAGGCTCCTATAGACCCTTATAGATAGTTACGCTGGTCATCGATCTATTGAATCGCGACGCTATTTGTGTGTTCCATCGTCAATACTAGGATCTGACGGTAAGAATTAACTGCGTTGAGAGGGAGAAAAAAAACTTGACTGCCAAAGAGTACGTCCATCTGGTATGAGGCAGCGATAGACCCTCTTAGATAAGTCGGCTAGTGACCAATGTATTGAATCGCGGCGCGATTTCTGTGTTGCTTCGTCATTAGGATAGTGGGAATGTCGCAATTAACTGTCTAATTTGCGTCGGATTTGAAAACTAGAATGACAAAGCGCGAACACCCGGTGACCGAGGCACCAAAAGACCCTTGTAGATAGTTACGCTAGACATCGATGTATTGAATCGCGACGCTATTTGTGTGTTCCATCGTCGATACCAGTATCTGACGGTAAGAATTAACTGTGCGTTATGAGAAGTAAAAAACAAACTTGACTGCCAAAGAGTACGTCCATCTGGTATGAGGCAGCGATAGACCCTCGGAGATAAGTCGGCTAGTGACCAATGTATTGAATCGCCACCCAATTTCTGTGTTGCATCGTCATTAGGATGGTGGGTATGTAGCAATTAACTGTCTAATTTGCGTCGGATTTGAAAACTAGAATGACAAAGCGCGAACACCCGGTGACCGAGGCACCAAAAGACCCTTGTAGATAGTTACGCTAGACATCGATGTATTGAATCGCGACGCTATTTGTGTGTTCCATCGTCGATACCAGGATCAGACGGTAAGAATTAACTGTGAGTTATAAGAGGTGAGAAGAGAAACTTGACTGCCAAATTGTACATCCATCTGGTATGAGGCAGCGATAGACCCTCGGAGATAAGTCGGCTAGTGACCAACGTATTGAATCGCGACGCGATTTCTGTGTTGCATCGTCATTAGGATGGTGGGAATGTCGCAATTAACTGTCAAATATGCGTCGGAATCCCGAAACTTTACTCGTAGGACAACGAATATGTGGTAACCCAGGCAGTAATAGATGCTTGGAGATAAATCTGCTGGAAGACGATGTTTTGAAAACCATCGCAGTATGTGTGTTCTATCGTCATTGAGAGGATGAGAGAAAATAAAATTAACTCTCAGTTTTGCGTCGGATTTGAAAAGTAGATTACAAAACGCGACCATCCGGTGACCGAAGCACCAATAGACCCTTGTAGATAGTTACGCTGTACATCGATCTATTGAATCGCGAAGCTATTTGTGTGTTCCATCGTCAATACCAGGATCTGACGGTAAGAATTAACTGTGAGTTATGAGAGGGAGAAAACAAACATGACTGCCAAACAGTACGTCCATCTGGTATGAGGCAGCGTTAGACCCTCGGAGATAAGTCGGCTAGTGACCAATGTATTTAATCGCGACGCAATTACTGTGTTGCGTCGTCATTAGGATGGTGGGAATGTCGCAATTAAGTGTCAAATTTGCGTCAGATTCCCGAAACTTTACTCGCAAGTGAACGATCATGTGGTGACCCAGGCAGTATTAGATACTTGGAGATAAATCTGCTGGAAGACGATGTTCCGAAAACCATCGAAGTATATGTGTTCCATCGTAATTGAGAGTATGGGAGGAATAAAATTAACTGTCAGTTTTGCGTCGGATTTGAAAACTAGAATGACAAAGCGCGAACATCCGGTGAACGAGGCACAAATAGACCCTTGTAGATAGTTACGCTGGACATCGATATATTGAATCGCGAAGCTATTTGTGTGTTTCATCGTCAATACCAGGATCTGACGGTAAGAATTAACTGTGAGCTATGAGAGGGAGAAAACAAACTTCACAGCCAAACAGTACGTCCATCTGGTATGAGGCAGCGTTAGACCCTCGGAGATAAGTCGGCTAGTGACCAATGTATTGAATCGCCACGCAATTTCTGTGTTGCATCGTCATTAGGGTGTTGGGAATGTCGCAATTAACTGTCTAATTTGCGTCGGATTTGAAAACTAGACTGACAAAGCGCGAACATTCGGTGACCGAGGCACCAATAGACCCTTGTAGATAGTTACGCTAGACATCGATGTATTGAATCGCGACGCTATTTGTGTGTTCCATCGTCGATACCAGTATCTGACGGTAAGAATTAACTGTGCGTTATGAGAAGTAAAAAACAAACTTGACTGCCAAAGAGTACATCCATCTGGTATGAGGCAGCGTTAGACATTTGGAGATAAGTTGGCTAGTGACCAATGTATTGAATCGCGACGCAGTTTCTGTGTTGCATCGTCATTAGGGTGGTGGGGATGTCGCAATTAACTGTCAAATTTGCGTCGGATTTGAAAACTAGACTGACAAAGCGCGAACATCCGGTGACCGAGGCACCAATAGACCCTTGCAGATAGTTACGCTAGACATCGATGTATTGAATCGCGACGCTATTTGTGTGTTCCACCGTCGATATCTGGATATGACGGTAAGAATTAACTGTGACTTTAGAGACGGAGACAAGAAACTTGACAGCCAAATTGTACATCCATCTGGTATGAGGCAGCGTTAGACCCTCGGAGATAAGTCGGCTAGTGACCAATGTATTTAATCGCGACGCAATTACTGTGTTGCATCGTCATTAGGATGGTGGGAATGTCGCAATTAAGTGTCAAATTTGAGTCGGATTCCCGAAACTTTACTCGCAGGTGAACGATCATGTGGTGACCCAGGCAGTAATAGATACTTGGAGATAAATCTGCTGGAAGACGATGTTCCGAAAACCATCGCAGTATATGTGTTCCATCGTAATTGAGAGTATGGGAGGAATAAAATTAACTGTCAGTTTTGCGTCGGATTTGAAAACTAGAATGACAAAGCGCGAACATCCGGTGAACGAGGCACAAATAGACCCTTGTAGATAGTTACGCTGGACATCGATATATTGAATCGCGAAACTATTTGTGTGTTTCATCGTCAATACCAGGATCTGACGGTAAGAATTAACTGTGAGCTATGAGAGGGAGAAAACAAACTTCACAGCCAAACAGTACGTCCATCTGGTATGAGGCAGCGTTAGACCCTCGGAGATAAGTTGGCTAGTGACCAATGTATTGAATCGCCACGCAATTTCTGTGTTGCATCGTCATTAGGGTGTTGGGAATGTCGCAATTAACTGTCTAATTTGCGTCGGATTTGAAAACTAGACTGACAAAAGCGCGAACATTCGGTGACCGAGGCACCAATAGACCCTTGTAGATAGTTACGCTAGACATCGATGTATTGAATCGCGACGCTATTTGTGTGTTCCATCGTCGATACCAGTATCTGACGGTAAGAATTAACTGTGCGTTATGAGAAGTAAAAAACAAACTTGACTGCCAAAGAGTACGTCCATCTGGTATGAGGCAGCGTTAGACATTTGGAGATAAGTTGGCTAGTGACCAATGTATTGAATCGCGACGCAGTTTCTGTGTTGCATCGTCATTAGGGTGGTGGGGATGTCGCAATTAACTGTCAAATTTGCGTCGGATTTGAAAACTAGACTGACAAAGCGCGAACATCCGGTGACCGAGGCACCAATAGACCCTTGCAGATAGTTACGCTAGACATCGATGTATTGAATCGCGACGCTATTTGTGTGTTCCACCGTCGATATCTGGATCTGACGGTAAGAATTAACTGTGACTTTAGAGACGGAGACAAGAAACTTGACAGCCAAATTGTACATCCATCTGGTATGAGGCAGCGTTAGACCCTCGGAGATAGCTAGTATTGTGACCAATGTATTGAATCGCGACGCCATTTCTGTGTTGCTTCGTCATTAGGATGGTGGGAATGTCGCAATTAACTGACAAATTTGCATCGGATTCCCGAAACTTTACTCGTAGGACAACGATCATGTGGTGACCCAGGCATGCTTGGAGATAAATCTGCTGGAAGACGATGTTCTGAAAACCATCGCAGTATGGAGTTCCATCGTCATAGAGAGTATGGGAGGAATAAAATTAACTGTCAGTTTTGCGTCGGATTTGAAAACTAGAATGACAAAGCGCGAACATCCGGTGACCGAGGCACCAATAGACCCGTGTAGATAGTTACGCTGGACATCGATGAATTGAATCGCGACGCTATTTGTGTGTTCCATCGTCGATACCTGCATCTGACGGTAAGATTTAACTGTTAGTTTTGAGTCGGAGACAAGAAACTTGACAGCCAAATTGTATATCCATGTGGTATGAGGCAGCGTTGGACCCTCGGAGATAAGTTGGCTAGTGACAAATGTATTGAATCGCCACGCAATTTCTGTGTTGCATCGTCATTAGGATGGTGGGAATCTCGCAATTAACTGTCAAATTAGCGTCGGATTCCCGAAACTTTACTCGTAGGACAATGCATATGTGGTGACCCAGGCAGTAATAGATGCTTGGAGATAAATCTGCTGGAAGACGATGTTCTGAAAACCATCGCAGTATGTGTGTTCTATCGTCATGGAGAGGATGAGAGAAAATAAAATTAACTGTCTGTTTTGCGTCGGATTTGAAAACTAGACTGACAAAGCGCGAACATCCGGTGACCGAGGCACCAATAGACCCTTTTAGATAGTTACGCTGGTCATCGATCTATTGAATCGCGACGCTATTTGTGTGTTCCATCGTCAATACCAGGATCTGACGGTAAGAATTAACTGAGTTGAGAGGGAGAAAAAAAACATGACTGCCAAAGAGTACGTCCATCTGGTATGAGGCAGCGATAGACCCTCTTAGATAAGTCGGCTAGTGACCAATGTATTGCATCGCGACGCAATTTCTGTGTTGCATCGTCATTAGGGTGGTGGGAATTTCAAATTAACTGTCAAATTTGCGTCGGATTTGAAAACTAGCCTGACAAAGCGCGAACATCCGGTGACCGAGGCACCAATAGACCCTTGTAGATAGTTTCGCTGGACATCGATGTATGGAATCGCGATGCTATTTGTGTGTTCCATCGTCAATACCAGTAAGTATTAACCGGTAAGTATTAATTGTGAGTTATGAGAGGGAGAAGAGAAACTTGACTGCCAAATTGTACATCCATATGGTATGCGGCAGCGTTAGACCCTCAGAGATAAGTCGGCTAGTGACCAATGTATTGAATCGCGACGCGATTTCTGTGTTGCTTCGTCATTAGGATGGTGGGAATGTCGCAATTAACTGTCAGATTTGCGTCGGATTCTCGAAACTTTATTCGTAGGACAACGATCATGTGGTGACCCAGGCATGCTTGGAGATAAATCTGCTGGAAAACGATGTTCTGAAAACCATCGCAGTATGTGTGTGTGTTCTATCGTCATTGAGAGGATGAGAGAACATAAATTAACTGACAGTTTTGCGTCGAATTTGAAAACTAGATGACAAAACGCGACCATCCGGTGACCGAGGCACCAATAGACCCTTGTAGATAGTTACGCTGGACATCGATCTATTGAATTGCGACGCTACTTGTGTGTTCCATCGTCGATACCAGGATCAGACGGTAAGAGTTAACTGTGAGTTGTAAGAGGTGAGAAGAGAAACTTGACTGCCAAATTGTACATCCATCTGGTATGAGGCAGCGTTAGACCCTCGGAGATAAATCGGCTAGTGACCAATGTATTGAATCGCGACGCGATTTCTGTGTTGCATCGTCATTAGGATGGTGGGAATGTCGCAATTAACTGTCAAATTTGCGTCGGATTCCCGAAACTTTACTCGTAGGACAACGAATATGTGGTAACCCAGGCAGTAATAGATGCTTGGAGATAAATCTGCTGGAAGACGATGTTCCGAAAACCATCGCAGTATATGTGTTCCATCGTAATTGAGAATATGGGAGGAATAAAATTAACAGTCAGTTTTGCGTCGGATTTGAAAACTAGAATGACAAAGCGCGAACATCCGGTGACCGAGGCACCAATAGACCCGTGTAGATAGTTACGCTGGACATCGATGAATTGAATCGCGACGCTATTTGTGTGTTCCATCGTCGATACCTGCATCTGACGGTAAGATTTAACTGTGAGTTTTGAATCGGAGACAAGAAACTTGACAGCCAAATTGTATATCCATGTGGTATGAGGCAGCGTTGGACCCTCGGAGATAAGTTGGCTAGTGACAAATGTATTGAATCGCCACGCAATTTCTGTGTTGCATCGGCATTAGGATGGTTGGAATGTCGCAATTAACTCTCTAATTTGCGTCGGATTCCCGAAACTTTACTCGCAGGAGAACGTTCATGTGGTGACCCAGGCATTAATAGTTACTTGGAGATAAATCTGATGGAAGACGATATTCTGAAAACCATCGAAGAATGTGTGTTCCATCGTAGTTGAGAGTAAGGGAGGAATAAAATTAACTGTCAGTTTTGCGTCGGACTTGAAAACTAGACTTACAAAGCGCGACCATCCGGTGACCGAGGCACAAGCAGACCCTTCTAGATAGTTACGCTGGACATCGATGTATAGAATCGGGACGCTATTTGTGTGTTCCATTGTCAATACCAGGATCTGACGGTAAGAATTAACTGTGTGTTTTGAGATGGAGATAAGAAACTTGACTGCCAAATTGTACATCCGTCTGGTATGAGGCACCGTTAGACCCTCGGAGATAAGTCGGCTAGTGACCAATGTATTGAATCGCGACGCAATTTCTGTGTTGCATTGTCATTAGGGTGGTGGGAATGTCGCAATTAACAGTCAAATTTGCGTCGGATTTGAAAACTAGACTGACAAAGCGCGAACATCCCGTGACCGAGTCACAAATTAACCCTTGTAGATAGTTAAGCTAGACATCGATGTATTGAATCGCGACGCTAAAGGTGTCTTCCATCGTCGATACCAGAATCTGACGGTCAGAATGAATTGTGAGTTTTGAGACGGAGACAAGAAACTAGTCTGACAAATTGCACATCCATCTGGTATGAGGCAGCGTTAGACCCTCGGAGATAAGTCGGCTAGTGAGCAATGTACTGAATCGCGACGCAATGTCTGTGTTACATCGTCATAGGATGGTGGGAATGTCGTAATTAACTCTCAAATATGCGTCGGATTCCAGAAACTTTACTCGCAGGAAAACGATCTTGTGGTGACCCAGGCAGTATTAGATACTTGGAGATAAATCTGCTGGAAGACGATGATCTGAAAACCATCGCAGTATGTGTGTTCCATCGTAATTGAGAGTATGGGAGGAATATAATTAACTGCCAGTTTTGCGTCGTATTTGTAAACTAGACTGACAAAACGCGACCATCCGGTGACCGAGGCACCGATAGACCCTTGTAGATAGTTACGCTGGACATCGATGTATAGAATCGCAACGGTATTTGTATGTTCCATCGTCAATACCAGGATCTGACGGTAAGAATTAACTGTGAGTTATGAGACGGAGAAAACAAACTTGACTGCCAAACAGTACGTCCATCTGGTATGAGGCAGAAATAGACCCTCGGAGATAAGTCGGCTAGTGACCAATGTATTTAATCGCGACGCAATTTCTGTGTTGCATCGACATTAGGATGGTTGGAATGTCGCAATTAACTCTCAAATTTGCGTCGGATTCCCGAAACTTTACTCGCAGGAGAACGTTCATGTGGTGACCCAGGTAGTAATAGATACTTGGAGATAAATCTGATGGAAGACGATGTTCTGAAAACCATCGAAGAATGTGTGTTCCATCGTAATTGAGAGTATGGGAGGAATAAAATTAACTGTCAGTTTTGCGTCGGATTTGAAAACTAGACTTACAAAGCGCTACCATCCGGTGACCGAGGCACAAGCAGACCCTTCTAGATAGTTACGCTGGACATCGATGTATAGAATCGCGACGCTATTTGTGTGTTCCATCGTCAATACCAAGCTCTGACGGTAAGAATTAACTGTGAGTTATGAGAGGGAGAAAACAAACTTGAGTGCCAAAGAGTACGTCCATCTGGTATGAGGCAGCGATAGAACCTTGGAGATAAGTCGGCTAGTGACCAATGTAATGAATCGCGACGCAATTTCTGTGTTGCATCGTCATTAGGGTGGTCGGAATGTCGCAATTAAAAGTCAAATTTGCGTCGGATTTGCAAACTAGACTGACAAAGCGCGAACATCCGGTGACCGAGGCACCAATAGACCCTTGTAGATAGTTACGCTAGACACCGATGTATTGAATCGCGACGCTACTTGTGTGTTCCATCGTCGATACCAGGATCTGACGGTCAGAATTAATTGTGAGTTTTGAGACGGAGACAAGAAACTAGTCTGACAAATTGCACATCCATCTGGTATGAGGCAGCGTTAGACCCTCGGAGTTAAGTTGGCTAGTGACCAATGTATTGAATCGCGACGCAATTTCAATGTTGCATCGTCATTAGGATTTTGGAAAGTCGCAATTAACTGTCAAATTTGCGTCGGATTCCCGAAACTTTACTCGCAGGAGAACGATCATGTACTGACCAAGGCATGCTTGGAGATAAATCTGCTGGAAGACGATGTTCTGAAAACCATCGCAGTATGTGTGTTCCATTGTAATTGAGAGTATGGGAGGAATAAAAGAAACTGCCAGTTTTGCGTCGTATTTGTAAACTAGACTGACAAAACGCGACCATCCGGTGACCGAGGCACCGATAGACCCTTGTAGATAGTTACGCTGGACATCGATGTATAGAATCGCAACGGTATTTGTATGTTCCATCGTCAAAACCAGGATCTGACGGTAAGAATTAACTGTGAGTTATGAGAGGGAGGAAACAAACTTGACTGCCAAACGGTACGTCCATCTGGTATGAGGCAGAAATAGACCCTCGGAGATAAGTCGGCTAGTGACCAATGTATTTAAACGCGACGCAATTTCTGTGTTGCATCGACATTAGGATGGTTGGAATGTCGCAATTAACTCTCAAATTTGCGTCGGATTCCCGAAACTTTACTCGCAGGAGAACGTTCATGTGGTGACCCAGGCAGTAATAGATACTTGGAGATAAATCTGATGGAAGACGATGTTCTGAAAACCATCGAAGAATGTGTGTTCCATCGTAATTGAGAGTATGGGAGGAATAAAATTAACTGTCAGTTTTGCGTCGGATTTGAAAACTAGACTTACAAAGCGCGACCATCCGGTGACCGAGGCACAAGCAGACCCTTCTAGATAGTTACGCTGCACATCGATGTATAGAATCGCGACGCTATTTGTGTGATCCATCGTCAATACCAGGCTCTGACGGTAAGAATTAACTGTGAGTTATGAGAGGGAGAAAACAAACTTGAGTGCCAAAGAGTACGTCCATCTGGTATGAGGCAGCGATAGAACCTCGGAGATAAGTCGGCTAGTGACCAATGTAATGAATCGCGACGCAATTTCTGTGTTGCATCGTCATTAGGGTGGTCGGAATGTCGCAATTAACAGTCAAATTTGCGTCGGATTTGAAAACTAGACTGACAAAGCGCGAACATCCAGTGACCGAGGCACCAATAGACCCTTGTAGTTAGTTACGCTAGACATCGATGTATTGAATCGCGGCGCTATTTGTGTGTTCCAGCTTCGATACCAGGATCTGACGGTAAGAGTTAACTGTGAGTTTTGAGTCAGAGACAAGAAACTTGACAGCCAAATTGTACATCCATCTGGTATGAGGCAGCGTTAGACCTTCGGAGATAAGTAGGCTAGTGACCAATGTATTTAATCGCGACGCAATTTCTGTGTTGCACCGTCATTAGGATGGTGGGAACGTCGCAATTAACCGTCAAATTTGCGTCGGATTTGAAAACTAGACTGACAAAGAGCGAACATCAGGTGACCGAGGCACCAATACACCCGTGTAGATAGTTACGCTAGACATTGATGTATTGAATCACGACGCTATTTGTGTGTTCCATCGTCGATACCAGGATCTGACGGTAAGAATATAATGTGAGTTTTGAGTCGGAGTCAAGAAACTTGACCGCCAATTGTACATCCATCTGGTATGAGGCAGCGTTAGACCCTCGGAGATAAGTCGGCTAGTGACCAATGTATTGAATCGCGACGCAATTTCTGTGTTGCATTGTCATTAGGGTGGTGGGAATGTCGCAATTAACAGTCAAATTTGCGTCGGATTTGAAAACTAGAGTGACAAAGCGCGAACATCCCGTGACCGAGTCACAAATTAACCCTTCTAGATAGTTAAGCTAGACATCGATGTATTGAATCGCGACGCTACTTGTGTGTTCCATCGTCGATACCAGGATCTGACGGTCAGAATTAATTGTGAGTTTCGAGACGGAGACAAGAAACTAGTCAGACAAATTGCACATCCATCTGGTATGAGGCAGCGTTAGACCCTCGGAGATAAGTCGGCTAGTGACCAATGTAGATAGTTACGCTAGACATCGATGTACTGAATCACGACAATATTATTATGTTCCATCGTCGATACCAGGTTCTGACGGTAAAAATTAACTGTGATTTTTGAGATGGAGACAAGAAACTTGACTGACAAATTGTACATCCGTCTGGTATGAGGCAGCGTTAGACCCTCGGAGATAAGTCGGCTACTGACCAATGTATTGAATCACGACGCAATTTCTGTGGTTCATCGTCATTAGGATGGTGTTAATGTGGCAATTAACAGTCAAATTTACGTCGGATTTGAAAACTAGACTGACAAAGCTCGAACATCCCGTGACCGAGTCACAAATTAACCCTTCTAGATAGTTAAGCTAGACATCGATGTATTGAATCGCGACGCTACTTGTGTGTTCCATCGTCGACACCAGGATCTGACGGTCAGAATTAATTGTGAGTTTTGAGACGGAGCCAAGAAACTTGACTGACAAATTGCACATCCATCTGGTATGAGGCAGCGTTAGACCCTCGGAGATAAGACGGCTAGTGACCAATGTACTGAATCGCGACGCAATTTCTGTGTTACATCGTCATTAGGATGGTGGGAATGTCGCAATTAACTCTCAAATATGCGTCGGATTCCCGAAACTTTACTCGCAGGAGAACGATCATGTGGTGACCCAGGCAGTATTAGATACTTGGAGACAATCTGCCGGAAGACGTTGTTCTGAAAACCATCGCAGTATGTGTGTTCCATCGTAACTGAGAGTATGGGAGGAATATAATTAACTGAAAGTTTTGCGTCGGATTTGAAAACTAGACTGACAAAGCGCGACCATCCGGTGACCGAGGTACCAATACACCCTTGTAGATAGTTACGCTGTCATCGATGTATAGAATCGCGACGCTATTTGGGTGTTCCATCATCAATACCGGGATCTGACGGTAAGAATTAGCTGTGAGTTTTGAGTCGGAGACAAGAAACTTGACGGCCAATTGTACATCCATCTGGTATGAGTCAGCGTTAGACCCTCGGAGATAAGTCGGCTAGTGACCAATGTATTGATCCGCGACGCAATTTCTGTGTTGCAACGTCGTTAGGATGGTGGGAATGTCGCAAATAACTGTCAAATTTGCATCGGATTTGAAAACTAGACTGTCAAAGAACGAACATCCGGTGACCGAGGCACCAATACACCCGTGTAGATAGTTACGCTTGACATTGATGTATTGAATCGCGACGCTATTTGTGTGTTCCATCATGGATACCAGGATCTGACGGTAACAATTAGCTGTGAGTTTTGAGTCGGAGACAAGAAACTTGACGGCCAAATTCTACATCCATCTGGTATGAGGCAGCGCTAGACCCTCGAAGATAAGTCGGCTAGTGACCAAAGTATTGAATCACGACGCAATTTCTGTGTTGCATCGTCATTAGGATGGTGGGAATGTCGCAATTAACTGTCAAATTTGCGTCGGGTTCCCGAAACTTTACTCGCAGGAGAACGATCATGTGGTGACCCAGGCATGCTTGGAGATAAATCTGCTGGAAGACGATGATCTGAAAACCATCGCAGTATGTGTGTTCCATCGTAATTGAGATTATGGGAGGAATAAAATTAACTGCCAATTTTGCGTCGGATTTGTAAACTAGACTGACAAAAAGCTACCATACGGTTACCGAGGCACCAATAGAACCTCGTAGATAGTTACGCTGGACATCTATCTATTGAATCGCAACGCTATTTGTGTGTTCCATCGTCAATACCATGATCTGACGGTTAGAATTAACTGTGAGTTTTGAGAGGGATAAAACAAACTTGACTGCCAAAGAGTAAGTCCATCTGGAATGAGGCAGCGATAGACCCTCGGAGATAAGTCGGCTAGTGACCAATGTGTTGAATCGGGACGCAATTTCTGTGTTGCATCATCATTAGGGTGGTGGGAATGCAATTAACTGTCAAATATGCGTCGGATTTGAAAAGTAGACTAACAAAGCGCGTACATCCGGTGACCGAGGCACAAATAGATCCTCGTAGAAAGTTACGCTAGACATCGATGTATTGAACCGCGACGCTACTTGTGTGTTCCATCGTCGATACCAGGATCTGACGGTAAGAATTAACTGTGAGTTTTGAGTCAGAGACAAGAAACTTGACAGCCAAATTGTACATCCATCTGGTATGAAGCAGCGTTAGACCCTCGGAGATAAGTCGGCTAGTGACCAAAGTATTGAATCGCGACGGAATTTTTGTGTTGCATTGTCATTAGGGTGGTGGGAATGTCGCAAGTAACTGTCAAATTTGCGTCGGATTTGAAAACTAGAGTGACAAATCGCGACCATCCGGTGACCGAGGCACCAAAGAGACCCTTGTAGATAGTTACGCTGGACATCGATGTATTGAATCGCGACGCCATTTGTGTGTTCCATCGTCAATACCAGGATCTGACGGTAAGAAATAACTGTGAGTTATGAGAGGGAGAAAACAAACTTGACTGCCAAAGAGTACAGCCATCTGGTATGAGGCAGCGATAGACCCTCGGAGATAAGTCGGCTAGTGACCAATGTATTGAGTCGCGACGCATTTTGTGTGTTGCATCGTCATTAGCGTGGTGGGAATGTCGCAATTACCTGTCAAATTTGATTCGGATTTGAAAACAAAGCGCGTACACGCGGTGACCGAGGCACCAATAGACCTTTGTAGATAGTTACGCTAGACATCGACGTATTGAATGGCGACGCTATTTGTGTGTTCCATCGTCAATACCAGGGTCTGACGCTAATTGTGTGTTCCATAGTCAATACCAGGATCTGACGGTAAGTATTAACTGTGAGTTATGAGAGGGAGAAGAGAAACTTGACTGCGAAATTGTACATCCAACTGGTATGAGGCAGCGTTAGACCCTCGGAGATAAGTCGGTTAGTGACCAATGTATTAAATCGCGACGCGATTTCTGTGTTGCATCGGCATTAGGATTGTGGGAATGTCGCAAGTAACTGGCAAATTTGCGTCGGATTCCCGAAACTTTACTCGTAGGACAACGATCATGTGGTGACCCAGGCAGTAATAGATACTTGGAGATAAATCTGCTGGAAGACGATGTTCTGAAAACAATCTCAGTATGTGTGTTCCATCGTAATTGAGAGTATGGGAGGAATAAAATTAATTGTCAGTTTTGCGTCGGATTTGAAAACTATACCGACTAAGCTCGTACATCCGGTGACCGAGGCACAAATAGACCCTTGTAGATAATTACGCTAGACATTGATATACTGAATCGCGACGCTATTTGTGTGTTCCATCGACGATACAAGGATCTGACGGTAAGAAATAACTGTGAGTTTTGAGACGGAGACAAGAAACTTGACAGCCAAATTGTACATCCATCTGGTATGAGGCAACGTTAGACCCAAGGAGATAAGTCGGCTAGTGACCAATGTATTGAATCGCGACGCAATTTCTGTGTTGCATCGTCATTAGGGTGGTGGGAATGTCGCAATTAACTGCCAAATTTGCGTCGGATTCCCGAAACTTTACTCGTAGGACAACGATCATGTGGTGACCCAGGCAGTAATAGATACTTGGGGACAAATCTGCATCAAGACGATGTTCTGATAACTATCGCAGTATGTGTGTTCCATCGTCATTGAGAGGATGAAAGAAAATAAAATTAACTGTCAGTTTTGCGTCGGATTTGAAAACTAGATGACCGAGGCACCAAAGAGACCCTTGTAGATAGTTACGCTGGACATCGATATATTGAATCGCGACGCCATTTGTGTGTTCCATCGTCAATACCAGGATCTGACGGTAAGAATTAACTGTGAGTTATGAGAGGGAGAAAACAAACTTGACTGCCAAAGAGTACGGCCATCTGGTACGAGCCAGCGATAGACCCTCGGAGATAAGTCGGCTAGTGACCAATGTATTGAGTCGCGACGCATTTTCTGTGTTGCATCGGCACTAGGGTGGTGGGAATGTCCCAATTACCTGTCAAATTTGATTCCGATTTGAAAACTAGACTGACAAAGCACGTACATCCGGTGACCGAGGCACCAATAGACCCTTGTAGATAGTTACGCTAGACATCGATGTATTGAATCGCGACGCTATTTGTGTGTTCCATCGTCAATACCAGGGTCTGACGCTAATTGTGTGTTCCATAGTCAATACCAGGATCTGACGGTAAGTATTAACTGTGAGTTTTGAGTCAGAGATAAGAAACTTGACAGACAAATTGTACATCCATCTGGTATGAGGCAGCGATAGACCCTCGGAGATAAGTCGGCTAGTGACCAAAGTATTGAGTCGCGACGCATTTTCTGTGTTGCTTCGTCATTAGGGTGGTGGGAATGTCGCAAATAACTGTCAAATTTGCGTCGGATTTGAAAACTAGACTGACAAAGCGCGTACATCCGGTGACCGAGGCACCAATAGACCCTTGTAGATAGTTACGCTAGACATCGATGTATTGAATCGCGACGCTATTTGTGTGTTCCATCGTCGATGCCTGGATCTGACGGTAAGAATTAACTGTGAGTTTTGAATTGGAGACAAGAAACTTGACAGCCAAATTGTACATCCATCTGGTGTGAGGCAGCGTTAGAAACTCGGAGATAAGTCGGCTAGTGACCAATGTATTGAATCACGACGGAATTTCTGTGTTGCATCGTCATTAGGGTGGTGGGAATGTCGCAAGTAACTGTCAAATTTGACCCTTGTATATAGTTACGCTGGACATCGATGTATAGAATCGCGACGGTATTTGTGTGTTCCATCGTCAATACCAGGATCTGACGGTAAGAATTAACTGTGAGTTGTGAGAGGAAGAAAACAAACTTGACTGCCAAACAGTACGTCCATCTGGTATGAGGCAGCGTTAGACCCTCGGAGATAAGTCGGTTAGTGACCAATGTATTGAATCGCGACGCGATATCTGTGTTGCATCGTGATTAGGATGGTGGGAATGTCGCAATTAACTATCAAATTTGCATCGGATTCCCGAAACTTTACTCGTAGGACAACGATCATGTGGTGACCCAGGCAGTAATAGATGCTTGTAAATAAATCTGCTGGAAGACGATGTTCTGAAAACCATCGGAGTATGTGTGTTCCATCGTAATTGAGAGTATGGGAGGAATAAAATTAATTGTCAGTTTTGCGTCGGATTTGAAAACTATACTGACAAAGCTCGAACATCCGGTGACCGAGGCACAAATAGACCCTTGTAGATAATTACGCTAGACATTGATATACTGAAGCGCGACGCTATTTGTGTGTTCCATGGACGATACAAGGATCTGACGGTAAGAATTAACTGTGAGTTTTGAGACGGAGACAAGAAACTTGAAAGCCAAATTGTACATCCGTCTGGTATGAGGCAACGTTAGACCCACGGAGATAAGTCGGCTAGTGACCAATGTATTGAATCACGACGCAATTTCTGTGTTGCATCGTCATTAGGGTGGTGGGAATGTCGCAATTAACTGTCAAATTTGCGTCGGATTCCCGAAACTTTACTCGTAGGACAACGATCATGTGGTGACCCAGGCAGTAATAGATGTTTGGAGATAAATCTGCTGGAAGACGATGTTCTGATAACTATCGCAGTATGTGTGTTCCATCGTCATTGAGAGGATGAAAGAAAATAAAATTAACTGTCAGTTTTGCGTCGGATTTGAAAACTAGATGACAAAACGCGACCATCCGGTGACCGAGGCACCAAAGAGACCATTGTAGATAATTACGCTGGACATCGATATATTGAATCGCGACGCCATTTGTGTGTTCCATCGTCAATACCAGGATCTGACGGTAAGAATTAACTGTGAGTTTTGAGTCAGAGATAAGAAACTTGACAGACAAATTGTACATCCATCTGGTATGAGGCAGCGATAGACCCTCGGAGATAAGTCGGCTAGTGACCTAAGTATTGAGTCGCGACGCATTTTCTGTGTTGCATCGTCATTAGGGTGGTGGGAATGTCGCAATTATCTGTCAAATTTGCGTCGGATTTGAAAACTAGACTGACAAAACGCGTACATCCGGTGACCGAGGCACCAATAGACCCTTGTAGATAGATTTGCTAGACATCGATGTATTGAATCGCGACGCTATTTGTTAGTTCCATCGTCGATGCCTGGATCTGACGGTAAGAATTAACTGTGAGTTTTGATCGGAGACAAGAAACCTGACAGCCAAATTGTACTTCCATCTGGTGTGAGGCAGCGTTAGAAACTCGGAGATAAGTCTGCTAGTGACCAATGTATTGAATCACGACGGAATTTCTGTGTTGCATCGTCATTAGGGTGGTGGGAATGTCGCAAGTAACTGTCAAATTTGACCCTTGTATATAGTTACGTTGGACATCGATGTATAGAATCGCGACGGTATTTGTGTGTTCCATCGTCAATACCAGGATCTGACGGTAAGAATTAACTGTGACTTATGAGTCGGAGACAAGAAACAGATCCTCGTATTGACGATGGAACACACAAATACCGTTGCAATTCTACACATCGATGTCTAGCGTAACTATCTACAAGGGTCTATTGGTGCCTCGGTCAAAGGATGGTTTCGTTTTGTCAGTCTACTTTACAAATCCGACGCAAAACTGGCAGTTAATTTTAACCCTCCCATACTCTCAATTACGATGGAACACACATACTGCGATGGTTTTCAGAACATCGTCTTCCAGCAGATTTGTCTCCAAGCATGCCTTGGTCACCACATGATCTTTCTCCTGCGAGTAAAGAAAGTTTCGGGAATCCGACGCAAATTTGACTGTTAATTGCGACATTCCCTCCATCCTAATGACGATGCAACACAGAAATTGCGTCGCGATTCAATACATTGGTCACTAGCCGACTTATCTCCGAGGGTCTAACACTGCCTCATACCAGATGGATGTACAATTTGGCTGTCAAGTTTCTTGTCTCGGACTCAAAACTCACAGTTAATTCTTACCGTCAGATCCTGGTATCGACCATGGAACACACAAATAGCGTCGCGATTCAATACATCTATGTCCAGCGTAACCATCTACAAGGGTCTATTGGTGCCTCGGTCACCGGATTTTCGCGCTTTGTCAGGCTAGTTTTCAAATCCGACTCAAAAGTGACAGTTAATTTTATTCCTCCCATCTTCTCAATTACAATGGAACGCGCATACTGCGATTGTTTTCAAAACACAGTCTTCCATCAGATTTATCTCCTAGCTTCTATTTCTGCCTGGGTCACCACATGTTGTTCTCCTGCGTGTAAAGTTTCGGGAATCCGACGCAAATTTGACAGTTAATTGCGACATTTCCACCACCCTAACGACGTTGCAACACAGAAATTGAGTCGCGATTCAATACATTGGTCATTAGCCGACTTATCTCCGAGGGTCTAAAGCTGCCTCATACCAAATGGACGTAGTGTTCGGCAGTCAAGTTTCTATTCTCCCTCTCATAACTCACAGTTAATTCTTACCGTCAGATCCGGGTATTGACGATAGAACACACAAATAGCGTCGCGATTCTACACATCGATGCCCAGCGTAACTATCTACAAGGTTTTATTGGTGCCTCGGTCACCGGATGGTCGCGTTTTGTCAGTCTAGTTTTCAAATCGATCGTAAAACTGACAGTTAATTTTATTCCTCGCATACTCTCTTTTACGATAGAACACACATATTGCGATGGTTTTCAGAACATAGTCTTCCAGCAGATTTATCTCCAAGCATCTATTACTGCCTGGGTCACCACATGATCGTTGTCCTGCGAGTAACGTTTCGGGAATCAGACGCAAATTTGACAGTTAATTGCTACAGTCCGACCATTCTAACGAATATGCAACACAGAAATTGCGTCGCGATTCAATAGCCGACTTATCTCCGAGGGTCTAACACTGCCTCATACCAGATGGATCTACAATTTGGCTGTCAAGTTTCTTGTCTCCGTCTCAAAACTCACAGTTAACTCTTACCGTCAGATCCTGGTATTGACGATGGAACACACAAATAGCGTCGCGCTTCAATACATCGATGTCTAGCGTAACTATCTACAAGGGTCTATTGGTGCCTCGGTCACCGGATTTTCGCGCTTAGTGAGTGTATTTTTTAAATCCGACGTAAAACTGACAGTTAATTTTATTCCTCGCATACTCTCTATTACTATGGAACACACATAGTGCGATTGTTTTCAGAACATAGTCTTCCAGCGGATTTATCTCCAAGCATCTATGTCTGCCTGGGTCACGACATGTTGTTCTCCTGCGAGTAAAGTTTATGGAATCCGACGCAAATTTGACAGTTAATTGCGACATTCCCACCATCCTAATGACGTTGCAACACAGAAATTGAGTCGCGATTCAATACATTGGTCATTAGCCGACTTATCTCCGAGGGTCTAACGCTGCCTCATCCCAGATGGACGGACTCTTTGGCAGTCAAGTTCCATGTTCTGAAAACCATCGCAGTATGTGTGTTTCATCGAAATTGAGAGTATTGAAGGAAAAAAATTAACTGCAAGTTTTGCGTCGGATTTGTAAACTAGAGTGACAAAACGCGACTATCCGGTGACAGAGGCACCAATAGACCGTTGTAGATAGTTACGCTGGACATCGATGTATAGAATCGCAACGGTATTTGTGTGTTCCATCGTCAATGCCAGGATCTGACGGTAAGAAGTAACTGTGCGTTATGAGAGGGAGAAAACAAACTTGACTGCCAAACGGTACGTCCATCTGGTATGAGGCAGCGATAGACCCCCGGAGATAAGTCGGCTAGTGACAAATGTATTGAATCGCGACGCTATTTCTATGTTGCGTCGTCATTAGGATGGTGGGAATGTCGCAATTAACTGTCAAATTTGGGTCGGATTCCCGAAACTTTACTAGTATCACAACGATCATGTGGTGACCCAGGCAGTAATAGATGCTTGGAGATAAATTTGCTGGATGACGATGTTCTGAAAACCATAGCAGTATGTGTGCTCCATCGTCGTTGAGAGGATGAGAGAAAGTAAAATTAACTGTCAGTTTTGCGTCGGATTGGAAAACTCGATGACAAAACGCGACCATCCCGTGACCCAGGCGCCAAATAGACCCTTGTAGATAGTTACGCTAGACATTGATGAATTGAATCGTGACGCTTATTGTGTGTTCCATCGTCGATACCAGGATCTGAAGGTAAGAATTAGATGTGAGTTTTGAGTCGGAGACAAGAAACTTGACGGCCAAATTGTACATCCATCTGGTATGAGGCAGCGTTAGACCCTCGAAGATAAGTCGGCTAGTGACCAATGTATTAAATCGCGACGCTCTTTCTGTGTTGCATCGTCATTAGGGTGGTGGGAATGTCGCAATTAACTGTCGGATTTAAAAACTAGACTGACAAAGCGCGAATATCCGGTGACCGAGGCACCAATAGACCCTTGTAGATAATTACGCTAGACATTGATATATTGAATCGCGACGCTTTTTGTGTGTTGCATCGTTATTAGAATGGTGGGAATGTCGCAATTAACTGTCAAATTAGCGTCGGGTTCCCGAAACTTTACTCGCAGGAGAACGATCATGTGGTGACCCAGGCATGCTTGGAGATAAATCTGCTGGAAGACGATGTTCTGAAAACCATCGCAGTATGTGTGTTCCATCGTAACTGAGAGTATGGGAGGAATATAATTAACTGTCAGTTTTGCGTCGGATTTTAAAACTAGATGACAGAACGCCACCATCCGGTGACCGAGGCACCAATAGGCCCTTGTAGATAGTTACGCTGGACATCGATGTAGAGAATCGCGACGCTCTTAGTATGTTCCATCGTCAATACCAGGATCTGACGGTAAGTATTAACTGTGAGTTATGAGAGGGAGAAGAGAAACTTGACTGCCAAATGGTATATCCATCATGTATGAGGCAGCGTTGGACCCTCGGAGATAAGTCGGCTAGCGACCAATGTATTGAATCGTGACGCAATTTCTGTGTTGCAAAGTCATTAGGATTGTGGGAATGTCGCAATTAACTGTAAAATTTGCGTCGGATTAACGAAACTTTACTCGCAGGAGAACAATCATGGGGTGACCCAGGTAGTAATAGACGCTTGGAGATAAATCTCCTGGAAGACGATGTTCTGAAAACCATCGCAGTACATATATGTCTTCCATCGTAATTGAGAGTATGCGAGGAATAAAATTAACTGTCAGTTTTACGATCGATTTGAAAACTAGACTGACAAAACGCGACCATCCGGTGCCGAGGCACCAATAGAGCCTTGTAGATAGTTACGCTAGACAACGATGTATAGAATCGCGAAGCTATTTGTGTGTTCCATCGTCGATACCAGGATCTGACGGTAAGAATAAACTGTGAGCTTTGAGACGGAGACATGAAACTTGACTGCCAAATTGTACATCCATCTGGTATGAGGCAGCGTTAAACCCCAGGGGATAAGTCGGCTAGTGACCAATGTATTGAATAGCGACGCAATTTCTGTGTTGCATCGTCATTAGGGTGGTGGGAATGTCGCAATTAACTGTCGGATTTGAAAACTAGATGACAAAACGCCACCATCCGGTGATCAAGGCACCAATAGGCCCTTGTAGATAGTTACGCTGGACATCGATGTAGAGAATCGCGACGCTATTTGTGTGTTCCATCCTCAATACCACGATCTGACAGTAAGTATTAACTGTGATTTATGAGAGGCAGAAGAGAAACTTGACTGCCAAATGGTATATCCATCTCTTATGAGGCAGCGTTAGACCATCGGAGATAAGTCGGCTAGTGAAGTTAACTTTATTTTCTCCCATCCTCTCAATGACGATAGAACACACATACTGCGATGGATTTCAGAACATCGACTTCCAGCAGATTTATCTCCAAACATCTATTACTGCCTGGGTCACCACATGATCGTTGTCCTATGAGTAAAGTTTCGGGCATCCGACGCAAATTTGACAGTTAATTGCGACATTCCCACCACCCTAATGACGATGCAACACAGAAATTGCGTCCAGATTAAAAACATTGTACACTAGCCGACATATCTCCGAAGGTCTATCGCTGCCTTATACCAGATGGACGTACTCTTTGGCAGTCAAGTTTGTTTTCTCCCTCTCATAACTCACAGTAAATACTTACCGTCAGATCTTGTTATTGACGATGGAACTCACAAATACCGTCGCGATTCTATACATCGATGTCCAGCGTAAGTAACTAGAAGGGTCTATTGGTTCCTCGGGCACCGGATTGTCGCGTTTTGTCAGTCTAGTTTACAAATCCGACGCAAAACTGGCAGTTAATTTTATTACTCCCACACTCTCATTTACGATGTCTAGCGTAACTATCTACAAGGAACACACATACTGCGATGGTTTTCAGAACATTGTCTTCCAACAGATTTATCTTCAAGCATCTATTACTGCCTGGGTCACCATATGATCGTCGTCCTACGAGTAAAGTTTCGGGAATCCGACGCAAATTTGACAGTTAATTGCGACATTCCCACCATCCTAATGCCGATGCAACACAGAAATCGCGTCGCGATTCAATACATTGGTCACTAGCCGACTTATCTCCGAGGGTCTATCGCTGCCTCATACCAGATGGATGTACAATTTAGCTGTCAAGTTTCATGTCTCCGACTCAAAACTCACAGCTAAATCTTACCGTCAGATCCTCGTATTGACGATGGAACACACAAATAGCGTGAAGATCCAATAGATCGATGTCCAGCGTAACTATCTACAAGGGTCTATTGGGTCCTCGGTCACCGGATGGTCGCGTTTTTCAGTCTAGTTTACAATTCCGACGCAAAACTGGCAGTTAATTTTATTCCTCCCATACTCTCAATTACAATGGAACACACATACTGCGATGGTTTTCAGAACATCGTCTTCCAGGAGATTTATCTCCAAGCATTCCTGGGTCACCACATGATCGTTCTCCTGCGAGTAAAGTTACGGGAATCCGACGCAAATTTGACAGTTAATTGCGACTTAACCACCATCCTAATGACGATGCAACTCAGAAATTGCGTCGCGATTCAATACATTGGTCACTAGCCGACTTATCTCCGAGGGTCTAACGCTGCCTCATACCATATGGATGTACAATTTGGCAGTCAAGTTTCTCTTCTCCCTCTCATAACTCACAGTTAATACTTACCGTCAGATCCTGGTATTGACGATGGAACACACAAATAGCGTCGCGATTCTATACATCGATGTCCAGCGTAACTAACTAGAAGGGTCTACTTGTGCCTCGGTCACCGGATGTTCGCTCTTTGTCAGTCTAGTTTTCAAATACGACGCAAAACTGACAGTTAACTTTATTCCTCCCATAATCTCAATTACGATGTAACACACAATCTGCGATGGTTTTAAGAACATCGTCTACCAGCAGATTTATCTGCAAGCATCTATTACTGCCTGGGTCACAACATGATCGTTGTCCTACGAGTAAAATTTCGGGAATCCGACGCAAATTTGACAGTTAATTGCGACATTCCCACCATCGTAATGACGATGCAAGACAGAAATTGCGTTGCGATTCAATACATTGGTCACTATCCGACTTCTCTCCGAGGGTCTAACGCTGCCTCATACCAGATGGATGTACAATTTGGCTGTCAAGTTTCTTGTCTCCGACTCAAAGCTCACAGCTAATTCTTACCGTCATATCCTGGTATCGACGATTGAACACACAAATAGCGTCGCGATTCAATACATCGATGTCTAGCGTAACTATCTACAAGGGTCTATTGGTGCCTCGGCCACCGGATGTTCGCTCTTTGTCAGTCTAGTTTTCAAATCCGACGCAAATTTGATAGTTAATTGCGACATTCACACCATCCTAACGACGATGCTACACAGAAAATGCGTCGCGATTCAATTCATTGGTCACTTGCCGACTTATCTCCGAGGGTCTAACGCTGCCTCATACCAGATGGATGTACAATTTGGCTGCCAAGTTTCTTGTTCCGACTCAAAACTCACAGCTAATTCTTACCGTCAGATCCTGGTATCGACGATGGAACACACAAATAGCGTCGCGATTCAATACATCGATGTCTAGCGTAACTATCTACAAGGGTCTATTGGTGCCTCGGCTACCGGATGTTCGCTCTTTGTCAGTCTACGCAAATTTGACATTTAATTGCGACATTCACACCATCCTAACGACGTTGTAACACAGGAATTGCGTCGCGATTCAATACATTGGTCACTAGCTGACTTATCTCCGAGGGTCTATCGCTGCCTCATACCAGATGGACGTACTCTTTGGCAGTCAAGTTTGTTTTCTCCCTCTCATAACTCACAGTTAATTCTTACCGTCAGATCCTGGTATTGACGATGGAACACACAAATAGCGTCGCGATTCTATACATCGATGTCCAGTGTAACTATCTAGAAGGGTCTACTTGTGCCTCGGTCACCGGATGTTCGCTCTTTGTCAGTCTCGTTTTCAAATACGACGCAAAACTGACAGTTAACTTTATTCCTCCCATACTCTCAATTACGATGTAACACACATTCTGCGATGGTTTTAAGAACATCGTGTACCAGCAGATTTATCTCCAAGCATCTATTACTGCCTGGGTTACAACATGATCGTTGTCCTACGAGTAAAATTTCGGGAATCCGACGCAAATTTGACAGTTAATTGCGACATTCCCACCATCCTAATGACGATGCAAGACAGAAATTGCGTTGCGTTCCAATACATTGGTCACTAGCCGATTTATCTCCGAGGGTCTAACGCTGCCTCATACCAGATGGATGTACAATTTGGCTGTCAAGTTTCTTGTCTCCGACTCAAAACTCACAGCTAATTCTTACCGTCATATCCTGGTATCGACGATTGAACACACAAATAGCGTCGCGATTCAATACATCGATGTCTAGCGTAACTATCTACTAGGGTCTATTGGTGCCTCGGCCACCGGATGTTCGCTCTTTGTCAGTCTAGTTTTCAAATCCGACGCAAATTTGCCAGTTAATTGCGACATTCACACCATCCTAACGACGATGCAACACAGAAAATGCGTCGCGATTCAATACATTGGTCACTAGCCGACTTATCTCCGAGGGTCTAACGCTGCCTCATACTAGATGGATGTACAATTTGGCTGTCAAGTTTCATGTCTCCGACTCAAAACTCACAGCTAAATCTTACCGTCAGATCCTCGTATTGACGATGGAACACACAAATAGCGTGAAGATCCAATAGATCGATGTCCAGCGTAACTATCTACAAGGGTCTATTGGGTCCTCGGTCACCGGATGGTCGCGTTTTTCAGTCTAGTTTACAATTCCGACGCAAAACTGGCAGTTAATTTTATTCCTCCCATACTCTCAATTACAATGGAACACACATACTGCGATGGTTTTCAGAACATCGTCTTCCAGGAGATTTATCTCCAAGCATTCCTGGGTCACCACATGATCGTTCTCCTGCGAGTAAAGTTACGGGAATCCGACGCAAATTTGACAGTTAATTGCGACATAACCACCATCCTAATGACGATGCAACTCAGAAATTGCGTCGCGATTCAATACATTGGTCACTAGCCGACTTATCTCCGAGGGTCTAACGCTGCCTCATACCATATGGATGTACAATTTGGCAGTCAAGTTCTCCCTCTCATAACTCACAGTTAATACTTACCGTCAGATCCTGGTATTGACGATGGAACACACAAATAGCGTCGCGATTCTATACATCGATGTCCAGCGTAACTAACTAGAAGGGTCTACTTGTGCCTCGGTCACCGGATGTTCGCTCTTTGTCAGTCTAGTTTTCAAATACGACGCAAAACTGACAGTTAACTTTATTCCTCCCATAATCTCAATTACGATGTAACACACAATCTGCGATGGTTTTAAGAACATCGTCTACCAGCAGATTTATCTGCAAGCATCTATTACTGCCTGGGTCACAACATGATCGTTGTCCTACGAGTAAAATTTCGGGAATCCGACGCAAATTTGACAGTTAATTGCGACATTCCCACCATCGTAATGACGATGCAAGACAGAAATTGCGTTGCGATTCAATACATTGGTCACTATCCGACTTCTCTCCGAGGGTCTAACGCTGCCTCATACCAGATGGATGTACAATTTGGCTGTCAAGTTTCTTGTCTCCGACTCAAAGCTCACAGCTAATTCTTACCGTCATATCCTGGTATCGACGATTGAACACACAAATAGCGTCGCGATTCAATACATCGATGTCTAGCGTAACTATCTACAAGGGTCTATTGGTGCCTCGGCCACCGGATGTTCGCTCTTTGTCAGTCTAGTTTTCAAATCCGACGCAAATTTGATAGTTAATTGCGACATTCACACCATCCTAACGACGATGCTACACAGAAAATGCGTCGCGATTCAATTCATTGGTCACTTGCCGACTTATCTCCGAGGGTCTAACGCTGCCTCATACCAGATGGATGTACAATTTGGCTGCCAAGTTTCTTGTTCCGACTCAAAACTCACAGCTAATTCTTACCGTCAGATCCTGGTATCGACGATGGAACACACAAATAGCGTCGCGATTCAGTACATCGATGTCTAGCGTAACTATCTAAAGGGTCTATTGGTGCCTCGGCTACCGGATGTTCGCTCTTTGTCAGTCTACGCAAATTTGACATTTAATTGCGACATTCACACCATCCTAACGACGTTGTAACACAGGAATTGCGTCGCGATTCAATACATTGGTCACTAGCTGACTTATCTCCGAGGGTCTATCGCTGCCTCATACCAGATGGACGTACTCTTTGGCAGTCAAGTTTGTTTTCTCCCTCTCATAACTCACAGTTAATTCTTACCGTCAGATCCTGGTATTGACGATGGAACACACAAATAGCGTCGCGATTCTATACATCGATGTCCAGTGTAACTATCTAGAAGGGTCTACTTGTGCCTCGGTCACCGGATGTTCGCTCTTTGTCAGTCTAGTTTTCAAATACGACGCAAAACTGACAGTTAACTTTATTCCTCCCATACTCTCAATTACGATGTAACACACATTCTGCGATGGTTTTAAGAACATCGTGTACCAGCAGATTTATCTCCAAGCATCTATTACTGCCTGGGTTACAACATGATCGTTGTCCTACGAGTAAAATTTCGGGAATCCGACGCAAATTTGACAGTTAATTGCGACATTCCCACCATCCTAATGACGATGCAAGACAGAAATTGCGTTGCGTTCCAATACATTGGTCACTAGCCGATTTATCTCCGAGGGTCTAACGCTGCCTCATACCAGATGGATGTACAATTTGGCTGTCAAGTTTCTTGTCTCCGACTCAAAACTCACAGCTAATTCTTACCGTCATATCCTGGTATCGACGATTGAACACACAAATAGCGTCGCGATTCAATACATCGATGTCTAGCGTAACTATCTACTAGGGTCTATTGGTGCCTCGGCCACCGGATGTTCGCTCTTTGTCAGTCTAGTTTTCAAATCCGACGCAAATTTGCCAGTTAATTGCGACATTCACACCATCCTAACGACGATGCAACACAGAAAATGCGTCGCGATTCAATACATTGGTCACTAGCCGACTTATCTCCGAGGGTCTAACGCTGCCTCATACTAGATGGATGTACAATTTGGCTGTCAAGTTTCTTGTCTCCTACTCAAAACTCACAGCTAATTCTTACCGTCAGATCCTGGTATCGAAGGAACACACAAATAGCGTCGCGATTCAATACATCGATGTCTAGCGTAACTATCTAAAACGGTCTATTGGTGCCTCGGTCACCGGATGTTCGCTCTTTGTCAGTCTAATTTTCAAATTTGACAGTTAATTGCGACATTCCCACCATCCTAACGACGTTGCAACACAGAAATTGTGTCGCGATTAAATACATTGGTCACTAGCCGACTTATCTCCGAGGGTCTATCGCTGCCTCATACCAGATGGATGTACAATTTGGCTGTCAAGTTTCTTGTCTCCGACTCAAAACTCACAGTTAATTCTTACCGTCAGAACCTTGTATCGACCATGGAACACAAAAATAGCGTCGCGATTCAATACATCGATGTCTAGCGTAACTATTTACAAGGGTCTATTGGTGCCTCGGTCACCGGATGTTCGCGCTTTGTCAGTCTAGTTTTCAAATCCGACGCAAATTTGACGTTTAATTGCGACATTCCCACTAACCTAATGACGATGCAACACAGAAATTGCGTCGCGATTCTATACATTGGCCGACTTATCTCCGAGGGTCTAACGCAGCCTCATACCAGATGGACGTATTATTTGGCAGTCAAGTTTGTTTTCTCCCTCTCATAACTCACAGTCAATTCTTACAGTCAGATCCTGGTATTGACGATGGAACACACAAATAGCATCGCGATTCAATACATCGATGTCTAGCGTAACTATCTACAAGGGTCTATTGGTGCCTCGGCCACCGGATGTTCGTTCTTTGTCAGTCTAGTTTTCAAGTCCGACGCAAATTTGACAGTTAATTGCGACATTCCCACCATCCTAATGACGATGCAACACAGAAATTACTTCGCGATTCAATACATTGGTCACTAGCCGACTTATCTCCGAGGGTCTATCGCTGCCTCATACCAGATGGATGTACAATTTGGCTGTCAAGTTTCTTGTCTCCGACCCAAAACTCACAGCTAATTCTTACCGTCAGATCCTGGTATCGACGATGGAACACACAAATAGCGTCGCGATTCAATACATCGATGTCTAGCGTAACTATCTACAAGGGTCTATTGGTGCCTCGGCCACCGGATGTTCGCTCTTTGTCAGTCTAGTTTTCAAATCCGACGCAAAATTGACGTTTAATTGCGACATTCCCACTACCCTAATTACGATGCAACACAGAAATTGCGTCGCGTTTCTATACATTGGCCGACTTATCTCCGAGGGTCTATCGATGCCTCTTACCAGATGGACGTACTCTTTGGCAGTCAAGTTTGTTTTCTCCCTCTCATAACTCACAGTTAATTCTTACCGTCAGATCCTGGTATTGACGATGGAACATACAAATAGCGTCGCGATTCAATAGATCGATGTCCAGCGTAACTATCTACAAGGGTCTATTGGTGCCTCGGTCACCTGATGGTCGCATTTTGTCATCTAGTTTTCAAATCCGACGCAAAACTGACAGTTAAATTATGTTCTCTCATCGTCGCAATGACGACGGAACACACATACTGCGATGGTTTTCAGAACATCGTCTTCCATCAGATTTATCTCCAAGCATCTATTACTGCCTGGGTCAACACATGATCGTTGTCCTGCGAGTAAAGTTTCGGGAATCCGACGCAAATTTGACAGTTAATTGCGACATTCCCACCATCCTAATGCCGATGCAACACAGAAATCGCGTCGCGATTCAATACTTTGGTCACTAGCCGACTTATCTCCGAGGGTCTATCGCTGCCTCATACCAGATGGATGTACAATTTAGCTGTCAAGTTTCATGTCTCCGACTCAAAACTCACAGCTAAATCTTACCGTCAGATCCTCGTATTGACGATGGAACACACAAATAGCGTGAAGATCCAATAGATCGATGTCCAGCGTAACTATCTACAAGGGTCTATTGGGTCCTCGGTCACCGGATGGTCGCGTTTTTCAGTCTAGTTTACAATTCCGACGCAAAACTGGCAGTTAATTTTATTCCTCCCATACTCTCAATTACAATGGAACACACATACTGCGATGGTTTTCAGAACATCGTCTTCCAGCAGATTTATCTCCAAGCATTCCTGGGCCACCACATGATCGTTCTCCTGCGAGTAAAGTTACGGGAATCCGACGCAAATTTGACAGTTAATTGGGACATAACCACCATCCTAATGACGATGCAACTCAGAAATTGCGTCGCGATTCAATACACTGGTCACTAGCCGACTTATCTCCGAGGGTCTAACGCTGCCTCATACCATATGGATGTACAATTTGGCAGTCAAGTTTCTCTTCTCCCTCTCATAACTCACAGTTAATACTTACCGTCAGATCCTGGTATTGACGATGGAACACACAAATAGCGTCGCGATTCTATACATCGATGTCCAGCGTAACTAACTAGAAGGGTCTACTTGTGCCTCGGTCACCGGATGTTCGCTCTTTGTCAGTCTAGTTTTCAAATACGACGCAAAACTGACAGTTAACTTTATTCGTCCCATAATCTCAATTACGATGTAACACACAATCTGCGATGGTTTTAAGAACATCGTTTACCAGCAGATTTATCTCCAAGCATCTATTACTGCCTGGGTCACAACATGATCGTTGTCCTACGAGTAAAATTTCGGGAATCCGACGCAAATTTGACAGTTAATTGCGACATTCCCACCATCGTAATGACGATGCAAGACAGAAATTGAGTTGCGATTCAATACATTGGTCACTATCCGACTTCTCTCCGAGGGTCTAACGCTGCCTCATACCAGATGGATGTACAATTTGGCTGTCAAGTTTCTTGTCTCCGACTCAAAACTCACAGCTAATTCTTACCGTCATATCCTGGTATCGACGATTGAACACACAAATAGCGTCGCGATTCAATACATCGATGTCTAGCGTAACTATCTACAAGGGTCTATTGGTGCCTCGGCCACCGGATGTTCGCTCTTTGTCAGTCTAGTTTTCAAATCCGACGCAAATTTGATAGTTAATTGCGACATTCACACCATCCTAACGACGATGCTACACAGAAAATGCGTCGCGATTCAATTCATTGGTCACTAGCCGACTTATCTCCGAGGGTCTAACGCTGCCTCATACCAGATGGATGTACAATTTGGCTGTCAAGTTTCTTGTTCCGACTCAAAACTCACAGCTAATTCTTACCGTCAGATCCTGGTATCGACGATGGAACACACAAATAGCGTCGCGATTCAATACATCGATGTCTAGCGTAACTATCTACAAGGGTCTATTGGTGCCTCGGCTACCGGATGTTCGCTCTTTGTCAGTCTACGCAAATTTGACATTTAATTGCGACATTCACACCATCCTAACGACGTTGTAACACAGGAATTGCGTCGCGATTCAATACATTGGTCACTAGCCGACTTATCTCCGAGGGTCTATCGCTGCCTCATACCAGATGGACGTACTCTTTGGCAGTCAAGTTTGTTTTCTCCCTCTCATAACTCACAGTTAATTCTTACCGTCAGATCCTGGTATTGACGATGGAACACACAAATAGCGTCGCGATTCTATACATCGATGTCCAGTGTAACTATCTAGAAGGGTCTACTTGTGCCTCGGTCACCGGATGTTCGCTCTTGGTCAGTCTAGTTTTCAAATACGACGCAAAACTGACAGTTAACTTTAATCCTCCCATACTCTCAATTACGATGTAACACACATTCTGCGATGGTTTTAAGAACATCGTCTACCAGCAGATTTATCTCCAAGCATCTATTACTGCCTGGGTCACAACATGATCGTTGTCCTACGAGTAAAATTTCGGGAATCCGACGCAAATTTGACAGTTAATTGCGACATTCCCACCATCCTAATGACGATGCAAGACAGAAATTGCGTTGCGTTCCAATACATTGGTCACTAGCCGACTTATCTCCAAGGGTCTAACGCTGCCTCATACCAGATGGATGTACAATTTGGCTGTCAAGTTTCTTGTCTCCGACTCAAAACTCACAGCTAATTCTTACCGTCATATCCTGGTATCGACGATTGAACACACAAATAGCGTCGCGATTCAATACATCGATGTCTAGCGTAACTATCTACAAGGGTCTATTGGTGCCTCGGCCACCGGATGTTCGCTCTTTGTCAGTCTAGTTTTCAAATCCGACGCAAATTTGCCAGTTAATTGCGACATTCACACCATCCTAACGACGTTGCAACACAGAAATTGTGTCGCGATTAAATACATTGGTCACTAGCCGACTTATCTCCGAGGGTCTATCGCTGCCTCATACCAGATGGATGTACAATTTGGCTGTCAAGTTTCTTGTCTCCGAATCAAAACTCACAGCTAATTCTTACAGTCAGATCCTGGTATTGACGATGGAACACACAAATAGCGTCGCGATTCAATAGATCGATTTCCAGCGTAACTACCTACAAGGGTCTATTTGTGCCTCGGTCACCGGATAGTCGCGTTTCTTCAGTCTAGTTTACAAATCCGACGCAAAACTGGCAGTTAATTTTATTCGTCCCATACTCTCAATTACGATGGAACACACATACTGCGATGGTTTTCAGAACATGGTCTTCCAGCAGATTTATCTCCAAGCATGCCTGGTCACCACAAGATCGTTCTCCTGCGAGTAAAATTTCGGGAATCCGACGCAAATTTGACAGTTAATTGCGACATTCCCTCCATCCTAATGACGATGCAAGACACAAATGCGTTGGGATTCAATACATTGGTCACTAGCCAAATTATCTCCGAGGGTCTAACGCTGCCTCATACCAGATGGATGTACAATTTGGCTGTCAAGTATCTTGTCTCCGACCCAAAACTCACAGCTAATTCTTACCGTCAGATCCTGGTATCGAAGGAACACACAAATAGCGTCGCGATTCAATACATCGATGTCTAGCGTAACTATCTAAAACGGTCTATTGGTGCCTCGGTCACCGGATGTTCGCTCTTTGTCAGTCTAATTTTCAAATCCGACGCACATTTGACAGTTAATTGCGACATTCCCACCATCCTAACGACATTGCAACACAGAAATTGTGTCGCGATTAAATACATTGGTCACTAGCCGACTTATCTCCGAGGGTCTATCGCTGCCTCATACCAGATGGATGTACAATTTGGCTGTCAAGTTTCTTGTCTCCGACTCAAAACTCACAGTTAATTCTTACCGTCAGAACCTTGTATCGACCATGGAACACACAAATAGCGTCGCGATTCAATACATCGATGTCTAGCGTAACTATTTACAAGGGTCTATTGGTGCCTCGGTCACCGGATGTTCGCGCTTTGTCAGTCTAGTTTTCAAATCCGACGCAAATTTGACGTTTAATTGCGACATTCCCACTAACCTAATGACGATGCAACACAGAAATTGCGTCGCGATTCTATACATTGGCCGACTTATCTCCGAGGGTCTAACGCAGCCTCATACCAGATGGACGTATTATTTGGCAGTCAAGTTTGTTTTCTCCCTCTCATAACTCACAGTCAATTCTTACAGTCAGATCCTGGTATTGACGATGGAACACACAAATAGCATCGCGATTCAATACATCGATGTCTAGCGTAACTATCTACAAGGGTCTATTGGTGCCTCGGCCACCGGATGTTCGTTCTTTGTCAGTCTAGTTTTCAAGTCCGACGCAAATTTGACAGTTAATTGCGACATTCCCACCATCCTAATGACGATGCAACACAGAAATTACTTCGCGATTCAATACATTGGTCACTAGCCGACTTATCTCCGAGGGTCTATCGATGCCTCATACCAGATGGACGTACTCTTTGGCAGTCAAGTTTGTTTTCTCCCTCACATAACTCACAGTTAATTCTTACCGTCAGATCCTAGTATTGACGATGGAACACACAAATAGCGTCGCGATTCAATAGATCGATGTCCAGCGTAACTATCTACAAGGGTCTATTGGTGCCTCGGTCACCTGATGGTCGCATTTTGTCATCTAGTTTTCAAATCCGACGCAAAACTGACAGTTAAATTATGTTCTCTCATCGTCGCAATGACGACGGAACACACTTACTGCGATGGTTTTCAGAACATCGTCTTCCATCAGATTTATCTCCAAGCATCTATTACTGCCTGGGTCAACACATGATCGTTGTCCTACGAGTAAAGTTTCGGGAATCCGACGCAAATTTGACAGTTAATTGCGACATTCCCACCATCCTAATGCCGATGCAACACAGAAATCGCGTCGCGATTCAATACATTGGTCACTAGCCGACTTATCTCCGAGGGTCTATCGCTGCCTCATACCAGATGGATGTACAATTTAGCTGTCAAGTTTCATGTCTCCGACTCAAAACTCACAGCTAAATCTTACCGTCAGATCCTCGTATTGACGATGGAACACACAAATAGCGTGAAGATCCAATAGATCGATTTCCAGCGTAACTATCTACAAGGGTCTATTGGTGCCTCGGTCACCGGAAGGTCGCGTTTTGTCATCTAGTTTTCAAATCCGACGCAAAACTGACAGTTAATTTATGTTCTCTCATTCTCTCAATGACGATGGAACACACATACTGCGATGGTTTTCAGAACATTGTCTTCCAGCAGATTTATCTCCAAGCATCTA
This sequence comes from Schistocerca gregaria, assembly GCF_023897955.1. NCBI lineage: Eukaryota > Metazoa > Arthropoda > Insecta > Orthoptera > Acrididae > Schistocerca > Schistocerca gregaria. The sequence goes on along the minus strand of NW_026061713.1, from coordinate 955,432 downwards.
TTACTGCCTGGGTCAACACATGATCGTTGTCCTACGAGTAAAGTTTCGGGAATCCGACGCAAATTTGACAGTTAATTGCGACATTCCCACCATCCTAATGCCGATGCAACACAGAAATCGCGTAGCGATTCAATACATTGGACACTAGCCGACTTATCTCCGAGGTTCTATCGCTGCCTCATACCAGATGGACGTACTCTTTGCCAGTCAAATTTGTTTTCTCCCTCTCATAACTCACAGTTAATTCTTACCGTCAGATCCTGGTATTGGCGATGGAACACACAAATAGCGTCGCGATTCTATACATCGATGTCCAGCGTAACTATCTACAAGGGTCTATTGGTGCCTCGGTCACCGGATGGTCGCGTTTTGTCAGTCTAGTTTACAAATCCGACGCACATTTGACAGTTAATTGCGACATTCCCACCATCCTAGCGACGTTGCAACACTTGAATTGTGTCGCGATTCAATACATTGGTCACTAGCCGACTTATCTCCAAGTTCTAACGCTGCCTCATAGCAGATGGATGTACAATTTGGCTGTCAAGTTTCTTGTCTCCGACCCAAAACTCACAGCTAATTCTTACCGTCAGATCCTGGTATCGACGATGGAACACACAAATAGCTTCGCGATTCAATAGATCGATGTCCAGCGTAACTATCTACAAGGGTCTATTGGTTCCTCGGTCGCCGGATGTTCGCGTATTGTCATCCAGTTTTCAACTCCGACGCAATACTGACAGTTAATTTTATTTTCTCTCATCCTCTCAATGACGATAGAACACACATACTGAGATGGTTTTCAGAACATCGTCTACCAGCAGATTTATCTCCAAGCATCTATTACTCCCTGGGTCACCACATGATCGTTGTCCTACGAGTAAAGTTTCGGGAATCCGACGCAAATTTGACGGTTAATTGCGACATTCCCACGACCCTAACGACGTTGCAACACAGAAATTGTGTCGCGATTCAATACATTGGTCACTAGCCGACTTATCTTCGAGGGTCTATCGCTGCCACATACCAGATGGACGTACTATTTGGCAGTCAAGATTGTTTTCTCCCTCTCATAACTCACAGTTAATACTTACCGTCAAATTCTGGTATTGACGATGGAACACACAAATAGCGTCGCGAATCAATAGATCGAGTTCCAGCGTAACTATCTACAAGGGTCTATTGGTGCCTCGGTCACCGGATGGTCGCGTTTTGTTATCTAGTTTTCAAATCCGACGCAAAACTGACAGTTAATTTTATTCCTCCCATACTCTCCATTACGATGGAACCCACATTCTGCGATGGTTTTCAGAACATGGTCTTCCACCAGATTTATCTCCAAGCATCTATTACTGCCTGGGTCACCATATGATCGTTGTCCTACGAGTAGAGTTTCGGGAATCCGACGCAAATTTGATAGTTTATTGCGACATTCCCACCATCCTAACGCCGTTGCAAACCAGAAATTGTGTCGCGATTCAATACATTGGTCACTAGCCGACTTATCTCCGAGGGTCTATCGCTGCCTTATACCAGATGGACGTACTATTTGGCAGTCAAGTTTGTTTTCTCCCTCTCATAACTCACAGTAAATTCTTACAGTCAGATCCTGGTATTGACGATGGAACACACAAATAGCGTCGCGATTCAAAAGATCGATGTCCAGCGTAACTACCTACAAGGGTCTATTGGTGCCTCGGTCACCGGATGGTCGCGTTTTGTCAGTCTAGTTTACAAATCCGACGCAAAATTGGCAGTTAATTTTATTCGTCTCATACTCTCAATTACGATGGAACACACATACTGCGATGGTTTTCAGAACATGGTCTTCCACCAGATTTATCTCCAAGCATGCCTGGGTCATCACAAGATCGTTCTCCTGCAAGTAAAATTTCGGGAATCCGACCCAAATTTGACAGTTAATTGCGACATTCCCACCATCCTAATGACGATGCAAGACAGAAATTGCGTTGCGATTCAATACATTGGTCACTAGCCGACTTATCTCCGAGGGTCTAACGCTGCCTCATACCAGATGGATGTACAATTTGGCTGTCAAGATTCTTGTCTCCGACTCAAAACTCACAGCTAATTCTTACCGTCATATCCTGGTATCGACGATTGAACACACAAATAGCGTCGCGATTCAATACATCGATGTCTAGCGTAACTATCTACAAGGGTCCATTGGTGCCTCGGCCACCGGATGTTCGCTCTTTGTCAGTCTAGTTTTCAAGTACGACGCAAATTTGACAGTTAATTGCGACATTCACACCATCCTAACGACGATGCAACACAGAAAATGCGTCGCGATTCAATACATTGGTCACTAGCCGACTTATCTCCGAGGGTCTAACGCTGCCTCATACTAGATGGATGTACAATTTGGCTGTCAAGTTTCTTGTCTCCGAATCAAAACTCACAGCTAATTCTTACAGTCAGATCCTGGTATTGACGATGGAACACACAAATAGCGTCGCGATTCAATAGATCGATTTCCAGCGTAACTACCTACAAGGGTCTATTTGTGCCTCGGTCACCGGATAGTCGCGTTTTGTCAGTTAAGTTTACAAATCCGACGCAAAACTGGCAGTTAATTTTATTCGTCCCATACTCTCAATTACGATGGAACACACATACTGCGATGGTTTTCAGAACATGGTCTTCCAGCAGATTTATCTCTAAGCATGCCTGGTCACCACAAGATCGTTCTCCTGCGAGTAAAATTTCGGGAATCCGACGCAAATTTGACAGTTAATTGCTACATTCCCTCCATCCTAATGACGATGCAAGACACAAATGCGTTGGGATTCAATACATTGGTCACTAGCCGAATTATCTCCGAGGGTCTAACGCTGCCTCATACCAGATGGATGTACAATTTGGCTGTCAAGTATCTTGTCTCCGACCCAAAACTCACAGCTAATTCTTACCGTCAGATCCTGGTAACGAAGGAACACACAAATAGCGTCGCGATTCAATACATCGATGTCTAGCGTAACTATCTAAAACGGTCTATTGGTGCCTCGGTCACCGGATGTTCGCTCTTTGTCAGTCTAATTTTCAAATCCGACGCACATTTGACAGTTAATTGCGACATTCCCACCATCCTAATGACGATGCAACACAGAAATTACTTCGCGATTCAATACATTGGTCACTAGCCGGCTTATCTCCGAGGGTCTAACGCTGCCTCATACCAGATGGATGTACAATTTGGCTGTCAAGTTTCTTGTCTCCGACTCAAAACTCACAGCTAATTCTTACAGTCAGATCCTGGTATCGACGAAGGAACACACAAATAGCGTCGCGATTCAATACATCGATGTCTAGCGTAACTATCTACAGCGGTCTATTGGTGCCTCGGTCACCGGATGTTCGCGCTTTGTCAGTCTAGTTTTCAAATCGGACGCAAATTTGACGTTTAATTGCGACATTCCCACTACCCTAATGACGATGCAACACAGAAATTGCGTCGCGATTCTATACATTGGCTGACTTATCTCCGAGGGTCTATCGATGCCTCATACCAGATGGACGTACTCTTTGGCAGTCAAGTTTGTTTTCTCCCTCTCATAACTCACAGTTAATTCTTACCGTCAGATCCTGGTATTGACGATGGAACACACAAATAGCGTCGCGATTCTATACATCGATGTCCAGCGTAACTATCTAGAAGGGTCTACTTGTGCCTCGGTCACCGGATGTTCGCTCTTTGTCAGTCTAGCTTTCAAATACGACGGAAAACTGACAGTTAACTTTATTCCTCCCATACTCTCAATTACGATGTAACACACATTCTGCGATGGTTTTAAGAACATCGTCTACCAGCAGATTTATCTCCAAGCATCTATTACTGCCTGGGTCACAACATGATCGTTGTCCTACGAGTAAAGTTTCGGGAATCCGACGCAAATTTGACAGTTAATTGCGACATAACCACCATGCTAATGACGATGCAACTCAGAAATTGCGTCGCGATTCAATACATTGGTCACTAGCCGACTTATCTCCGAGGGTCTAAGGCTGCCTCATACCATATGGATGTACGATTTGGCAGTCAAGTTTCTCTTCTCCGTCTCATAACTCACAGTTAATACTTACCGTCAGATCCTGGTATTGACGATGGAACACACAAATATCGTCGCGATTCTATACATTGATGTCCAGCGTAACTATCTAGAAGGGTCTACTTGTGCCTCGGTCACCGGATGTTCGCTCTTTGTCAGTCTAGTTTTCAAATACGACGCAAAACTGTCAGTTAATTTTATTCCTCCCATACTCTCAATTTCGATGTAACACACATTCTGCGATGGTTTTAAGAACATCGTCTACCAGCAGATTTATCTCCAAGGATCCATCACTGCCTGGGTCACTACATGATCGTTGTCCTACGAGTAAAATTTCGGGAATCCGACGCAAATTTGACAGTTAATTGCGACATTCACACCATCCTAACGACGATGCAACACAGAAAATGCGTCGCGATTCAATTCATTGGTCACTAGCCGACTTATCTCTGAGGGTCTAACGCTGCCTCATACCAGATGGATGTACAATTTGGCTGTCAAGTTTCTTGTCTCCGACTCAAAACTCACAGCTAATTCTTACCGTCAGATCCTGGTATCGACGATGGAACACACAAATAGCGTCGCGATTCAATACATCGATGTCTAGCGTAACTATCTTCAAGGGTCTATTGGTGCCTCGGCCAGCGGATGTTCACTCTTTGTCAGTCTACGCAAATTTGACAGTTAATTGCGACATTCACACCATCCTAACGACGTTGCAACGGAGAAATTGTGTCGCGATTCAATACATTGGTCACTAGCCGACTTATCTCCGAGGGTCTATCGCTGCCTCATACCAGATGGATGTACAATTTGGCTGTCAAGTATCTTGTCTCCGACCCAAAACTCACAGCTAATTCTTACCGTCAGATCCTGGTATCGAAGGAACACACAAATAGCGTCGCGATTCAATACATCGATGTCTGGCGTAACTATCTAAAACGGTCTATTGGTGCCTCGGTCACCGGATGTTCGCTCTTTGTCAGTCTAATTTTCAAATCCGACGCACATTTGACAGTTAATTGCGACATTCCCACCATCCTAATGACGATGCAAGACAGAAATTGCGTTGCGATTCAATACATTGGTCACTAGCCGACTTATCTCCGAGGGTCTAACGCTGCCTCATACCAGATTCATGTACAATTTGGCAGTCAAGTTTCTAGTCTACGACGCAAAACTCACAGCTAATTCTTACCGTCATATCCTGGTATCGACGATTGAACACACAAATAGCGTCGCGATTCAATACATCGATGTCTAGCGTAACTATCTACAAGGGTCTATTGGTGCCTCGGCCACCGAATGTTCGCTCTTTGTCAGTCTAGCTTTTAAATCCGACGCAAATTTGACAGTTAATTGCGACATTCACACCATCCTAACGGCGATGCAACACAGAAAATGCGTCGCGATTCAATACATTGGTCACTAGCCGACTTATCTCCGAGGGTCTAACGCTGCCTCATACCAGATGGATGTATAATTTGGCTGTCAAGTTTCTTGTCTCTGACCCAAAACTCACAGCTAATTCTTACCGTCAGATCCTCTTACCGACGATGGAACACACAAATAGCGTCGCGATTCAATACATCGATGTCTAGCGTAACTATCTACAAGGATCTATTGGTGCCTCGGCCGACGGATGTTAGTTCTTTGTCAGTCTAGTTTTCAAGTCCGACGCAAATTTGACAGTTAATTGCGACATTCACACCATCCTAACGACGTTGCAACACAGGAATTGCGTCGCGTTTCAATACATTGGTCACTAGCCTACTTATCTCCGAGGGTCTATCGCTGCCTCATACCATATGGATGTACAATTTGGCAGTCAAGTTTCTCTTCTCCCTCTCATAACTCACAGTTAATACTTACCGTCAGATCCTGGTATTGACGATGGAACACACAAATAGCGTCGCGATTCTATACATCGATGTCCAGCGTGACTATCTAGAAGGGTCTACTTGTGCCTCGGTCACCGGATGTTCGCTCTTTGTCAGTCTAGTTTTCAAATCCGACGCAAAACTGACACTTAACTTTATTCCTCCCATACTCTCAATTACGATGTAACACACATTCTGCGATGGTTTTAAAAACATCGTCTACCAGCAGATTTATATCCAAGCATCTATTACTGCCTGGGTCACCACATGATCGTTGTCCTACGAGTAAAATTTCGGGAATCCGACGCAAATTTGACAGTTAATTGCGACATTCCCACCATCCTAATGACGATGCAAGACAGAAATTGCGTTGCGATTCAATACATTGGTCACTAGCCGACTTATCTCCGAGGGTCTAACGCTGCCTCATACCAGATGGATGTACAATTTGGCTGTCAAGTTTCTTGTCTCCGACTCACAACTCACAGCTAATTCTTACCGTGACGATGGAACACACAAATAGCGTCGCGATTCAATAGATGTCCAGCGTAACTATCTATAAGGGTCTATTGGGTCCTCGGTCACCGGATGGTCGGGTTTTGTCAGTCTAGTTTACAAATCCGACGCAAAACTGGCAGTTAATTTTATTCCTCTCATACTCTCAATTACAATGGAACACACATACTGCGATGGTTTTCAGAACATCGACTACCAGCAGATTTATCTCCAAGCATGCCTGGGTCACCACATGATCGTTCTCCTGCGAGTAAAGTTACATGAATCCGACGCAAATGTGACAGTTAATTGCGTCATTCCCACCATCCTAACGACGATGCAACACAGAAATTACGTCGCGTTTCAATACATTGGTCACTAGCCGACTTATCTCCAAGGGTCTAACGTTGCCTCATACCAGATGGATGTACAATTTGGCTGTCAAGTTTCTTGTCTCCGACTCAAAACTCACAGCTAATTCTTACCGTCATATCCTGGTATCGACGATTGAACACACAAATAGCGTCGCGATTCAATACATCGATGTCTAGCGTAACTATCTACAAGGGGCTATTGGTGCCTCGGCCACCGGATGTTCGCTCTTTGTCAGTCTAGTTTTCAAATCAGACGCAAATTTGACAGTTAATTGCTACATTCACACCATCCTAACGACGTTGCAACACAGGAATTGCGCCGCGATTCAATACATTGGTCACTAGCCGACTTATCTCCGAGGGTCTATCGCTGCCTCATACCAGATGGATGTACAATTTGGCTGTCAAGTTTCTTCTCTCCGACTCAAAACTCACAGTTAATATTTACCGTCAGAACCTTGTATCGACCATGGAACACACAAATAGCGTCGCGATTCAATACATCGATGTCTACCGTAACTATTTACAAGGGTCTATTGGTGCCTCGGTCACCGGATGTTCACGCTTTGTCAGTCTAGTTTTCAATTCCGACGCAAATTTGACGTTTAATTGCGACATTCCCACTACCCTAATGACGATGCAACACACAAATTGCGTCGCGATTCTATACATTGGCCGACTTATCTCCGAGGGTCTATCGTTTCCTCATACCAGATAAACGTACTCTTTGGCAGTCAAGTTTGTTTTCTCCCTCTCATAACTCAGAGTTAATTCTTACCGTCAGATCCTGGTATCGACGATGGAACACACAAATAGCGTCGCGATTCAATACATCGATGTCTAGCGTAACTATCTACAAGGGTCTATTGGTGCCTCGGCCACCGAATGTTCGCTCTTTGTCAGTCTAGCTTTTAAATCCGACGCAAATTTGACAGTTAATTGCGACATTCACACCATCCTAACGGCGATGCAACACAGAAAATGCGTCGCGATTCAATACATTGGTCACTAGCCGACTTATCTCCGACGGTCTAACGCTGCCTCATACCAGATGGATGTATAAATTGGCTGTCAAGTTTCTTGTCTCTGACCCAAAACTCACAGCTAATTCTTACCGTCAGATCCTCTTACCGACGATGGAACACACAAATAGCGTCGCGATTCAATACATCGATGTCTAGCGTAACTATCTACAAGGATCTATTTGTGCCTCGGCCGACGGATGTTAGTTCTTTGTCAGTCTAGTTTTCAAGTCCGACGCAAATTTGACAGTTAATTGCGACATTCACACCATCCTAACGACGTTGCAACACAGGAATTGCGTCGCGATTCAATACATTGGTCACTAGCCGACTTATCTCCGAGGGTCTATCGCTGCCTCATACCATATGGATGTACAATTTGGCAGTCAAGTTTCTCTTCTCCCTCTCATAACTCACAGTTAATACTTACCGTCAGATCCTGGTATTGACGATGGAACACACAAATAGCGTCGCGATTCTATACATCGATGTCCAGCGTGACTATCTAGAAGGGTCTACTTGTGCCTCGGTCACCGGATGTTCGGTCTTTGTCAGTCTAGTTTTCAAATCCGACGCAAAACTGACACTTATCTTTATTCCTCCCATACTCTCAATTACGATGTAACACACATTCTGCGATGGTTTTAAAAACATCGTCTACCAGCAGATTTATATCCAAGCATCTATTACTGCCTGGGTCACCACATGATCGTTGCCCTACGAGTAAAATTTCGGGAATCCGACGCAAATTTGACAATTAATTGCGACATTCCCACCATCCTAATGACGATGCAAGACAGAAATTGCGTTGCGATTTAATACATTGGTCACTAGCCGACTTATCTCCGAGGGTCTAACGCTGCCTCATACCAGATGGATGTACAATTTGGCTGTCAAGTTTCTTGTCTCCGACTCAAAACTCACAGCTAATTCTTACCGTGAGATCCTGGTATTGACGATGGAACACACAAATAGCGTCGCGATTCAATAGATCGATGTCCAGCGTAACTATCTATAAGGGTCTATTGGGTCCTCGGTCACCGGATGGTCGGGTTTTGTCAGTCTAGTTTACAAATCCGACGCAAAACTGGCAGTTAATTTTATTCCTCCCATACTCTCAATTACAATGGAACACACATACTGCGATGGTTTTCAGAACATCGTCTTCCAGCAGATTTATCTCCAAGCATGCCTGGGTCACCACATGATCGTTCTCCTGCGAGTAAAGTTACGGGAATCCGACGCAAATTTGACAGTTAATTGCGACATTCCCACCATCCTAACGACGATGCAACACAGAAATTACGTCGCGATTCAATACATTGGTCACTAACCGACTTATCTCCGAGGGTCTAACGCTGCCTCATACCAGATGGATGTACAATTTGGCTGTCAAGTATCTTGTCTCCGACTCAAAACTCACAGCTAATTCTTACCGTCATCTCCTGGTATCGACGATTGAACACACAAATAGCGTCGCGATTCAATACATCGATGTCTAGCGTAACTATCTACAAGGGTCTATTGGTGCCTCGGCCACCGGATGTTCGCACTTTGTCAGTCTAGTTTTCAAATCCGACGCAAATTTGACAGTTAATTGCGACATTCACACCATCCTAACGACGTTGCAACACAGGAATTGCGTCGCGATTCAATACATTGGTCACTAGCCGACTTATCTCCGAGGGTCTATCGCTGCCTCATACCAGATGGACGTACTCTTTGGCAGTTAAGTTTGTTTTCTCCCTCTCATAACTCACAGTTAATTCTTACCGTCAGATCCTGGTATTGACGACGTAACACACAAATAGCGTCGCGATTCAATAGATCGATGTCCAGCGTAACTATCTACAAGGGTCTATTGGGTCCTCGGTCACCGGATGGTCGCGTTTTGTCAGTCTAGTTTACAAATCCGACGCAAAACTGGCAGTTAATTTTATTCCTCCCATACTCTCAATTACAATGGAACACACATACTGCGATGGTTTTCAGAACATCGTCTTCCAGCAGATTTATCTCCAAGCATGCCTGGGTCACCACATGATCGTTCTCCTGCGAGTAAAGTTACGGGAATCCGACGCAAATTTGACGTTTAGTTGCGACATTCCCACTACCCTAATGACGATGCAACACAGAAATTGCGTCGCGATTCTATACATTGGCCGACTTATCTCCGAGGGTCTATCGCTGCCTCATACCAGATGGACGTACTCTTTGGCAGTCAAGTTTGTTTTCTCCCTCTCAAAACTCACAGATAATTCTTACAGTCAGATCATGGTATCGACGATGGAACACACAAATAGCGTCGCGATTCAATACATCGATGTCTAGCGTAACTATCTACAAGGGTCTATTGGTGCTTCGGTCACCGGATGTTCGCTCTTTGTCAGTCTAGTTCTCATATCCGACGCACATTTGACAGTTAATTGCGACATTCCCACCATCCTAACGACGTTGCAACACAGAAATTGTGTCGCGATTCAATACATTGGTCACTAGCCGACTTATCTCCGAGGGTCTAACGCTGCCTCATACCAGATGGATGTACAATTTGGCTGTCAAGTTTCTTGTCTCCGACTCAAAACTCACAGCTAATTCTTACAGTCGGATCCTGGTATCGACGAAGGAACACCCAAATAGCGTCTCGATTCAATACATCGATGTCTAGCGTAACTATCTACAAGGGTCTATTGGTGCCTCGGCCACCGGAAGTTCGCTCTTTGAAAGTCTAGTTTTCAAATCCGACGCAAATTTGACAGTTAATTGCGACATTCACACCATCCTAACGACGATGCAACACAGAAAATGCGTCGCGATTCAATACATTGGTCACTAGCCGACTTATCTCCGAGGAACTAACGCTGCCTCAAACCAGATGGATGTACAATCTTTCTGTCAAGTTTCTTGTCTCCGACTCAAAACTAACAGCTAATTCTTACAGTCAGATCCTGGTATCGACGAAAGAACACACAAATAGCGTCGCGATTCAATACATCGATGTCTAGCGTAACTATCTACAAGGGTCTATTGGTGCTTCGGCCACCGGATGTTCGCTCTTTGTCAGTCTATTTTTCAAGTCCGACGCAAATTTGACAGTTAATTGCGACATTCACACCATCCTAACGACGTTGCAACACAGGAATTGCGTCGCGATTCAATACATTGGTCACTAGCCGACTTATCTCCGAGGGTCTATCGCTGCCTCATACCAGATGGACGTACTCTTTGGCAGTCAAGTTTGTTTTCTCCCTCTCCTAACTCACAGTTAATTCTTACCGTGAGATCCTGGTATTGACAATGGAACACACATATAGCGTCGCGATTCAATACATCGATGTCGAGCGTAACTATTTACAAGGGTCTATTGGTGCCTTGGTCACCGGATGTTCGCGATTTGTCAGTCTAGTTTTCAAATCCGACGCAAATTTGACGTTTAATTGCGACATTCCCACTACCTAAAGACGATGCAACACAAAAATTGCGTCGCGATTCTATACTTTGGCCGACTTATCTCCGAGGGTCTATCACTGCCTCATCCAGATGGACGTACTCTTTGGCAGTCAAGTTTGTTATCTCCCTCTTATAACTCACAGTTAATTCTTACCGTCAGATCCTGGTATTGACGATGGAACACACAAATAGCGTCGCGATTCAATATATCGATGTCCAGCGTAACTATCTACAAGGGTCTATTTGTGCCTCGGTCACCGGATGGTCGCGTTTTGTCATCTAGTTTTCAAATCCGACGCAAAACTGACAGTTAATTTATGTTCTCTCATCCTCTCAATGACGACGGAACATACATACTGCGATGGTTTTCAGAACATCGTCTTAGATCAGATTTATCTGCAAGCATCTATTACTGCCTGGGTCACCACATGATCGTGGTCCTACGAGTAAAGTTTCGGGAATCCGACGCAAATTTGACAGTTAATTGCAACATTCACACCATCCTAATGACGATGCAACACAGAAATTGCGTCGCGATTCAATACATTGGTCACTAGCCGACTTATCTCCGAGGGTCTATCGCTGCCTCATAGCAGATGGACGTACTCTTTGGCAGTCAAGTTTGTTTTCTCCCTCTCCTAACTCACAGTTAATTCTTACCGTGAGATCCTGGTATTGACAATGGAACACACAAATAGCGTCGCGATTCAATAGATCGATGTCCAGCATAACTATCTACAAGGGTCTTTTGGGTCCTCGGTCATCGGATGGTCGCGTTTTGTCATTCTAGTTCACAAATCCGACGCAAAACTGGCAGTTAATTTTATTCCTCCCATACTCTCAATTAAAATGGAACACACATACTGCGATGGTTTTCAGAACGTCGTCTTCCAGCAGATTTATCTCCAAGCATGTCTGGGTCACCACATGATCGTTCTCCTGCGAGTAATGTTACGGGAATCCGACGCAAATTCGATAGTTAATGGCGACATTCCCACCATCCAAATGACGATGCAACACAGAAATTACGTCGCGATTCAATACATTGGTCACTAGCCGACTTATCTCCGAGGGTCTATCGCTGCCTCATACCAGATGGATGTACAATTTGGCTGTCAAGTTTCTAGTCTCCGACTCAAAACTCACAGCTAATTCTTACAGTCAGATCCTGGTATTGACGATGGAACACACATATAGCGTCGCGATTCAATACATCGATGTCTAGCGTAACTATTTACAAGGGTCTATTGGTGCCTCGGTCACCGGATGTTCGCGATTTGTCAGTCTAGTTTTCAAATCCGACGCAAATTTGACAGTTAATTGCGACATTCCCACTACCTAAAGACGATGCAACACAGAAATTGCGTCGCGATTCTATACACTAGTCGACTTATCTCCGAGGGTCTATCGCTGCCTCAAACCAGATGGACGTACTCTTTCAGTCAAGTTTGTTTTCTCCCTCTCATAACTCACAGTTAATTCTTACCGTCAGATCCTGGTATTGACGATGGAACACACAAATAGCGTCGCGATTCAATAGATCGATGTCCAGCGTAATTATTGGGGTCTCGGTCACCGGATGGTCGCGTTTTGTCAGTCTAGTTTTCAAATCCGACGCAAAACTGACAGTTACTGTATGTTCTCTCATCCTCTCAATGACGACGGAACACACATACTGCGATAGTTTTCAGAACATCGTCTTCCATCAGATTTATCTCCAAGCATCTATTACTGCCTGAGTCAACACATGATCGTTGTCCTACGAGTAAAGTTTCGGGAATCCGAAGCAAATTTGACAGTTAATTGCGACATTCACATCATCCTAACGACGTTGCAACACAGGAATTGCGTCGCGATTCAATACATTGGTCACTAGCCGACTTATCTCCGAGGGTCTATCGCTGCCTCATACCAGATGGACGTACTCTTTGGCAGTCAAGTTTGTTTTCTCCCTCTCATAACTCACAGTTAATTCTTACCATGAGATCCTGGTATTGACGACGGAACACACTAATAGCGTCGCGATTCAATAGATCGATGTCCAGCGTAACTATCTACAAGGGTCTATTGGGTCCTCGGTCACCGGATGGTCGCGTTTTGCCAGTCTAGTTTACAAATCCGACGCAAAACTGGCAGTTAATTTTATTCCTCCCATACTCTCAATTACAATGGAACACACATACTGCGATGGTTTTCAGAACATCGTCTTCCAGCAGATTTATCTCCAAGCATGCCTGGGTCACCACATGATCGTTCTCCTGCGTGTAAAGTTACGGGAATCCGACGCAAATTTGACGTTTAATTGCGACATTCCCACTACCCTAATGACGATGCAACACAGAAATTGCGTCGTGATTCTATACATTGGCCGACTTATCTCCGAGGGTGTATCGCTGCCTCATACCAGATGGACGTACTCTTTGGCAGTCAAGTTCGTTTTCTCCCTCTCATAACTCACAGTTAATTCTTACCGTCAGATCCTGGTATTGACGACGGAACACACAAATAGCGTCGCGGTTCAATAGATCGATGTCCAGCGTAACTATCTACAAGGGTCTATTGGGTCCTCGGTCACCGGATGTTCGCTCTTTGTCAGTCTAGTTTTCAAATCCGACGCACATTTGACAGTTAATTGCGTCATTCCCAGCATCCTAATGACGATGCAACACAAAAATTGCGTCGCGATTCTATACATTGGCCGACTTATCTCCGAGGGTCTATCGCTGCCTCATACCAGATGGACGTACTCTTTGGCAGTCAAGTTTGTTTTCTCCCTCTTATAACTCACACTTAATTCTTACCGTCAGATCCTGGTATTGACGATGGAACACACAAATACCGTCGCGAGCTATACATCGATGTCCAGCGTAACTTTCTACAAGGGTCTATTGGTGTCTCGGTCACCGGATGTTCGCTCTTTGAAAGTCTAGTTTACAAATCCGACGCAAAACTGGCAGTTAATTTTATTCCTCCCATACTCTCAATTACAATGGAACACACATACTGCGATGGTTTTCAGAACATCGTCTTCCAGCAGATTTTTCTCCAAGCATGCCTGGGTCACCACATGATCGTTCTCCTTCGAGTAAAGTTACGGGAGTCCGACGCAAATTTGACAGTTAATTTCGACATTCCCACCATCCTATTGACGATGCAACACAGAAATTACGTCGCGATTCAATACATTGGTCACTAGCCGACTTATCTCCGAGGGTCTAACGCTGCCTCATACCAGATGGATGTACAATTTGGCTGTCAAGTTTCTTGTCTCCGACTCAAAACTCACAGCTAATTCTTACAGTCAGATCCTGGTATCGACGATGGAACACACAAATAGCGCCGCGATTCAATACATCGATGTCTAGCGTAACTATCTACAAGGGTCAATTGGTGCCTCGGCCTCCGGATGTTCGCTCTTTGTCAGTCTAGTTTTTAAATCCGACGCAAATTTGACAGTTAACTGCGACATTCACACCATCCTAACGACGATGCAACACAGAAAATGCGTCGCGATTCAATACATTGGTCACTAGCCGACTTATCTCCGAGGGTCTAACGCTGCCTCATACCAGATGGATGTACAATCTTTCTGTCAAGTTTCTTGTCTCCGACTCAAAACTCACAGCTAATTCTTACAGTCAGATCCTGGTATCGACGATGGAACACACAAATAGCGTCGCGATTCAATAGATCGATGTCCAGCGTAACTATCTACAAGGGTCTATTGGGTATTCGGTCACCGGATGGTCGCGTTTTGTCAGTCTAGTTTACAAATCCGAAGCAAAACTGGCAGTTAATTTTATTCCTCCCATACTCTCAATTACAATGGAACACACATACTGCGATGGTTTTCAGAACATCGTCTTCCAGCAGATTTAACTCCAAGCATGCCTGGGTCACCACATGATCGTTCTTCTGCGAGTAAAGTTACGGGAATCCGACGCAAATTTGACAGTTAATTGCGACATTCCCACCATCCTAATGACGATGCAACACAGAAATTACGTCGCGATTCAATACATTGATCACTAGCCGACTTATCTCCGAGGGTCTAACGCTGCCTCATACCAGATGGATGTACAATTTGGCTGTCAAGTTTCTTGTCTCCGACTCAAAACTCACAGCTAATTCTTACAGTCAGATCCTGGTATCGACGAAGGAACACACAAATAGCGTTGCGATTCAATACATCGATGTCTAGCGTAACTATCTACAAGGGTCTATTGGTGCCTCGGCCACCGGATGTTCGCGATTTGTCAGTCTAGTTTTCAAATCCGACGCAAATTTGACGTTTAATTGCGACATTCCCACTACCTAAAGACGATGCAACACAGAAATTGCGCCGCGATTCTATACATTGGCCGACTTATCTCCGCGGGTCTATCGCTGCCTCATACCAGATGGACGTACTCTTTGGCAGTCAAGTTTGTTTTCTCCCTCTCATAACTCACAGTTAATTCTTACCGTGAGATCCTGGTATTGACGATGGAACACACAAATAGCGTCGCGATTCAATATATCGATGTCCAGCGTAACTAACTACAAGGGTCTATTTGTGCCTCAGTCACCGGATGGTCGCGTTTTGTCATCTAGTTTTCAAATCCGACGCAAAACTGACAGTTAATTTATGTTCTCTCATCCTCTCAATGACGACGGAACACACATACTGCGATGGTTTTCAGAACATCGTCTTCCATCAGATTTATCTCCAAGCATCTATTACTGCCTGGGTCACCACATGATCGTGGTCCTACGAGTAAAGTTTCGGTAATCCGACGCAAATTTGACAGTTAATTGCGACATTCCCACTACCTAAAGACGATGCAACACAGAAATTGCGTCGCGATTCTATACACTAGTCGACTTATCTCCGAGGGTCTATCGCTGCCTCATACCAGATGGACGTACTCTTTCAGTCAAGTTTGTTTTCTCCCTCTCATAACTCACAGTTAATTCTTACCGTCAGATCCTGGTATTGACGATGGAACACACAAATAGCGTCGCGATTCAATAGATCGATGTCCAGCGTAATTATTGGGTCCTCGGTCACCGGATGGTCGCGTTTTGTCAGTCTAGTTTTCAAATCCGACGCAAAACTGACAGTTACTGTATGTTCTCTCATCCTCTCAATGACGACGGAACACACATACTGCGATAGTTTTCAGAACATCGTCTTCCATCAGATTTATCTCCAAGCATCTATTACTGCCTGAGTCAACACATGATCGTTGTCCTACGAGTAAAGTTTCGGGAATCCGAAGCAAATTTGACAGTTAATTGCGACATTCACACCATCCTAACGACGTTGCAACACAGGAATTGCGTCGCGATTCAATACATTGGTCACTAGCCGACTTATCTCCGAGGGTCTATCGCTGCCTTATACCAGATGGACGTACTCTTTGGCAGTCAAGTTTGTTTTCTCCCTCTCATAACTCACAGTTAATTCTTACCATGAGATCCTGGTATTGACGACGGAACACACTAATAGCGTCGCGATTCAATGATCGATGTCCAGCGTAACTATCTACAAGGGTCTATTGGGTCCTCGGTCACCGGATGGTCGCGTTTTGCCAGTCTAGTTTACAAATCCGACGCAAAACTGGCAGTTAATTTTATTCCTCCCATACTCTCAATTACAATGGAACACACATACTGCGATGGTTTTCAGAACATCGTCTTCCAGCAGATTTAACTCCAAGCATGCCTGGGTCACCACATGATCGTTCTCCTGCGCGTAAAGTTACGGGAATCCGACGCAAATTTGACAGTTAATTGCGACATTCCCACCATCCTAATGACGATGCAACACAGAAATTACGTCGCGATTCAATACATTGGTCACTAGCCGACTTATCTCCGAGGGTCTAACGCTGCCTCATATCAGATGGATGTACAATTTGGCTGTCAAGTTTCTTGTCTCCGACTCAAAACTCACAGCTAATTCTTACAGTCAGATCCTGGTATCGACGAAGGAACACACAAATAGCGTCGCGATTCAATACATCGATGTCTAGCGTAACTATCTACAAGGGTCTATTGGTGCCTCGGCCACCGGATGTTCGCGATTTGTCAGTCTAGTTTTCAAATCCGACGCAAATTTGACGTTTAATTGCGACATTCCCACTACCTAAAGACGATGCAACACAGAAATTGCGCCGCGATTCTATACATTGGCCGACTTATCTCCGCGGGTCTATCGCTGCCTCATACCAGATGGACGTACTCTTTGGCAGTCAAGTTTGTTTTCTCCCTCTCATAACTCACAGTTAATTCTTACCGTGAGATCCTGGTATTGACGATGGAACACACAAATAGCGTCGCGATTCAATATATCGATGTCCAGCGTAACTAACTACAAGGGTCTATTTGTGCCTCAGTCACCGGATGGTCGCGTTTTGTCATCTAGTTTTCAAATCCGACGCAAAACTGACAGTTAATTTATGTTCTCTCATCCTCTCAATGACGACGGAACACACATACTGCGATGGTTTTCAGAACATCGTCTTCCATCAGATTTATCTCCAAGCATCTATTACTGCCTGGGTCACCACATGATCGTGGTCCTACGAGTAAAGTTTCGGTAATCCGACGCAAATTTGACAGTTAATTGCGACATTCCCACTACCTAAAGACGATGCAACACAGAAATTGCGTCGCGATTCTATACACTAGTCGACTTATCTCCGAGGGTCTATCGCTGCCTCATACCAGATGGACGTACTCTTTCAGTCAAGTTTGTTTTCTCCCTCTCATAACTCACAGTTAATTCTTACCGTCAGATCCTGGTATTGACGATGGAACACACAAATAGCGTCGCGATTCAATAGATCGATGTCCAGCGTAATTATTGGGTCCTCGGTCACCGGATGGTCGCGTTTTGTCAGTCTAGTTTTGAAATCCGACGCAAAACTGACAGTTACTGTATGTTCTCTCATCCTCTCAATGACGACGGAACACACATACTGCGATAGTTTTCAGAACATCGTCTTCCATCAGATTTATCTCCAAGCATCTATTACTGCCTGAGTCAACACATGATCGTTGTCCTACGAGTAAAGTTTCGGGAATCCGAAGCAAATTTGACAGTTAATTGCGACATTCACACCATCCTAACGACGTTGCAACACAGGAATTGCGTCGCGATTCAATACATTGGTCACTAGCCGACTTATCTCCGAGGGTCTATCGCTGCCTTATACCAGATGGACGTACTCTTTGGCAGTCAAGTTTGTTTTCTCCCTCTCATAACTCACAGTTAATTCTTACCATGAGATCCTGGTATTGACGACGGAACACACTAATAGCGTCGCGATTCAATGATCGATGTCCAGCGTAACTATCTACAAGGGTCTATTGGGTCCTCGGTCACCGGATGGTCGCGTTTTGCCAGTCTAGTTTACAAATCCGACGCAAAACTGGCAGTTAATTTTATTCCTCCCATACTCTCAATTACAATGGAACACACATACTGCGATGGTTTTCAGAACATCGTCTTCCAGCAGATTTAACTCCAAGCATGCCTGGGTCACCACATGATCGTTCTCCTGCGCGTAAAGTTACGGGAATCCGACGCAAATTTGACAGTTAATTGCGACATTCCCACCATCCTAATGACGATGCAACACAGAAATTACGTCGCGATTCAATACATTGGTCACTAGCCGACTTATCTCCGAGGGTCTAACGCTGCCTCATATCAGATGGATGTACAATTTGGCTGTCAAGTTTCTTGTCTCCGACTCAAAACTCACAGCTAATTCTTACAGTCAGATCCTGGTATCGACGAAGGAACACACAAATAGCGTCGCGATTCAATACATCGATGTCTAGCGTAACTATCTACAAGGGTCTATTGGTGCCTCGGCCACCGGATGTTCGCGATTTGTCAGTCTAGTTTTCAAATCCGACGCAAATTTGACGTTTAATTGCGACATTCCCACTACCTAAAGACGATGCAACACAGAAATTGCGCCGCGATTCTATACATTGGCCGACTTATCTCCGCGGGTCTATCGCTGCCTCATACCAGATGGACGTACTCTTTGGCAGTCAAGTTTGTTTTCTCCCTCTCATAACTCACAGTTAATTCTTACCGTGAGATCCTGGTATTGACGATGGAACACACAAATAGCGTCGCGATTCAATATATCGATGTCCAGCGTAACTAACTACAAGGGTCTATTTGTGCCTCAGTCACCGGATGGTCGCGTTTTGTCATCTAGTTTTCAAATCCGACGCAAAACTGACAGTTAATTTATGTTCTCTCATCCTCTCAATGACGACGGAACACACATACTGCGATGGTTTTCAGAACATCGTCTTCCATCAGATTTATCTCCAAGCATCTATTACTGCCTGGGTCACCACATGATCGTGGTCCTACGAGTAAAGTTTCGGTAATCCGACGCAAATTTGACAGTTAATTGCGACATTCCCACTACCTAAAGACGATGCAACACAGAAATTGCGTCGCGATTCTATACACTAGTCGACTTATCTCCGAGGGTCTATCGCTGCCTCATACCAGATGGACGTACTCTTTCAGTCAAGTTTGTTTTCTCCCTCTCATAACTCACAGTTAATTCTTACCGTCAGATCCTGGTATTGACGATGGAACACACAAATAGCGTCGCGATTCAATAGATCGATGTCCAGCGTAATTATTGGGTCCTCGGTCACCGGATGGTCGCGTTTTGTCAGTCTAGTTTTCAAATCCGACGCAAAACTGACAGTTACTGTATGTTCTCTCATCCTCTCAATGACGACGGAACACACATACTGCGATAGTTTTCAGAACATCGTCTTCCATCAGATTTATCTCCAAGCATCTATTACTGCCTGAGTCAACACATGATCGTTGTCCTACGAGTAAAGTTTCGGGAATCCGAAGCAAATTTGACAGTTAATTGCGACATTCACACCATCCTAACGACGTTGCAACACAGGAATTGCGTCGCGATTCAATACATTGGTCACTAGCCGACTTATCTCCGAGGGTCTATCGCTGCCTTATACCAGATGGACGTACTCTTTGGCAGTCAAGTTTGTTTTCTCCCTCTCATAACTCACAGTTAATTCTTACCATGAGATCCTGGTATTGACGACGGAACACACTAATAGCGTCGCGATTCAATGATCGATGTCCAGCGTAACTATCTACAAGGGTCTATTGGGTCCTCGGTCACCGGATGGTCGCGTTTTGCCAGTCTAGTTTACAAATCCGACGCAAAACTGGCAGTTAATTTTATTCCTCCCATACTCTCAATTACAATGGAACACACATACTGCGATGGTTTTCAGAACATCGTCTTCCAGCAGATTTATCTCCAAGCATGCCTGGGTCACCACATGATCTTTCTCCTGCGTGTAAAGTGACGGGAATCCGACGCAAATTTGACGTTTAATTGCGACATTCCCACTACCCTAATGACGATGCAACACAGAAATTGCGTCGCGATTCTATACGTTGGCCGACTTATCTCCGAGGGTCTATCGCTGCCTCATACCAGATGGACGTACTCTTTGGCAGTCAAGTTTGTTTTCTCCCTCTTATAACTCACACTTAATTCTTACCGTCAGATCCTGGTATTGACGATGGAACACACAAATACCGTCGCGATCTATACATCGATGTCCAGCGTAACTATCTACAAGGGTCTATTGGTGTCTCGGTCACCGGATGGTCGCGTTTTGTCAGTCTAGTTTACAAATCCGACGCAAAACCGGCAGTTAATTTTATTCCTCCCATACTCTCAATTACAATGGATCACACATACTGCGATGGTTTTCAGAACATCGTCTTCCAGCAGATTTATCTCCAAGCATGCCTGGGTCACCACATGATCGTTCTCCTGCGAGTAAAGTTACGGGAGTCCGACGCAAATTTGACAGTTAATTTCGACATTCCCACCATCCTATTGACGATGCAACACATAAATTACGTCGCGATTCAATACATTGGTCACTAGCCGACTTATCTCCGAGGATCTAACGCTGCCTCATACGAGATGGATGTACAATTTGGCTGTCAAGTTTCTTGTCTCCGACTCAAAACTCACAGCTAATTCTTACAGTCAGATCCTGGTATCGACGATGGAACACACAAATAGCGCCGCGATTCAATACATCGATGTCTAGCGTAACTATCTACAAGGGTCAATTGGTGCCTCGGCCTCCGGATGTTCGCTCTTTGTCAGTCTAGTTTTCAAATCCGACGCAAATTTGACAGTTAATTGCGACATTCACACCATCCTAACGACGATGCAACACAGAAAATGCGTCGCGATTCAATACATTGGTCACTAGCCGACTTATCTCCGAGGGTCTAACGCTGCCTCATACCAGATGGATGTACAATCTTTCTGTCAAGTTTCTTGTCTCCGACTCAAAACTCACAGCTAATTCTTACAGTCAGATCCTGGTATCGACGATGGAACACACAAATAGCGTCGCGATTCAATAGATCGATGTCCAGCGTAACTATCTACAAGGGTCTATTGGGTATTCGGTCACCGGATGGTCGCGTTTTGTCAGTCTAGTTTACAAATCCGAAGCAAAACTGGCAGTTAATTTTATTCCTCCCATACTCTCAATTACAATGGAACACACATACTGCGATGGTTTTCAGAACATCGTCTTCCAGCAGATTTAACTCCAAGCATGCCTGGGTCACCACATGATCGTTCTCCTGCGAGTAAAGTTACGGGAATCCGACGCAAATTTGACAGTTAATTGCGACATTCCCACCATCCTAATGACGATGCAACACAGAAATTACGTCGCGATTCAATACATTGATCACTAGCCGACTTATCTCCGAGGGTCTAACGCTGCCTCATACCAGATGGATGTACAATTTGGCTGTCAAGTTTCTTGTCTCCGACTCAAAACTCACAGCTAATTCTTACAGTCAGATCCTGGTATCGACGAAGGAACACACAAATAGCGTCGCAATTCAATACATCGATGTCTAGCGTAACTATCTACAAGGGTCTATTGGTGCCTCGGCCACCGGATGTTCGCGATTTGTCAGTCTAGTTTTCAAATCCGACGCAAATTTGACGTTTAATTGCGACATTCCCACTACCTAAAGACGATGCAACACAGAAATTGCGCCGCGATTCTATACATTGGCCGACTTATCTCCGCGGGTCTATCGCTGCCTCATACCAGATGGACGTACTCTTTGGCAGTCAAGTTTGTTTTCTCCCTCTCATAACTCACAGTTAATTCTTACCGTGAGATCCTGGTATTGACGATGGAACACACAAATAGCGTCGCGATTCAATATATCGATGTCCAGCGTAACTAACTACAAGGGTCTATTTGTGCCTCAGTCACCGGATGGTCGCGTTTTGTCATCTAGTTTTCAAATCCGACGCAAAACTGACAGTTAATTTATGTTCTCTCATCCTCTCAATGACGACGGAACACACATACTGCGATGGTTTTCAGAACATCGTCTTCCATCAGATTTATCTCCAAGCATCTATTACTGCCTGGGTCACCACATGATCGTGGTCCTACGAGTAAAGTTTCGGTAATCCGACGCAAATTTGACAGTTAATTGCGACATTCCCACCATCCTAATGACGATGCAACACAGGAGTTGCGTCGAGATTCAATACATTGGTCACTAGCCGACTTATCTCCGAGGGTCTATCGCTGCCTCATACCAGATAGATGTACAATTTGGCTGTCAAGTTTCTAGTCTCCGACTCAAAACTCACAGCTAATTCTTACAGTCAGATCCTGGTATTGACGATGGAACACACATATAGCGTCGCGATTCAATACATCGATGTCTAGCGTAACTATTTACAAGGGTCTATTGGTGCCTCGGTCACCGGATGTTCGCGATTTGTCAGTCTAGTTTTCAAATCCGACGCAAATTTGACAGTTAATTGCGACATTCCCACTACCTAAAGACGATGCAACACAGAAATTGCGTCGCGATTCTATACACTAGTCGACTTATCTCCGAGGGTCTATCGCTGCCTCATACCAGATGGACGTACTCTTTCAGTCAAGTTTGTTTTCTCCCTCTCATAACTCACAGTTAATTCTTACCGTCAGATCCTGGTATTGACGATGGAACACACAAATAGCGTCGCGATTCAATAGATCGATGTCCAGCGTAATTATTGGGTCCTCGGTCACCGGATGGTCGCGTTTTGTCAGTCTAGTTTTCAAATCCGACGCAAAACTGGCAGTTAATTTTATTCCTCCCATACTCTCAATTACAATGGAACACACATACTGCGATGGTTTTCAGAACATCGTCTTCCAGCAGATTTATCTCCAAGCATGCCTGGGTCACCACATGATCGTTCTCCTGCGTGTAAAGTTACGGGAATCCGACGCAAATTTGACGTTTAATTGCGACATTCCCACTACCCTAATGACGATGCAACACAGAAATTGCGTCGCGATTCTATACATTGGCCGACTTATCTCCGAGGGTCTATCGCTGCCTCATACCAGATGGACGTACTCTTTGGCAGTCAAGTTCGTTTTCTCCCTCTCATAACTCACAGTTAATTCTTACCGTCAGATCCTGGTATTGACGATGGAACACACAAATAGCGTCGCGGTTCAATAGATCGATGTCCACCGTAACTATCTACAAGGGTCTATTGGGTCCTCGGTCACCGGACGTTCGCTCTTTGTCAGTCTAGTTTTCAAATCCGACGCACATTTGACAGTTAATTGCGTCATTCCCAGCATCCTAATGACGATGCAACACAAAAATTGCGTCGCGATTCTATACATTGTCCGACTTATCTCCGAGGGTCTATCGCTGCCTCATACCAGATGGACGTACTCTTTGGCAGTCAAGTTTGTTTTCTCCCTCTTATAACTCACACTTAATTCTTACCGTCAGATCCTGGTATTGACGATGGAACACACAAATACCGTCGCGATCTATACATCGATGTCCAGCGTAACTATCTACAAGGGTCTATTGGTGTCTCGGTCACCGGATGGTCGCGTTTTGTCATTCTAGTTTACAAATCCGACGCAAAACTGGCAGTTAATTTTATTCCTCCCATACTCTCAATTACAATGGAACACACATACTGCGATGGTTTTCAGAACATCGTCTTCCAGCAGATTTTTCTCCAAGCATGCCTGGGTCACCACATGATCGTTCTCCTGCGAGTAAAGTTACGGGAGTCCGACGCAAATTTGACAGTTAATTTCGACATTCCCACCATCCTATTGACGATGCAACACAGAAATTACGTCGCGATTCAATACATTGGTCACTAGCCGACTTATCTCCGAGGATCTAACGCTGCCTCATACCAGATGGATGTACAATTTGGCTGTCAAGTTTCTTGTCTCCGACTCAAAACTCACAGCTAATTCTTACAGTCAGATCCTGGTATCGACGATGGAACACACAAATAGCGCCGCGATTCAATACATCGATGTCTAGCGTAACTATCTACAAGGGTCAATTGGTGCCTCGGCCTCCGGATGTTCGCTCTTTGTCAGTCTAGTTTTCAAATCCGACGCAAATTTGACAGTTAATTGCGACATTCACACCATCCTAACGACGATGCAACACAGAAAATGCGTCGCGATTCAATACATTGTTCACTAGCCGACTTATCTCCGAGGGTCTAACGCTGCCTCATACCAGATGGATGTACAATCTTTCTGTCAAGTTTCTTGTCTCCGACTCAAAACTCACAGCTAATTCTTACAGTCAGATCCTGGTATCGACGATGGAACACACAAATAGCGTCGCGATTCAATAGATCGATGTCCAGCGTAACTATCTACAAGGGTCTATTGGGTATTCGGTCACCGGATGGTCGCGTTTTGTCAGTCTAGTTTACAAATCCGAAGCAAAACTGGCAGTTAATTTTATTCCTCCCATACTCTCAATTACAATGGAACACACATACTGCGATGGTTTTCAGAACATCGTCTTCCAGCAGATTTAACTCCAAGCATGCCTGGGTCACCACATGATCGTTCTCCTGCGAGTAAAGTTACGGGAATCCGACGCAAATTTGACAGTTAATTGCGACATTCCCACCATCCTAATGACGATGCAACACAGAAATTACGTCGCGATTCAATACATTGATCACTAGCCGACTTATCTCCGAGGGTCTAACGCTGCCTCATACCAGATGGATGTACAATTTGGCTGTCAAGTTTCTTGTCTCCGACTCAAAACTCACAGCTAATTCTTACAGTCAGATCCTGGTATCGACGAAGGAACACACAAATAGCGTCGCGATTCAATACATCGATGTCTAGCGTAACTATCTACAAGGGTCTATTGGTGCCTCGGCCACCGGATGTTCGCGATTTGTCAGTCTAGTTTTCAAATCCGACGCAAATTTGACGTTTAATTGCGACATTCCCACTACCTAAAGACGATGCAACACAGAAATTGCGCCGCGATTCTATACATTGGCCGACTTATCTCCGCGGGTCTATCGCTGCCTCATACCAGATGGACGTACTCTTTGGCAGTCAAGTTTGTTTTCTCCCTCTCATAACTCACAGCTAATTCTTACCGTGAGATCCTGGTATTGACGATGGAACACACAAATAGCGTCGCGATTCAATATATCGATGTCCAGCGTAACTAACTACAAGGGTCTATTTGTGCCTCAGTCACCGAATGGTCGCGTTTTGTCATCTAGTTTTCAAATCCGACGCAAAACTGACAGTTAATTTATGTTCTCTCATCCTCTCAATGACGACGGAACACACATACTGCGATGGTTTTCAGAACATCGTCTTCCATCAGATTTATCTCCAAGCATCTATTACTGCCTGGGTCACCACATGATCGTGGTCCTACGAGTAAAGTTTCGGTAATCCGACGCAAATTTGACAGTTAATTGCGACATTCCCACCATCCTAATGACGATGCAACACAGGAGTTGCGTCGCGATTCAATACATTGGTCACTAGCCGACTTATCTCCGAGGGTCTATCGCTGCCTCATACCAGATGGATGTACAATTTGGCTGTCAAGTTTCTAGTCTCCGACTCAAAACTCACAGCTAATTCTTACAGTCAGATCCTGGTATTGACGATGGAACACACATATAGCGTCGCGATTCAATACATCGATGTCTAGCGTAACTATTTACAAGGGTCTATTGGTGCCTCGGTCACCGGATGTTCGCGATTTGTCAGTCTAGTTTTCAAATCCGACGCAAATTTGACAGTTAATTGCGACATTCCCACTACCTAAAGACGATGCAACACAGAAATTGCGTCGCGATTCTATACACTAGTCGACTTATCTCCGAGGGTCTATCGCTGCCTCATACCAGATGGACGTACTCTTTCAGTCAAGTTTGTTTTCTCCCTCTCATAACTCACAGTTAATTCTTACCGTCAGATCCTGGTATTGACGATGGAACACACAAATAGCGTCGCGATTCAATAGATCGATGTCCAGCGTAATTATTGGGTCCTCGGTCACCGGATGGTCGCGTTTTGTCAGTCTAGTTTTCAAATCCGACGCAAAACTGACAGTTACTGTATGTTCTCTCATCCTCTCAATGACGACGGAACACACATACTGCGATAGTTTTCAGAACATCGTCTTCCATCAGATTTATCTCCAAGCATCTATTACTGCCTGAGTCAACACATGATCGTTGTCCTACGAGTAAAGTTTCGGGAATCCGAAGCAAATTTGACAGTTAATTGCGACATTCACACCATCCTAACGACGTTGCAACACAGGAATTGCGTCGCGATTCAATACATTGGTCACTAGCCGACTTATCTCCGAGGGTCTATCGCTGCCTCATACCAGATGGACGTACTCTTTGGCAGTCAAGTTTGTTTTCTCCCTCTCATAACTCACAGTTAATTCTTACCATGAGATCCTGGTATTGACGACGGAACACACTAATAGCGTCGCGATTCAATAGATCGATGTCCAGCGTAACTATCTACAAGGGTCTATTGGGTCCTCGGTCACCGGATGGTCGCGTTTTGCCAGTCTAGTTTACAAATCCGACGCAAAACTGGCAGTTAATTTTATTCCTCCCATACTCTCAATTACAATGGAACACACATACTGCGATGGTTTTCAGAACATCGTCTTCCAGCAGATTTATCTCCAAGCATGCCTGGGTCACCACATGATCGTTCTCCTGCGTGTAAAGTTACGGGAATCCGACGCAAATTTGACGTTTAATTGCGACATTCCCACTACCCTAATGACGATGCAACACAGAAATTGCGTCGCGATTCTATACATTGGCCGACTTATCTCCGAGGGTCTATCGCTGCCTCATACCAGATGGACGTACTCTTTGGCAGTCAAGTTCGTTTTCTCCCTCTCATAACTCACAGTTAATTCTTACCGTCAGATCCTGGTATTGACGATGGAACACACAAATAGCGTCGCGGTTCAATAGATCGATGTCCACCGTAACTATCTACAAGGGTCTATTGGGTCCTCGGTCACCGGATGTTCGCTCTTTGTCAGTCTAGTTTTCAAATCCGACGCACATTTGACAGTTAATTGCGTCATTCCCAGCATCCTAATGACGATGCAACACAAAAATTGCGTCGCGATTCTATACATTGTCCGACTTATCTCCGAGGGTCTATCGCTGCCTCATACCAGATGGACGTACTCTTTGGCAGTCAAGTTTGTTTTCTCCCTCTTATAACTCACACTTAATTCTTACCGTCAGATCCTGGTATTGACGATGGAACACACAAATACCGTCGCGATCTATACATCGATGTCCAGCGTAACTATCTACAAGGGTCTATTGGTGTCTCGGTCACCGGCTGGTCGCGTTTTGTCAGTCTAGTTTACAAATCCGACGCAAAACTGGCAGTTAATTTTATTCCTCCCATACTCTCAATTACAATGGAACACACATACTGCGATGGTTTTCAGAACATCGTCTTCCAGCAGATTTATCTCCAAGCATGCCTGGGTCACCACATGATCGTTCTCCTGCGAGTAAAGTTACGGGAGTCCGACGCAAATTTGACAGTTAATTTCGACATTCCCACCATCCTATTGACGATGCAACACAGAAATTACGTCGCGATTCAATACATTGGTCACTAGCCGACTTATCTCCGAGGATCTAACGCTGCCTCATACCAGATGGATGTACAATTTGGCTGTCAAGTTTCTTGTCTCCGACTCAAAACTCACAGCTAATTCTTACAGTCAGATCCTGGTATCGACGATGGAACACACAAATAGCGCCGCGATTCAATACATCGATGTCTAGCGTAACTATCTACAAGGGTCAATTGGTGCCTCGGCCTCCGGATGTTCGCTCTTTGTCAGTCTAGTTTTCAAATCCGACGCAAATTTGACAGTTAATTGCGACATTCACACCATCCTAACGACGATGCAACACAGAAAATGCGTCGCGATTCAATACATTGGTCACTAGCCGACTTATCTCCGAGGGTCTAACGCTGCCTCATACCAGATGGATGTACAATCTTTCTGTCAAGTTTCTTGTCTCCGACTCAAAACTCACAGCTAATTCTTACAGTCAGATCCTGGTATCGACGATGGAACACACAAATAGCGTCGCGATTCAATAGATCGATGTCCAGCGTAACTATCTACAAGGGTCTATTGGGTATTCGGTCACCGGATGGTCGCGTTTTGTCAGTCTAGTTTACAAATCCGAAGCAAAACTGGCAGTTAATTTTATTCCTCCCATACTCTCAATTACAATGGAACACACATACTGCGATGGTTTTCAGAACATCGTCTTCCAGCAGATTTAACTCCAAGCATGCCTGGGTCACCACATGATCGTTCTCCTGCGAGTAAAGTTACGGGAATCCGACGCAAATTTGACAGTTAATTGCGACATTCCCACCATCCTAATGACGATGCAACACAGAAATTACGTCGCGATTCAATACATTGATCACTAGCCGACTTATCTCCGAGGGTCTAACGCTGCCTCATACCAGATGGATGTACAATTTGGCTGTCAAGTTTCTTGTCTCCGACTCAAAACTCACAGCTAATTCTTACAGTCAGATCCTGGTATCGACGAAGGAACACACAAATAGCGTCGCGATTCAATACATCGATGTCTAGCGTAACTATCTACAAGGGTCTATTGGTGCCTCGGCCACCGGATGTTCGCTCTTTGTCAGTCTAGTTTTCAAATCCGACGCAAATTTGACAGTTAATTGCGACATTCACACCATCCTAACGACGTTGCAACACAGGAATTGCGTCGCGATTCAATACATTGGTCACTAGCCGACTTATCTCCGAGGGTCTAACGCTGCCTCATACCAGATGGATGTACAATCTTTCTGTCAAGTTTCTTGTCTCCGACTCAAAACTCACAGCTAATTCTTACAGTCAGATCCTGGTATCGACGATGGAACACACAAATAGCGTCGCGATTCAATAGATCGATGTCCAGCGTAACTATCTACAAGGGTCTATTGGGTATTCGGTCACCGGATGGTCGCGTTTTGTCAGTCTAGTTTACAAATCCGAAGCAAAACTGGCAGTTAATTTTATTCCTCCCATACTCTCAATTACAATGGAACACACATACTGCGATGGTTTTCAGAACATCGTCTTCCAGCAGATTTAACTCCAAGCATGCCTGGGTCACCACATGATCGTTCTCCTGCGAGTAAAGTTACGGGAATCCGACGCAAATTTGACAGTTAATTGCGACATTCCCACCATCCTAATGACGATGCAACACAGAAATTACGTCGCGATTCAATACATTGATCACTAGCCGACTTATCTCCGAGGGTCTAACGCTGCCTCATACCAGATGGATGTACAATTTGGCTGTCAAGTTTCTTGTCTCCGACTCAAAACTCACAGCTAATTCTTACAGTCAGATCCTGGTATCGACGAAGGAACACACAAATAGCGTCGCGATTCAATACATCGATGTCTAGCGTAACTATCTACAAGGGTCTATTGGTGCCTCGGCCACCGGATGTTCGCGATTTGTCAGTCTAGTTTTCAAATCCGACGCAAATTTGACGTTTAATTGCGACATTCCCACTACCTAAAGACGATGCAACACAGAAATTGCGCCGCGATTCTATACATTGGCCGACTTATCTCCGCGGGTCTATCGCTGCCTCATACCAGATGGACGTACTCTTTGGCAGTCAAGTTTGTTTTCTCCCTCTCATAACTCACAGTTAATTCTTACCGTGAGATCCTGGTATTGACGATGGAACACACAAATAGCGTCGCGATTCAATATATCGATGTCCAGCGTAACTAACTACAAGGGTCTATTTGTGCCTCAGTCACCGGATGGTCGCGTTTTGTCATCTAGTTTTCAAATCCGACGCAAAACTGACAGTTAATTTATGTTCTCTCATCCTCTCAATGACGACGGAACACACATACTGCGATGGTTTTCAGAACATCGTCTTCCATCAGATTTATCTCCAAGCATCTATTACTGCCTGGGTCACCACATGATCGTGGTCCTACGAGTAAAGTTTCGGTAATCCGACGCAAATTTGACAGTTAATTGCGACATTCCCACCATCCTAATGACGATGCAACACAGGAGTTGCGTCGCGATTCAATACATTGGTCACTAGCCGACTTATCTCCGAGGGTCTATCGCTGCCTCATACCAGATGGATGTACAATTTGGCTGTCAAGTTTCTAGTCTCCGACTCAAAACTCACAGCTAATTCTTACAGTCAGATCCTGGTATTGACGATGGAACACACATATAGCGTCGCGATTCAATACATCGATGTCTAGCGTAACTATTTACAAGGGTCTATTGGTGCCTCGGTCACCGGATGTTCGCGATTTGTCAGTCTAGTTTTCAAATCCGACGCAAATTTGACAGTTAATTGCGACATTCCCACTACCTAAAGACGATGCAACACAGAAATTGCGTCGCGATTCTATACACTAGTCGACTTATCTCCGAGGGTCTATCGCTGCCTCATACCAGATGGACGTACTCTTTGGCAGTCAAGTTTGTTTTCTCCCTCTCATAACTCACAGTTAATTCTTACCATGAGATCCTGGTATTGACGACGGAACACACTAATAGCGTCGCGATTCAATAGATCGATGTCCAGCGTAACTATCTACAAGGGTCTATTGGGTCCTCGGTCACCGGATGGTCGCGTTTTGCCAGTCTAGTTTACAAATCCGACGCAAAACTGGCAGTTAATTTTATTCCTCCCATACTCTCAATTACAATGGAACACACATACTGCGATGGTTTTCAGAACATCGTCTTCCAGCAGATTTATCTCCAAGCATGCCTGGGTCACCACATGATCGTTCTCCTGCGTGTAAAGTTACGGGAATCCGACGCAAATTTGACGTTTAATTGCGACATTCCCACTACCCTAATGACGATGCAACACAGAAATTGCGTCGCGATTCTATACATTGGCCGACTTATCTCCGAGGGTCTATCGCTGCCTCATACCAGATGGACGTACTCTTTGGCAGTCAAGTTCGTTTTCTCCCTCTCATAACTCACAGTTAATTCTTACCGTCAGATCCTGGTATTGACGATGGAACACACAAATAGCGTCGCGGTTCAATAGATCGATGTCCACCGTAACTATCTACAAGGGTCTATTGGGTCCTCGGTCACCGGATGTTCGCTCTTTGTCAGTCTAGTTTTCAAATCCGACGCACATTTGACAGTTAATTGCGTCATTCCCAGCATCCTAATGACGATGCAACACAAAAATTGCGTCGCGATTCTATACATTGTCCGACTTATCTCCGAGGGTCTATCGCTGCCTCATACCAGATGGACGTACTCTTTGGCAGTCAAGTTTGTTTTCTCCCTCTTATAACTCACACTTAATTCTTACCGTCAGATCCTGGTATTGACGATGGAACACACAAATACCGTCGCGATCTATACATCGATGTCCAGCGTAACTATCTACAAGGGTCTATTGGTGTCTCGGTCACCGGATGGTCGCGTTTTGTCAGTCTAGTTTACAAATCCGACGCAAAACTGGCAGTTAATTTTATTCCTCCCATACTCTCAATTACAATGGAACACACATACTGCGATGGTTTTCAGAACATCGTCTTCCAGCAGATTTATCTCCAAGCATGCCTGGGTCACCACATGATCGTTCTCCTGCGAGTAAAGTTACGGGAGTCCGACGCAAATTTGACAGTTAATTTCGACATTCCCACCATCCTATTGACGATGCAACACAGAAATTACGTCGCGATTCAATACATTGGTCACTAGCCGACTTATCTCCGAGGATCTAACGCTGCCTCATACCAGATGGATGTACAATTTGGCTGTCAAGTTTCTTGTCTCCGACTCAAAACTCACAGCTAATTCTTACAGTCAGATCCTGGTATCGACGATGGAACACACAAATAGCGCCGCGATTCAATACATCGATGTCTAGCGTAACTATCTACAAGGGTCAATTGGTGCCTCGGCCTCCGGATGTTCGCTCTTTGTCAGTCTAGTTTTCAAATCCGACGCAAATTTGACAGTTAATTGCGACATTCACACCATCCTAACGACGATGCAACACAGAAAATGCGTCGCGATTCAATACATTGGTCACTAGCCGACTTATCTCCGAGGGTCTAACGCTGTCTCATACCAGATGGATGTACAATCTTTCTGTCAAGTTTCTTGTCTCCGACTCAAAACTCACAGCTAATTCTTACAGTCAGATCCTGGTATCGACGATGGAACACACAAATAGCGTCGCGATTCAATAGATCGATGTCCAGCGTAACTATCTACAAGGGTCTATTGGGTATTCGGTCACCGGATGGTCGCGTTTTGTCAGTCTAGTTTACAAATCCGAAGCAAAACTGGCAGTTAATTTTATTCCTCCCATACTCTCAATTACAATGGAACACACATACTGCGATGGTTTTCAGAACATCGTCTTCCAGCAGATTTAACTCCAAGCATGCCTGGGTCACCACATGATCGTTCTCCTGCGAGTAAAGTTACGGGAATCCGACGCAAATTTGACAGTTAATTGCGACATTCCCACCATCCTAATGACGATGCAACACAGAAATTACGTCGCGATTCAATACATTGATCACTAGCCGACTTATCTCCGAGGGTCTAACGCTGCCTCATACCAGATGGATGTACAATTTGGCTGTCAAGTTTCTTGTCTCCGACTCAAAACTCACAGCTAATTCTTACAGTCAGATCCTGGTATCGACGAAGGAACACACAAATAGCGTCGCGATTCAATACATCGATGTCTAGCGTAACTATCTACAAGGGTCTATTGGTGCCTCGGCCACCGGATGTTCGCTCTTTGTCAGTCTAGTTTTCAAATCCGACGCAAATTTGACAGTTAATTGCGACATTCACACCATCCTAACGACGTTGCAACACAGGAATTGCGTCGCGATTCAATACATTGGTCACTAGCCGACTTATCTCCGAGGGTCTATCGCTGCCTCATACCAGATGGACGTACTCTTTGGCAGTCAAGTTTGTTTTCTCCCGCTCATAACTCACAGTTAATTCTTACCGTGAGATCCTGGTATTGACGATGGAACACACAAATAGCGTCGCGATTCATTAGATCGATGTCCAGCGTAACTATCTACAAGGGTCTATTGGGTCCTCGGTCACCGGATGGTCGCGTTTTGTCAGTCTAGTTTACAAATCCGACGCAAAACTGGCAGTTAATTTTATTCCTCCCATACTCTCAATTACAATGGAACACACATACTGCGCTGGTTTTCAGATCGTCGTCTTCCAGCAGATTTATCTCCAAGCATGTCTGGGTCACCACATGATCGTTCTCCTGCGCGTAAAGTTACGGGAATCCGACGCAAATTTGACAGTTAATTGCGACATTCCCACCATCCTAATGACGATGCAACACAGAAATTACGTCGCGATTCAATACATTGGTCACTAGCCGACTTATCTCCGAGGGTCTAACGCTGCCTCATACCAGATGGATGTACAATTTGGCTGTCAAGTTTCTTGTCTCCGACTCAAAACTCACAGCTAATTCTTACAGTCAGATCCTGGTATCGACGAAGGAACACACAAATAGCGTCGCGATTCAATACATCGATGTCTAGCGTAACTATCTACAAGGGTCTATTGGTGCCTCGGCCACCGGATGTTCGCGATTTGTCAGTCTAGTTTTCAAATCCGACGCAAATTTGACGTTTAATTGCGACATTCCCACTACCTAAAGACGATGCAACACAGAAATTGCGCCGCGATTCTATACATTGGCCGACTTATCTCCGCGTGTCTATCGCTGCCTCATACCAGATGGACGTACTCTTTGGCAGTCAAGTTTGTTTTCTCCCTCTCATAACTCACAGTTAATTCTTACCGTGAGATCCTGGTATTGACGATGGAACACACAAATAGCGTCGCGATTCAATATATCGATGTCCAGCGTAACTAACTACAAGGGTCTATTTGTGCCTCAGTCACCGGATGGTCGCGTTTTGTCATCTAGTTTTCAAATCCGACGCAAAACTGACAGTTAATTTATGTTCTCTCATCCTCTCAATGACGACGGAACACACATACTGCGATGGTTTTCAGAACATCGTCTTCCATCAGATTTATCTCCAAGCATCTATTACTGCCTGGGTCACCACATGATCGTGGTCCTACGAGTAAAGTTTCGGTAATCCGACGCAAATTTGACAGTTAATTGCGACATTCCCACCATCCTAATGACGATGCAACACAGGAGTTGCGTCGCGATTCAATATATTGGTCACTAGCCGACTTATCTCCGAGGGTCTATCGCTGCCTCATACCAGATGGATGTACAATTTGGCTGTCAAGTTTCTAGTCTCCGACTCAAAACTCACAGCTAATTCTTACAGTCAGATCCTGGTATTGACGATGGAACACACATATAGCGTCGCGATTCAATACATCGATGTCTAGCGTAACTATTTACAAGGGTCTATTGGTGCCTCGGTCACCGGATGTTCGCGATTTGTCAGTCTAGTTTTCAAATCCGACGCAAATTTGACAGTTAATTGCGACATTCCCACTACCTAAAGACGATGCAACACAGAAATTGCGTCGCGATTCTATACACTAGTCGACTTATCTCCGAGGGTCTATCGCTGCCTCATACCAGATGGACGTACTCTTTCAGTCAAGTTTGTTTTCTCCCTCTCATAACTCACAGTTAATTCTTACCGTCAGATCCTGGTATTGACGATGGAACACACAAATAGCGTCGCGATTCAATAGATCGATGTCCAGCGTAATTATTGGGTCCTCGGTCACCGGATGGTCGCGTTTTGTCAGTCTAGTTTTCAAATCCGACGCAAAACTGACAGTTACTGTATGTTCTCTCATCCTCTCAATGACGACGGAACACACATACTGCGATAGTATTCAGAACATCGTCTTCCATCAGATTTATCTCCAAGCATCTATTACTGCCTGAGTCAACACATGATCGTTGTCCTACGAGTAAAGTTTCGGGAATCCGAAGCAAATTTGACAGTTAATTGCGACATTCACACCATCCTAACGACGTTGCAACACAGGAATTGCGTCGCGATTCAATACATTGGTCACTAGCCGACTTATCTCCGAGGGTCTATCGCTGCCTCATACCAGATGGACGTACTCTTTGGCAGTCAAGTTTGTTTTCTCCCTCTCATAACTCACAGTTAATTCTTACCATGAGATCCTGGTATTGACGACGGAACACACTAATAGCGTCGCGATTCAATAGATCGATGTCCAGCGTAACTATCTACAAGGGTCTATTGGGTCCTCGGTCACCGGATGGTCGCGTTTTGCCAGTCTAGTTTACAAATCCGACGCAAAACTGGCAGTTAATTTTATTCCTCCCATACTCTCAATTACAATGGAACACACATACTGCGATGGTTTTCAGAACATCGTCTTCCAGCAGATTTATCTCCAAGCATGCCTGGGTCACCACATGATCGTTCTCCTGCGTGTAAAGTTACGGGAATCCGACGCAAATTTGACGTTTAATTGCGACATTCCCACTACCCTAATGACGATGCAACACAGAAATTGCGTCGCGATTCTATACATTGGCCGACTTATCTCCGAGGGTCTATCGCTGCCTCATACCAGATGGACGTACTCTTTGGCAGTCAAGTTCGTTTTCTCCCTCTCATAACTCACAGTTAATTCTTACCGTCAGATCCTGGTATTGACGATGGAACACACAAATAGCGTCGCGGTTCAATAGATCGATGTCCACCGTAACTATCTACAAGGGTCTATTGGGTCCTCGGTCACCGGATGTTCGCTCTTTGTCAGTCTAGTTTTCAAATCCGACGCACATTTGACAGTTAATTGCGTCATTCCCAGCATCCTAATGACGATGCAACACAAAAATTGCGTCGCGATTCTATACATTGTCCGACTTATCTGCGAGGGTCTATCGCTGCCTCATACCAGATGGACGTACTCTTTGGCAGTCAAGTTTGTTTTCTCCCTCTTATAACTCACACTTAATTCTTACCGTCAGATCCTGGTATTGACGATGGAACACACAAATACCGTCGCGATCTATACATCGATGTCCAGCGTAACTATCTACAAGGGTCTATTGGTGTCTCGGTCACCGGATGGTCGCGTTTTGTCAGTCTAGTTTACAAATCCGACGCAAAACTGGCAGTTAATTTTATTCCTCCCATACTCTCAATTACAATGGAACACACATACTGCGATGGTTTTCAGAACATCGTCTTCCAGCAGATTTATCTCCAAGCATGCCTGGGTCACCACATGATCGTTCTCCTGCGAGTAAAGTTACGGGAGTCCGACGCAAATTTGACAGTTAATTTCGACATTCCCACCATCCTATTGACGATGCAACACAGAAATTACGTCGCGATTCAATACATTGGTCACTAGCCGACTTATCTCCGAGGATCTAACGCTGCCTCATACCAGATGGATGTACAATTTGGCTGTCAAGTTTCTTGTCTCCGACTCAAAACTCACAGCTAATTCTTACAGTCAGATCCTGGTATCGACGATGGAACACACAAATAGCGCCGCGATTCAATACATCGATGTCTAGCGTAACTATCTACAAGGGTCAATTGGTGCCTCGGCCTCCGGATGTTCGCTCTTTGTCAGTCTAGTTTTCAAATCCGACGCAAATTTGACAGTTAATTGCGACATTCACACCATCCTAACGACGATGCAACACAGAAAATGCGTCGCGATTCAATACATTGGTCACTAGCCGACTTATCTCCGAGGGTCTAACGCTGCCTCATACCAGATGGATGTACAATCTTTCTGTCAAGTTTCTTGTCTCCGACTCAAAACTCACAGCTAATTCTTACAGTCAGATCCTGGTATCGACGATGGAACACACAAATAGCGTCGCGATTCAATAGATCGATGTCCAGCGTAACTATCTACAAGGGTCTATTGGGTATTCGGTCACCGGATGGTCGCGTTTTGTCAGTCTAGTTTACAAATCCGAAGCAAAACTGGCAGTTAATTTTATTCCTCCCATACTCTCAATTACAATGGAACACACATACTGCGATGGTTTTCAGAACATCGTCTTCCAGCAGATTTAACTCCAAGCATGCCTGGGTCACCACATGATCGTTCTCCTGCGAGTAAAGTTACGGGAATCCGACGCAAATTTGACAGTTAATTGCGACATTCCCACCATCCTAATGACGATGCAACACAGAAATTACGTCGCGATTCAATACATTGATCACTAGCCGACTTATCTCCGAGGGTCTAACGCTGCCTCATACCAGATGGATGTACAATTTGGCTGTCAAGTTTCTTGTCTCCGACTCAAAACTCACAGCTAATTCTTACAGTCAGATCCTGGTATCGACGAAGGAACACACAAATAGCGTCGCGATTCAATACATCGATGTCTAGCGTAACTATCTACAAGGGTCTATTGGTGCCTCGGCCACCGGATGTTCGCTCTTTGTCAGTCTAGTTTTCAAATCCGACGCAAATTTGACAGTTAATTGCGACATTCACACCATCCTAACGACGTTGCAACACAGGAATTGCGTCGCGATTCAATACATTGGTCACTAGCCGACTTATCTCCGAGGGTCTATCGCTGCCTCATACCAGATGGACGTACTCTTTGGCAGTCAAGTTTGTTTTCTCCCGCTCATAACTCACAGTTAATTCTTACCGTGAGATCCTGGTATTGACGATGGAACACACAAATAGCGTCGCGATTCATTAGATCGATGTCCAGCGTAACTATCTACAAGGGTCTATTGGGTCCTCGGTCACCGGATGGTCGCGTTTTGTCAGTCTAGTTTACAAATCCGACGCAAAACTGGCAGTTAATTTTATTCCTCCCATACTCTCAATTACAATGGAACACACATACTGCGCTGGTTTTCAGATCGTCGTCTTCCAGCAGATTTATCTCCAAGCATGTCTGGGTCACCACATGAT
The DNA here is from genome assembly GCF_023897955.1 of Schistocerca gregaria. Classification (NCBI taxonomy): domain Eukaryota; kingdom Metazoa; phylum Arthropoda; class Insecta; order Orthoptera; family Acrididae; genus Schistocerca; species Schistocerca gregaria. Next base: position 916,704 of record NW_026061713.1, on the reverse strand, counting down.
CGTTCTCCTGCGCGTAAAGTTACGGGAATCCGACGCAAATTTGACAGTTAATTGCGACATTCCCACCATCCTAATGACGATGCAACACAGAAATTACGTCGCGATTCAATACATTGGTCACTAGCCGACTTATCTCCGAGGGTCTATCGCTGCCTCATACCAGATGGATGTACAATTTGGCTGTCAAGTTTCTTGTCTCCGACTCAAAACTCACAGCTAATTCTTACAGTCAGATCCTGGTATTGACGATGGAACACACAAATACCGTCGCGATCTATACATCGATGTCCAGCGTAACTATCTACAAGGGTCTATTGGTGTCTCGGTCACCGGATGGTCGCGTTTTGTCAGTCTAGTTTACAAATCCGACGCAAAACTGGCAGTTAATTTTATTCCTCCCATACTCTCAATTACAATGGAACACACATACTGCGATGGTTTTCAGAACATCGTCTTCCAGCAGATTTATCTCCAAGCATGCCTGGGTCACCACATGATCGTTCTCCTGCGAGTAAAGTTACGGGAGTCCGACGCAAATTTGACAGTTAATTTCGACATTCCCACCATCCTATTGACGATGCAACACAGAAATTACGTCGCGATTCAATACATTGGTCACTAGCCGACTTATCTCCGAGGATCTAACGCTGCCTCATACCAGATGGATGTACAATTTGGCTGTCAAGTTTCTTGTCTCCGACTCAAAACTCACAGCTAATTCTTACAGTCAGATCCTGGTATCGACGATGGAACACACAAATAGCGCCGCGATTCAATACATCGATGTCTAGCGTAACTATCTACAAGGGTCAATTGGTGCCTCGGCCTCCGGATGTTCGCTCTTTGTCAGTCTAGTTTTCAAATCCGACGCAAATTTGACAGTTAATTTCGACATTCACACCATCCTAACGACGATGCAACACAGAAAATGCGTCGCGATTCAATACATTGGTCACTAGCCGACTTATCTCCGAGGGTCTAACGCTGCCTCATACCAGATGGATGTACAATCTTTCTGTCAAGTTTCTTGTCTCCGACTCAAAACTCACAGCTAATTCTTACAGTCAGATCCTGGTATCGACGATGGAACACACAAATAGCGTCGCGATTCAATAGATCGATGTCCAGCGTAACTATCTACAAGGGTCTATTGGGTATTCGGTCACCGGATGGTCGCGTTTTGTCAGTCTAGTTTACAAATCCGACGCAAAACTGGCAGTTAATTTTATTCCTCCCATACTCTCAATTACAATGGAACACACATACTGCGCTGGTTTTCAGATCGTCGTCTTCCAGCAGATTTATCTCCAAGCATGTCTGGGTCACCACATGATCGTTCTCCTGCGCGTAAAGTTACGGGAATCCGACGCAAATTTGACAGTTAATTGCGACATTCCCACCATCCTAATGACGATGCAACACAGAAATTACGTCGCGATTCAATACATTGGTCACTAGCCGACTTATCTCCGAGGGTCTATCGCTGCCTCATACCAGATGGATGTACAATTTGGCTGTCAAGTTTCTTGTCTCCGACTCAAAACTCACAGCTAATTCTTACAGTCAGATCCTGGTATTGACGATGGAACACACATATAGCGTCGCGATTCAATACATCGATGTCTAGCGTAACTATCTACAAGGGTCTATTGGTGCCTCGGTCACCGGATGTTCGCGATTTGTCAGTCTAGTTTTCAAATCCGACGCAAATTTGACGTTTAATTGAGACATTCCCACTACCTAAAGACGATGCAACACAGAAATTGCGTCGCGATTCTATACATTGGCCGACTTATCTCCGCGGGTCTATCGCTGCCTCATACCAGATGGACGTACTCTTTGGCAGTCAAGTTTGTTTTCTCCCTCTCATAACTCACAGTTAATTCTTACCGTGAGATCCTGGTATTGACGATGGAACACACAAATAGCGTCGCGATTCAATTTATCGATGTCCAGCGTAACTAAGTACAAGGGTCTATTTGTGCCTCAGTCACCGGATGGTCGCGTTTTGTCATCTAGTTTTCAAATCCGACGCAAAACTGACAGTTAATTTATGTTCTCTCATCCTCTCAATGACGACGGAACACACATACTGCGATGGTTTTCAGAACATCGTCTTCCATCAGATTTATCTCCAAGCATCTATTACTGCCTGGGTCACCACATGATCGTGGTCCTACGAGTAAAGTTTCGGTAATCCGACGCAAATTTGACAGTTAATTGCGACATGCCCACCATCCTAATGACGATGCAACACAGGAATTGCGTCGCGATTCAATACATTGGTCACTAGCCGACTTATCTCCGAGGGTCTATCGCTGCCTCATACCATATGGATGTACAATTTGGCAGTCAAGTTTCTCTTCTCCCTCTCATAACTCACAGTTAATACTTACCGTCAGATCCTGGTATTGACGATGGAACACACAAATAGCGTCGCGATTCTATACATCGATGTCCAGCGTAACTATCTAGAAGGGTCTACTTGTGCCTCGGTCACCGGATGTTCGCTCTTTGTCAGTCTAGTATTCAAATACGACGCAAAACTGACAGTTAATTTTATTCCTCCCATACTCTCAATTACGATGTAACACACATTCTGCGATGGTTTTAAGAACATCGTCTACCAGCAGATTTATCTCCAAGCATCTATCACTGCCTGGGTCACTACATGATCGTTGTCCTACGTGCAAAATTTCGGGAATCCGACGCAAATTTGACAGTTAATTGCGACATTCACACCATCCTAACGACGATGCAACACAGAAATTACGTCGCGATTCAATACATTGGTCACTAGCCGACTTATCTCCGAGGGTCTATCGCTGCCTCATACCAGATGGATGTACAATTTGGCTGTCAAGTTTCATGTCTCCGACTCAAAACTCACAGCTAATTCTTAGTCAGATCCTGGTATTGACGATGGAACACACATATAGCGTCGCGATTCAATACATCGATGTCTAGCGTAACTATTTACAGGGGTCTATTGGTGCCTCGGTCACCGGATGTTCGCGATTTGTCAGTCTAGTTGTCAAATCCGACGCACATTTGACAGTTAATTGCGACATTCATACTACCCTAATGACGATGCAACACAGAAATTGCGTCGCGATTCAATACATTGGTCACTAGCCGACTTATCTCCGAGGGTCTATCGCTGCCTCATACCAGATGGACGTACTCTTTGGCAGTCAAGTTTGTTTTCTCCCGCTCATAACTCACAGTTAATTCTTACCGTGAGATCCTGGTATTGACGATGGAACACACAAATATCGTCGCGATTCATTAGATCGATGTCCAGCGTAACTATCTACAAGGGTCTATTGGGTCCTCGGTCACCGGATGGTCGCGTTTTGTCAGTCTAGTTTACAAATCCGACGCAAAACTGGCAGTTAATTTTATTCCTCCCATACTCTCAATTACAATGGAACACACATACTGCGCTGGTTTTCAGAACGTCGTCTTCCAGCAGATTTATCTCCAAGCATGTCTGGGTCACCACATGATCGTTCTCCTGCGAGTAAAGTTACGGGAATCCGACGCAAATTTGACAGTTAATTGCGACATTCCCACCATCCTAATGACGATGCAACACAGAAATTACGTCGCGATTCAATACATTGGTCACTAGCCGACTTATCTCCGAGGGTCTATCGCTGCCTCATACCAGATGGATGTACAATTTGGCTGTCAAGTTTCTTGTCTCCGACTCAAAACTCACAGCTAATTCTTACAGTCAGATCCTGGTATCGACGATGGAACACAGAAATAGCGCCGCGATTCAATACATCGATGTCTAGCGTAACTATTTACAAGGGTCTATTGGTGCCTCGGTCACCGGATGTTCGCGATTTGTCAGTCTAGTTTTCAAATCCGACGCAAATTTGACGTTTAATTGCGACATTCCCACTACCTAAAGACGATGCAACACAGAAATTGCGTCGCGATTCTATACATTGGCCGACTTATCTCCGCGGGTCTATCGCTGCCTCATACCAGATGGACGTACTCTTTGGCAGTCAAGTTTGTTTTCTCCCTCTCATAACTCACAGTTAATTCTTACCGTGAGATCCTGGTATTGACGATGGAACACACAAATAGCGTCGCGATTCAATATATCGATGTCCAGCGTAACTAACTACAAGGGTCTATTTGTGCCTCAGTCACCGGATGGTCGCGTTTTGTCATCTAGTTTTCAAATCCGACGCAAAACTGACAGTTAATTTATGTTCTCTCATCCTCTCAATGACGACGGAACACACATACTGCGATGGTTTTCAGAACATCGTCTTCCATCAGATTTATCTCCAAGCATCTATTACTGCCTGGGTCACCACATGATCGTGGTCCTACGAGTAAAGTTTCGGTAATCCGACGCAAATTTGACAGTTAATTGCGACATTCCCACCATCCTAATGACGATGCAACACAGAAATTGCGTCGCGATTAAATACATTGGTCACTAGCCGACTTATCACCGAGGGTCTATCGCTGCCTCATACCAGATGGACGTACTCTTTGGCAATCATTTTTGTTTTCTCCCTCTCATAACTCACAGTTAATTCTTACCGTCAGATCCTGGTATTGACGATGGAACACACAAATAGCGTCGCGATTCAATAGATCGATGTCCAGCGTAACTATCTAAAAGGGTCTATTGGGTCCTCGGTCACCGGATGTTCGCTCTTTGTCAGTCTAGTTTTCAAATCCGACGCACATTTGACGGTTAATTGCGACATTCACACCATCCTAACGACGTTGCAACACAGGAATTGCGTCGCGATTCAATACATTGGTCACTAGCCGACTTATCTCCGAGGGTCTATCGCTGCCTCATACCAGATGGACGTACTCTTTGGCTGTCAAGTTTGTTTTCTCCCTCTCATAACTCACAGTTAATTCTTACCGTCAGATCCTGGTATCGACGATGGAACACACAAATAGCGTCGCGGTTCATTAGATCGATGTCCAGCGTAACTATCTACAAGGGTCTATTGGTGCCTCGGCCACCGGATGTTCGCTCTTTGTCAGTCTAGTTTTCAAATCCTACGCAAATTTGACAGTTAATTGCGACATTCACACCATCCTAACGACGTTGCAACACAGGATTTGCGTCGCGATTCAATACAATGGTCACTAGCCGACTTATCTCCGAGGGTCTATCGCTGCCTCATACCAGATGGACGTACTCTTTGGCAGTCAAGTTTGTTTTCTCCCTCTCGTAACTCACAGTTAATTCTTACCGTGAGAACCTGGTATTGACGATGGAACACACAAATAGCGTCGCGATTCAATAGATCGATGTCCAGCGTAACTATCTACAAGGGTCCATTGGGTCCTCGGACACCGGATGGTCGCGTTTTGTCAGTCTAGTTTACAAATCCGACGCAAAACTGGCAGTTAATTTTATTCCTCCCATACTCTCAATTACAATGGAACACACATACTGCGATGGTTTTCAGAACGTCGTCTTCCAGCAGATTTATCTCCAAGCATGTCTGGGTCACCACATGATCGTTCTCCTGCGAGTAAAGTTACGGGAATCCTACGCAAATTTGACAGTTAATTGCGACATTCCCACCATCCTAATGACGATGCAACACAGAAATTACGTCGCGTTTCAATACATTGGTCACTAGCCGACTTATCTCCGAGGGTCTATCGCTGCCTCATACCAGATGGATGTACAATTTGGCTGTCAAGTTTCTTGTCTCCGACTCAAAACTCACAGCTAATTCTTACAGTCAGATCCTGCTATTGACGATGGAACACACATATAGCGTCGCGATTCAATACATCGATGTCTAGCGTAACTATTTACAAGGGTCTATTGGTGCCTCGGTCACCGGATGTTCGCGATTTGTCAGTCTAGTTTTCAAATCCGACGCAAATTTGACGTTTAATTGCGACATTCCCACTACCTAAAGACGATGCAACACAAAAATTGCGTCGCGATTCTATACATTGGCCGACTTATCTCCGAGGGTCTATCGCTGCCTCATACCAGATGGACGTACTCTTTGGCAGTCAAGTTTGTTGTCTCCCTCTCATAACTCACAGTAAATTCTTACCGTGAGATCCTGGTATTGACGATGGAACACACAAATACCGTCGCGATCTATACATCGATGTCCAGCGTAACTATCTACAAGGGTCTATTGGTGTCTCGGTCACCGGATGGTCGCGTTTTGTCAGTCTAGTTTACAAATCCGACGCAAAACTGGCAGTTAATTTTATTCCTCCCATACTCTCAATTACAATGGAACACACATTCTGCGATGGTTTTCAGAACATCGTCTTCCAGCAGATTTATCTCCAAGCATGCCTGGGTCACCACATGATCGTTCTCCTGCGAGTAAAGTTACGGGAGTCCGACGCAAATTTGACAGTTAATTTCGACATTCCCACCATCCTATTGACGATGCAACACAGAAATTACGTCGCGATTCAATACATTGGTCACTAGCCGACTTATCTCCGAGGGTCTAACGCTGCCTCATACCAGATGGATGTTCAATTTGGCTGTCAAGTTTCTTGTCTCCGACTCAAAACTCACAGCTAATTCTTACAGTCAGATCCTGGTATCGACGATGGAACACACAAATAGCGCCGCGATTCAATACATCGATGTCTAGCGTAACTATCTACAAGGGTCAATTGGTGCCTCGGCCTCCGGATGTTCGCTCTTTGTCAGTCTAGTTTTCAAATCCGACGCAAATTTGACAGTTAATTGCGACATTCACACCATCCTAACGACGATGCAACACAGAAAATGCGTCGCGATTCAATACATTGGTCACTAGCCGACTTATCTCCGAGGGTCTAACGCTGCCTCATACCAGATGGATGTACAATCTTTCTGTCAAGTTTCTTGTCTCCGACTCAAAACTCACAGCTAATTCTTACAGTCAGATCCTGGTATCGACGATGGAACACACAAATAGCGTCGCGATTCAATAGATCGATGTCCAGCGTAACTATCTACAAGGGTCCATTGGGTCCTCGGACACCGGATGGTCGCGTTTTGTCAGTCTAGTTTACAAATCCGACGCAAAACTGGCAGTTAATTTTATTCCTCCCATACTCTCAATTACAATGGAACACACATACTGCGATGGTTTTCAGAACGTCGTCTTCCAGCAGATTTATCTCCAAGCATGTCTGGGTCACCACATGATCGTTCTCCTGCGAGTAAAGTTACGGGAATCCTACGCAAATTTGACAGTTAATTGCGACATTCCCACCATCCTAATGACGATGCAACACAGAAATTACGTCGCGATTCAATACATTGGTCACTAGCCGACTTATCTCCGAGGGTCTATCGCTGCCTCATACCAGATGGATGTACAATTTGGCTGTCAAGTTTCTTCTCTCCGACTCAAAACTCACAGCTAATTCTTACAGTCAGATCCTGGTATTGACGATGGAACACACATATAGCGTCGCGATTCAATACATCGATGACTAGCGTAACTATTTACAAGGGTCTATTGGTGCCTCGGTCACTGGATGTTCGCGATTTGTCAGTCTAGTTTTCAAATCCGACGCAAATTTGACGTTTAATTGCGACATTCCCACTACCTAAAGACGATGCAACACAAAAATTGCGTCGCGATTCTAAACATTGGCCGACTTATGTCCGAGGGTCTATCGCTGCCTCATACCAGATGGACGTACTCTTTGGCAGTCAAGTTTGTTTTCTCCCTCTCATAACTCACAGTTAAATCTTACCGTCAGATCCTGGTATTGACGATGGAACACACAAATAGCGTCGCGGTTCAATAGATCGATGTCCAGCGTAACTAACTACAAGGGTCTATTTGTGCCTCAGTCACCGGATGGTCGCGTTTTGTCATCTAGTTTTCAAATCCGACGCAGAACTGACAGTTAATTTATGTTCTCTCATCCTCTCAATGACGACGGAACACACATACTGCGATGGTTTTCAGAACATCGTCTTCCATCAGATTTATCTCCAAGCATCTATTACTGCCTGGGTCACCACATGATCGTGGTCCTACGAGTAAAGTTTCGGTAATCCGACGCAAATTTGACAGTTAATTGCGACATTCCCACCATCCTAATGACGATGCAACACAGGAATTGCGTCGCGATTCAATACATTGGTCACTAGCCGACTTATCTCCGAGGGTCTATCGCTGCCTCATACCATATGGATGTACAATTTGGCAGTCAAGTTTCTCTTCTCCCTCTCATAACTCACAGTTAATACTTACCGTCAGATCCTGGTATTGACGATGGAACACACAAATAGCGTCGCGATTCTATAAATCGATGTCCAGCGTAACTATCTAGAAGGGTCTACTTGTGCCTCGGTCACCGGATGTTCGCTCTTTGTCAATCTAGTATTCAAATACGACGCAAAACTGACAGTTAATTTTATTCCTCCCATACTCTCAATTACGATGTAACACACATTCTGCGATGGTTTTAAGAACATCGTCTACCAGCAGATTTATCTCCAAGCATCTATCACTGCCTGGGTCACTACATGATCGTTGTCCTACGTGCAAAATTTCGGGAATCCGACGCAAATTTGACAGTTAATTGCGACATTCACACCATCCTAACGACGATGCAACACAGAAATTACGTCGCGATTCAATACATTGGTCACTAGCCGACTTATCTCCGAGGGTCTATCGCTGCCTCATACCAGATGGATGTACAATTTGGCTGTCAAGTTTCATGTCTCCGACTCAAAACTCACAGCTAATTCTTAGTCAGATCCTGGTATTGACGATGGAACACACATATAGCGTCGCGATTCAATACATCGATGTCTAGCGTAACTATTTACAGGGGTCTATTGGTGCCTCGGTCACCGGATGTTCGCGATTTGTCAGTCTAGTTGTCAAATCCGACGCACATTTGACAGTTAATTGCGACATTCCCACTACCCTAATGACGATGCAACACAGAAATTGCGTCGCGATTCAATACATTGGTCACTAGCCGACTTATCTCCGAGGGTCTATCGCTGCCTCATACCAGATGGACGTACTCTTTGGCAGTCAAGTTTGTTTTCTCCCGCTCATAACTCACAGTTAATTCTTACCGTGAGATCCTGGTATTGACGATGGAACACACAAATATCGTCGCGATTCATTAGATCGATGTCCAGCGTAACTATCTACAAGGGTCTATTGGGTCCTCGGTCACCGGATGGTCGCGTTTTGTCAGTCTAGTTTACAAATCCGACGCAAAACTGGCAGTTAATTTTATTCCTCCCATACTCTCAATTACAATGGAACACACATAGTGCGCTGGTTTTCAGAACGTCGTCTTCCAGCAGATTTATCTCCAAGCATGTCTGGGTCACCACATGATCGTTCTCCTGCGAGTAAAGTTACGGGAATCCGACGCAAATTTGACAGTTAATTGCGACATTCCCACCATCCTAATGACGATGCAACACAGAAATTACGTCGCGATTCAATACATTGGTCACTAGCCGACTTTTCTCCGAGGGTCTATCGCTGCCTCATACCAGATGGATGTACAATTTGGCTGTCAAGTTTCTTGTCTCCGACTCAAAACTCACAGCTAATTCTTACAGTCAGATCCTGCTATTGACGATGGAACACACATATAGCGTCGCGATTCAATACATCGATGTCTAGCGTAACTATTTACAAGGGTCTATTGGTGCCTCGGTCACCGGATGTTCGCGATTTGTCAGTCTAGTTTTCAAATCCGACGCAAATTTGACGTTTAATTGCGACATTCCCACTACCTAAAGACGATGCAACACAGAAATTGCGTCGCGATTCTATACATTGGCTGACTTATCTCCGCGGGTCTATCGCTGCCTCATACCAGATGGACGTACTCTTTGGCAGTCAAGTTTGTTTTCTCCCTCTCATAACTCACAGTTAATTCTTACCGTGAGATCCTGGTATTGACGATGGAACACACAAATAGCGTCGCGATTCAATATATCGATGTCCAGCGTAACTAACTACAAGGGTCTATTTGTGCCTCAGTCACCGGATGGTCGCGTTTTGTCATCTAGTTTTCAAATCCGGCGCAAAACTGACAGTTAATTTATGTTCTCTCATCCTCTCAATGACGACGGAACACACATACTGCGATGGTTTTCAGAACATCGTCTTCCATCAGCTTTATCTCCAAGCATCTATTACTGCCTGGGTCACCACATGATCGTGGTCCTACGAGTAAAATTTCGGGAATCCGACGCAAATTTGACAGTTAATTGCGACATTCACACCATCCTAACGACGATGCAACACAGAAATTACGTCGCGATTCAATACATTGGTCACTAGCCGACTTATCTCCGAGGGTCTATCGCTGCCTCATACCAGATGGATGTACAATTTGGCTGTCAAGTTTCATGCCTCCGACTCAAAACTCACAGCTAATTCTTACAGTCAGATCCTGGTATTGACGATGGAACACACATATAGCGTCGCGATTCAATACATCGATGTCTAGCGTCACTATTTACAGGGGTCTATTGGTGCCTCGGTCACCGGATGTTCGCGATTTGTCAGTCTAGTTTTCAAATCCGACGCACATTTGACAGTTAATTGCGTCATTCCCAGCATCCTAATGACGATGCAACACAAAAATTGCGTCGCGATTCTATACATTGGCCGACTTATCTCCGAGGGTCTATCGCTGCCTCATACCAGATGGACGTACTCTTTGGCAGTCAAGTTTGTTTTCTCCCTCTCATAACTTACAGTTAATTCTTACCGTCAGATCCTGGTATTGACGATGGAACACACAAATAGCGTCGCGATTCAATAGATCGATGTCCAGCGTAACTATCTAAAAGGGTCTATTGGGTCCTCGGTCACCGGATGTTCGCTCTTTGTCAGTCTAGTTTTCAAATCCGACGCACATTTGACAGTTAATTGCGTCATTCCCAGCATCCTAATGACGACGCAAATTTGACAGTTAATTGCGACATTCACACCATCCTAACGACGTTGCAACACAGAAATTGCGTCGCAATTCAATACATTGATCACTTGCCGACTTATCTCCGAGGGTCTAACGCTGCCTCATACCAGATGGATGTACAATTTGGCTGTCAAGTTTCTTGTCTCCGACCCAAAACTCACAGCTAATTCTTACCGTCAGATCCTGGTATCGACGATGGAACACACAAATAGCGTCGCGATTCGATACATCGATGTCTAGCGTAACTATCTACAAGGGTCTATTGGTGCCTCGGCCACCAGATGTTCGCTCTTTGTCAGTCTAGTTTTCAAGTCCGACGCAAATTTGACAGTTAATTGCGACATTCACACCATCCTAACGACGTTGCAACGGAGAGTAAAGTTTCGGGAATCCGAAGCAAATTTGACAGTTAATTGAGACATTCCCACCATCCTAATGACGATGCATCATAGGAATTGCGTCGCGATTCAATACATTGGTCACTAGATGACTTATCTCCGAGGGTCTAACGCTAACTCATACCAGATGGATGTACAATTTGGCTGTCAAGTTTCTCTTCTCCGACTCAAAACTCACAGCTAACTCTTACCGTCAAATCCTAGTATCGACGATGGAACACACAAATAGCGTCGCGATTCAATACATCGATGTCTAGCGTAACTATCTACAAGGGTCTATTGGTGTCTCGGTCACCGGATGGTCGCGTTTTGTGAGTCTAGTTTACAAATCCGACGCAAAACTGGCAGTTAATTTTATTCCTCCCATACTCTCAATTACAATGGAACACACATACTGCAATGGTTTTCAGAACATCGTCTTCCAGCAGACGTATCTCCAAGCTTGCCTGTGTCACCACATGATCGTTCTCCTGCGAGTAAAGATACGGGAATCCGACGCAAATTTGACAGTTAATTGCGACATTCCCACCATCCTAATGACGATGCAACACAGAAATTACGTCGCAATTCAATACATTGGCCACTAGCCGACTTATCTCCGAGGGTCTAACGCTGCCTCATACCAGTTGGATGTACAATTTTTCTGTCAAGTTCCTTGTCTCCGACTCAAAAATCACAGCTAATTCTTACAGTCAGAGCCTGGTATCGACGATGGAACACACAAATAGCGTCGCGATTCAATACATCGATGTCTAGCGTAACTATCTACAATGGTATTGGTGCCTCGGTCACCGGATGTTCGCTCTTTGTCAGTCTAGTTTTCAAATCCGACGCACATTTGACAGTTAATTGCGACATTCACACCATCCTAACGACGTTGCAACACAGAAATTGCGTCGCGAATCAATACATTGGTCACTAGCCGACTCATCTCCGAGGGTCTAACGCTGCCTCATACCATATGGATGTACAATTTGGCAGTCAAGTTTCTCTTCTCCCTCTCATAACTCACAGTTAATACTTACCGTCAGATCCTGGTATTGACGACGGAACACACAAATACCGTCGCGATCTATACATCGATGTCCAGCGTAACTATTTACAAGGGTCTATTGGTGCAACGGTCACCGGATGTTCGGGCTTTGTCAGTCTAGTTTTCAAATGCGACGCAAATTTGACGTTTAATTGCGACATTCCCACTACCCTAATGACGAGGCAACACAGAAATGGCGTCGCGATTCTATACATTGGCCGACTTATCTCCGAGGGTCTATCGCTGCCTCATACCAGATGGACGTACTCTTTGGCAGTCAAGTTTGTTTTCTCCCTCTCATAACTCACAGTTAATTCTTACCGTGAGATCCTGGTATTGACGATGGAACACACAAATAGCGTCGCGATTCAATACATCGATGTCCAGCGTAACTATCTACAAGGGTCTATTGGGTCCTCGGTCACCGGATGGTCGCGTTTTGTCAGTCTAGTTTACAAATCCGACGCAAAACTGGCAGTTAATTTTATTCCTCCCATACTCTCAATTACTATGGAACACACATACTGCAATGGTTTTCAGAACATCGTCTTCTAGCAGACGTATCTCCAAGCTAGCCTGTGTCACCACATGATCGTTCTCCTGCGAGTAAAGATACGGGAATCCGACGCAAATTTGACAGTTAATTGCGACATTCACACCATCCTAATGACGATGCAACAAAGAATTTACTTCGCGATTCAATACATTGGTCACTAGCCGACTTATCTCCGAGGGTCTAACGCTGCCTCATACGAGATGGATGTACAATTTGGCTGTCAAGTTTCTTGTCTCCGACTCAAAACTCACAGCTAATTCTTACAGTCAGATCCTGGTATCGACGATGGAACACACAAATAGCGTCGCGATTCAATACATCGATGTCTAGCGTAACTATCTACAAGGGTCTATTGGTGCCTCGGCCACCACATGTTCGCTCTTTGTCAGTCTAGTTTTCAAGTCCGACGCAAATTTGACAGTTAATTGCGACATTCACACCATCCTAACGACGTTGCAACACAGGAATTGCGTCGCGATTCAATACATTGGTCACTAGCCGACGTATCTCCGAGGGTCTATCGCTGCCTTATACCAGATGGACGTACTCTTTGGCAGTTAAGTTTGTTTTCTCCCTCTCATAACTCACAGTTAATTCTTACCGTGAGATCCTGGTATTGACGATGGAACACACAAATAGCGTCGCGATTCAATACATCGATGTCCAGCGTAACTATCTACAAGGGTCTATTGGGTCCTCGGTCACCGGATGGTCGCGTTTTGTCAGTCTAGTTTACAAATCCGACGCAAAACTGGCAGTTAATTTTATTCCTCCCATACTCTCAATTACTATGGAACACACATACTGCAATGGTTTTCAGAACATCGTCTTCCAGCAGACGTATCTCCAAGCTAGCCTGTGTCACCACATGATCGTTCTCCTGCGAGTAAAGATACGGGAATCCGACGCAAATTTGACAGTTAATTGCGACATTCACACCATCCTAATGACGATGCAACACAGAAATTACGTCGCGATTCAATACATTGGTCACTAGCCGACTTATCTCCGAGGGTCTAACGCTGCCTCATACCAGATGGATGTACAATTTGGCTGTCAAGTTTCTTGTCTCCGACTCAAAACTCACAGCTAATTCTACAGTCAGATCCTGATATCGACGAAGGAACACACAAATAGCGTCGCGATTCAATACATCGATGTCTAGCGTAACTATCTACAATGGTATTGGTGCCTCGGTCACCGGATGTTCGCTCTTTGTCAGTCTAGTTTTCAAATCCGACGCACATTTGACAGTTAATTGCGACATTCACACCATCCTAATGACGATGCAACACAGAAATTACGTCGCGATTCAATATATTGGTCACTAGCCGACTTATCTCCGAGGGTCTAACGCTGCCTCATACCAGATGGATGTACAATTTGGCTGTCAAGTTTCTTGTCTTCGACTCAAAACTCACAGCTAATTCTTACCGTCAGATCCTGGTACCGACGATGGAACACGCAAATAGCGTCGCGATTCAATACATCGATGTCTAGCGTAACTATCTACAAGGGTCTATTGGTGCCTCGGCCACCAGATGTTCGCTCTTTGTCAGTCTAGTTTTCAAGTCCGACGCAAATTTGACAGTTAATTGCGACATTCACACCATCCTAACGACGTTGCAACACAGGAATTGCGTCGCGATTCAATACATTGGTCACTAGCCGACTTATCTCCGAGGGTCTATCGCTGCCTCATACCAGATGGACGTACTCTTTGGCAGTCAAGTTTGTTTTCTCCCTCTCATAACTCACAGTTAATTGTTATTGTCAGATCCTGGTATTGACGATGGAACACACAAAAGGCGTCGCGATCTATACATCGATGTCCAGCTTAACTATTTACAAGGGTCTATTGGTGCAACGGTCACCGGATGTTCGGGCTTTGTCAGTCTAGTTTTTAAATGCGACGCAAATTTGACGTTTAATTGCGACATTCCCACTACCCTAATGACGAGGCAACACAGAAATGGCGTCGCGATTCTATACATTGGCCGACTTTTCTCCGAGGGTCTATCGCTGCCTCATACCAGATGGACGTACTCTTTGGCAGTTAAGTTTGTTTTCTCCCTCTCATAACTCACAGTTAATTCTTACCGTGAGATCCTGGTATTGACGATGGAACACACAAATAGCTTCGCGATTCAATACATCGATGTCCAGCGTAACTATCTACAAGGGTCTATTGGGTCCTCGGTCACCGGATGGTCGCGTTTTGTCAGTCTAGTTTACAAATCCGACGCAAAACTGGCAGTTAATTTTATTCATCCCATACTCTCAATTACTATGGAACACACATACTGCAATGGTTTTCAGAACATCGTCTTCCAGCAGACGTATCTCCAAGCTAGCCTGTGTCACCACATGATCGTTCTCCTGCGAGTAAAGATACGGGAATCCGACGCAAATTTGACAGTTAATTGCGACATTCACACCATCCTAATGACGATGCAACACAGAAATTACGTCGCGATTCAATACATTGGTCACTAGCCGACTTATCTCCGAGGGTCTAACGCTGCCTCATACCAGATGGATGTACAATTTGGCTGTCAAGTTTCTTGTCGCCGAGTCAAAACTAACAGCTAATTCTTACAGTCAGGTCCTGGTATCGACGATGGAACACACAAATAGCGTCGCGATTCAATACATCGATCTCTAGCGTAACTATCTACAAGGGTCTATTGGTGCCTCGGTCACCGGATGTTCGCTCTTTGTCAGTCTAGTTCTCATATCCGACGCACATTTGACAGTTAATGGCGACATTCCCACCATCCTAACGACGTTGCAATACAGAAATTGTGTCGCGATTCAATACATTGGTCACTAGCCGACTTATCTCCGAGGGTCTATTGCTGCCTCATACCAGATGGACGTACTCTTTGGCAGTCAAGTTTGTTTTCTCCCTCTCATAACTCACAGTTAATTCTTACCGTGAGATCCTGGTATTGACGATGGAACACACAAATAGCGTCGCGATTCAATAGATCGATGTCCAGCGTAACTATCTACAAGGGTCCATTGGGTCCTCGGACACCGGATGGTCGCGTTTTGTCAGCCTAGTTTACAAATCCGACGCAAAACTGGCAGTTAATTTTATTCCTCCCATACTCTCAATTACAATGGAACACACATACTGCGATGGTTTTCACAACATCGTCTTCCAGCAGATTTATCTCCAAGCATGCCTGGGTCACCACATGATCGTTCTCCTGCGAGTAAAGTTACGGGAATCCGACGCAAATTTGACAGTTAATTGCGACATTCCCACCATCCTAATGACGATGCAACACAGAAATTACGTCGCGATTCAATACATTGGTCACTAGCCGACTTATCTCCGAGGGTCTAACGCTGCCTCATACCAGATGGATGTACAATTTGGCTGTCAAGTTTCTTGTCTCCGACTCAAAACTCACAGCTAATTCTTACCGTCAGATCCTGGTACCGACGATGGAACACGCAAATAGCGTCGCGATTCAATACATCGATGTCTAGCGTAATTATCTACAAGGGTGTATTGGTGCCTCGGTCACCGGATGGTCGCGTTTTGTCAGTCTAGTTTACAAATCCGACGCAAAACTGGCAGTTAATTTTATTCCTCCCATACTCTCAATTACTATGGAACACACATACTGCGATGGTTTTCAGAACATCGTCTCCAGCAGACGTATCTCCAAGCTTGCCTGTGTTACCACATGATCGTTCTCCTGCGAGTAAAGATACGGGAATCCGACGCAAATTTGACAGTTAATTGCGACATTCCCACCATCCTAATGACGACGCAACACAGGAATTGCGTTGCGATTCAATACATTGGTCACTAGCCGACTTATCTCCGAGGGTCTAACGCTGCCTCATACCATATGGATGTACGTACAATTAGGCTGTCAAGTTTCTTGTCTCTGACTCAAAACTAACAGCTAATTCTTACAGTAAGGTCCTGGTATCAACGATGGAACACACAAATAGCGTCGCGATTCAATACATCGATCTCTAGCGTAACTATCTACAAGGGTCTATTGGTGCCTCGGCCTCCGGATGTTCGCTCTTTGTCGGTATAGTTTTCAAATCCAAAGCAAATTTGTCAGTTAATTGCGACATTCACACCATCCTAACGACGTTGCAACACAGAAATTGCGTCGCGATTCAATACATTGGTCACTAGCCGACTTATCTCCGAGGGTCTAACGCTGCCTCATACCATATGGATGTACAATTTGGCAGTCAAGTTTCTCTTCTCCCTCTCATAACTCACAGTTAATACTTACCGTCAGATCCTGGTATTGACGATGGAACACACAAATACCGTGGCGATCTATACATCGATGTCCAGCGTAACTATTTACAAGGGTCTATTGGTGCAACGGTCACCGGATGTTCGGGCTTTGTCAGTCTAGTTTTCAAATGCGACGCAAATTTGACGTTTAATTGCGACATTCCCACTACCCTAATGACGAGGCAACACAGAAATGGCGTCGCGATTCTATACATTGCCCGACTTATCTCCGAGGGTCTATTGCTGCCTCATACCAGATGGACGTACTCTTTGGCAGTCAAGTTTGTTTTCTCCCTCTCATAACTCACAGTTAATTCTTACCGTGAGATTCTGGTATTGACGATGGAACACACAAATAGCGTCGCGATTCAATACATCGATGTCCAGCGTAACTATCTACAAGGGTCTATTGGGTCCTCGGTCACCGGATGGTCGCGTTTTGTCAGTCTAGTTTACAAATCCGACGCAAAACTGGCAGTTAATTTTATTCCTCCCATACTCTCAATTACTATGGAACACACATACTGCAATTGTTTTCAGAACATCGTCTTCCAGCAGACGTATCTCCAAGCTAGCCTGTGTCACCAAATGATCGTTCTCCTGCGAGTAAAGATACGGGAATCCGACGCAAATTTGACAGTTAATTGCGACATTGACACCATCCTAATGACGATGCAACACAGAAATTACTTCGCGATTCAATACATTGGTCACTAGCCGACTTATCTCCGAGGGTCTAACGCTGCCTCATACCAGATGGATGTACAATCTTTCTGTCAGGTTTCTTGTCTCCGACTCAAAACTCACAGCTAATTCTACAGTCAGATCCTGGTATCGACGAAGGAACACACAAATAGCGTCGCGATTCAATACATCGATGTCTAGCGTAACTATCTACAATGGTATTGGTGCCTCGGTCACCGGATGTTCGCTCTTTGTCAGTCTAGTTTTCAAATCCGACGCACATTTGACAGTTAATTGCGACATTCACACCATCCTAATGACGATGCAACACAGAAATTACGTCGCGATTCAATACATTGGTCACTAGCCGACTTATCTCCGAGGGTCTAACGCTGCCTCATACCAGATGGATGTACAATTTGGCTGTCAAGTTTCTTGTCTCCGACTCAAAACTCACAGCTAATTCTTACCGTCAGATCCTGGTACCGACGATGGAACACGCAAATAGCGTCGCGATTCAATACATCGATGTCTAGCGTAATTATCTACAAGGGTGTATTGGTGCCTCGGTCACCGGATGGTCGCGTTTTGTCAGTCTAATTTACAAATCCGACGCAAAACTGGCAGTTAATTTTATTCCTCCCATACTCTCAATTACTATGGAACACACATACTGCAATGGTTTACAGAACATCGTCTTCCAGCAGACGTATCTCCAAGCTTGCCTGTGTCACCACATGATCGTTCTCCTGCGAGTAAAGATACGGGAATCCGACGCAAATTTGACAGTTAATTGCGACATTCCCACCATCCTAATGACGACGCAACACAGGAATTGCGTTGCGATTCAATACATTGGTCACTAGCCGACTTATCTCCGAGGGTCTAACGCTGCCTCATACCATATGGATGTACGTACAATTTGGCTGTCAAGTTTCTTGTCTCTGACTCAAAACTCACAGCTAATTCTTACAGTCAGATCCTGGTATCGACGATGGAACACACAAATAGCGCCGCGATTCAATACATCGATGTCTAGCGTAACTATCTAAAAGGGTCAATTGGTGCCTCGGCCTCCGGATGTTCGCTCTTTGTCGGTATAGTTTTCAAATCCGACGCAAATTTGTCAGTTAATTGCGACATTCACACCATCCTAACGACGTTGCAACACAGAAATTGCGTCGCGATTCAATACATTGGTCACTAGCCGACTTATCTCCGAGGGTCTAACGCTGCCTCATACCATATGGATGTACAATTTGGCAGTCAAGTTTCTCTTCTCCCTCTCATAACTCACAGTTAATACTTACCGTCAGATCCTGGTATTGACGATGGAACACACAAATACCGTCGCGATCTATACATCGATGCCCAGCTTAACTATTTACAAGAGTCTATTGGTGCAACGGTCACCGGATGTTCGGGCTTTGTCAGTCTAGTTTTTAAATGCGACGCAAATTTGACGTTAAATTGCGACATTCCCACTACCCTAATGACGAGGCAACACAGAAATGGCGTCGCGATTCTATACATTGGCCGACTTTTCTCCGAGGGTCTATCGCTGCCTCATACCAGATGGACGTACTCTTTAGCAGTTAAGTTTGTTTTCTCCCTCTCATAACTCACAGTTAATTCTTACCGTGAGATCCTGGTATTGACGATGGAACACACAAATAGCGTCGCGATTCAATACATCTATGTCCAGCGTAACTATCTACAAGGGTCTATTGGGTCCTCGGTCACCGGATGGTCGCGTTTTGTCAGTCTAGTTTACAAATCCGACGCAAAACTGGCAGTTAATTTTATTCATCCCATACTCTCAATTACTATGGAACACACATACTGCAATGGTTTTCAGAACATCGTCTTCCAGCAGATGTATCTCCAAGCTAGCCCGTGTCACCACATGATCGTTCTCCTGCGAGTAAAGATACGGGAATCCGACGCAAATTTGACAGTTAATTGCGGCATTCACACCATCCTAATGACGATGCAACACAGAAATTACTTCGCGATTCAATACATTGGTCACTAGCCGACTTATCTCCGAGGGTCTAACGCTGCCTCATACCAGATGGATGTACAATTTGGCTGTCAAGTTTCTTGTCTCCGACTCAAAACTCACAGCTAATTCTTACAGTCAGATCCTGGTATCGACGATGGAACACACAAATAGCGCCGCGATTCAATACATCGATGTCTAGCGTAATTATCTACAAGGGTGTATTGGTGCCTCGGTCACCGGATGGTCGCGTTTTGTCAGTCTAGTTTACAAATCCGACGCAAAACTGGCAGTTAATTTTATTCCTCCCATACTCTCAATTACTATGGAACACACATACTGCAATGGTTTTCAGAACATCGTCTTCCAGCAGACGTATCTCCAAGCTTGCCTGTGTCACCACATGATCGTTCTCCTGCGAGTAAAGATACGGGAATCCGACGCAAATTTGACAGTTAATTGCGACATTCCCACCATCCTAATGACGACGCAACACAGGAATTGCGTTGCGATTCAATACATTGGTCACTAGCCGACTTATCTCCGAGGGTCTAACGCTGCCTCATACCAGATGGATGTACAATTTGGCTGTCAAGTTTCTTGTCTCCGACTCAAAACTCACAGCTAATTCTTACAGTCAGATCCTGGTATCGACAATGGAACACACAAATAGCGCCGCGATTCAATACATCGATGTCTAGCGTAACTATGTACAAGGGTCAATTGGTGCCTCGGCCTCCGGATGTTCGCTCTTTGTCAGTATAGTTTTCAAATCCGACGCAAATTTGATAGTTAATTGCGACATTGACACCATCCTAACGACGTTGCAACACAGAAATTGCGTCGCAATTCAATACATTGGTCACTTGCCGACTTATCTCCGAGGGTCTAACGCTGCCTCATACCAGATGGATGTACAATTTGGCTGTCAAGATTCTTGTCTCCGACCCAAAACTCACAGCTAATTCTTACCGTCAGATCCTGGTATCGACGATGGAACACACAAATAGCGTCGCGATTCAATACATCGATGTCTAGCGTAACTATCTACAAGGGTCTATTGGTGCCTCGGCCACCAGATGTTCGCTCTTTGTCAGTCTAGTTTTCAAGTCCGACGCAAATTTGACAGTTAATTGCGACATTCACACCATCCTAACGACGTTGCAACACAGGAATTGCGTCGCGATTCAATACATTGGTCACTAGCCGACTTATCTCCGAGGGTCTATCGCTGCCTCATACCAGATGGACGTACTCTTTGGCAGTCAAGTTTGTTTTCTCCCTCTCATAACTCACAGTTAATTCTTACCGTGAGATCCTGGTATTGACGATGGAACACACAAATAGCGTCGCGATTCAATAGATCGATGTCCAGCGTAACTATCTACAAGGGTCTATTTGGTCGTCGGTCACCGGATGGTCAGTCTAGTTTTGTCAGTCTAGTTTACAAATCCGACGCAAAACTGGCAGTTAATTTTATTCCTCCCATACTCTCAATTACAATGGAACACACATACTGCGATGGTTTTCAGAACGTCGTCTTCCAGCAGATTAATCTCCAAGCATGTCTGGTTCACCACATGATCGTTCTCCTGCGAGTAAAGTTACGGGAATCCGACGCAAATTTGACAGTTAATTGCGACATTCCCACCATCCTAATGACGATGCAACACAGAAATTACGTCGCGATTCAATACATTGGTCACTAGCCGACTTATCTCCGAGGGTCTAACGCTGCCTCATACCAGATGGATGTACAATTTGGCTGTCAAGTTTCTTGTCTCCGACTCAAAACTAACAGCTAATTCTTACAGTCAGGTCCTGGTATCGACGATGGAACACACAAATAGCGTCGCGATTCAATACATCGATGTCTAGCGTAACTATCTACAAGGGTCTATTGGTGCCTCGGTCACCGGATGTTCGCTCTTTGTCAGTCTAGTTCTCATATCCGACGCACATTTGACAGTTAATGGCGACATTCCCACCATCCTAACGACGTTGCAACACAGAAATTGTGTCGCGATTCAATACATTGGTCACTAGCCGACTTATCTCCGAGGGTCTATTGCTGCCTCATACCAGATGGACGTACTCTTTGGCAGTCAAGTTTGTTTTCTCCCTCTCATAACTCACAGTTAATTCTTACCGTGAGATCCTGGTATTGACGATGGAACACACAAATAGCGTCGCGATTCAATACATCGATGTCCAGCGTAACTATCTACAAGGGTCTATTGGGTCCTCGGTCACCGGATGGTCGCGTTTTGTCAGTCTAGTTTACAAATCCGACGCAAAACTGGCAGTTAATTTTATTCCTCCCATACTCTCAATTACTATGGAACACACATACTGCAATGGTTTTCAGAACATCGTCTTCCAGCAGACGTATCTCCAAGCTAGCCTGTGTCACCACATGATCGTTCTCCTGCGAGTAAAGATACGGGAATCCGACGCAAATTTGACAGTTAATTGCGACATTCACACCATCCTAATGACGATGCAACACAGAAATTACTTCGCGATTCAATACATTGGTCACTAGCCGACTTATCTCCGAGGGTCTAACGCTGCCTCATACCAGATGGATGTACAATTTGGCTGTCAAGTTTCTTGTCTCCGACTCAAAACTCACAGCTAATTCTTACAGTCAGATCCTGGTATCGACAATGGAACACACAAATAGCGCCGCGATTCAATACATCGATGTCTAGCGTAACTATCTACAAGGGTCAATTGGTGCCTCGGCCTCTGGATGTTCGTTCTTTGTCAGTATAGTTTTCAAATCCGACGCAAATTTGACAGTTAATTGCGACATTCACACCATCCTAACGACGTTGCAACACAGAAATTGCGTCGCAATTCAATACATTGGTCACTTGCCGACTTATCTCCGAGGGTCTAACGCTGCCTCATACCAGATGGATGTACAATTTGGCTGTCAAGATTCTTGTCTCCGACCCAAAACTCACAGTTAATTCTTGCCGTCAGATCCTGGTATCGACGATGGAACACACAAATAGCGTCGCGATTCAATACATCGATGTCTAGCGTAACTATCTACAAGGGTCTATTGGTGCCTCGGCCACCAGATGTTCGCTCTTTGTCAGTCTAGTTTTCAAGTCCGACGCAAATTTGACAGTTAATTGCGACATTCACACCATCCTAACGACGTTGCAACACAGGAATTGCGTCGCGATTCAATACATTGGTCACTAGCCGACTTATCTCCGAGGGTCTATCGCTGCCTCATACCAGATGGACGTACTCTTTGGCAGTCAAGTTTGTTTTCTCCCTCTCATAACTCACAGTTAATTCTTACCGTGAGATCCTGGTATTGACGATGGAACACACAAATAGCGTCGCGATTCAATAGATCGATGTCCAGCGTAACTATCTACAAGGGTCTATTGGGTCCTCGGTCACCGGATGGTCAGTCTAGTTTTGTCAGTCTAGTTTACAAATCCGACGCAAAACTGGCAGTTAATTTTATTCCTCCCATACTCTCAATTACAATGGAACACACATACTGCGATGGTTTTCAGAACGTCGTCTTCCAGCAGATTAATCTCCAAGCATGTCTGGTTCACCACATGATCGTTCTCCTGCGAGTAAAGTTACGGGAATCCGACGCAAATTTGACAGTTAATTGCGACATTCCCACCATCCTACTGACGATGCAACACAGAAATTACGTCGCGATTCAATACATTGGTCACTAGCCGACTTATCTCCGAGGGTCTAACGCTGCCTCATACCAGATGGATGTACAATTTGGCTGTCAAGTTTCTTGTCTCCGACTCAAAACTAACAGCTAATTCTTACGGTCAGGTCCTGGTATCGACGATGGAACACACAAATAGCGTCGCGATTCAATACATCGATCTCTAGCGTAACTATCTACAAGGGTCTATTGGTGCCTCGGTCACCGGATGTTCGCTCTTTGTCAGTCTAGTTCTCATATCCGACGCACATTTGACAGTTAATGGCGACATTCCCACCATCCTAACGACGTTGCAACACAGAAATTGTGTCGCGATTCAATACATTGGTCACTAGCCGACTTATCTCCGAGAGGCTATTGCTGCCTCATACCAGATGGACGTACTCTTTGGCAGTCAAGTTTGTTTTCTCCCTCTCATAACTCACAGTTAATTCTTACCGTGAGATCCTGGTATTGACGATGGAACACACAAATAGCGTCGCGATTCAATACATCGATGTCCAGCGTAACTATCTACAAGGGTCCATTGGTTCCTCGGACACCGGATGGTCGCGTTTTGTCAGTCTAGTTTACAAATCCGACGCAAAACTGGCAGTTAATTTTATTCCTCCCATACTCTCAATTACAATGGAACACACATACTGCGATGGTTTTCAGAACATCGTCTTCCAGCAGATTTATCTCCAAGCATGCCTGGGTCACCACATGATCGTTCTCCTGCGAGTAAAGTTACGGGAATCCGACGCAAATTTGACAGTTAATTGCGACATTCCCACCATCCTAATGACGATGCAACACAGTAATTACGTCGCGATTCAATACATTGGTCACTAGCCGACTTATCTCCGAGGGTCTAACGCTGCCTCATACCAGATGGATGTACAATTTGGCTGTCAAGTTTCTTTTCTCCGACTCAAAACTCACAGCTAATTCTACAGTCAGATCCTGGTATCGACGAAGGAACACACAAATAGCGTCGCGATTCAATACATCCATGTCTAGCGTAACTATCTACAAGGGTCTATTGGTGCCTCGGCCACCGGATGTTCGCTCTTTGTCAGTCTAGTTTTCAAATCCGACGCAAATTTGACAGTTAATTGCGACATTCACACCATCCTAACGACGATGCAACACAGAAAATGCGTCGCGATTCAATACATTGGTCACTAGCCGACTTATCTCCGAGGGTCTAACGCTGCCTCATACCAGATGGATGTACAATCTTTCTGTCAGGTTTCTTGTCTTCGACTCAAAACTAACAGCTAATTCTTAAAGTCAGATCCTGGTATCGACGATGGAACACACAAATAGCGTCGCGATTCAATACATCGATGTCTAGCGTAACTATCTACAAGGGTCTATTGGTGCCTCGGTCACCGGATGTTCGCTCTTTGTCATTCTAGTTCTCATATCCGACGCACATTTGACAGTTAATTGCGACATTCACACCATCCTAACGACGTTGCAACACAGAAATTGTGTCGCGATTCAATACATTGGCCACTAGCCGACTTATCACCGAGGGTCTAACGCTGCCTCATACCAAATGGATGTACAATTTGGCTGTCAAGATTCTTGTCTCCGACCCAAAACTCACAGCTAATTCTTACCGTCAGATCCTGGTATCGACGAAGGAACACACAAATAGCGTCGCGATTCAATACATCGATGTCTAGCGTAACAATCTACAAGGGTCTATTGGTGCCTCTGCCACCAGATATCCGCTCTTTGTCAGTCTAGTTTACAAATCCGACGCAAATTTGACAGTTAATTGCGACATTCACACCATCCTAACGACGTTGCAACACAGAAAATGCGTCGCGATTCAATACATTGGTCACTAGCCGACTTATCTCCGAGGGTCTAACGCTGCCTCATACCAGATGGATGTACAATCTTTCTGTCAGGTTTCTTGTCTTCGACTCAAAACTAACAGCTAATTCATACAGTCAGGTCCTGGTATCGACGATGGAACACACAAATAGCGTCGCGATTCAATACATCGAAGTCTAGCGTAACTATCTACAAGGGTCTATTGGTGCCTCGGTCACCGGATGTTCGCTCTTTGTCAGTCTAGTTCTCATATCCGACGCACATTTGACAGTTAATGGCGACATTCCCACCATCCTAACGACGTTGCAACACAGAAATTGTGTCGCGATTCAATACATTGGTCACTAGCCGACTTATCTCCGAGGGTCTATTGCTGCCTCATACCAGATGGACGTACTCTTTGGCAGTCAAGTTTGTTTTCTCCCTCTCATAACTCACAGTTAATTCTTACCGTGAGATCCTGGTATTGACGATGGAACACACAAATAGCGTCGCGATTCAATACATCGATGTCCAGCGTAACTATCTACAAGGGTCTATTGGGTCCTCGGTCACCGGATGGTCGCGTTTTGTCAGTCTAGTTTACAAATCCGACGCAAAACTGGCAGTTAATTTTATTCCACCCATACTCTCAATTACTATGGAACACACATACTGCAATGGTTTTCAGAACATCGTCTTCCAGCAGACGTATCTCCAAGCTAGCCTGTGTCACCACATGATCGTTCTCCTGCGAGTAAAGATACGGGAATCCGACGCAAATTTGACAGTTAATTGCGACATTCACACCATCCTAATGACGATGCAACACAGAAATTACTTCGCGATTCAATACATTGGTCACTAGCCGACTTATCTCCGAGGGTCTAACGCTGCCTCATACCAGATGGATGTACAATTTGGCTGTCAAGTTTCTTGTCTCCGACTCAAAACTCACAGCTAATTCTTACAGTCAGATCCTGGTATCGACAATGGAACAGACAAATAGCGCCGCGATTCAATACATCGATGTCTAGCGTAACTATCTACAAGGGTCAATTGGTGCCTCGGCCTCCGGATGTTCGCTCTTTGTCAGTATAGTTTTCAAATCCGACGCAAATTTGACAGTTAATTGCGACATTCACACCATCCTAACGTCGTTGCAACACAGAAATTGCGTCGCAATTCAATACATTGGTCACTTGCCGACTTATCTCCGAGGGTCTAACGCTGCCTCATACCAGATGGATGTACAATTTGGCTGTCAAGATTCTTGTCTCCGACCCAAAACTCACAGCTAATTCTTACCGTCAGATCCTGGTATCGACGATGGAACACACAAATAGCGTCGCGATTCAATACATCGATGTCTAGCGTAACTATCTACAAGGGTCTATTGGTGCCTCGGCCACCACATGTTCGCTCTTTGTCAGTCTAGTTTTCAAGTCCGACGCAAATTTGACAGTTAATTGCGACATTCACACCATCCTAACGACGTTGCAACACAGGAATTGCGTCGCGATTCAATACATTGGTCACTAGCCGACTTATCTCCGAGGGTCTATCGCTGCCTCATACCAGATGGACGTACTCTTTGGCAGTCAAGTTTGTTTTCTCCCTCTCATAACTCACAGTTAATTCTTACCGTGAGATCCTGGTATTGACGATGGAACACACAAATAGCGTCGCGATTCAATAGATCGATGTCCAGCGTAACTATCTACAAGGGTCTATTGGGTCCTCGGTCACCGGATGGTCAGTCTAGTTTTGTCAGTCTAGTTTACAAATCCGACGCAAAACTGGCAGTTAATTTTATTCCTCCCATACTCTCAATTACAATGGAACACACATACTGCGATGGTTTTCAGAACGTCGTCTTCCAGCAGATTTATCTCCAAGCATGTCTGGGTCACCACATGATCGTTCTCCTGAGAGTAAAGTTACGGGAATCCGACGCAAATTTGACAGTTAATTGCGACATTCCCACCATCCTAATGACGATGCAAAACAGAAATTACGTCGCGATTCAATACATTGGTCACTAGCCGACTTATCTCCGAGGGTCTAACGCTGCCTCATACCAGATGGATGTACAATTTGGCTGTCAAGTTTCTTGTCTCCGACTCAAAACTAACAGCTAATTCTTACAGTCAGGTCCTGGTATCGACGATGGAACACACAAATAGCGTCGCGATTCAATACATCGATCTCTAGCGTAACTATCTACCAGGGTCTATTGGTGCCTCGGTCACCGGATGTTCGCTCTTTGTCAGTCTAGTTCTCATATCCGACGCACATTTGACAGTTAATGGCGACATTCCCACCATCCTAACGACGTTGCAACACAGAAATTGTGTCGCGATTCAATACATTGGTCACTAGCCGACTTATCTCCGAGGGTCTATTGCTGCCTCATACCAGATGGACGTACTCTTTGGCAGTCAAGTTTGTTTTCTCCCTCTCATAACTCACAGTTAATTCTTACCGTGAGATCCTGGTATTGACGATGGAACACACAAATAGCGTCGCGATTCAATACATCGATGTCCAGCGTAACTATCTACAAGGGTCTATTGGGTCCTCGGTCACCGGATGGTCGCGTTTTGTCAGTCTAGTTTACAAATCCGACGCAAAACTGGCAGTTAATTTTATTCCTCCCATACTCTCAATTACTATGGAACACACATACTGCGATGGTTTTCAGAACATCGTCTTCCAGCAGATTTATCTCCAAGCATGCCTGGGTCACCACATGATCGTTCTCCTGCGAGTAAAGTTACGGGAATCCGACGCAAATTTGACAGTTAATTGCGACATTCCCACCATCCTAATGACGATGCAACACAGAAATTACGTCGCGATTCAATACATTGGTCACTAGCCGACTTATCTCCGAGGGTCTAACGCTGCCTCATACCAGATGGATGTACAATTTGGCTGTCAAGTTTCTTGTCTCCGACTCAAAACTCACAGCTAATTCTACAGTCAGATCCTGGTATCGACGAAGGAACACACAAATAGCGTCGCGATTCAATACATCCATGTCTAGCGTAACTATCTACAAGGGTCTATTGGTGCCTCGGCCACCGGATGTTCGCTCTTTGTCAGTCTAGTTTTCAAATCCGACGCAAATTTGACAGTTAATTGCGACATTCACACCATCCTAACGACGATGCAACACAGAAAATGCGTCGCGATTCAATACATTGGTCACTAGCCGACTTATCTCCGAGGGTCTAACGCTGCCTCATACCAGATGGATGTACAATCTTTCTGTCAGGTTTCTTGTCTTCGACTCAAAACTAACAGCTAATTCTTAAAGTCAGATCCTGGTATCGACGATGGAACACACAAATAGCGGCGCGATTCAATACATCGATGTCTAGCGTAACTATCTACAAGGGTCTATTGGTGCCTCGGTCACCGGATGTTCGCTCTTTGTCATTCTAGTTCTCATATCCGACGCACATTTGACAGTTAATTGCGACATTCCCACCATCCTAACGACGTTGCAACACAGAAATTGTGTCGCGATTCAATACATTGGCCACTAGCCGACTTATCTCCGAGGGTCTAACGCTGCCTCATACCAAATGGATGTACAATTTGGCTGTCAAGATTCTTGTCTCCGACCCAAAACTCACAGCTAATTCTTACCGTCAGATCCTGGTATCGACGAAGGAACATACAAATAGCGTCGCGATTCAATACATCGATGTCTAGCGTAACTATCTACAAGGGTCTATTGGTGCCTCGGCCACCAGATATCCGCTCTTTGTCAGTCTAGTTTACAAATCCGACGCAAATTTGACAGTTAATTGCGACATTCACACCATCCTAACGACGTTGCAACACAGAAAATGCGTCGCGATTCAATACATTGGTCACTAGCCGACTTATCTCCGAGGGTCTAACGCTGCCTCATACCAGATGGATGTACAATCTTTCTGTCAGGTTTCTTGTCTTCGACTCAAAACTAACAGCTAATTCTTAAAGTCAGATCCTGGTATCGACGATGGAACACACAAATAGCGTCGCGATTCAATACATCGATGTCTAGCGTAACTATCTACAAGGGTCTATTGGTGCCTCGGTCACCGGATGTTCGCTCTTTGTCATTCTAGTTTTCAAGTCCGACGCTCATTTGACAGTTAATTGCGACATTCACACCATCCTAACGTCGTTGCATCACAGGAATTGCGTCGCGATTCAATACATTGGTCACTAGCCGACTTATCTCCGAGGGTCTATCGCTGCCTCATACCAGATGGACGTACTCTTTGGCAGTCAAGTTTGTTTTCTCCGTCTCATAACTCACAGTTAATTCTTACCGTGAGATCCTGGTATTGACGATGGAACACACAAATAGCGTCGCGATTCAATAGATCGATGTCCAGCGTAGCTATCTACAAGGTTCTATTGGGTCCTCGGTCACCGGATGGTCGCGTTTGGTCAGTCTAGTTTACAAATCCGACGCAAAACTGGCAGTTAATTTTATTCCTCCCATACTCTCAATTACAATGGAACACACATACTGCGATGGTTTTCAGAACGTCGTCTTCCAGCAGATTTATCTCCCAGCATGTCTGGGTCACCACATGATCGTTCTCCTGCGAGTAAAGTTACGGGAATCCGACGCAAATTTGACAGTTAATTGCGACATTCCCACCATCCTAATGACGATGCAACACAGGAATTGCGTCGCGATTCAATACATTGGTCACTAGCCGACTTATCTCCGAGGGTCTAACGCTGCGTCATACCAGATGGATGTACAATTTGGCTGTCAAGTTTCTTGTCTCCGACTCAAAACTAACAGCTAACTCTTACGGTCAGGTCCTGGTATCGACGATGGAACACACAAATAGCGTCGCGATTCAATACATCGATCTCTAGCGTAACTATCTACAAGGGTCTATTGGTGCCTCGGTCCCCGGATGTTCGCTCTTTGTCAGTCTAGTTCTCATATCCGACGCACATTTGACAGTTAATGGCGACATTCCCACCATCCTAACGACTTTGCAACACAGAAATTGTGTCGCGATTCAATACATTGGTCACTAGCCGACTTATCTCCGAGAGGCTATTGCTGCCTCATACCAGATGGACGTACTCTTTGGCAGTCAAGTTTGTTTTCTCCCTCTCATAACTCACAGTTAATTCTTACCGTGAGATCCTGGTATTGACGATGGAACACACAAATAGCGTCGCGATTCAATACATCGATGTCCAGCGTAACTATCTACAAGGGTCTATTGGGTCCTCGGTCACCGGATGGTCGCGTTTTGTCAGTCTAGTTTACAAATCCGACGCAAAACTGGCAGTTAATTTTATTCCTCCCATACTCTCAATTACAATGGAACACACATACTGCGATGGTTTTCAGAACATCGTCTTCCAGCAGATTTATCTCCAAGCATGCCTGGGTCACCACATGATCGTTCTCCTGCGAGTAAAGTTACGGGAATCCGACGCAAATTTGACAGTTAATTGCGACATTCCCACCATCCTAATGACGATGCAACACAGAAATTACGTCGCGATTCAATACATTGGTCACTAGCCGACTTATCTCCGAGGGTCTAACGCTGCCTCATACCAGATGGATGTACAATTTGGCTGTCAAGTTTCTTGTCTCCGACTCAAAACTCACAGCTAATTCTACAGTCAGATCCTGGTATCGACGAAGGAACACACAAATAGCGTCGCGATTCAATACATCCATGTCTAGCGTAACTATCTACAAGGGTCTATTGGTGCCTCGGCCACCGGATGTTCGCTCTTTGTCAGTCTAGTTTTCAAATCCGACGCAAATTTGACAGTTAATTGCGACATTCACACCATCCTAACGACGATGCAACACAGAAAATGCGTCGCGATTCAATACATTGGTCACTAGCCGACTTATCTCCGAGGGTCTAACGCTGCCTCATACCAGATGGATGTACAATCTTTCTGTCAGGTTTCTTGTCTTCGACTCAAAACTAACAGCTAATTCTTAAAGTCAGATCCTGGTATCGACGATGGAACACACAAATAGCGTCGCGATTCAATACATCGATGTCTAGCGTAACTATCTACCAGGGTCTATTGGTGCCTCGGTCACCGGATGTTCGCTCTTTGTCATTCTAGTTCTCATATCCGACGCACATTTGACAGTTAATTGCGACATTCCCACCATCCTAACGACGTTGAACACAGAAATTGTGTCGCGATTCAATACATTGGCCACTAGCCGACTTATCACCGAGCGTCTAACGCTGCCTCATACCAAATGGATGTACAATTTGGCTGTCAAGATTCTTGTCTCCGACCCAAAACTCACAGCTAATTCTTACCGTCAGATCCTTGTATCGCCCATGGAACACACAAATAACGTCGCGATTCAATACATCGATGTCTAGCGTAACTATCTACAAGGGTCTATTGGTGCCTCGGCCACCAGATATCCGCTCTTTGTCAGTCTAGTTTACAAATCCGACGCAAATTTGACAGTTAATTGCGACATTCACACCATCCTAACGACGTTGCAACACAGAAAATGCGTCGCGATTCAATACATTGGTCACTAGCCGACTTATCTCCGAGGGTCTAACGCTGCCTCATACCAGATGGATGTACAATCTTTCTGTCAGGTTTCTTGTCTTCGACTCAAAACTAACAGCTAATTCTTAAAGTCAGATCCTGGTATCGACGATGGAACACACAAATAGCGTCGCGATTCAATACATCGATGTCTAGCGTAACTATCTACAAGGGTCTATTGGTGCCTCGGCCACCAGATGTTCGCTCTTTGTCAGTCTAGTTTTCAAGTCCGACGCAAATTTGACAGTTAATTGCGACATTCACACCATCCTAACGACGTTGCAACACAGGAATTGCGTCGCGATTCAATACATTGGTCACTAGCCGACTTATCTCCGAGGGTCTAACGCTGCCTCATACCAGATGGATGTACAATTTGGCTGTCAAGTTTCTTGTCTCCGACTCAAAACTAACAGCTAATTCTTACAGTCAGGTCCTGGTATCGACGATGGAACACACAAATAGCGTCGCGATTCAATACATCGATGTCTAGCGTAACTATCTACAAGGGTCTATTGGTGCCTCGGTCACCGGATGTTCGCTCTTTGTCAGTCTAGTTCTCATATCCGACGCACATTTGACAGTTAATGGCGACATTCCCACCATCCTAACGACGTTGCAACACAGAAATTGTGTCGCGATTCAATACATTGGTCACTAGCCGACTTATCTCCGAGGGTCTATGCTGCCTCATACCAGATGGACGTACTCTTTGGCAGTCAAGTTTGTTTTCTCCCTCTCATAACTCACAGTTAATTCTTACCGTGAGATCCTGGTATTGACGATGGAACACACAAATAGCGTCGCGATTCAATACATCGATGTCCAGCGTAACTATCTACAAGGGTCTATTGGGTCCTCGGTCACCGGATGGTCGCGTTTTGTCAGTCTAGTTTACAAATCCGACGCAAAACTGGCAGTTAATTTTATTCCACCCATACTCTCAATTACTATGGAACACACATACTGCAATGGTTTTCAGAACATCGTCTTCCAGCAGACGTATCTCCAAGCTAGCCTGTGTCACCACATGATCGTTCTCCTGCGAGTAAAGATACGGGAATCCGACGCAAATTTGACAGTTAATTGCGACATTCACACCATCCTAATGACGATGCAACACAGAAATTACTTCGCGATTCAATACATTGGTCACTAGCCGACTTATCTCCGAGGGTCTAACGCTGCCTCATACCAGATGGATGTACAATTTGGCTGTCAAGTTTCTTATCTCCGACTCAAAACTAACAGCTAATTCTTACAGTCAGGTCCTGGTATCGACGATGGAACACACAAATAGCGTCGCGATTCAATACATCGATCTCTAGCGTAACTATCTACAAGGGTCAATTGGTGCCTCGGCCTCCGGATGTTCGCTCTTTGTCAGTATAGTTTTCAAATCCGACGCAAATTTGACAGTTAATTGCGACATTCACGCCATCCTAACGACGTTGCAACACAGAAATTGCGTCGCAATTCAATACATTGGTCACTTGCCGACTTATCTCCGAGGGTCTAACGCTGCCTCATACCAGATGGATGTACAATTTGGCTGTCAAGTTTCTTGTCTCCGACTCAAAACTAACAGCTAATTCTTACAGTCAGGTCCTGGTATCGACGATGGAACACACAAATAGCGTCGCGATTCAATACATCGATCTCTAGCGTAACTATCTACCAGGGTCTATTGGTGCCTCGGTCACCGGATGTTCGCTCTTTGTCAGTCTAGTTCTCATATCCGACGCACATTTGACAGTTAATGGCGACATTCCCACCATCCTAACGGCGTTGCAACACAGAAATTGTGTCGCTATTCAATACATTGGTCACTAGCCGACTTATCTCCGAGGGTCTATTGCTGCCTCATACCAGATGGACGTACTCTTTGGCAGTCAAGTTTGTTTTCTCCCTCTCATAACTCACAGTTAATTCTTACCGTGAGATCCTGGTATTGACGATGTAACACACAAATAGCGTCGCGATTCAATACATCGATGTCCAGCGTAACTATCTACAAGGGTCTATTGGATCCTCGGTCACCGGATGGTCGCGTTTTGTCAGTCTAGTTTACAAATCCGACGCAAAACTGGCAGTTAATTTTATTCCTCCCATACTCTCAATTACTATGGAACACACATACTGCGATGGTTTTCAGAACATCGTCTTCCAGCAGATTTATCTCCAAGCATGCCTGGGTCACCACATGATCGTTCTCCTGCGAGTAAAGTTACGGGAATCCGACGCAAATTTGACAGTTAATTGCGACATTCACACAATCCTAACGACGATGCAACACAGAAAATGCGTCGCGATTCAATACATTGGTCACTAGCCGACTTATCTCCGAGGGTCTAACGCTGCCTCATACCAGATGGATGTACAATCTTTCTGTCAGGTTTCTTGTCTTCGACTCAAAACTAACAGCTAATTCTTAAAGTCAGATCCTGGTATCGACGATGGAACACACAAATAGCGTCGCGATTCAATACATCGATGTCTAGCGTAACTATCTACAAGGGTCTATTGGTGCCTCGGTCACTGGATGTTCGCTCTTTGTCATTCTAGTTTTCAAGTCCGACGCTCATTTGACAGTTAATTGCGACATTCACACCATCCTAACGTCGTTGCATCACAGGAATTGCGTCGCGATTCAATACATTGGTCACTAGCCGACTTATCTCCGAGGGTCTATCGCTGCCTCATACCAGATGGACGTACTCTTTGGCAGTCAAGTTTGTTTTCTCCGTCTCATAACTCACAGTTAATTCTTACCGTGAGATCCTGGTATTGACGATGGAACACACAAATAGCGTCGCGATTCAATAGATCGATGTCCAGCGTAGCTATCTACAAGGTTCTATTGGGTCCTCGGTCACCGGATGGTCGCGTTTGGTCAGTCTAGTTTACAAATCCGACGCAAAACTGGCAGTTAATTTTATTCCTCCCATACTCTCAATTACAATGGAACACACATACTGCGATGGTTTTCAGAACGTCGTCTTCCAGCAGATTTATCTCCCAGCATGTCTGGGTCACCACATGATCGTTCTCCTGCGAGTAAAGTTACGGGAATCCGACGCAAATTTGACAGTTAATTGCGACATTCCCACCATCCTAATGACGATGCAACACAGGAATTGCGTCGCGATTCAATACATTGGTCACTAGCCGACTTATCTCCGAGGGTCTAACGCTGCGTCATACCAGATGGATGTACAATTTGGCTGTCAAGTTTCTTGTCTCCGACTCAAAACTCACAGCTAATTCTTACAGTCAGATCCTGATATCGACGGAGGAACACACAAATAGCGTCGCGATTCAATACATCGATGTCTAGCGTAACTATCTACAACGGTCTATTGGTGCCTCGGTCAACGGATGTTCGCTCTTTGTCAGTCTAGTTTTCAAATCCGACGCACATTTGACAGTTAATTGCGTCATTCCCAGCATCCTAACGACGTTGCAACGGAGAAATTGTGTCTCGATTCAATACATTGGTCACTAGCCGACTTATCTCCGAGGGTCTATCGCTGCCTCATACCAGATGGATGTACAATTTGGCTGTCAAGTTTCTTGTCTCCGACTCAAAACTCACAGTTAATTCTTACCGTCAGAACCTTGTATCGACCATGGAACACACAAATAGCGTCGCGATTCAATACATCGATGTCTAGCGTAACTATTTACAACTATCTATTGGTGCCTCGGTCACCGGATGTTCGCGCTTTGTCAGTCTAGTTTTCAAATCCGACGCAAATTTGACGTTTAATTGCGACTTTCCCACTAGCCTAATGACGATGCAAAAAGAAATTGCGTCGTGATTCTATACATTGGCCGACTTATCTCCGAGGTTCTATCGCTGCCTCATACCAGATGGACGTACTCTTTGGCAGTCAAGTTTGTTTTCTCCCTCTCATAACTCACAGTTAATTCTTACCTTCAGATCCTGGTATTGACGATGGAACACACAAATAGCGTCGCGATTCAATAGATCGATGTCCAGTGTAACTATCTACAAGGGTCTATTGGTGCCACGGTCACCGGATGGTTGCGTTTTGTGAGTCTAGTTTACAAATCCGACGCAAGATTGGCAGTTAATTTTATTCCTCCCATACTCTCAATTACAATGGAACACACATACTGCGATGGTTTTCAGAACGTCGTCTTCCAGCAGATTTATCTCCAAGCATGTCTGGGTCACCACATGATCGTTCTCCTGCGAGTAAAGTTACGGGAATCCGACGCAAATTTGACAGTTAATTGCGACATTCCCACCATCCTTATGACGATGCAACACAGAAATTACGTCGCGATTCAATACATTGGTCACTAGCCGACTTATCTCCGAGGGTCTAACGCTGCCTCATACCAGATGGATGTACAATTTGGCTGTCAAGTTTCTTGTCTCCGACTCAAAACTAACAGCTAATTCTTATAGTCAGGTCCTGGTATCGACGATGGAACACACAAATAGCGTCGCGATTCAATACATCGATGTCTAGCGTAACTATCTACAAGGGCCTATTGGTGCCTCGGTCACCGGATGTTCGCTCTTTGTCAGTCTAGTTCTCATATCCGACGCACATTTGACAGTTAATTGCGACATTCCCACCATCCTAACGACGTTGCAACACAGAAATTGTGTCGCGATTCAATACATTGGTCACTAGCCGACTTATCTCCGAGGGTCTATTGCTGCCTCATACCAGATGGACGTACTCTTTGGCAGTCAAGTTTGTTTTCTCCCTCTCATAACTCACAGTTAATTCTTACCGTGAGATCCTGGTATTGACGATGGAACACACAAATAGCGTCGCGATTCAATACATCGATGTCTAGCGTAATTATCTACAAGGGTGTATTGGCGACTCGGTCACCGGATGGTCGCGTTTTGTCAGTCTAGTTTACAAATCCGACGCAAAACTGGCTGTTAATTTTATTCCTCCCATACTCTCAATTACAATTTAACACACATACTGCGATGGTGTTCAGAACATCGTCTTCCAGCAGATTTATCTCCAAGCATGCCTGGGTCACCACATGATCGTTCTCCTGCGAGTAAAGTTACGGGAATCCGACGCAAATTTGACAGTTAATTGCGACATTCCCACCATCCTAATGACGATGCAACACTGAAATTACGTCGCGATTCAATACATTGGTCACTAGCCGAATTATCTCCGAGGGTCTAACGCTGCCTCATACCAGATGGATGTACAATTTGGCTGTCAAGTTTCTTGTCTCCGACTCAAAACTCACAGCTAATTCTACAGTCAGATCCTGGTATCGACGAAGGAACACACAAATAGCGTGGCGATTCAATACATCGATGTCTAGCGTAACTATCTACAATGGTATTGGTGCCTCGGTCACCGGATGTTCGCTCTTTGTCAGTCTAGTTTTCAAATCCGACGCACATTTGACAGTTAATTGCGACATTCACACCATCCTAATGACGATGCAATACAGAAATTACGTCGCGATTCAATACATTGGTCACTAGCCGACTTATCTCCGAGGGTCTAACGCTGCCTCATACCAGATGGATGTACAATTTGGCTGTCAAGTTTCTTGTCTCCGACTCAAAACTCACAGCTAATTCTAACCGTCAGATCCTGGTACCGACGATGGAACACACAAATAGCGTCGCGATTCAATACATCGATGTCTAGCGTAACTATCTACAAGGGTCTATTGGTGCCTCGGCCACCAGATGTTCGCTCTTTGTCAGTCTAGTTTTCA
The DNA here is from genome assembly GCF_023897955.1 of Schistocerca gregaria. Taxonomy (NCBI): domain Eukaryota; kingdom Metazoa; phylum Arthropoda; class Insecta; order Orthoptera; family Acrididae; genus Schistocerca; species Schistocerca gregaria. Next base: position 878,927 of record NW_026061713.1, on the reverse strand, counting down.
AGTCCGACGCAAATTTGACGTTTAATTGCGACATTCCCACTACCCTAATGACGAGGCAACACAGAAATGGCGTCGCGATTCTATACATTGGCCGACTTATCTCCGAGGGTCTATCGCTGCCTCATACCAGATGGACGTACTCTTTGGCAGTTAAGTTTGTTTTCTCCCTCTCATAACTCACAGTTAATTCTTACCGTGAGATCCTGGTATTGACGATGGAACACACAAATAGCGTCGCGATTCAATACATCGATGTCCAGCGTAACTATCTACAAGGGTCTATTGGGTCCTCGGTCACCGGATGGTCGCGTTTTGTCAGTCTAGTTTACAAATCCGACGCAAAACTGGCAGTTAATTTTATTCATCCCACACTCTCAATTACTATGGAACACACATACTGCAATGGTTTTCAGAACATCGTCTTCCAGCAGACGTATCTCCAAGCTAGCCTGTGTCACCACATGATCGTTCTCCTGCGAGTAAAGATACGGGAATCCGACGCAAATTTGACAGTTAATTGCGACATTCACACCATCCTAATGACGATGCAACACAGAAATTACTTCGCGATTCAATACATTGGTCACTAGCCGACTTATCTCCGAGGGTCTAACGCTGCCTCATACCAGATGGATGTACAATTTGGCTGTCAAGTTTCTTGTCTCCGACTCAAAACTCACAGCTAATTCTTACCGTCAGATCCTGGTACCGACGATGGAACACACAAATAGCGCCGCGATTCAATACATCGATGTCTAGCGTAATTATCTACAAGGGTGTATTGGTGCCTCGGGCACCGGATGGTCGCGTTTTGTCAGTCTAGTCTACAAATCCGACGCAAAACTGGCAGTTAATTTTATTCCTCCCATACTCTCAATTACTATGGAACACACATACTGCAATGGTTTTCAGAACATCGTCTTCCAGCAGACGTATCTCCAAGCTTGCCTGTGTCACCACATGATCGTTCTCCTGCGAGTAAAGATACGGGAATCCGACGCAAATTTGACAGTTAATTGCGACATTCCCACCATCCTAATGACGACGCAACACAGGAATTGCGTTGCGATTCAATACATTGGTCACTAGCCGACTTATCTCCGAGGGTCTAACGCTGCCTCATACCATATGGATGTACGTACAATTTGGCTGTCAAGTTTCTTGTCTCCGACTCAAAGCTCACAGCTAATTCTTACAGTCAGATCCTGGTATCGACGATGGAACACACAAATAGCGCCGCGATTCAATACATCGATGTCTAGCGTAACTATCTACAAGGGTCAATTGGTGCCTCGGCCTCCGGATGTTCGCTCTTTGTCAGTATAGATTTCAAATCCGACGCAAATTTGACAGTTAATTGCGACATTCACACCATCCTAACGACGTTGCAACAACGAAATTGCGTCGCAATTCAATACATTGGTCACTTGCCGACTTATCTCCGAGGGTCTAACGCTGCCTCATACCAGATGGATGTACAATTTGGCTGTCAAGTTTCTTGTCTCCGACTCAAAACTAACAGCTAATTCTTATAGTCAGGTCCTGGTATCGACGATGGAACACACAAATAGCGTCGCGATTCAATACATCGATGTCTAGCGTAACTATCTACAAGGGCCTATTGGTGCCTCGGTCACCGGATGTTCGCTCTTTGTCAGTCTAGTTCTCATATCCGACGCACATTTGACAGTTAATTGCGACATTCCCACCATCCTAACGACGTTGCAACACAGAAATTGTGTCGCGATTCAATACATTGGTCACTAGCCGACTTATCTCCGAGGGTCTATTGCTGCCTCATACCAGATGGATGTACTCTTTGGCAGTCAAGTTTGTTTTCTCCCTCTCATAACTCACAGTTAATTCTTACCGTGAGATCCTGGTATTGACGATGGAACACACAAATAGCGTCGCGATTCAATACATCGATGTCTAGCGTAATTATCTACAAGGGTGTATTGGCGACTCGGTCACCGGATGGTCGCGTTTTGTCAGTCTAGTTTACAAATCCGACGCAAAACTGGCAGTTAATTTTATTCCTCCCATACTCTCAATTACAATTTAACACACATACTGCGATGGTTTTCAGAACATCGTCTTCCAGCAGATTTATCTCCAAGCATGCCTGGGTCACCGCATGATCGTTCTCCTGCGAGTAAAGTTACGGGAATCCGACGCAAATTTGACAGTTAATTGCGACATTCCCACCATCCTAATGACGATGCAACACAGAAATTACGTCGCGATTCAATACATTGGTCACTAGCCGACTTATCTCCGAGGGTCTAACGCTGCCTCATACCAGATGGATGTACAATTTGGCTGTCAAGTTTCTTGTCTCCGACTCAAAACTCACAGCTAATTCTACAGTCAGATCCTGGTATCGACGAAGGAACACACAAATAGCGTCGCGATTCAATACATAGATGTCTAGCGTAACTATCTACAATGGTATTGGTGCCTCGGTCACCGGATGTTCGCTCTTTGTCAGTCTAGTTTTCAAATCCGACGCACATTTGACAGTTAATTGCGACATTCACACCATCCTAATGACGATGCAACACAGAAATTACGTCGCGATTCAATACATTGGTCACTAGCCGACTTATCTCCGAGGGTCTAACGCTGCCTCATACCAGATGGATGTACAATTTGGCTGTCAAGTTTCTTGTCTCCGACTCAAAACTCACAGCTAATTCTAACCGTCAGATCCTGGTACCGACGATGGAACACACAAATAGCGTCGCGATTCAATACATCGATGTCTAGCGTAACTATCTACAAGGGTCTATTGGTGCCTCGGCCACCAGATGTTCGCTCTTTGTCAGTCTAGTTTTCAAGTCCGACGCAAATTTGACGTTTAATTGCGACATTCCCACTACCCTAATGACGAGGCAACACAGAAATGGCGTCGCGATTCTATACATTGGCCGACTTATCTCCGAGGGTCTATCGCTGCCTCATACCAGATGGACGTACTCTTTGGCAGTTAAGTTTGTTTTCTCCCTCTCATAACTCACAGTTAATTCTTACCGTGAGATCCTGGTATTGACGATGGAACACACAAATAGCGTCGCGATTCAATACATCGATGTCCAGCGTAACTATCTACAAGGGTCTATTGGGTCCTCGGTCACCGGATGGTCGCGTTTTGTCAGTCTAGTTTACAAATCCGACGCAAAACTGGCAGTTAATTTTATTCATCCCACACTCTCAATTACTATGGAACACACATACTGCAATGGTTTTCAGAACATCGCCTTCCAGCAGACGTATCTCCAAGCTAGCCTGTGTCACCACATGATCGTTCTCCTGCGAGTAAAGATACGGGAATCCGACGCAAATTTGACAGTTAATTGCGACATTCACACCATCCTAATGACGATGCAACACAGAAATTACTTCGCGATTCAATACATTGGTCACTAGCCGACTTATCTCCGAGGGTCTAACGCTGCCTCATACCAGATGGATGTACAATTTGGCTGTCAAGTTTCTTGTCTCCGACTCAAAACTCACAGCTAATTCTTACCGTCAGATCCTGGTACCGACGATGGAACACACAAATAGCGCCGCGATTCAATACATCGATGTCTAGCGTAATTATCTACAAGGGTGTATTGGTGCCTCGGGCACCGGATGGTCGCGTTTTGTCAGTCTAGTCTACAAATCCGACGCAAAAATGGCAGTTAATTTTATTCCTCCCATACTCTCAATTACTATGGAACACACATACTGCAATGGTTTTCAGAACATCGTCTTCCAGCAGACGTATCTCCAAGCTTGCCTGTGTCACCACATGATCGTTCTCCTGCGAGTAAAGATACGGGAATCCGACGCAAATTTGACAGTTAATTGCGACATTCCCACCATCCTAATGACGACGCAACACAGGAATTGCGTTGCGATTCAATACATTGGTCACTAGCCGACTTATCTCCGAGGGTCTAACGCTGCCTCATACCATATGGATGTACGTACAATTTGGCTGTCAAGTTTCTTGTCTCCGACTCAAAGCTCACAGCTAATTCTTACAGTCAGATCCTGGTATCGACGATGGAACACACAAATAGCGCCGCGATTCAATACATCGATGTCTAGCGTAACTATCTACAAGGGTCAATTGGTGCCTCGGCCTCCGGATGTTCGCTCTTTGTCAGTATAGATTTCAAATCCGACGCAAATTTGACAGTTAATTGCGACATTCACACCATCCTAACGACGTTGCAACACAGAAATTGCGTCGCAATTCAATACATTGGTCACTTGCCGACTTATCTCCGAGGGTCTAACGCTGCCTCATACCAGATGGATGTACAATTTGGCTGTCAAGTTTCTTGTCTCCGACTCAAAACTAACAGCTAATTCTTATAGTCAGGTCCTGGTATCGACGATGGAACACACAAATAGCGTCGCGATTCAATACATCGATGTCTAGCGTAACTATCTACAAGGGCCTATTGGTGCCTCGGTCACCGGATGTTCGCTCTTTGTCAGTCTAGTTCTCATATCCGACGCACATTTGACAGTTAATTGTGACATTCCCACCATCCTAACGACGTTGCAACACAGAAATTGTGTCGCGATTCAATACATTGGTCACTAGCCGACTTATCTGAGAGGGTCTATTGCTGCCTCATACCAGATGGACGTACTCTTTGGCAGTCAAGTTTGTTTTCTCCCTCTCATAACTCACAGTTAATTCTTACCGTGAGATCCTGGTATTGACGATGGAACACACAAATAGCGTCGCGATTCAATACATCGATGTCTAGCGTAATTATCTACAAGGGTGTATTGGCGACTCGGTCACCGGATGGTCGCGTTTTGTCAGTCTAGTTTACAAATCCGACGCAAAACTGGCAGTTAATTTTATTCCTCCCATACTCTCAATTACAATTTAACACACATACTGCGATGGTTTTCAGAACATCGTCTTCCAGCAGATTTATCTCCAAGCATGCCTGGGTCACCACATGATCGTTCTCCTGCGAGTAAAGTTACGGGAATCCGACGCAAATTTGACAGTTAATTGCGACATTCCCACCATCCTAATGACGATGCAACACAGAAATTACGTCGCGATTCAATACATTGGTCACTAGCCGACTTATCTCCGAGGGTCTAACGCTGCCTCATACCAGATGGATGTACAATTTGGCTGTCAAGTTTCTTGTCTCCGACTCAAAACTCACAGCTAATTCTACAGTCAGATCCTGGTATCGACGAAGGAACACACAAATAGCGTCGCGATTCAATACATCGATGTCTAGCGTAACTATCTACAATGGTATTGGTGCCTCGGTCACCGGATGTTCGCTCTTTGTCAGTCTAGTTTTCAAATCCGACGCACATTTGACAGTTAATTGCGACATTCACACCATCCTAATGACGATGCAACACAGAAATTACGTCGCGATTCAATACATTGGTCACTAGCCGACTTATCTCCGAGGGTCTAACGCTGCCTCATACCAGATGGATGTACAATTTGGCTGTCAAGTTTCTTGTCTCCGACTCAAAACTCACAGCTAATTCTAACCGTCAGATCCTGGTACCGACGATGGAACACACAAATAGCGTCGCGATTCAATACATCGATGTCTAGCGTAACTATCTACAAGGGTCTATTGGTGCCTCGGCCACCAGATGTTCGCTCTTTGTCAGTCTAGTTTTCAAGTCCGACGCAAATTTGACGTTTAATTGCGACATTCCCACTACCCTAATGACGAGGCAACACAGAAATGGCGTCGCGATTCTATACATTGGCCGACTTATCTCCGAGGGTCTATCGCTGCCTCATACCAGATGGACGTACTCTTTGGCAGTTAAGTTTGTTTTCTCCCTCTCATAACTCACAGTTAATTCTTACCGTGAGATCCTGGTATTGACGATGGAACACACAAATAGCGTCGCGATTCAATACATCGATGTCCAGCGTAACTATCTACAAGGGTCTATTGGGTCCTCGGTCACCAGATGGTCGCGTTTTGTCAGTCTAGTTCACAAATCCGACGCAAAACTGGCAGTTAATTTTATTCATCCCACACTCTCAATTACTATGGAACACACATACTGCAATGGTTTTCAGAACATAGTCTTCCAGCAGACGTATCTCCAAGCTAGCCTGTGTCACCACATGATCGTTCTCCTGCGAGTAAAGATACGGGAATCCGACGCAAATTTGACAGTTAATTGCGACATTCACACCATCCTAATGACGATGCAACACAGAAATTACTTCGCGATTCAATACATTGGTCACTAGCCGACTTATCTCCGAGGGTCTAACGCTGCCTCATACCAGATGGATGTACAATTTGGCTATCAAGTTTCTTGTCTCCGACTCAAAACTCACAGCTAATTCTTACCGTCAGATCCTGGTACCGACGATGGAACACACAAATAGCGCCGCGATTCAATACATCGATGTCTAGCGTAATTATCTACAAGGGTGTATTGGTGCCTCGGGCACCGGATGGTCGCGTTTTGTCAGTCTAGTTTACAAATCCGACGCAAAACTGGCAGTTAATTTTATTCCTCCCATACTCTCAATTACTATGGAACACACATACTGCAATGGTTTTCAGAACATCGTCTTCCAGCAGACGTATCTCCAAGCTTGCCTGTGTCACCACATGATCGTTCTCCTGCGAGTAAAGATACGGGAATCCGACGCAAATTTGACAGTTAATTGCGACATTCCCACCATCCTAATGACGACGCAACACAGGAATTGCGTTGCGATTCAATACATTGGTCACTAGCCGACTTATCTCCGAGGGTCTAACGCTGCCTCATACCAGATGGATGTACAATTTGGCTGTCAAGTTTCTTATCTCCGACTCAAAACTCACAGCTAATTCTTACAGTCAGATCCTGGTATCGACGATGGAACACACAAATAGCGCCGCGATTCAATACATCGATGTCTAGCGTAACTATCTACAAGGGTCAATTGGTGCCTCGGCCTCCGGATGTTCGCTCTTTGTCAGTATAGATTTCAAATCCGACGCAAATTTGACAGTTAATTGCGACATTCACACCATCCTAACGACGTTGCAACACAGAAATTGCGTCGCAATTCAATACATTGGTCACTAGCCGACTTATCTCCGAGGGTCTATCGCTGCCTCATACCAGATGGACGTACTCTTTGGCAGTCAAGTTTGTTTTCTCCCTCTCATAACTCACAGTTAATTCTTACCGTGAGATCCTGGTATTGACGATGGAACACACAAATAGCGTCGCGATTCAATAGATCGATGTCCAGCGTAACTATCTACAAGGGTCTATTGGGTCCTCGGTCACCGGATGGTCAGTCTAGTTTTGTCAGTCTTGTTTACAAATCCGACGCAAAACTGGCAGTTAATTTTATTTCTCCCATACGCTCAATTACAATGGAACACACATACTGCGATGGTTTTCAGAACGTCGTCTTCCAGCAGATTTATCTCCAAGCATGTCTGGGTCACCACATGATCGTTCTCCTGCGAGTAAAGTTACGGGAATCCGACGCAAATTTGACAGTTAATTGCGACATTCCCACCATCCTAATGACGATGCAACACAGAAATTACATCGCGATTCAATACATTGGTCACTAGCCGACTTATCTCCGAGGGTCTAACGCTGCCTCATACCAGATGGATGTACAATTTGGCTGTCAAGTTTCTTATCTCCGACTCAAAACTAACAGCTAATTCTTACAGTCAGGTCCTGGTATCGACGATGGAACTCACAAATAGCGTCGCGATTCAATACATCGATCTCTAGCGTAACTATCTACAAGGGTCTATTGGTGCCTCGGTCACTGGATGTTCGCCTTTGTCAGTCTAGTTCTCATATCCGACGCACATTTGACAGTTAATGGCGACATTCCCACCATCCTAACGACGTTGCAACACAGAAATTGTGTCGCGATTCAATACATTGGTCACTAGCCGACTTATCTCCGAGGGTCTATTGCTGCCTCATACCAGATGGACGTACTCTTTGGCAGTCAAGTTTGTTTTCTCCCTCTCATAACTCACAGTTAATTCTTACCGTGAGATCCTGGTATTGACGATGGAACACACAAATAGCGTCGCGATTCAATAGATCGATGTCCAGCGTAACTATCTACAAGGGTCTATTGGGTCCTCGAACACCGGATGGTCGCGTTTTGTCAGTCTAGTTTACAAATCCGACGCAAAACTGGCAGTTAATTTTATTCCTCCCATACTCTCAATTACAATGGAACACACATACTGCGATGGTTTTCAGAACATCGTCTTCCAGCAGATTTATCTCCAAGCATGCCTGGGTCACCACATGATCGTTCTCCTGCGAGTAAAGTTACGGGAATCCGACGCAAATTTGACAGTTAATTGCGACATTCCCACCATCCTAATGACGATGCAACACAGAAATTACGTCGCGATTCAATACATTGGTCACTAGCCGACTTATCTCCGAGGGTCTAACGCTGCCTCATACCAGATGGATGTACGATTTGGCTGTCAAGTTTCTTGTCTTCGACTCAAAACTCACAGCTAATTCTACAGTCAGATCCTGGTATCGACGAAGGAACACACAAATAGCGTCGCGATTCAATACATCGATGTCTAGCGTAACTATCTACAAGGGTCTATTGGTGCCTCGGTCACCGGATGTTCGCTCTTTGTCAGTCTAGTTTTCAAATCCGACGCAAATTTGACAGTTAATTGCGACATTCACACCATCCTAACGACGATGCAACACAGAAAATGCGTCGTGATTCAATACATTGGTCACTAGCCGACTTATCTCCGAGGGTCTAACACTGACTCATACCAGATGGATGTACAATCTTTCTGTCAGGTTTCTTGTCTTCGACTCAAAACTAACAGCTAATTCTTAAAGTCAGATCCTGGTATCGACGATGGAACACACAAATAGCGTCGCGATTCAATACATCGATGTCTAGCGTAACTATCTACAAGGGTCTATTGGTGCCTCGGTCTCCGGATGTTCGCTCTTTGTCATTCTAGTTCTCATATCCGACGCACATTTGACAGTTAATTGCGACATTCCCACCATCCTACCGTCGTTGCAACACAGGAATTGCGTCGCGATTCAATACATTGGTCACTAGCCGACTTATCTCCGAGGGTCTATCGCTGCCTCATACCAGATGGACGTACTCTTTGGCAGTCAAGTTTGTTTTCTCCGTCTCATAACTCACAGTTAATTCTTACCGTGAGATCCTGGTATTGACGATGGAACACACAAATAGCGTCGCGATTCAATAGATCGATGTCCAGCGTAGCTATCTACAAGGTTCTATTGGGTCCTCGGTCACCGGATGGTCGCGTTTGGTCAGTCTAGTTTACAAATCCGACGCAAAACTGGCAGTTAATTTTATTCCTCCCATACTCTCAATTACAATGGAACACACATACTGCGATGGTTTTCAGAACGTCGTCTTCCAGCAGATTTATCTCCAAGCATGTCTGGGTCACCACATGATCGTTCTCCTGCGAGTAAAGTTACGGGAATCCGACGCAAATTTGACAGTTAATTGCGACATTCACACCATCCTAATGACGATGCAACACAGGAATTGCGTCGCGATTCAATACATTGGTCACTAGCCGACTTATCTCCGAGGGTCTAACGCTGCGTCATACCAGATGGATGTACAATTTGGCTGTCAAGTTTCTTGTCTCCGACTCAAAACTCACAGCTAATTCTTACAGTCAGATCCTGGTATCGACCATGGAAGACACAAATAATGTCGCGATTCAATACATCGATATCTTGCGTAACTATCTACAAGGGTCTATTGGTGCCTCGGTCACCGGATGTTCGCTCTTTGTCAGTCTAGTTCTCATATCCGACGCACATTTGACAGTTAATTGCGACAAGGGTCTATTAGTGCCTCGGTCACCGGATGGTCGCGTTTTGTCATCTAGTTTTCAAATCCGACGCAAAACTGACAGTTAATTTATGTTCTCTCATCCTCTCAATGACGACGGAACACACATACTGCGATGGTTTTCAGAACATCGTCTTCCATCAGATTTATCTCCAAGCATCTATTACTGCCTGGGTCACCACATGATCGTGGTCCTACCAGTAAAGTTTCGGGAATCCGACGCAAATTTGACAGTTAATTGCGACATTCCCACCATCCTAATGACGATGCAACACAGAAATTACGTCGCGATTCAATACATTGGTCACTAGCCGACTTATCTCCGAGGGTCTAACGCTGCCTCATACCAGATGGATGTACAATTTGGCTGTCAAGTTTCTTGTCTCCGACTCAAAACTCACAGCTAATTCTTACCGTCAGATCCTGGTACCGACGATGGAACACACAAATAGCGCCGCGATTCAATACATCGATGTCTAGCGTAATTATCTACAAGGGTGTATTGGTGCCTCGGGCACCGGATGGTCGCGTTTTGTCAGTCTAGTTTACAAATCCGACGCAAAACTGGCAGTTAATTTTATTCCTCCCATACTCTCAATTACTATGGAACACACATACTGCAATGGTTTTCAGAACATCGTCTTCCAGCAGACGTATCTCCAAGCTTGCCTGTGTCACCACATGATCGTTCTCCTGCGAGTAAAGATACGGGAATCCGACGCAAATTTGACAGTTAATTGCGACATTCCCACCATCCTAATGACGACGCAACACAGGAATTGCGTTGCGATTCAATACATTGGTCACTAGCCGACTTATCTCCGAGGGTCTAACGCTGCCTCATACCATATGGATGTACGTACAATTTGGCTGTCAAGTTTCTTGTCTCCGACTCAAAACTCACAGCTAATTCTTACAGTCAGATCCTGGTATCGACGATGGAACACACAAATAGCGCCGCGATTCAATACATCGATGTCTAGCGTAACTATCTACAAGGGTCAATTGGTGCCTCGGCCTCCGGATGTTCGCTCTTTGTCAGTATAGATTTCAAATCCGACGCAAATTTGACAGTTAATTGCGACATTCACACCATCCTAACGACGTTGCAACACAGAAATTGCGTCGCAATTCAATACATTGGTCACTAGCCGACTTATCTCCGAGGGTCTATCGCTGCCTCATACCAGATGGACGTACTCTTTGGCAGTCAAGTTTGTTTTCTCCCTCTCATAACTCACAGTTAATTCTTACCGTGAGATCCTGGTATTGACGATGGAACACACAAATAGCGTCGCGATTCAATAGATCGATGTCCAGCGTAACTATCTACAAGGGTCTATTGGGTCCTCGGTCACCGGATGGTCAGTCTAGTTTTGTCAGTCTTGTTTACAAATCCGACGCAAAACTGGCAGTTAATTTTATTCCTCCCATACGCTCAATTACAATGGAACACACATACTGCGATGGTTTTCAGAACGTCGTCTTCCAGCAGATTTATCTCCAAGCATGTCTGGGTCACCACATGATCGTTCTCCTGCGAGTAAAGTTACGGGAATCCGACGCAAATTTGACAGTTAATTGCGACATTCACACCATCCTAATGACGATGCAACACAGAAATTACATCGCGATTCAATACATTGGTCACTAGCCGACTTATCTCCGAGGGTCTAACGCTGCCTCATACCAGATGGATGTACAATTTGGCTGTCAAGTTTCTTATCTCCGACTCAAAACTAACAGCTAATTCTTACAGTCAGGTCCTGGTATCGACGATGGAACACACAAATAGCGTCGCGATTCAATACATCGATCTCTAGCGTAACTATCTACAAGGGTCTATTGGTGCCTCGGTCACCGGATGTTCGCCTTTGTCAGTCTAGTTCTCACATCCGACGCACATTTGACAGTTAATGGCGACATTCCCACCATCCTAACGACGTTGCAACACAGAAATTGTGTCGCGATTCAATACATTGGTCACTAGCCGACTTATCTCCGAGGGTCTATTGCTGCCTCATACCAGATGGACGTACTCTTTGGCAGTCAAGTTTGTTTTCTCCCTCTCATAACTCACAGTTAATTCTTACCGTGAGATCCTTGTATTGACGATGGAACACACAAATAGCGTCGCGATTCAATAGATCGATGTCCAGCGTAACTATCTACAAGGGTCTATTGGGTCCTCGAACACCGGATGGTCGCGTTTTGTCAGTCTAGTTTACAAATCCGACGCAAAACTGGCAGTTAATTTTATTCCTCCCATACTCTCAATTACAATGGAACACACATACTGCGATGGTTTTCAGAACATCGTCTTCCAGCAGATTTATCTCCAAGCATGCCTGGGTCACCACATGATCGTTCTCCTGCGAGTAAAGTTACGGGAATCCGACGCAAATTTGACAGTTAATTGCGACATTCCCACCATCCTAATGACGATGCAACACAGAAATTACGTCGCGATTCAATACATTGGTCACTAGCCGACTTATCTCCGAGGGTCTAACGCTGCCTCATACCAGATGGATGTACGATTTGGCTGTCAAGTTTCTTGTCTTCGACTCAAAACTCACAGCTAATTCTACAGTCAGATCCTGGTATCGACTAAGGAACACACAAATAGCGTCGCGATTCAATACATCGATGTCTAGCGTAACTATCTACAAGGGTCTATTGGTGCCTCGGCCACCGGATGTTCGCTCTTTGTCAGTCTAGTTTTCAAATCCGACGCAAATTTGACAGTTAATTGCGACATTCACACCATCCTAACGACGATGCAACACAGAAAATGCGTCGCGATTCAATACATTGGTCACTAGCCGACTTATCTCTGAGGGTCTAACGCTGACTCATACCAGATGGATGTACAATCTTTCTGTCAGGTTTCTTGTCTTCGACTCAAAACTAACAGCTAATTCTTAAAGTCAGATCCTGGTATCGACGATGGAACACACAAATAGCGTCGCGATTCAATACATCGATGTCTAGCGTAACTATCTACAAGGGTCTATTGGTGCCTCGGTCACCGGATGTTCGCTCTTTGTCATTCTAGTTCTCATATCCGACGCACATTTGACAGTTAATTGCGACATTCCCACCATCCTAACGTCGTTGCAACACAGGAATTGCGTCGCGATTCAATACATTGGTCACTAGCCGACTTATCTCCGAGGGTCTATCGCTGCCTCATACCAGATGGACGTACTCTTTGGCAGTCAAGTTTGTTTTCTCCGTCTCATAACTCACAGTTAATTCTTACCGTGAGATCCTGGTATTGACGATGGAACACACAAATAGCGTCGCGATTCAATAGATCGATGTCCAGCGTAGCTATCTACAAGGTTCTATTGGGTCCTCGGTCACCGGATGGTCGCGTTTGGTCAGTCTAGTTTACAAATCCGACGCAAAACTGGCAGTTAATTTTATTCCTCCCATACTCTCAATTACAATGGAACACACATACTGCGATGGTTTTCAGAACGTCGTCTTCCAGCAGATTTATCTCCAAGCATGTCTGGGTCACCACATGATCGTTCTCCTGCGAGTAAAGTTACGGGAATCCGACGCAAATTTGACAGTTAATTGCGACATTCACACCATCCTAATGACGATGCAACACAGGAATTGCGTCGCGATTCAATACATTGGTCACTAGCCGACTTATCTCCGAGGGTCTAACGCTGCGTCATACCAGATGGATGTACAATTTGGCTGTCAAGTTTCTTGTCTCCGACTCAAAACTCACAGCTAATTCTTACAGTCAGATCCTGGTATCGACCATGGAAGACACAAATAATGTCGCGATTCAATACATCGATATCTTGCGTAACTATCTACAAGGGTCTATTGGTGCCTCGGTCACCGGATGTTCGCTCTTTGTCAGTCTAGTTCTCATATCCGACGCACATTTGACAGTTAATTGCGACAAGGGTCTATTAGTGCCTCGGTCACCGGATGGTCGCGTTTTGTCATCTAGTTTTCAAATCCGACGCAAAACTGACAGTTAATTTATGTTCTCTCATCCTCTCAATGACGACGGAACACACATACTGCGATGGTTTTCAGAACATCGTCTTCCATCATATTTATCTCCAAGCATCTATTACTGCCTGGGTCACCACATGATCGTGGTCCTACGAGTAAAGTTTCGGGAATCCGACGCAAATTTGACAGTTAATTGCGACATTCCCACCATCCTAATGACGATGCAACACAGAAATTGTTTCGCGATTCAATACATTGGTCACTAGCCGACTTATCTCCGAGGGTCTATCGCTGCCTCATATCAGATGGACGTACTCTTTGGCAGTCAAGTTTGTTTTCTCCCTCTCATAACTCACAGTTAATTCTTACCGTGAGAGCCTGGTATTGACAATGGAACACACAAATAGCGTCGCGATTCAATAGATCGATGTCCAGCGTAACTATCTACAAGGGTCTATTGGTGCCTCGGTCACCGGATGGTTGCGTTTTGTGAGTCTAGTTTACAAATCCGACGCAAGATTGGCAGTTAATTTTATTCCTCCCATACTCTCAATTACAATGGAACACACATACTGCGATGGTTTTCAGTACGTCGTCTTCCAGCAGATTTATCTCCAAGCATGTCTGGATCACCACATGATCGTTCTCCTGCGAGTAAAGTTACGGGAATCCGACGCAAATTTGACAGTTAATTGCGACATTCCCACCATCCTAATGACGATGCAACACAGAAATTACGTCGCGATTCAATACATTGGTCACTAGCCGACTTATCTCCGAGGGTCTAACGCTGCCTCATACCAGACGGATGTACAATTTGGCTGTCAAGTTTCTTGTCTCCGACTCAAAACTAACAATTAATTCTTACAGTCAGGTCCTGGTATCGACCATGGAACACACAAATAGCGTCGCGATTCAATACATCGATGTCTAGCGTAACTATCTACAAGGGTCTATTGGTGCCTCGGCCACATTGGTCACTAGCCGACTTATCTCCGAGGGTCTATTGCTGCCTCATACCAGATGGACGTACTCTTTGGCAGTCAAGTTTGTTTTCTCCCTCTCATAACTCACAGTTAATTCTTACCGTGAGATCATGGTATTGACGATGGAACACACAAATAGCGTCGCGATTCAATAGATCGATGTCCAGCGTAACTATCTACAAGGGTCTATTGGGTCCTCGGGCACCGGATGGTCGCGTTTTGTCAGTCTAGTTTACAAATCCGACGCAAAACTGGTAGTTAATTTTATTCCTCCCATACTCTCAATTACAATGGAACACACATACTGCGATGGTTTTCAGAACATCGTCTTCCAGCAGATTTATCTCCAAGCATGCCTGGATCACCACATGATCGTTCTCCTGCGAGTAAAGTTACGGGAATCCGACGCAAATTTGACAGTTAATTGCGATATTCCCACCATCCTAATGACGTTGCAACACAGAAATTGTGTCGCGATTCAATACATTGGCCACTAGCCGACTTATCTCCGAGGGTCTAACGCTGCCTCATACCAGATGGATGTACAATTTGGCTGTCAAGATTCTTGTCCCCGACCCAAAACTCACAGCTAATTCTTACCGTCAGATCCCGGTGTCGATGATGGAACACACAAATAGCGTCGCGATTCAATACATCGATGTCTGGCGTAACTATCTACAAGGGTCTATTGGTGCGTCGGCCACCAGATATCCGCTCTTTGTTAGTCTAGTTTTCAAGTCCGACGCTCATTTGACAGTTAATTGCGACATTCACACCATCCTAACGACGTTGCAACACAGGAATTGCGTCGCGATTCAATACATTGGTCACTAGCCGACTTATCTCCGAGGGTCTATCGCTGCCTCATACCAGATGGATGTACAATTTGGCTGTCAAGTTTCTTGTGTCCGACTCAAAACTCACAGTTAATTCTTACCGTCAGAACCTTGTATCGACCATGGAACACACAAATAGCGTCGCGATTCAATACATCGATGTCTAGCGTAGCTATTTACAAGGAACTATTGGTGCCTCGGTCACCGGATGTTCGCGCTTTGTCAGTCTAGTTTTCAAATCCGACGCAAATTTGACGTTTAATTGCGACATTCCCACTACCCTAATGACGATGCAACACAGAAATTGCGTCGCGATTCTATACATTGGCCGACTTATTTCCGAGGGTCTATCGCTGCCTCATACCAGATGGACGTACTCTTTGGAAGTCAAGTTTGTTTTCTCCCTCTCATAACTCACAGTTAATTCTTACCGTCAGATCCTGGTATTGACGATGGAACACACAAATAGCGTCGCGATTCAATATATCGATGTCCAGCGTAACTATCTACAAGGGTCTATTAGTGCCTCGGTCACCGGATGGTCGCGTTTTGTCATCTAGTTTTCAAATCCGACGCAAAACTGACAGTTAATTTATGTTCTCTCATCCTCTCAATTACAATGGAACACACATACTGCGATGTTTTTCAGAACGTCGTCTTCCAGCAGATTTATCTCCAAGCATGTCTGGGTCACCACATGATCGTTCTCCTGCGAGTAAAGTTACGGGAATCCGACGCAAATTTGACAGTTAATTGCGGCATTCCCACCATCCTAATGACGATAAACACAGAAATTACTTCGCGATTCAAAACATTGGTCACTAGCCGACTTATCTCCGATGGTCTAACGCTGCCTCATACCAGATGGATGTACAATTTGGCTGTCAAGTTTCTTGCCTCCGACTCAAAACTCACAGCTATTTCTTACAGTCAGATCCTGGTATCGACGATGGAACACACAAATAGCGCCGCGATTCAATACATCGATGTCTAGCGTAAATATCTACAAGGGTCAATTGGTGCCTCGGCCTCCGGATGTTCGCTCTTTGTCAGTCTAGTTTTCAAATCCGACGCAAATTTGACAGTTAATTGCGACATTCACACCATCCTAACGACGTTGCAACACAGAAATAGCGTCGCGATTCGATACATTGGTCACTAGCCGACTTATCTCCGAGGGTCTAACGCTGCCTCATACCATATGGATGTACAATTTGGCAGTCAAGTTTCTCTTCTCCCTCTCATAACTCACAGTTAATACTTACCGTCAGATCCTGGTATTGACGATGGAACACACAAATACCGTCGCGATCTATACATCGATGTCCAGCGTAACTATTTACAAGGGTCTATTGGTGCATCGGTCACCGGATGTTCGCTCTTTGTCAGTCTAGTTTTCAAATCCGACGCACATTTGACAGTTAATTGCGACATTCCCACTACCCTAATGACGAGGCAACACAGAAATTGCGTCGCGATTCTATACATTGGCCGACTTATCTCCGAGGGTCTATCGCTGCCTCATACCAGATGGACGTACTCTTTGGCAGTCTAGTTTGTTTTCTCCCTTTCATAACTCACAGTTAATTCTTACTGTCAGATCCCGGTATTGACGATGGAACACACAAATAGCGTCGCGATTCAATAGATCGATGTCCAGCGTAACTATCTACAAGGGTCTATTGGTGCGTCGGTCACCGGATGGTCGCGTTTTGTCATCTACTTTTCAAATCCGACGCAAAACTGACAGTTAATTATTTTCTCTCATCCTCTCAATGACGACGGAACACACATACTGCGATGGTTTTCAGAACATCGTCTTCCATCAGATTTATCTCCAAGCATCTATTACTGCCTGGGTCACCACATGATCGTTGTCCTACGAGTAAAGTTTCGGGAATCCGACGCAAATTTGAGAGTTAATTGCGACATTCCCACCTTCCTAATGACGATGCAACACAGAAATTGAGTCGCGATGCAATACATTGGTCACTAGCTGACTTATCTCCGAGGGTCTATCGCTGCCTCATACCAGATGGACGTACTATTTGGCAGTCAAGTTTGTTTTCTCCCTCTCATAACTCATAGTTAATTCTTACCGTCAGATCCTGGTATTGACGATGGAACACACAAATAGCGTCACGATTCAATAGATCGATGTCCAGCGTAACTATCTACAAGGGTCTATTGGTGCCTCGGTCACCGTTTGGTCGCGTTTTGTCAGTCTAGTTTACAAATCCGACGCAAGATTGGCAGTTAATTTTATTCCTCCCATACTCTCAATTACAATGGAACACACAGACTGCAATGGTTTTCAGAACATCGTCTTCCAGCAGACTTATCTCCAAGCTTGCCTGGGTCACCACATGTTCGTTCTCCTGCGAGTAAAGATACGGGAATCCGACGCAAATTTGACAGTTAATTGCGACATTCCCACCATCCTAATGACGATGCAACACAGAAATTACGTCGCAATTCAATACATTGGTCACTAGCCGACTTATCTCCGAGGGTCTAACGCTGCCTCATACCAGATTTGGCTGTCTCTTGTCTCCGACTCAAATCTCACAGCTAATTCTTACAGTCAGATCCTGGTATCGACGATGGAACACACAAATAGCGTCGCGATTCAATACATCGATGTCTAGCGTAACTATCTACAAGGGTCATTTGGTGCCTCGGTCACCGGATGGTCGCTCTTTGTCAGTCTAGTTTTCAAATCCGACGCACATTTGACAGTTAATTGCGACATTCCCACCATCCTAACGACGTTGCAACACAGAAATTGTTTCGCGATTCAATACATTGGTCACTAGCCGACTTATCTCCGAGGGTCTATCACTGCCTCATACCACATGGACGTACTATTTGGCAGTCAAGTTTGTTTTCTCCCTCTCATAGCTCACAGTAAATTCTTACTGTCACATCCTGGTATTGACGATGGAACCCACAAATAGCGTCGCGATTCTATACATCGATGTCTAGCGTAACTATGTACAATGCTATTGGTGCCTCGGTCACCGGATGTTCGCTCTTTGTCAGTCTAGTTTACAAATCCGACGCAAGATTGGCAGTTAATTTTATTCCTCCCATACTCTCAATTACGATGGAACACACATACTGCGATGGTTTTCAGAACATCGTCTTCCAGCAGATTTATCTCCAAGCATGCCTGGGTCACCACATGATCGTTCTCCTGCGAGTAAAGTTTCGGGAATCCGACGCAAATTTGACAGTTAATTGAGACATTCCCACCATCCTAATGACGATGCAACACAGGAATTGCGTCGCGATTCAATACATTGGTCACTAGCCGATTTATCTCCGAGGGTCTAACGCTGCCTCATACCTGAAAGGATGTACAATTTGGCTGTCAAGTTTCTTGTCTCCGACTCAAAACTCACAGCTAACTCCTACCATCAGATCCTAGTATCGACGATGGAACACACAAATAGCGTCGCGATTCAATACATCGATGTCTAGCGTAACTATCAAGAAGGGTCTATTGGTGCCTCGGCCGCCGGATGTTCGCTCTTTGTCAGTCTAGTTTTCAAATCCGACGCAAATTTGACAGTTAATTGCGACATTCACACCATCCTAACGACGTTGCAACACAGAAATTGCGTCGCGATTCAATACATTGGTCACTAGCCGACTTATCTCCGAGGGTCTATCGCTGCCTCATACCAGATGGACGTACTCTTTGGCACTCAAGTTTGTTTTCTCCCTCTCATTACTCACAGTTAATTCTTACCGTGAGATCCAGGTATTGACGATGGAACACACAAATAGCGTCGCGATTCAATACATCGATGTCCAGCGTAACTATCTACAAGGGTCTATTGGTTCCTCAGTCACCGGATGGTCGCGTTTTGTCATCGAGTTTTCAAATCCGACGCAATACTGACAGTTAATTTTATTTTCTCTCATCCTCTCAATGACGATAGAACACACATACTGCGATGGTTTTCAGAACATCGTCTACCAGAAGATTTATCTCCAAGCATCTATTACTGCCTGGGTCACCACATGATCGTTGTCCTACGAGTAAAGTTTCGGGAATCCGACGCAAATTTGACAGTTAATTGCGACATGTCCACCATCCTAATGACGATGCAACACAGAAATTGCTTCGCGTTTCAATACATTGGTCACTAGCCGACTTATCTCCGAGGGTCTAACGCTGCCTCATACCAGATTTGGCTGTCAAGTTTCTTGTCTCCGACTCAAAACTCACAGCTAATTCATACAGTCAGATCCTGGTATCGACCATGGAACACACAAATAATGTCGCGATTCAATACATCGATATCTAGCGTAACTATCTACAAGGGTCTATTGGTGCCTCGGTCATCGGATGTTCGCTCTTTGTCAGTCTAGTTTTCAAATCCGACGCACATTTGACAGTTAATTGCGAAATTCCCACCATCCTAACGACGCTGCAACACAAAATTGTGTCGCGTATCAATACATTGGTCACTAGCCGACTTATCTCCGAGGGTCTATCGCTGCCTCATTCCAGTTGGACGTGCAATTTGGCAGTCAAGTTTGTTTTCTCCCTCTCATAACTCACAGTAAATTCTTACCGTCAGATCCTGGTATTGACGATGGAACACACAAATAGCGTCGCGATTCTATACATCGATGTCCAGCGTAACTATATACAAGGGTCTATTGGTGCCTCGGTCACCGTTTGGTCGCGTTTTGTCAGTCTAGTTTACAAATCCGACGCTAGATTGGCAGTTAATTTTATTCATCCCATACTCTCAATTACGATGGAACACACATACTGCGATGGTTTTCAGAACATCGTCTACCAGCAGATTTATCTCCAAGCATCTATTACTCCCTGGGTCACCACATGATCGTTGTCCTACGAGTAAAGTTTCGGGAATCCGACGCAAATTTGACAGTTAATTGCGACATTTCCACCATTCTAATGGCGATGCAACACAGAAATTGCTTCGCGATTCAATACATTGGTCACTAGCCGACTTATCTCCGAGGGTCTATTGCTGTACCATACCAGATGGACGTACTGTTTGGCAGTCAAGTTTGTTTTCTCCCTCTCATAACTCACAGTTAATTCTTACCGTCAGATCCTGGTATTGACGATGGAACACACAAATACCGTCGCGATCAATACATCGATGTCCAGCGTAACTATCTACAAGGGTCTATTGGTGTCTCGGTCACCGGATGGTCGCGTTTTGTCAGTCTAGTTTACAACTCCGACGCAAGATTGGCAGTTAATTTTATTCCTCCCATACTCTCAATTACGATGGAACACACATACTGCGATGGTTTTCAGAACATCGTCTTGCAGCAGATTTATCTCCAAGCATGCCTGGGTCACCACATGATCGTTCTCCTGCGAGTAAAGTTTCGGGAATCCGACGCAAATTTGACAGTTAATTGAGACATTCCCACCATCCTAATGACGATGCAACACAGGAATTGCGTCGCGATTCAATACATTGGTCACTAGCCGACTTATCTCCGAGGGTCTAACGCTGCCTCGTACCTGAAAGGATGTACAATTTGGCTGTCAAGTTTCTTGTCTCCGACTCAAAACTCACAACTAACTCTTACCGTCAGATCCTAGTATCGACGATGGAACACACAAATAGCGTCGCGATTCAATACATCGATGTCTAGCGTAACTATCAAGAAGGGTCTATTGGTGCCTCGGCCGCCGGATGTTCGCTCTTTGTCAGTCTAGTTTTCAAATCCGACGCAAATTTGACAGTTAATTGCGACATTCACACCATCCTAACGACGTTGCAACACAGAAATTGCGTCGCGATTCAATACATTGGTCACTAGCCGACTTATCTCCGAGGGTCTATCGCTGCCTCATACCAGATGGACGTACTCTTTGGCAGTCAAGTTTGTTTTCTCCCTCTCATTACTCACAGTTAATTCTTACCGTGAGATCCAGGTATTGACGATGGAACACACAAATAGCGTCGCGATTCAATACATCGATGTCCAGCGTAACTATCTACAAGGGTCTATTGGTTCCTCGGTCACCGGATGGTCGCGTTTTGTCATCGAGTTTTCAAATCCGACGCAATACTGACAGTTAATTTTATTATCTCATCCTCTCAATGACGATAGAACACACATACTGCGATGGTTTTCAGAACATCGTCTACCAGAAGATTTATCTCCAAGCAT
Organism: Schistocerca gregaria; assembly: GCF_023897955.1. Classification (NCBI taxonomy): domain Eukaryota; kingdom Metazoa; phylum Arthropoda; class Insecta; order Orthoptera; family Acrididae; genus Schistocerca; species Schistocerca gregaria. The sequence goes on along the minus strand of NW_026061713.1, from coordinate 857,037 downwards.
CTATTACTGCCTGGGTCACCACATGATCGTTGTCCTACGAGTAAAGTTTCGGGAATCCGACGCAAATTTGACAGTTAATTGCGACATTTCCACCATCCTAATGACGATGCAACACAGAAATTGCTTCGCGATTCAATACATTGGTCACTAGCCGACTTATCTCCGAGGGTCTATCGCCGACTTATCTCCGAGGGTCTAACGCTGCCTCATACCAGATGGATGTACAATTTGGCAGTCAAGTTTCCCTTCTCCCTCTCATAACTCACAGTTAATACTTACCGTCAAATCCTGGTATTGACGATGGAACACACAAGTAGCGTCGCGATTCAATACATCGATGTCTAGCGTAACTATCTACAAGGGTCTATTGGTGCCTCGGCCTCCGGATGTTCGCTCTTTGTCAGTCTAGTTTTCAAATCCGACGCACATTTGACAATTAATTGCGACATTCCCACCATCCTAACGACGTTGCAACACAGAAATTGTGTCGCGATTCAGTACATTGGTCACTAGCCGACTTATCTCCGAGGGTCTATCGCTGCCTCATACCAGATGGAAGTAATCTTTGGCAGTCAAGTTTGTTTTCTCCCTCTCATAACTCACTGTAAATTCTTACCGTCAGATCCTGGTATTGACGATGGAACACACAAATAGCGTCGCGATTTAAAAGATCGATGTCCAGCGTTACTATCTACAAGGGTCTGTTGGTGTCTCGGTCACCGTTTGGTTGCGTTTTGTCAGTCTAGTTTACAAATCCGACGCAAGATTGGCAGTTAATTTTATTCCTCCCATACTCTCAATTACGATGGAACACACATACTGCGATGGTTTTCAGAACATCGTCTTCCAGCAGATTTATCTCCAAGCATGCCTGGGTCACCACATGATCGTTCTCCTGCGAGTAAAGTTTCAGGAATCCGACGCAAATTTGACCGTTAATTGAGACATTCCCACCATCCTAATGACGATGCAACACAGGAATTGCGTCGCGATTCAATACATCGGTCACTAGCCGACTTATCTCCGAGGGTCTAACGCTGCCTCATACCAGATGGATGTACAATTTGGCTGTCAAGTTTCTTGTCTCCGACTCAAAACTCACAGCTAACTCTTACCGTGAGATCCTAGTATCGACGATGGAACACACAAATAGCGTCGCGATTCAATACATCGATGTCTAGCGTAACTATCAAGAAGGGTCTATTGGTGCCTCGGCCTCCGGATGTTCGCTCTTTGTCAGTCTAGTTTTCAAATCCGACGCAAATTTGACAGTTAATTGCGACATTCACACCATCCTAACGACGTTGCAACACAGAAATTGCGTCGCTATTCAATACATTGGTCACTAGCCGACTTATCTCCGAGGGTCTATCGCTGCCTCATACCAGATGGACGTACTGCTTGGCAGTCAAGTTTCTTTTCTCCCTCCCATAACTCACAGTTAATTCTTACCGTCACATCCTGGTATCGACGATGGAAAACACAAATAGCGTCGCGATTCAATACATCGATGTCTAGCGTAACTATCTACAAGGGTCAATTGGTGCCTCGGTCACCGGATGTTCGCTCTTTGTCAGTCTAGTTTTCAAATCCGACGCACATTTGACAGTTAATTGCGACATTCCCACCATCCTAACGACGTTGCAACACAGAAATTGTGTCGCGATTCAATACATTGGTCACTAGCCGACTTATCTCCGAGGGTCTATCGCTGCCTCATACCAGATGGACGTACTATTTGGCAGTCAAGTTTGTTTTCTCCCTCTCATAGCTCACAGTAAATTCTTACCGTCAGATCCTGGTATTGACGATGGAACCCACAAATAGCGTCGCGATTCTATACATCGATATCTAGCGTAACTATGTACAATGGTATTGGTGCCTCGGTCACCGGATGTTCGCTCTTTGTCAGTCTAGTTTTCAAATCCGACGCACATTTGACAGTTAATTGCGACATTCCCACTACCCTAATGACGAGGCAACACAGAAATGGCGTCGCGATTCTATACATTGGCCGACTTATCTCCGAGGGTCTATCGCTGCCTCATACCAGATGGATGTACAATTTGGCTGTCAAGTTTCTTGTCTCCGACTCAAAACTCACAGCTAACTCTTACCGTCAGATCCTAGTATCGACGATGGAACACACAAATAGCGTCGCGATTCAATACATCGATGTCTAGCGTAACTATCTACAAGGGTCTATTGGTGCCTCGGCCTCCGGATGTTTGCTCTTTGTCAGTCTAGTTTTCAAATCCGACGCAAATTTGACAGTTAATTGCGACATTCACACCATCCTAACGACGTTGCAACACAGAAATTGCGTCGCGATTCAATACATTGGTCACTAGCCGACTTATCTCCGAGGGTCTATCGCTGCCTCATACCAGATGGACGTACTCTTTGGCAGTCAAGTTTGTTTTCTCCCTCTCATTACTCACAGTTAATTCTTACCGTGAGATCCAGGTATTGACGATGGAACCCACAAATAGCGTCGCGATTCTATACATCGATATCTAGCGTAACTATGTACAATGGTATTGGTGCCTCGGTCACCGGATGTTCGCTCCTTGTCAGTCTAGTTTTCAAATCCGACGCACATTTGACAGTTAATTGCGACATTCCCACTACCCTAATGACGAGGCAACACAGAAATGGCGTCGCGATTCTATACATTGGCCGACTTATCTCCGAGGGTCTATCGCTGCCTCATACCAGATGGATGTACAATTTGGCTGTCAAGTTTCTTGTCTCCGACTCAAAACTCACAGCTAACTCTTACCGTCAGATCCTAGTATCGACGATGGAACACACAAATAGCGTCGCGATTCAATACATCGATGTCTAGCGTAACTATCTACAAGGGTCTATTGGTGCCTCGGCCTCCGGATGTTTGCTCTTTGTCAGTCTAGTTTTCAAATCCGACGCACATTTGACAGTTAATTGCGTCATTCCCACCATCCTAACGACGTTGCAACACAAAATTGTGTCGCGATTCAATACATTGGTCACTAGCCGACTTATCTCCGAGGGTCTATCGCTGCCTCATACCAGATGGACGTACTCTTTGGCAGTCAAGTTTGTTTTCTCCCTCTCATAACTCACAGTAAATTCTTACCGTCAGATCCTGGTATTGACGATGGAACACGCAAATAGCGTCGCGATTCAATAGATCGATGTCCAACGTAACTATCTACAAGGGTCTATTGGTGCCTCGGTCACCGTTTGTCGCGTTTTGTCAGTCTAGTTTACAAATCCGACGCAAGATTGGCAGTTAATTTTATTCCTTCCATACTCTCAATTACGATGGAACAGACATACTGCGATGGTTTTCAGATCATCGTCTTCCAGCAGATTTATCTCCAAGCATGCCTGGGTCACCACATGATCGTTCTCCTGCGAGTAAAGTTTCGGGAATCCGACGCAAATTTGACAGTTAATTGAGACATTCCCACCATCCTAATGCTGATGCAACACAGGAATTGCGTCGCAATTCAATACATTGGTCACTAGCCGACTTATCGCCGAGGGTCTAACGCTGCCTCATACCAGTTGGATGTACAATTTGTCTGTCAAGTTTCTTGTCTCCGACTCAAAACTCACAGCTAACTCTTACCGTGAGATCCTATTATCGACGATGGAACACACAAATAGCGTCGCGATTCAATACATCGATGTCTAGCGTAACTATCTACAAGGGTCTATTGGTGCCTCGGTCACCGGATGTTCGCTCTTTGTCAGTCTAAATTTCAAATCCGACGCACATTTGACAGTTAATTGCGACATTCCCACCATCCTAACGAAGTTGCAACACAGAAATTGTGTCGCGATTCAATACATTGGTCACTAGCCGACTTATCTCCGAGGGTCTATCGCTGCCTCATACCAGATGGACGTACTGCTTGGCAGTCAAGTTTGTTTTCTCCCTCTCATAACTCACAGTTAATTCTGACCGTCAGATCCTGGTATCGACGATGGAAAACACAAATAGCGTCGCGATTCAATACATCGATGTCTAGCGTAACTATCTACAAGGGTCAATTGGTGCCTCGGTCACCGGATGTTTGCTCTTTGTCAGTCTAGTTTTCAAATCCGGCGCACATTTGACAGTTAATTGCGACATTCCCACCATCCTAACGACGTTGCAACACAAAATTGTGTCGCGATTCAATAAATTGGTCACTAGCCGACTTATCTCCGAGGGTCTATCGCTGCCTCATACCAGATGGACGTAATCTTTGGCAGTCAAGTTTGTTTTCTCCCTCTCATAACTCACTGTAAATTCTTACCGTCAGATCCTGGTATTGACGATGGAACACACAAATAGCGTCGCGATTTAAAAGATCGATGTCCAGCGTTACTATCTACAAGGGTCTGTTGGTGCCTCGGTCACCGTTTGGTTGCGTTTTGTCAGTCTAGTTTACAAATCCGACGCAAGATTGGCAGTTAATTTTATTCCTCCCATACTCTCAATTACGATGGAACACACATACTGCGATGGTTTTCAGAACATCGTCTTCCAGCAGATTTATCTCCAAGCATGCCTGGGTCACCACATGATCGTTCTCCTGCGAGTAAAGTTTCAGGAATCCGACGCAAATTTGACCGTTAATTGAGACATTCCCACCATCCTAATGACGATGCAACACAGGAATTGCGTCGCGATTCAATACATTGGTCACTAGCCGACTTATCTCCGAGGGTCTAACGCTGCCTCATACCAGATGGATGTACAATTTGGCTGTCAAGTTTCTGGTCTCCGACTCAAAACTCACAGCTAACTCTTACCGTGAGATCCTAGTATCGACGATGGAACACACAAATAGCGTCCCGATTCAATACATCGATGTCTAGCGTAACTATCAAGAAGGGTCTAATGGTGCCTCGGCCTCCGGATGTTCGCTCTTTGTCAGTCTAGTTTTCAAATCCGACGCAAATTTGACAGTTAATTGCGACATTCACACCATCCTAACGACGTTGCAACACAGAAATTGCGTCGCTATTCAATACATTGGTCACTAGCCGACTTATCTCCGAGGGTCTATCGCTGCCTCATACCAGATGGACGTACTGCTTGGCAGTCAAGTTTCTTTTCTCCCTCCCATAACTCACAGTTAATTCTTACCGTCAGATCCTGGTATCGACGATGGAAAACACAAATAGCGTCGCGATTCAATACATCGATGTCTAGCGTAACTATCTACAAGGGTCAATTGGTGCCTCGGTCACCGGATGTTCGCTCTTTGTCAGTCTAGTTTTCAAATCCGACGCACATTTGACAGTTAATTGCGACATTCCCACCATCCTAACGACGTTGCAACACAGAAATTGTGTCGCGATTCAATACATTGGTCACTAGCCGACTTATCTCCGAGGGTCTATCGCTGCCTCATACCAGATGGACGTAGTATTTGGCAGTCAAGTTTGTTTTCTCCCTCTCATAGCTCACAGTAAATTCTTACCGTCAGATCCTGGTATTGACGATGGAACCCACAAATAGCGTCGCGATTCTATACATCGATATCTAGCGTAACTATGTACAATGGTATTGGTGCCTCGGTCACCGGATGTTCGCTCTTTGTCAGTCTAGTTTTCAAATCCGACGCACATTTGACAGTTAATTGCGACATTCCCACTACCCTAATGACGAGGCAACACAGAAATGGTGTCGCGATTCTATACATTGGCCGACTTATCTCCGAGGGTCTATCGCTGCCTCATACCAGATGGATGTACAATTTGGCTGTCAAGTTTCTTGTCTCCGACTCAAAACTCACAGCTAACTCTTACCGTTTGATCCTAGTATCGACGATGGAACACACAAATAGCGTCGCGATTCAATACATCGATGTCTAGCGTAACTATCTACAACTGTCTATTGGTGCCTCGGCCTCCGGGTGTTTGCTCTTTGTCAGTCTAGTTTTCAAATCCGACGCACATTTGACAGTTAATTGCGTCATTCCCACCAACCTAACGACGTTGCAACACAGAAATTGTGTCGCGATTCAATACATTGGTCACTAGCCGACTTATCTCCGCGGGACTATCGCTGCCTCATACCAGATGGACGTACTATTTGGCAGTCAAGTTTGTTTGCTCCCTCTCATAACTCACTGTAAATTCTTACCGTCAGATCATGGTATTGACGATGGAACACACAAATAGCGTCGCGATTCAAAAGATCGATGTCCAGCGTAACTATCTACAAGGGTCTGTTGGTGCCTCGGGCACCGTTTGGTTGCGTTTTGTCAGTCTAGTTTAAAAATCCGTCGCAAGATTGGCAGTTAATTTTATTCCTCCCATACTCTCAATTACGATGGAACACACATACTGCGATGGTTTTCAGAACATCGTCTTCCAGCAGATTTATCTCCAAGCATGCCTGGGTCACCACATGATCGTTCTCCTGCGAGAAAAGTTTCGGGAATCCGACGCAAATGTGACAGTTAATTGAGACATTCCCACCATCCTAACGACGTTGCAACACAGAAATTGCGTCGCGATTCAATACATTGGTCACTAGCCGACTTATCTCCGAGGGTCTATCGCTGCCTCATACCAGATGGACGTACTCTATGGCACTCAAGTTTGTTTTCTCCCTCTCATAACTCACAGTTAATTCTTACCGTGAGATCCTGGTATTGACGATGGAACACACAAATAGCGTCGCGATTCAATACATCGATGTCCAGCGTAACTATCTACAAGGGTCTATTGGTTCCTCGGTCACCGGATGGTCGCGTTTTGTCATCGAGTTTTCAAATCCGACGCAATACTGACAGTTAATTTTATTTTTTCTCATCCTCTCAATGACGATAGAACACACATACTGCGATGGTTTTCAGAACATCGTCTACCAGCAGATTTATCTCCAAGCATCTATTACTGCCTGGGTCACCACATGATCGTTGTCCTACGAGTAAAGTTTCGGGAATCCGACGCAAAATTGACAGTTAATTGCGACATTTCCACCATCCTAATGACGATGCAACACAGAAATTGTGTCGCGATTCAATACATTGGTCACTAGCCGACTTATCTCCGAGGGTCTATCGCTGCCTCATACCAGATGGAAGTACTGTTTGGCAGTCAAGTTTGTTTTCTCCCTCTCATAACTCACAGTTTATTCTTACCGTCAGATCCTGGTATTGACGATGGAACACACAAATACCGTCGCGATCAATACATCGATGTCCAGCGTAACTATCTACAAGGGTCTATTGGTGTCTCGGTCACCGGATGGTCGCGTTTTGTCAGTCTAGTTTACAAATCCGACGCAAAACTGGCAGTTAATTTTATTCCTCCCATACTCTCAATTACAATGGAACACACATACTGCAATGGTTTTCAGAACATCGTCTTCCAGCAGACTTATCTCCAAGCTTGCCTGGGTCACCACATGATCGTTCTCCTGCGAGTAAAGATACGGGAATCCGACGCAAATTTGACGGTTAATTGCGACATTCCCACCATCCTAATGACGATGCGACACAGAAATTACTTCGCAATTCAATACATTGGTCACTAGCCGACTTATCTCCGAGGGTGTAACGCTGCCTCATACCAGATTTGGCTGTCTCTTGTCTCCGACTCAAATCTCACAGCTAATTATTACAGTCAGATACTGGTATCGACGATGGAAAACACAAATAGCGTCGCGATTCAATACGTCGATGTCTAGCGTAACTATCTACAAGGGTCTATTGGTGCCTCGGTCACCGGATGTTCGCTCTTTGTCAGTCTAGTTTTCAAATCCGACTCACATTTGACAGTTAATTGCGACATTCCCACCATCCTAACGACTTTGCAACACAAAATTGTGTCGCGATTCAATACATTGGTCACTAGCCGACTTATCTCCGAGGGTCTATCGCTGCCTCATACCAGATGGACGTACTCTTTGGCAGTCAAGTTTGTTTTCTCCCTCTCATAACTCACAGTAAATTCTTACCGTCAGATCCTGGTATTGACGATGGAACACGCAAATAGCGTCGCGATTCAATAGATCGATGTCCAGCGTAACTATCTACAAGGGTCTATTGGTGCCTCGGTCACCGTTTGTCGCGTTTTGTCAGTCTAGTTTACAAATCCGACGCAAGATTGGCAGTTAATTTTATTCCTCCCATACTCTCAATTACGATGGAACACACATACTGCGATGGTTTTCAGAACATCGTCTTCCAGCAGATTTATCTCAAAGCATGCCTGGGTCACCACATGATCGTTCTCCTGCGAGTAAAGTTTCGGGAATCCGACGCAAATGTGACAGTTAATTGAGACATTCCCACCATCCTAACGACGTTGCAACACAGAAATTGCGTCGCGATTCAATACATTGGTCACTAGCCGACTTATCTCCGAGGGTCTATCGCTGCCTCATACCAGATGGACGTACTCTATGGCACTCAAGTTTGTTTTCTCCCTCTCATAACTCAAAGTTAATTCTTACCGTGAGATCCTGGTATTGACGATGGAACACACAAATAGCGTCGCGATTCAATACATCGATGTCTAGCGTAACTATCTACAAGGGTCTATTGGTGCCTCGGTCACCGGATGTTCGCTCTTTGTCAGTCTAGTTTTCAAATCCGACTCACATTTGACAGTTAATTGAGACATTCCCACCATCCTAACGACGTTGCAACACAGAAATTGTGTCGCGATTCAATACATTGGTCACTAGCCGACTTATCTCCGAGGGTCTATCGCTGCCTCATACCAGATGGACGTACTATTTGGCAGTCAAGTTTGTTTTCTCCCTCTCATAGCTCACAGTAAATTCTTACCGTCAGATCCTGGTATTGACGATGGAACCCACAAATAGCGTCGCGATTCTATACATCGATGTCTAGCGTAACTATGTACAATGGTATTGGTGCCTCGGTCACCGGATGTTCGCTGTTTGTCAGTCTAGTTTTCAAATCCGACGCACATTTGACAGTTAATTGCGACATTCCCACCATCCTAATGACGGTGCAACACAGAAATTACGTCGCGATTCAATACATTGGTCACTAGCCGACTTATCTCCGAGGGTCTAACGCTGCCTCATACCAGTTGGATGTACAATTTTTCTGTCAAGTTTCTTGTCTCCGACTCAAAACTCACAGCTAATTCTTACGGTCAGATCCTGGTATTTACGATGGAACACGCAAATAGCGTCGCGATTCAATACATCGATGTCTAGCGTAATTATCTACAAGGGTGTATTGGTGCCTCGGTCACCGGATGTTCGCTCTTTGTCAGTCTAGTTTTCAAATCCGACGCACATTTGAAAGTTAATTGCGACATTCCCACCATCCTAACGACGTTGCAACACAAAATTGTGTCGCGATTCAATACATTGGTCACTAGCCGACTTATCTCCGAGGGTCTATCGCTGCCTCATACCAGATGGACGTACTCTTTGGCAGTCAAGTTTGTTTTCTCCCTCTCATAACTCACAGTAAATTCTTACCGTCAGATCCTGGTATTGACGATGGAACACGCAAATAGCGTCGCGATTCAATAGATCGATGTCCAGCGTAACTATCTACAAGGGTCAATTGGTGCCTCGGTCACCGTTTGTCGCGTTTTGTCAGTCTAGTTTACAAATCCGACGCAAGATTGGCAGATAATTTTATTCCTCCCATACTCTCAATTACGATGGAACACACATACTGCGATGGTTTTCAGAACATCGTCTTCCAGCAGATTTATCTCCAAGCATGCCTTGGTCACCACATGATCGTTCTCCTGCGAGTAAAGTTTCGGGAATCCGACGCAAATTTGACATTTAATTGAGACATTCCCACCATCCTAATGAAGATGCGACACAGAAATTACTTCGCAATTCAATACATTGGTCACTAGCCGACTTATCTCCGAGGGTCTAACGCTGCCTCATACCAGATTTGGCTGTCTCTTGTCTCCGACTCAAATCTCACAGCTAATTATTACAGTCAGATACTGGAATCGACGATGGAACACACAAATAGCGTCGCGATTCAATACATCGATGTCTAGCGTAACTATCTACAAGGGTCTATTGGTGCCTCGGTCACCGGATGTTCGCTCTTTGTCAGTCTAGTTTTCAAATCCGACTCACATTTGACAGTTAATTGCGACATTCCCACCATCCTAACGACGTTGCAACACAGAAATTGTGTCGCGATTCAATACATTGGTCACTAGCCGACTTATCTCCGAGGGTCTATCGCTGCCTCATACCAGATGGACGTACTATTTGGCAGTCAAGTTTGTTTTCTCCCTCTCATAGCTCACAGTAAATTCTTACCGTCAGATCTTGGTATTGACGATGGAACCCACAAATAGCGTCGCGATTCTATACATCGATGTCTAGCGTAACTATGTACAATGGTATTGGTGCCTCGGTCACCGGATGTTCGCTGTTTGTCAGTCTAGTTTTCAAATCCGACGCACATTTGACAGTTAATTGCGACATTCCCACCATCCTAATGACGATGCAACACAGAAATTACGTCGCGATTCAATACATTGGTCACTAGCCGACTTATCTCCGAGGGTCTAACGCTGCCTCATACCAGTTGGATGTTCAATTTTTCTGTCAAGTTTCTTGTCTCCGACTCAAATCTCACAGCTAATTCTTACGGTGAGATCCTGGTATCGACGATGGAACACGCAAATAGCGTCGCGATTCAATACATCGATGTCTAGTGTAATTATCTACAAGAGTGAATTGGTGCCTCGGTCACCGGATGGTCGCGTTTTGTCAGTCTAGTTTACAAATCCGACGCAAAACTGGCAGTTAATTTTATTCCTTCCATACTCTCAATTACGATGGAACACACATACTGCGATGGTTTCAGAACATCGTCGTCCAGCAGATTTATCTCCAAGCATGCCTGGGTCACCACATGATCGTTCTCCTGCGAGTAAAGTTTCGGGAATCCGACGCAAAATTGACAGTTAATTGCGACATTTCCACCATCCTAATGACGATGCAACACAGAAATTACCTCGCGATTAAATACATTGGTCACTAGCCGACTTATCTCCGAGGGTCTATTGCTGCCTCATACCAGATGGACGTACTGTTTGGCAGTCAAGTCTGTTTTCTCCCTCTCATAACTCACAGTTAATTCTTACCGTCAGATCCTGGTATTGACGATGGAACACACAAATACCGTCGCGATCAATACATCGATGTCCAGCGTAACTATCTACAAGGGTCTATTGGTGTCTCGGTCACCGGATGGTCGCGTTTTGTCAGTCTAGTTTACAAATCCGACGCAAAACTGGCAGTTAATTTTATTCCTCCCATACTCTCAATTACAATGGAACACACATACTGCAATGGTTTTCAGAACATCGTCTTCCAGCAGACTTACCTCCAAGCTTGCCTGGGTCACCACATGATCGTTCTCCTGCGAGTAAAGATACGGGAATCCGACGCAAATTTGACAGTTAATTGCGACATTCCCACCATCCTAATGACGATGCAACATAGAAATTACGTCGCAATTCAATACATTGGTCACTAGCCGACTTATCTCCGAGGGTCTAACGCTGCCTCATACCAGATTTGACTGTCTCTTGTCTCCGACTCAAATCTCACAGCTAATTCTTACAGTCAGATACTGGTATCGACGATGGAACACACAAATAGCGTCGCGATTCAATACATCGATGTCTAGCGTAACTATCTACAAGGGTCTATTGGTGCCTCGGTCACCGGATGTTCGCTCTTTGTCAGTCTAGTTTTCAAATCCGACTCACATTTGACAGTTAATTGCGACATTCCCACCATCCTAACGACGTTGCAACACAGAAATTGTGTCGCGATTCAATACACTGGTCACTAGCCGACTTATCTCTGAGGGTGTATCGCTGCCTCATACCAGATGGACGTACTCTTTGGCAGTCAAGTTTGTTTTCTCCCTCTCATAACTCACTGTAAATTCTTACCGTCAGATCCTGGTATTGACGATGGAACACACAAATAGCGTCGCGATTCAATAGAGCGATGTCCAGCGTAACTATCTACAAGGGTCTGTAGTGCCTCGGTCACCGTTTGGTTGCGTTTTGTCAGTCTAGTTTACAAATCCGACGCAAGATTGGCAGTTAATTTTATTCCTCCCATACTCTCAATTACGATGGAACACACATACTGCGATTGTTTTCAGAACATCGTCTTCCAGCAGATTTATCTCCAAGCATGCCTGGGTCACCACATGATCGTTCTCCTGCGAGTAAAGTTTCGGGAATCCGACGCAAATTTGACATTTAATTGAGACATTCCCACCATCCTAATGACGATGCAACACAGGAATTGCGTCGCGATTCAATACATTGGTCACTAGCCGACTTATCTCCGAGGGTCTAACGCTGCCTCATACCAGATGGATGTACAATTTGGCTGTCAATTTTTTTGTCTCCGACTCAAAACTCACAGCTAACTCTTACCGTCAGATCCTAGTATCGACGATGGAACAAACAAATAGCGTCGCGATTCAATACATCGATGTCTAGCGTAACTATCTACAAGGGTCTATTGGTGCCTCGGTCACCGGATGTTCGCTCTTTGTCAGTCTAGTTTTCAAATCCGACGCACATTTGAAAGTTAATTGCGACATTCCCACCATTCTAACGACTTTGCAACACAAAATTGTGTCGCGATTCAATACATTGGTCACTAGCCGACTTATCTCCGAGGGTCTATCGCTGCCTCATACCAGATGGACGTACTGTTTGGCAGTCAAGTCTGTTTTCTCCCTCTCATAACTCACAGTTAATTCTTACCGTCAGATCCTGGTATTGACGATGGAACACACAAATACCGTCGCGATCAATACATCGATGTCCAGCGTAACTATCTACAAGGGTCTATTGGTGTCTCGGTCACCGGATGGTCGCGTTTTGTCAGTCTAGTTTACAAATCCGACGCAAAACTGGCAGTTAATTTTATTCCTCCCATACTCTCAATTACAATGGAACACACATACTGCAATGGTTTTCAGAACATCGTCTTCCATCAGACTTATCTCCAAGCTTGCCTGGGTCACCACATGATCGTTCTCCTGCGAGTAAAGATACTGGAATCCGACGCAAATTTGACGGTTAATTGCGACATTCCCACCATCCTAATGACGATGCGACACAGAAATTACTTCGCAATTCAATACATTGGTCACTAGCCGACTTATCTCCGAGGGTCTAACGCTGCCTCATACCAGATTTGGCTGTCTCTTGTCTCCGACTCAAATCTTACAGCTAATTATTACAGTCAGATACTGGAATCGACGATGGAACACACAAATAGCGTCGCGATTCAATACATCGATGTCTAGCGTAACTATCTACAAGGGTCTATTGGTGCCTCGGTCACCGGATGTTCGCTCTTTGTCAGTCTAGTTTTCAAATCCGACTCACATTTGACAGTTAATTGCGACATTCCCACCATCCTAACGACGTTGCAACACAGAAATTGTGTCGCGATTCAATACATTGGTCACTAGCCGACTTATCTCCGAGGGTCTATCGCTGCCTCATACCAGATGGACGTACTATTTGGCAGTCAAGTTTGTTTTCTCCCTCTCATAGCTCACAGTAAATTCTTACCGTCAGATCCTGGTATTGACGATGGAACCCACAAATAGCGTCGCGATTCTATACATCGATGTCTAGCGTAACTATGTACAATGGTATTGGTGCCTCGGTCACCGGATGTTCGCTGTTTGTCAGTCTAGTTTTCAAATCCGACGCACATTTGACAGTTAATTGCGACATTCCCACCATCCTAATGACGATGCAACACAGAAATTACGTCGCGATTCAATACATTGGTCACTAGCCGACTTATCTCCGAGGGTCTAACGCTGCCTCATACCAGTTGGATGTACAATTTTTCTGTCAAGTTTCTTGTCTCCGACTCAAATCTCACAGCTAATTCTTACGGTGAGATCCTGGTATCGACGATGGAACACGCAAATAGCGTCGCGATTCAATACATCGATGTCTAGTGTAATTATCTACAAGAGTGAATTGGTGCCTCGGTCACCGGATGGTCGCGTTTTGTCAGTCTAGTTTACAAATCCGACGCAAAACTGGCAGTTAATTTTATTCCTCCCATACTCTCAATTACGATGGAACACACATACTGCGATGGTTTTCAGAACATCGTCGTCCAGCAGATTTATCTCCAAGCATGCCTGGGTCACCACATGATCGTTCTCCTGCGAGTAAAGTTTCGGGAATCCGACGCAAAATTGACAGTTAATTGCGACATTTCCACCATCCTAATGACGATGCAACACAGAAATTACCTCGCGATTAAATACATTGGTCACTAGCCGACTTATCTCCGAGGGTCTATCGCTGCCTCATACCAGATGGACGTACTGTTTGGCAGTCAAGTCTGTTTTCTCCCTCTCATAACTCACAGTTAATTCTTACCGTCAGATCCTGGTATTGACGATGGAACACACAAATACCGTCGCGATCAATACATCGATGTCCAGCGTAACTATCTACAAGGGTCTATTGGTGTCTCGGTCACCGGATGGTCGCGTTTTGTCAGTCTAGTTTACAAATCCGACGCAAAACTGGCAGTTAATTTTATTCCTCCCATACTCTCAATTACAATGGAACACACATACTGCAATGGTTTTCAGAACATCGTCTTCCAGCAGACTTACCTCCAAGCTTGCCTGGGTCACCACATGATCGTTCTCCTGCGAGTAAAGATACGGGAATCCGACGCAAATTTGACAGTTAATTGCGACATTCCCACCATCCTAATGACGATGCAACATAGAAATTACGTCGCAATTCAATACATTGGTCACTAGCCGACTTATCTCCGAGGGTCTAACGCTGCCTCATACCAGATTTGACTGTCTCTTGTCTCCGACTCAAATCTCACAGCTAATTCTTACAGTCAGATACTGGTATCGACGAAGGAACACACAAATAGCGTCGCGATTCAATACATCGATGTCTAGCGTAACTATCTACAAGGGTCTATTGGTGCCTCGGTCACCGGATGTTCGCTCTTTGTCAGTCTAGTTTTCAAATCCGACTCACATTTGACAGTTAATTGCGACATTCCCACCATCCTAACGACGTTGCAACACAGAAATTGTGTCGCGATTCAATACATTGGTCACTAGCCGACTTATCTCTGAGGGTCTATAGCTGCCTCATACCAGATGGACGTACTCTTTGGCAGTCAAGTTTGTTTTCTTCCTCTCATAACTCACTGTAAATTCTTACCGTCAGATCCTGGTATTGACGATGGAACACACAAATAGCGTCGCGATTCAATAGAGCGATGTCCAGCGTAACTATCTACAAGGGTCTGTAGGTGCCTCGGTCACCGTTTGGTTGCGTTTTGTCAGTCTAGTTTACAAATCCGACGCAAGATTGGCAGTTAATTTTATTCCTCCCATACTCTCAATTACGATGGAACACACATACTGCGATTGTTTTCAGAACATTGTCTTCCAGCAGATTTATCTATAAGCATGCCTGGGTCACCACATGATCGTTCTCCTGCGAGTAAAGTTTCGGGAATCCGACGCAAATTTGACAGTTAATTGAGACATTCCCACCATCCTAATGACGATGCAACACAGGAATTGCGTCGCGATTCAATACATTGGTCACTAGCCGACTTATCTCCGAGGGTCTAACGCTGCCTCATACCAGATGGATGTACAATTTGGCTGTCAAGTTTCTTGTCTCCGACTCAAAACTCACAGCTAACTCTTACCGTCAGATCCAAGTATCGACGATGGAACAAACAAATAGCGCCGCGATTCAATACATCGATGTCTAGCGTAACTATCAAGAAGGGTCTATTGGTGCCTCGGCCTCCGGATGTTCGCTCTTTGTCAGTCTAGTTTCCAAATCCGACGCAAATGTGACAGTTAATTGCGACATTCACACCATCCTAACGACGTTGCAACACAGAAATTGCGTCGCTATTCAATACATTGGTCACTAGCCGACTTATCTCCGAGGGTCTATCGCTGCCTCATACCAGATGGACGTACTGCTTGGCAGTCAAGTTTCTTTTCTCCCTCCCATAACTCACAGTTAATTCTTACCGTCAGATCCTGGTATTGACGATGGAACCCACAAATAGCGTCGCGATTCTATACATCGATGTCTAGCGTAACTATGTACAATGGTATTGGTGCCTCGGTCACCGGATGTTTGCTCTTTGTCAGTCTAGTTTTCAAATCCGACGCACATTTGACAGTTAATTTCGACATTCCCACCATCCTAATGACGATGCAATACAGAAATTACGTCGCGATTCAATACATTGGTCACTAGCCGACTTATCTCCGAGGGTCTAACGCTGCCTCGTACTAGTTGGATGTACAATTTTTCTGTCAAGTTTCTTGTCTCCAACTCAAAACTCACTGCTAATTCTTACAGTCAGATCCTGGTATCGACGATGGAACACACAAATAGCGTCGCGATTCAATACATCGATGTCTAGCGTAACTATCTACAATGGTATTGGTGCCTCGGTCACCGGATGTTCGCTCTTTGTCAGTCTAGTTTTCAAATCCGACGCAAATTTGACAGTTAATTGGGACATTCACACCATCCTAACGACGTTGCAACACAGAAATTGCGTCGCGATTCAATACATTGGTCACTAGCCGACTTATCTCCGAGGGTCTATCGCTGCCTCATACCAGATGGACGTACTGTTTGGCAGTCAAGTCTGTTTTCTCCCTCTCATAACTCACAGTTAAATCTTACCGTCAGATCCTGGTATTGACGATGGAACACACAAATACCGTCGCGATCAATACATCGATGTCCAGCGTAACTATCTACAAGGGTCTATTGGTGCCTCGGTCACCGGATGTTCGCTCTTTGTCAGTCTAGTTTTCAAATCCGACGCACATTTGAAAGTTAATTGCGACATTCCCACCATCCTAACGACGTTGCAACACAAAATTGTGTCGCGATTCAATACATTGGTCACTAGCCGACTTATCTCCGAGGGTCTATCGCTGCCTCATACCAGATGGACGTACTCTTTGGCAGTCAAGTTTGTTTTCTCCCTCTCATAACTCACAGTAAATTCTTACCGTCAGATCCTGGTATTGACGATGGAACACGCAAATAGCGTCGCGATTCAATAGATCGATGTCCAGCGTAACTATCTACAAGGGTCAATTGGTGCCTCGGTCACCGTTTGTCGCGTTTTGTCAGTCTAGTTTACAAATCCGACGCAAGATTGGCAGTTAATTTTATTCCTCCCATACTCTCAATTACGATGGAACACACATACTGCGATGGTTTTCAGAACATCGTCTTCCAGCAGATTTATCTCCAAGCATGCCTGGGTCACCACATGATCGTTCTCCTGCGAGTAAAGTTTCGGGAATCCGACGCAAATTTGACATTTAATTGAGACATTCCCACCATCCTAATGACGATGCAACACAGGAATTGCGTCGCGATTCAATACATTGGTCACTAGCCGACTTATCTCCGAGGGTCTAACGCTGCCTCATACCAGATGGATGTACAATTTGGCTGTCAATTTTTTTGTCTCCGACTCAAAACTCACAGCTAACTCTTACCGTCAGATCCTAGTATCGACGATGGAACACACAAATAGCGTCGCGATTCAATACATCGATGTCTAGCGTAACTATCTACAAGGGTCTATTGGTGCCTCGGCCTCCGGATGTCCGCTCTTTGTCAGTCTAGTTTTCAAATCCGACGCAAATTTGACAGTTAATTGGGACATTCACACAATCCTAACGACGTTGCAACACAGAAATTGCGTCGCGATTCAATACATTGGTCACTAGCCGACTTATCTCCGAGGGTCTACCGCTGCCTCATACCAGATGGACGTACTCTTTGGCACTCAAGTTTGTTTTCTCCCTCTCATAACTCACAGTTAATTCTTACCGTGAGATCCTGGTATTGACGATGGAACACACAAATAGCGTCGCGATTCAATACATCGATGTCCAGCGTAACTATCTACAAGGGTCTATTGGTTCCTCGGTCACCGGATGGTCGCGTTTTGTCATCGGGTTTTCAAATCCGACGCAATACTGACAGTTAATTGCGACATTGCCACCATCCTAATGACGATGCAACACAGAAATTACTTCGCGATTAAATACATTGGTCACTAGCCGACTTATCTCCGAGGGTCTATCGCTGCCTCATACCAGATGGACGTACTGTTTGGCAGTCAAGTCTGTTTTCTCCCTCTCATAACTCACAGTTAAATCTTACCGTCAGATCCTGTTATTGACGATGGAACACACAAATACCGTCGCGATCAATACATCGATGTCCAGCGTAACTATCTACAAGGGTCTATTGGTGTCTCGGTCACCGGATGGTCGCGTTTTGCCAGTCTAGTTTACAAATCCGACGGAAAACTGGCAGTTAATTTTATTCCTCCCATACTCTCAATTACAATGGAACACACATACTGCAATGGTTTTCAGAACATCGTCTTCCAGCAGACTTACCTCCAAGCTTGCCTGGGTCACCACATGATCGTTCTCCTGCGAGTAAAGATACGGGAATCCGACGCAAATTTGACAGTTAATTGCGACATTCCCACCATCCTAATGACGATGCAACATAGAAATTACGTCGCAATTCAATACATTGGTCACTAGCCGACTTATCTCCGAAGGTCTAACGCTGCCTCATACCAGATTTGACTGTCTCTTGTCTCCGACTCAAATCTCACAGCTAATTCTTACAGTCAGATACTGGTATCGACGATGGAACACACAAATAGCGTCGCGATTCAATACATCGATGTCTAGCGTAACTATCTACAAGGGTCTATTGGTGCCTCGGTCACCGGATGTTCGCTCTTTGTCAGTCTAGTTTTCAAATCCGACGCACATTTGAAAGTTAATTGCGACATTCCCACCATTCTAACGACTTTGCAACACAAAATTGTGTCGCGATTCAATACATTGGTCACTAGCCGACTTATCTCCGAGGGTCTATCGCTGCCTCATACCAGATGGACGTACTGTTTGGCAGTCAAGTCTGTTTTCTCCCTCTCATAACTCACAGTTAATTCTTACCGTCAGATCCTGGTATTGACGATGGAACACACAAATACCGTCGCGATCAATACATCGATGTCCAGCGTAACTATCTACAAGGGTCTATTGGTGTCTCGGTCACCGGATGGTCGCGTTTTGTCAGTCTAGTTTACAAATCCGACGCAAAACTGGCAGTTAATTTTATTCCTCCCATACTCTCAATTACAATGGAACACACATACTGCAATGGTTTTCAGAACATCGTCTTCCAGCAGACTTATCTCCAAGCTTGCCTGGGTCACCACATGATCGTTCTCCTGCGAGTAAAGATACGGGAATCCGACGCAAATTTGACGGTTAATTGCGACATTCCCACCATCCTAATGACGATGCGACACAGAAATTACTTCGCAATTCAATACATTGGTCACTAGCCGACTTATCTCCGAGGGTCTAACGCTGCCTCATACCAGATTTGGCTGTCTCTTGTCTCCGACTCAAATCTCACAGCTAATTATTACAGTCAGATACTGGAATCGACGATGGAACACACAAATAGCGTCGCGATTCAATACATCGATGTCTAGCGTAACTATCTACAAGGGTCTATTGGTGCCTCGGTCACCGGATGTTCGCTCTTTGTCAGTCTAGTTTTCAAATCCGACTCACATTTGACAGTTAATTGCGACATACCCACCATCCTAACGACGTTGCAACACAGAAATTGTGTCGCGATTCAATACATTGGTCACTAGCCGACTTATCTCCGAGGGTCTATCGCTGCCTCATACCAGATGGACGTACTATTTGGCAGTCAAGTTTGTTTTCTCCCTCTCATAGCTCACAGTAAATTCTTACCGTCAGATCCTGGTATTGACGATGGAACCCACAAATAGCGTCGCGATTCTATACATCGATGTCTAGCGTAACTATGTACAATGGTATTGGTGCCTCGGTCACCGGATGTTCGCTGTTTGTCAGTCTAGTTTTCAAATCCGACGCACATTTGACAGTTAATTGCGACATTCCCACCATCCTAATGACGATGCAACACAGAAATTACGTCGCGATTCAATACATTGGTCACTAGCCGACTTATCTCCGAGGGTCTAACGCTGCCTCATACCAGTTGGATGTACAATTTTTCTGTCAAGTTTCTTGTCTCCGACTCAAAACTCACAGCTAATTCTTACGGTCATATCCTGGTATCGACGATGGAACACGCAAATAGCGTCGCGATTCAATACATCGATGTCTATTGTAATTATCTACAAGAGTGAATTGGTGCCTCGGTCACCGGATGGTCGCGTTTTGTCAGTCTAGTTTACAAATCCGACGCAAAACTGGCAGTTAATTTTATTCCTCCCATACTCTCAATTACGATGGAACACACATACTGCGATGGTTTTCAGAACATCGTCGTCCAGCAGATTTATCTCCAAGCATGCCTGGGTCACCACATGATCGTTCTCCTGCGAGTAAAGTTTCGGGAATCCGACGCAAAATTGACAGTTAATTGCGACATTTCCACCATCCTAATGACGATGCAACACAGAAATTGCGTCACGATTCAATACATTGGTCACTAGCCGACTTATCTAAGAGGGTCTAACGCTGCCTCATACCAGATTTGACTGTCTCTTGTCTCCGACTCAAATCTCACAGCTAATTCTTACAGTCAGATACTGGTATCGACGATGGAACACACAAATAGCGTCGCGATTCAATACATCGATGTCTAGCGTAACTATCTACAAGGGTCTATTGGTGCCTCGGTCACCGGATGTTCGCTCTTTGTCAGTCTAGTTTTCAAATCCGACTCACATTTGACAGTTAATTGCGACATTCCCACCATCCTAACGACGTTGCAACACAGAAATTGTGTCGCGATTCAATACATTGGTCACTAGCCGACTTATCTCTGAGGGTCTATCGCTGCCTCATACCAGATGGACGTACTCTTTGGCAGTCAAGTTTGTTTTCTCCCTCTCATAACTCACTGTAAATTCTTACCGTCAGATCCTGGTATTGACGATGGAACACACAAATAGCGTCGCGATTCAATAGAGCGATGTCCAGCGTAACTATCTACAAGGGACTGTTGGTGCCTCGGTCACCGTTTGGTTGCGTTTTGTCAGTCTAGTTTACAAATCCGACGCAAGATTGGCAGTTAATTTTATTCCTCCCATACTCTCAATTACGATGGAACACACATACTGCGATTGTTTTCAGAACATCGTCTTCCAGCAGATTTATCTCCAAGCATGCCTGGGTCACCACATGATCGTTCTCCTGCGAGTAAAGTTTCGGGAATCCGACGCAAATTTGACAGTTAATTGAGACATTCCCACCATCCTAATGACGATGCAACACAGGAATTGCGTCGCGATTCAATACATTGGTCACTAGCCGACTTATCTCCGAGGGTCTAACGCTGCCTCATACCAGATGGATGTACAAATTGGCTGTCAAGTTTCTTGTCTCCGACTCAAAACTCACAGCTAACTCTTACCGTCAGATCCAAGTATCGACGATGGAACACACAAATAGCGCCGCGATTCAATACATCGATGTCTAGCGTAACTATCAAGAAGGGTCTATTGGTGCCTCGGCCTCCGGATGTTCGATCTTTGTCAGTCTAGTTTCCAAATCCGACGCAAATGTGACAGTTAATTGCGACATTCACACCATCCTAACGACGTTGCAACACAGAAATTGCGTCGCAATTCAATACATTGGTCACTAGCCGACTTATCTCCGAGGGTCTATCGCTGCCTCATACCAGATGGACGTACTGTTTGGCAGTCAAGTTTGTTTTCTCCCTCTCATAACTCACAGTTAATTCTTACCGTCAGATCCTGGTATTGACGATGGAACCCACAAATAGCGTCGCGATTCTATACATCGATGTCTAGCGTAACTATGTACAATGGTATTGGTGCCTCGGTCACCGGATGTTTGCTCTTTGTCAGTCTAGTTTTCAAATCCGACGCACATTTGACAGTTAATTTCGACATTCCCACCATCCTAATGACGATGCAATACAGAAATTACGTCGCGATTCAATACATTGGTCACTAGCCGACTTATCTCCGAGGGTCTAACGCTGCCTCGTACCAGTTGGATGTACAATTTTTCTGTCAAGTTTCTTGTCTCCAACTCAAAACTCACTGCTAATTCTTACAGTCAGATCCTGGTATCGACGATGGAACACACAAATAGCGTCGCGATTCAATACATCGATGTCTAGCGTAACTATCTACAAGGGTCTATTGGTGCCTCGGTCACCGGATGTTCGCTCTTTGTCAGTCTAGTTTTCAAATCCGACGCACATTTGAAAGTTAATTGCGACATTCCCACCATTCTAACGACTTTGCAACACAAAATTGTGTCGCGATTCAATACATTGGTCACTAGCCGACTTATCTCCGAGGGTCTATCGCTGCCTCATACCAGATGGACGTACTGTTTGGCAGTCAAGTCTGTTTTCTCCCTCTCATAACTCACAGTTAATTCTTACCGTCAGATCCTGGTATTGACGATGGAACACACAAATACCGTCGCGATCAATACATCGATGTCCAGCGTAACTATCTACAAGGGTCTATTGGTGTCTCGGTCACCGGATGGTCGCGTTTTGTCAGTCTAGTTTACAAATCCGACGCAAAACTGGCAGTTAATTTTATTCCTCCCATACTCTCAATTACAATGGAACACACATACTGCAATGGTTTTCCGAACATCGTCTTCCAGCAGACTTATCTCCAAGCTTGCCTGGGTCACCACATGATCGTTCTCCTGCGAGTAAAGATACGGGAATCCGACGCAAATTTGACGGTTAATTGCGACATTCCCACCATCCTAATGACAATGCGACACAGAAATTACTTCGCAATTCAATACATTGGTCACTAGCCGACTTATCTCCGAGGGTCTAACGCTGCCTCATACCAGATTTGGCTGTCTCTTGTCTCCGACTCAAATCTCACAGCTAATTATTACAGTCAGATACTGGAATCGACGATGGAACACACAAATAGCGTCGCGATTCAATACATCGATGTCTAGCGTAACTATCTACAAGGGTCTATTGGTGCCTCGGTCACCGGATGTTCGCTCTTTGTCAGTCTAGTTTTCAAATCCGACTCACATTTGACAGTTAATTGCGACATTCCCACCATCCTAACGACGTTGCAACACAGAAATTGTGTCGCGATTCAATACATTGGTCACTAGCCGACTTATCTCCGAGGGTCTATCGCTGCCTCATACCAGATGGACGTACTATTTGGCAGTCAAGTTTGTTTTCTCCCTCTCATGGCTCACAGTAAATTCTTACCGTCAGATCCTGGTATTGACGATGGAACCCACAAATAGCGTCGCGATTCTATACATCGATGTCTAGCGTAACTATGTACAATGGTATTGGTGCCTCGGTCACCGGATGTTCGCTGTTTGTCAGTCTAGTTTTCAAATCCGACGCACATTTACAGTTAATTGCGACATTCCCACCATCCTAATGACGATGCAACACAGAAATTACGTCGCGATTCAATACATTGGTCACTAGCCGACTCATCTCCGAGGGTCTAACGCTGCCTCATACCAGTTGGATGTACAATTTTTCTGTCAAGTTTCTTGTCTCCGACTCAAAACTCACAGCTAATTCTTACGGTCAGATCCTGGTATCGACGATGGAACACGCAAATAGCGTCGCGATTCAATACATCGATGTCTAGTGTAATTATCTACAAGAGTGTATTGGTGCCTCGGTCACCGGGTGGTCGCGTTTTGTCAGTCTAGTTTACAAATCCGACGCAAAACTGGCAGTTAATTTTATTCCTCCCATACTCTCAATTACGATGGAACACACATACTGCGATGGTTTTCAGAACATCGTCGTCCAGCAGATTTATCTCCAAGCATGCCTGGGTCACCACATGATCGTTCTCCTGCGAGTAAAGTTTCGGGAATCCGACGCAAAATTGACAGTTAATTGCGACATTTCCACCATCCTAATGACGATGCAACACAGAAATTACTTCGCGATTAATTACATTGGTCACTAGCCGACTTATCTCCGAGGGTCTATCGCTGCCTCATACCAGATGGACGTACTGTTTGGCAGTCAAGTCTGTTTTCTCCCTCTCATAACTCACAGTTAATTCTTACCGTCAGATCCTGGTATTGACGATGGAACACACAAATACCGTCGCGATCAATACATCGATGTCCAGCGTAACTATCTACAAGGGTCTATTGGTGTCTCGATCACCGGATGGTCGCGTTTTGTCAGTCTAGTTTACAAATCCGACGGAAAACTGGCAGTTAATTTTATTCCTCCCATACTCTCAATTACAATGGAACACACATACTGCAATGGTTTTCAGAACATCGTCTTCCAGCAGACTTACCTCCAAGCTTGCCTGGGTCACCACATGATCGTTCTCCTGCGAGTAAAGATACGGGAATCCGACGCAAATGTGACAGTTAATTGCGACATTCCCACCATCCTAATGACGATGCAACATAGAAATTACGTCGCAATTCAATACATTGGTCACTAGCCGACTTATCTCCGAGGGTCTAACGCTGCCTCATACCAGATTTGACTGTCTCTTGTCTCCGACTCAAATCTCACAGCTAATTCTTACAGTCAGATACTGGTATCGACGATGGAACACACAAATAGCGTCGCGATTCAATACATCGATGTCTAGCGTAACTATCTACAAGGGTCTATTGGTGCCTCGGTCACCGGATGTTCGCTCTTTGTCAGTCTAGTTTTCAAATCCGACGCACATTTGACAGTTAATTGCGACATTCCCACCATCCTAACGACGTTGCAACACAGAAATTGTGTCGCGATTCAATACATTGGTCACTAGCCGACTTATCTCCGAGGGTCTATCGCTGCCTCATACCAGATGGACGTACTCTTTGGCAGTCAAGTTTGTTTTCTCCCTCTCATAACTCACTGTAAATTCTTACCGTCAGATCCTGGTATTGACGATGGAACACACAAATAGCGTCGCGATTCAATAGAGCGATGTCCAGCGTAACTATCTACAAGGGTCTGTTGGTGCCTCGGTCACCGTTTGGTTGCGTTTTGTCAGTCTAGTTTACAAATCCGACGCAAGATTGGCAGTTAATTTTATTCCTCCCATACTCTCAATTACGATGGAACACACATACTGCGATTGTTTTCAGAACATCGTCTTCCAGCAGATTTATCTCCAAGCATGCCTGGGTCACCACATGATCGTTCTCCTGCGAGTAAAGTTTCGGGAATCCGACGCAAATTTGACAGTTAATTGAGACATTCCCACCATCCTAATGACGATGCAACACAGGAATTGCGTCGCGATTCAATACATTGGTCACTAGCCGACTTATCTCCGAGGGTCTAACGCTGCCTCATACCAGATGGATGTACAATTTGGCTGTCAAGTTTCTTGTCTCCGACTCAAAACTCACAGCTAACTCTTACCGTCAGATCCAAGTATCGACGATGGAACACACAAATAGCGCCGCGATTCAATACATCGATGTCTAGCGTAACTATCAAGAAGGGTCTATTGGTGCCTCGGCCTCCGGATGTTCGCTCTTTGTCAGTCTAGTTTTCAAGTCCGACGCAAATGTGACAGTTAATTGCGACATTCACACCATCCTAACGACGTTGCAACACAGAAACTGCGTCGCAATTCAATACATTGGTCACAAGCCGACTTATCTCCGAGGGTCTATCGCTGCCTCATACCAGATGGACGTACTGTTTGGCAGTCAAGTTTGTTTTCTCCCTCTCATAACTCACAGTTAATTCTTACCGTCAGATCCTGGTATTGACGATGGAACCCACAAATAGCGTCGCGATTCTATACATCGATGTCTAGCGTAACTATGTACAATGGTATTGGTGCCTCGGTCACCGGATGTTTGCTCTCTGTCAGTCTAGTTTTCAAATCCGACGCACATTTGACAGTTAATTTCGACATTCCCACCATCCTAATGACGATGCAATACAGAAATTACGTCGCGATTCAATACATTGGTCACTAGCCGACTTATCTCCGAGGGTCTAACGCTGCCTCGTACCAGTTGGATGTACAATTTTTCTGTCAAGTTTCTTGTCTCCAACTCAAAACTCACTGCTAATTCTTACAGTCAGATCCGGGTATCGACGATGGAACACACAAATAGCGTCGCGATTCAATACATCGATGTCTAGCGTAACTATCTACAATGGTATTGGTGCCTCGGTCACCGGATGTTCGCTCTTTGTCAGTCTAGTTTTCAAATCCGACGCAAATTTGACAGTTAATTGGGACATTCACACCATCCTAACGACGTTGCAACACAGAAATTGCGTCGCGATTCAATACATTGGTCACTAGCCGACTTATCTCCGAGGGTCTATCGCTGCCTCATACCAGATGGACGTACTCTTTGGCACTCAAGTTTGTTTTCTCCCTCTCATAACTCACAGTTAATTCTTACCGTGAGATCCTGGTATTGACGATGGAACACACAAATAGCGTCGCGATTCAATACATCGATGTCCAGCGTAACTATCTACAAGGGTCTATTGGTTCCTCGGTCACCGGATGGTCGCGTTTTGTTATCGGGTTTTCAAATCCGACGCAATACTGACAGTTAATTTTATTTTTTCTCATCCTCTCAATGACGATAGAACACACATACTGCGATGGTTTTCAGAACATCGTCTACCAGCAGATTTATCTCCAAGCATCTATTACTGCCTGGGTCACCACATGATCGTTGTCCTACGAGTAAAGTTTCGGGAATCCGACGCAAAATTGACAGTTAATTGCGACATTTCCACCATCCTAATGACGATGCAACACAGAAATTACTTCGCGATTAAATACATTGGTCACTAGCCGACTTATCTCCGAGGGTCTATCCCTGCTTCATACCAGATGGACGTACTGTTTGGCAGTCAAGTCTGTTTTCTCCCTCTCATAACTCACAGTAAATTCTTACCGTCAGATCCTGGTATTGACGATGGAACACGCAAATAGCGTCGCGATTCAATAGATCGATGTCCAGCGTAACTATCTACAAGGGTCTATTGGTGCCTCGGTCACCGTTTGTCGCGTTTTGTCAGTCTAGTTTACAAATCCGACGCAAGATTGGCAGTTAATTTTATTCCTCCCATACTCTCAATTACGATGGAACACACATACTGCGATGGTTTTCAGAACATCGTCTTCCAGCAGATTTATCTCCAAGCATGCCTGGGTCACCACATGATCGTTCTCCTGCGAGTAAAGTTTCGGGAATCCGACGCAAATTTGACATTTAATTGAGACATTCCCACCATCCTAATGACGATGCAACACAGGAATTGCGTCGCGATTCAATACATTGGTCACTAGCCGACTTATCTCCGAGGGTCTAACGCTGCCTCATACCAGATGGATGTACAATTTGGCTGTCAAGTTTCTTGTCTCCGACTCAAAACTCACAGCTAACTCTTACCGTCAGATCCTAGTATCGACGATGGAACACACAAATAGCGTCGCGATTCAATACATCGATGTCTAGCGTAACTATCAAGAAGGGTCTATTGGTGCCTCGGCCTCCGGATGTACGCTCTTTGTCAGTCTAGTTTTCAAATCCGACGCAAATTTGACAGTTAATTGGGACATTCACACCATCCTAACGACGTTGCAACACAGAAATTGCGTCGCGATTCAATACATTGGTCACTAGCCGACTTATCTCCGAGGGTCTATCGCTGCCTCATACCAGATGGACGTACTCTTTGGCACTCAAGTTTGTTTTCTCTCTCTCATAACTCACAGTTAATTCTTACCGTGACATCCTGGTATTGACGATGGAACACACAAATAGCGTCGCGATTCAATACATCGATGTCCAGCGTAACTATCTACAAGGGTCTATTGGTTCCTCGGTCACCGGATGGTCGCGTTTTGTCATCGGGTTTTCAAATCCGACGCAATACTGACAGTTAATTTTATTTTTTCTCATACTCTCAATGACGATAGAACACACATACGGCGATGGTTTTCAGAACATCGTCTACCAGCAGATTTATCTCCAAGCATCTATTACTGCCTGGGTCACCACATGATCGTTGTCCTACGAGTAAAGTTTCGGGAATCCGACGCAAAATTGACAGTTAATTGCGACATTTCCACCATCCTAATGACGATGCAACATAGAAATTACTTCGCGATTAAATACATTGGTCACTAGCCGACTTATCTCCGAGGGTCTATCGCTGCCTCATACCAGATGGACGTACTGTTTGGCAGTCAAGTCTGTTTTCTCCCTCTCATAACTCACAGTTAATTCTTACCGTCAGATCCTGGTATTGACGATGGAACACACAAATACCGTCGCGATCAATACATCGATGTCCAGCGTAACTATCTACAAGGGTCTATTGGTGTCTCGGTCACCGGATGGTCGCGTTTTGTCAGTCTAGTTTACAAATCCGACGGAAAACTGGCAGTTAATTTTATTCCTCCCATACTCTCAATTACAATGGAACACACATACTGCAATGGTTTTCAGAACATCGTCTTCCAGCAGACTTACCTCCAAGCTTGCCTGGGTCACCACATGATCGTTCTCCTGCGAGTAAAGATACGGGAATCCGACGCAAATTTGACAGTTAAATGCGACATTCGCACCATCCTAATGACGATGCAACATAGAAATTACGTCGCAATTCAATACATTGGTCACTAGCCGACTTATCTCCGAGGGTCTAACGCTGCCTCATACCAGATTTGACTGTCTCTTGTCTCCGACCCAAATCTCACAGCTAATTCTTACAGTCAGATACTGGTATCGACGATGGAACACACAAATAGCGTCGCGATTCAATACATCGATGTCTAGCGTAACTATCTACAAGGGTCTATTGGTGCCTCGGTCACCGGATGTTCGCTCTTGTCAGTCTAGTTTTCAAATCCGACGCACATTTGACAGTTAATTGCGACATTCCCACCATCCTAACGACGTTGCAACACAGAAATTGTGTCGCGATTCAATACATTGGTCACTAGCCGACTTATCTCCGAGGGTCTATCGCTGCCTCATACCAGATGGACGTACTCTTTGGCAGTCAAGTTTGTTTTCTCCCTCTCATAACTCATTGTAATTTATTACCGTCAGATCCTGGTATTGACGATGGAACACACAAATAGGGTCGCGATTCAAAAGAGCGATGTCCAGCGTAACTATCTACAAGGGTCTGTTGGTGCCTCGGTCACCGTTTGGTTGCGTTTTGTCAGTCTAGTTTACAAATCCGACGCAAGATTGGCAGTTAATTTTATTCCTCCCATACTCTCAATTACGATGGAACACACATACTGCGATGGTTTTCAGAACATCGTCTTCCAGCAGATTTATCTCCAAGCATGCCTGGGTCACCACATGATCGTTCTCCTGCGAGTAAAGTTTCGGGAATCCGACGCAAATTTGACAGTTAATTGAGACATTCCCACCATCCTAATGACGATGCAACACAGGAATTGCGTCGCGATTCAATACATTGGTCACTAGCCGACTTATCTCCGAGGGTCTAACGCTGCCTCATACCAGTTGGATGTACAATTTTTCTGTCAAGTTTCTGTCTCCGACTCAAAACTCACAGCTAATTCTTACAGTCAGATCCTGGTATTGACGATGGAACACACAAATAGCGTCGCGATTCAAAAGATCGATGTCCAGCGTAACTATCTACAAGGGTCTGTTGGTGCCTCGGTCACCGTTTGGTCGCGTTTTGTCAGTCTAGTTTACAAATCCGACGCAAGATTGTCAGTTAATTTTATTCCTCCCATACTCTCAATTGCGATGGAACACACATACTGCGATGGTTTTCAGAACATCGTCTTCCAGCAGATTTATCTCCAAGCATGCCTGGGTCACCACATGATCGTTCTCCTGCGAGTAAAGTTTCGGGAATCCGACGCAAATTTGACAGTTAATTGAGACATTCCCACCATCCTAATGACGATGCAACACAGGAATTGCGTCGCGATTCAATACATTGGTCACTAGCCGACTTATCTCCGAGGGTCTAACGCTGCCTCATACCGGATGGATGTACAATTTGGCAGTCAAGTTTCCCTTCTCCCTCTCATAACTCACAGTTAATACTCACCGTCAAATCCTGGTATTGACGATGGAACACACAAATAGCGTCGCGATTCAATACATCGATGGCTGGCGTAACTATCTACAATAGTATTGGTGCCTCGGCCTCCGGATGTTCGCTCTTTGTCAGTCTAGTTTTCGAATCCTACGCACGTTTGACAGTTAATTGCGACATTCCCACCATTCTAACGACGTTGCAAAACAGAAATTGTGTCGCGATTCAATACATCGGTCACTAGCCGACTTATCTCCGAGGGTCTATCGCTGCCTCATACCAGATGGACGTACTACTTGGCAGTCAAGTTTGTTCTCTCCCTCTCATAACTCACTGTAAATTCTTACCGTCAGATCCTGGTATTGACGATGGAACACACAAATAGCGTCGCGATTCAAAAGATCGATGTCCAGCGTAACTATCTACAAGTGTCTGTTGGTGCCTCGGTCACCGTTTGGTCGCATTATGTCAGTCTAGTTTACAAATCCGACGCAAGATTGGCAGTTAATTATATTCCTCCCATACTCTCAATTACAATGGAACACACATACTGCGATGGTTTTCAGAACATCGTCTTCCAGCAGATTTATCTCCAAGCATGCCTGGGTCCCCACATGATGGTTCTCCTGCGGGTAAAGTTTCGGGAATCCGACGCAAATTTGACAGTTAATTGAGACATTCCCACCATCCTAATGACGATGCAACACAGTATTTGCGTCGAGATTCAATACATTGGTCACTAGCCGACTTATCTCCGAGGGTCTAACGCTGCCTCATACCAGATTTGGCTGTCTCTTGTCTCCGACTCAAATCTCACAGCTAATTCTTACAGTCAGATCCTGGTATCGACGATGGAACACACAAATAGCGTCGCGATTCAATACATCGATGTCTAGCATAACTATCTACAATGGTATTGGTGCCTCGGTCACCGGATGTTCGCTCTTTGTCAGTCTAGTTTTCAAATCCGACGCACATTTGACAGTTAATTGCGACATTCCCACCATCCTAATGACGATGCAACACAGAAATTGTGTCGCGATTCAATACATTGGTCACTAGCCGACTTATCTCCGAGTGTCTAACGCTGCCTCATACCAGATGGATGTACAATTTGGCTGTCAAGTTTCTTGTCTCCGACTCAAAACTCACAGCTATTTCTTACCGTCAGATCCTGGTATCGACGATGGAACACACAAATAGCGTCGCGATTCAATACATCGATGTCTAGCATAACTATCTCCAATGGTACTGGTGCCTCGGTTACCGGATGTTCGCTCTTTGTCAGTCTAGTTTTCAAATCCGACGCACATTTGACAGTTAATTGCGACATTCCTACCATCCTAATGACGATGCAACACAGGAATTGCGTCGCGATTTAATACATTGGTCACTAGCCGACTTATCTCCGAGGGTCTAACGCTGCCTCATACCAGATTTGGCTGTCTCTTGTCTCCGACTCAAATCTCACAGCTAATTTTTACAGTCAGATCCTGGTATCGACGTTGGAACACACAAATAGCGTCGCGATTCAATACATCGATGTCTAGCGTAACTATCAAGAAGGGTCTATTGGTGCCTCGGCCTCCGGATGTTCGCTCTTTGTCAGTCTAGTTCTCAAATCCGACGCAAATTTGACAGTTAATTGCGACATTCACAACATCGTAACGACGTTGCAACACAGAAATTGCGTCGCGATTCAATACATTGGTCACTAGTCGACTTATCTCCGAGGGTCTAACGCTGCCTCATACCAGATGGACGTACTCTTTGGCAGTCAAGTTTGTTTTCTCCCTATCATAACTCACAGTTAATTCTTACCGTGAGATCCTGGTATTGACGATGGAACACACAAATAGCGTCGCGATTCAATACATCGATGTCCAGCGTAACTATCTACAAGGGTCTATTGGTTCCTCGGTCACCGGATGGTCGCGTTTTGTCATCGAGTTTTCAAATCCGACGCAATACTGACAGTTAATTTAGTTTCTCTCATCCTCTCAATGACGATAGAACACACATACTGCGATGGTTTTCAGAACATCGTCTACCAGCAGATTTATCTCCAAGCATCTATTACTGCCTGGGTCACCACATGATCGTTGTCCTACGAGTAAAGTTTCGGGAATCCGACGCAAATTTGACAGTTAATTGTGCCATTTCCACCATCCTAATGACGATGCAACACAGAAATTGCTTCGCGATTCAATACATTGGTCACTAGCCGACTTATCTCCGAGGGTCTATCGCTGCCTCATACCAGATGGACGTACTGTTTGGCAGTCAAGTTTGTTTTCTCCCTCTCATAACTCACAGTTAATTCTTACCGTCAGATCCTGGTATTGACGAAGGAACCCACAAATAGCGTCGCGATTCTATACATCGATGTCTAGCGTAACTATGCACAATGGTATTGGTGACTCGGTCACCGGATGTTCGCTCTTTGTCAGTCTAGTTTTCAAATCCGACGCACATTTGACAGTTAATTGCGACATTCCCACCATCCTAATGACGATGCAACACAGAAATTACGTCGCGATTCAATACATTGGTCACTAGCCGACTTATCTCCGAGGGTCTAACGCTGCCTCATACCAGATGGATGTACAATTTGGCAGTCAAGTTTCCCTTCTCCCTCTCATATCTCACAGTTAATACTTACCGTCAAATCTTGTTATTGACGATGGAACCCACAAATAGCGTCGTGATTCAATACATCGATGTCTAGCGTAACTATCAAGAAGGGTCTATTGGTGTCTCGGCCTCCGGATGTTCGCTCTTTGTCAGTCTAGTTTTCAAATCCGACGCAAATTTGACAGTTAATTGCGACATTCACACCATCCTAACGACGTTGCAACACAGAAATTGCGTCGCGATTCAATACATTGGTCACTAGTCGACTTATCTCCGAGGGTCTATCGCTGCCTCATACCAGATTTGGCTGTCTCTTGTCTCCGACTCAAATCTCACAGCTAATTCTTACAGTCAGATCCTGGTATCGACGATGGAACACACAAATAGCGTCGCGATTCAATACATCGATGTCCAGCGTAACTATCTACAAGGGTCTATTGGTGTCTCGGTCACCGGATGGTCGCGTTTTGTCAGTCTAGTTTACAAATCCGACGCAAAACTGGCAGTTAATTTTATTCCTCCCATACTCTCAATTACAATGGAACCCACATACTGCAATGGTTTTCAGAACATCGTCTTCCAGCAGACTTATCACCAAGCTTGTCTGGGTCACCACATGATCGTTCTCCTGCGAGTAGAGATACGGGAATCCGACGCAAATTTGACAGTTAATTGCGACATTCCCACCATCCTAATGACGATGCAACACAGAAATTGCTTCGCGATTCAATACATTGGTCACTAGCCGACTTATCTCCGAGGGTCTAACGCTGTCTCATACCAGATTGATGTACAATTTGGCAGTCAAGTTTCCCTTCTCCCTCTCATATCTCACAGTTAATACTTACCGTCAGATCCTGGTATTGACGAAGGAACATACAAATAGCGTCGCGATTCTATACATCGATGTCTAGCGTAACTATGCACAATGGTATTGGTGACTCGGTCACCGGATGTTCGCTCTTTGTCAGTCTAGTTTTCAAATCCGACGCACATTTGACAGTTAATTGCGACATTCCCACCATCCTAATGACGATGCAACACAGAAATTACGTCGCGATTCAATACATTGGTCACTAGCCGACTTATCTCCGAGGGTCTAACGCTGCCTCATACCAGATGGATGTACAATTTGGCTGTCAAGTTTCTTGTCTCCGACTCAAAACTCACAGCTAATTCTTACCGTCAGATCCTGGTATCGACGATGGAACACACAAATAGCGTCGCGATTCAATACATCGATGTCTAGCGTAATTATCTACAAGGGTGTATAGGTGCCTCGGTCACCGGATGGTCGCGTTTTGTCAGTCTAGTTTACAAATCCGACGCAAAACTGGCAGTTAATTTTATTCCTCACATACTCTCAATTACGATGGAACACACATACTGCGATGGTTTTCAGAACATCGTTTTCCAGCAGATTTATCTCCAAGCATGCCTGGGTCACCACATGATCGTTCTCCTGCGAGTAAAGTTTCGGGAATCCGAAGCAAATTTGACAGTTAATTGCGACGTTCCCACCATCCTAATGACGATGCATCACAGGAATTGCGTCGCGATTCAATACATTGGTCACTAGCCGACTTATCTCCGAGGGTCTAACGCTGCCTCATACCAGATTGATGTACAATTTGGCAGTCAAGTTTCCCTTCTCCCTCTCATATCTCACAGTTTATACTTACCGTCAAATCCTGTTATTGACGATGGAACCCACAAATAGCGTCGTGATTCAATACATCGATGTCTA
This sequence comes from Schistocerca gregaria, assembly GCF_023897955.1. Taxonomy (NCBI): domain Eukaryota; kingdom Metazoa; phylum Arthropoda; class Insecta; order Orthoptera; family Acrididae; genus Schistocerca; species Schistocerca gregaria. The sequence goes on along the minus strand of NW_026061713.1, from coordinate 822,482 downwards.
GCGTAACTATCAAGAAGGGTCTATTGGTGTCTCGGCCTCCGGATGTTCGCTCTTTGTCTGTCTAGTTTTCAAATCCGACGCAAATTTGACAGTTAATTGCGACATTCACACCATCCTAACGACGTTGCAACACAGAAATTGCGTCGCGATTCAATACATTGGTCACTAGCCGACTTATCTCCGTGGGTCTATCGCTGACTCATACCAGATGGACGTACTCTTTGGCACTCAAGTTTGTTTTCTCCCTCTCATAACTCACAGTTAAGTCTTACCGTGAGATCCTGGTATTGACGATGGAACACACAAATAGCGTCGCGATTCAATACATCGATGTCTAGCGTAACTATCTACAAGGGTCTATTGGTGTCTCGGTCACCGGATGGTCGCGTTTTGTCAGTCTAGTTTACAAATCCGACGCAAAACTGGCAGTTAATTTTATTCCTCCCATACTCTCAATTACAATGGAACCCACATACTGCAATGGTTTTCAGAACATCGTCTTCCAGCAGACTTATCTCCAAGCTTGTCTGGGTCACCACATGATCGTTCTCCTGCGAGTAGAGATACGGGAATCCGACGCAAATTTGACAGTTAATTGCGACATTCCCACCATCCTAATGACGATGCAACACAGAAATTACGTCGCAATTCAATACATTGGTCACTAGCCGACTTATCTCCGAGGGTCTAACGCTGCCTCATACCAGATTTGGCTGTCTCTTGTCTCCGACTCAAATCTCACAGCTAATTCTTACAGTCAGATCCTGGTATCGACGATGGAACACACAAATAGCGTCGCGATTCAATACATCGATGTCTAGCGTAACTATCTACAAGGGTCTATTGGTGCCTCGGTCACCGGATGTTCGCTCTTTGTCAGTTTAGTTTTCAAATCCGACGCACATTTGACAGTTAATTGTGACATTCCCACCATCCTAACGACGTTGCAACACAGAAATTGTGTCGCGATTCAATACATTGGTCACTAGCCGACTTATCTCCGAGGGTCTATCGCTGCCTCATACCAGATGGACGTACTATTTGGCAGTCAAGTTTATTTTCTCCCTCTCATAGCTCACAGTAAATTCTTACCGTCAGATCCTGGTATTGACGATGGAACCCACAAATAGCGTCGCGATTCTATACATCGATATCTAGCGTAACTATGTACAATGGTATTGGTGCCTCGGTCACCGGATGTTCGCTCTTTGTCAGTCTAGTTTTCAAATCTGACGCACATTTGACAGTTAATTGCGACATTCCCACCATTCTAATGACGATGCAACACAGAAATTACGTCGCGATTCAATACAATGGTCACTAGCCGACTTATCTCCGAGGGTCTAACGCTGCCTCATACCAGTTGGATGTACAATTTTTCTGTCAAGTTTCTTGTCTCCGACTCAAAACTCACAGCTAATTCTTACAGTCAGATCCTGGTATCGACGATGCAACACACAAATAGCGTCGCGATTCAATACATCGATGTCTAGCGTAACTATCTACAAGGGTCTATTGGTGCCTCGGTCACCGGATGTTCGCTCTTTGTCAGTCTAGTTTTCAAATCCGACGCACATTTGACAGTTAATTGCGACATTCCCACCATCCTAACGACGTTGCAACACAGAAATTGTGTCGCGATTCAATACATTGGTCACTAGCCGACATATCTCCGAGGGTCTAACGCTGCCTCATACCAGATGGATGTACAATTTGGCTGTCAAGTTTCTTGTCTCCGACTCCAAACTCACAGCTAATTCTTACCGTCAGATCCTGGTATCGACGATGGAACACACATATAGCGTCGCGATTCAATACATCGATGTCTAGCGTAATTATCCACAAGGGTGTATTGGTGTCTCGGTCACCGGATGGTCGCGTTTTGTCAGTCTAGTTTACAAATCCGACGCAAAACTGGCAGTTAATTTTATTCCTCCCATACTCTCAATTACGATGGAACACACATACTGCGATGGTTTTCAGAACATCGTTTTCCAGCAGATTTATCTCCAAGCATGCCTGGGTCACCAAATGATCGTTCTCCTGCGAGTAAAGTTTCGGGAATCCGACGCAAATTTGACAGTTAATTGCGACATTCCCACCATCCTAATGACGATGCAACACAGGAATTGCGTCGCGATTCAATACATTGGTCACTAGCCGACTTATCTCCGAGGGTCTAACGCTGCCTCATACCAGATGTACAATTTGGCAGTCAAGTTTCCCTTCTCCCTCTCATAACTCACAGTTAATACTTACCGTCAAATCCTGGTATTGACGATGGGTCCCACAAATATCGTCGCGATTCTACACATCGATGTCCAGCGTAACTATCTAGAAGGGTCTATTTGTGGCTCGGTCACCGGATGTTCGCTATTTGTCAGTCTAGTTTTCAAATCAGACGCAAATTTGACAGTTAATTGCGACATTCACAAAATCCTAACGACGTTGTAACACAGAAATTGCGTCGCGATTCAATACATTGGTCACTAGCCGACTTATCTCCGAGGGTCTAACGGTGCCTCATACCAGTTGGACGTACAATTTAGCTGTCAAGTTTCTTGTCTCCGTTTCAAAACTCACAGCTAACTCTAACCGTCAGATCCTAGTATCGACGATGGAACACACAAATAGCGTCGCGATTCAATACATCGATGTCTAGCGAAACAATCTACAAGGGTCTATTGGTGCCTCGGCCTCCGGATGTTCGCTCTTTGTCAGTCTAGTTTTCAAATCCGACGCACAGTTGACAGTTAATTGCGACATTCCCACCATCCTAACGACGTTGCAACACAGAAATTGCGTCGCGATTAAATACATTGGTCACTAGCCGACTTATCTCCGAGGGTCTATCGCTGCCTCATACCAGATGGACGTACTATTTGGCAGTCTAGTTTGTTTTCTCCCTCTCATAACTCACAGTAAATTCTTACCGTCAGATCCTGGTATTGACGATGGAACACACAAATAGCGTCGCGATTCAATAGATCGGTGTCCAGCGTAACTATCTACAAGGGTCTATTGGTGCCTCGATCACCGTTTGGTCGCGTTTTGTCAGTCTAGTTTACAAATCCGACGCAACATTGGCAGTTAATTTTATTCCTCCCATACTCTCAATTACGATGGAACACACATACTGCGATGGTTTTCAGAACATCTTCCAGCAGATTTATCTCCAAGCATGCCTGGGTCACCACATGATCGTTCTCCTGTGAGTAAAGTTTCGGGCATCCGACGCAAATTTGACAGTTAATTGAGACATTTCCACCATCCTAATGACGATGCAACACAGGAATTGCGACGCGATTCAATACATTGGTCACTAGCCGACTTATCTCCGAGGGTCTAACGCTGCCTCATACCAGATGGATGTACAATTTGTCTTTCATGTTTCTTGTCTCCGATTCAAAACTCACAGCTAACTCTTACCGTCAGATCCTAGTATCGACGATGGAACACACAAATAGCGTCGCGATCAATACATCGATGTCTAGCGTAACTATCAAGAAGGGTCTATTGGTGCCTCGGCCTCCGGATGTTCGCTCTTTGTCAGTCTAGTTTTCAAATTCGACGCAAATTTGACAGTTAATTGCGACATTCACACCATCCTAACGACGTTGCAACACAGAAATTGCGTCGCGATTCAATACATTGGTCACTAGCTGACTTATCTCCGAGGGTCTATCGCTGCCTCATACCAGATGGACGTACTCTTTGGCAGTCAAGTTTGTTTTCTCCCTCATAACTTACAGTTAATTCTTACCGTCAGATCCTGGTATTGACGATGGAACACACAAATAGCGTCGCGATCAATACATCGATGTCCAGCGTAACTGTCTACAAGGGTCTATTGGTGTCTCTGTCACCGGATGGTCGCGTTTTGTCAGTCTAGTTTACAAATCCAAAGCAAAACTGGCAGTTAATTTTATTCCTCCCATACTCTCTATTACAATGGAACACAAATACTGCAATGGTTTTCAGAACATCGTCTTCCAGCAGACGTATCTCCAAGCTTGCCTGGGTCACCACATGATCGTTCTCCTGCGAGTAAAGATACGGGAATCCGACGCAAATTTGACAGTTAATTGCGACATTCCCACCATCCTAATGACGATGCAACACAGAAATTACGTCGCAATTCAATACATTGGTCACTAGCCGACTTATCTCCGTGGGTCTATCGCTGACTCATACCAGATTTGGCTGTCTCTTGTCTCCGACTCAAATCTCACAGCTAATTCTTACAGTCAGATCCTGGTATCGACGATGGAACACACAAATAGCGTCGCGATTCAATACATCGATGTCTAGCGTAACTATCTACAAGGGTCTATTGGTGCCTCGGTCACCGTTTGGTCGCGTTTTGTCAGTCTAGTTTACAAATCCGACGCAAGATTGGCAGTTAATTTTATTCCTCCCATACTCTCAATTACGATGGAACACACATACTGCGATGGTTTTCAGAACATCGTCTTCCAGCAGATTTATCTAAAAGCATGCCTGGGTCACCACATGATCGTTCTCCTGCGAGTAAAGTTTCGGGAATCCGACGCATATTTGACAGTTAATTGAGACATTCCCACCATCCTAATGTCGATGCAACACAGGAATTGCGTCGCGATTCAATACATTGGTCACTAGCCGACTTATCTCCGAGGGTCTGACGCTGCCTCATACCAGATGGATGTACAATTTGGCTGTCAAGTTTCTTGTCTCCGTTTCAAAACTCACAGCTAATTCTTATCGTCAGATCCTGGTATCGACGATGGAACAGACAAATAGCGTCGCGATTCAATACATCGATGTCTAGCGCAACTATCTACAAGGGTCTATTGGTGCCTCGGTCACCGGATGTTCGCTCTTTGTCAGTCTAGTTTTCAAATCCGACGCACATTTGACAGTTAATTGCGACATTCCCACCATTCTAATGACGATGCAACACAGAAATTACGTCGCGATTCAATACAATGGTCACTAGCCGACTTATCTCCGAGGGTCTAACGCTGCCTCATACCAGTTGGATGTACAATTTTTCTGTCAAGTTTCTTGTCTCCGACTCAAAACTCACAGCTAATTCTTACAGTCAGATCCTGGTATCGACGATGGAACACACAAATAGCGTCGCGATTCAATACATCGATGTCTAGCGTAATTATCTACAAGGGTGTATTGGTGTCTCGGTCACCGGATGGTCGCGTTTTGTCAGTCTAGTTTACAAATCCGACGCAAAACTGGCAGTTAATTTTATTCCTCCCATACTCTCAATTACGATGGAACACACATACTGCGATGGTTTTCAGAACATCGTTTTCCAGCAGATTTATCTCCAAGCATGCCTGGGTCACCAAATGATCGTTCTCCTGCGAGTAAAGTTTCGGGAATCCGACGCAAATTTGACAGTTAATTGCGACATTCCCACCATCCTAATGACGATGCAACACAGGAATTGCGCCGCGATTCAATACATTGGTCACTAGCCGACTTATCTCCGAGGGTCTAACGCTGCCTCATACCAGATGTACAATTTGGCAGTCAAGTTTCGCTTCTCCCTCTCATAACTCACAGTTAATACTTACCGTCAAATCCTGGTATTGACGATGGGTCCCACAAATAACGTCGCGATTCTACACATCGATGTCCAGCGTAACTATCTAGAAGGGTCTATTTGTGGCTCGGTCACCGGATGTTCGCTATTTGTCAGTCTAGTTTTCAAATCCGACGCAAATTTGACAGTTAATTGCGACATTCACACCATCCTAACGACGTTGCAACACAGAAATTGCGTCGCGATTCAATACATTGGTCACTAGCCGACTTATCTCCGGGGGTCTAACGGTGCCTCATACCAGTTGGACGTACAATTTAGCTGTCAAGTTTCTTGTCTCCGTTTCAAAACTCACAGCTAACTCTAACCGTCAGATCCTAGTATCGACGATGGAACACACAAATAGCGTCGCGATTCAATACATCGATGTCAAGCGAAACAATCTACAAGGGTCTATTGGTGCCTCGGCCTCCGGATGTTCGCTCTTTGTCAGTCTAGTTTTCAAATCCGACGCACAGTTGACAGTTAATTGCGACATTCCCACCATCCTAACGACGTTGCAACACAGAAATTGTGTCGCGATTCAATACATTGGTCACTAGCCGACTCATCTCCGAGGGTCTAACGCTGAATCATACCAGATGGATGTACAATTTGTCTTTCAAGTTTCTTGTCTCCGATTCAAAACTCAACAGCTAACTCTTACCGTCAGATCCTAGTATCGACGATGGAACACACAAATAGCGTCGCGATCAATACATCGATGTCTAGCGTAACTATCAAGAAGGGTCTATTGGTGCCTCGGCCTCCGGATGTTCGCTCTTTGTCAGTCTAGTTTTCAAATCCGACGCAAATTTGACAGTTAATTGCGACATTCACACCATCCTAACGACGTTGCAACACAGAAATTGCGTCGCGATTAAATACATTGGTCACTAGCCGACTTATCTCCGAGGGTCTATCGCTGCCTCATACCAGATGGACGTACTATTTGGCAGTCAAGTTTGTTTTCTCCCTCTCATAACTCACAGTAAATTCTTACCGTCAGATCCTGGTATTGACGATGGAACACACAAATAGCGTCGCGATTCAATAGATCGATGTCCAGCGTCACTATCTACAAGGGTCTATTGGTGCCTCGATCACCGTTTGGTCGCGTTTTGTCAGTCTAGTTTACAAATCCGACGCAAGATTGGCAGTTAATTTTATTCCTCCCATACTCTCAATTACGATGGAACACACATACTGCGATGGTTTTCAGAACATCGTCTTCCAGCAGATTTATCTCCAAGCATGCCTGGGTCACCACATGATCGTTCTCCTGTGAGTAAAGTTTCGGGCATCCGACGCAAATTTGACAGTTAATTGAGACATTTCCACCATCCTAATGACGATGCAACACAGGAATTGCGACGCGATTCAATACATTGGTCACTAGCCGAGGGTCTAACGCTGCCTCATACCAGATGGATGTACAATTTGTCTTTCAAGTTTCTTGTCTCCGATTCAAAACTCACAGCTAACTCTTACCGTCAGATCCTAGTATCGACGATGGAACACACAAATAGCGTCGCGATCAATACATCGATGTCTAGCGTAACTATCAAGAAGGGTCTATTGGTGCCTCGGCCTCCGGATGTTCGCTCTTTGTCAGTCTAGTTTTCAAATCCGACGCAAATTTGACAGTTAATTGCGACATTCACACCATCCTAACGACGTTGCAACACAGAAATTGCGTCGCGATTCAATACATTGGTCACTAGCCGACTTATCTCCGAGGGTCTAACGCTGCCTCATACCAGATTTGGCTGTCTCTTGTCTCCGACTCAAATCTCACAGCTAATTCTTACAGTCAGATCCGTCGCATTTCAACACATTGGTCACTAGCCGACTTATCTCCGAGGGTCTAACGCTGCCTCATACCAGATTTGGCTGTCTCTTGTCTCCGACTCAAATCTCACATCTAATTCTTACAGTCAGATCCTGGTATCGACGATGGAACACACAAATAGCGTCGCGATTCAATACATCGATGTCTAGCGTAACTATCTACAAGGGTCTATTGGTGCCTCGGTCACCGTTTGGTCGCGTTTTGTCAGTCTAGTTTACTAATCCGACGCAAGATTGGCAGTTAATTTTATTCCTCCCATACTCTCAATTACGATGGAACACACATACTGCGATGGTTTTCAGAACATCGTCTTCCAGCAGATTTATCTAAAAGCATGCCTGGGTCACCACGTGATCGTTCTCCTGCGAGTAAAGTTTCGGGAATCCGACGCATATTTGACAGTTAATTGAGACATTCCCACCATCCTAATGTCGATGCAACACAGGAATTGCGTCGCGATTCAATACATTGGTCACTAGCCGACTTATCTCCGAGGGTCTGACGCTGCCTCATACCAGATGGATGTACAATTTGGCTGTCAAGTTTCTTGTCTCCGTTTCAAAACTCACAGCTAATTCTTATCGTCAGATCCTGGTATCGACGATGGAACAGACAAATAGCGTCGCGATTCAATACATCGATGTCTAGCGTAACTATGTACAATGGTATTGGTGCCTCGGTCACCGGATGTTCGCTCTTTGTCAGTCTAGTTTTCAAATCCGACGCACAATTGACAGTTAATTGCGACATTCCCACCATCCTAATGACGATGCAACACAGAAATTACGTCGCGATTCAGTACATTGGTCACTAGCCGACTTATCTCCGAGGGTCTAACGCTGCCTCATACCAGATGGATGTAAAATTTGGCTGTCAAGTTTCTTGTCTCCGACTCAAAACTCACAGCTAATTCTTACCGTCAGATCCTGGTATCGACGATGGAACACACAAATAGCGTCGCGATTCAATAAATCGATGTCTAGCGTAATTATCTACAAGGGTGTATTGGTGTCTCGGTCACCGGATGGTCGCGTTTTGTCAGTCTAGTTTACAAATCCGACGCAAAACTGGCAGCTAATTTTATTCCTCCCATACTCTCAATTACGATGGAACACCCATACTGCGATGGTTTTCAGAACATCGTTTTCCAGCAGATTTATCTCCAGGCATGCCTGGGTCACCACATGATCGTTCTCCTGCGAGTAAAGTTTCGGGAATCCGACGCAAATTTGACAGTTAATTGCGACATTCCCACCATCCTAATGACGATGAAACAAAGGAATTGCGTCGCGATTCAATACATTGGTCACTAGCCGACTTATCTCCGAGGGTCTATCGCTGCCTCATACCAGATGGACGTACTCTTTGGCACTCAAGTTTGTTTTCTCCCTCTCATAACTCACAGTTAATTCTTACCGTGAGATCCTGGTATTGACGATGGAACACACAAATAGCGTCGCGATCAATACATCGATGTCCAGCGTAACTATCTACAAGGGTCTATTGGTTCCTCGGTCACCGGATGGTCGCGTTTTGTCATCGAGTTTTCACATCCGACGCAATACTGACAGTTAATTTTATTTTCTCTCATCCTCTCAATGACGATAGAACACACATACTGCGATGGTTTTCAGATCATCGTCTAGCAGCAGATTTATCTCCAAGCATCTATTACTGCCTGGGTCACCACATGATCGTTGTCCTACGAGTAAAGTTTCGGGAATCCGACGCAAATTTGACAGTTAATTGCGACATTTCCACCATTCAAATGACGATGCAACACAGAAATTGCTTCGCGATTCAATACATTGGTCACTAGCCGACTTATCTCCGAGGGTCTATCGCTGCCTCATACCAGATGGACGTACTATTTGGCAGTCAAGTTTGTTTTCTCCCTCTCATAACTCACAGTTAATTCTTACCGTCAGATCCTGGTATTGACGATGGAACACACAAATACCGTCGCGATCAATACATCGATGCCCAGCGTAACTATCTACAAGGGTCTATTGGTGTCTCGGTCACCGGATGGTCACGTTTTGTCAGTCTAGTTTACAAATCCGACGCAAAACTGGCAGTTAATTTTATTCCTCCCATACTCTCAATTACGATGGAACACACATACTGCGATGGTTTTCAGAACATCGTTTTCCAGCAGATTTATCTCCAAGCATGCCTGGGTCACCACATGATCGTTCTCCTGCGAGTAAAGTTTCGGGAATCCGACGCAAATTTGACAGTTAATTGCGACATTCCCACCATCCTAATGACGATGCAACACAGGAATTGCGTCGCGATTCAATACATTGGTCACTAGCCGACTTATCTCCGAGGGTCTATCGCTGCCTCATACCAGATGGACGTACTATTTGGCAGTCAAGTTTGTTTTCTCCCTCTCATAACTCACAGTAAATTCTTACCGTCAGATCCTGGTATTGACGATGGAACACACAAATAGCGTCGCGATTCAATAGATCGGTGTCCAGCGTAACTATCTACAAGGGTCTATTGGTGCCTCGATCACCGTTTGGTCGCGTTTTGTCAGTCTAGTTTACAAATCCGACGCAACATTGGCAGTTAATTTTATTCCTCCCATACTCTCAATTACGATGGAACACACATACTGCGATGGTTTTCAGAACATCGTCTTCCAGCAGATTTATCTCCAAGCATGCCTGGGTCACCACATGATCGTTCTCCTGTGAGTAAAGTTTCGGGCATCCGACGCAAATTTGACAGTTAATTGAGACATTCCACCATCCTAATGACGATGCAACACAGGAATTGCGACGCGATTCAATACATTGGTCACTAGCCGACTTATCTCCGAGGGTCTAACGCTGCCTCATACCAGATGGATGTACAATTTGTCTTTCATGTTTCTTGTCTCCGATTCAAAACTCACAGCTAACTCTTACCGTCAGATCCTAGTATCGACGATGGAACACACAAATAGCGTCGCGATCAATACATCGATGTCTAGCGTAACTATCAAGAAGGGTCTATTGGTGCCTCGGCCTCCGGATGTTCGCTCTTTGTCAGTCTAGTTTTCAAATCCGACGCAAATTTGACAGTTAATTGCGACATTCACACCATCCTAACGACGTTGCAACACAGAAATTGCGTCGCGATTCAATACATTGGTCACTAGCCGACTTATCTCCGAGGGTCTATCGCTGCCTCATACCAGATGGACGTACTCTTTGGCAGTCAAGTTTGTTTTCTCCCTCATAACTTACAGTTAATTCTTACCGTCAGATCCTGGTATTGACGATGGAACACACAAATAGCGTCGCGATCAATACATCGATGTCCAGCGTAACTGTCTACAAGGGTCTATTGGTGTCTCGGTCACCGGATGGTCGCGTTTTGTCAGTCTAGTTTACAAATCCAAAGCAAAACTGGCAGTTAATTTTATTCCTCCCATACTCTCTATTACAATGGAACACAAATACTGCAATGGTTTTCAGAACATCGTCTTCCAGCAGACGTATCTCCAAGCTTGCCTGGGTCACCACATGATCGTTCTCCTGCGAGTAAAGATACGGGAATCCGACGCAAATTTGACAGTTAATTGCGACATTCCCACCATCCTAATGACGATGCAACACAGAAATTACGTCGCAATTCAATACATTGGTCACTAGCCGACTTATCTCCGTGGGTCTATCGCTGACTCATACCAGATTTGGCTGTCTCTTGTCTCCGACTCAAATCTCACAGCTAATTCTTACAGTCAGATCCTGGTATCGACGATGGAACACACAAATAGCGTCGCGATTCAATACATCGATGTCTAGCGTAACTATCTACAAGGGTCTATTGGTGCCTCGGTCACCGTTTGGTCGCGTTTTGTCAGTCTAGTTTACAAATCCGACGCAAGATTGGCAGTTAATTTTATTCCTCCCATACTCTCAATTACGATGGAACACACATACTGCGATGGTTTTCAGAACATCGTCTTCCAGCAGATTTATCTAAAAGCATGCCTGGGTCACCACATGATCGTTCTCCTGCGAGTAAAGTTTCGGGAATCCGACGCATATTTGACAGTTAATTGAGACATTCCCACCATCCTAATGTCGATGCAACACAGGAATTGCCTCGCGATTCAATACATTGGTCACTAGCCGACTTATCTCCGAGGGTCTGACGCTGCCTCATACCAGATGGATGTACAATTTGGCTGTCAAGTTTCTTGTCTCCGTTTCAAAACTCACAGCTAATTCTTATCGTCAGATCCTGGTATCGACGATGGAACAGACAAATAGCGTCGCGATTCAATACATCGATGTCTAGCGTAACTATGTACAATGGTATTGGTGCCTCGGTCACCGGATGTTCGCTCTTTGTCAGTCTAGTTTTCAAATCCGACGCACAATTGACAGTTAATTGCGACATTCCCACCATCCTAATGACGATGAAACAAAGGAATTGCGTCGCGATTCAATACATTGGTCACTAGCCGACTTATCTCCGAGGGTCTATCGCTGCCTCATACCAGATGGACGTACTCTTTGGCACTCAAGTTTGTTTTCTCCCTCTCATAACTCACAGTTAATTCTTACCGTGAGATCCTGGTATTGACGATGGAACACACAAATAGCGTCGCGATCAATACATCGATGTCCAGCGTAACTATCTACAAGGGTCTATTGGTTCCTCGGTCACCGGAGGGTCGCGTTTTGTCATCGAGTTTTCACATCCGACGCAATACTGACAGTTAATTTTATTTTCTCTCTTCCTCTCAATGACGATAGAACACTCATACTGCGATGGTTTTCAGATCATCGTCTAGCAGCAGATTTATCTCCAAGCATCTATTACTGCCTGGGTCACCACATGATCGTTGTCCTACGAGTAAAGTTTCGGGAATCCGACGCAAATTTGACAGTTAATTGCGACATTTCCACCATTCAAATGACGATGCAACACAGAAATTGCTTCGCGATTCAATACATTGGTCACTAGCCGACTTATCTCCGAGGGTCTATCGCTGCCTCATACCAGATGGACGTACTATTTGGCAGTCAAGTTTGTTTTCTCCCTCTCATAACTCACAGTTAATTCTTACCGTCAGATCCTGGTATTGACGATGGAACACACAAATACCGTCGCGATCAATACATCGATGCCCAGCGTAACTATCTACAAGGGTCTATTGGTGTCTCGGTCACCGGATGGTCGCGTTTTGTCAGTCTAGTTTACAAATCCGACGCAAAACTGGCAGTTAATTTTATTCCTCCCATACTCTCAATTACGATGGAACACACATACTGCGATGGTTTTCAGAACATCGTTTTCCAGCAGATTTATCTCCAAGCATGCCTGGGTCACCACATGATCGTTCTCCTGCGAGTAAAGTTTCGGGAATCCGACGCAAATTTGACAGTTAATTGCGACATTCCCACCATCCTAATGACGATGCAACACAGGAATTGCGTCGCGATTCAATACATTGGTCACTAGCCGACTTATCTCCGAGGGTCTATCGCTGCCTCATACCAGATGGACGTACTATTTGGCAGTCAAGTTTGTTTTCTCCCTCTCATAACTCACAGTAAATTCTTACCGTCAGATCCTGGTATTGACGATGGAACACACAAATAGCGTCGCGATTCAATAGATCGGTGTCCAGCGTAACTATCTACAAGGGTCTATTGGTGCCTCGATCACCGTTTGGTCGCGTTTTGTCAGTCTAGTTTACAAATCCGACGCAACATTGGCAGTTAATTTTATTCCTCCCATACTCTCAATTACGATGGAACACACATACTGCGATGGTTTTCAGAACATCGTCTTCCAGCAGATTTATCTCCAAGCATGCCTGGGTCACCACATGATCGTTCTCCTGTGAGTAAAGTTTCGGGCATCCGACGCAAATTTGACAGTTAATTGAGACATTTCCACCATCCTAATGACGATGCAACACAGGAATTGCGACGCGATTCAATACATTGGTCACTAGCCGACTTATCTCCGAGGGTCTAACGCTGCCTCATACCAGATGGATGTACAATTTGTCTTTCATGTTTCTTGTCTCCGATTCAAAACTCACAGCTAACTCTTACCGTCAGATCCTAGTATCGACGATGGAACACACAAATAGCGTCGCGATCAATACATCGATGTCTAGCGTAACTATCAAGAAGGGTCTATTGGTGCCTCGGCCTCCGGATGTTCGCTCTTTGTCAGTCTAGTTTTCAAATCCGACGCAAATTTGACAGTTAATTGCGACATTCACACCATCCTAACGACGTTGCAACACAGAAATTGCGTCGCGATTCAATACATTGGTCACTAGCCGACTTATCTCCGAGGGTCTATTGCTGCCTCATACCAGATGGACGTACTCTTTGGCAGTCAAGTTTGTTTTCTCCCTCATAACTTACAGTTAATTCTTACCGTCAGATCCTGGTATTGACGATGGAACACACAAATAGCGTCGCGATCAATACATCGATGTCCAGCGTAACTGTCTACAAGGGTCTATTGGTGTCTCGGTCACCGGATGGTCGCGTTTTGTCAGTCTAGTTTACAAATCCAAAGCAAAACTGGCAGTTAATTTTATTCCTCCCATACTCTCTATTACAATGGAACACAAATACTGCAATGGTTTTCAGAACATCGTCTTCCAGCAGACGTATCTCCAAGCTTGCCTGGGTCACCACATGATCGTTCTCCTGCGAGTAAAGATACGGGAATCCGACGCAAATTTGACAGTTAATTGCGACATTCCCACCATCCTAATGACGATGCAACACAGAAATTACGTCGCAATTCAATACATTGGTCACTAGCCGACTTATCTCCGTGGGTCTATCGCTGACTCATACCAGATTTGGCTGTGTCTTGTCTCCGACTCAAATCTCACAGCTAATTCTTACAGTCAGATCCTGGTATCGACGATGGAACACACAAATAGCGTCGCGATTCAATACATCGATGTCTAGCGTAACTATCTACAAGGGTCTATTGGTGCCTCGGTCACCGTTTGGTCGCGTTTTGTCAGTCTAGTTTACAAATCCGACGCAAGATTGGCAGTTAATTTTATTCCTCCCATACTCTCAATTACGATGGAACACACATACTGCGATGGTTTTCAGAACATCGTCTTCCAGCAGATTTATCTAAAAGCATGCCTGGGTCACCACATGATCGTTCTCCTGCGAGTAAAGTTTCGGGAATCCGACGCATATTTGACAGTTAATTGAGACATTCCCACCATCCTAATGTCGATGCAACACAGGAATTGCGTCGCGATTCAATACATTGGTCACTAGCCGACTTATCTCCGAGGGTCTGACGCTGCCTCATACCAGATGGATGTACAATTTGGCTGTCAAGTTTCTTGTCTCCGTTTCAAAACTCACAGCTAATTCTTATCGTCAGATCCTGGTATCGACGATGGAACAGACAAATAGCGTCGCGATTCAATACATCGATGTCTAGCGTAACTATGTACAATGGTATTGGTGCCTCGGTCACCGGATGTTCGCTCTTTGTCAGTCTAGTTTTCAAATCCGACGCACAATTGACAGTTAATTGCGACATTCCCACCATCCTAATGACGATGCAACACAGAAATTACGTCGCGATTCAGTACATTGGTCACTAGCCGACTTATCTCCGAGGGTCTAACGCTGCCTCATACCAGATGGATGTAAAATTTGGCTGTCAAGTTTCTTGTCTCCGACTCAAAACTCACAGCTAATTCTTACAGTCAGATCCTGGTATCGACGATGGAACACACAAATAGCGTCGCGATTCAATACATCGATGTCTAGCGTAACTATCTACAAGGGTCTATTGGTGCCTCGGTCACCGGATGTTCGCTCTTTGTCAGTCTAGTTTTCAAATCCGACGCACATTTGACAGTTAATTGCGACATTCCCACCATCCTAACGACGTTGCAACACAGAAATTGTGTCGCGATTCAATACATTGGTCACTAGCCGACATATCTCCGAGGGTCTAACGCTGCCTCATACCAGATGGATGTACAATTTGGCTGTCAAGTTTCTTGTCTCCGACTCAAAACTCACAGCTAATTCTTACCGTCAGATCCTGGTATCGACGATGGAACACACAAATAGCGTCGCGATTCAATACATCGATGTCTAGCGTAATTATCTACAAGGGTGTATTGGTGTCTCGGTCACCGGATGGTCGCGTTTTGTCAGTCTAGTTTACAAATCCGACGCAAAACTGGCAGTTAATTTTATTCCTCCCATACTCTCAATTACGATGGAACACACATACTGCGATGGTTTTCAGAACATCGTTTTCCAGCAGATTTATCTCCAAGCATGCCTGGGTCACCAAATGATCGTTCTCCTGCGAGTAAAGTTTCGGGAATCCGACGCAAATTTGACAGTTAATTGCGACATTCCCACCATCCTAATGACGATGCAACACAGGAATTGCGCCGCGATTCAATACATTGGTCACTAGCCGACTTATCTCCGAGGGTCTAACGCTGCCTCATACCAGATGTACAATTTGGCAGTCAAGTTTCGCTTCTCCCTCTCATAACTCACAGTTAATACTTACCGTCAAATCCTGGTATTGACGATGGGTCCCACAAATAACGTCGCGATTCTACACATCGATGTCCAGCGTAACTATCTAGAAGGGTCTATTTGTGGCTCGGTCACCGGATGTTCGCTATTTGTCAGTCTAGTTTTCAAATCCGACGCAAATTTGACAGTTAATTGCGACATTCACACCATCCTAACGACGTTGCAACACAGAAATTGCGTCGCGATTCAATACATTGGTCACTAGCCGACTTATCTCCGGGGGTCAAACGGTGCCTCATACCAGTTGGACGTACAATTTAGCTGTCAAGTTTCTTGTCTCCGTTTCAAAACTCACAGCTAACTCTAACCGTCAGATCCTAGTATCGACGATGGAACACACAAATAGCGTCGCGATTCAATACATCGATGTCAAGCGAAACAATGTACAAGGGTCTATTGGTGCCTCGGCCTCCGGATGTTCGCTCTTTGTCAGTCTAGTTTTCAAATCCGACGCACAGTTGACAGTTAATTGCGACATTCCCACCATCCTAACGACGTTGCAACACAGAAATTGTGTCGCGATTCAATACATTGGTCACTAGCCGACTCATCTCCGAGGGTCTAACGCTGAATCATACCAGATGGATGTACAATTTGTCTTTCAAGTTTCTTGTCTCCGATTCAAAACTCAACAGCTAACTCTTACCGTCAGATCCTAGTATCGACGATGGAACACACAAATAGCGTCGCGATCAATACATCGATGTCTTGCGTAACTATCAAGAAGGGTCTATTGGTGCCTCGGCCTCCGGATGTTCGCTCTTTGTCAGTCTAGTTTTCAAATCCGACGCAAATTTGACAGTTAATTGTGACATTCACACCATCCTAACGACGTTGCAACACAGAAATTGCGTCGCGATTAAATACATTGGTCACTGGCCGACTTATCTCCGAGGGTCTATCGCTGCCTCATACCAGATGGACGTACTATTTGGCAGTCAAGTTTGTTTTCTCCCTCTCATAACTCACAGTAAATTCTTACCGTCAGATCCTGGTATTGACGATGGAACACACAAATAGCGTCGCGATTCAATAGATCGATGTCCAGCGTCACTATCTACAAGGGTCTATTGGTGCCTCGATCACCGTTTGGTCGCGTTTTGTCAGTCTAGTTTACAAATCCGACGCAAGATTGGCAGTTAATTTTATTCCTCCCATACTCTCAATTACGATGGAACACACATACTGCGATGGTTTTCAGAACATCGTCTTCCAGCAGATTTATCTCCGAGCATGCCTGGGTCACCACTTGATCGTTCTCCTGTGAGTAAAGTTTCGGGCATCCGACGCAAATTTGACAGTTAATTGAGACATTTCCACCATCCTAATGACGATGCAACACAGGAATTGCGACGCGATTCAATACATTGGTCACTAGCCGAGGGTCTAACGCTGCCTCATACCAGATGGATGTACAATTTGTCTTTCAAGTTTCTTGTCTCCGATTCAAAACTCACAGCTAACTCTTACCGTCAGATCCTAGTATCGACGATGGAACACACAAATAGCGTCGCGATCAATACATCGATGTCTAGCGTAACTATCAAGAAGGGTCTATTGGTGCCTCGGCCTCCGGATGTTCGCTCTTTGTCAGTCTAGTTTTCAAATCCGACGCAAATTTGACAGTTAATTGCGACATTCACACCATCCTAACGACGTTGCAACACAGAAATTGCGTCGCGATTCAATACATTGGTCACTAGCCGACTTATCTCCGAGGGTCTAACGCTGCCTCATACCAGATTCGGCTGTCTCTTGTCTCCGACTCAAATCTCACAGCTAATTCTTACAGTCAGATCCGTCGCATTTCAACACATTGGTCACTAGCCGACTTATCTCCGAGGGTCTAACGCTGCCTCATACCAGATTTGGCTGTCTCTTGTCTCCGACTCAAATCTCACAGCTAATTCTTACAGTCAGATCCTGGTATCGACGATGGAACACACAAATAGCGTCGCGATTCAATACATCGATGTCTAGCGTAACTATCTACAAGGGTCTATTGGTGCCTCGGTCACCGTTTGGTCGCGTTTTGTCAGTCTAGTTTACAAATCCGACGCAAGATTGGCAGTTAATTTTATTCCTCCCATACTCTCAATTACGATGGAACACACATACTGCGATGGTTTTCAGAACATCGTCTTCCAGCAGATTTATCTAAAAGCATGCCTGGGTCACCACGTGATCGTTCTCCTGCGAGTAAAGTTTCGGGAATCCGACGCATATTTGACAGTTAATTGAGACATTCCCACCATCCTAATGTCGATGCAACACAGGAATTGCGTCGCGATTCAATACATTGGTCACTAGCCGACTTATCTCCGAGGGTCTGACGCTGCCTCATACCAGATGGATGTACAATTTGGCTGTCAAGTTTCTTGTCTCCGTTTCAAAACTCACAGCTAATTCTTATCGTCAGATCCTGGTATCGACGATGGAACAGACAAATAGCGTCGCGATTCAATACATCGATGTCTAGCGTAACTATGTACAATGGTATTGGTGCCTCGGTCACCGGATGTTCGCTCTTTGTCAGTCTAGTTTTCAAATCCGACGCACAATTGACAGTTAATTGCGACATTCCCACCATCCTAATGACGATGCAACACAGAAATTACGTCGCGATTCAGTACATTGGTCACTAGCCGACTTATCTCCGAGGGTCTAACGCTGCCTCATACCAGATGGATGTAAAATTTGGCTGTCAAGTTTCTTGTCTCCGACTCAAAACTCACAGCTAATTCTTACCGTCAGATCCTGGTATCGACGATGGAACACACAAATAGCGTCGCGATTCAATAAATCGATGTCTAGCGTAATTATCTACAAGGGTGTATTGGTGTCTCGGTCACCGGATGGTCGCGTTTTGTCAGTCTAGTTTACAAATCCGACGCAAAACTGGCAGCTAATTTTATTCCTCCCATACTCTCAATTACGATGGAACACCCATACTGCGATGGTTTTCAGAACATCGTTTTCCAGCAGATTTATCTCCAGGCATGCCTGGGTCACCACATGATCGTTCTCCTGCGAGTAAAGTTTCGGGAATCCGACGCAAATTTGACAGTTAATTGCGACATTCCCACCATCCTAATGACGATGCAACACAGAAATTGCGTCGCGATTAAATACATTGGTCACTAGCCGACTTATCTCCGAGGGTCTATCGCTGCCTCATACCAGATGGACGTACTCTTTGGCACTCAAGTTTGTTTTCTCCCTCTCATAACTCACAGTTAATTCTTACCGTGAGATCCTGGTATTGACGATGGAACACACAAATAGCGTCGCGATCAATACATCGATGTCCAGCGTAACTATCTACAAGGGTCTATTGGTTCCTCGGTCACCGGATGGTCGCGTTTTGTCATCGAGTTTTCACATCCGACGCAATACTGACAGTTAATTTTATTTTCTCTCATCCTCTCAATGACGATAGAACACACATACTGCGATGGTTTTCAGATCATCGTCTAGCAGCAGATTTATCTCCAAGCATCTATTACTGCCTGGGTCACCACATGATCGTTGTCCTACGAGTAAAGTTTCGGGAATCCGACGCAAATTTGACAGTTAATTGCGACATTTCCACCATTCAAATGACGATGCAACACAGAAATTGCTTCGCGATTCAATACATTGGTCACTAGCCGACTTATCTCCGAGGGTCTATCGCTGCCTCATACCAGATGGACGTACTATTTGGCAGTCAAGTTTGTTTTCTCCCTCTCATAACTCACAGTTAATTCTTACCGTCAGATCCTGGTATTGACGATGGAACACACAAATACCGTCGCGATCAATACATCGATGCCCAGCGTAACTATCTACAAGGGTCTATTGGTGTCTCGGTCACCGGATGGTCGCGTTTTGTCAGTCTAGTTTACAAATCCGACGCAAAACTGGCAGTTAATTTTATTCCTCCCATACTCTCAATTACGATGGAACACACATACTGCGATGGTTTTCAGAACATCGTTTTCCAGCAGATTTATCTCCAAGCATGCCTGGGTCACCACATGATCGTTCTCCTGCGAGTAAAGTTTCGGGAATCCGACGCAAATTTGACAGTTAATTGCGACATTCCCACCATCCTAATGACGATGCAACACAGGAATTGCGTCGCGATTCAATACATTGGTCACTAGCCGACTTATCTCCGAGGGTCTAACGCTGCCTCATACCAGATGGATGTACAATTTGGCTGTCAAGTTTCCCTTCTCCCTCTCATAACCCACAGTTAATACTTACCGTCAAATCCTGGTATTGACGGTGGAACCCACAAATAGCGTCGCGATTCTATACATCGATGTCCAGCGTAACTATCTAGAAGGGTCTATTTGTGGCTCGGTCACCGGATGTTCGCTCTTTGTCAGTCTAGTTTTCAAATCCGATGCAAATTTGACAGTTAATTGCGACATTCACACCATCCTAACGACGTTGCAACACAGAAATTGCGTCCCCATTCACAACATTGGTCACTAGCCGACTTATCTCCGAGGGTCTATCGCTGCCTCATACCAGATGGACGTACTATTTGGCAGTCAAGTTTGTTTTCTCCCTCTCATAGCTCACAGTAAATTCTTACCGTCAGATCCTGGTATTGACGAAGGAACCCACAAATAGCGTCGCGATTCTATACATCGATTTCTAGCGTAACTATCTACAATGGTATTGGTGCCTCGGTCACAGGATGTTCACTCTTTGTCAGTCTAGTTTTCAAATCCGACGCACATTTGACAGTTAATTGCGACATTAACACCATCCTAATGACGATGCAACACAGAAATTACGTCGAGATTCAATACATTGGTCACTAGCCGACTTATCTCCGAGGGTCTAACGCTGCCTCATACCAGTTAGATATACTATTTTTCTGTCAAGTTTCTTGTCTCCGACTCAAAACTCACAGCTAATTCTTACAGTCAGATCCTGGTATCGACGATGGAACACACAAATAGCGTCGCGATTCAATACATCGATGTCTAGCGTAACTATCTACAATGGTATTGGTGCCTCGGTCACCGGATGTTCGCTCTTTGTCAGTCTAGTTTTCAAATCCGACGTACAGTTGACAGTTAATTGCGACATTCCCACCATCCTAACGACGTTGCAACACATGAAATTGTGTCGCGATTCAATACATTGGTCACTAGCCGACTTATCTCCGAGGGTCTAACGCTGCCTCATACCAGATGGATGTACAATTTGGCTGTCAAGTTTCTTGTCTCCGACTCAAAACTCACAGCTAACTCTTACCGTCAGATCCTAGTATCGACGATGGAACACACAAATAGCGTCGCGATTCAATACATCGATGTCTAGCGTAACTATCAAGAAGGGTCTATTGGTGCCGCGGCCTCCGGATGTTCGCTCTTTGTCAGTCTAGTTTTCAAATCCGACGCAAATTTGACAGTTAATTGCGACATTCACACCATCCTAACGACGTTGCAACACAGAAATTGCGTCCCCATTCAAAACATTGGTCACTAGCCGACTTATCTCCGATGGTCTATCGCTGCCTCATACCAGATGGACGTATTCTTTAGCACTCAAGTTTGTTTTCTCCCTCTCATAACTCTTACCGTGAGATCCTGGTATTGACGATGGAACACACAAATAGCGTCGCGATCAATACATCGATGTCCAGCGTAACTATCTACAAGGGTCTATTGGTTCCTCGGTCACCGGATGGTCGCGTTTTGTCATCGAGTTTTCAAATCCGACGCAATACTGACAGTTAATTTTATTTTTTCTCATCCTCTCAATGACGATAGAACACACATACTGCGATGGTTTTCAGAACATCGTCTACCAGCAGATTTATCTCCAAGCATCTATTACTGCCTGGGTCACCACATGATCGTTGTCCTACGAGTAAAGTTTCGGGAATCCGACGCAAATTTGACAGTTAATTGCGACATTTCCACCATCCAAATGACGATGCAACACAGAAATTGCTTCGCGATACAATACATTGGTCACTAGCCGACTTATCTCCGAGGGTCTATCGCTGCCTCATACCAGATGGACGTACTGTTTGGCAGTCAAGTTTGTTTTCTCCCTCTCATAACTCACAGTTAATTCTTACCGTCAGATCCTGGTATTGACGATGGAACACACAAATACCGTCGCGATCAATACATCGATGTCCAGCGTAACTATCTACAAGGGTCTATTGGTGTCTCGGTCACCGGATGGTCGCGTTTTGTCAGTCTAGTTTACAAATCCGACGCAAAACTGGCAGTTAATTTTATTCCTCCCATACTCTCAATTACAATGGAACACACATACTGCGATGGTATTCAGAACATCGTTTTCCAGCAGATTTATCTCCAAGCATGCCTGGGTCACCACATGATCGTTCTCCTGCGAGTAAAGTTTCGGGAATCCGACGCATATTTGACAGTTAATTGAGACATTCCCACCATCCTAACGACAATGCAACACAGAAATTGTGTCGCGATTCAATACATTGCTCACTAGCCGACTTATTTCCGAGGGTCTATCGCTGCCTCATACCAGATGGACGTACTATTTGGCAGTCAAGTTTGTTTTCTCCCTCTCATAGCTCACAGTAAATTCTTACCGTGAGATCCTGGTATTGACGATGGAACCCACAAATAGCGTCGCGATTCTATACATCGATTTCTAGCGTAACTATCTACAATGGTATTGGTGCCTCGGTCACAGGATGTTCGCTCTTTGTCAGTCTAGTTTTCAAATCCGACGCACATTTGACAGTTAATTGCGACATTCCCACCATCCTAATGACGATGCAACACAGAAATTACGTCGCGATTCAATACATTGGTCACTAGCCGACTTATCTCCGAGGGTCTAACGCTGCCTCATACCAGTTGGATGAACTATTTTTCTGTCAAGTTTCTTGTCTCCGACTCAAAACTCACAGCTAATACTTACAGTCAGATCCTGGTATCGACGATGGAACACACAAATAAAGTCGCGATTCAATACATCGATGTCTAGCGTAACTGTGTACAATGGTATTGGTGCCTCGGTCACCGGATGTTCGCTCTTTGTCAGTCTAGTTTTCAAATCCGACGCAAATTTGACAGTTAATTGCGACATTCACACCATCCTACCGACGTTGCAACACAGAAATTGCGTCGCGATTCAAAACATTGGTCACTAGCCGACTTATCTCCGAGGGTCTATCGCTGCCTCATACCAGATGGACGTACTCTTTAGCACTCAAGTTTGTTTTCTCCCTCTCATAACTCACAGTTAATTCTTACCGTGAGATCCTGGTATTGACGATGGAACACACAAATAGCGTCGCGATCAATACATCGATGTCCAGCGTAACTATCTACAAGGGTCTATTGGTTCCTCGGTCACCGGATGGTCGCGTTTTGTCATCGAGTTTTCAAATCCGACGCAATACTGACAGTTAATTTTATTTTTTCTCATCCTCTCAATGACGATAGAACATACATACTGCGATGGTTTTCAGAACTTCGTCTACCAGCAGATTTATCTCCAAGCATCTATTACTGCCTGGGTCACCAAATGATCGTTGTCCTACGAGTAAAGTTTCGGGAATCCGACGCAAATTTGACAGTTAATTGCGACATTTCCACCATCCAAATGACGATGCAACACAGAAATTGCTTCGCGATTCAATACATTGGTCACTAGCCGACTTATCTCCGAGGGTCTATCGCTGCCTCATACCAGATGGACGTACTGTTTGGCAGTCAAGTTTGTTTTCTCCCTCTCATAACTCACAGTTAATTCTTACCGTCAGATCCTTGTATTGACGATGGAACACACAAATACCGTCGCGATCAATACATCGATGTCCAGTGTAACTATCTACAAGGGTCTATTGGTGTCTCGGTCACCGGATGGTCGCGTTTTGTCAGTCTAGTTTACAAATCCGACGCAAAACTGGCAGTTAATTTTATTCCTCCCATACTCTCAATTACAATGGAACACACATACTGCGATGGTTTTCAGAACATCGTTTTCCAGCAGATTTATCTCCAAGCATGCCTGGGTCACCACATGATCGTTCTCCTGCGAGTAAAGTTTCGGGAATCCGACGCAAATTTGACAGTTAATTGCGACATTCCCACCATCCTAATGACGATGCAACACAGAAATTACGTCGCAATTCAGTACATTGGTCACTAGCCGACTTATCTCCGAGGGTCTAACGCTGCCTCATACCAGATTTGGCTGTCTCTTGTCTCCGACTCAAATCTCACAGCTATTTCTTACAGTCAGATCCTGGTATCGACGATGGAACACACAAATAGCGTCGCGATTCAATACATCGATGTCTAGCGTAACTATCTACAAGGGTCTATTGGTGCCTCGGTCACCGGATGTTCGCTCTTTGTCAGTCTAGTTTTCAAATCCGACGCACATTTGACAGTTAATTGCGACATTCCCACCATCCTAACGACAATGCAACACAGAAATTGTGTCGCGATTCAATACATTGCTCACTAGCCGACTTATTTCCGAGGGTCTATCGCTGCCTCATACCAGATGGACGTACTATTTGGCAGTCAAGTTTGTTTTCTCCCTCTCATAGCTCACAGTAAATTCTTACCGTGAGATCCTGGTATTGACGAAGGAACCCACAAATAGCGTCGCGATTCTATACATCGATTTCTAGCGTAACTATCTACAATGGTATTGGTGCCTCGGTCACAGGATGTTCGCTCTTTGTCAGTCTAGTTTTCAAATCCGACGCACATTTGACAGTTAATTGCGACATTCCCACCATCCTAATGACGATGCAACACAGAAATTACGTCGCGATTCAATACATTGATCACTAGCCGACTTATCTCCGAGGGTCTAACGCTGCCTCATACCAGTTGGATGTACTATTTTTCTGTCAAGTTTCTTGTCTCCGACTCAAAACTCACAGCTAATACTTACAGTCAGATCCTGGTATCGACGATGGAACACACAAATAGCGTCGCGATTCAATACATCGATGTCTAGCGTAACTAAGTACAATGGTATTGGTGCCTCGGTCACCGGATGTTCGCTCTTTGTCAGTCTAGTTTTCAAATCCGACGCACATTTGACAGTTAATTGCGACATTCTCACCATCCTAATGACGATGCAACACAGAAATTACGTCGCGATTCAATACATTGGTCATTAGCCGACTTATCTCCGAGGGTCTATCGCTACCTCATATCAGATGGACGTACTCTTTGGCAGTCAAGTTTATTTCTCCCTCTCATAACTCACAGTTAATTTTTACCGTCAGATCCTGGTATTGACGATGGAACACACAAATAGCGTCGCGATTCAATAGATCGATGTCTAGCGTAACTATCTGCAAGGGTGTATTGGTGCCTCGGCCTCCGGATGTTCGCTCTTTGTCAGTCTAGTTTTCAAATCCGACGCACAGTTGACAGTTAATTGCGACATTCCCACCATCCTAACGACGTTGCAACACAGAAATTGTGTCGCGATTCAATACATTGGTCACTAGCCGACTTATCTCCGAGGGTCTATCGCTGCCTCATATCAGATGGACGTACTCTTTGGCAGTCAACTTTATTTCACCCTCTCATAACTCACAGTCAATTTTTACCGTGAGATCCTGGTATTGACGATGAAACACACAAATAGCGTCGCGATTCAATAGATCGATGTCTACCGTAACTATCTGCAAGGGTCTATTGGTGCCTCGGCCTCCGGATGTTCGCTCTTTGTCAGTCTAGTTTTCAAATCCGACGCACAGTTGACAGTTAATTGCGACATTCCCACCATCCTAACGACGTTGCAACACAGAAATTGTGTCGCGATTCAATACATTGGTCACTAGCCGACTTATCTCCGAGGGTCTAACGCTGCCTCATACCAGATGGATGTACAATTTGGCTGTCAAGTTTCTTGTCTCCGACTCAAAACTCACAGCTAACTCTTACCGTCAGATCCTAGTATCGACGATGGAACACACAAATAGCGTCGCGACTCAATACATCGACGTCTAGCGTAACTATCAAGAAGGGTCTATTGGTGCCTCGGCCTCCGGATGTTCGCTCTTTGTCAGTCTAGTTTTCAAATCCGACGCAAATTTGACAGTTAATTGCGACATTCACACCATCCTAATGACGATGCAACACAGGAATTGCGTCGCGATTCAATACATTGCTCACTAGCCGACTTATCTCCGAGGGTCTAACGCTGCCT
Organism: Schistocerca gregaria; assembly: GCF_023897955.1. Lineage (NCBI taxonomy): Eukaryota > Metazoa > Arthropoda > Insecta > Orthoptera > Acrididae > Schistocerca > Schistocerca gregaria. The sequence goes on along the minus strand of NW_026061713.1, from coordinate 796,273 downwards.
CATACCAGATGGATGTACAATTTGGCAGTCAAGTTTCCCTTCTCCCTCTCATAACTCACAGTTAATACTTACCGTCAAATCCTGGTATTGACGATGGAACCCACAAATAGCGTCGCGATTCTATACATCGATGTCCAGTGTAACTATCTAGAAGGGTCTATTTGTGGCTCGGTCACCGGATGTTCGCTCTTTGTCAGTCTAGTTTTCAAATCCGACGCAAATTTGACAGTTAATTGGGACATTCACACCATCCTAACGACGTTGCAACACAGAAATTGCGTCGCGATTCAATACATTGGTCACTAGCCGACTTATCTCCGAGGGTCTATCGCTGCCTCATACCAGATGGACGTATTGTTTGGCAGTCAAGTTTGTTTTCTCCCTCTCATAACTCACAGTTAATTCTTACCGTCAGATCCTGGTATTGACGGTGGAACACACAAATACCGTCGCGATCAATACATCGATGTCCAGCGTAACTATCTACTAGGGTCTATTGGTGTCTCGGTCACCGGATGGTCGCGTTTTGTCAGTCTAGTTTACAAATCCGACGCAAAACTGTCAGTTAATTTTATTCCTCCCATACTCTCAATTACAATGGAACACACATACTGCAATGGTTTTCAGAACATCGTCTTCCAGCAGACTTATCTCAAAGCTTGCCTGGGTCACCACATGATCGTTCTCCTGCGAGTAAAGATACGGGAATCCGACGCAAATTTGACAGTTAATTGCGACATTCCCACCATCCTAATGACGATGCAACACAGAAATTACGTCGCAATTCAGTACATTGGTCACTAGCCGACTTATCTCCGAGGGTCTAACGCTGCCTCATACCAGATTTGGCTGTCTCTTGTCTCCGACTCAAATCTCACAGCTATTTCTTACAGTCAGATCCTGGTATCGACGATGGAACACACAAATAGCGTCGCGATTCAATACATCGATGTCTAGCGTAACTATCTACAAGGGTCTATTGGTGCCTCGGTCACCGGATGTTCGCTCTTTGTCAGTCTAGTTTGCAAATCCGACGCACATTTGACAGTTAATTGCGACATTCCCACCATCCTAACGACGTTGCAACACAGAAATTGTGTCGCGATTCAATACATTGCTCACTAGCCGACTTATCTCCGAGGGTCTATCGCTGCCTCATACCAGATGGACGTACTATTTGGCAGTCAAGTTTGTTTTCTCCCTCTCATAGCTCAAAGTAAATTCTTACCGTCAGATCCTGGTATTGACGATGGAACCCACAAATAGCGTCGCGATTCTATACATCGATGTCTAGCGTAACTATGTACAATGGTATTGGTGCCTCGGTCACCGAATGTTCGCTCTTTGTCAGTCTAGTTTAAATATCCGACGCACATTTGACAGTTAATTGCGACATTCATACCATCCTAATGACGATGTAACACAGAAATTACGTCGCGATTCAATACATTGGTCACTAGCCGACTTATCTCCGAGGGTCTAACGCTGCCTCATACCAGTTGGATGTACAATTTTTCTGTCAAGTTTCTTGTCTCCGACTCAAAACTCACAGCTAATTCTTACAGTCAGATCCTGGTATCGACGATGGAACACACAAATAGCGTCGCGATTCAATACATCGATGTCTAGCGTAACTATCTACAATGGTATTGGTGCCTCGGTCACCGAATGTTCGCTCTTAGTCAGTCTAGTTTAAATATCCGACGCACATTTGACAGTTAATTGCGACATTCCCACCATCCTAATGACGATGTAACACAGAAATTACGTCGCGATTCAATACATTGGTCACTAGCCGACTTATCTCCGAGGGTCTATCGCTGCCTCATACCAGATGGACATACTATTTGGCAGTCAAGTTTGTTTTCTCCCTCTCATAGCTCACAGTAAATTCTTACCGTCAGATCCTGGTATTGACGATGGAACCCACAAATAGCGTCGCGATTCAATACATCGATGTCTAGCGTAACTATCTACAATGGTATTGGTGCCTCGGTCACCGGATGTTAGCTCTTTGTCAGTCTAGTTTTCAAATCCGACGCACATTTGAAAGTTAATTGCGACATTCCCACCATCCTAATTACGATGCAACACCGAAATTACGTCGCGATTCAATACATTGGTCACTAGCCGACTTATCTCCGAGGGTCTAACGCTGCATCATACCAGATGGATGTACAATTTGGCTGTCACGTTTCCTGTCTCCGACTCAAAACTCACAGCTAATTCTTACCGTCAGATCCTGCTATCGACGATGGAACACGCAAATAGCGTCGCGATTCAATACATCGATGTCTAGCGTAATTATCTACAAGGGTGTATTGGTGCCTCGGTCACCGAATGGTCGCGTTTTGTCAGTCTAGTTTACAAATCCGACGCAAAACTGGCAGTTAATTTTATTCCTCCCATACTCTCAATTACGATGGAACACACATACTGCGATGGTTTTCAGAACATCGTTTAACAGCAGCTTTATCTCCAATTATTCCTGGGTCACCACATGATCGTTCTCCTGCGAGTAAAGTTTCGGGAATCCGACGCAAATTTGACAGTTAATTGCGACATTCCCACCATCCTAATGACGATGCAACACAGGAATTGCGTCGCGATTCAATACATTGGTCACTAGCCGACTTATCTCTGAGGGTCTAACGCTGCCTGTTACCAGATGGATGTACAATTTGGCAGTCAAGTTTCCCTTCTCCCTCTCATAACTCACAGTTAATACTTACCGTCAAATCCTGGTATTGACGATGGAACCCACAAATAGCGTCGCGATTCTATACATCGATGTCCAGCGTAACTATCTAGAAGGGTCTATTTGTGGCTCGGTCACCGGATGTTCGCTCTTTGTCAGTCTAGTTTTCAAATCCGACGCAAATTTGACAGTTAATTGGGACATTCACACCATCCTAACGACGTTGCAACACAGAAATTGCGTCGCGATTCAATACATTGGTCACTAGCCGACTTATCTCCGAGGGTCCATCGCTGCCTCATACCAGATGGACGTACTCTTTGGCACTCAAGTTTGTTTTCTCCCTCTCATAACTCACAGTTAATTCTTACCGTGAGATCCTGGTATTGACGATGGAACACACAAATAGCGTCGCGAGTCAATACATCGATGTCCAGCGTAACTATCTACAATGGTCTATTGGTGCCTCGGTCACCGGATGATCGCGTTTTGTAAGTCTAGTTTTCAAATCCGTCACAAAACTGACAGTTAATTTATGTTCTCTCATCCTCTCAATGACGATGGAACACACATACTGTTATGGTTTTCAGAACACCGTCTTTCAGCAGATTTACCACCAAGCATGCCTGGGTCACCACATGATCGTTCTCCTGCGAGTAAAGTTTCGGGAATCCGACGCAAATTTGACAGTTAATTGCGACATTCCCACCATCCTAATGACGATGCAACACAGGAATTGCGTCGCGATTCAATACATTGGTCACTAGCCGACTTATCTCCGAGGGTCTAACGCTGCCTCATACCAGATGGATGTACAATTTGGCTGCCAAGTTTCTTGTCTCCGACTCAAAACTCACAGCTAACTCTTACCTTCAGATCCTAGTATCGACGATGGAACACACAAATAGCGTCGCGATTCAATACATCGATGTCTAGCGTAACTATCAAGAATTGTCTATTGGTGCCTCGGCCTCCCGATGTTCGCTCTTTGTCAGTCTAGTTTTCAAATCCGACGCAAATTTGACAGTTAATTGCGACATTCACACCATCCTAACGACGTTGCAACACAGAAATTGCGTCGCGATTCAATACATTGGTCACTAGTCGACTTATCTCCGAGGGTCTATCGCTGCCTCATACCAGATGGACGTATTGTTTGGCAGTCAAGTTTGTTTTCTCCCTCTCATAACTCACAGTTAATTCTTACCGTCAGATCCTGGTATTGACGATGGAACACACAAATACCGTCGCGATCAATACATCGATGTCCAGCGTAACTATCTACTAGGGTCTATTGGTGTCTCGGTCACCGGATGGTCGCGTTTTGTCAGTCTAGTTTACAAATCCGACGCAAAACAGTCAGTTAATTTTATTCCTCCCATACTCTCAATTACAATGGAACACACATACTGCAATGGTTTTCAGAACATCGTCTTCCAGCAGACTTATCTCAAAGCTTGCCTGGGTCACCACATGATCGTTCTCCTGCGAGTAAAGATACGGGAATCCGACGCAAATTTGACAATTAATTGCGACATTCACACCATCCTAACGACGTTGCAACACAGAAATTGCGTCGCGATTCAATACATTGGTCACTAGCCGACTTATCTCCGAGGGTCTATCGCTGCCTCATACCAGATGGACGTATTGTTTGGCAGTCAAGTTTGTTTTCTCCCTCTCATAACTCACAGTAAATTCATACCGTCAGATCCTGGTATTGACGATGGAACCCACAAATAGCGTCGCGATTCAATACATCGATGTCTAGCGTAACTATCTACAATGGTATTGGTGCCTCGGTCACCGGATGTTAGCTCTTTGTCAGTCTAGTTTTCAAATCCGACGCACATTTGACAGTTAATTGCGACATTCCCACCATCCTAACGACGTTGCAACACAGAAATTGTGTCGCGATTCAATACATTGCTCACTAGCCGACTTATCTCCGAGGGTCTATCGCTGCCTCATACCAGATGGACGTACTATTTGGCAGTCAAGTTTGTTTTCTCCCTCTCATAGCTCACAGTAAATTCTTACCGTCAGATCCTGGTATTGACGATGGAACCCACAAATAGCGTCGCGATTCTATACATCGATGTCTAGCGTAACTATGTACAATGGTATTGGTGCCTCGGTCACCGGATGTTCGCTCTTTGTCAGTCTAGTTTTCAAATCCGACGCACATTTGACAGTTAATTGCGACATTCCCACCATCCTAATGACGATGCAACACAGAACTTACGTCGCGATTCAATACATTGGTCACTAGCCGACTTATCTCCGAGGGTCTAACGCTGCATCATACCAGATGGATGTACAATTTGGCTGTTAAGTTTCTTGTCTCCGACTCAAAACTCACAGCTAATTCTTACCGTCAGATCCTGCTATCGACGATGGAACACGCAAATAGCGTCGCGATTCAATACATCGATGTCTAGCGTAATTATCTACAAGGGTGTATTGGTGCCTCGGTCACCGGATGGTCGCGTTTTGTCAGTCTAGTTTACAAATCCGACGCAAAACTGGCAGTTAATTTTATTCCTCCCATACTCTCAATTACGATGGAACACACATATACTGCGATGGTTTTCAGAACATCGTTTAACAGCAGCTTTATCTCCAATTATTCCTGGGTCACCACATGATCGTTCTCCTGCGAGTAAAGTTTCGGGAATCCGACGCAAATTTGACAGTTAATTGCGACATTCCCACCATCCTAATGACGATGCAACACAGGAATTGCGTCGCGATTCAATACATTGGTCACTAGCCGACTTATCTCCGAGGGTCTAACGCTGCCTGTTACCAGATTGATGTACAATTTGGCAGTCAAGTTTCCCTTCTCCCTCTCATAACTCACAGTTAATACTTACCGTCAAATCCTGGTATTGACGATGGAACACACAAATAGCGTCGCGATTCAATACATCGAAGTCTAGCGTAACTATCTACAATAGTATTGGTGCCTCGGTCACCGGATTTTCGCTCTTTGTCAGTCTAGTTTTCAAATCCGACGCACATTTGACTGTTAATTGGGACAGTCCCACCATCCTAATGACGATGCAACACAGAAATTGCGTCGCGATTCAATACATTGTTCACTAGCCGACTTATCTCCGAGGGTCTAACGAAGCCTCATACCAGATTTGGCTGTCAAGTTTCTTGTCTCCGACTCAAAACTAACAGCTAATTCTTACAGTCAGATCCTGGTATCGACGATGGAAGACACAAATAGCGTAGCGATTCAATACATCGATGTCTAGCGTAACTATCTACAATGGTATTGGTGCCTCGGTCACCGGATGTTCGCTCTTTGTCAGTCTAGTTTTCAAATCCGACGCACGTTTGACAGTTAATTGCGACATTCCCACCATCCTAATGACGATGCAACACCGAAATTACGTCGCGATTCAATACATTGGTCACTAGCCGACTTATCTCCGAGGGTCTAACGCTGCCTCGTACCAGATGGATGTACAATTTGGCTGTCAAGTTTCTTGTCTCCGACTCAAAACTCACAGCTAATTCTTACCGTCAGATCCTGCTATCGACGATGGAACACGCAAATAGCGTCGCGATTCAATACATCGATGTCTAGCGTAATTATCTACAAGGGTGTATTGGTGCCTAGGTCACCGGATGGTCGCGTTTTGTCAGTCTAGTTTACAAATCCGATGCAAAACTGGCAGTTAATTTTATTCCTCAAATACTCTCAATTACGATGGATCACACATACTACGATGGTTTTCAGAACATCGTTTTCCAGCAGCTTTATCTCCAATTATTCCTGGGTCACCACATGATCGTTCTCCTGCGAGTAAAGTTTCGGGAATCCGACGCAAATTTGACAGTTAATTGCGACATTCCCACCATCCTAATGACGATGCAACACAGGAATTGCGTCGCGATTCAATACATTGGTCACTAGCCGACTTATCTCCGAGGGTCTAACGCTGCCTGTTACCAGATTGATGTACAATTTGGCAGTCAAGTTTCCCTTCTCCCTCTCATAACTCACAGTTAATACTTACCGTCAAATCCTGGTATTGACGATGGAACACACAAATAGCGTCGCGATTCAATACATCGATGTCTAGTGTAACTATCTACAATAGTATTGGTGCCTCGGTCACCGGATTTTCGCTCTTTGTCAGTCTAGTTTTCAAATCCGACGCACATTTGACTGTTAATTGGGACAGTCCCACCATCCTAATGACGATGCAACACAGAAATTGCGTCGCGATTCAATACATTGTTCACTAGCCGACTTATCTCCGAGGGTCTAACGAAGCCTCATACCAGATTTGGCTGTCAAGTTTCTTGTCTCCGACTCAAAACTAACAGCTAATTCTTACGGTCAGATCCTGGTATCGACGATGGAACACACAAATAGCGTCGCGATTCAATACATCGATGTCTAGCGTAACTATCTACAAGGGTCTATTGGTGCCTCGGTCACCGGATGTTCGCTCTTTGTCAGTCTAGTTTTCAAATCCGACGCACATTTGACAGTTAATTGCGACATTCCCACCATCCTAACGACGTTGCAACACAGAAATTCTGTCGCGATTCAATACATTGGTCACTAGCCGACTTATCTCCGAGGGTCTATCGCTGCCTCATACCAGATGGATGTACAATTTGGCAGTCAAGTTTCCCTTCTCCCTCTCATAACTCAACAGTTAATACTTACCGTCAAATCCTGGTATTGACGATGGAACCCACAAATAGCGTCGCGATTCTATACATCGATGTCCAGTGTAACTATCTACAAGGGTCTATTGGTGCCTCGGCCTCCGGATGTTCGCTCTTTGTCAGTCTAGTTTTCAAATCCGACGCACTGTTGACAGTTAATTGCGACATTCCCACCATCCTAACGACGTTGCAACACAGAAATTGTGTCGCGATTCAATACATTGGTCACTATCCGACTTATCTCCGAGGGTCTATCGCTGCCTCATACCAGATGGACGAGCTATTTGGCAGTCAAGTTTGTTTTCTCCCTCTCATAACTCACTGTAAATTCTTACCGTCAGATCCTGGTATTGACGATGGAACACACAAATAGCGTCGCGATTCAAAAGATCGATGTCCAGCGTAACTATCTACAAGGGTCTGTTGGTGCCTCGGTCACCGTTTGGTCGCGTTTTGTCAGTCTAGTTTACAAATCCGACGCAAGATTGGCAGTTAATTTTATTCCTCCCATACTCTCAATTACGATGGAACACACATACTGCGATGGTTTTCAGAACATCGTCTTCCAGCAGATTTATCTCCAAGCATGCCTGGGTCACCGCATGATCGTTCTCCTGCGAGTAAAGTTTCGGGAATCCGACGCAAATTTGACAGTTAATTGAGACATTCCCACCATCCTAATGACGATGCAACACAGGAATTGCGTCGCGATTCAATACATTGGTCACTAGCCGACTTATCTCCGAGGGTCTAATGCTGCCTCATACCAGATGGATGTACAATTTGGCTGTCAAGTTTCTTGTCTCCGACTCAAAACTCACAGCTAACTCTTACCGTCAGATGCTAGTATCGACGATGGAACACACAAATAGCATCGCGATTCAATACATCGATGTCTAGCGTAACTATCAAGAAGGGTCTATTGGCGCCTCGGCCTCCGGATGTTCGCTCTTTGTCAGTCTAGTTTTCAAATCCGACGCAAATTTGACAATTAATTGCGACATTCACACCATCCTAACGACGTTGCAACACAGAAATTGCGTCGCGATTCAATACATTGGTCACTAGCCGACTTATCTCCGAGGGTCTGTCGCTGACTCATTCCAGATGGACGTACTCTTTGGCACTCAAGTTTGTTTTCTCCCTCTCATAACTCACAGTTAATTCTTACCGTCAGATCCTGGTATTGACGATGGAACACACAAATAGTGTCGCGATTCAATACATCGATGTACAGCGTAACTATCTACAAGGGTCTATTGGTTCCTCGGTCACCGGATGGTCGCGTTTTGTCATCGAGTTTTCAAATCCGACGCAATACGAACAGTTAATTTTATTTTCTCTCATCCTCTCAATGACGATGGAACACACATACTGCGATGGTTTTCAGAACATCGTCTACCAGCAGATTTATCTCCAAGCATCTATTACTGCCTGGGTCACCACATGATCGTTGTCCTACGAGTAAAGTTTCGGGAATCCGACGCAAATTTGACAGTTAATTGCGACATTTCCACCATCCTAATGACGATGCAACTCAGAAATTGCTTCGCGATTCAATACATTGGTCACTAGCCGACTTATCTCCGATGGTCTAACGCTGCCTCATACCAGATGGATATACTATTTGGCTGTCAAGATTCTTGTCTCCGACTCAAATCTCATAGCTAACTCTTACCGTCAGATCCTAGTATCGACGATGGAACACACAAATAGCGTCGCGATTCAATACATCGATGTCTAGCGTAACTATCTACAAGGGTCTATTGGTGCCTCGGCCTCCGGATGTTCGCTCTTTGTCAACCTACTTTAAATCCGACGCACATTTGACAGTTAATTGCGACATTCCCACCATCCTAACGACGTTGCAACACAGAAATTGTGTCGCGATTCAATACATTGGTCACTATCCGACTTATCTCCGAGGGTCTATTGCTGCCTCATACCAGATGGACGTGCTATTTGGCAGTCAAGTTTGTTTTCTCCCTCTCATAACTCACTGTAAATTCTTACGGTCAGATCCTGGTATTGACGATGGAACACACAAATAGCATCGCGATTCATAAGATCGATGTCCAGCGTAACTATCTACAAGGGTCTGTTGGTGCCTCGGTCACCGTTTGGTCGCGTTTTGTCAGTCTAGTTTACAAATCCGACGCAAGATTGGCAGTTAAATTTATTCCTCCCATACTCTCAATTACGATGGAACACACATACTGCGATGGTTTTCAGAACATCGTCTTCCAGCAGATTTATCTCCAAGCATGCCTGGGTCACCACATGATCGTTCTCCTGCGAGTAAAGTTTCGGGAATCCGACGCAAATTTGACAGTTAATTGAGACATTCCCACCATCCTAATGACGATGCAACACAGGAATTGCGTCGCGATTCAATACATTGGTCACTAGCCGACTTATCTCCGAGGGTCTGTCGCTGCCTCATACCAGATGGACGTACCCTTTGGCACTCAAGTTTGTTTTCTCCCTCTCATAACTCACAGTTAATTCTTACCGTGAGATCCTGGTATTGACGATGGAACACACAAATAGTGTCGCGATTCAATACATCGATGTACAGCGTAACTATCTACAAGGGTCTATTGGTTCCTCGGTCACCGGATGGTCGCGTTTTGTCATCGAGTTTTCAAATCCGACGCAATACTGACAGTTAATTTTATTTTCTCTCATCCTCTCAATGACGATAGAACACACATACTGCGATGGTTTTCAGAACATCGTCTACCAGCAGATTTATCTCCAAGCATCTATTACTGCCTGGGTCACCACATGATCGTTGTCCTACGAGTAAAGTTTCGGGAATCCGACGCAAATTTGACAGTTAATTGCGACATTACCACCATCCTAATGACGATGGGACACAGAAATTGCTTCGCGATTCAATACATTGGTCACTAGCCGACTTATCTCCGAGGGTCTGTCGCTGCCTCATTCCAGATGGACGTACTCTTTGGCACTCAAGTTTGTTTTCTCCCTCTCATAACTCACAGTTAATTCTTACCGTGAGATCCTGGTATTGACGATGGAACACACAAATAGTGTCGCGATTCAATACATCGATGTACAGCGTAACTATCTACAAGGGTCTATTGGTTCCTCGGTCACCGGATGGTCGCGTTTTGTCATCGAGTTTTCAAATCCGACGCAATACTGACAGTTAATTTTATTTTCTCTCATCCTCTCAATGACGATAGAACACACATACTGCGATGGTTTTCAGAACATCGTCTACCAGCAGATTTATCTCCAAGCATCTATTACTGCCTGGGTCACCACATGATCGTTGTCCTACGAGTAAAGTTTCGGGAATCCGACGCAAATTTGACAGTTAATTGCGACATTTCCACCATCCTAATGACGATGCAACACAGAAATTGCTTCGCGATTCAATACATTGGTCACTAGCCGACTTATCTCCGAGGGTCTAACGCTGCCTCATACCAGATGGATATACTATTTGGCTGTCAAGATTCTTGTCTCCGACTCAAAACTCACAGCTAACTCTTACCGTCAGATCCTAGTATCGACGATGGAACACACAAATAGCGTCGCGATTCAATACATCGATGTCTAGCGTAACTATCTACAAGGGTCTATTGGTGCCTCGGCCTCCGGATGTTCGCTCTTTGTCAACCTAGTTTAAATCCGACGCACATTTGACAGTTAATTGCGACATTCCCACCATCCTAACGACGTTGCAACACAGAAATTGTGTCGCGATTCAATACATTGGTCACTATCCGACCTATCTCCGAGGGTCTATCGCTGCCTCATACCAGATGGACGTGCTATTAGGCAGTCAAGTTTGTTTTCTCCCTCTCATAACTCACTGTAAATTCTTACCGTCAGATCCTGGTATTGACGATGGAACACACAAATAGCATCGCGATTCAAAAGATCGATGTCCAGCGTAACTATCTACAAGGGTCTGTTGGTGCCTCGGTCACCGTTTGGTCGCGTTTTGTCAGACTAGTTTACAAATCCGACGCAAGATTGGCAGTTAAATTTATTCCTCCCATACTCTCAATTACGATGGAACACACATACTGCGATGGTTTTCAGAACATCGTCTTCCAGCAGATTTATCTCCAAGCATGCCTGGGTCACCACATGATCGTTCTCCTGCGAGTAAAGTTTCGGGAATCCGACGCAAATTTGACAGTTAATTGAGACATTCCCACCATCCTAATGACGATGCAACACAGGAATTGCGTCGCGATTCAATACATTGGTCACTAGCCGACTTATCTCCGAGGGTCTAACGCTGCCTCATACCAGATGGATGTACAATTTGGCTGTCAAGTTTCTTGTCTCCGACTCAAAACTCACAGCTAACTCTTACCGTCAGATGCTAGTATCGACGATGGAACACACAAATAGCGTCGCGATTCAATACATCGATGTCTAGCGTAACTATCAAGAAGGGTCTATTGGTGCCTCGGCCTCCGGATGTTCGCTCTTTGTCAGTCTAGTTTTCAAATCCGACGCAAATTTGACAGTTAATTGCGACATTCACACCATCCTAACGACGTTGCAACACAGAAATTGCGTCGCGATTCAATACATTGGTCACTAGCCGACTTATCTCCGAGGGTCTGTCGCTGCCTCATACCAGATGGACGTACTCTTTGGCACTCAAGTTTGTTTTCTCCCTCTCATAACTCACAGTTAATTCTTACCGTGAGATCCTGGTATTGACGATGGAACACACAAATAGTGTCGCGATTCAATACATCGATGTACAGCGTAACTATCTACAAGGGTCTATTGGTTCCTCGGTCACCGGATGGTCGCGTTTTGTCATCGAGTTTTCAAATCCGACGCAATACTGACAGTTAATTTTATTTTCTCTCATCCTCTCAATGACGATAGAACACACATACTGCGATGGTTTTCAGAACATCGTCTACCAGCAGATTTATCTCCAAGCATCTATTACTGCCTGGGTCACCACATGATCGTTGTCCTACGAGTAAAGTTTCGGGAATCCGACGCAAATTTGACAGTTAATTGCGACATTTCCACCATCCTAATGACGATGGGACACAGAAATTGCTTCGCGATTCAATACATTGGTCACTAGCCGACTTATCTCCGAGGGTCTATCGCTGCCTCATACCAGATGGACGTACTGTTTGGCAGTCAAGTTTGTTTTCTCCCTCTCATAACTCACAGTTAATTCTTACCGTCAGATCCTGGTATTGACGATGGAACACACAAATACCGTCGCGATCAATACATCGATGTCCAGCGTAACTATCTACAAGGGTCTATTGGTGTCTCGGTCACCGGATGGTCGCGTTTTGTCAGTCTAGTTTACAAATCCGACGCAAAACTGGCAGTTAATTTTATTCCTCCCATACTCTCAATTACAATGGAACACACATACTGCAATGGTTTTCAGAACATCGTCTTCCAGCAGATTTATCTCCAAGCTTGCCTGGGTCACCACATGATCGTTCTCCTGCGAGTAAAGATACGGGAATCCGACGCAAATTTGACAGTTAATTGCGACATTCCCACCATCCTAATGACGATGCAACACAGAAATTGCTTCTCAATTCAATACATTGTTCACTAGCCGACTTATCTCCAAGGGTCTAACGATGCCTCATACCTGATTTGGCTGTCTCTTTTCTCCGACTCAAATCTCACAGCTAAATCTTACAGTCAGATCCTGGTATCGACGATGGAACACACAAATAGCGTCGCGATTCAATACATCGATGTCTAGCGTAACTAACTACAAGGGTCTATTGGTGCCTCGGTCACCGGATGTTCGCTCTTGGTCAGTTTAGTTTTCAAATCCGACGCACATTTGACAGTTAATTGCGACATTCCCACAATCCTAATGACGATGCAACACAGGAATTGCGTCGCGATTCAATACATTGGTCACTAGCCGACTTATCTCCGAGGGTCTAACGAAGCCTCATACCAGATTTGGCTGTCAAGTTTCTTGTCTCCGACTCAAAACTAACAGCTAATTCTTACAGTCAGATCCTGGTATCGACGATGGAACACACAAATAGCGTCGCGATTCAATACATCGATGTCTAGCGTAACTATCTACAATGGTATTGGTGCCTCGGTCACCGGATGTTCGCTCTCTGTCAGTCTACTTTTCAAATCCGACGCACATTTGACAGTTAATTGCGACATTCCCACCATCCTAATGACGATGCAACACAGAAATTACGTCGCGATTCAATACATTGGTCACTAGCCGACTAGCCGAGGGTCTAACGCTGCCTCATACCAGATGGATGTACAATTTTTATTTCAAGTTTCTTGTCTCCGACTCAAAACTAACAGCTAATTCTTACAGTCAGATCCTGGTATCGACGATGGAACACACAAATAGCGTCGCGATTCAATACATCGATGTCTAGCGTAACTATCTACAATGGTATTGGTGCCTCGGTCACCGGATGTTCGCTCTTTGTCAGTCTAGTTTTCAAATCCGACGCAAATTTGACAGTTAATTGCGACATTCACACCAGCCTAACGACGTTGCAACACAGAAATTGCTTCGCGATTCAATACATGGGTCACTAGCCGACTTATCTCCGAGGGTCTATCGCTGCCTCATACCAGATGGACGTACTGTTTGGCAGTCAAATTTGTTTTCTCCCTCTCATAACTCACAGTTAATTCTTACCGTCAGATCCTGGTATTGACGATGGAACACACAAATACCGTCGCGATCATACATCGATGTCCAGCGTAACTATCTACAAGGATCTATTGGTGTCTCGGTCACCGGACGGTCGCGTTTTGTCAGTCTAGTTTACAAATCCGACGCAAAACTGGCAGTTAATTTTATTCCTCCCATACTCTCAATTACAATGGAACACACATACTGCAATGGTTTTCAGAACATCGTCTTCCAGCAGACTTATCTCCAAGCTTGCCTATGTCACCACATGATCGTTCTCCTGCGAGTAAAGATACGGGAATCCGACACAAATGTGACAGTTAATTGCGACATTTCCACCATCCTAATTACGATGAAACACAGAAATTACGTCGCAATTCAATACGTTGGTCACTATTCGACTTATCTCCGAGGGTCTAACGTTGCCTCATACCAGATTTGGCTGTCTCTTGTCTCCGACTCAAATCTCACAGCTAATTCTTACAGTTAGATCCTGGTATCGACGATGGAACACACAAATAGCGTCGCGATTCAATACATCGATGTCTAGCGTAACTATCTACAAGGGTCTATTGGTGCCTCGGTGACCGGATGTTCGCGCTTTGTCAGTCTAGTTTTCAAATCCGACGCACATTTGACAGTTAATTGCGACAATCCCACCATCCTAACGACGTTGCAACACAGGAATTGTGTCGCGATTCAATACATTAGTCACTAGCCGGCTTATCTCCGAGGGTCTATCGCTGCCTCATACCAGATGGACGTACTCTTTGGCACTCAAGTTTGTTTTCTCCCTCTCATAACTCACAGTTAATTCTTACCGTGATATCCTGGTATTGACGATGGAACACACAAATAGCGTCGCGATTCAATACATCGATGTCCAGCGTAACTATCTACAAGGGTCTATTGGTTTCTCGGTCACCGAATGGTCGCGTTTTTTCATCGAGTTTTCAAATCCGACGCAATACTGACAGTTAATTTAATTTCTCTCATCCTCTCAATGACGATAGAACACACATACTGCGATGGTTTTCAGAACATCGTCTAGCAGCAGATTTATCTCCAAGCATCTATTACTGCCTGGGTCACCACATGATCGTTGTCCTACGAGTAAAGTTTCGGGAATCCGACGCAAATTTGACAGTTAATTGAGACATTTCCACCACCCTAATGACGATGCAACACAGATATTGCTTCGCGATTCAATACATTGGTCACTAGCCGACTTATCTCCGAGGGTCTATCGCTGCCTCATACCAGATGGACGTACTGTTTGGCAGTCAAGTTTGTTTTCTCCCTCTCATAACTCACAGTTAATTCTTACCGTCAGATCCTGGTATTGACGATGGAACACACAAATACCGTCGCGATCAATACATCGATGTCCAGCGTAACTATCTACAAGGGTCTATTGGTATCTCGGTCACCGGATGGTCGCGTTTTGTCAGTGTAGTTTACAAATCCGACGCAAAACTGGCAGTTAATTTTATTCCTCCCATACTCTCAATTACAATGGAACACACATACTGCAATGGTTTTCAGAACATCGTCTTCCAGCAGACTTATCTCCAAGCATGCCTTAGTCACCACATGATCGTTCTCCTGCGAGTAAAGATATGGGAATCCGACGCAAATTTGACAGTTAATTGCGACATTCCCACCATCCTAATGACGATGCAACACAGAAATTACGTCGCAATTCAATACATTGGTCACTAGCCGACTTATCTGCGAGGGTCTAACGCTGTCTCATACCAGATTTGGCTGTCTCTTGTCTCCGACTCAAATCTCACAGCTAATTCTCACAGTCAGATCCTGGTATCGACGATGGAACACACAAATAGTGTCGCGATTCAATACATCGATGTCTAGCGTAACTATCAAGAAGGGTCTATTGGTGCCTCGGTCACCGGATGTTCGCTCTTTGTCAGTCTACTTTTCAAATCCGACGCACATTTGACAGTTAATTGCGACATTCCCACCATCCTAATGACGATGCAAAACAGAAATTACGTCGCGATTCAATACATTGGTCACTAGCCGACTTATCTCCGAGGGTCTAACGGTGCCTCATACCAGTTGGATGTACAATTTTTCTTTGTAGTTTCTTGTCTCCGACTCAAAACTAACAGCTAATTCTTACAGTCAGATCCTGGTATCGACGATGGCACACACAAATAGCGTCACGATTCAATACATCGATGTCTAGCGTAACTATCTACAATGGTATTGGTGCCTCGGCCACTGGATGTTCGCTCTTTGTCAGTCTAGTTTTCAAATCCGACGCACATTTGACAGTTAATTGCGACATTCCCACCATCCTAATGACGATGCAACAAAGAAATTACGTCGCGATTCAATACATTGGTCACTAGCCGACTTATCTCCGAGGATCTAACGCTGCCTCATACCAAATGGATGTACAATTTAGCTGTCAAGTTTCTTGTCTCCGTTTCAAAACTCACAGCTAACTCTTACCGTCAGATCCTAGTATCGACGATGGAACACACAAATAGCGTCGCGATTCAATACATCGATGTCTAGCGTAACTATCTACAAGGGTCTATTGGTGCCTCGGCCTCCGGATGTTCGCTCTTTGTCAGTCTAGTTTTCAAATCCGACGCACTGTTGACAGTTAATTGCGACATTCCCACCATCCTAACGACGTTGCAACACAGAAATTGTGTCGCGATTCAATACATTGGTCACTATCCGACTTATCTCTGATGGTCTATCGCTGCCTCATACCAGATGGACGTGCTATTTGGCAGTCAAGTTTGTTTTCTCCCTCTCATAACTCACTGTAAATTCTTACCGTCAGATCCTGGTATTGACGATGGAACACACAAATAGCGTCGCGATTCAAAAGATCGATGTCCAGCGTAACTAACTACAAGGGTCTGTTGGTGCCTCGGTCACCGTTTGGTCGCGTTTTGTCAGTCTAGTTTACAAATCCGACGCAAGATTGGCAGTTAAATTTATTCCTCCCATACTCTCAATTACGATGGAACACACATACTGCGATGGTTTTCAGAACATCGTCTTCCAGCAGATTTATCTCCAAGCATGCATGGGTCACCACATGATCGTTCTCCTGCGCGTAAAGTTTCGGGAATCCGACGCAAATTCGACAGTTAATTGAGACATTCCCACCATCCTAATGACGATGCAACACAGGAATTGCGTCGCGATTCAATACATTGGTCACTAGCCGACTTGTCTCCGAGGGTCTAACGCTGCCTCATACCAGATGGATGTACAATTTGGCTGTCAAGTTTCTTGTCTCCGACTCAAAACTCACAGCTAACTCTTACCGTCAGATGCTAGTATCGACGATGGAACACACAAATAGCGTCGCGATTCAATACATCGATGTCTAGCGTAACTATCAAGAAGGGTCTATTGGTGCTTCGGCCTCCGGATATTCGCTCTTTGTCAGTCTAGTTTTCAAATCCGACGCACATTTGACAGTTAATTGCGACATTCACACCATCCTAACGACGTTGCAACACAGAAATTGCGTGGCGATTGAATACATTGGTCACTAGCCGACTTATCTCCGAGGGTCTGTCGCTGCCTCATACCAGAAGGACGTACTCTTTGGCACTCAAGTTTGTTTTCTCCCTCTCATAACTCACAGTTAATTCTTACCGTCAGATCCTGGTATTGACGATGGAACACACAAATGCCGTCGCGATCAATACATCGATGTCCAGCGTAACTATCTACAAGGGTCTATTGCTGCCTCGGTAACCGGATGGTCGCGTTTTGTCAGTCTAGTTTACAAATCCGACGCAAAATTGCAGTTAATTTTATTCCTCCCATACTCTCAATTACAATGGAACACACATACTGCAATGGTTTTCAGAACATCGTCTTCCAGCAGATTTATCTCCAAGCTTGCCTGGGTCACCACATGATCGTACTCCTGCGAGTAAAGATACGGGAATCCGACGCAAATTTGACAGTTAATTGCGACATTCCCACCATCCTAATGACGATGCAACACAGAAATTGCTTCTCAATTCAATACATTGTTCACTAGCCGACTTATCTCCAAGGGTCTAACGATGCCTCATACCAGATTTGGCTGTCTCTTTTCTCCGACTCAAATCTCACAGCTAATTCTTACAGTTAGATCCTGGTATCGACGATGGAACACACAAATAGCGTCGCGATTCAATACATCGATGTCTAGCGTAACTATCTACAAGGGTCTATTGGTGCCTCGGTGACCGGATGTTCGCGCTTTGTCAGTCTAGTTTTCAAATCCGACGCACATTTGACAGTTAATTGCGACAATCCCACCATCCTAACGACGTTGCAACACAGGAATTGTGTCGCGATTCAATACATTAGTCACTAGCCGGCTTATCTCCGAGGGTCTATCGCTGCCTCATACAAGATGGACGTACTCTTTGGCACTCAAGTTTGTTTTCTCCCTCTCATAACTCACAGTTAATTCTTACCGTGATATCCTGGTATTGACGATGGAACACACAAATAGCGTCGCGATTCAATACATCGATGTCCAGCGTAACTATCTACAAGGGTCTATTGGTTTCTCGGTCACCGAATGGTCGCGTTTTGTCATCGAGTTTTCAAATCCGACGCAATACTGACAGTTAATTTAATTTCTCTCATCCTCTCAATGACGATAGAACACACATACTGCGATGGTTTTCAGAACATCGTCTAGCAGCAGATTTATCTCCAAGCATCTATTACTGCCTGGGTCACCACATGATCGTTGTCCTACGAGTAAAGTTTCGGGAATCCGACGCAAATTTGACAGTTAATTGAGACATTTCCACCACCCTAATGACGATGCAACACAGATATTGCTTCGCGATTCAATACATTGGTCACTAGCCGACTTATCTCCGAGGGTCTATCGCTGCCTCATACCAGATGGACGTACTGTTTGGCAGTCAAGTTTGTTTTCTCCCTCTCATAACTCACAGTTAATTCTTACCGTCAGATCCTGGTATTGACGATGGAACACACAAATACCGTCGCGATCAATACATCGATGTCCAGCGTAACTATCTACAAGGGTCTATTGGTATCTCGGTCACCGGATGGTCGCGTTTTGTCAGTGTAGTTTACAAATCCGACGCAAAACTGGCAGTTAATTTTATTCCTCCCATACTCTCAATTACAATGGAACACACATACTGCAATGGTTTTCAGAACATCGTCTTCCAGCAGACTTATCTCCAAGCATGCCTTAGTCACCACATGATCGTTCTCCTGCGAGTAAAGATATGGGAATCCGACGCAAATTTGACAGTTAATTGCGACATTCCCACCATCCTAATGACGATGCAACACAGAAATTACGTCGCAATTCAATACATTGGTCACTAGCCGACTTATCTGCGAGGGTCTAACGCTGCCTCATACCAGATTTGGCTGTCTCTTGTCTCCGACTCAAATCTCACAGCTAATTCTCACAGTCAGATCCTGGTATCGACGATGGAACACACAAATAGTGTCGCGATTCAATACATCGATGTCTAGCGTAACTATCAAGAAGGGTCTATTGGTGCCTCGGTCACCGGATGTTCGCTCTTTGTCAGTCTAGTTTTCAAATCCGACGCACATTTGACAGTTAATTGCGACAATCCCACCATCCTAACGACGTTGCAACACAGAAATTGTGTCGCGATTCAATACATTGGTCACTAGCCGACTTATCTCCGAGGGTCTATCGCTGCCTCATACCAGATGGACGTACTATTTGGCACTCAAGCTTGTTTTCTCCCTCTCATAGCTCACAGTAAATTCTTACCGTCAGATCCTGTATTGACGATGGAACCCACAAATAGCGTCGCGATTCTATACATCGATGTCTAGCGTAACTATGTACAATGGTATTGGTGCCTCGGTCACCGGATGTTCGCTCTTTGTCAGTCTAGTTTTCAAATCCGACGCACATTTGACAGTTAATTGCGACATTCCCACCATCCTAATGACGATGCAAAACAGAAATTACGTCGCGATTCAATACATTGGTCACTAGCCGACTTATCTCCGAGGGTCTAACGGTGCCTCATACCAGTTGGATGTACAATTTTTCTTTGTAGTTTCTTGTCTCCGACTCAAAACTAACAGCTAATTCTTACAGTCAGATCCTGGTATCGACGATGGCACACACAAATAGCGTCACGATTCAATACATCGATGTCTAGCGTAACTATCTACAATGGTATTGGTGCCTCGGCCACTGGATGTTCGCTCTTTGTCAGTCTAGTTTTCAAATCCGACGCACATTTGACAGTTAATTGCGACATTCCCACCATCCTAATGACGATGCAACACAGAAATTACGTCGCGATTCAATACATTGGTCACTAGCCGACTTATCTCCGAGGATCTAACGCTGCCTCATACCAGATGGATGTACAATTTAGCTGTCAAGTTTCTTGTCTCCGTTTCAAAACTCACAGCTAACTCTTACCGTCAGATCCTAGTATCGACGATGGAACACACAAATAGCGTCGCGATTCAATACATCGATGTCTAGCGTAACTATCTACAAGGGTCTATTGGTGCCTCGGCCTCCGGATGTTCGCTCTTTGTCAGTCTAGTTTTCAAATCCGACGCACTGTTGACAGTTAATTGCGACATTCCCACCATCCTAACGACGTTGCAACACAGAAATTGTGTCGCGATTCAATACATTGGTCACTATCCGACTTATCTCTGATGGTCTATCGCTGCCTCATACCAGATGGACGTGCTATTTGGCAGTCAAGTTTGTTTTCTCCCTCTCATAACTCACTGTAAATTCTTACCGTCAGATCCTGGTATTGACGATGGAACACACAAATAGCGTCGCGATTCAAAAGATCGATGTCCAGCGTAACTATCTACAAGGGTCTGTTGGTGCCTCGGTCACCGTTTGGTCGCGTTTTGTCAGTCTAGTTTACAAATCCGACGCAAGATTGGCAGTTAAATTTATTCCTCCCATACTCTCAATTACGATGGAACACACATACTGCGATGGTTTTCAGAACATCGTCTTCCAGCAGATTTATCTCCAAGCATGCATGGGTCACCACATGATCGTTCTCCTGCGAGTAAAGTTTCGGGAATCCGACGCAAATTCGACAGTTAATTGAGACATTCCCACCATCCTAATGACGATGCAACACAGGAATTGCGTCGCGATTCAATACATTGGTCACTAGCCGACTTGTCTCCGAGGGTCTAACGCTGCCTCATACCAGATGGATGTACAATTTGGCTGTCAAGTTTCTTGTCTCCGACTCAAATCTCACAGCTAACTCTTACCGTCAGATGCTAGTATCGACGATGGAACACACAAATAGCGTCGCGATTCAATACATCGATGTCTAGCGTAACTATCAAGAAGGGTCTATTGGTGCTTCGGCCTCCGGATATTCGCTCTTTGTCAGTCTAGTTTTCAAATCCGACGCACATTTGACAGTTAATTGCGACATTCACACCATCCTAACGACGTCGCAACACAGAAATTGCGTCGCGATTGAATACATTGGTCACTAGCCGACTTATCTCCGAGGGTCTGTCGCTGCCTCATACCAGAAGGACGTACTCTTTGGCACTCAAGTTTGTTTTCTCCCTCTCATAACTCACAGTTAATTCTTACCGTGAGATCCTGGTATTGACGATGGAACACACAAATAGCGTCGCGATTCAATACATCGATGTGCAGCGTAACTATCTAAAGGGTCTATTGGTTCCTCGGTCACCGGATGGTCGCGTTTTGTCATCGAGTTTTCAAATCCGACGCAAAACTGACAGTTAATTTTATTTTCTCTCATCCTCTCAATGACGATAGAACACACATACTGCGATGGTTTTCAGAACATCGTCTACCAGAAGATTTATCTCCAAGCATCTATTACTGTATGGGTCACCACATGATCGTTGTCCTACGAGTAAAGTTTCGGGAATCCGACGCAAATTTGACAGTTAATTGCGACATTTCCACCATCCTAATGACGATGCAACACAGAAATTGCTTCGCGATTCAATACATTGGTCACTAGCCGACTTATCTCCGAGGGTCTATCGCCGCCTCATATCAGATGGACGTACTGTTTGGCAGTCAAGTTTGTTTTCTCCCTCTCATAACTCACAGTTAATTCTTACCGTCAGATCCTGGTATTGACGATGGAACACACAAATACCGTCGCGATCAATACATCGATGTCCAGCGTAACTATCTACAAGGGTCTATTGCTGCCTCGGTCACCGGATGGTCGCGTTTTGTCAGTCTAGTTTACAAATCCGACGCAAAATTGCAGTTAATTTTATTCCTCCCATACTCTCAATTACAATGGAACACACATACTGCAATGGTTTTCAGAACATCGTCTTCCAGCAGATTTATCTCCAAGCTTGCCTGGGTCACCACATGATCGTACTCCTGCGAGTAAAGATACGGGAATCCGACGCAAATTTGACAGTTAATTGCGACATTCCCACCATCCTAATGACGATGCAACACAGAAATTGCTTCTCAATTCAATACATTGTTCACTAGCCGACTTATCTCCAAGGGTCTAACGATGCCTCATACCAGATTTGGCTGTCTCTTTTCTCCGACTCAAATCTCACAGCTAATTCTTACAGTCAGATCCTGGTATCGACGATGGAACACACAAATAGCGTCGCGATTCAATACATCGATGTCTAGCGTAACTAACTACAAGGGTCTATTGGTGCCTCGGTCACCGGATGTTCGCTCTTTGTCAGTCTAGTTTTCAAATCCGACGCACATTTGACAGTTAATTGCGACATTCCCACCATCCTAATGACGATGCAACACAGGAATTGCGTCGCGATTCAATACATTGGTCACTAGCCGACTTATCTCCGAGGGTCTAACGCTGCCTCTTACCAGATGGATGTACAATTTGGCAGTCAAGTTTCCCTTCTCCCTCTCATAACTCACAGTTAATACTTACCGTCAAATCCTGGTATTGACGATGGAACACACAAATAGCGTCGCGATTCAATACATCGATGTCTAGCGTAACTATCTACAATAGTATTGGTGCCTCGGTCACCTGATGTTCGCTCTTTGTCAGTCTAGTTTTCAAATCCGATGCAAATTTGACTGTTAATTGGGACAGTCCCACCTTCCTAATGACGATGCACCACAGAAATTGCGTCGCGATTCAATACATTGGTCACTAGCCGACTTATCTCCGAGGGTCTAACGAAGCCTCATACCAGATTTGGCTGTCAAGTTTTTTGTCTCCGACTCAAAACTAACAGCTAATTCTTACAGTCAGATCCTGGTATCGACGATGGAACACACAAATAGCGTCGCGATTCAATACATCGATGTCTAGCGTAACTATCTACAAGGGTCTGTTGGTGCCTCGGTCACCGGATGTTCGCTCTTTGTCAGTCTAGTTTTCAAATCCGACGCACATTTGACAGTTAATTGCGACATTCCCACCATCCTAACGACGTTGCAACACAGAAATTGTGTCGCGATTCAATACATTGGTCACTAGCCGACTTATCTCCGATGGTCTATCGCTGCCTCATACCAGATGGACGTACTATTTGGCAGTCAAGTTTGTTTTCTCCCTCTCATAGCTCACAGTAAATTCTTACCGTCAGATCCTGGTATTGACGATGGAACCCACAAATAGCGTCGCGATTCTATACATCGATGTCTAGCGTAACTATGTACAATGGTATTGGTGCCTCGGTCAGCGGATGTTCGCTCTTTGTGTCTAGTTTTCAAATCCGACGCACATTTGACAGTTAATTGCGACATTCCCACCATCCTAATGACGATGCAACACAGAAATTACGTCGCGATTCAATACATTGGTCACTAGCCGACTTATCTCCGAGGGTGTAACGCTGCCTCATACCAGATGGATGTACAATTTTTCTTTCAAGTTTCTTGTCTCCGACTCAAAACTAACAGCTAATTCTTACAGTCAGATCCTGGTATCGACGATGGAACACACAAATAGCGTCGCGATTCAATACATCGATGTCTAGCGTAACTATCTACAATGGTATTGGTGCCTCGGTCACCGGATGTTCGCTCTCTGTCAGTCGAGTTTTCAAATCCGACGCACATTTGACAGTTAATTGCGACATTCCCACCATCCTAATGACGATGCAACACAGGAATTGCGTCACGATTCAATACATTGGTCACTAGCCGACTTATCTCCGAGGGTCTAACGCTGCCTCATACCAGATGGATGTACAATTTGGCTGTCTCCGACTCAAAACTCACAGCTAACTCTTACCGTCAGATCCTGGTATTGACGATGGAACACACAAATACCGTCGCGATCATACATCGATGTCCAGCGTAACTATCTACAAGGATCTATTGGTGTCTCGGTCACCGGATGGTCGCGTTTTGGCAGTCTAGCTTACAAATCCGACGCAAAACTGGCAGTTAATTTTATTCCTCCCATACTCTCAATTACAATGGAACACACATACTGCAATGGTTTTCAGAACATCGTCTTCCAGCAGACTTATCTCCAAGCTTGCCTGGGTCACCACATGATCGTTCTCCTGCGAGTAAAGATACGGGAATCCGACGCAAATGTGACAGTTAATTGCGACATTTCCACCATCCTAATTACGATGAAACACAGAAATTACGTCGCAATTCAATACGTTGGTCACTATTCGACTTATCTCCGAGGGTCTAACGTTGCCTCATACCAGATTTGGCTGTCATTTGTCTCCGACTCAAATCTCACAGCTAATTCTTACAGTCAGATCCTGGTATCGACGATGGAACACACAAATAGCGTCGCGATTCAATACATCGATGTCTAGCGTAACTATCTACAAGGGTCTATTGGTGCCTCGGTCACCGGATGTTCGCTCTTTGTCAGTCTAGTTTTCAAATCCGACGCACATTTCACAGTTAATTGCGACAATCCCACCATCCTAACGACGTTGCAACACAGAAATTGTGTCGCGATTCAATACATTAGTCACTAGCCGACTTATCTCCGAGGGTCTATCGCTGCCTCATACCAGATGGACGTACTGTTTGGCAGTCAAGTTTGTTTTCTCCCTCTCATAACTCACAGTTAATTCTTACCGTCAGATCCTGGTATTGACGATGGAACACACAAATACCGTCGCGATCAATACATCGATGTCCAGCGTAACTATCTACAAGGGTCTATTGGTGTCTCGGTCACCGGATGGTCGCGTTTTGTCAGTCTAGTTTACAAATCCGACGCAAAACTGGCAGTTAATTTTATTCCTCCCATACTCTCAATTACAATGGAACACACATACTGCAAAGGTTTTCAGAACATCGTCTTCCAGCAGACGTATCTCCAAGCATGCCTGGGTCACCACATGATCGTTCTCCTGCGAGTAAAGATACGGGAATCCGACGCAAATTTGACAGTTAATTGCGACATTCCCACCATCCTAATGACGATGCAATACAGAAATTACGTCGCAATTCAATACATTGGTCACTAGCCGACTTATCTCCGAGGGTCTAACGCTGCCTCATACCAGATTTGGCTGTCTCTTGTCTCCGACTCAAATCCCACAGCTAATTCTCACAGTCAGATCCTGGTATCGACGATGGAACACACAAATAGTGTCGCGATTCAATACATCGATGTCTAGCGTAACTATCAAGAAGGGTCTATTGGTGCCTCAGTCACCGGAAATTCGCTCTTTGTCAGTCTAGTTTTCAAATCCGACGCACATTTGACAGTTAATTGCGACATTCCCACCATCCTAACGACGTTGCAACACAGAAATTGTGTCGCGATTCAATACATTGGTCACTAGCCGACTTATCTCCGAGGGTCTATCGCTGCCTCATACCAGATGGACGTACTATTTGGCAGTCAAGCTTGTTTTCTCCCTCTCATAGCTCACAGTAAATTCTTACCGTCAGATCCTGGTATTGACGATGGAACCCAAAAATAGCGTCGCGACTCTATACATCGATGTCTAGCGTAACTATGTACAATGGTATTGGTGCCTCGGTCACCGGATGTTCGCTCTTTGTCAGTCTAGTTTTCAAATCCGACGCACATTTGACAGTTAAATGCGACATTCCCACCATCCTAATGACGATGCAAAACAGAAATTACGTCGCGATTCAATACATTGGTCACTAGCCGACTTATCTCCGAGGGTCTAACGCTGCCTCATACCAGTTGGATGTACAATTTTTCTGTCAAGTTTCTTGTCTCCGACTCAAAACTCACAGCTAATTCTTACCGTCAGATCCTGGTATGACGATGGAACACACAAATACCGTCGCGATCAATACATCGATGTCCAGCGTAACTATCTAAAAGGGTCTATTGGTGTCTCGGTCACCGGATGGTCGCGTTTTGTCAGTCTAGTTTACAAATCCGACGCAAAACTGGCAGTTAATTTTATTCCTCCCATACTCTCAATTACAATGGAACACACATACTGCAATGGTTTTCAGAACATCGTCTTCCAGCAGACGTATCTCCTAGCATGCCTGGGTCACCACATGATCGTTCTCCTGCGAGTAAAGATACGGGAATCCGACGCAAATTTGACAGTTAATTGCGACATTCCCACCATCCTAATGACGATGCAATACAGAAATTACTTCGCAATTCAATACATTGGTCACTAGCCGACTTATCTCCGAGGGTCTAACGCTGCCTCATACCAGATTTGGCTGTCTCTTGTCTCCGACTCAAATCCCACAGCTAATTCTCACAGTCAGATCCTGGTATCGACGATGGAACACACAAATAGTGTCGCGATTCAATACATCGATGTCTAGCGTAACTATCAAGAAGGGTCTATTGGTGCCTCAGTCACCGGAAATTCGCTCTTTGTCAGTCTAGTTTTCAAATCCGACGCACATTTGACAGTTAATTGCGACATTCCCACCATCCTAACGACGTTGCAACACAGAAATTGTGTCGCGATTCAATACATTGGTCACTAGCCGACTTATCTCCGAGGGTCTATCGCTGCCTCATACCAGATGGACGTACTATTTTTCAGTCAAGTTTGTTTTCTCCCTCTCATAGCTCACAGTAAATTCTTACCGTCAGATCCTGGTATTGACGATGGAACCCACAAATAGCGTCGCGATTCTATACATCGATGTCTAGCGTAACTATGTACAATGGTATTGGTGCCTCGGTAACCGGATGTTCGCTCTTTGTCAGTCTAGTTTTCAAATCCGACGCACATTTGACAGTTAATTGCGACATTCCCACCATCCTAATGACGATGCTACACAGGAATTGCGTCGCCATTCAATACATTGGTCACTAGCCGACTTATCTCCGAGGGTCTAACGCTGCCTCATACCAGATGGATGTACAATTTGGCAGTCAAGTTTCCCTTCTCCCTCTCATAACTTACAGTTAATACTTACCGTCAAATCCCGGTATTGACGATGGAACCCACAAATAGCCTCGCGATTCTATACATCGATGTCAAGCGTAACTATCTAGAAGGGTCTATTTGCGGCTCGGTCACCGGATGTTCGCTCTTTGTCAGTCTAGTTTTCAAATCGGACGCAAATTTGACAGTTAATTGCGACATTCCCACCATCCTAATGACGATGCAACACAGAAATTACGTCGCAATTCAATACATTGGTCACTAGCCGACTTATCTCCGAGGGTCTAACGCTGCGCCATACCAGATTTGGCTGTCTCTTGTCTCCGACTCAAATCTCACAGCTAATTCTTACAGTCAGTTCCTGGTATCGACGATGGAACACACAAATAGCGTCGCGATTCAATACATCGATGTCTAGCGTAACTATCTACAAGGGTCTATTGGTGCCTCGGTCACCGGATGTTCGCTCTTTGTCAGTCTAGTTTTCAAATCCGACGCACATTTGACAGTTAATTGCGACATTCCCACCATCCTAATGACGATGCAACACAGAAATTACGTCGCGATTCAATACATTGGTCACTAGCCGACTTATCTCCGAGGGTCTAACGCTGCCTCAAACCAGATGGATGTACAATTTGGCTGTCAAGTTTCTTGTCTCCGTTTCAAAACTCACAGCTAACTCTTACCGTCAGATCCTAGTATCGACGATGGAACACACAAATAGCGTCGCGATTCAATACATCGATGTCTAGCGTAACTATCTACAAGGGTCTATTGGTGCCTCTGCCTCCGGATGTTCGCTCTTTGTCAGTCTAGTTTTCAAATCCGACGCACAGTTGACAGTTAATTGCGACATTCCCACCATCCTAACGACGTTGCAACACAGAAATTGTGTCGCGATGCAATACATTGGTCACAAGCCGACTTATCTCCGAGGGTCTATCGCTGCCTCATACCAGATGGACGTACTGTTTGGCAGTCAAGTTTGTTTTCTCCCTCTCATAACTCACAGTTAATTCTTACCGTCAGATCCTGGTATTGACGATGGAACACACAAATAGCGTCGCGATCAATACTTGGATGTCCAGCGTAACTATCTACAAGGGTCTATTGGTGTCTCGGTCACCGGATGGTCGCGTTTTGTCAGACTAGTTTACAAATCCGACGCAAAACTGGCAGTTAATTTTATTCCTCCCATACTCTCAATTACGATGGAACACACATACTGCGATGGTTTTCAGAACATCGTTTTCCAGCAGATTTATCTCCATGCATGCCTGGGTCACCACATGATCGTTCTCCTGCGAGTAAAGTTTCGAGACAGTATATTGCGACATTCCCACCATCCTAATGACGATGCAACACAGGAATTGCGTCGCGATTCAATACATTGGTCACTAGCCGACTTATCTCCGAGGGTCTAACGCTGCCTCATACCAGATGGATGTACAGTTTGGCAGTCAAGTTTCCCTTCTCCCTCTCATAACTCACAGTTAATACTTACCGTCAAATCCTGGTATTGACGATGGAACCTACAAATAGCGTCGCGATTCTATACATCGATGTCCAGCGTAACTATCTAGAAGGGTCTATTTGTGGCTCGGTCACCGGATGTTCGCTCTTTGTCAGTCTAGTTTTCAAATCCGACGCAAATTTGACAGTTAATTGCGACATTCCCACCATGACGGTGCAACACAGAAATTACGTCGCGATTCAATACATTGGTCACTAGCCGACTTATCTCCGAGGGTCTAACGCTGCCTCATACCAGATGGATGTACAATTTAGCTGTCAAGTTTCTAGTCTCCGTTTCAAAACTCACAGCTAACTCTTACCGGCAGATCCTAGTATCCACGATGGAACACACAAATAGCGTCGCGATTCAATACATCGATGTCTAGCGTAACTATCTACAAGGGTCTATTGGTGCCTCGGCCTCCGGATGTTCGCTCTTTGTCATCCTAGTTTTCAAATCCGACGCACAGTTGACAGTTAATTGCGACATTCCCACCATCCTAACGACGTTGCAACACAGAAATTGTGTCGCGATTCAATACATTGGTCACTAGCCGACTTATCTCCGAGGGTCTATCGCTGCCTCATACCAGATGGACGTACTATTTGGCTCTCAAGTTTGTTTTCTCCCTCTCATAACTCACAGTAAATTCTTACCGTCAGATCCTGGTATTGACGATGGAACACACAAATAGCGTCGCGATTCAATAGATCGATGTCCAGCGTAACTATCTACAAGGGTCTATTGGTGCCTCGGTCACCGTTTGGTCACGTTTTGTCAGTCTAGTTTACAGATCCGACGCAAGATTGGCAGTTAATTTTATTCCTCCCATACTCTCAATTACGATGGAACACACATACTGCGATGGTTTTCAGAACATCGTCTTCCAGCAGATTTATCTAAAAGCATGCCTGGGTCACCACATGATCGTTCTCCTGCGAGTAAAGTTTCGGGAAATCCGACGCAAATTTCATAGTTAATTGCGACATTTCGACCATCCAAATGACGATGCAACACAGAAATTGCTTCGCGATTCAATACATTGGTCACTAGCCGACTTATATCCGAGGGTCTATCGCTGCCTCATACCAGATGGACGTACTGTTTGGCAGTCAAGTTTGTTTTCTCCATCTCATAACTCACAGTTAATTCTTATCGTCAGATCCTGGTATTGACGATGGAACACACAAATAGCGTCTCGATGAATACATCGATGTCCAGCGTAACTATCTACAAGGGTCTATTGGTGTCTCGGTCACCGGATGGTCGCGTTTTGTCAGTCTAGTTTACAAATCCGACGCAAAACTGGCAGTTAATTTTATTCCTCCCATACTCTCAATTACGATGGAACACACATACTGCGATGGTTTTCAGAACATCGTCTTCCAGCAGATTTATCTAAAAGCACCACATGATCGTTCTCCTGCGAGTAAAGTTTCGGGAATCCGACGCAAATTTGACAGTTAATTGAGACATTCCCACCATCCTAATGACGATGCAACACAGAAATTACGTCGCAATTCAATACCTTGGTCACTAGCCGACTTATCTCCGAGGGTCTAACGCTGCCTCATACCAGATGGATGTACAATTTGGCTTTCAAGTTTCTTGTCTCCGTTTCAAAACTCACAGCTAACTCTTACCGTCAGATCCTAGTATCGACGATGGAACACACAAATAGCGTCGCGATTCAATACATCGATGTCTAGCGTAACTATCTACAAGGGTCTATTGGTGCCTCGGCCTCCGGATGTTCGCTCTTTCTCAGTCTAGTTTTCAAATCCGACGCACAGTTGACAGTTAATTGCGACATTCCCAACATCCTAACGACGTTGCAACACAGAAATTGTGTCGCGATTGAATACATTGGTCACTAGCCGACTTATCTCCGAGGGTCTATCGCTGCCTCATACCAGATGGACGTACTGTTTGGCAGTCAAGTTTGTTTTCTCCCTCTCATAACTCACAGTTAATTCTTACTGTCAGATCCTGGTATTGACGATGGAACACACAAATAGCGTCGCGATCAATACATCGATGTCCAGCGTAACTATCTACAAGGGTCTATTGGTGTCTCGGTCACCGGATGGTCGCGTTTTGTCAGTCTAGTTTACAAATCCGACGCAAAACTGGCAGTTAATTTTATTCCTCCCATACTCTCAATTACGACGGAACACACATACTGCGATGGTTTTCAGAACATCCTTTTCCAGCAGATTTATCTCCAAGCATGCCTGGGTCACCACATGATCGTTCTCGTGCGAGTAAAGTTTCGGGAATCCGACGCAAATTTGACAGTATATTGCGACATTCCCACCATCCTAATGACGATGCAACACAGAAATTACGTCGCAATTCAATACCTTGGTCACTAGCCGACTTATCTCCGAGGGTCTAACGCTGCCTCATACCAGATTTGGCTGTCTCTTGTCTCCGACTCAAAGCCCACAGCTAATTCTCACAGTCAGATCCTGGTATCGACGATGGAACACACAAATAGTGTCGCGATTCAATACATCGATGTCTAGCGTAACTATCAAGAAGGGTCTATTGGTGCCTCAGTCACCGGAAATTCGCTCTTTGTCAGTCTAGTTTTCAAATCCGACGCACATTTGACAGTTAATTGCGACATTCCCACCATCCTAACGACGTTGCAACACAGAAATTGTGTCGCGATTGAATACATTGGTCACTAGCCGACTTATCTCCGAGGGTCTATCGCTGCCTCATACCAGATGGACGTACTATTTGGCAGTCAAGCTTGTTTTCTCCCTCTCATAGCTCACAGTAAATTCTTACCGTCAGATCCTGGTATTGACGATGGAACCCACAAATAGCGTCGCGATTCTATACATCGATGTCTAGCGTAACTATGTACAATGGTATTGGTGCCTCGGTCACCGGATGTTCGCTCTTTGTCAGTCTAGTTTTCAAATCCGACGCACATTTCACAGTTAAATGCGACATTCCCACCATCCTAATGACGATGCAAAACAGAAATTACGTCGCGATTCAATACATTGGTCACTAGCCGACTTATCTCCGAGGGTCTAACGCTGCCTCATACCAGTTGGATGTACAATTTTTCTGTCAAGTTTCTTGTCTCCGACTCAAAACTCACAGCTAATTCTTACAGTCAGATCCTGGTATTGACGATGGAACACACAAATAGCGTAGCGATTCAATACATCGATGTCTAGCGTAACTATCTACAATGGTATTGGTGCCTCGGTCACCGGATGTTCGCTCTTTGTCAGTCTAGTTTTCAAATCCGACGCACATTTGACAGTTAATTGCGACATTCCCACCATCCTAACGACGTTGCAACACAGAAATTGTGTCGCGATTGAATACATTGGTCACTAGCCGACTTATCTCCGAGGGTCTATCGCTGCCTCATACCAGATGGACGTACTATTTGGCAGTCAAGCTTGTTTTCTCCCTCTCATAGCTCACAGTAAATTCTTACCGTCAGATCCTGGTATTGACGATGGAACCCACAAATAGCGTCGCGATTCTATACATCGATGTCTAGCGTAACTATGTACAATGGTATTGGTGCCTCGGTCACCGGATGTTCGCTCTTTGTCAGTCTAGTTTTCAAATCCGACGCACATTTCACAGTTAAATGCGACATTCCCACCATCCTAATGACGATGCAAAACAGAAATTACGTCGCGATTCAATACATTGGTCACTAGCCGACTTATCTCCGAGGGTCTAACGCTGCCTCATACCAGTTGGATGTACAATTTTTCTGTCAAGTTTCTTGTCTCCGACTCAAAACTCACAGCTAATTCTTACAGTCAGATCCTGGTATTGACGATGGAACACACAAATAGCGTAGCGATTCAATACATCGATGTCTAGCGTAACTATCTACAATGGTATTGGTGCCTCGGTCACCGGATGTTCGCTCTTTGTCAGTCTAGTTTTCAAATCCGACGCACATTTGATAGATAATTGCGACATTCCCACCATCCTAATGACGATGCAAAACAGAAATTACGTCGCGATTCAATACATTGGTCACTAGCCGACTTATCTCCGAGGGTCTAACGCTGCCTCATACCAGATGGATGTACAATTTGGCTGTCAAGTTTCTTGTCTCCGACTCAAAACTAACAGCTAATTCTTACCGTCAGATCCTGGTATTGACGATGGAACACACAAATACCGTCGCGATCATACATCGATATCCAGCGTAACTATCTACAAGGATCTATTGGTGTCTCGGTCACCGGATGGTCGCGTTTTGTCAGTCTAGTTTACAAATCCGACGCAAAACTGGCAGTTAATTTTATTCCTCCCATACTCTCAATTACAATGGAACACACATACTGCAATGGTTTTCAGAACATCGTCTTCCAGCAGACTTATCTCCAAGCTTGCCTGGGTCACCACATGATCGTTCTCCTGCGAGTAAAGACACGGGAATCCGACGCAAATGTGACAGTTAATTGCGACATTTCCACCATCCTAATTACGATGAAACACAGAAATTACGTCGCAATTCAATACGTTGGTCACTAGCCGACTTATCTCCGAGGGTCTAACGTTGCCTCATACCAGATTTGGCTGTCATTTGTCTCCGACTCAAATCTCACAGCTAATTCTTACAGTCAGATCCTGGTATCGACGATGGAACACACAAATAGCGTCGCGATTCAATACATCGATGTCTAGCGTAACTATCTACAAGGGTCTATTGGTGCCTCGGTCACCGGATGTTCGCTCTTTGTCAGTCTAGTTTTCAAATCCGACGCACATTTGACAGTTAATTGCGACAATCCCACCATCCTAACGACGTTGCAACACAGAAATTGTGTCGCGATTCAATACATTAGTCACTAGCCGACTTATCTCCGAGGGTCTATCGCTGCCTCATACCAGATGGACGTACTGTTTGGCAGTCAAGTTTGTATTCTCCCTCTCATAACTCACAGTTAATTCTTACTGTCAGATCCTGGTATTGACGATGGAACACACAAATAGCCTCGCGATTCTATACATCGATGTCAAGCGTAACTATCTAGAAGGGTCTATTTGTGGCTCGGTCACCGGATGTTCGCTATTTGTCAGTCTAGTTTTCAAATCCGACGCAAATTTGACAGTTAATTGCGACATTCACACCATCCTAACGACGTTGCAACACAGAAATTGCGTCGCGATTCAAAACATTGGTCACTAGCCGACTTATCTCCGAGGGTCTAACGGTACCTCATACCAGGTGGATGTACAATTTTTCTTTCAAGTTTCTTGTCTCCGACTCAAAACTCACAGCTAATTCTTACAGTCAGATCCTGGTATCGACGATGGAACACACAAATAGCGTCGCGATTCAATACATCGATGTCTAGCGTAACTATCTACAATGGTATTGGTGCCTCGGTCACCGGATGTTCGCTCTTTGTCAGTCTAGTTTTCAAATCCGACGCACATTTGACAGTTAATTGCGACATTCCCACCATCCTAATGACGATGCAACACAGAAATTACGTCGAGATTCAATACATTGGTCACTAGCCGAATTATCTCCGAGGGTCTAACGCTGCCTCATACCAGATGAACGTACTCTTTGGCACTCAAGTTTGTTTTCTCCCTCTCATAACTTACAGTTAATTCTTACCGTCAGATCCTGGTATTGACGATGGAACACACAAATACCTTCGCGATCAATACATCGATGTCCAGCGTAACTATCTACAAGGGTCTATTGGTGTCTCGGTCACCGGATGGTCGCATTTTGTCAGTCTAGTTTACAAATCCGAAGCAAAACTGGCAGTTAATTTTATTCCTCCCATACTCTCAATTACAATGGAACACACATACTGCAATGGTTTTCAGAACATCGTCTTCCAGCAGACTTATCTCCAAGCTTGCCTGGGTCACCATATGATCGTTCTCCTGCGAGTAAAGATACGGGAATCCGACGCAAATTTGACAGTTAATTGCGACATTCCCACCATCCTAATGACGATGCAACACAGAAATTACGTCGCAATTCAATACATTGGTCACTAGCCGACTTATCTCCGAGGGTCTAACGCTGCCTCATACCAGATTTGGCTGTCTCTTGTCTCCGACTCAAATCTCACAGCTAATTCTTACAGTCAGATCCTGGTATCGACGATGGAACACACTAATAGCGTCGCGATTCAATACATCGATGTCTAGCGTAACTATCTACAAGGGTCTATTGGTGCCTCGGTCACCGGATGTTCGCTCTTTGTCAGTCTAGTTTTCAAATCCGACGCACATTTGACAGTTAATTGCGACATTCCCACCATCCTAATGACGATGCAACACAGAAATTACGTCGCGATTCAATACATTGGTCACTAGCCGACTTATCTCCGAGGGTCTAACGCTGCCTCATACCAGATGGATGTACAATTTGGCTGTCAAGTTTCTTGTCTCCGTTTCAAAACTCACAGCTAACTCTTACCGTCAGATCCTAGTATCGACGATGGAACACACAAATAGCGTCGCGATTCCATACATCGATGTCTAGCGTAACTATCTACAAGGGTCTATTGGTGCCTCGGCCTCCGGATGTTCGCTCTTTGTCAGTCTAGTTTTCAAATCCGACGCACAGTTGACAGTTAATTGCGACATTCCTACCATCCTAACGACGTTGCAACACAGAAATTGTGTCGCGATGCAGTACATTGGTCACTAGGCGACTTATCTCCGAGGGTCTATCGCTGCCTCATACCAGATGGACGTACTGTTTGGCAGTCAAGTTTGTTTTCTCCCTCTCATAACTCACAGTTAATTCTTACCGTCAGATCCTGGTATTGACGATGGAACACACAAATAGCGTCGCGATCAATACATCGATGTCCAGCGTAACTATCTACAAGGGTCTATTGGTGTCTCGGTCACCGGATGGTCGCGTTTTGTCAGTCTAGTTTACAAATCCGACGCAAAACTGGCAGTTAATTTTATTCCTCCCATACTCTCAATTACGATGGAACACACATACTGCGATGGTTTTCAGAACATCGTTTTCCAGCAGATTTATCTCCAAGCATGCCTGGGTCACCACATGATCGTTCTCCTGCGAGTAAAGTTTCGAGACAGTATATTGCGACATTCCCACCATCCTAATGACGATGCAACACAGGAATTGCATCGCGATTCAATACATTGGTCATTAGCCGACTTATCTCCGAGGGTCTAACGCTGCCTCATACCAGATGGATGTACAGTTTGGCAGTCAAGTTTCCCTTCTCCCTCTCATAACTCACAGTTAATACTTACCGTCAAATCCTGGTATTGACGATGGAACCCACAAATAGCGTCGCGATTCTATACATCGATGTCAAGCGTAACTATCTAGAAGGGTCTATTTGTGGCTCGGTCACCGGATGTTCGCTCTTTGTCAGTCTAGTTTGCAAATCCGAGCAAATTTGACAGTTAATTGCGACATTCACACCATCCTAACGACGTTGCAACACAGAAATTTCGTCGCGATTCAATACATTGGTCACTAGCCGACTTATCTCCGAGGGTCTAACGCTGCCTCATACCAGTTGGATGTACAATTTTTCTGTCAAGTTTCTTGTCTCCGACTCAAAACTCACAGCTAATTCTTACAGTCAGATCCTGGTATCGACGATGGAACACACAAATAGCGTCGCGATTCAATACATAGATGTCTAGCGTAACTACCTACAATGGTATTGGTGCCTCGGTCACCGGATGTTCGCTCTTTGTCAGTCTAGTTTTCAAATCCGACGCACATTTGACAGTTAATTGCGACATTCCCACCATGACGGAGCAACACAGAAATTACGTCGCGATTCAATACATTGGTCACTAGCCGACTTATCTCCGAGGGTCTAACGCTGCCTCATACCGGATGGATGTACAATTTAGCTGTCAAGTTTCTAGTCTCCGTTTCAAAACTCACAGCTAACTCTTACCGTCAGATCCTAGTATCCACGATGGAACACACAAATAGCGTCGCGATTCAATACATCGATGTCTAGCGTAACTATCTACAAGGGTCTATTGGTGCCTCGCCCTCCGGATGTTCGCTCTTTGTCAGCCTAGTTTTCAAATCCGACGCACAGTTGACAGTTAATTGCGACATTCCCACCATCCTAACGACGTTGCAACACAGAAATTGTGTCGCGATTCAATACATTGGTCACTAGCCGACTTATCTCCGAGGGTCTATCGCTGCCTCATACCAGATGGACGTACTATTTGGCTCTCAAGTTTGTTTTCTCCCTCTCATAACTCACAGTAAATTCTTACCGTCAGATCCTGGTATTGACGATGGAACACAGAAATAGCGTCGCGATTCAATAGATCGATATCCAGCGTAACTATCTACAAGGGTCTATTGGTGCCTCGGTCACCGTTTGGTCACGTTTTGTCAGTCTAGTTTACAAATCCGACGCAAGATTGGCAGTTAATTTTATTCCTACCATACTCTCAATTACGATGGAACACACATACTGCGAAGGTTTTCAGAACATCGTCTTCCAGCAGATTTATCTAAAAGCATGCCCGGGTCACCACATGATCGTTCTCCTGCGAGTAAAGTTTCGGGAATCCGACGCAAATGTGACAGTTAATTGAGACATTCCCACCATCCTAATGACGATGCAACACATGAATTGCGTCGCGATTCAATACATTGGTCACTAGCCGACTTATTTCCGAGGGTTTAACGCTGCCTCATACCAGATGGATGTACAGTTTGGCAGTCAAGTTTCCCTTCTTCCTCTCATAACTCACAGTTAATACTTACCGTCAAATCCTGGTATTGACGATGGAACCCACAAATAGCGTCGCGATTCTATCTATTTGTGGCTCGGTCACCGGATGTTCGCTCTTTGTCAGTCTAGTTTTCAAATCCGACGCACATTTGACAGTTAATTGCTACATTCCCACCATCCTAACGACGTTGCAACACGGAAATTACGTCGCGATTCAATACATTGGTCACTAGCCGACTTATCTCCGAGGGTCTAACGCTGCCTCATACCAGATGGATGTACAATTTGGCTGTCAAGTTTCTTGTCTCCGTTTCAAAACTCACAGCTAACTCTTACCGTCAGATCCTAGTATCGACGATGGAACACACAAATAGCGTCGCGATTCAATACATCGATGTCTAGCGTAACTATCTACAAGGGTCTATTGGTGCCTCGGCCTCCGGATGTTCGCTCTTTGTCAGTCTAGTTTTCAAATCCGACGCACAGTTGACAGTTAATTGCGACATTCCCACCATCCTAACGACGTTGCAACACAGAAATTGTGTCGCGATGCAATACATTGGTCACTAGCCGACTTATCTCCGAGGGTCTATCGCTGCCTCATACCAGATGGACGTCTTGTTTGGCAGTCAAGTTTGTTTTCTCCCTCTCATAACTCACAGTTAATTCTTACTGTCAGATCCTGGTATTGACGATGGAACACACAAATAGCGTCGCGAT
Organism: Schistocerca gregaria; assembly: GCF_023897955.1. Taxonomy (NCBI): domain Eukaryota; kingdom Metazoa; phylum Arthropoda; class Insecta; order Orthoptera; family Acrididae; genus Schistocerca; species Schistocerca gregaria. Next base: position 757,853 of record NW_026061713.1, on the reverse strand, counting down.
CAATACATCGATGTCCAGCGTAACTATCTACAAGTATCTATTGGTGTCTCGGTCACCGGATGGTCGCGTTTTGTCAGTCTAGTTTACAAATCCGGCGCAAAACTGGCAGTTAATTTTATTCCTCCCATACTCTCAATTACGATGGAACACACATACTGCGATGGTTTTCAGAACATCGTCTTCCAGCAGATTTATCTAAAAGCATGCCTGGGTCACCACATGATCGTTCTCCTGCGAGTAAAGTTTCGGGAAATCCGACGCAAATTTCACAGTTAATTGCGACATTTCGACCATCCAAATGACGATGGAACACAGAAATTGCTTCGCGATTCAATACATTGGTCACTAGCCGACTTATCTCCGAGGGTCTATCGCTGCCTCATACCAGATTTGGCTGTCTCTTGTCTCCGACTCAAATCCCACAGCTAATTCTCACAGTCAGATCCTGGTATCGACGATGGAACACACAAATAGTGTCGCGATTCAATACATCGATGTCTAGCGTAACTATCAAGAAGGGTCTATTGGTGCCTCAGTCACCGGAAATTCGCTCTTTGTCAGTCTAGTTTTCAAATCCGACGCACATTTGACAGTTAATTGCGACATTCCCACCATCCTAACGACGTTGCAACACAGAAATTGTGTCGCGATTCAATACATTGGTCACTAGCCGACTTATCTCCGAGGGTCTATCGCTGCCTCATACCAGATGGACGTACTATTTGGCAGTCAAGCTTGTTTTCTCCCTCTCATAGCTCACAGTAAATTCTTACCGTCAGATCCTGGTATTGACGATGGAACCCACAAATAGCGTCGCGATTCTATACATCGATGTCTAGCGTAACTATGTACAATGGTATTGGTGCCTCGGTCACCGGATGTTCGCTCTTTGTCAGTCTAGTTTTCAAATCCGACGCACATTTGACAGTTAAATGCGACATTCCCACCATCCTAATGACGATGCAAAACAGAAATTACGTCGCGATTCAATACATTGGTCACTAGCCGACTTATCTCCGAGGGTCTAACGCTGCCTCATACCAGATGGATGTACAATTTGGCTGTCAAGTTTCTTGTCTCCGTTTCAAAACTCACAGCTAACTCTTACCGTCAGATCCTAGTATCGACGATGGAACACACAAATAGCGTCGCGATTCAATACATCGATGTCTAGCGTAACTATCTACAAGGGTCTATTGGTGCCTCGGCCTCCGGATGTTCGCTCTTTGTCAGTCTAGTTTTCAAATCCGACGCACAGTTGACAGTTAATTGCGACATTCCCACCATCCTAACGACGTTGCAACACAGAAATTGTGTCGCGATGCAATACATTGGTCACTAGCCGACTTATCTCCGAGGGTCTATCGCTGCCTCATACCAGATGGACGTACTCTTTGGCACTCAAGTTTGTTTTCTCCCTCTCATAACTCACAGTTAATTCTTACCGTCAGATCCTGGTATTGACGATGGAACACACAAATACCGTCGCGATCATACATCGATGTCCAGCGTAACTATCTACAAGGATCTATTGGTGTCTCGGTCACCGGATGGTCGCGTTTTGTCAGTCTAGTTTACAAATCCGACGCAAAACTGGCAGTTAATTTTATTCCTCCCATACTCTCAATTACAATAGAACACACTTACTGCAATGGCTTTCAGAACATCGTCTTCCAGCAGACTTATCTCCAAGCTTGCCTGGGTCACCACATGATCGTTCTCTTGCGAGTTAAGATACGGGAATCCGACGCAAATGTGACAGTTAATTGCGACATTTCCACCATCCTAATTACGATGAAACACAGAAATTACGTCGCAATTCAATACGTTGGTCACTAGCAGACTTATCTCCGAGGGTCTAACGTTGCCTCATACCAGATTTGGCTGTCATTTGCTCCGACTCAAATCTCACAGCTAATTCTTACAGTCAGATCCTGGTATCGACGATGGAACACACAAATAGCGTCGCGATTCAATACATCGATGTCTAGCGTAACTATCTACAAGGGTCTATTGGTGCCTCGGCCTCCGGATGTTCGCTCTTTGTCAGCCTAGTTTTCAAATCCGACGCACAGTTGACAGTTAATTGCGACATTCCCACCATCCTAACGACGTTGCAACACAGAAATTGTGTCGCGATTCAATACATTGGTCACTAGCCGACTTATCTCCGAGGGTCTATCGCTGCCTCATACCAGATGGACGTACTGTTTGGCAGTCAAGTTTGTTTTCTCCCTCTCATAACTCACAGTTAATTCTTATCGTCAGATCCTGGTATTGACGATGGAACACACAAATAGCGTCGCGATGAATACATCGATGTCCAGCGCAACTATCTACAAGGGTCTATTGGTGTCTCGGTCACCGGATGGTCGCGTTTTGTCAGTCTAGTTTACAAATCCGACGCAAAACTGGCAGTTAATTTTATTCCTCCCATACTCTCAATTACGATGGAACACACATACTGCGATGGTTTTCAGAACATCGTCTTCCAGCAGATTTATCTAAAAGCATACCCGGGTCACCACATGATCGTTCTCCTGCGAGTAAAGTTTCGGGAATCCGACGCAAATTTGACAGTTAATTGAGACATTCCCACCATCCTAATGACGATGCAACACAGGAATTGCGTCGCGATTCAATACATTGGTCACTAGCCGACTTATTTCCGAAGGTTTAACGCTGCCTCATACCAGATGGATGTACAGTTTGGCAGTTAAGTTTCCCTTCTCCCTCTCATAACTCACAGTTAATACTTACCGTCAAATCCTGGTATTGACGATGGAACCCACAAATAGCGTCGCGATTCTATACATCGATGTCCAGCGTAACTATCTAGAAGGGTCTATTTGTGGCTCGGTCACCGGATGTTCGCTCTTTGTCAGTCTAGTTTTCAAATCCGACGCACATTTGACAGTTAATTGCTACATTCCCACCATCCTAACGACGTTGCAACACGGAAATTACGTCGCGATTCAATACATTGGTCACTAGCCGACTTATCTCCGAGGGTCTAACGCTGCCTCATACCAGATGGATGTACAATTTGGCTGTCAAGTTTCTTGTCTCCGTTTCAAAACTCACAGCTAACTCTTACCGTCAGATCCTAGTATCGACGATGGAACACACAAATAGCGTCGCGATTCAATACATCGATGTCTAGCGTAACTATCTACAAGGGTCTATTGGTGCCTCGGCCTCCGGATGTTCGCTCTTTGTCAGTCTAGTTTTCAAATCCGACGCACAGTTGACAGTTAATTGCTACATTCCCACCATCCTAACGACGTTGCAACACAGAAATTGTGTCGCGATGCAATACATTGGTCACTAGCCGACTTATCTCCGAGGGACTATCGCTGCCTCATACCAGATGGAAGTACTGTTTGGCAGTCAAGTTTGTTTTCTCCCTCTCATAACTCACAGTTAATTCTTACTGTCAGATCCTGGTATTGACGATGGAACACACAAATAGCGTCGCGATCAATACATCGATGTCCAGCGTAACTATCTACAAGGGTCTATTGGTGTCTCGGTCACCGTATGGTCGCGTTTTGTCAGTCTAGTTTACAAATCCGACGCAAAACTGGCAGTTAATTTTATTCCTCCCATACTCTCAATTACGATGGAACACACATACTGCGATGGTTTTCAGAACATCCTTTTCCAGCAGATTTATCTCCAAGCATGCCTGGGTCACCACATGATCGTTCTCGTGCGAGTAAAGATTCGGGAATCCGACGCAAATTTGACAGTATATTGCGACATTCCCACCATCCTAATGACGATGCAACACAGGAATTGCGTCGCGATTCAATACATTGGTCACTAGCCGACTTATCTCCGAGGGTCTAACGCTGCCTCATACCAGATGGATGTACAGTTTGGCAGTCAAGTTTGTTTTCTCCCTCTCATAACTCACAGTTAGTTCTTACCGTCAGATCCTGGTATTGACGATGGAACACACAAATACCGTCGCGATCAATACATCGATGTCCAGCGTAACTATCTACAAGGGTCTATTGGTGTCTCGGTCACCGGATGGTCGCGTTTTGTCAGTCTAGTTTATAAATCCGACGCAAAACTGGCAGTTAATTTTATTCCTCCCATACTCTCAATTACAATGGAACACACATACTGCAATGGTTTTCAGAACATCGTCTTCCAGCAGACTTATCTCCAAGCTTGCCTGGGTCACCACATGATCGTTCTCCTGCTTGTAAAGATACGGGAATCCGACGCAAATGTGACAGTTAATTGCGACATTTCCACCATCCTAATTACGATGAAACACAGAAATTACGTCGCAATTCAATACGTTGGTCACTAGCCGACTTATCTCCGAGGGTCTAACGATGCCTCATACCAGATTTGGCTGTCATTTGTCTCCGACTCAAATCTCACAGCTAATTCTTACAGTCAGATCCTGGTATCGACGATGGAACACACAAATAGCGTCGCGATTCAATACATCGATGTCTAGCGTAACTATCTACAAGGGTCTATTGGTGCCTCGGTCACCGGATGTTCGCTCTTTGTCAGTCTAGTTTTCAAATCCGACGCACATTTGACAGTTAATTGCGACAATCCCACCATCCTAACGACGTTGCAACACAGAAATTGTGTCGCGATTCAATACATTAGTCACTAGCCGACTTATCTCCGAGGGTCTATCGCTGCCTCATACCAGATGGACGTACTATTTGGCAGTCAAGTTTGTTTTCTCCCTCTCATACCTCACTGTAAATTCTTACCGTCAGATCCTGGTATTGACGATGGAACACACAAATAGCTTCGCGATTCCAAAGATCGATGTCCAGCGTAACTATCTACAAGGGTCTGTTGGTGCCTCGGTCACCGTTTGGTCGCGTTTTGTCAGTCTAGTTTACAAATCCGACGCAAGATTGGCAGTTAATTTTATTCCTCCCATACTCTCAATTACGATGGAACACACATACTGCGATGGTTTTCAGAACATCGTCTTCCAGCAGATTTATCTCCAAGCATGCCTGGGTCACCACATGATCGTTCTAATGCGAGTAAAGTTTCGGGAATCCGACGCAAATTTGACAGTTAATTGAGACATTCCCACCATCCTAATGACGATGCAACACAGGAATTGCGTCGCGATTCAATACATTGGTCACTAGCCGACTTATCTCCGAGGGTCTAACGCTGCCTCATACCAGATGGATGTACAATTTGGCTGTCAAGTTTCTTGTCTCCGACTCAAAACTCAAAGCTAACTCTTACCGTCAGATCCTAGTATCGACGATGGAACACACAAATAGCGTCGCGATTCAATACATCGATGTCTAGCGTAACTATCAAGAAGGGTCTATTGGTGCCTCGGCCTCCGGATGTTCGCTCTTTGTCAGTCTAGTTTTCAAAACCGACGAAAATTTGACAGTTAAATGCGACATTCACACCATCCTAACGACGTTGCAACACAGAAATTGCGTCGCGATTCAATACATTGGTCACTAGCCTACTTATCTCCGAGGGTCTATCGCTGCCTCATACCAGATGGACGTACTCTTTGGCACTCAAGTTTGTTTTCTCCCTCTCATAACTCACAGTTAATTCTTACCGTGAGATCCTGGTATTGACGATGGAACACACAAATAGCGTCGCGATTCAATACATCGATGTCCAGCGTAACTATCTACAAAGGTCTATTGGTTCCTCGGTCACCGGATGGTCGCGTTTTGTCAGTCTAGTTTTCAAATCCGACGCACATTTGACAGTTAATTGCGACATTCCCACCATCCTAATAACGTTGCAACACAGAAATTGTGTCGCGATTCAATACATTAGTTACTAGCCGACTTATCTCCGAGGGTCTAACGCTGCCTCATACCAGATGGACGTACTATTTGGCAGTCAAGTTTGTTTTCTCCCTCTCATAGCTCACAGTAAATTCTTACCGTCAGATCCTTGTATTGACGATGGAACCCACAAATAGCGTCGCGATTCTATACATCGATGTCTAGCGTAACTATGTACAATGGTATTGGTGCCTCGGTAACCGGATGTTCGCTCTTTGTCAGTCTAGTTTTCAAATCCGACGCACATTTGACAGTTAATTGCGACATTCCCATCATCCTAATGACGATGCTACACAGGAATTGCGTCGCCATTCAATACATTGGTCACTAGCCGACTTATCTCCGAGGGTCTATCGCTGCCTCATACCAGATGGACGTACTGTTTGGCAGTCAAGTTTGTTTTCTCCCTCTCATAACTCACAGTTAATTCTTATCGTCAGATCCTGGTATTGACGATGGAACACACAAATAGCGTCGCGATGAATACATCGATGTCCAGCGTAACTATCTACAAGGGTCTATTGGTGTCTCGGTCACCGGATGGTCGCGTTTTGTCAGTCTAGTTTACAAATCCGACGCAAAACTGGCAGTTAATTTTATTCCTCCCATACTCTCAATTACGATGGAACACACATACTGCGATGGTTTTCAGAACATCGTCTTCCAGCAGATTTATCTAAAAGCATGCCCGGGTCACCACATGATCGTTCTCCAGCGAGTAAAGTTTCGGGAATCCGACGCAAATTTGACAGTTAATTGAGACATTCCCACCATCCTAATGACGATGCAACACAGGAATTGCGTCGCGATTCAATACATTGGTCACTAGCCGACTTATTTCCGAGGGTTTAACGCTGCCTCATACCAGATGGATGTACAGTTTGGCAGTCAAGTTTCCCTTCTCCCTCTCATAACTCACAGTTAATACTTACCGTCAAATCCTGGTATTGACTATGGAACCCACAAATAGCGTCGCGATTCTATACATCGATGTCCAGCGTAACTATCTAGAAGGGTCTATTTGTGGCTCGGTCACCGGATGTTCGCTCTTTGTCAGTCTAGTTTTCAAATCCGACGCACATTTGACAGTTAATTGCGACATTCCCACCATCCTAACGACGTTGCAACACGGAAATTACGTCGCGATTCAATACATTGGTCACTAGCCGACTTATCTCCGAGGGTCTAACGCTGCCTCATACCAGATGGATGTACAATTTGGCTGTCAAGTTTCTTGTCTCCGTTTCAAAACTCACAGCTAACTCTTACCGTCAGATCCTAGTATCGACGATGGAACACACAAATTGCGTCGCGATTCAATACATCGATGTCTAGCGTAACTATCTACAAGGGTCTATTGGTGCCTCGGCCTCCGGATGTTCGCTCTTTGTCAGTCTAGTTTTCAAATCCGACGCACAGTTGACAGTTAATTGCGACATTCCCACCATCCTAACGACGTTGCAACACAGAAATTGTGTCGCGATGCAATACATTGGTCACTAGCCGACTTATCTCCGAGGGTCTAACGCTGCTTCATACCAGATGGATGTACACTTTGGCAGTCAAGTTTCCCTTCTCCCTCTCATAACTCACAGTTAATACTTACCGTCAAATCCTGGTATTGACGATGGAACGCACAAATAGCGTCGCGATTCTATACATCGATGTCCAACGTAACTATCTAGAAGGGTTTATTTGTGGCTCGGTCACCGGATGGTCGCGTTTTGTGGTCTAGTTTACAAATCCGACGCAAGATTGGCAGTTAATACTATTCCTCCCATACTCTCGATTACGATGGAACACACATACTGCGATGGTTTTCAGAACATCGTCTTCCAGCAGATTTATCTCCGAGGATGCCTTGGTCACCACATGATCGTTGTCCTACGAGTAAAGTTTCGGGAATCCGACGCAAATTTGACAGTTAATTGCGACATTCGCACCATCCTAACGACGTTGCAACACAGAAATTGTGTCGCCATTCAATACATTGGTCACTAGCCGACTTATCTCCGAGGGTCTAACGCTGCCTCATACCACATGGATATACTATTTGGCTGTCAAGTTTCTTGTCTCCGACTCAAAACTCACAGCTAATTCTTGCCGTCAGATCCTGGTATCGACGATGGAACACACAAATATCGTCGCGATTCAATACATCGATGTCTAGCGTATCTATCTACAAGGGTCTATTGGTGCCTCGGTCACCGGATGTTTGCACTTTTCAGTCTAGTTTTCAAATCCGAAGCACATTTGACAGTTAATTGCGGCATTCCCACCACCCTAACGACGTTGCAACACAGAAATTGTGTCGCGATTCAATACATTGGTCACTAGCCGACTTATCTCCGAGGGTCTATCGCTGCCTCATACCAGATGGATGTACAATTTGGCTGTCAAGTTTCTTGTCTCCGACTCAAAACTCACAGCTAAATCTTACCGTCAGATCCTGGTATCGACCATGGAACACACAAATAGCGTCGCGATTCAATACATCGAACTATATCTTACTATCCATCTACAAGTGTCTATTGGTGCCTCGGTCACCGGATGTTCGCGCTTTGACAGTTTAGTTTTCAAATCCGACGCAAATTTCACTGTTAATTGCCACATTCCCACCACCCTAATGACGATGCAACACAGAAATTGCGTCGCGATTCAATACATTTTTCACTAGCCGACTTATCTCCGAGGGTCTATCGCTGCCTCATACCAGATGGACGTACTATTTGGCAGTCAAGTTTGTTTTCTCCCTCTCATAACTCACAGTTAATTCTTACCGTCAGATCCTGGTATTGACGATGGAACACACAAATAGCGTCGCGATTCAATAGATCGATGTCCAGCGTAACTATCTACAAGGGTCTATTGCTGCCTCGGTCACCGGATGGTCGCGTTTTGTCATCTAGTTTTCAAATCCGACGCAAAACTAACAGTTAATTTATGTTCTCTCATCCTCTCAATGACGATGGAACACACATTCTGCGATGGTTTTCGGAACATCGTCTTCCATCAGATTTATCTCCAAGTAACTATTACTGCCTGGGTCACCACATGAACGTTCTCCTTCGAGTAAAGTTTCGGGAATCCGACGCAAATTTGACAGTTAATTGCGACATTCCCACCATCCTAATGGCGATGTAACACAGAAATTGCGTCGCGATTCAATACATTGGTCACTAGCCGACTTATCTCCGAGGGTCTATCGCTGCCTCATACCAGATGGGCGTACTGTTCGGCAGTCAAGTTTGTTTTCTCCCTCTCATAACTCACATTTAATTCTTACCGTCAGATCCTGGTTTTGACGATGGAACACACAAATACCGTCGCGATCTATACATCGATGTCCAGCTTAACTATCTACAAGGGTCTATTGGTGTCTCGGTCACCGGATGGTCGCGTTTTGTCAGTCTAGTTTACAAATCCGACGTAAAACTGGCAGTTAATTTTATTCCTCCCATAATCTCATTTACGATGGAACACACATACTGCGATGTTTTTCAGATCATCGTCTTCCAGCAGATTTATCTCCAAGCATGCCTGGGTCACCACATGATCGTTCTCCTGCGAGTAAAGTTACGGGAATCCGACGCAACTTTGACAGATAATTGCGACATTTCCACCATCCTAATGACAATGCAACACAGAAATTGCGTCGCGATTCAATACATTGGACACTAGCCGACTTATCTCCGAGGGTCTAACGCTGCCTCATACCAGATGGATTGACAATTTGGCAGTCAAGTTTCCCTTCGCCCTCTCATAACTCACATTTAATACTTACCGTCAAATCCTGGTATTGACGACGGAACACACAAATAGGGTCGCGATTCTATACATCGATGTCCAGCGTAACTATCTAGAAGGGTCTATTTGTGCCTTGGTCACCGGATGGTCGCGCTTTGTCAGTATAGTTTTCAAATCCGACGCAAAACTGACAATTTTATTCCTCCCATTCTCTCAATTACGATGGAACACACATACTGCGGTGGTTTTCAGAACATCGTCTTCCAGCAGATTTATCTCCAAGCATGCCTGGGTCACCACATGATCGTTCTCCTGCGAGTAAAGTTTCGGGAATCCGACGCAAATTTGACAGTTAATTGCGACATTCCCACCATCCTAATGACGATGCAACACAGAAATTACGTCGCGATTCAATACATTGGTCACTAGCCGACTTATCTCCGAGGGTCTAACGCTGCCTCATACCAGATGGATGTACAATTTGGCTGTCAAGTTTCTTGTCTCCGACTCAAAACTCACAGCTAATTCTCACAGTCAGATCCTGGTATCGACGATGGAACACACAAATAGCGTCGCGATTCAATACATCGATGTCTAGCGTAACTATCTACATGGGGTCTATTGGTGCCTCGGTCAACGGATGTTCGCTCTTTGTCAGTCTAGTTTTCAAATCCGACAGAAATTTGACAGTTAATTGCGACATTCCCACCATCCTAATGACGATGCAACACAGGAATTGCGTCGCGATTCAATACATTGGTCACTAGCCGACTTATTTCCGAGGGTTTAACGCTGCCTCATACCAGATGGTTGTACAGTTTGGCAGTCAAGTTTCCCTTCTCCCTCTCATAACTCACAGTTAATACTTACCGTCAAATCCTGGTATTGACGATGGAACCCACAAATAGCGTCGCGATTCTATACATCGATGTCCAGCGTAACTATCTAGAAGGGTCTATTTGTGGCTCGGTCACCGGATGTTCGCTCTTTGTCAGTCTAGTTTTCAAATCCGACGCACATTTGACAGTTAATTGCTACATTCCCACCATCCTAACGACGTTGCAACACGGAAATTACGTCGCGATTCAATACATTGGTCACTAGCCGACTTATCTCCGAGGGTCTAACGCTGCCTCATACCAGATGGATGTACAATTTGGCTGTCAAGTTTCTTGTCTCCGTTTCAAAACTCACAGCTAACTCTTACCGTCAGATCCTAGTATCGACGATGGAACACACAAATAGCGTCGCGATTCAATACATCGATGTCTAGCGTAACTATCTACAAGGGTCTATTGGTGCCTCGGCCTCCGGATGTTCGCTCTTTGTCAGTCTAGTTTTCAAATCCGACGCACAGTTGACAGTTAATTGCGACATTCCCACCATCCTAACGACGTTGCAACACAGAAATTGTGTCGCGATGCAATACATTGGTCACTAGCCGACTTATCTCCGAGAGTCTATCGCTGCCTCATACCAGATGGACGTACTGTTTGGCAGTCAAGTTTGTTTTCTCCCTCTCATAACTCACAGTTAATTCTTACTGTCAGATCCTGGTATTGACGATGGAACACACAAATAGCGTCGCGATCAATACATCGATGTCCAGCGTAACTATCTACAAGGGTCTATTGGTGCCTCGGTCACCGGATGTTCGCTCTTTGTCAGTCTAGTTTTCAAATCCGACGCACATTTGACAGTTAAATGCGACATTCCCACCATCCTAATGACGATGCAAAACAGAAATTACGTCGCGATTCAATACATTGGTCACTAGCCGACTTATCTCCGAGGGTCTAACGCTGCCTCATACCAGTTGGATGTACAATTTTTCTGTCAAGTTTCTTGTCTCCGACTTAAAACTCACAGCTAATTCTTACAGTCAGATCCTGGTATTGACGATGGAACACACAAATAGCGTCGCAATTCAATACATCGATGTCTAGCGTAACTATTTACAATGGTATTGGTGCCTCGGTCACCGGATGTTCGCTCTTTGTCAGTCTAGTTTTCAAATCCGACGCACATTTGACAGATAATTGCGACATTCCCACCATCCTAACGACGTTGCAACACAGAAATTGTGTCGCGATGCAATACATTGGTCACTAGCCGACTTATCTCCGAGGGTCTATCGCTGCCTCATACCAGATGGACGTACTGTTTGGCAGTCAAGTTTGTTTTCTCCCTCTCATAACTCACATTTAATTCTTACCGTCAGATCCTGGTTTTGACGATGGAACACACAAATACCGTCGCGATCTATACATCGATGTCCAGCGTAACTATCTACAAGGATCTATTGGTGTCTCGGTCACCGGATGGTCGCGTTTTGTCAGTCTAGTTTACAAATCCGACGCAAAACTGGCAGTTAATTTTATTCCTCCCATACTCTCAATTACGATGGAACACACATACTGCAATGGTTTTCAGAACATCCTTTTCCAGCAGATTTATCTCCAAGCATGCCTGGGTCACCACATGATCGTTCTCGTGCGAGTAAAGTTTCGGGAATCCGACGCAAATTTGACAGTATATTGCGACATTCCCACCATCCTAATGACGATGCAACACAGGAATTGCGTCGCGATTCAATACATTGGTCACTAGCCGACTTATCTCCGAGGGTCTAACGCTGCCTCATACCAGATGGATGTACAGTTTGGCAGTCAAGTTTGTTTTCTCCCTCTCATAACTCACAGTTAATTCTTACCGTCAGATCCTGGTATTGACGATGGAACACACAAATACCGTCGCGATCAATACATCGATGTCCAGCGTAACTATCTACAAGGGTCTATTGGTGTCTCGGTCACCGGATGGTCGCGTTTTGTCAGTCTAGTTTACAAATCCGACGCAAAACTGGCAGTTAATTTTATTCCTCCCATACTCTCAATTACAATGGAACACACATACTGCAATGGTTTTCAGAACATCGTCTTCCAGCAGACTTATCTCCAAGCTTGCCTGGGTCACCACATGATCGTTCTCCTGCTTGTAAAGATACGGGAATCCGACGCAAATGTGACAGTTAATTGCGACATTTCCACCATCCTAATTACGATGAAACACAGAAATTACGTCGCAATTCAATACGTTGGTCACTAGCCGACTTATCTCCGAGGGTCTAACGTTGCCTCATACCAGATTTGGCTGTCATTTGTCTCCGACTCAAATCTCACAGCTAATTCTTACAGTCAGATCCTGGTATCGACGATGGAACACACAAATAGCGTCGCGATTCAATACATCGATGTCTAGCGTAACTATCTACAAGGGTCTATTGGTGCCTCGGTCACCGGATGTTCGCTCTTTGTCAGTCTAGTTTTCAAATCCGACGCACATTTGACAGTTAATTGCGACAATCCCACCATCCTAACGACGTTGCAACACAGAAATTGTGTCGCGATTCAATACATTAGTCACTAGCCGACTTATCTCCGAGGGTCTATCGCTGCCTCATACCAGATGGACGTACTATTTGGCAGTCAAGTTTGTTTTCTCCCTCTCATACCTCACTGTAAATTCTTACCGTCAGATCCTGGTATTGACGATGGAACACACAAATAGCTTCGCGATTCCAAAGATCGATGTCCAGCGTAACTATCTACAAGGGTCTGTTGGTGCCTCGGTCACCGTTTGGTCGCGTTTTTTCAGTCTAGTTTACAAATCCGACGCAAGATTGGCAGTTAATTTTATTCCTCCCATAATCTCAATTACGATGGAACACATATACTGCGATGGTTTTCAGAACATCGTCTTCCAGCAGATTTATCTCCAAGCATGCCTGGGTCACCACATGATCGTTCTAATGCGAGTAAAGTTTCGGGAATCCGACGCAAATTTGACAGTTAATTGAGACATTCCCACCATCCTAATGACGATGCAACACAGGAATTGCGTCGCGATTCAATACATTGGTCACTAGCCGACTTATCTCCGAGGGTCTAACGCTGCCTCATACCAGATGGATGTACAATTTGGCTGTCAAGTTTCTTGTCTCCGACTCAAAACTCAAAGCTAACTCTTACCGTCAGATCCTAGTATCGACGATGGAACACACAAATAGCGTCGCGATTCAATACATCGATGTCTAGCGTAACTATCAAGAAGGGTCTATTGGTGCCTCGGCCTCCGGATGTTCGCTCTTTGTCAGTCTAGTTTTCAAAACCGACGAAAATTTGACAGTTAAATGCGACATTCACACCATCCTAACGACGTTGCAACACAGAAATTGCGTCGCGAATCAATACATTGGTCACTAGCCGACTTATCTCCGAGGGTCTATCGCTGCCTCATACCAGATGGACGTACTCTTTGGCACTCAAGTTTGTTTTCTCCCTCTCATAACTCACAGTTAATTCTTACCGTGAGATCCTGGTATTGACGATGGAACACACAAATAGCGTCGCGATTCAATACATCGATGTCCAGCGTAACTATCTACAAAGGTCTATTGGTTCCTCGGTCACCGGATGGTCGCGTTTTGTCATCGAGTTTTCAAATCCGACGGAATACTGACAGTTAATTTTATTTTCTCTCATCCTCTGAATGACGATAGACCACACATATTGCGATGGTTTTCAGAATATCGTCTACCAGCAGATTTATCTCCAAGCATCTATTACTGCCTGGGTCACCACATGATCGTTGTCCTACGAGTAAAGTTTCGGGAATCCGACGCAAATTTGACAGTCAATTGCGACATTTCCACCATCCTAATGACGATGCAACACAGAAATTGCTTCGCGATTCAATACATTGGTCACTAGCCGACTTATCTCCGAGGGTCTAACGCTGCCTCATACCAGATTTGGCTGTCTCTTGTCTCCGACTCAAATCTCACAGCTAATTCTTACAGTCAGATCCTGGTATCGACGATGGAACACACAAATAGCGTCGCGATTCAATACATCGATGTCTAGCGTAACTATCTACAAGGGTCTATTGGTGCCTCGGTCACCGGATGATAGCTCTTTGTCAGTCTAGTTTTCAAATCCGACGCACATTTGACAGTTAATTGCGACATTCCCACCATCCTAATAACGTTGCAACACAGAAATTGTGTCGCGATTCAATACATTAGTTACTAGCCGACTTATCTCAGAGGGTCTAACGCTGCCTCATACCAGATGGACGTACTATTTGGCAGTCAAGTTTGTTTTCTCCCTCTCATAGCTCACAGTAAATTCTTACCGTCAGATCCTTGTATTGACGATGGAACCCACAAATAGCGTCGCGATTCTATACATCGATGTCTAGCGTAACTATGTACAATGGTATTGGTGCCTCGGTAACCGGATGTTCGCTCTTTGTCAGTGTAGTTTTCAAATCCGACGCACATTTGACAGTTAATTGCGACATTCCCACCATCCTAATGACGATGCTACACAGGAATTGCGTCGCCATTCAATACATTGGTCACTAGCCGACTTATCTCCGAGGGTCTAACGCTGCCTCATACCAGATGGATGTACAATTTGGCTGTCAAGTTTCTTGTCTCCGTTTCAAAACTCACAGCTAACTCTTACCGTCAGATCCTAGTATCGACGATGGAACACACAAATAGCGTCGCGATTCAATACATCGATGTCTAGCGTAACTATCTACAAGGGTCTATTGGTGCCTCGGCCTCCGGATGTTCGCTCTTTGTCAGTCTAGTTTTCAAATCCGACGCACAGTTGACAGTTAATTGCGATATTCACACCATCCTAACGACGTTGCAACACAGAAATTGTGTCGCGATGCAATACATTGGTCACTAGCCGACTTATCACCGAGGGTCTATCGCTGCCTCATACCAGATGGACGTACTGTTTGGCAGTCAAGTTTGTTTTCTCCCTCTCATAACTCACAGTTAATTCTTACCGTCAGATCCTGGTATTGACGATGGAACACACAAATAGCGTCGCGATCAATACATCGATGTCCAGCGTAACTATCTACAAGGGTCTATTGGTGTCTCGGTCACCGGATGGTCGCGTTTTGTCAGTCTAGTTTACAAATCCGACGCATAACTGGCAGTTAATTTTATTCCTCCCATACTCTCAATTACGATGGAACACACATACTGCGATGGTTTTCAGAGCATCGTTTTCCAGCAGATTTATCTCCAAGCATGCCTGGGTCACCACATGATCGTTCTCCTGCGAGTAAAGTTTCGAGAATCCGACGCAAATTTGACAGTATATTGCGACATTCCCACCATCCTAATGACGATGCAACACAGGAATTGCGTCGCGATTCAATACATTGGTCACTAGCCGACTTATCTCCGAGGGTCCAACGCTGCCTCATACCAGATGGATGTACAGTTTGGCAGTCAAGTTTCCCTTCTCCCTCTCATAACTCACAGTTAATACTTACCGTCAAATCCTGGTATTGACGATGGAACCCACAAATAGCGTCGCGATTCTATACATCGTTGTCCAGCGTAACTATCTAGAAGGGTCTATTTGTGGCTCGGTCACCGGATGTTCGCTCTTTGTCAGTCTAGTTTTCAAATCCGACGCAAATTTGACAGTTAATTGCGACATTCACACCATCCTAACGACGTTGCAACACAGAAATTTCGTCGCGATTCAATACATTGGTCACTAGCCGACTTATCTCCGAGGGTGTAACGCTGCCTCATACCAGTTGGATGTACAATTTTTCTGTCAAGTTTCTTGTCTCCGACTCAAAACTCACAGCTAATTCTTACAGTCAGATCCTGGTATCGACGATGGAACACACAAATAGCGTCGCGATTCAATACATAGATGTCTAGCGTAACTACCTACAATGGTATTGGTGCCTCGGTCACCGGATGTTCGCTCTTTGTCAGTCTAGTTTTCAAATCCGACGCACATTTGACAGTTAATTACGACATTCCCACCATCCTAATGACGGTGCAACACAGAAATTACGTCGCGATTCAATACATTGGTCACTAGCCGACTTATCTCCGAGGGTCTAACGCTGCCTCATACCAGATGGATGTACAATTTAGCTGTCAAGTTTCTAGTCTCCGTTTCAAAACTCACAGCTGACTCTTACCGTCAGATCCTAGTATCCACGATGGAACACACAAATAGCGTCGCGATTCAATACATCGATGTCTAGCGTAACTATCTACAAGGGTCTATTGGTGCCTCGGCCTCCGGATGTTCGCTCTATGTCAGTCTAGTTTTCAAATCCGACGCACAGTTGACAGTTAATTGCGACATTCCCACCATCCTAACGACGTTGCAACACAGAAATTGTGTCGCGATGCAATACATTGGTCACTAGCCGACTTATCTCCGAGGGTCTATCGCTGCCTCATACCAGATGGACGTACTGTTTGGCAGTCAAGTTTGTTTTCTCCCTCTCATAACTCACAGTTAATTCTTACTGTCAGATCCTGGTATTGACGATGGAACACACAAATAGCGTCGCGATCAATACATCGATGTCCAGCGTAACTATCTACAAGGGTCTATTGGTGTCTCGGTCACCGGATGGTCGCGTTTTGTCAGTCTAGTTTACAAATCCGACGCATAACTGGCAGTTAATTTTATTCCTCCCATACTCTCAATTACGATGGAACACACATACTGCGATGGTTTTCAGAACATCGTTTTCCAGCAGATTTATCTCCAAGCATGCCTGGGTCACCACATGATCGTTCTCCTGCGAGTAAAGTTTCGAGAATCCGACGCAAATTTGACAGTATATTGCGACATTCCCACCATCCTAATGACGATGCAACACAGGAATTGCGTCGCGATTCAATACATTGGTCACTAGCCGACTTATCTCCGAGGGTCTAACGCTGCCTCATACCAGATGGATGTACAGTTTGGCAGTCAAGTTTCCCTTCTCCCTCTCATAACTCACAGTTAATACTTACCGTCAAATCCTGGTATTGACGATGGAACCCACAAATAGCGTCGCGATTCTATACATCGTTGTCCAGCGTAACTATCTAGAAGGGTCTATTTGTGGCTCGGTCACCGGATGTTCGCTCTTTGTCGGTCTAGTTTTCAAATCCGACGCAAATTTGACAGTTAATTGCGACATTCACACCATCCTAACGACGTTGCAACACAGAAATTTCGTCGCGATTCAATACATTGGTCACTAGCCGACTTATCTCCGAGGGTCTAACGCTGCCTCATACCAGTTGGATGTACAATTTTTCTGTCAAGTTTCTTGTCTCCGACTCAAAACTCACAGCTAATTCTTACAGTCAGATCCTGGTATCGACGATGGAACACACAAATAGCGTCGCGATTCAATACATAGATGTCTAGCGTAACTACCTACAATGGTATTGGTGCCTCGGTCACCGGATGTTCGCTCTTTGTCAGTCTAGTTTTCAAATCCGACGCACATTTGACAGTTAATTACGACATTCCCACCATCCTAATGACGGTGCAACACAGAAATTACGTCGCGATTCAATACATTGGTCACTAGCCGACTTATCTCCGAGGGTCTAACGCTGCCTCATACCAGATGGATGTACAATTTAGCTGTCAAGTTTCTAGTCTCCGTTTCAAAACTCACAGCTGACTCTTACCGTCAGATCCTAGTATCCACGATGGAACACACAAATAGCGTCGCGATTCAATACATCGATGTCTAGCGTAACTATCTACAAGGGTCTATTGGTGCCTCGGCCTCCGGATGTTCGTTCTTTGTCAGCCTAGTTTTCAAATCCGACGCACAGTTGACAGTTAATTGCGACATTCCCACCATCCTAACGACGTTGCAACACAGAAATTGTGTCGCGATTCAATACATTGGTCACTAGCCGACTTATCTCCGAGGGTCTAACGCTGCCTCATACCAGATGGACGTACTATTTGGCTCTCAAGTTTGTTTTCTCCCTCTCATAACTCACAGTAAATTCTTACCGTCAGATCCTGGTAGTGACGATGGAACACAGAAATAGCGTCGCGATTCAATAGATCGATGTCCAGCGTAACTATCTACAAGGGTCTATTGGTGCCTCGGTCACCGTTTGGTCACGTTTTGTCAGTCTAGTTTACAAATCCGACGCAAGATTGGCAGTTAATTTTATTCCTCCCATACTCTCAATTACGATGGAACACACATACTGCGATGGTTTTCAGAACATCGTCTTCCAGCAGATTTATCTAAAAGCATGCCTGGGTCACCACATGATCGTTCTCCTGCGAGTAAAGTTTCGGGAAATCCGACGCAAATTTCACAGTTAATTGCGACATTTCCACCATCCAAATGACGATGCAACACAGAAATTGCTTCGCGATTCAATACATTGGTCACTAGCCGACTTATCTCCGAGGGTCTATCGCTGAATCAAACCAGATGGACGTACTGTTTGGCAGTCAAGTTTGTTTTCTCCCTCTCATAACTCACAGTTAATTCTTATCGTCAGATCCTGGTATTGACGATGGAACACACAAATAGCGTCGCGATGAATACATCGATGTCCAGCGTAACTATCTACAAGGGTCTATTGGTGTCTCGGTCACCGGATGGTCGCGTTTTGTCAGTCTAGTTTACAAATCCGACGCAAAACTGGCAGTTAATTTTATTCCTCCCATACTCTCAATTACGATGGAACACACATACTGCGATGGTTTTCAGAACATCGTTTTCCAGCAGATTTATCTCCAAGCATGCCCGGGTCACCACATGATCGTTCTCCAGCGAGTAAAGTTTCGGGAATCCGACGCAAATTTGACAGTTAATTGAGACATTCCCACCATCCTAATGACGATGCAACACAGGAATTGCGTCGCGATTCAATACATTGGTCACTAGCCGACTTATTTCCGAGGGTTTAACGCTGCCTCATACCAGATGGATGTACAGTTTGGCAGTCAAGTTTCCCTTCTCCCTCTCATAACTCACAGTTAATACTTACCGTCAAATCCTGGTATTGACTATGGAACCCACAAATAGCGTCGCGATTCTATACATCGATGTCCAGCGTAACTATCTAGAAGGGTCTATTTGTGGCTCGGTCACCGGACGTTCGCTCTTTGTCAGTCTAGTTTTCAAATCCGACGCACATTTGACAGTTAATTGCGACATTCCCACCATCCTAACGACGTTGCAACACGGAAATTACGTCGCGATTCAATACATTGGTCACTAGCCGACTTATCTCCGAGGGTCTAACGCTGCCCCATACCAGATGGATGTACAATTTGGCTGTCAAGTTTCTTGTCTCCGTTTCAAAACTCACAGCTAACTCTTACCGTCAGATCCTAGTATCGACGATGGAACACACAAATTGCGTCGCGATTCAATACATTGGTCACTAGCCGACTTATCTCCGAGGGTCTAACGCTGCCTCATACCAGTTGGATGTACAATTTTTCTGTCAAGTTTCTTGTCTCGAACTCAAACCTTACAGCTAATTCTTACAGTCACATCCTGGTATCGACGATGAAACACACAAATAGCGTCGCGATTAAATACATCGATGTCTAGCGTAACTACCTACAATGGTATTGGTGCCTCGGTCACCGGATGTTCGCTCTTTGTCAGTCTAGTTTTCAAATCCGACGCACATTTGACAGTTAATTGCGACATTCCCACCATCCTAATGACGGTGCAACACAGAAATTACGTCGCGATTCAATACATTGGTCACTAGCCGACTTATCTCCGAGGGTCTAACGCTGCCTCATACCAGATGGATGTACAATTTGGCTGTCAAGTTTCTTGTCTCCGATTCCAAACTCACAGCTAACTCTTACCGTCAGATCCTAGTATCGACGATGGAACACACAAATAGCGTCGCGATTCAATACATCGATGTCTAGCGTAACTATCTACAATGGTATTTGTGCCTCGGTCACCGGATGTTTGCTCTTTGTCAGTCTAGTTTTCAAATCCGACGCACATTTGACAGTTAATTGCGACATTCCCACCATCCTAATGACGGTGCAACACAGAAATTACGTCGCGATTCAATACATTTGTCACTAGCCGACTTATCTCCGAGGGTCTAACGCTTCCTCATACCAGATGGATGTACAATTTAGCTGTCAAGTTTCTAGTCTCCGTTTCAAAACTCACAGCTAACTCTTACCGTCAGATCCTAGTATCCACGATGGAACACACAAATAGCGTCGCGATTCAATACATCGATGTCTAGCGTAACTATCTACAATGGTATTGGTGCCTCGGTCACCGGATGTTCGCTCTTTGTCAGTCTAGTTTTCAAATCCGACGCACATTTGACAGATAATTGCGACATTCCCACCATCCTAATGACGGTGCAACACAGAAATTACGTCGCGATTCAATACATTGGTCACTAGCCGACTTATCTCCGAGGGTCTATCCCTGCCTCATACCAGATGGACGTACTATTTGGCAGTCAAGTTTGTTTTCTCCCTCTCATAGCTCACAGTAAATTCTTACCGTCAGATCCTCGTATTGACGATGGAACCCACAAATAGCGTCGCGATTCTATACATCGATGTCTAGCGTAACTATGTATAATGGTATTGGTGCCTCGGTCACCGGATGTTCTTCGCTCTTTGTCAGTCTAGTTTTCAAATCCGACGCACATTTGACAGTTAATTGCGACATTCCCACCATCCTAATGACGATGCAACACAGAAATTACGTTGCGATTCAATACATTTGTCACTAGCCGACTTATCTCCGAGGGTCTCTTGCTGCCTCATACCAGATGGATGTACAATTTGGCTGTCAAGTTTCTTGTCTCCGTTTCAAAACTCACAGCTATCTCTTACCGTCAGTTCCTAGTATCGACGATGGTACACACAAATAGCGTCGCGATTCAGTACATTGATGTCTAGCGTAACTATCTATAAGGGTCTATTGGTGCCTCGGTCACCGGATGTTCGCTCTAGGTCGGTCTTGTTTTCAAATCCGACGCAAATTTGACAGTTAATTGCGACATTCCCACCATCCTAACGACGTTGCAACACAGAAATTGCGTCGCGATTAAATACGTTGGTCACTAGCCGACTTATCTCCGAGGGTCTATCGCTGCCTCATACCAGATGGATGTACTCTTTGGCAGTCAAGTTTGTTTTCTCCCTCTCATAACTTACAGTTAATTCTTACCGTCAGATCCTGGTATTGACGATGGAACACACAAATAGCGTCGCGATTCAATAGATCGAGTCCAGCGTAACTATCTACAAGGGTCTATTGGTGCCTCGGTCACCGGATGGTCGCGTTTTGTCATCTAGTTTTCAAATCCGACGCAAAACTGACAGTTAATTTTATTTTCTCTCATCCTCTCAATGACGATAGAAAACATACTGCGATGGTTTTCAGTACATCGTCTACCAGCAGATTTATCTCCAAGCATTTATTACTGCCTAGGTCACCACATGAACGTTGTCCTACGTGTAAAGTTTCGGGAATCCGACGCAAATTTGTCAGTTAATTGCGACATTCCCACCATCCTAATGACGATGCAACACAGAAATTGCGTCGCGATTCAATACATTGGTCACTAGCCGACTTATCTCCGAGGGTCTATCGCTGCTTCATACCAGATGGATGTACAATTTGGCTGTCAAGTTTCTTGTCTCCGACTCAAAACTCTCAGCTAATTCTCACCGTCAGATCCTGGTATGAACGGCGGAACACACAAATAGCGTCGCGATTCAGTACATTGATGTCTAGCGTAACTATCTATAAGGGTCTATTGGTTCCTCGGTCACCGGATGTTCGCTCTTTGTCAGTCTTGTTTTCAAATCCGACGCAAATTTGACAGTTAATTGCGACATTCCCACAATCCTAACGACGTTGCATCACAGAAACTGCGTCGCGATTCAATACATTGGTCACTAGTCGACTTATCTCCGAGGGTCTATCGCTGCCTCATACCAGATGGACTTACTCTTTGGCAGTCAAGTTTGTTTTCTCCCTTTCATAACTCACGGTTAATTCTTACCGTCAGATCCTGGTATTGACGACGGAACACACAAATGGCGTCGCGATTCAATAGATCGATGTCCAGCGTAACTATCTACAAGGGTCTATTGGTGCCTCGGTCACCGGATGTTCGCTCTTGGTCGGTCTTGTTTTCAAATCCGACGCAAATTTGACAGTTAATTGCGACATTCCCTCCATCCTAACGACGTTGCATCACAGAAATTGCGTCACGATTCAATACATTGGTCACTAGCCGACTTATCTCCGAGGGTCTATCGCTGCCTCATACCAGATGGACGTACTCTTTGGCAGTCAAGTTTGTTTTCTCCCTCTCATAACTCACAGTTAATTCTTATTGTCAGATCCTGGTATTGACGATGGAACACACAAATGGCGTCGCGAATTAATATATAGATGTCCAGCGAGACTATCTACAAGGGTCTATTGGTGCCTCGGTCACCGGATGGTCGCGTTTTGTCGGTCTAGTTTACAAATCCGACGCAAGATTGGCAGTTAATACTATTCCTCCCATACTCTCGATTACGATGGAACACACATACTGCGATGGTTTTCAGAACATCGTCTTCCAGCAGATTTATCTCCGAGCATGCCTTGGTCACCACATGATCGTTGTCCTACGAGTAAAGTTTCGGGAATCCGACGCAAATTTGACAGTTAATTGCGACATTCCCACCATCCTAATGATGATGCAACACAGAAATTACGTCGCAATTCAATACATTGGTCACTAGCCGACTAACGCTGCGTCATACCAGATTTGGCTGTCTCTTGTCTCCGACTCAAATCTCACAGCTAATTCTTACAGTCAGTTCCTGGTATCGACGATGGAACACACAAATAGCGTCGCGATTCAATACATCGATGTCTAGCGTAACTATCTACAAGGGTCTATTGGTGCCTCGGTCACCGGATGTTCGCTCTTTGTCAGTCTAGTTTTCAAATCCGACGCACATTTGACAGTTAATTGCGACATTCCCACCATCCTAACGACGTTGCAACACAGAAATTGTGTCGCCATTCAATACATTGGTCACTAGCCGACTTATCTCCGAGGGTCTAACGCTGCCTCATACCAGATGGATATACTATTTGGCTGTCAAGTTTCTTGTCTCCGACTCAAAACTCACAGCTAATTCTTGCCGTCAGATCCTGGTATCGACGATGGAACACACAAATATCGTCGCGATTCAATACATCGATGTCTAGCGTATCTATCTACAAGGGTCTATTGGTGCCTCGGTCACCGGATGTTTGCACTTTTCAGTCTAGTTTTCAAATCCGAAGCACATTTGACAGTTAATTGCGGCATTCCCACCACCCTAACGACGTTGCAACACAGAAATTGTGTCGCGATTCAATACATTGGTCACTAGCCGACTTATCTCCGAGGGTCTATCGCTGCCTCATACCAGATGGATGTACAATTTGGCTGTCAAGTTTCTTGTCTCCGACTCAAAACTCACAGCTAAATCTTACCGTCAGATCCTGGTATCGACCATGGAACACACAAATAGCGTCGCGATTCAATACATCGAACTATATCTTACTATCCATCTACAAGTGTCTATTGGTGCCTCGGTCACCGGATGTTCGCGCTTTGTCAGTTTAGTTTTCAAATCCGACGCAAATTTCACTGTTAATTGCCACATTCCCACCACCCTAATGACGATGCAACACAGAAATTGCGTCGCGATTCAATACATTTTTCACTAGCCGACTTATCTCCGAGGGTCTATCGCTGCCTCATACCAGATGGACGTACTATTTGGCAGTCAAGTTTGTTTTCTCCCTCTCATAACTCACAGTTAATTCTTACCGTCAGATCCTGGTATTGACGATGGAACACACAAATAGCGTCGCGATTCAATAGATCGATGTCCAGCGTAACTATCTACAAGGGTCTATTGCTGCCTCGGTCACCGGATGGTCGCGTTTTGTCATCTAGTTTTCAAATCCGAAGCAAAACTAACAGTTAATTTATGTTCTCTCATCCTCTCAATGACGATGGAACACACATTCTGCGATGGTTTTCGGAACATTGTCTTCCATCAGATTTATCTCCAAGTAACTATTACTGCCTGGGTCACCACATGAACGTTCTCCTTCGAGTAAAGTTTCGGGAATCCGACGCAAATTTGACAGTTAATTGCGACATTCCCACCATCCTAATGGCGATGTAACACAGAAATTGCGTCGCGATTCAATACATTGGTCACTAGCCGACTTATCTCCGAGGGTCTATCGCTGCCTCATACCAGATGGTCGTACTGTTCGGCAGTCAATTTTGTTTTCTCCCTCTCATAACTCACATTTAATTCTTACCGTCAGATCCTGGTTTTGACGATGGAACACACAAATACCGTCGCGATCTATACATCGATGTCCAGCTTAACTATCTACAAGGGTCTATTGGTGTCTCGGTCACCGGATGGTCGCGTTTTGTCAGTCTAGTTTACAAATCCGACGTAAAACTGGCAGTTAATTTTATTCCTCCCATAATCTCATTTACGATGGAACACACATACTGCGATGTTTTTCAGATCATCGTCTTCCAGCAGATTTATCTCCAAGCATGCCTGGGTCACCACATGATCGTTCTCCTGCGAGTAAAGTTACGGGAATCCGACGCAACTTTGACAGTATATTGCGACATTCCCACCATCCTAATGACGATGCAACACAGAAATTGCGTCGCGATTCAATACATTTTTCACTAGCCGACTTATCTCCGAGGGTCTATCGCTTCCTCATACCAGATGGACGTACTATTTGGCAGTCAAGTTTGTTTTCTCCCTCTCATAACTCACAGTTAATTCTTACCTTCAGATCCTGGTATTGACGATGGAACACTCAAATACCGTCGCGATTCTATACATCGATGTCCAGCGTAACTATCTACAAGGGTCTATTGGTGCCTCGGTCACCGGATGGTCGCGTTTTGTCAGTCTAGTTTACAAATCCGAAGCAAAACTGGCAGTTAATTTTATTCCTCCCATACTCTCAATTACGATGGAACACACATACTGCGATGGTTTTCAGAACATCCTTTTCCAGTAGATTTATCTCCAAGCATGCCTGGGTCACCACATGATCGTTCTCGTGCGAGTAAAGTTTCGGGAATCCGACGCAAATTTGACAGTATATTGCGACATTCCCACAATCCTAATGACGATGCAACACAGGAATTGCGTCGCGATTCAATACATTGGTCACTAGCCGACTTATCTCCGAGGGTCTAACGCTGCCTCATACCAGATGGATTGACAATTTGGCAGTCAAGTTTCCCTTCGCCCTCTCATAACTCACATTTAATACTTACCGTCAAATCCTGGTATTGACGACGGAACACACAAATAGCGTCGCGACTCTATACATCGATGTACAGCGTAACTATCTAGAAGGGTCTATTTGTGCCTTGGTCACCGGATGGTCGCGCTTTGTCAGTATAGTTTTCAAATCCGACGCAAAACTGACAATTTTATTCCTCCCATTCTCTCAATTACGATGGAACACACATACTGCGATGGTTTTCAGAACATCGTCTTCCAGCAGATTTATCTCCAAGCATGCCTGGGTCACCACATGATCGTTCTCCTGTGAGTAAAGTTTCGGGAATCCGACGCAAATTTGACAGTTAATTGCGACATTCCCACCATCCTAATGACGATGCAACACAGAAATTACGTCGCGATTCAATACATTGGTCACTAGCCGACTTATCTCCGAGGGTTTAACGCTGCCTCATACCAGATGGATGTACAATTTGGCTGTCAAGTTTCTTGTCTCCGACTCAAAACTCACAGCTAATTCTCACAGTCAGATCCTGGTATCGACGATGGAACACACAAATAGCGTCGC
Organism: Schistocerca gregaria; assembly: GCF_023897955.1. Classification (NCBI taxonomy): domain Eukaryota; kingdom Metazoa; phylum Arthropoda; class Insecta; order Orthoptera; family Acrididae; genus Schistocerca; species Schistocerca gregaria. Next base: position 731,514 of record NW_026061713.1, on the reverse strand, counting down.
GATTCAATACATCGATGTCTAGCGTATCTATCTACAAGGGTCTATTGGTGCCTCGGTCACCGGATGTTTGCACTTTTCAGTCTAGTTTTCAAATCCGAAGCACATTTGACAGTTAATTGCGGCATTCCCACCACCCTAACGACGTTGCAACACAGAAATTGTGTCGCGATTCAATACATTGGTCACTAGCCGACTTATCTCCGAGGGTCTATCGCTGCCTCATACCAGATGGATGTACAATTTGGCTGTCAACTTTCTTGTCTCCGACTCAAAACTCACAGCTAAATCTTACCGTCAGATCCTGGTATCGACCATGGAACACACAAATAGCGTCGCGATTCAATACATCGAACTATATCTTACTATCCATCTACAAGTGTCTATTGGTGCCTCGGTCACCGGATGTTCGCGCTTTGTCAGTTTAGTTTTCAAATCCGACGCAAATTTCACTGTTAATTGCCACATTCCCACCACCCTAATGACGATGCAACACAGAAATTGCGTCGCGATTCAATACATTTTTCACTAGCCGACTTATCTCCGAGGGTCTATCGCTGCCTCATACCAGATGGACGTACTATTTGGCAGTCAAGTTTGTTTTCTCCCTCTCATAACTCACAGTTAATTCTTACCGTCAGATCCTGGTATTGACGATGGAACACACAAATAGCGTCGCGATTCAATAGATCGATGTCCAGCGTAACTATCTACAAGGGTCTATTGCTGCCTCGGTCACCGGATGGTCGCGTTTTGTCATCTAGTTTTCAAATCCGAAGCAAAACTAACAGTTAATTTATGTTCTCTCATCCTCTCAATGACGATGGAACACACATTCTGCGATGGTTTTCGGAACATTGTCTTCCATCAGATTTATCTCCAAGTAACTATTACTGCCTGGGTCACCACATGAACGTTCTCCTTCGAGTAAAGTTTCGGGAATCCGACGCAAATTTGACAATTAATTGCGACATTCCCACCATCCTAATGGCGATGTAACACAGAAATTGCGTCGCGATTCAATACATTGGTCACTAGCCGACTTATCTCCGAGGGTCTATCGCTGCCTCATACCAGATGGTCGTACTGTTCGGCAGTCAATTTTGTTTTCTCCCTCTCATAACTCACATTTAATTCTTACCGTCAGATCCTGGTTTTGACGATGGAACACACAAATACCGTCGCGATCTATACATCGATGTCCAGCTTAACTATCTACAAGGGTCTATTGGTGTCTCGGTCACCGGATGGTCGCGTTTTGTCAGTCTAGTTTACAAATCCGACGTAAAACTGGCAGTTAATTTTATTCCTCCCATAATCTCATTTACGATGGAACACACATACTGCGATGTTTTTCAGATCATCGTCTTCCAGCAGATTTATCTCCAAGCATGCCTGGGTCACCACATGATCGTTCTCCTGCGAGTAAAGTTACGGGAATCCGACGCAACTTTGACAGTATATTGCGACATTCCCACCATCCTAATGACGATGCAACACAGAAATTGCGTCGCGATTCAATACATTTTTCACTAGCCGACTTATCTCCGAGGGTCTATCGCTGCCTCATACCAGATGGACGTACTATTTGGCAGTCAAGTTTGTTTTCTCCCTCTCATAACTCACAGTTAATTCTTACCTTCAGATCCTGGTATTGACGATGGAACACTCAAATACCGTCGCGATTCTATACATCGATGTCCAGCGTAACTATCTACAAGGGTCTATTGGTGCCTCGGTCACCGGATGGTCGCGTTTTGTCAGTCTAGTTTACAAATCCGAAGCAAAACTGGCAGTTAATTTTATTCCTCCCATACTCTCAATTACGATGGAACACACATACTGCGATGGTTTTCAGAACATCCTTTTCCAGCAGATTTATCTCCAAGCATGCCTGGGTCACCACATGATCGTTCTCGTGCGAGTAAAGTTTCGGGAATCCGACGCAAATTTGACAGTATATTGCGACATTCCCACAATCCTAATGACGATGCAACACAGGAATTGCGTCGCGATTCAATACATTGGTCACTAGCCGACTTATCTCCGAGGGTCTAACGCTGCCTCATACCAGATGGATTGACAATTTGGCAGTCAAGTTTCCCTTCGCCCTCTCATAACTCACATTTAATACTTACCGTCAAATCCTGGTATTGACGACGGAACACACAAATAGCGTCGCGACTCTATACATCGATGTACAGCGTAACTATCTAGAAGGGTCTATTTGTGCCTTGGTCACCGGATGGTCGCGCTTTGTCAGTATAGTTTTCAAATCCGACGCAAAACTGACAATTTTATTCCTCCCATTCTCTCAATTACGATGGAACACACATACTGCGATGGTTTTCAGAACATCGTCTTCCAGCAGATTTATCTCCAAGCATGCCTGGGTCACCACATGATCGTTCTCCTGCGAGTAAAGTTTCGGGAATCCGACGCAAATTTGACAGTTAATTGCGACATTCCCACCATCCTAATGACGATGCAACACAGAAATTACGTCGCGATTCAATACATTGGTCACTAGCCGACTTATCTCCGAGGGTTTAACGCTGCCTCATACCAGATGGATGTACAATTTGGCTGTCAAGTTTCTTGTCTCCGACTCAAAACTCACAGCTAATTCTCACAGTCAGATCCTGGTATCGACGATGGAACACACAAATAGCGTCGCGATTCAATACATCGATGTCTAGCGTAACTATCTACATGGGGTCTATTGGTGCCTCGGTCAACGGATGGTCGCTCTTTGTCAGTCTAGTTTTCAAATCCGACGCACATTTGACAGTTAATTGCGACATTCCCACCATCCTAATGACGGTGCAACACAGAAATTACGTCGCGATTCAATACATTGGTCACTAGCCGACTTATCTCCGAGGGTCTAACGCTGCCTCATACCAGATGGATGTACAATTTGGCTGTCAAGTTTCTTGTCTCCGATTCCAAACTCACAGCTAACTCTTACCGTCAGATCCTAGTATCGACGATGGAACACACAAATAGCGTCGCGATTCAATACATCGATGTCTAGCGTAACTATCTACAATGGTATTTGTGCCTCGGTCACCGGATGTTTGCTCTTTGTCAGTCTAGTTTTCAAATCCGACGCACATTTGACAGTTAATTGCGACATTCCCACCATCCTAATGACGGTGCAACACAGAAATTACGTCGCGATTCAATACATTTGTCACTAGCCGACTTATCTCCGAGGGTCTAACGCTTCCTCATACCAGATGGATGTACAATTTAGCTGTCAAGTTTCTAGTCTCCGTTTCAAAACTCACAGCTAACTCTTACCGTCAGATCCTAGTATCCACGATGGAACACACAAATAGCGTCGCGATTCAATACATCGATGTCTAGCGTAACTATCTACAATGGTATTGGTGCCTCGGTCACCGGATGTTCGCTCTTTGTCAGTCTAGTTTTCAAATCCGACGCACATTTGACAGATAATTGCGACATTCCCACCATCCTAATGACGGTGCAACACAGAAATTACGTCGCGATTCAATACATTGGTCACTAGCCGACTTATCTCCGAGGGTCTATCCCTGCCTCATACCAGATGGACGTACTATTTGGCAGTCAAGTTTGTTTTCTCCCTCTCATAGCTCACAGTAAATTCTTACCGTCAGATCCTCGTATTGACGATGGAACCCACAAATAGCGTCGCGATTCTATACATCGATGTCTAGCGTAACTATGTATAATGGTATTGGTGCCTCGGTCACCGGATGTTCTTCGCTCTTTGTCAGTCTAGTTTTCAAATCCGACGCACATTTGACAGTTAATTGCGACATTCCCACCATCCTAATGACGATGCAACACAGAAATTACGTTGCGATTCAATACAATTGTCACTAGCCGACTTATCTCCGAGGGTCTCTTGCTGCCTCATACCAGATGGATGTACAATTTGGCTGTCAAGTTTCTTGTCTCCGTTTCAAAACTCACAGCTATCTCTTACCGTCAGTTCCTAGTATCGACGATGGTACACACAAATAGAGTCGCGAGTCAATACATCGATGTCTAGCGTAACTATCTACAAGGGTCTATTGGTGCCTCAGCCTTCGGATGTTCGCTCTTTGTCAGTCTAGTTTTCAACTCCCACGCACAGTTGACAATTAATTGGGACATTCCCACCATCCTAACGACGTTGCAACACAGAAATGGCGTCGCGATTAAATACGTTGGTCACTAGCCGACTTATCTCCGAGGGTCTATCGCTGCCTCATACCGGATGGACGTACTCTTTGGCAGTCAAGTTTGTTTTCTCCCTCTCTTAGCTCACAGTTACTTCTTACCGTCAGATCCTGGTATTGACGATGGAACACCCAAATAGCGTCGCGATTCAATAGATCGATGTCCAGCGTAACTATCTACAAGGGTCTATTGGTGCCTCGGTCACCGGATGGTCGCGTTTTGTCATCTACTTTTCAAATCCGACGCAAAACTGACAGTTAATTTTATTTTCTCTCATCCTCTCAATGACGATAGAACACATACTGCGATGGTTTTCAGTACATCGTCTACCAGCAGATTTATCTCCAAGCATTTATTACTGCCTGGGTCACCACATGAACGTTGTCCTACGAGTAAAGTTTCGGGAATGCGACGCAAATTTGACAGTTAATTGCGAAATTCGCACCATCCTAATGACGATGCAACACAGAAATTGCGTCGCGATTCAATACATTGGTCACCAGCCGACTTATCTCCGAGGGTCAAACGCTGCTTCATACCAGATGGATGTATAATTTGGGTGTCAAGTTTCTTGTCTCCGACTCAAAACTCTCAGCTACTTCTCACCGTCAGATGGACGACGGAACACACAAATAGCGTCGCGATTCAGTACATTGATGTCTAGCGTAACTATCTATAAGGGTCTATTGGTGCCTCGGTCACCGGATGTTCGCTCTAGGTCGGTCTTGTTTTCAAATCCGACGCAAATTTGACAGTTAATTGCGACATTCCCACCATCCTAACGACGTTGCAACACAGAAATTGCGTCGCGATTAAATACATTGGTCACTAGCCGACTTATCTCCGAGGGTCTATCGCTGCCTCATACCAGATGGATGTACTCTTTGGCAGTCAAGTTTGTTTTCTCCCTCTCATAACTTACAGTTAATTCTTACCGTCAGATCCTGGTATTGACGATGGAACACACAAATAGCGTCGCGATTCAATAGATCGAGTCCAGCGTAACTATCTACAAGGGTCTATTGGTGCCTCGGTCACCGGATGGTCGCGTTTTGTCATCTAGTTTTCAAATCCGACGCAAAACTGACAGTTAATTTTATTTTCTCTCATCCTCTCAATGACGATAGAAAACATACTGCGATGGTTTTCAGTACATCGTCTACCAGCAGATTTATCTCCAAGCATTTATTACTGCCTAGGTCACCACATGAACGTTGTCCTACGAGTAAAGTTTCGGGAATCCGACGCAAATTTGTCTGTTAATTGCGACATTCCCACCATCCTAATGACGATGCAACACAGAAATTGCGTCGCGATTCAATACATTGGTCACTAGCCGACTTATCTCCGAGGGTCTATCGCTGCTTCATACCAGATGGATGTACAATTTGGCTGTCAAGTTTCTTGTCTCCGACTCAAAACTCTCAGCTAATTCTCACCGTCAGATCCTGGTATGAACGGCGGAACACACAAATAGCGTCGCGATTCAGTACATTGATGTCTAGCGTAACTATCTATAAGGGTCTATTGGTTCCTCGGTCACCGGATGTTCGCTCTTTGTCAGTCTTGTTTTCAAATCCGACGCAAATTTGACAGTTAATTGCGACATTCCCACAATCCTAACGACGTTGCATCACAGAAACTGCGTCGCGATTCAATACATTGGTCACTAGTCGACTTATCTCCGAGGGTCTATCGCTGCCTCATACCAGATGGACTTACTCTTTGGCAGTCAAGTTTGTTTTCTCCCTTTCATAACTCACGGTTAATTCTTACCGTCAGATCCTGGTATTGACGACGGAACACACAAATGGCGTCGCGATTCAATAGATCGATGTCCAGCGTAACTATCTACAAGGGTCTATTGGTGCCTCGGTCACCGGATGTTCGCTCTTGGTCGGTCTTGTTTTCAAATCCGACGCAAATTTGACAGTTAATTGCGACATTCCCTCCATCCTAACGACGTTGCATCACAGAAATTGCGTCACGATTCAATACATTGGTCACTAGCCGACTTATCTCCGAGGGTCTATCGCTGCCTCATACCAGATGGACGTACTCTTTGGCAGTCAAGTTTGTTTTCTCCCTCTCATAACTCACAGTTAATTCTTATTGTCAAATCCTGGTATTGACGATGGAACACACAAATGGCGTCGCGAATTAATATATAGATGTCCAGCGTGACTATCTACAAGGGTCTATTGGTGCCTCGGTCACCGGATGGTCGCGTTTTGTCGGTCTAGTTTACAAATCCGACGCAAGATTGGCAGTTAATACTATTCCTCCCATACTCTCGATTACGATGGAACACACATACTGCGATGGTTTTCAGAACATCGTCTTCCAGCAGATTTATCTCCGAGCATGCCTTGGTCACCACATGATCGTTGTCCTACGAGTAAAGTTTCGGGAATCCGACGCAAATTTGACAGTTAATTGCGACATTCCCACCATCCTAATGATGATGCAACACAGAAATTACGTCGCAATTCAATACATTGGTCACTAGCCGACTAACGCTGCGTCATACCAGATTTGGCTGTCTCTTGTCTCCGACTCAAATCTCACAGCTAATTCTTACAGTCAGTTCCTGGTATCGACGATGGAACACACAAATAGCGTCGCGATTCAATACATCGATGTCTAGCGTAACTATCTACAAGGGTCTATTGGTGCCTCGGTCACCGGATGTTCGCTCTTTGTCAGTCTAGTTTTCAAATCCGACGCACATTTGACAGTTAATTGCGACATTCCCACCATCCTAACGACGTTGCAACACAGAAATTGTGTCGCCATTCAATACATTGGTCACTAGCCGACTTATCTCCGAGGGTCTAACGCTGCCTCATACCAGATGGATATACTATTTGGCTGTCAAGTTTCTTGTCTCCGACTCAAAACTCACAGCTAATTCTTGCCGTCAGATCCTGGTATCGACGATGGAACACACAAATATCGTCGCGATTCAATACATCGATGTCTAGCGTATCTATCTACAAGGGTCTATTGGTGCCTCGGTCACCGGATGTTTGCACTTTTCAGTCTAGTTTTCAAATCCGAAGCACATTTGACAGTTAATTGCGGCATTCCGACCACCCTAACGACGTTGCAACACAGAAATTGTGTCGCGATTCAATACATTGGTCACTAGCCGACTTATCTCCGAGGGTCTATCGCTGCCTCATACCAGATGGATGTACAATTTGGCTGTCAAGTTTCTTGTCTCCGACTCAAAACTCACAGCTAAATCTTACCGTCAGATCCTGGTATCGACCATGGAACACACAAATAGCGTCGCGATTCAATACATCGAACTATATCTTACTATCCATCTACAAGTGTCTATTGGTGCCTCGGTCACCGGATGTTCGCGCTTTGTCAGTTTAGTTTTCAAATCCGACGCAAATTTCACTGTTAATTGCCACATTCCCACCACCCTAATGACGATGCAACACAGAAATTGCGTCGCGATTCAATACATTTTCCACTAGCCGACTTATCTCCGAGGGTCTATCGCTGCCTCATACCAGATGGACGTACTATTTGGCAGTCAAGTTTGTTTTCTCCCTCTCATAACTCACAGTTAATTCTTACCGTCAGATCCTGGTATTGACGATGGAACACACAAATAGCGTCGCGATTCAATAGATCGATGTCCAGCGTAACTATCTACAAGGGTCTATTGCTGCCTCGGTCACCGGATGGTCGCGTTTTGTCATCTAGTTTTCAAATCCGACGCAAAACTAACAGTTAATTTATGTTCTCTCATCCTCTCAATGACGATGGAACACACATTCTGCGATGGTTTTCGGAACATCGTCTTCCATCAGATTTATCTCCAAGTAACTATTACTGCCTGGGTCACCACATGAACGTTCTCCTTCGAGTAAAGTTTCGGGAATCCGACGCAAATTTGACAGTTAATTGCGACATTCCCACCATCCTAATGGCGATGTAACACAGAAATTGCGTCGCGATTCAATACATTGGTCACTAGCCGACTTATCTCCGAGGGTCTATCGCTGCCTCATACCAGATGGTCGTACTGTTCGGCAGTCAAGTTTGTTTTCTCCCTCTCATAACTCACATTTAATTCTTACCGTCAGATCCTGGTTTTGACGATGGAACACACAAATACCGTCGCGATCTATACATCGATGTCCAGCTTAACTATCTACAAGGGTCTATTGGTGTCTCGGTCACCGGATGGTCGCGTTTTGTCAGTCTAGTTTACAAATCCGACGTAAAACTGGCAGTTAATTTTATTCCTCCCATAATCTCATTTACGATGGAACACACATACTGCGATGTTTTTCAGATCATCGTCTTCCAGCAGATTTATCTCCAAGCATGCCTGGGTCACCACATGATCGTTCTCCTGCGAGTAAAGTTACGGGAATCCGACGCAACTTTGACAGTATATTGCGACATTCCCACCATCCTAATGACGATGCAACACAGAAATTGCGTCGCGATTCAATACATTTTTCACTAGCCGACTTATCTCCGAGGGTCTATCGCTGCCTCATACCAGATGGACGTACTATTTGGCAGTCAAGTTTGTTTTCTCCCTCTCATAACTCACAGTTAATTCTTACCTTCAGATCCTGGTATTGACGATGGAACACTCAAATACCGTCGCGATTCTATACATCGATGTCCAGCGTAACTATCTACAAGGGTCTATTGGTGCCTCGGTCACCGGATGGTCGCGTTTTGTCAGTCTAGTTTACAAATCCGAAGCAAAACTGGCAGTTAATTTTATTCCTCCCATACTCTCAATTACGATGGAACACACATACTGCGATGGTTTTCAGAACATCCTTTTCCAGCAGATTTATCTCCAAGCATGCCTGGGTCACCACATGATCGTTCTCGTGCGAGTAAAGTTTCGGGAATCCGACGCAAATTTGACAGTATATTGCGACATTCCCACAATCCTAATGACGATGCAACACAGGAATTGCGTCGCGATTCAATACATTGGTCACTAGCCGACTTATCTCCGAGGGTCTAACGCTGCCTCATACCAGATGGATTGACAATTTGGCAGTCAAGTTTCCCTTCGCCCTCTCATAACTCACATTTAATACTTACCGTCAAATCCTGGTATTGACGACGGAACACACAAATAGCGTCGCGACTCTATACATCGATGTACAGCGTAACTATCTAGAAGGGTCTATTTGTGCCTTGGTCACCGGATGGTCGCGCTTTGTCAGTATAGTTTTCAAATCCGACGCAAAACTGACAATTTTATTCCTCCCATTCTCTCAATTACGATGGAACACACATACTGCGATGGTTTTCAGAACATCGTCTTCCAGCAGATTTATCTCCAAGCATGCCTGGGTCACCACATGATCGTTCTCCTGCGAGTAAAGTTTCGGGAATCCGACGCAAATTTGACAGTTAATTGCTACATTCCCACCATCCTAATGACGATGCAACACAGAAATTACGTCGCGATTCAATACATTGGTCACTAGCCGACTTATCTCCGAGGGTTTAACGCTGCCTCATACCAGATGGATGTACAATTTGGCTGTCAAGTTTCTTGTCTCCGACTCAAAACTCACAGCTAATTCACACAGTCAGATCCTGGTATCGACGATGGAACACACAAATAGCGTCGCGATTCAATACATCGATGTCTAGCGTAACTATCTACATGGGGTCTATTGGTGCCTCGGTCAACGGATGGTCGCTCTTTGTCAGTCTAGTTTTCAAATCCGACAGAAATTAGACAGTTAATTGCGACATTCCCACCATCCTAATGATGATGCAACAGAAATTGCGTCGCGATTCAACACATTGGTCACTAGCCTACTTATCTCCGAGTGTCTAACGCTGCCACCAACCAGATAGATGTACAATTAGACTGTGAAGTTTGTTTTCTCCCTCTCATAACTCACAGTTAATTCTTACCGTGAGATCCTGGTATTGACGATGGAACACACTAGTAGCGTCGCGATTCAATAGATCGATGTCCAGCATAAATATCTACAAGTGTCTATTGGTGCCTCGGTCACCGGATGGTCGCGTTTTGTGAGTCTAGTTTACAAAACCGACGCAAGATTGGCAGTTAATTTTATTCCTCCCATACTCTCAATTACGATGGAACGCACATACTGCGATGGTTTTCAGAACATCGTCTTCCAGCAGATTTATCTCCAAGCATGCCTGGGTCACCCCATGATCTTTCTCCTGCGAGTAAAGTTTCGGGAATCCGACGCAAATTTGACAGTTAATTGCGACATTCCCACCATCCTAATGACGATGCAACACAGGTATTGCGTCGCGATTCAATACATTGGTCACTAGCCTACTTATCTCCGAGGCTCTAACGCTGCCTCATCCCAGATGGATGTACAATTTGTCTGTCAAGTTTCTTGTCTCCGACTCAAAACTCACAGCTAATTCTTACAGTCAGATCCTGGTATCAACGATGGAACACACAAATAGCGTCGCGATTCAATACATCGATGTCTAGCGTAACTATCTACAATGGTCTATTGGTTCCTCGGTCACAGGACGGTCGCGTTTTGTCATCTAGTTTACAAATCCGACGCAATACTGACAGTTAATTTTATTTTCTCTCATCCTCTCAATGACGATCGAACACACATACTGCGATGGTTTTCAGAACATCGTTTACCAGCAGTTTTATCTCCAAGCATCTATTGATGCCTGGGTCACCACATGATCGTTGTCCTACGAGTCAAGTTTCGGGAATCCGACGCAAATTTGACAGTTAATTGCGACATTTCCACCATCCTAATGACGATGCAACATAGAAATTGCTTCGCGATTCAATACATTGGTCACTAGCCTACTTATCTCCGAGGTTCTAACGCTGCCACAAACCAGATGGATGTACAATTTGGCTGTCAAGTTTCCTGTCTCCGACTCAAAACTCACAGTTGATTCTTACAGTCAGATTCTTGTATCGACCATGGAACACACAAATAGCGTCGCGATTCAATACATCGATGTCTAGCGTAACTATCTACAAGGGTCTATTGGTGCCTCGGTCACCGGAAGTTCGCTCTTTGTCAGTCTAGTTTTCGAATCCGACGCACATTTGACAGTTAATTGCGACATTCCCACCATCCTAACAACGTTGCAACACAGAAATTGTGTCGCGATTCAATACATTGGTCACTAGCCGACTTATCTCCAAGGGTCTATCGCTTCCTCATACCAGATGGACGTACTATTTGCATTCAAGTTTGTTATCTTCCTCTCATAACTCACAGTTAATTCTTACCGTCAGATCCTGGTATTGACGATGGAACACACAAATAGCGTCGCGATTCAATAGATCGATGTCCAGCGTAACTCTCTACAAGGGTCTATTTGTGCCTCGGTCACCGGATAGTCGCGTTTTGTCATCTAGTTTTCAAATCCGACGCAAAACTGACAGTTAATTTATGTTCTCTCATCCTCTCAATGACGATGGAACACACATACTGCGATGGTTTTCAGAACATCGTCTTCCAGCAGATTTATCTCCAAGCATCTATTACTGCCTGGGTCACCACATGATCGTTGTCCTACGAGTAAAGTTTCGGGTATCCGACGCAAATATGACAGTTAATTGCGACATTCCCACCATCCTAATGACGATGCAACACAGAAATTGCGTCGCGATTCAATACATTGGTCACTAGCCTACTTATCTCCTAGGGTCTAACGCTGCCACATACCAGTTGGATGTACAATTTTTCTGCCAAGTTTCTTGTCTCCGACTCAAAACTCACAGCTAATTCTTACAGTCAGATCCTGGTATCGACGATGGAACACACAAATAGCGTCGCGATTCAATACATCGATGTCTAGCGTAACTATCTACAAGGGTCTATTGGTGCCTCGGTCACCGGATGTTCGCTCTTTGTCAGTCTAGTTTTCAAATCCGACGCACATTTGACAGTTAATTGCGACATTCCCGCAATCCTAACGACGTTGCAACACAGAAATTGTGTCGCGATTCAATACATCGAAGCCTAGCGTAACTATCTACAAGTGTTTATTGGTGCCTCGGTCACCGGATGTTCGCGCTTTGTCAGTTTAGTTTTCAAGTCCGACGCAAATTTCACTGTTAATTGCCACATTCCCACCACCCTAATGACGATGCAACACAGAAATTGCGTCGCGATTCAATACATTTTTCACTAGCCGACTTATCTCCAAGGGTCTATCGCTTCCTCATACCAGATGGACGTACTATTTGCATTCAAGTTTGTTATCTTCCTCTCATAACTCACAGTTAATTCTTACCGTCAGATCCTGGTATTGACGATGGAACACACAAATAGCGTCGCGATTCAATAGATCGATGTCCAGCGTAACTCTCTACAAGGGTCTATTTGTGCCTCGGTCACCGGATAGTCGCGTTTAGTCATCTAGTTTTCAAATCCGACGCAAAACTGACAGTTAATTTATGTTCTCTCATCCTCTCAATGACGATGGAACACACATACTGCGATGGTTTTCAGAACATCGTCTTCCAGCAGATTTATCTCCAAGCATCTATTACTGCCTGGATCACAACATGATCGTTGTCTTACGAGTAAAGTTTCGGAAATCCGACACAAATTTGACAGTTAATTGCAACATTCTCACTATCCTAATGACGATGCTACACAGAAATTGCGTCGCGATTCAATACATTGGTCACTAGCCGACTTATCTCCGAGGGTCTATCGCTGCCTCATACCAGATGGACGTACTGTTTGGCAGTCAAGTTTGTTTTCTCCCTCTCATAACTCACATTTAATTCTTACCGTCAGATCCTGGTATTGACGATGGAACACACAAATACCGTCGCGATCTATACATCGATGTCCAGCGTAACTATCTGGAAGGGTCTATTTGTGCCTTGGTCACCGGATGGTCGCGCTTTGTCAGTATAGTTTTCAAATCCGACGCAAAACTGACAATTTTATTCCTCTCATACTCTCAATTTCGATGGAACACACATTCTGCGATGGTTTTCAGAACATCGTCTTCCAGCAGATTTATCTCCAAGCATGCCTGGGTCACCACATGATCGTTCTCCTCCGAGTAAAGTTTCGGGAATCCGACGCAAATTTGACAGTTAATTGCGACATTCCCACCATCCTAATGACGATGCAACACAGAAATTACGTCGCGATTCAATACATTGGTCACTAGCCGACTTATTTCCGAGGGTCTAACGCTGCCTCATACCAGATGGATGTACAATTTGGCTGTCAAGTTTCTTGTCTCCGACTCAAAACTCACAGCTAATTCTTACAGTCAGATCCTGGTATCGACGATGGAACACACAAATAGTGTCGCGATTCAATACATCGATGTCTAGCGTAACTATCTACAAGGGTCTATTGGTGCCTCGGTCACCGGATGGTCGCGTTTTGTCATCTAGTTTTCAAATCCGACGCAAAACTGACAGTTAATTTATGTTCTCTCATCCTCTCAATGACGATGGAACACACATACTGCGATGGTTTTTAGAACATCGTGTTCCAGCTGATTTTTCTCCAAGCTTCTTACCGTCAGATCCTGGTATTGAGGATGGAACACACAAATACCGTCGCGATTCTATACATCGATGTCCAGAGTAACTATCTACAAGGGTCTATTTGTGCCTCGGTCACCGGATGGTCGCGTTTTGTCATCCAGTTTTCAAGTCCGACGCAAAACTGATAGTTAATTTATGTTCTCTCATCCTCTCAATTACGATGGAACACACATACTTCGATGGTTTTCAGAACATCGTCTTCCAGCAGATTTATCTCCAAGCATCTATTACTCCCTGGGTCACCACAAGATCAATGTCCTACGAGTAAAGTTTCGGTAATCCGACGCAAATTTGACAGTTAATTGCGACATTCCCACCATCCTAGTGCCAATGCAACGCAGAAATTACGTCGCGATTCAATACATTGGTCACTAGCCGACTTATCTCAGAGGGTCTAACGCTGCCTCATACCAGATGGATGTACAATTTGGCTGTCAAGTCTCTTGTCTCCGACTCAAAACTCACAGCTAAATCTTACCGTCAGATCCTGGTATCGATCATGGAACACACAAATAGCGTCGCGATTCAATACATCGAAGCCTAGCGTAACTATCTACAAGGGTCTATAGGTGCCTCGGTCACCGGATGGTCGCGTTTTGTCATCTAGTTTTCAAATCCGACGCAAAACTGACAATTTTATTCCTCCTATACTCTCAATTTCGATGGAACACACATTCTGCTATGGTTTTCAGAACATCGTCTTCAGCAGATTTATCTCCAAGCATGCCAGGGTCACCACATGATCGTTCTCCTACGAGTAAAGTTTTGGGAATCCGACGCAAATTTGACAGTTAATTGCGACATTCCCACCATCCTAATGCCGTTGCAACACAGAAATCGCGTCGCGATTCAATACATTGGTCACTAGCCGACTTATCTCCGAGGGTCTAAAGCTGCCTCATACCAGATGGATGTACAATTTGGCAGTCAAGTTTCCCTTCTCCCTCTCATAACTCACTGTTAATACTTACCGTCAAATCCTGGTATTGACGATGGAACCCACAAATAGCGTCGCGATTCTGTACATCTACGTCCAGCGCAACTATCTACAAGGGTCTATTTGTGCCTCGGTCACCGGATGGTCGACCTTTGTCAGTCTAGTTTTCAAATCCGACGCAAAACTGACAATTTTATTCCTCCTATACTCTCAATTTCGATGGAACACACATTCTGCTATGGTTTTCAGAACATCGGCTTCAGCAGATTTATCTCCAAGCATGCCTGGGTCCCCACATGATCGTTCACCTACGAGTAAAGTTTCGGGAATCCGACGCAAATTTGACAGTTAATTGCGACATTCCCACCATCCTAATGACGATGCAACACAGAAATTGCGTCGCGATTCAATACATTGGTCACTAGCCGACTTATCTCCGAGGGTCTAACGCTGCCTCATACCAGATGGATTTACAATTTTGCAGTCTAATTTCTCTTCTCCCTCTCATAACTCACCGTTAATACTTACTTTCAGATCCTGGTATTGACGATGGAACACACAAATAGCGTCGCGATTCTATACATCGATGTCTAGCGTAACTATCTACAAGGGTCTATTGGTGCCTCGGTCACAGGATGTTCGCGCTTTGTCAGTCTAGTTTTCATATCCGACGCAAATTTGACATTTAATTGTGACATTACCACTACCCTAATGACGGTGCAACACAGAAATTGCGTCGCGATTCAATACATTGGACACTAGCCGACTTATCTCCGAGGGTCTATCGCTGTCTCATACCAGATGGACGTACTCTTTGGCAGTCATGTTTGTTTTCTCCCTCTCATAACTCACAGTTAATTCTTACCGTCAGATCCTGGTATTGACGATGGAACACACAAATAGCGTCGCGATTCAATAGATCGATGTCCAGCGTAACTATCTACAAGGGTCTATTGGTGCCTCGGTCACCGGATGTTCGCTCATTGTCAATCTAGTTTTCAAATCCGATGCAAATTTGACAGTTAATTGCGACATTCCCACCATCCTAACGACGTTGCAACACAGAAATTGCGTCGCGATTCAATACATTGGTCACTAGCCGACTTATCTCCGAGGGTCTAACGCTGCTCATACCAGATGGATGTACGATTTGGCTGTCAAGTTTCTTGTCTCCGACTCAAAACTCACAGTTAATTCTTCTGGTCAGATCCTGGTATCGACCATGGAACATACAAATAGCGTAGCGATTCTATACATCGATGTCTAGCGTAACTATCTACAAGGGTCTATTGGTGCCTCGGTCACCGTATGTTCGCGTTTTGTCAGTCTAGTTTTCAAATTCGATGCCAATTTGACAGTTAATTGCGACATTCCCACCATCCTAATGACGATGCTACACAGAAATTGCGTCGCGATTCAATACATTGGACACTAGCCAATTGATCTCCGAGGGTCTAACGCTGCCTCATACCAGATGGATGTACAATTTGGCTGTCAAGTTTCTTGTCTCCGACTCAAAACTCACAGCTAATTCTTACCGTCAGATCCTGGTATCGACGATGGAACACACAAATAGCATCGCGATTCAATACATCGACGTCTAGCATAACTATCTACAAGGGTCTATTGGTGCCTCGGTCACCGGATGTTCGCTCATTGTCAGTCTAGTTTTCAAATCCGACACAAATTTGACAGTTAATTGGGACATTCCCACCATCCTAACGACGTTGCAACACAGAAATTGCGTCGCGATTCAATACATTGGTCACTAGGCGACTTATCTCCGAGGGTCTATCGCTGCCTCATACCAGATGGACGTACTCTTTGGCAGTCAAGTTAGTTTTCTCCCTCTCATAACTCACAGTTAATTCTTCCCGTCAGATCCTGGTATTGACGATGGACACACAAATAGCGTCGCGATTCAATATATCGATGTCCAGCGTGACTATCTACAAGGGTCTATTGGTGCCTCGGTCTCCGGATAGTCGCGTTTTTTCATCTAGTTATCAAATCCGACGCAAAACTGACAGTTAATTTATGTTCTCTCATCCTCTCAATGACGTTGGAACACACATACTGTGATGGTTTTCAGAACATCGTCTACCAGCTGATTTATCTCCAAGCATCTATTACTTCCTGGGTCACCACATGATCGTTGTCCTACGAGTAAAGTTTCGGGAATCCGACGCAAATTTGACACTTAATTGCGACATTCCCACCATCCTAATGACGGTGCAACACAGAAATTGCGTCGCGATTCAATACATTGTTCAGTAGCCGACTAATCTCCGAGGGTCTATCGCTACCTCATACCAGATGGACGTACTCTTTGGCAGTCATGTTTGTTTTCTCCCTCTCATAACTCACAGTTAATTCTTACCGTCAGATCCTGGTATTGACGATGGAACTCACAAATAGCGTCGCGATTCTATAGATCGATGTCCAGCGTAACTATCTAGAAGGGTCTATTGGTGCCTCGGTCACCGGATGGTCACGTTTTGCCATCTAGTTTTCAAATCCGACGCAAATCTGACGATTTTATTTTCTCTCATCCTCTCAATGACGATAGAACACACATACTGCGATGGTTTTCAGAACATCGTCTGCCTGCAGATTTATCTCCAAGCATCCATAACTGTTTGGGTTACCACATGATCGTTGTCCTACGAGTAAATTTTCGGGAATCCGACGCAAATTTGACAGTTAATTGCGACATTCCCACCATCCTAATGACGGTGCAACACAGAAATTGCGTCGCGAGTCAATTCATTGGTCACTAGCCGACTTATCTCCGAGGGTATAACGCTGCTCATACCAGAGGGATGTACAATTTATCTGTCAAGTTTCTTGTCTCCGACTTAAAACTCACAGTTAATTCTTACCGTCAGATCCTGGTATCTACCATGGAACACACAAATAGCGTCGCGATTCGATACATCGATGTCTAGCGTAACTATCTACAAGGGTCTATTGGTGCCTCGGTCACGGGATGTACGCGCTTTGTCAGTCTAGTTTTCATATCCGACGCAAATTTGACAGTTAATTGTGACATTCCCACTACCCTAATGACGATGCAAATCAGAAATTGCGTCGCGATTCAATACATTGGTCACTAGCTGACTTATCTCCTAGGGTCTATCGCTGCCTCATACCAGATGGACGTACTCTTTTGCAGTCATGCTTGTTTTCTCCCTTTCATAACTCACAGTTAATTCTGACCGTCAGATCCTGGTATTGACGATGGAACACACAAATAGCGTCGCGATTCAATAGATCGATGTCCAGGTTAACTATCTACAAGGGTCTATTGGTGCCTCGGTCACCGGATGTTCGCTCTTTGTCAGTCTAGTATTCAAATCCGACGCAAATTTGACAGTTAATTGCGACATTCCCACCATCCTATCGACGTTGCAACACAGAAATTGCGTCGCGATTCAATACATTGGTCACTAGCCGACTTATCTCCGAGGGTCCATCGCTGCCTCATACCAGATGGACGTACTCTTTGTCTGTCATGTTTGTTTTCTCCCTCTCATAACTCACAGTTAACTCTGACCGTCAGATCCTGGTATTGACGATGGAACACACAAATAGCGTCGTGATTCAATAGATCGATGTACAGCGTAACTATCTACAAGGGTCTATTGGTGCCTCGGTCACCGGATGGTCGCGTTTTGTCATCTAGTTTTCAAATCCGACGCAAAACTGACAGTTAATTTATGTTCTCACATCCTCACAATTACGATGGAACACACATAATGCGATGGTTTTCAGAACATCGTCTTGCAGCAGATTTATCTCCAAGCTGGGTCACCATATGATTGTTCTCCTGCGAGTAATGTTTCGGGAATCCGATTCAAATTTGACAGTTAATTGCGACATTAACACCATACTAATGACGATGCAACACAGAAATTGCGTCGCGATTCAATACATTGGTCACTAGCCGACTTATCTCCGAGGGTCTAACGCTGCCTCATACCAGATGGATGTACAATTTGGCTGTCAAGTTTCTTGTCTCCGACTCAAAACTCACAGCTAATTCTTACCGTCAGATCCTGGTACCGACGATGGAACACACAAATGGCGACGCGATTCAATACATCGATGTCTAGCGTAACTATCTACAAGGGTCTATTGGTGCTCTCGGTCACCGGATGTTCGCTCTTTGTCATTCAAGTTTTCAAATCCGACGCAAATTTGACGGTTAATTGCGACTTTCCCACCATCCTAACGACGTTGCAACACAGAAATTGCGTCGCGATTCCATACATTGGTCACTAGCCGACTTATCTCCCAGGGTCTGTTGGTGCCTCTGTCACCGGATGGTCGCGTTTTGTCATCTAGTTTTCAAATCCGACGCAAAACTGCCAGTTAATTTATGTTCTCTCATCCTCTCAATGACGATGGAATAAACATACTGCGATGGTTTTCAGAACTTCGTGTTCTAGCAGGTTTATCTCCAAGCATCTATTACTGCCTGGGTCACCAGATGATCATTGTCCTACGAGTAAAGTTTCGGGAATCCGACGCAAATTTGACAGTTAATTGCGATATTCCCACCACCCTAATGCCGATGCAACACAAAAATTACGTCGCGATTAAATACATTGGTCACTAGCCGACTTATCTCCGAGGGTCTAACGCTGCCTCATACCAGATGGATGTACAATTTGGCTGTCAAGTTTCTTGTCTCCGAATCAAAGCTCACAGCTAATTCTTAGCGTCTGATCCTGGTATCGACGATGGAACACACAAATAGCGTCGCGATTCAATACATCGATGTCTAGCGTAACTATCTACAAGGGTCTATTGGTGCCTCGGTCACCGGATGTTCGCTCTTTGTCAGTCTAGTGTTCAAATCCGACGCAAATTGGACAGTTACTTGCAACATTCCCACCATCCTATCGAAGTTGAACACAGAAATTGCGTCGCGATTCAATACATTGGTCACTAGCCGACTTATCCCCGAGGGTCTATCGCTGCCTCATACCAGATGGACGTACTCTTTGGCAGTCATGTTTGTTTTCTCCCTCTCACAGTTAATTCTTACCGTCAGATCCAGGTATTGACGATGGAACACATAAATAGAGTCGCGATTCAGTAGATCGATGTCCAGCGTAACTATCTACAAGGGTCTATTGGTGCCTCGGTCACCGGATGGTCGCGTTTTGTCATCTAGTTTTCAAATCCGACGCAAAACTGATAGTTAATTTATGTTCTCTCATCCTCTCAATTACGATGGAACACACATACTGCGATGGTTTTCGAAACTTCGTTTTCCAACAGATTTATCTCCAAGCATTTATTACTGCCTGGGTCACTACATGATCATTGTACTACGAGTAAATTTTCGGGAATCCGACGCAAATTTGACAGTTAATTGCGACATTCCCACCATCCTAATGACGATGCAACTCAGAAATTGAGTCGCGATTAAATACATTGGTCACTAGCCGACTTATCTCCGAGGGTCTATCGCTGCCTCATATCAGATGGACGTACTGTAAGGCAGTCAAGTTTGTTTTCTCCCTCTCATAACTCACAGTTAATTCATACCGTCAGATCCTGGTATTGACGATGGAACACACAAATACCAATGCGTTTCAATACATCGTTGTCCAGCGTAACTATCTACAAGGGTCTATTGGTGCCTCGGTCACCTGATGGTCGCGTTTTGTCATCTAGTTTTCAAATCCGACGCAAAACTGATAGTTAATTTATGTTCTCTCATCCTCTCAATTACGATGGAACACACATACTTCGATGGTTTTCAGAACAGCGTCTTCCAGCAGATTTATCTCCAAGCATCTATTACTCCCTGGGTCACCACATGATCATTGTCCTACGAGTAAAGTTTCGGTAATCCGACGCAAATTTGACAGTTAATTGCGAAATTCCCACCATCCTAATGCCGATGCAACACAGTTATCGCGTCGCGATTCAATACATTGGTCACTAGCCGACTTATCTCCGAGGGTCTAACGCTGCCTCATACCAGATGGATGTACAATTTTGCAGTCAAGTTTCTCTTCTCCCTCTCATAACTCACAGTTAATACTTACTTTCAGATCCTGGTATTGAGGATGGAACACACAAATAGCGTCGCGATTCTATACATCGATGTCCAGCGTAACTATCTAGAAGGGTCTATTTGTGCCTCGGTCACCGGATGGTCGCGCTTTGTCAGTCTAGTTTACAAATCCGACGCAAATCTAACAGTTAATTTTATTCTTCCCATTTCTCAATTACGATGGAACACACATTCTGCGATGGTTTTCAGAACATCGTCTTCCGCAAGATTTATCTCCAAGTATCTATTACTGCCTGGGTCACCACATGAACGTTCTCCTGCGAGTAAAGTTTCGGGAATCCGACGCAAATTTGACAGTTAATTGCGACATTCCCACCATCCTAATGACGATGCAACACTGAAATTGCGTCGCGATTAAATACATTGGTCACTAGCTGACTTATCTTCGAGGATCTATCGCTGCCTAATACCAGATGGACGTACTGTTTGGCAGTCAAGTTTGTTTTCTCCCTCTCATAACTCACAGTTAATACTTACTTTCAGATCCTGGTATTGACGATGGAACACACAAATACCGATCCGATTCTATACATCGTTGTCCAGCGTAACTATCTACAAGGGTCTATTGGTGCCTCGGTCACCGAATGGTCACGTTTAGTCAGTCTAATTTACAAATCCGACGCAAAACTGGCAAATAGTTTTATTCCTCCCATACTCTCAATTACGATGGAACACACATACTGCTATGGTTTTCAGAACATCGTCTTCCAGCAGATTTATCTCCAAGCATGCCTGGGTCACCACATGATCGTTCTCCTGCGAGTAAAGTTTCGGGAATCCGACGCAAATTTGACAGTTAATTACGACATTCCCACCATCCTAATGCCGATGCAACACAGGCATCGCGTCGCGATTCAATACATTGGTCACTAGCCGACTTATCTCCGAGGGTCTAACGCTGCCTCATACCAGATGGATGTACAATTTGGCTGTCAAGTTTCTTGTCTCCGACTCAAAACTCACAGCTAATTCTTACCGTCAGATCCTGGTATCGACGATGGAACACACAAATAACGTCGCGATTCAATACATCGATGTCTAGCGTAACTATCTACAAGGGTCTATTGGTGCCTCGGTCACCAGATGGTCGCGTTTTGTCAGTCTAATTTACAAATCCGACGCAAAACTTTCAATTAGTTTTATTCCTCCCATACTCTCAATTACGATGGAACACACATACTGCTATGGTTTTCAGAACATCGTCTTCCAGCAGATTTATCTCCAAGCATGCCTGGGTCACCACATGATCGTTCTCCTGCGAGTAGCGTTTCGGGAATCCGAATGAAATTTCACAGTTAATTGCGACATTCCCACCATCCTAATGACCATGCAACACAGAAATTACGTCGCGATTCAATACATTGGTCACTAGCTGACTTATCTCCGAGGGTCTATCGCTGCCTCATACCAGATGGACGTACTGTTTGGCAATCAAGTTTGTTTTCTCCCTCTCATAACTCACAGTTAATTCTTACCGTCAGATCCTGGTATTGACGATGGAACACACAAATACCGTCGCGATTCTATACATCGATGTCCAGCGTAACTATCTACAAGGGTCTAATGGTGCCTCTGTAACCGGATGTTCGCTCTTTGTCAGTCTTGTTTTCAAATCTGACGCAAATTTGACAGTTAATTGCGACATTCCCATCATCCTAACGACGTTGCAACACAGAAATTTCGTCGCGATTCAATACATTGGTCACTAGCCGACTTATCTCCGAGGGTCTATCGCTGTCTCATACCAGATGGACGCACTCTTTTGCAGTCAAGTTTGTTTTCTCCCTCTCATAACTCACAGTTAAATCTTACCGTCAGATCATGGTATTGACGATGGAACACACAAATAGCGTCGCGATTCAATAGATCGATGTCCAGCGTAACTATCTACAAGGTTCTATTGGTGCCTCGGTCACCGGATGGTCACGTTTTGTCATCTAGTTTTCAAATCCGACGCAAAACTGACAGTTAATTTATGTTCTCTCATCCTCTCAATGACGATAGAACACACATACTGCGATGGGTTTCAGAACATCGTCTACCAGCAGATTTATCTCCAAGCATTTATTACTTCCTGGGTCACCACATGATCGTGCTCCTACGAGTAAAGTATCGGGAATCCGACGCAAATTTGACAGTTAATTGCGATATTCCCACCATCCTAATGCCGATGCAACACAGTTATCGCGTCGCGATTCAATACATTGGTCACTAGCCGACTTATCTCCGAGGGTGTAACGCTGCTTCATACCTAATGGATGTACAATTTGGCTGTCAAGTTTCTTGTCTCCGACTCAAAACTCTCAGCTAATTCTCACCGTCAGATCCTGGTATGGACGACGGAACACACAAATAGCGTCTCGATTCAGTACATTGATGTCTAGCGTAACTATCTAGATGAGTCTATTTGTGCTTCGGTCACCGGATGGTCGCGCTTTGTCAGTCTAGTTTTCAAATCCGACGCAAAACTGACAGTTAATTGTATTCCTCTCATACTCTCAATTACGATGGAACACACATTCTACGATGGTTTCCAGAACATCGTCTTCCAGCATATTTATCTCCAAGCATCTATTACTGCCTGGGTCACCACATGATCGTTGTCCTACGAGTAAAGTTTCGGGGATCCGACGCAAATTTGAGAGTTAATTGCGAGTATCCCACCATCCTAATGCCGATGCAACACAGAAATCGCGTCGCGATTCAATACATTGGTCACTAGCCGACTTATCTCCGAGGGTCTAACGCTGCCTCATACCAGATGGACGTACTGTTTGGCAGTCAAGTTTGTTTTCTCCCTCTCATAACTCACAGTTAATTCATACCGTCAGATCCTGGTATTGACGATGGAACACACAAATACCAATGCGATTCAATACATCGTTGTCCAGCGTAACTATCTACACGGGTCTATTGGTGCCTCGGTCACCTGATGGTCGCGTTTTGTCATCTAGTTTTCAAATCCGACGCACATTTGACTGTTAATTGGGACAGTCCCACCATCCTAATGACGATGCAACTCAGAAATTGCGTCGCGATTAAATACATTGGTCACTAGCCGTCTTATCTCCAAGGGTCTAACGCTGCCTCATACCAGATGGATGTACTCTTTGGCAGTCATGTTTGTTTTCTCCCTCTCATAACTCACAGTTAATACTTACCGTCAGATCCTGGTATTGACGATGGAACACACAAATAGCGTCGCGAATCAATACATCGATGTCTAGCGTAACTATTTACAAGGATCTATTGGTGCCTGGGTCACCGGATGGTCGCGTTTTGTCATCTAGTTTTCAAATCCGACGCAAAACTGACAGTTAATTTATGTTCTCTCATCCTCTCAATGACGATGGAACACACATACTGCGATGGTTTTCAGAACATCGTGTTCCAGCTGATTTTTCTCCAAGCATCTATTACTGCCTGGGTCACCGTATGATCGTTATCCTACGAGTAAAGTTTCGGGAA
Organism: Schistocerca gregaria; assembly: GCF_023897955.1. NCBI lineage: Eukaryota > Metazoa > Arthropoda > Insecta > Orthoptera > Acrididae > Schistocerca > Schistocerca gregaria. The sequence continues at coordinate 707,238 of NW_026061713.1, read as the reverse complement.
TCCGACGCAAATTTGACAGTTAATTACGACATTCCCACCATCCTAATGCCGATGCAACGCAGATATCGAATCGCGATTCAATACATTGGTCACTAGCCGATTTATCTCCGAGGGTCTATCGCTGCCTCATACCAGATGGACGTACTGTTTGGCAATCAAGTTTGTTTTCTCCCTCTCATAACTCACAGTTAATTCTTACCGTCAGATCCTGGTATTGACAATGGAACACACAAATACCGTCGCGATTCTATACATCGATGTCCAGCGTAACTATCTACAAGGGTCTATAGGTGCCTCGGTCACCGTATGGTCGCGTTTTGTCAGTCTAGTTTACAAATCCGACGTAAAACTTTCAGTTACTTTTATTCCTCCCATACTCTCAATTACGATGGAACACACATACTGCGATGGTTTTCAGAACATCGTCTTCCAGCAGATTTATCTCCAACCATGTTATGATCGATCTCCTGCGAGTAAAGTTTCGGGAATCCGACGCTAATTTGACAGTTAATTGGGATAGTCCCACCATCCTAATGACGATGCAACACAGAAATTGCGTCGGGATTCAATACATTGGTCACTAGACGACTTATCTCCGAGGGTCTAATGCTGCCTCATACCAGATGGATGTACAATTTGGCTGTCAAGTTTCTTGTCTCCGACTCAAAACTCACAGCTAATTCTTACCGTCAGATACTGGTATCGACGATGGAACACACAAATAGCGTCGCGATTCAATACATCGATGTGTAGCGTAACTATCTACAGGGGTCTATTGGTGCCTCGGTCTCCGGATGTTCGCTCTTTTTCAGTCTAGTTTTAAAATCCGACGCAAATTTGACAGTTAATTGCGACATTCCCCCCATCCTAACGACGTTGCAACACAGAAATTGCGTCGCGATTCAATACATTGGTCACTAGCCGACTTATCTCCGAGGGTCTATCGCTGCCTCATACCAGATGGACGCACTCTTTGGCAGTCATGTTTGTTTTCTCCCTCTCATAACTCACAGTTAATTCTTACCGTCAGATCCTGGTATTGACGATGGAACACACAAATAGCGTCGCGATTCAATAGATCGATGTCCAGCGTAACTATCTACAAGGGTCTATTGGTGCCTCGGTCACCGGATGGTCACTTTTTGTCATCTAGTTTTCAAATCCGACGCAAAACTGACAGTTAATTATATTCCTCAAGTACTCTCAATTACGATGGAACACACATACTGCGATGGTTTTCAGAACATCGTCTTCCAGCAGATTTATCTCCAAGCATCGTTCTCCTGCGAGTAAAGTGTCGGGAATTCGACGCAAATTTGACAGTTAATTGAGACATTCCCACCATCCTAATGACGATGCAACACAGAAATTGCGTCGCGATTCAATACATTGGTCACCAGCCGAATTATCTCCGAGGGTCTAACGTTGCCTCCTACCAGATGGATGTACAATTTGGCTGTCAAGTTTCTTGTCTCCGACTCAAAACTCTCAGCCAGTTCTCACCATCAGATCCGGGTATGGAAGATGGAACACATAAATAGCGTCGCGATTCAGTACATAGATGTCTAGCGTAGCTATCTATAAGGGTCTATTGGTGCCTCGGTCTCCGGATGTTCGCTCTTTGTCAGTCTAGTTTTAAAATTCGACGCAAATTTGACAGTTATTTGCGGCATTCCCACCATCCTAACGACGTTGCAACACAAAAGTGCGTCGCGATTCAATACATTGGTCACTAGCCCACTTATCTCCGAGGGGATATCGGTGCCTCATACGAGATGGACGTACTGTTTGGCAGTTAAGTTTGTTTTCTCCCTCTCATAACTCACAGTTAATTCTCACTGTCAGATCCTGGTATTGACGATGGAACACACAAATACCGTCTCGATTCTATACATCGATGTCCAGCGTAACTATCTACAAGGGTCTATAGGTGCCTCGGTCACCGGATGGTCGCGTTTTGTCAGTCTAGTTTACAAATCCGTCGCAAAACTGGCAGTTAGTTTTATTCTTCCCATACTCTCAATTACGATGGAACACACATACTGCGATGGTTTTCAGAACATCGTCTTCCAGCAGATTTATCTCCAAGCATGCCTGGGTCACCTCATGATCGATCTCCTGCGAGTAAAGTTTCGGGAATCCGACGCAAATTTGACAGTTAATTGCGACATTCCTACCATCCTAATGCCGATGCAACACAGAAATCGCGTCGCGATTCAATACATTGGTCACTAGCCGATTTATCTCCGAGGCTCTATCATTGCCTCATACCAGATGGACGTACTGTTTGGCAGGCAAGTTTGTTTTCTCCCTCTCATAACTCACAGTTAATTCTTACCGTCAGATCCTGGTATGGACGATGGAACACACAAATACCTTCGCGATTCTATACATCGATGTCCAGAGTAACTATCTACAAGGGTCTATTGGTGCCTCGGTCACCGGATGGTCGCGTTTTGTCATCTAGTTTTCAAATCCGACGCAAAACTGAAAGTTTATTTTATTTTCTCTCATCCTCTCAATGACGATAGAACACACATACTGCGATGGTTTTAGGAACATCGTCTTCCAGCAGATTTATCTCCAAGCATGCCTGGGTCACCACATGATCGTTGTCCTACGAGTAAAGTTTCGGGAATCCGACGCAAATTTGACAGTTAATTGCGACATTCTCACCATCCTAATGACGATGCAACACAGAAATTTCGTCGGGATTCAATACATTGGTCACTAGCCGACTTATCTCCGAGGGTCTAACGCTGCCTCATACCAGATGGTTGTACAATTTGGCTGTCAAGTTTCTTGTCTCCGACTCACAACTCACAGTTAATTCTTACCGTCAGATCGTGGTATCGACCATGGAACACACAAATAGCGACGCGATTCAATACATCGATGTCTAGCGTAACTATTTACAAGGGTCTATTGGTGCATGGGTCACCGGATGGTCGCGTTTTGACATCTAGTTTTCAAATCCGACGCAAAACTGACAGTTAATGTATGTTCTCTCATCCTCTCAATGACGATGGAATGGTTTTTAGAACATCGTGTTCCAGCTGATTTTTCTCCAAGCATCTTACCGTCAGATCCTGGTATTGAGGATGGAACACACAAATACCGTCGCGATTCTATACATCGATGTCCAGAGTAACTATCTACAAGGGTCTATTTGTGCCTCGGTCACCGGATGGTCGCGTTTTGTCATCCAGTTTTCAAGTCCGACGCAAAACTGAAAGTTTATTTTATTTTCTCTCATCCTCCCAATGACGATAGAACACACATACTGCGATGGTTTTAGGAACATCGTCTTCCAGCAGATTTATCTCCAAGCATGCCTGGGTCACCTCATGATCGATCTCCTGCGAGTAAAGTTTCGGGAATCCGACGCAAATTTGACAGTTAATTGCGACATTCCTACCATCCTAATGCCGATGCAACACAGAAATCGCGTCGCGATTCAATACATTGGGCACTAGCCGACTTATCTCCGAGGATCTATCGCTGCCTCATATCAGATGGACGTACTGTTTGGCAATCAAGTTTGTTTTCTCCCTCTCCTAACTCACAGTTAATTCTTACCGTCAGATCCTGGTATTGACGATGGAACACACAAATGGCGTCGCGATTCAATACATCGATGTCTAGCGTATCTATCTACAAGGGTCTATTGGTGCCTCGGTCCCCGGATGTTCGCTCTTTGTCAGTCTAGTTTTCAAATCCGACGCACATTTGACAGTTAATTGCGACATTCCCACCATCCTAACGACGTTGCAACCCAGAAATTGCGTCGCGATTCAATACATTGGTCACTAGCCGACTTATCTCCGAGGGTCTATCGCTGCCTCATACCAGATGGACGTACTCTTTGGCAGTTAAGTTTGCTTTATCCCTCTCATAACTCACAGTTAATCTTACCGTCAGATCCTGGTATTGACGATGGAACACACAAATAGCGTCGCGATTCAACAGATCGATGTCCAGCGTAACTATCTACAAGGGTCTATTGGTGCCTCGGTCACCGGATGGTCGCGTTTTGTCAGTCTAGTTTACAAATCCGACGCAAGATTGGCAGTTAATTTTATTCTTCCCATACTCTCCATTACGATTGAACACACATACTGCGATGGTTTTCAGAACATCGTGTTCCAGCAGATTTTTCTCCAAGCATCTATTACTGCCTGGGTCACCGCATGATCGTTATCCTACGAGTAAAGTTTCGGGAATCCGACGCAAATTTGACAGTTAATTACGACATTCCCACCATCCTAATGCCGATGCAACGCAGATATCGCGTCGCGATTCAATACATTGGTCACTAGCCGATTTATCTCCGAGGGTCTATCGCTGCCTCATACCAGATGGACGTACTGTTTGGCAATCAAGTTTGTTTTCTCCCTCTCATAACTCACAGTTAATCTTACCGTCAGATCCTGGTATTGACGATGGAACACACAAATACCGTCTCGATTCTATACATCGATGTCCAGCGTAACTAACTACAAGGGTCTATAGGTGCCTCGGTCACCGGATGGTCGCGTTTTGTCAGTCTAGTTTACAAATCCGTCGCAAAACTGGCAGTTAGTTTTATTCTTCCCATACTCTCAATTACGATGGAACACACATACTGCTATGGTTTTCAGAACATCGTCTTCCAGCAGATTTATCTCCAAGCATGCCTGGGTCACCTCATGATCGATCTCCTGCGAGTAAAGTTTCGGGAATCCGACGCAAATTTGACAGTTAATTGCGTCATTCCCACCATCCTAAAGACGATGCAACACAGAAATTGCGTCGCGTTTCAATACATTGGTCACTAGCCGACTTATCTCCGAGGGTCTAACGCTGCTTCATACCAGATGGATATACAATTTGGCTGTCAAGTTTCTTGTCTCCATCTCAAAACTCACTGTTAATTCTTACCGTCAGATCCTGGTATCTACGATGGAACACACAAATAGAGTCGCGATTCAATACATCAATGTCTAGCGTAACTATCTACAAGGGTCTATTGGTGCCTCGGTCACCGGATGGTCGCGTTTTGTCAGTTTAGTTTACACATCCGACGCAAGATTGGCTGTTAATTTTATTCCTCCCATACTCTCAATTACGATGGAACACACATACTGCGATGGTTTTCAGAACATTGTCTTCCAGCAGATTTATCTCCGAGCATGCCTGGGTCACCACATGATCGTTGTCCTACGAGTAAAGTTTCGGGAATCCGAGCAAATTTGACAGTTAATTGCGACATTCGCACCATCCTAATGACGATGCAACACAGAAATTGCGTCGCGATTCAATACATTGGTCACTAGCCGACTTATCTCCGAGGGTCTATCGCTGCCTCATACCAGATGGACGTACTCTTTGGCAGTCAAGTTTGTTTTCTCCCTCTCATAACTCACAGTTAATTCTTATTGTCAGATCTTGGTATTGACGATGGAACACACAAATGGCGTCGCGATCCAATAGATCGATGTATAGCGTAACTATCTACAACGGTCTATTGGTGCCTCGGTCACCGGATGGTCGCGTTTTGTCAGTCTAGTTTACATATCCGACGCAAGATTGGCATTTAATATTATTCCTCCCATACTCTCAATTACGATGGAACACACATACTGCGATGGTTTTCAGAACATCGTCTTCCAGCAGATTTATCTCCGAGCATGCCTTGGTCACCACATGATCGTTGTCCTACGAGTAAAGTTTCGGGAATCCGACGCAAATTTGACAGTTAATTGCGACATTCCCACCATCCTAATGACGATGCAACACAGAAATTGCGTCGCGATTCAATACATTGGTCACTAGCCGACTTATCTCCGAGGGTCTAACGCTGATTCATACCAGATGGATGTACAATTTGGCTGTCATGTTTCTTGTCTCCGACTCAAAACTCTCAGCTAATTCTCACCGTCAGATCCTGGTATGGACGACGGAACACACAAATAGCGTCGCGATTCAGTACACTGATGTCTAGCGTAACTATCTATAAGGGTCTATTTGTGCTTCGGTCACCGGATGGTCGCGCTTTGTCAGACTAGTTTTAAAATCCGACGCAAAACTGACAGTTAATTGTATTCCTCTCATACTCTCAATTACAATGGAACACACATTCTGCGATGGTTTCCAGAACATCGTCTTCCAGCAGATTTATCTCCAAGCATCTATTACTGCCTGGGTCACCACATGATCGTTGTCCTAAGAGTAAAGTTTCGGGGATCCGACGCAAATTTGAGAGTTAATTGCGACTATCCCACCATCCTAATGCCGATGCAACACAGAAACAGCGCCGCAATTCAATACATTGGTCACTAGCCGACTTATCTCCGAGGGTCTAACGCTGCCTCATACCAGATGGATGTACAGTTTGGTTGTCAAGTTTCTTGTCTCCGACTCGTAACTCACAGTTAATTCTTACCGTCAGATCCTGGTATCGACCATGGAACACACAAACAGCGTCGGATTCAGTACATCGATGTCTAGCGTAACTATCTACAAGGGTCTATTGGTGCCTCGGTCACCGGATGGTCGCGTTTTGTCATCTAGTTTTCAAATCCGACGCAAAACTGACAGTTAATTTATTTTTTCTCATCCTCTCAATGACGATAGAACACACATACTGCGATGGTTTTCTGTACATGGTCTACCAGCAGATTTATCTCCAAGCATCTATTACTGCCTGGGTCACCACATGAACGTTGTCCTACGAGTAAAGTTTCGGGAATCCGACGCAAATTTGACAGTTAATTGCGACATTCCCACCATCCTAATGACGATGCAACACAGAAATTGCGTCGCCAATCAATACATTGGTCACTAGCCGACTTATCTCCGAGGGTCTAACGCTGCTTCATACCAGATGGATGTACAATTTGGCTGTCAAGTTTCTTGTCTCCGACTCAAAGCTCTCAGCTAATTCTCACCGTCAGATCCTGGTATGGACGACGGAACACACAAATAGCGTCGCGATTCAGTACACTGACGTCTAGCGTAACTATCTATAAGGGTCTATTGGTGCCTCGGTCACCGGATGTTCGCTCTTGGTCAGTCTTGTTTTCAAATGCCACGCAAATTTGACAGTTAATTGCGACATTCCCACCATCCTAACGACGTTGCATCACAGAAATTGCGTCGCGATTCAATACATTGGTCACTAGGCGACTTATCTCCGAGGGTCTATCGCTGCCTCATACCAGATGGACGTACTCTTTGGCAGTCAAGTTTGTTTTCTCCCTCTCATAACTCACAGTTAATTCTTATTGTCAGATCTTGGTATTGACGATGGAACACACAAATGGCGTCGCGATTCAATAGATCGATGTATAGCGTAACTATCTACAAGGGTCTATTGGTGCCTCGGTCACCGGATGGTCGCGTTTTGTCATCTAGTTTTCAAATCCGACGCAAAACTGACAGTTAATTTATGTTCTCTCATCCTCTCAATGACGATGGAACACACATACTGCGATGGTTTTCAGAACATCGTCTTCCAGCAGATTTATCTCCGAGCATGCCTGGTTCACCACATGATCGTTCTCCTGCGATAAAGTTTCGGGAATCCGACGCAAATTTGACAGTTAATTGAGACATTCCCACCATCCTAATGACGATGCAATACAGAAATTGCGTCGCGGTTCAATACATTGGTCACTAGCCGACTTATCTCCGAGGGTCTAACGCTGCTCATACCAGATGGATGTACAATTTGGCTGTCAAGTTTCCTGTCTCCGTTTCAAAACTCACAGTTAATTCTTACCGTCAGATCCTGGTATCTACTATGGAACACACAAATAGCGTCGGGATTCAATACATCAATGTCTAGCGTAACTATCTACAAGGGTCTATTGGTGCCTCGGTCACCGGATGTTCGCTCTTTGTCAGTCTAGTTTTCAAATCCGACGCAAAACTGATAGTTAATTTTATTCCTCAAGTACTCTCAATTACGATGGAACACACATACTGCGATGGTTTTCAGAACATCGTCTTCCAGCAGATTTATCTCCAAGCATGCCTGGGTCACCACATGATCGTTCTCCTGCGAGTAAAGTTTCGGGAATCCGACGCAAATTTGACAGTTAATTGAGACATTCCCACCATCCTAATGACGATGCACCACAGAAATTGCGTCGCAATTCAATACATTGGTCACTAGCCGACTTATCTCCGAGGGTCTAACACTGCCTCATACCAGATGGATGTATAATTTGGGTGTCAAGTTTCTTGTCTCCGACTCAAAACTCTCAGCTAATTCTCACCGTCAGATCCTGATATGGACGACGGAACACACAAATAGCGTCGCGATTCAGTACATCGATGTCTAGCGTAACTATCTATAAGGGTCTATTGGTTAATTACGACATTCCCACCATCCTAACGACGTTGCATCACAGAAATTGCGCCGCGATTCAATACATTGGTCACTAGCCGACTTATCTCTGAGGGTCTATCGCTGCCTCATACCAGATGGACGTACTCTTTGGCAGTCAAGTTTGTTTTCTCCCTCTCATAACTCACAGTTAATTCTTATTGTCAGATCCTGGTATTGACGATGGAACACACAAATGGCGTCGCGATTCAATAGATCGACGTATAGCGTAACTATCTACAAGGGTCTATTGGTGCCTCGGTCACTGGATGGTCGCGTTTTGTCAGTCTAGTTTACAAATCCAACGCAAGATTGGCAGTTAATTTTATTCCTCCCATACTCTCAATTACGATGAGACACACATACTGCGATGGTTTTCAGAACATCGTCTTCCAGCAGATTTATCTCCAAGCATCTATTACTGCCTGGGTCACCACATGAACGTTGTCCTACGAGTAAAGTTTCGGGAATCCGACGCAAATTTGACAGTTAATTGCGATATTCCCACCATCCTAATGACGATGCAACACAGAAATTGCGTCGCGATTCAATACATTGGTCACTAGCCGACTTATCTCCGAGGGTCTAACGCTGCTTCATACCAGATGGATGTACAATTTGGCTGTCAAGGTTATTGTCTCCGACTCAAAACTCTCAGCTAATTCTCACCGTCAGATCCTGGTATGGACGACGGAACACACAAATAGCGTCGCGATTCAGTACACTGATGTCTAGCGTAACTATCTATAAGGGTCTATTGGTGCCTCGGTCACCGGATGTTCGCTCTTTGTCAGTCTTGTTTTCAAATCCGACGCAAATTTGACAGTTAATTGCGACATTCCCACCATCCTAACGACGTTGCAACACAGAAATTGCGTCGCGATTCAATACATTGGTCACTAGCCGATTTATCTCCGAGGGTCTATCGCTGCCTCATACCAGTTGGACGTACTCTTTGGCAGTCAAGTTTGTTTTCTCCCTCTCATAACTCACAGTTAATTCTTACCGTCAGATCCTGGTATTGACGATGGAACACAGAAATAGCGTCGCGAGTCAATAGATCGATGTCCAGCGTAACTATCTACAAGGGTCTATTGGTGCCTCGGTCACCGGATGGTCGCGTTTTGTCATCTAGTTTTCAAATCCGACGCAAAACTGACAGTTAATTTATTTTCTCTCATCCTCTCAATGACGATAGAACACATACTGCGATGGTTTTCAGTACATGATCTACCAGCAGATTTATCTCCAAGCATCTATTACTGCCTGGGTCACCACATGAACGTTGTCCTACGAGTAAAGTTTCGGGAATCCGACGTAAATTTGACAGTTAATTGCGACATTCCCACCATCCTAACGACGTTGCATCACAGAAATTGCGTCGCGATTCAATACAGTGGTCACTAGCCGACTTATCTCCGAGGGTCTATCGCTGCCTCATACCAGATGGACGTACTCTTTGGCAGTCAAGTTTGTTTTCTCCCTCTCATAACTCACAGTTAATTCTTACCGTCAGATCCTGGTATCGACGATGGAACACACAAATAGCGTCGCGATTCAATAGATCGATGTCCAGCGTAACTATCTACAAGGGTCTACTGGTGCCTCGGTCACCGGATGGTCGCGTTTTGTCATCTAGTTTTCAAATCCGACGCAAAACTGACAGTTAATTTATGTTCTCTCATCCTCTCAATGACGATGGAACACACATACTGCGATGGTTTTCAGAACATCGTCTTCCAGCAGATTTATCTCCGAGCATGCCTGGTTCACCACATGATCGTTCTCCTGCGAGTAAAGTTCCGGGAATCCGACGCAAATTTGACAGTTAATTGAGACATTCCCACCATCCTAATGACGATGCAACACAGAAATTGCGTCGCGGTTCAATACATTGGTCACTAGCCGACTTATCTCCGAGGGTCCTACGCTGCTCATACCAGATGGATGTACAATTTGGCTGTCAAGTTTCTTGTCTCCGTTTCAAAACTCACAGTTAATTCTTACCGTCAGATCCTGGTATCTACTATGGAACACACAAATAGCGTCGGGATTCAATAAATCGATGTCTAGCGTAACTATCTACAAGGGTCTATTGGTGCTCGGTCACCGGATGTTCCCTCCTTGTCAGTCTAGTTTTCAAATCCGACGCACATTTGACAGTTAATTGCGACATTCCCACCATCCTAATGACGATGCAACACAGAAATTACGTCGCTATTCAAGACATTGGTCACAAGCCGACTTATCTCAGAGGGTCTAACGCTGCCTCATACCGATGGATGTACAGTTTAGCTGTCAAGTTTCTTGTCTCCGACTCAAAACTCTCAGCTAATTCTTACCGTCAGATCCTGGTATCGACGATGGAACACACAAATAGCGTCGCGATTCAATACATCGACGTCCAGCGCAACTACCTACAAGGGTCTATTGGTGCCTCGGTCACCGGATGTTCTCTCTTTGTCAGTCTAGTTTTCAAATCCGACGCACATTTGACAGTTAATTGCGACATTCCCACCATCCTAATGACGATGCAACACAGAAATTGCGTCGCGATTCAATACATTGGTCACTAGCCGACTTATCTCCGAGGGTCTATCGCTGCCTCATACCAGATGGACGTACTCTTTGGCAGTCAAGTTTGTTTTCTCCCTCTCATAACTCACAGTTAATTCTTACCGTCAGATCCTGGTATCGACGATGGAACACAAAAATGTCGTCGTGATTCAATACATCGATGTCTAGCGTATCTATCTACAAGGGTCTATTGGTGCCTCGGTCACCGGATGGTCGCGTTTTGTCAGTCTAGTTTACATATTCGACGCAAGATTGGCATTTAATATTATTCCTCCCATACTCTCAATTACGATGGAACACACATACTGCGATGGTTTTCAGAACATCGTCTTCCAGCAGATTTATCTCCGAGCATGCCTTGGTCACCACATGATCGTTGTCCTACGAGTAAAGTTTCGGGAATCCGACGCAAATTTGACAGTTAATTGCGACATTCCCACCATCCTAATGACGATGCAACACAGAAATTGCGTCGCGATTCAATACATTGGTCACTAGCCGACTTATCTCCGAGGGTCTAACGCTGCTTCATACCAGATGGATGTACAATTTGGCTGTCAAGTTTCTTGTCTCCGACTCAAAACTCTCAGCTAATTCTCACCGTCAGATCCTGGTATGGACGACGGAACACACAAATAGCGTCGCGATTCAGTACACTGATGTCTAGCGTAACTATCTATAAGGGTCTATTTGTGCTTCGGTCACCGGATGGTCGCGCTTTGTCAGTCTAGTTTTCAAATCCGACGCAAAACTGACAGTTAATTGTATTCCTCTCATACTCTCAATTACAATGGAACACACATTCTGCGATGGTTTCCAGAACATCGTATTCCAGCAGATTTATCTCCAAGCATCTATTACTGCCTGGGTCACCACATGATCGTTGTCCTACGAGTAAAGTTTCGGGGATCCGACGCAAATTTGAGAGTTAATTGCGACTATCCCACCATCCTAATGCCGATGCAACACAGAAACAGCGTCGCGATTCAATACATTGGTCACTAGCCGACTTATCTCCGAGGGTCTAACGCTGCCTCATACCAGATGGATGTACAATTTGGTTGTCAAGTTTCTTGTCTCCGACTCGTAACTCACAGTTAATTCTTACCGTCAGATCCTGGTATCGACCATGGAACACACAAACAGCGTCGCGATTCAGTACATCGATGTCTAGCGTAACTATCTACAAGGGTCTATTGGTGCCTCGGTCACCGGATGTTCTATCTTTGTCATTCTAGTTTTCAAATCCGACGCACATTTGACAGTTAATTGCGACATTCCCACCATCCTAACGACGTTGCAACACAGAAATTGCGTCGCGATTAAATACATTGGTCACTAGCCGACTTATCTCCGAGGGTCTATCGCTGCCTCATACCAGATGGACGTACTCTTTGGCAGTCAAGTTTGTTTTCTCCCTCTCATAACTCACAGTTAATTCTTACCGTCAGATCCTGGTATTGACGATGGAACACAGAAATAGCGTCGCGAGTGAATAGATCGATGTCCAGCGTAACTATCTACAAGGGTCTATTGGTGCCTCGGTCACCGGATGGTCGCGTTTTGTCATCTAGTTTTCAAATCCGACGCAAAACTGACAGTTAATTTATTTTCTCTCATCCTCTCAATGACGATAGAACACACATACTGCGATGGTTTTCAGTACATGGTCCACCAGCAGATTTATCTCCAAGCATCTATTACTGCCTGGGTCACCACATGAACGTTGTCCTACGAGTAAAGTTTCGGGAATCCGACGCAAATTTGACAGTTAATTGCGACATTCCCACCATCCTAATGACGATGCAACACAGAAATTGCGTCGCGAATCAATACAGTGGTCACTAGCCGACTTATCTCCGAGGGTCTAACGCTGCTTCATACCAGATGGATGTACAATTTGGCTGTCAAGTTTCTTGTCTCCGACTCAAAACTCTCAGTTAATTCTCACCGTCAGATCCTCGTATGGACGACGGAACACACAAATAGCGTCGCGATTCAGTACACTGACGTCTAGCGTAACTCTCCATAAGGGTCTATTGGTGCCTCGGTCACCGGATGTTCGCTCTTGGTCAGCCTTGTTTTCAAATGCCACGCAAATTTGACAGTTAATTGCGACATTCCCACCTTCCTAACTACGTTGCATCACAGAAATTGCGTCGCGATTCAATACATTGGTCACTAGCCGACTTATCTCCGAGGGTCTATCGCTGCCTCATACCAGATGGACGTACTCTTTGGCAGTCAAGTTTGTTTTCTCCCTCTCATAACTCACAGTTAATTCTTATTGTCAGATCTTGGTATTGACGATGGAACACACAAATGGCGTCGCGATTCAATAGATCGATGTATAGCGTAAGTATCTACAAGGGTCTATTGGTGCCTCGGTCACCGGATGGTCGCGTTTTGTCCGTCTAGTTTACATACCCGACGCAAGATTGGCTGTTAATATTATTCCTCCCATACTCTCAATTACGATGGATCATACATACTGCGATGGTTTTCAGAACATCGTCTCCCAGCAGATTTATCTCCGAGCATGCCTTGGTCACCACATGATCGTTGTCCTACGAGTAAAGTTTCGGGAATCCGACGCAAATTTGACAGTTAATTGCGACATTCCCACTATCCTAATGTCGATGCAACACAGAAATTGCGTCGCGATTCAATATATTTGTCACTAGCCGACTTATGTCCGAGGGTCTAACGCTGCCTCCTACCAGATGTTGTACAAAATGGCTGTCAAGTTTCTTGTCTCCGACCCAAAACTCTCAGCCAATTCTCACCGTCAGATCCTGGTATGGACGACGGAACACACAAATAGCGTCGCGATTTAATACATCGATGTCTAGCGTAACTATCTACAAGGGTCTATTAGTGATTCGGTCACCGGATGTTCGCTCTTTGTCAGTCTTGTTTTCAAATCAGACGCAAATTTGACAGTTAATTGCGACATTCCCACCATCCTAACGACGTTGCAACACAGAAATTGCGTCGCGATTCAATACATTGGTCACTAGCCGACTTATCTCCGAGGGTCTATCGCTGCCTCATACCAGATGGACGTACTCTTTGGCAGTCAAGTTTGTTTTCCCCTTTCATAACTCACAGTTAATTCTTAACGTCAGATCCTGGTATTGACGATGGATCACAGAAATAGCGTCGCGATTCAATAGATCGATGTCCAGCGTAACTATCTACAAGGGTCTACTGGTGCCTCGGTCACCGGATGTTCGCTCTTTGTCAGTCTAGTTTTCAAATCCGACGCAAAACTGATAGTTAATTTTATTCCTCAAGTACTCTCAATTACGATGGAACACACATACTGCGATGGTTTTCAGAACATCGTCTTCCATCAGATTTATCTCCAAGCATGCCTCGGTCACCACATGATCGTTCTCCTGCGAGTAAAGTTTCGGGAATCCGACGCAAATTTGACAGTTAATTGAGACATTCCCACCATCCTAATGACGATGCACCACAGAAATTGCGTCGCAATTCAATACATTGGTCACTAGGCGACTTATCTCCGAGGGTCTAACACTGCCTCATACCAGATGGATGTATAATTTGGGTGTCAAGTTTCTTGTCTCCGACTCAAAACTCTCAGCTAATTCTCACCGTCAGATCCTGATATGGACGACGGAACACACAAATAGCGTCGCGATTCAGTACATTGATGTCTAGCGTAACTATCTATAAGGGTCTATTGGTGCCTCGGTCTCCGGATGTTCACTCTTGGTCAGTCTTGTTTTCAAATCCGACGCAAATTTGACAGTTAATTACGACATTCCCACCATCCTAACGACGTTGCATCACAGAAATTGCGCCGCGATTCAATACATTGGTCACTAGCCGACTTATCCCCGAGGGTCTATGGCTGCCTCATACCAGATGGACGTACTCTTTGGCAGTCAAGTTTGTTTTCTCCCTCTCATAACTCACAGTTAATTCTTACCGTCAGATCCTGGTATTGACGATGGAACACACAAATGGCGTCGCGATTCAATAGATCGATATATAGCATAACTATCTACAAGGGTCTATTGGTGCCTCGGTCACCGGATGGTTTCGTTTTGTCAGTCTAGTTTACAAATCCGACGCAAGATTGGCAGTTAATTTTATTCCTCCCATACTCTCAATTACGATGGAACACACATACTGCGATGGTTTTCAGAACATCGTCTTCCAGCAGATTTATCTCCAAGCATCTATTACTGCCTGGGTCACCACATGAACGTTGTCCTACGAGTAAAGTTTCGGGAATCCGACGCAAATTTGACAGTTAATTGCGATATTCCCACCATCCTAATGACGATGCAACACAGAAATTGCGTCGCGATTCAATACATTGGTCACTAGCCGACTTATCTCCGAGGGTCTATCGCTGCCTCATACCAGATGAAAGTACTCTTTGGCAGTCAAGTTTGTTTTCCCCTTTCATAACTCACAGTTAATTCTTACCGTCAGATCCTGGTATTGACGATGGAACACAGAAATAGCGTCGCGAGTCAATAGATCGATGTCCAGCGTAACTATCTACAAGGGACTATTGGTGCCTCGGTCACCGGATGGTCGCGTTTTGTCATCTAGTTTTCAAATCCGACGCAAAACTGACAGTTAATTTATTTTCTCTCATCCTCTCAATGACGATAGAACACATACAGCGATGGTTTTCAGTACATGATCTACCAGCAGATTTATCTCTAAGCATCTATTACTGCCTGGGTCACCACATGAACGTTGTCCTACGAGTAAAGTTTCGGGAATCCGACGCAAATTTGACAGTTAATTGCGACATTCCCACCATCCTAACGACGTTGCATCACAGAAATTGCGTCGCGATTCAATACATTGGTCACTAGCCGACTTATCTCCGAGGGTCTATCGCTGCCTCATACCAGATGGACGTACTCTTTGGCAGTCAAGTTTGTTTTCTCCCTCTCATAACTCACAGTTAATTCTTACCGTCAGATCCTGGTATCGACGATGAAACACACAAATAGCGTCGCGATTCAATAGATCGATGTCCAGCGTAACTATCTACAAGGGTCTACTGGTGCCTCGGTCACCGGATGGTCGCGTTTTGTCATCTAGTTTTCAAATCCGACGCAAAACTGACAGTTAATTTATGTTCTCTCATCATCTCAATGACGATGGAACACACATACTGCGATGGTTTTCAGAACATCGTCTTCCAGCAGATTTATCTCCGAGCATGCCTGGTTCACCACATGATCGTTCTCCTGCGAGTAAAGTTTCGGGAATCCGACGCAAATTTGACAGTTAATTGAGACATTCCCACCATCCTAATGACGATGCAACACAGAAATTGCGTCGCGGTTCAATACATTGGTCACTAGCCGACTTATCTCCGAGGGTCCTACGCTGCTCATACCAGATGGATGTACAATTTGGCTGTCAAGTTTCTTGTCTCCGTTTCAAAACTCACAGTTAATTCTTACCGTCAGATCCTGGTATCTACTATGGAACACACAAATAGCGTCGGGATTCAATACATCAATGTCTAGCGTAACTATCTACAAGGGTCTATTGGTGCCTCGGTCACCAGATGTTCGCTCTTTGTCTGTCTTGTTTTCAAATCCGACGCAAATTTGACAGTTAATTGCGACATTCCCACCATCCTAACGACGTTGCAACACAGAAATTGCGTCGCGATTCAATACATTATTCACTAGCCGACTTATCTCCGAGGGTCTAACACTGTCTCCTACCAGATGTTGTACAGTTTGGCTGTCAAGTTTCTTGTCTCCGACTCAAAACTCTCAGCTAATTCTCACCGTCAGATCCTGGTATGGACGATGGAACACACAAATAGCGTCGCGATTTAATACATCGATGTCTAGCGTAACTATCTATAAGGGTCTATTGGTGCCTCGGTCACCGGATGTTCGCTCTTTGTCAGTCTTGTTTTCAAATCCGACGCAAATTTGACAGTTAATTGCGACATTCCCACCATCCTAACGACGTTGCAACACAGAAATTGCGTCGCGATACAATACATTGGTCACTAGCCGACTTATCTCCGAGGGTCTATCGCTGCCTCATACCAGATGGACGTACTCTTTGGCAGTCAAGTTTGTTTTCTCCCTCTCATAACTCACAGTTAATTCTTACCGTCAGATCCTGGTATTGACGATGGAACACACAAATAGCGTCGCGATTCAATCGATCGATGTCCAGCGAAACTATCTACAAGGGTCTTGTGGTGCCTCGGTCACCGGATGGTCGCGTTTTGTCATCTAGTTTTCAAATCCGACGGAAAACTGACAGTTAATTTATGTTCTCTCATCCTCTCAATGACGATGGAACACACATACTGCGATGGTTTTCAGAACATCGTCTTCCAGCAGATTTATCTCTGAGCATGCCTGGTTCACCACATGATCGTTCTCCTGCGAGTAAAGTTTCGGGAATCCGACGCAAATTTGACAGTTAATTGAGACATTCCCACCATCCTAATGACGATGCAACACAGAAATTGCGTCGCGGTTCAATACATTGGTCACTAGCCGACTTATCTCCGAGGGTCCTACGCTGCTCATACCAGATGGATGTACAATTTGGCTGTCAAGTTTCTTGTCTCCGTTTTAAAACTCACAGTTCATTCTTACCGTCAGATCCTGGTATCTACTACACAAATAGCGTCGCGATTCAATACATCAATGTCTAGCGTAACTATCTACAAGGGTCTAATGGTGCCTCGGTCACCGGATGGTCGCGCTTTGTCAGTCTAGTTTTCCAATCCGACGCAAAACTGATAGTTAATTTTATTCCTCAAGTACTCTCAATTACGATGGAGCACACATACTGCGATGGTTTTCAGAACATCGTCTTCCAGCAGATTTATCTCCGAGCATGCCTTGGTCACCACATGATCGTTGTCCTACGAGTAAAGTTTCGGGAATCCGACGCAAATTTGACAGTTAATTGCGACATTCGCACCATCCTAATGACGATGCAACACAGAAATTGCGTCGCGATTCAATACATTGGTCACTAGCCGACTTATCTCGTAGGGTCTAACGCTGCTTCATACCAGATGGATGTACAATTTGGCTGTCAAGTTTCTTGTCTCCGACTCAAAACTCTCAGCTAATTCTCACCGTCAGATCCTGGTATGGTCGACGGAACACACAAATAGCGTCGTGATTCAGTACATTGATGTGTAGCGTAACTATCTATAAGGGTCTATTGGTGCCTCGGTCACCGGATGTTCGCTCTTGGTCAGTCTTGTTTTCAAATCCGACGCAAATTTGACAGTTAATTGCGACATTCCCACCATCCTAACGACGTTGCATCACAGAAATTGCGTCGCGATTCTATACATTGGTCACTAGCCGACTTATCTCCGAGGGTCTATCGCTGCCTCATACCAGATGGACGTACTCTTTGGCAGTCAAGTTTGTTTTCTCCCTCTCATAACTCACAATTAATTCTTATTGTCAAATCTTGGTAGTGACGATGGAACACACAAATGGCGTCGCGATTCAATAGATCGATGTATAGCATAACTATCTACAAGGGTCTATTGGTGCCTCGGTCACCGGATAGTCGCGTTTTGTCAGTCTAGTTTACATAACCGACGCAAGATTGGCAGTTAATATTATTCCTCCCACACTCTCAATTACGATGGAACACTCATACTGCGATGGTTTTCAGAACATCGTCTTCCAGCAGATTTATCTCCGAGCATGCCTTGGTCACCACATGATGGTTGTCCTACGAGTAAATTTTCGGGAATCCGACGCAAATTTGACAGTTAATTGCGACATTCCCACCATCCTAACGACGTTGCAACACAGAAATTGCCTCGCGATTCAATACATTGGTCACTAGCCGACTTATCTCCGAGGGTCTATCGCTGCCTCATACCAGATGGACGTACTCTTTGGCAGTCAAGTTTATTTTCTCCCTCTGATAACTCACAGTTAATTCTTATTGTCAGATCCTGGTATTGACGAAGGAACACACAAATGGCGTCGTGATTCAATAGATCGATGTATAGCGTAACTATCTACAAGGGTCTATTGGTGCCTCGGTCACCGGATGTTCGCTCTTTGTCAGTCTAGTTTTCAAATCCGACGCAAAACTGATAGTTAATTTTATTCCTCAAGTACTCTCAATTACGATGGAACACACATACTGCGATGGTTTCCAGAACATCGTCTTCCAGCAGATTTATCTCGAAGCATGCCTGGGTCACCACATGATCGTTCTCCTGCGAGTAAAGTTTCGGGAATCCGACGCAAATTTGACAGTTAATTGAGACATTCCCACCATCCTAATGACGATGCAACACAGAAATTGCGTCGCGGTTCAATACATTGGTCACTAGCCGACTTATCTCCGAGGGTCCTACGCTGCTCATACCAGATGGATGTACAATTTGGCTGTCAAGTTTCTTGTTTCCGTTTCAAAACTCACAGTTAATTCTTACCGTCAGATCCTGGTATCTACTATGGAACACACAAATAGCGTCGGGATTCAATACATCAATGTCTAGCGTAACTATCTACAAGGGTCTATTGGTGCCTCGGTCACCGGTTGTTCGCTCTTTGTCAGTGTAGTTTTCAAATCCGACGCACCTTTGACAGTTAATTGCGACATTCCCACCATCCTAATGACGATGCAACACAGAAATTACGTCGCGATTCAATACATTGGTCACTAGCCAACTTATCTCCGAGGGTCTAACGCTGCCTCATACCAGTTGGATGTACAACTTTTCTGTCAAGTTTCTTGTCTCCGACTCAAAACTCTCAGCTAATTCTCACCGTCAGATCCTGGTATGGACGACGGAACACACAAATAGCGTCGCGATTCAGTACACTGATGTCTAGCGTAACTATCTATAAGGGTCTATTGGTGCCTCGGTCACCGGATGTTCGCTCTTTGTCAGTCTTGTTTTCAAATGCGACGCAAATTTGACAGTTAATTGCGACATTCCCACCATCCTAACGACGTTGCAACACAGAAATTGCGTCGCGATTCAATACATTGGTCACTAGCCGACTTATCTCCGAGGGTCTATCGCTGCATCATACCAGATGGACGTATTCTTTGGCAGTCAAGTTTGTTTTCTCCCTCTCATAACTCACAGTTAATTCTTACCGTCAGATCTTGGTATTGACGATGGAACACAAAAATGGCGTCGTGATTCAATAGATCGATGTCCAGCGTAACTATCTACAAGTGTCTGTTGGTGCCTCGGTCATCGGATGGTCGCGTTTTGCCAGTCTAGTTTACAAATCCGACGCAAGATTGGCAGTTAATTTTATTAATCCCATACTCTCAATTACGATGGAACACACATACTGCGATGGTTTTCAGAACGTCGTCTTCCAGCAGATTTATCTCCGAGCATGCCTGTTTCACCACATGATCGTTCTCCTGCGAGTAAAGTTTCGGGAATCCGACGCAAATTTGACAGTTAATTGAGACATTCCCACCATCCTAATGACGATGCAACACAGAAATTGCGTCGCGATTCAATACATTGGTCACTAGCCGACTTATCTCCGAGGGTCTATCGCTGCATCATACCAGATGGACGTATTCTTTGGCAGTCAAGTTTGTTTTCTCCCTCTCATAACTCACAGTTAATTCTTACCGTCAGATCTTGGTATTGACGATGGAACACAAAAATGGCGTCGTGATTCAATAGATCGATGTCCAGCGTAACTATCTACAAGTGTCTCTTGGTGCCTCGGTCACCGGATGGTCGCGTTTTGCCAGTCTAGTTTATAAATCCGACGGAAGATTGGCAGTTAATTTTATTCCTCCCATACTCTCAATTACGATGGAACACACATACTGCGATGGTTTTCAGAACATCGTCTTCCAGCAGATTTATCTCCGAGCATGCCTGTTTCACCACATGATCGTTCTCCTGCGAGTAAAGTTTCGGGAATCCGACGCAAATTTGACAGTTAATTGAGACATTCCCACCATCCTAATGACGATGCAACACAGAAATTGCGTCGCGATTCAATACATTGGTCACTAGCCGACTTATCTCCGAGGGTCTAACACTGCCTCCTTCCAGATGTTGTACAATTTGGCTGTCAAGTTTCTTGTCTCCGACTCAAAACTCTCAGCTAATTCTCACCGTCAGATCCTGGTATGGACGATGGAACACACAAATAGCGTCGCGATTTAATACATCGATGTCTAGCGTAACTATCTATAAGGGTCTATTGGTGCCTCGGTCACCGGATGTTCGCTCTTTGTCAGTCTTGTTTTCAAATCCGACGCAAATTTGACAGTTAATTGCGACATTCCCTCCATCCTAACGACGTTGCAACACAGAAATTGCGTCGCGATTCAATACATTGGTCACTAGCCGACTTATCTCCGAGGGTCTATCGCTGCCTCATACCTGATGGACGTACTCTTTGGCAGTCAAGTTTGTTTTCTCCCTCTCATAACTCACAGTTAATTCTTACCGTCAGATCCTGGTATTGACGATGGAACACACAAATAGCGTCGCGATTCAATAGATCGATGTCCAGCGTAACTATCTACAAGGGTCTGCTGGTGCCTCGGTCACCGGATGGTCGCGTTTTGTCATCTAGTTTTCAAATCCGACGCAAAACTGACAGTTAATTTATGTTCTGCCATCCTCTCAATGACGATGGAACACACATACTGCGATGGTTTTCAGAACATTGTCTTCCAGCAGATTTATCTCCGAGCATGCCTGGTTCACCACATGATCGTTCTCCTGCGAGTAAAGTTTCGGGAATCCGACGCGAATTTGACAGTTAATTGAGACATTCCCACCATCCTAATGACGATGCAACACAGAAATTGCGTCGCGGTTCAATACATTGGTCACTAGCCGACTTATCTCCGAGGGTCTTACGCTGCTCATACCAGATGGATGTACAATTTGGCTGTCAAATTTCTTGTCTCCGTTTTAAAACTCACAGTTAATTCTTACCGTCAGATCGTGGTATCTACTACACAAATAGCGTCGGGATTCAATACATCAATGTCTAGCGTAACTATCTACAAGGGTCTATTGGTGCCTCGGTCACCGGATGGTCGCGCTTTGTCAGTCTAGTTTTCCAATCCGACGCAAAACTGATAGTTAATTTTATTCCTCAAGTACTCTCAATTACGATGGAGCACACATACTGCGATGGTTTTCAGAACATCGTCCTCCAGCAGATTTATCTCCGAGCATGCCTTGGTCACCACATGATCGTTGTCCTACGAGTAAAGTTTCGGGAATCCGACGCAAATTTGACAGTTAATTGCGACATTCGCACCATCCTAATGACGATGCAACACAGAAATTGCGTCGCGATTCAATACATTGGTCACTAGCCGACTTATCTCCGTGGGTCTAACGCTGCCTCATACCAGATGGATGTACAATTCGGCTGTCAAGTTTCTTGTCTCCGACTCATAACTCACTGTTAATTCTTACCTTCAGATCCTGGTATAGACCATGGAACACACAAATAGCGTCGCGATTCAGTAGATCGATGTCTAGCGTAACTATCTACAAGGGTCTATTGGTGCCTCGGTCACCGGATGTTCTCTCTTTGTCAGTCTAGTTTTCAAATCCGACGCAAATTTGACTATTAATTGCGACATTCCCACCATCCTAACGACGTTGCAACACAGAAATTGCGTCGCGATTAAATACATTGGTCACTAGCCGACTTATCTCCGAGGGTCTATCGCTGCCTCATACCAGATGGACGTACTCTTTGGCAGTCAAGTTTGTTTTCTCCCTCTCATAACTCACAGTTAATTTTTACCGTCAGATCCTGGTATTGACGATGGAACACACAAATAGCGTCGCGATTCAATAGATCGATGTCCAGCGTAACTATCTACAAGGGTCTATTGGTGCCTCGGTCACCGGATGGTCGCGTTTTGTCATCTAGTTTTCAAATCCGACGCAAAACTGACAGTTAATTTATGTTCTCTCATCCTCTCAATGACGATGGAACACACATACTGCGATGGTTTTCAGAACATCGTCTTCCAGCAGATTTATCTCCGAGCATGCCTGGTTCACCACATGATCATTCTCCTGCGAGTAAAGTTTCGGGAATCCGACGCAAATTTGACAGTTAATTGAGACATTCGCACCATCCTAATGACGATGCAACACAGAAATTGCGTCGCGGTTCAATACATTGGTCACTAGCCGACTTATCTCCGAGGGTCCTACGCTGCTCATACCAGATGGATGTACAATTTGGCTGTCAAGTTTCTTGTTTCCGTTTCAAAACTCACAGTTAATTCTTACCGTCAGATCCTGGTATCTACTATGGAACACACAAATAGCGTCGGGATTCAATACATCAATGTCTAGCGTAACTATCTACAAGGGTCTATTGGTGCCTCGGTCACCGGATGTTCGCTCTTTGTCAGTCTAGTTTTCAAATCCGACGCACCTTTGACAGTTAATTGCGACATTCCCACCATCCTAATGACGATGCAACACAGAAATTACGTCGCGATTCAATACATTGGTCACTAGCCAACTTATCTCCGAGGGTCTAACGCTGCCTCATACCAGTTGGATGTACAATTTTTCTGTCAAGTTTCTTGTCTCCGACTCAAAACTCTCAGCTAATTCTCACCGTCAGATCCTGGTATGGACGACGGAACACACAAATAGCGTCGCGATTCAATACATCGATGTCTAGCGTAACTATCTATAAGGGTCTATTGGTGCCTCGGTCACCGGATGTTCGCTCTTTGTCAGTCTTGTTTTCAAATCCGACGCAAATTTGACAGTTAATTGCGACATTCCCACCATCCTAACGACGTTGCAACACAGAAATTGCGTAGCGATTCAATACATTGGTCACTAGCCGACTTATCTCCGAGGGTCTATCGCTGCATCATACCAGATGGACGTATTCTTTGGCAGTCAAGTTTGTTTTCTCCCTCTCATAACTCACAGTCAATTCTTACCGTCAGATCTTGGTATTGACGATGGAACACAAAAATGGCGTCGTGATTCAATAGATCGATGTCCAGCGTAACTATTTACAAGGGTCTATTGGCGCCTCGGTAACCGGATGGTCGCGTTTTGTCAGTCTAGTTTACAAATCCGACGGAAGATTGGCAGTTAATTTTATTCCTCCCATACTCTCAATTACGATGGAACACACATACTGCGATGGTTTTCAGAACATCGTCTTCCAGCAGATTTATCTCCGAGCATGCCTGTTTCACCACATGATCGTTCTCCTGCGAGTAAAGTTTCGGGAATCCGACGCAAATTTGACAGTTAATTGAGACATTCCCACCATCCTAATGACGATGCAACACAGAAATTGCGTCGCGATTCAATACATTGGTCACTAGCCGACTTATCTCCGAGGGTCTAACACTGCCTCCTTCCAGATGTTGTACAATTTGGCTGTCAAGTTTCTTGTTTCCGACTCAAAACTCTCAGCTAATTCTCACCGTCAGATCCTGGTATGGACGATGGAACACACAAATAGCGTCGCGATTTAATACATCGATGTCTAGCGTAACTATCTATAAGGGTCTATTGGTGCCTCGGTCACCGGATGTTCGCTCTTTGTCAGTCTTGTTTTCAAATCCGACGCAAATTTGACAGTTAATTGCGACATTCCCTCCATCCTAACGACGTTGCAACACAGAAATTGCGTCGCGATTCAATACATTGGTCACTAGCCGACTTATCTCCGAGGGTCTATCGCTGCCTCATTCCTGATGGACGTGCTCTTTGGCAGTCAAGTTTGTTTTCTCCCTCTCATAACTCACAGTTAATTCTTACCGTCAGATCCTGGTATTGACGATGGAACACACAAATAGCGTCGCGATTCAATAGATCGATGTCCAGCGTAACTATCTACAAGGGTCTGCTGGTGCCTCGGTCACCGGATGGTCGCGTTTTGTCATCTAGTTTTCAAATCCGACGCAAAACTGACAGTTAATTTATGTTCTGCCATCCTCTCAATGACGATGGAACACACATACTGCGATGGTTTTCAGAACATCGTCTTCCAGCAGATTTATCTCCGAGCATGCCTGGTTCACCACATGATCGTTCTCCTGCGAGTAAAGTTTCGGGAATCCGACGCGAATTTGACAGTTAATTGAGACATTCCCACCATCCTAATGACGATGCAACACAGAAATTGCGTCGCGGTTCAATACATTGGTCACTAGCCGACTTATCTCCGAGGGTCTTACGCTGCTCATACCAGATGGATGTACAATTTGGCTGTCAAATTTCTTGTCTCCGTTTTAAAACTCACAGTTAATTCTTACCGTCAGATCCTGGTATCTATTACACAAATAGCGTCGGGATTCAATACATCAATGTCTAGCGTAACTATCTACAAGGGTCTATTGGTGCCTCGGTCACCGGATGGTCGCGCTTTGTCAGTCTAGTTTTCCAATCCGACGCAAAACTGATAGTTAATTTTATTCCTCAAGTACTCTCAATTACGATGGAGCACACATACTGCGATGGTTTTCAGAACATCGTCCTCCAGCAGATTTATCTCCGAGCATGCCTTGGTCACCACATGATCGTTGTCCTACGAGTAAAGTTTCGGGAATCCGACGCAAATTTGACAGTTAATTGCGACATTCGCACCATCCTAATGACGATGCAACACAGAAATTGCGTCGCGATTCAATACATTGGTCACTAGCCGACTTATCTCCGTGGGTCTAACGCTGCCTCATACCAGATGGATGTACAATTCGGCTGTCAAGTTTCTTGTCTCCGACTCATAACTCACTGTTAATTCTTACCTTCAGATCCTGGTATAGACCATGGAACACACAAATAGCGTCGCGATTCAGTAGATCGATGTCTAGCGTAACTATCTACAAGGGTCTATTGGTGCCTCGGTCACCGGATGTTCTCTCTTTGTCAGTCTAGTTTTCAAATCCGACGCAAATTTGACTATTAATTGCGACATTCCCACCATCCTAACGACGTTGCAACACAGAAATTGCGTCGCGATTAAATACATTGGTCACTAGCCGACTTATCTCCGAGGGTCTATCGCTGCCTCATACCAGATGGACGTACTCTTTGGCAGTCAAGTTTGTTTTCTCCCTCTCATAACTCACAGTTAATTTTTACCGTCAGATCCTGGTATTGACGATGGAACACACAAATAGCGTCGCGATTCAATAGATCGATGTCCAGCGTAACTATCTACAAGGGTCTATTGGTGCCTCGGTCACCGGATGGTCGCGTTTTGTCATCTAGTTTTCAAATCCGACGCAAAACTGACAGTTAATTTATGTTCTCTCATCCTCTCAATGACGATGGAACACACATACTGCGATGGTTTTCAGAACATCGTCTTCCAGCAGATTTATCTCCGAGCATGCCTGGTTCACCACATGATCATTCTCCTGCGAGTAAAGTTTCGGGAATCCGACGCAAATTTGACAGTTAATTGAGACATTCGCACCATCCTAATGACGATGCAACACAGAAATTGCGTCGTGGTTCAATACATTGGTCACTAGCCGACTTATCTCCGAGGGTCCTACGCTGCTCATACCAGATGGATGTACAATTTGGCTGTCAAGTTTCTTGTTTCCGTTTCAAAACTCACAGTTAATTCTTACCGTCAGATCCTGGTATCTACTATGGAACACACAAATAGCGTCGGGATTCAATACATCAATGTCTAGCGTAACTATCTACAAGGGTCTATTGGTGCCTCGGTCACCGGATGTTCGCTCTTTGTCAGTCTAGTTTTCAAATCCGACGCACCTTTGACAGTTAATTGCGACATTCCCACCATCCTAATGACGATGCAACACAGAAATTACGTCGCGATTCAATACATTGGTCACTAGCCGACTTATCTCCGAGGGTCCTACGCTGCTCATACCAGATGGATGTACAATTTGGCTGTCAAGTTTCTTGTTTCCGTTTCAAAACTCACAGTTAATTCTTACCGTCAGATCCTGGTATCTACTATGGAACACACAAATAGCGTCGGGATTCAATACATCAATGTCTAGCGTAACTATCTACAAGGGTCTATTGGTGCCTCGGTCACCGGATGTTCGCTCTTTGTCAGTCTAGTTTTCAAATCCGACGCACCTTTGACAGTTAATTGCGACATTCCCACCATCCTAATGACGATGCAACACAGAAATTGCGTCGCGATTCAATACATTGGTCACTAGCCGACTTATCTCCGAGGGTCTATCGCTGCATCATACCAGATGGACGTATTCTTTGGCAGTCAAGTTTGTTTTCTCCCTCTCATAACTCACAGTCAATTCTTACCGTCAGATCTTGGTATTGACGATGGAACACAAAAATGGCGTCGTGATTCAATAGATCGATGTCCAGCGTAACTATCTACAAGTGTCTGTTGGTGCCTCGGTCACCGGATGGTCGCGTTTTGCCAGTCTAGTTTACAAATCCGACGCAAGATTGGCAGTTAATTTTATTAATCCCATACTCTCAATTACGATGGAACACACATACTGCGATGGTTTTCAGAACATCGTCTTCCAGCAGATTTATCTCCGAGCATGCCTGTTTCACCACATGATCGTTCTCCTGCGAGTAAAGTTTCGGGAATCCGACGCAAATTTGACAGTTAATTGAGACATTCCCACCATCCTAATGACGATGCAACACAGAAATTGCGTCGCGATTCAATACATTGGTCACTAGCCGACTTATCTCCGAGGGTCTATCGCTGCATCATACCAGATGGACGTATTCTTTGGCAGTCAAGTTTGTTTTCTCCCTCTCATAACTCACAGTTAATTCTTACCGTCAGATCTTGGTATTGACGATGGAACACAAAAATGGCGTCGTGATTCAATAGATCGATGTCCAGCGTAACTATCTACAAGTGTCTGTTGGTGCCTCGGTCACCGGATGGTCGTGTTTTGCCAGTCTAGTTTACAAATCCGACGCAAGATTGGCAGTTAATTTTATTCCTCCCATACTCTCAATTACGATGGAACACACATACTGCGATGGTTTTCAGAACATCGTCTTCCAGCAGATTTATCTCCGAGCATGCCTGTTTCACCACATGATCGTTCTCCTGCGAGTAAAGTTTCGGGAATCCGACGCAAATTTGACAGTTAATTGAGACATTCCCACCATCCTAATGACGATGCAACACAGAAATTGCGTCGCGATTCAATACATTGGTCACTAGCCGACTTATCTCCGAGGGTCTATCGCTGCCTCATACCAGATGGACGTACTCTTTGGCAGTCAAGTTTGTTTTCTCCCTCTCATAACTCACAGTTAATTTTTACCGTCAGATCCTGGTATTGACGATGGAACACACAAACAGCGTCGCGATTCAATAGATCGATGTCCAGCGGAACTATCTACAAGGGTCTGCTGGTGCCTCGGTCACCGGATGGTTGCGTTTTGTCATCTAGTTTTCAAATCCGACGCAAAACTGACAGTTAATTTATGTTCTGCCATCCTCTCAATGACGATGGAACACACATACTGCGATGGTTTTCAGAACATCGTCTTCCAGCAGATTTATCTCCGAGCATGCCTGGTTCACCACATGATCGTTCTCCTGCGAGTAAAGTTTCGGGAATCCGACGCGAATTTGACAGTTAATTGAGACATTCCCACCATCCTAATGACGATGCAACACAGAAATTGCGT
Source organism: Schistocerca gregaria (assembly GCF_023897955.1). Lineage (NCBI taxonomy): Eukaryota > Metazoa > Arthropoda > Insecta > Orthoptera > Acrididae > Schistocerca > Schistocerca gregaria. The sequence continues at coordinate 678,625 of NW_026061713.1, read as the reverse complement.
CGCGGTTCAATACATTGGTCACTAGCCGACTTATCTCCGAGGGTCTTACGCTGCTCATACCAGATGGATGTACAATTTGGCTGTCAAATTTCTTGTCTCCGTTTTAAAACTCACAGTTAATTCTTACCGTCAGATCCTGGTATCTACTACACAAATAGCGTCGGGATTCAATACATCAATGTCTAGCGTAACTATCTACAAGGGTCTATTGGTGCCTCGGTCACCGGATGGTCGCGCTTTGTCAGTCTAGTTTTGCAATCCGACGCAAAACTGATAGTTAATTTTATTCCTCAAGTACTCTCAATTACGATGGAGCACACATACTGTGATGGTTTTCAGAACATCGTCCTCCAGCAGATTTATCTCCGAGCATGCCTTGGTCACCACATGATCGTTGTCCTACGAGTAAAGTTTCGGGAATCCGACGCAAATTTGACAGTTAATTGCGACATTCGCACCATCCTAATGACGATGCAACACAGAAATTGCGTCGCGATTCAATACATTGGTCACTAGCCGACTTATCTCCGAGGGTTTAACGCTGCCTCATACCAGATGGATGTACAATTCGGCTGTCAAGTTTCTTGTCTCCGACTCATAACTCACTGTTAATTCTTACCTTCAGATCCTGGTATAGACCATGGAACACACAAATAGCGTCGCGATTCAGTAGATCGATGTCTAGCGTAACTATCTACAAGGGTCTATTGGTGCCTCGGTCACCGGATGTTCTCTCTTTGTCAGTCTAGTTTTCAAATCCGACGCAAATTTGACTATTAATTGCGACATTCCCACCATCCTAACGACGTTGCAACACAAAAATTGCGTCGCGATTAAATACATTGGTCACTAGCCGACTTATCTCCGAGGGTCTATCGCTGCCTCATACCAGATGGACGTACTCTTTGGCAGTCAAGTTTGTTTTCTCCCTCTCATAACTCACAGTTAATTTTTACCGTCAGATCCTGGTATTGACGATGGAACACACAAATAGCGTCGCGATTCAATAGATCGATGTCCAGCGTAACTATCTACAAGGGTCTATTGGTGCCTCGGTCACCGGATGGTCGCGTTTTGTCATCTAGTTTTCAAATCCGACGCAAAACTGACAGTTAATTTTATTTTCTCTCATCCTCTCAATGACGATAGAACACATACTGCGATGGTTTTCAGTACATCGTCTACCAGCAGATTTATCTCCAAGCATTTATTACTGCCTGTGTCACCACATGAACGTTGTCCTACGAGTAAAGTTTCGGGAATCCGACGCAAATTTGACAGTTAATTGCGACATTCCCACCATCCTAATGACGATGCAACACAGAAATTGCGTCGCGATTCAATACATTGGTCACTAGCCGACTTATCTCCGAGGGTCTATCGCTGCCTCATACCAGATGGACGTACTCTTTGGCAGTCAAGTTTGTTTTCTCCCTCTCATAACTCACAGTTAATTCTTACCGTCAGATCTTGGTATTGACGATGGAACACAAAAAAGGCGTCGTGATTCAATAGATCGATGTCCAGCGTAACTATCTACAAGTGTCTGTTGGTGCCTCGGTCACCGGATGGTCGTGTTTTGCCAGTCTAGTTTACAAATCCGACGCAAGATTGGCAGTTAATTTTATTCCTCCCATACTCTCAATTACGATGGAACACACATACTGCGATGGTTTTCAGAACATCGTCTTCCAGCAGATTTATCTCCGAGCATGCCTGTTTCACCACATGATCGTTCTCCTGCGAGTAAAGTTTCGGGAATCCGACGCAAATTTGACAGTTAATTGAGACATTCCCACCATCCTAATGACGATGCAACACAGAAATTGCGTCGCGATTCAATACATTGGTCACTAGCCGACTTATCTCCGAGGGTCTAACGCTGCCTCATACCAGATGGATGTACAATTCGGCTGTCAAGTTTCTTGTCTCCGACTCATAACTCACTGTTAATTCTTACCTTCAGATCCTGGTATAGACCATGGAACACACAAATAGCGTCGCGATTTAATACATCGATGTCTAGCGTAACTATCTACAAGGGTCTATTGGTGCCTCGGTCACCGGATGTTCTCTCTTTGTCAGTCTAGTTTTCAAATCCGACGCAAATTTGACTATTAATTGCGACATTCCCACCATCCTAACGACGTTGCAACACAGAAATTGCGTCGCGATTAAATACATTGGTCACTAGCCGACTTATCTCCGAGGGTCTATCGCTGCCTCATACCAGATGGACGTACTCTTTCGCAGTCAAGTTTGTTTTCTCCCTCTCATAACTCACAGTTAATTTTTACCGTCAGATCCTGGTATTGACGATGGAACACACAAATAGCGTCGCGATTCAATAGATCGATGTCCAGCGTAACTATCTACAAGGGTCTGCTGGTGCCTCGGTCACCGGATGGTTGCGTTTTGTCATCTAGTTTTCAAATCCGACGCAAAACTGACAGTTAATTTATGTTCTGCCATCCTCTCAATGACGATGGAACACACATACTGCGATGGTTTTCAGAACATCGTCTTCCAGCAGATTTATCTCCGAGCATGCCTGGTTCACCACATGATCGTTCTCCTGCGAGTAAAGTTTCGGGAATCCGACGCGAATTTGACAGTTAATTGAGACATTCCCACCATCCTAATGACGATGCAACACAGAAATTGCGTCGCGGTTCAATACATTGGTCACTAGCCGACTTATCTCCGAGGGTCTTACGCTGCTCATACCAGATGGATGTACAATTTGGCTGTCAAATTTCTTGTCTCCGTTTTAAAACTCACAGTTAATTCTTACCGTCAGATCCTGGTATCTACTACACAAATAGCGTCGGGATTCAATACATCAATGTCTAGCGTAACTATCTACAAGGGTCTATTGGTGCCTCGGTCACCGGATGGTCGCGCTTTGTCAGTCTAGTTTTGCAATCCGACGCAAAACTGATAGTTAATTTTATTCCTCAAGTACTCTCAATTACGATGGAGCACACATACTGCGATGGTTTTCAGAACATCGTCCTCCAGCAGATTTATCTCCGAGCATGCCTTGGTCACCACATGATCGTTGTCCTACGAGTAAAGTTTCGGGAATCCGACGCAAATTTGACAGTTAATTGAGACATTCCCACCATCCTAATGACGATGCAACACAGAAATTGCGTCGCGATTCAATACATTGGTCACTAGCCGACTTATCTCCGAGGGTCTAACGCTGCCTCATACCAGATGGATGTACAATTCGGCTGTCAAGTTTCTTGTCTCCGACTCATAACTCACTGTTAATTCTTACCTTCAGATCCTGGTATAGACCATGGAACACACAAATAGCGTCGCGATTCAGTAGATCGATGTCTAGCGTAACTATCTACAAGGGTCTATTGGTGCCTCGGTCACCGGATGTTCTCTCTTTGTCAGTCTAGTTTTCAAATCCGACGCAAATTTGACTATTAATTGCGACATTCCCACCATCCTAACGACGTTGCAACACAGAAATTGCGTCGCGATTAAATACATTGGTCACTAGCCGACTTATCTCCGAGGGTCTATCGCTGCCTCATACCAGATGGACGTACTCTTTGGCAGTCAAGTTTGTTTTCTCCCTCTCATAACTCACAGTTAATTTTTACCGTCAGATCCTGGTATTGACGATGGAACACAAAAATGGCGTCGTGATTCAATAGATCGATGTCCAGCGTAACTATCTACAAGTGTCTGTTGGTGCCTCGGTCACCGGATGGTCGCGTTTTGCCAGTCTAGTTTACAAATCCGACGCAAGATTGGCAGTTAATTTTATTCCTCCCATACTCTCAATTACGATGGAACACACATACTGCGATGGTTTTCAGAACATCGTCTTCCAGCAGATTTATCTCCGAGCATGCCTGTTTCACCACATGATCGTTCTCCTGCGAGTAAAGTTTCGGGAATCCGACGCAAATTTGACAGTTAATTGAGACATTCCCACCATCCTAATGACGATGCAACACAGAAATTGCGTCGCGATTCAATACATTGGTCACTAGCCGACTTATCTCCGAGGGTCTATCGCTGCATCATACCAGATGGACGTATTCTTTGGCAGTCAAGTTTGTTTTCTCCCTCTCATAACTCACAGTTAATTCTTACCGTCAGATCTTGGTATTGACGATGGAACACAAAAATGGCGTCGTGATTCAATAGATCGATGTCCAGCGTAACTATCTACAAGTGTCTGTTGGTGCCTCGGTCACCGGATGGTCGTGTTTTGCCAGTCTAGTTTACAAATCCGACGCAAGATTGGCAGTTAATTTTATTCCTCCCATACTCTCAATTACGATGGAACACACATACTGCGATGGTTTTCAGAACATCGTCTTCCAGCAGATTTATCTCCGAGCATGCCTGTTTCACCACATGATCGTTCTCCTGCGAGTAAAGTTTCGGGAATCCGACGCAAATTTGACAGTTAATTGAGACATTCCCACCATCCTAATGACGATGCAACACAGAAATTGCGTCGCGGTTCAATACATTGGTCACTAGCCGACTTATCTCCGAGGGTCTTACGCTGCTCATACCAGATGGATGTACAATTTGGCTGTCAAGTTTCTTGTCTCCGTTTTAAAACTCACAGTTAATTCTTACCGTCAGATCCTGGTATCTACTATGGAACACACAAATAGCGTCGGGATTCAATACATCAATGTCTAGCGTAACTATCTACAAGGGTCTATTGGTGCCTCGGTCACCGGATGGTCGCGCTTTGTCAGTCTAGTTTTCCAATCCGACGCAAAACTGATAGTTAATTTTATTCCTCAAGTACTCTCAATTACGATGGAGCACACATACTGCGATGGTTTTCAGAACATCGTCCTCCAGCAGATTTATCTCCGAGCATGCCTTGGTCACCACATGATCGTTGTCCTACGAGTAAAGTTTCGGGAATCCGACGCAAATTTGACAGTTAATTGCGACATTCGCACCATCCTAATGACGATGCAACACAGACATTGCGTCGCGATTCAATACATTGGTCACTAGCCGACTTATCTCCGAGGGTCTAACGCTGCCTCATTCCAGATGGATGTACAATTCGGCTGTCAAGTTTCTTGTCTCCGACTCATAACTCACTGTTAATTCTTACCTTCAGATCCTGGTATAGACCATGGAACACACAAATAGCGTCGCGATTCAGTAGATCGATGTCTAGCGTAACTATCTACAAGGGTCTATTGGTGCCTCGGTCACCGGATGTTCTCTCTTTGTCAGTCTAATTTTCAAATCCGACGCAAATTTGACTATTAATTGCGACATTCCCACCATCCTAACGACTTTGCAACACCGAAATTGCGTCGCGATTAAATACATTGGTCACTAGCCGACTTATCTCCGAGGGTCTATCGCTGCCTCATACCAGATGGACGTACTCTTTGGCAGTCAAGTTTGTTTTCTCCCTCTCATAACTCACAGTTAATTTTTACCGTCAGTTCCTGGTATTGACGATGGAACACACAAATAGCGTCGCGATTCAATAGATCGATGTCCAGCGTAACTATCTACAAGGGTCTATTGGTGCCTCGGTCACCGGATGGTCGCGTTTTGTCATCTAGTTTTCAAATCCGACGCAAAACTGACAGTTAATTTTATTCTCTCTCATCCTCTCAATGACGATAGAACACATACTGCGATGGTTTTCAGTACATCGTCTACCAGCAGATTTATCTCCAAGCATTTATTACTGCCTGGGTCACCACATGAACGTTGTCCTACGAGTAAAGTTTCGGGAATCCGACGCAAATTTGACAGTTAATTGAGACATTCCCACCAACCTAATGACGATGCAAAACAAAAATTGCGTCGCGATTCAATTCATTGGTCATTAGCCGACTTATCTCCGAGGGTCTAACGCTGCTTCATACCAGATGGATGTATAATTTGGCTGTCAAGTTTCTTGTCTCCGACTCAAAACTCTCAGCTAATTCTCACCGTCAGATCCTGGTATGGACGACGGAACACACAAATAGCGTCGTGATTCAGTACATTGATGTGTAGCGTAACTATCTATAAGGGTCTATTGGTGCCTCGGTCACCGGATGTTCGCTCTTGGTCAGTCTTGTTTTCAAATCCGACGCAAATTTGACAGTTAATTGCGACATTCCCACCATCCTAACGACGTTGCATCACAGAAATTGCGTCGCGATTCAATACATTGGTCACTAGCCGACTTATCTCCGAGGGTCTATCGCTGCCTCATACCAGATGGACGTACTCTTTGGCAGTCAAGTTTGTTTTCTCCGTCTCATAACTCACAGTTAATTCTTATTGTCAGATCCTGGTATGAACGATGGAACACACAAATGGCGTCGCGGCTCAATAGATCGATGTATAGCATAACTATCTACAAGGGTCTATTGGTGCCTCGGTCACCGGATGGTCGCGTTTTGTCAGTCTAGTTTACATATCCGACGCAAGATTGGCAGTTAATATTATTCCTCCCACACTCTCAATTACGATGGAACACTCATACTGCGATGGTTTTCAGAACATCGTCTTCCAGCAGATTTATCTCCGAGCATGCCTGTTTCACCACATGATCGTTCTCCTGCGAGTAAAGTTTCGGGAATCCGACGCAAATTTGACAGTTAATTGAGACATTCCCACCATCCTAATGACGATGCAACACAGAAATTGCGTCGCGATTCAATACATTGGTCACTATCCGACTTATCTCCGAGGGTCTAACACTGCCTCCTTCCAGATGTACAATTTGGCTGTCAAGTTTCTTGTCTCCGACTCAAAACTCTCAGCTAATTCTCACCGTCAGATCCTGGTATGGACGATGGAACACACAAATAGCGTCGCGATTTAATACATCGATGTCTAGCGTAACTATCTATAAGGGTCTATTGGTGCCTCGGTCACCGGATGTTCGCTCTTTGTCAGTCTTGTTTTCAAATCCGACGCAAATTTGACAGTTAATTGCGACATTCCCTCCATCCTAACGACGTTGCAACACAGAAATTGCGTCGCGATTCAATACATTGGTCACTAGCCGACTTATCTCCTAGGGTCTATCGCTGCCTCATACCTGATGGACGTACTCTTTGGCAGTCAAGTTTGTTTTCTCCCTCTCATAACTCACAGTTAATTCTTACCGTCAGATCCTGGTATTGACGATGGAACACACAAATAGCGTCGCGATTCAATAGATCGATGTCCAGCGTAACTGTCTACAAGGGTCTGCTGGTGCCTCGGTCACCGGATGGTCGCGTTTTGTCATCTAGTTTTCAAATCCGACGCAAAACTGACAGTTAATTTATGTTCTGCCATCCTCTCAATGACGATGGAACACACATACTGCGATGGTTTTCAGAACATCGTCTTCCAGCAGATTTATCTCCGAGCATGCCTGGTTCACCACATGATCGTTCTCCTGCGAGTAAAGTTTCGGGAATCCGACGCAAATTTGACAGTTAATAGAGACATTCCCACCATCCTAATGACGATGCAACACAGAAATTGCGTCGCGGTTCAATACATTGGTCACTAGCCGACTTATCTCCGAGGGTCTATCGCTGCATCATACCAGATGGATGTACAATACGGCTGTCAAGTTTCTTGTCTCCGACTCATAACTCACTGTTAATTCTTACCTTCAGATCCTGGTATAGACCATGGAACACACAAATAGCGTCGCGATTCAGTAGATCGATGTCTAGCGTAACTATCTACAAGGGTCTATTGGTGCCTCGGTCACCGGATGTTCTCTCTTTGTCAGTCTAGTTTTCAAATCCGACGCAAATTTGACTATTAATTGCGACATTCCCACCATCCTAACGACGTTGCAACACAGAAATTGCGTCGCGATTAAATACATTGGTCACTAGCCAACTTATCTCCGAGGGTCTATCGCTGCCTCATACCAGATGGACGTACTCTTTGGCAGTCAAGTTTGTTTTCTCCCTCTCATAACTCACAGTTAATTTTTACCGTCAGTTCCTGGTATTGACGATGGAACACACAAATAGCGTCGCGATTCAATAGATCGATGTCCAGCGTAACTATCTACAAGGGTCTATTGGTGCCTCGGTCACCGGATGGTCGCGTTTTGTCATCTAGTTTTCAAATCCGACGCAAAACTGACAGTTAATTTTATTTTCTCTCATCCTCTCAATGACGATAGAACACATACTGCGATGGTTTTCAGAACATCGTCTTCCAGCAGATTTATCTCCGAGCATGCCTGTTTCACCACATGAACGTTGTCCTACGAGTAAAGTTTCGGGAATCCGACGCAAATTTGACAGTTAATTGAGACATTCCCACCAACCTAATGACGATGCAAAACAAAAATTGCGTCGCGATTCAATTCATTGGTCATTAGCCGACTTATCTCCGAGGGTCTATCGCTGCATCATACCAGATGGACGTATTCTTTGGCAGTCAAGTTTGTTTTCTCCCTCTCATAACTCACAGTTAATTCTTACCGTCAGATCTTGGTATTGACGATGGAACACAAAAATGGCGTCGTGATTCAATAGATCGATGTCCAGCGTAACTATCTACAAGTGTCTGTTGGTGCCTCGGTCACCGGATGGTCGCGTTTTGCCAGTCTAGTTTACAAATCCGACGCAAGATTGGCAGTTAATTTTATTCCTCCCATACTCTCAATTACGATGGAACACACATACTGCGATGGTTTTCAGAACATCGTCTTCCAGCAGATTTATCTCCGAGCATGCCTGTTTCACCACATGATCGTTCTCCTGCGAGTAAAGTTTCGGGAATCCGACGCAAATTTGACAGTTAATTGAGACATTCCCACCATCCTAATGACGATGCAACACAGAAATTGCGTCGCGATTCAATACATTGGTCACTATCCGACTTATCTCCGAGGGTCTAACACTGCCTCCTTCCAGATGTTGTACAATTTGGCTGTCAAGTTTCTTGTCTCCGACTCAAAACTCTCAGCTAATTCTCACCGTCAGATCCTGGTATGGACGATGGAACACACAAATAGCGTCGCGATTTAATACATCGATGTCTAGCGTAACTATCTATAAGGGTCTATTGGTGCCTCGGTCACCGGATGTTCGCTCTTTGTCAGTCTTGTTTTCAAATCCGACGCAAATTTGACAGTTAATTGCGACATTCCCTCCATCCTAACGACGTTGCAACACAGAAATTGCGTCGCGATTCAATACATTGGTCACTAGCCGACTTATCTCCTAGGGTCTATCGCTGCCTCATTATTGATGGACGTACTCTTTGGCAGTCAAGTTTGTTTTCTCCCTCTCATAACTCACAGTTAATTCTTACCGTCAGATCCTGGTATTGACGATGGAACACACAAATAGCGTCGCGATTCAATAGATCGATGTCCAGCGTAACTGTCTACAAGGGTCTGCTGGTGCCTCGGTCACCGGATGGTCGCGTTTTGTCATCTAGTTTTCAAATCCGACGCAAAACTGACAGTTAATTTATGTTCTGCCATCCTCTCAATGACGATGGAACACACATACTGCGATGGTTTTCAGAACATCGTCTTCCAGCAGATTTATCTCCGAGCATGCCTGGTTCACCACATGATCGTTCTCCTGCGAGTAAAGTTTCGGGAATCCGACGCAAATTTGACAGTTAATTGAGACATTCCCACCATCCTAATGACGATGCAACACAGAAATTGCGTCGCGGTTCAATACATTGGTCACTAGCCGACTTATCTCCGAGGGTCTTACGCTGCTCATACCAGATGGATGTACAATTTGGCTGTCAAGTTTCTTGTCTCCGTTTTAAAACTCACAGTTAATTCTTACCGTCAGATCCTGGTATCTACTATGGAACACACAAATAGCGTCGGGATTCAATACATCAATGTCTAGCGTAACTATCTACAAGGGTCTATTGGTGCCTCGGTCACCGGATGGTCGCGCTTTGTCAGTCTAGTTTTCCAATCCGACGCAAAACTGATAGTTAATTTTATTCCTCAAGTACTCTCAATTACGATGGAGCACACATACTGCGATGGTTTTCAGAACATCGTCCTCCAGCAGATTTATCTCCGAGCATGCCTTGGTCACCACATGATCGTTGTCCTACGAGTAAAGTTTCGGGAATCCGACGCAAATTTGACAGTTAATTGCGACATTCGCACCATCCTAATGACGATGCAACACAGACATTGCGTCGCGATTCAATACATTGGTCACTAGCCGACTTATCTCCGAGGGTCTAACGCTGCCTCATACCAGATGGATGTACAATTCGGCTGTCAAGTTTCTTGTCTCCGACTCATAACTCACTGTTAATTCTTACCTTCAGATCCTGGTATAGACCATGGAACACACAAATAGCGTCGCGATTCAGTAGATCGATGTCTAGCGTAACTATCTACAAGGGTCTATTGGTGCCTCGGTCACCGGATGTTCGCTCTTGGTCAGTCTTGTTTTCAAATCCGACGCAAATTTGACAGTTAATTGCGACATTCCCACCATCCTAACGACGTTGCATCACAGAAATTGCGTCGCGATTCAATACATTGGTCACTAGCCGACTTATCTCCGAGGGTCTATCGCTGCCTCATACCAGATGGACGTACTCTTTGGCAGTCAAGTTTGTTTTCTCCGTCTCATAACTCACAGTTAATTCTTATTCTCAGATCCTGGTATGAACGATGGAACACACAAATGGCGTCGCGGCTCAATAGATCGATGTATAGCATAACTATCTACAAGGGTCTATTGGTGCCTCGGTCACCGGATGGTCGCGTTTTGTCAGTCTAGTTTACATATCCGACGCAAGATTGGCAGTTAACATTATTCCTCCCACACTCTCAATTACGATGGAACACTCATACTGCGATGGTTTTCAGAACATCGTCTTCCAGCAGATTTATCTCCGAGCATGACTGGTTCACCACATGATCGTTCTCCTGCGAGTAAAGTTTCGGGAATCCGACGCAAATTTGACAGTTAATTGAGACATTCCCACCATCCTAATGACGATGCAACACAGAAATTGCGTCGCGATTCAATACATTGGTCACTATCCGACTTATCTCCGAGGGTCTAACACTGCCTCCTTCCAGATGTTGTACAATTTGGCTGTCAAGTTTCTTGTCTCCGACTCAAAACTCTCAGCTAATTCTCACCGTCAGATCCTGGTATGGACGATGGAACACACAAATAGCGTCGCGATTTAATACATCGATGTCTAGCGTAACTATCTATAAGGGTCTATTGGTGCCTCGGTCACCGGATGTTCGCTCTTTGTCAGTCTTGTTTTCAAATCCGACGCAAATTTGACAGTTAATTGCGACATTCCCTCCATCCTAACGACGTTGCAACACAGAAATTGCGTCGCGATTCAATACATTGGTCACTAGCCGACTTATCTCCTAGGGTCTATCGCTGCCTCATACCTGATGGACGTACTCTTTGGCAGTCAAGTTTGTTTTCTCCCTCTCATAACTCACAGTTAATTCTTACCGTCAGATCCTGGTATTGACGATGGAACACACAAATAGCGTCGCGATTCAATAGATCGATGTCCAGCGTAACTGTCTACAAGGGTCTGCTGGTGCCTCGGTCACCGGATGGTCGCGTTTTGTCATCTAGTTTTCAAATCCGACGCAAAACTGACAGTTAATTTATGTTCTGCCATCCTCTCAATGACGATGGAACACACATACTGCGATGGTTTTCAGAACATCGTCTTCCAGCAGATTTATCTCCGAGCATGCCTGGTTCACCACATGATCGTTCTCCTGCGAGTAAAGTTTCGGGAATCCGACGCAAATTTGACAGTTAATTGAGACATTCCCACCATCCTAATGACGATGCAACACAGAAATTGCGTCGCGGTTCAATACATTGGTCACTAGCCGACTTATCTCCGAGGGTCTTACGCTGCTCATACCAGATGGATGTACAATTTGGCTGTCAAGTTTCTTGTCTCCGTTTTAAAACTCACAGTTAATTCTTACCGTCAGATCCTGGTATCTACTATGGAACACACAAATAGCGTCGGGATTCAATACATCAATGTCTAGCGTAACTATCTACAAGGGTCTATTGGTGCCTCGGTCACCGGATGGTCGCGCTTTGTCAGTCTAGTTTTCCAATCCGACGCAAAACTGATAGTTAATTTTATTCCTCAAGTACTCTCAATTACGATGGAGCACACATACTGCGATGGTTTTCAGAACATCGTCCTCCAGCAGATTTATCTCCGAGCATGCCTTGGTCACCACATGATCGTTGTCCTACGAGTAAAGTTTCGGGAATCCGACGCAAATTTGTAAGTTAATTGCGACATTCGCACCATCCTAATGACGATGCAACACAGACATTGCGTCGCGATTCAATACATTGGTCACTAGCCGACTTATCTCCGAGGGTCTAACGCTGCCTCATACCAGATGGATGTACAATTCGGCTGTCAAGTTTCTTGTCTCCGACTCATAACTCACTGTTAATTCTTACCTTCAGATCCTGGTATAGACCATGGAACACACAAATAGCGTCGCGATTCAGTAGATCGATGTCTAGCGTAACTATCTACAAGGGTCTATTGGTGCCTCGGTCACCGGATGTTCTCTCTTTGTCAGTCTAGTTTTCAAATCCGACGCAAATTTGACTATTAATTGCGACATTCCCACCATCCTAACGACGTTGCAACACCGAAATTGCGTCGCGATTAAATACATTGGTCACTAGCCGACTTATCTCCGAGGGTCTATCGCTGCCTCATACCAGATGGACGTACTCTTTGGCAGTCAAGTTTGTTTTCTCCCTCTCATAACTCACAGTTAATTTTTACCGTCAGTTCCTGGTATTGACGATGGAACACACAAATAGCGTCGCGATTCAATAGATCGATGTCCAGCGTAACTATCTACAAGGGTCTATTGGTGCCTCGGTCACCGGATGGTCGCGCTTTGTCAGTCTAGTTTTCCAATCCGACGCAAAACTGATAGTTAATTTTATTCCTCAAGTACTCTCAATTACGATGGAGCACACATACTGCGATGGTTTTCAGAACATCGTCCTCCAGCAGATTTATCTCCGAGCATGCCTTGGTCACCACATGATCGTTGTCCTACGAGTAAAGTTTCGGGAATCCGACGCAAATTTGACAGTTAATTGCGACATTCGCACCATCCTAATGACGATGCAACACAGACATTGCGTCGCGATTCAATACATTGGTCACTAGCCGACTTATCTCCGAGGGTCTAACGCTGCCTCATACCAGATGGATGTACAATTCGGCTGTCAAGTTTCTTGTCTCCGACTCATAACTCACTGTTAATTCTTACCTTCAGATCCTGGTATAGACCATGGAACACACAAATAGCGTCGCGATTCAGTAGATCGATGTCTAGCGTAACTATCTACAAGGGTCTATTAGTGCCTCGGTCACCGGATGTTCTCACTTTGTCAGTCTAGTTTTCAAATCCGACGCAAATTTGACTATTAATTGCGACATTCCCACCATCCTAACGACGTTGCAACACAGAAATTGCGTCGCGATTAAATACATTGGTCACTAGCCGACTTATCTCCGAGGGTCTATCGCTGCCTCATACCAGATGGACGTACTCTTTGGCAGTCAAGTTTGTTTTCTCCCTCTCATAACTCACAGTTAATTTTTACCGTCAGTTCCTGGTATTGACGATGGAACACACAAATAGCGTCGCGATTCAATAGATCGATGTCCAGCGTAACTATCTACAAGGGTCTATTGGTGCCTCGGTCACCGGATGGTCGCGTTTTGTCATCTAGTTTTCAAATCCGACGCAAAACTGACTGTTAATTTTATTTTCTCTCATCCTCTCAATGACGATAGAACACATACTGCGATGGTTTTCAGTACATCGTCTACCAGCAGATTTATCTCCAAGCATTTATTACTGCCTGGGTCACCACATGAACGTTGTCCTACGAGTAAAGTTTCGGGAATCCGACGCAAATTTGACAGTTAATTGAGACATTCCCACCAACCTAATGACGATGCAAAACAAAAATTGCGTCGCGATTCAATTCATTGGTCATTAGCCGACTTATCTCCGAGGGTCTAACGCTGCTTCATACCAGATGGATGTATAATTTGGCTGTCAAGTTTCTTGTCTCCGACTCAAAACTCTCAGCTAATTCTCACCGTCAGATCCTGGTATGGACGACGGAACACACAAATAGCGTCGTGATTCAGTACATTGATGTGTAGCGTAACTATCTATAAGGGTCTATTGGTGCCTCGGTCACCGGATGTTCGCTCTTGGTCAGTCTTGTTTTCAAATCCGACGCAAATTTGACAGTTAATTGCGACATTCCCACCATCCTAACGACGTTGCATCACAGAAATTGCGTCGCGATTCAATACATTGGTCACTAGCCGACTTATCTCCGAGGGTCTATCGCTGCCTCATACCAGATGGACGTACTCTTTGGCAGTCAAGTTTGTTTTCTCCGTCTCATAACTCACAGTTAATTCTTATTGTCAGATCCTGGTATGAACGATGGAACACACAAATGGCGTCGCGGCTCAATAGATCGATGTATAGCATAACTATCTACAAGGGTCTATTGGTGCCTCGGTCACCGGATGGTCGCGTTTTGTCAGTCTAGTTTACATATCCGACGCAAGATTGGCAGTTAATATTATTCCTCCCACACTCTCAATTACGATGGAACACTCATACTGCGATGGTTTTCAGAACATCGTCTTCCAGCAGATTTATCTCCGAGCATGCCTGTTTCACCACATGATCGTTCTCCTGCGAGTAAAGTTTCGGGAATCCGACGCAAATTTGACAGTTAATTGAGACATTCCCACCATCCTAATGACGATGCAACACAGAAATTGCGTCGCGATTCAATACATTGGTCACTATCCGACTTATCTCCGAGGGTCTAACACTGCCTCCTTCCAGATGTTGTACAATTTGGCTGTCAAGTTTCTTGTCTCCGACTCAAAACTCTCAGCTAATTCTCACCGTCAGATCCTGGTATGGACGATGGAACACACAAATAGCGTCGCGATTTAATACATCGATGTCTAGCGTAACTATCTATAAGGGTCTATTGGTGCCTCGGTCACCGGATGTTCGCTCTTTGTCAGTCGCGATTCAATAGATCGATGTCCAGCGTAACTGTCTACAAGGGTCTGCTGGTGCCTCGGTCACCGGATGGTCGCGTTTTGTCATCTAGTTTTCGAATCCGACGCAAAACTGACAGTTAATTTATGTTCTGCCATCCTCTCAATGACGATGGAACACACATACTGCGATGGTTTTCAGAACATCGTCTTCCAGCAGATTTATCTCCGAGCATGCCTGGTTCACCACATGATCGTTCTCCTGCGAGTAAAGTTTCGGGAATCCGACGCAAATTTGACAGTTAATTGAGACATTCCCACCATCCTAATGACGATGCAACACAGAAATTGCGTCGCGGTTCAATACATTGGTCACTAGCCGACTTATCTCCGAGGGTCTTACGCTGCTCATACCAGATGGATGTACAATTTGGCTGTCAAGTTTCTTGTCTCCGTTTTAAAACTCACAGTTAATTCTTACCGTCAGATCCTGGTATCTACTATGGAACACACAAATAGCGTCGGGATTCAATACATCAATGTCTAGCGTAACTATCTACAAGGGTCTATTGGTGCCTCGGTCACCGGATGGTCGCGCTTTGTCAGTCTAGTTTTCCAATCCGACGCAAAACTGATAGTTAATTTTATTCCTCAAGTACTCTCAATTACGATGGAGCACACATACTGCGATGGTTTTCAGAACATCGTCCTCCAGCAGATTTATCTCCGAGCATGCCTTGGTCACCACATGATCGTTGTCCTACGAGTAAAGTTTCGGGAATCCGACGCAAATTTGACAGTTAATTGCGACATTCGCACCATCCTAATGACGATGCAACACAGACATTGCGTCGCGATTCAATACATTGGTCACTAGCCGACTTATCTCCGAGGGTCTAACGCTGCCTCATTCCAGATGGATGTACAATTCGGCTGTCAAGTTTCTTGTCTCCGACTCATAACTCACTGTTAATTCTTACCTTCAGATCCTGGTATAGACCATGGAACACACAAATAGCGTCGCGATTCAGTAGATCGATGTCTAGCGTAACTATCTACAAGGGTCTATTGGTGCCTCGGTCACCGGATGTTCTCTCTTTGTCAGTCTAATTTTCAAATCCGACGCAAATTTGACTATTAATTGCGACATTCCCACCATCCTAACGACTTTGCAACACCGAAATTGCGTCGCGATTAAATACATTGGTCACTAGCCGACTTATCTCCGAGGGTCTATCGCTGCCTCATACCAGATGGACGTACTCTTTGGCAGTCAAGTTTGTTTTCTCCCTCTCATAACTCACAGTTAATTTTTACCGTCAGTTCCTGGTATTGACGATGGAACACACAAATAGCGTCGCGATTCAATAGATCGATGTCCAGCGTAACTATCTACAAGGGTCTATTGGTGCCTCGGTCACCGGATGGTCGCGTTTTGTCATCTAGTTTTCAAATCCGACGCAAAACTGACAGTTAATTTTATTCTCTCTCATCCTCTCAATGACGATAGAACACATACTGCGATGGTTTTCAGTACATCGTCTACCAGCAGATTTATCTCCAAGCATTTATTACTGCCTGGGTCACCACATGAACGTTGTCCTACGAGTAAAGTTTCGGGAATCCGACGCAAATTTGACAGTTAATTGAGACATTCCCACCAACCTAATGACGATGCAAAACAAAAATTGCGTCGCGATTCAATTCATTGGTCATTAGCCGACTTATCTCCGAGGGTCTAACGCTGCTTCATACCAGATGGATGTATAATTTGGCTGTCAAGTTTCTTGTCTCCGACTCAAAACTCTCAGCTAATTCTCACCGTCAGATCCTGGTATGGACGACGGAACACACAAATAGCGTCGTGATTCAGTACATTGATGTGTAGCGTAACTATCTATAAGGGTCTATTGGTGCCTCGGTCACCGGATGTTCGCTCTTGGTCAGTCTTGTTTTCAAATCCGACGCAAATTTGACAGTTAATTGCGACATTCCCACCATCCTAACGACGTTGCATCACAGAAATTGCGTCGCGATTCAATACATTGGTCACTAGCCGACTTATCTCCGAGGGTCTATCGCTGCCTCATACCAGATGGACGTACTCTTTGGCAGTCAAGTTTGTTTTCTCCGTCTCATAACTCACAGTTAATTCTTATTGTCAGATCCTGGTATGAACGATGGAACACACAAATGGCGTCGCGGCTCAATAGATCGATGTATAGCATAACTATCTACAAGGGTCTATTGGTGCCTCGGTCACCGGATGGTCGCGTTTTGTCAGTCTAGTTTACATATCCGACGCAAGATTGGCAGTTAATATTATTCCTCCCACACTCTCAATTACGATGGAACACTCATACTGCGATGGTTTTCAGAACATCGTCTTCCAGCAGATTTATCTCCGAGCATGCCTGTTTCACCACATGATCGTTCTCCTGCGAGTAAAGTTTCGGGAATCCGACGCAAATTTGACAGTTAATTGAGACATTCCCACCATCCTAATGACGATGCAACACAGAAATTGCGTCGCGATTCAATACATTGGTCACTATCCGACTTATCTCCGAGGGTCTAACACTGCCTCCTTCCAGATGTACAATTTGGCTGTCAAGTTTCTTGTCTCCGACTCAAAACTCTCAGCTAATTCTCACCGTCAGATCCTGGTATGGACGATGGAACACACAAATAGCGTCGCGATTTAATACATCGATGTCTAGCGTAACTATCTATAAGGGTCTATTGGTGCCTCGGTCACCGGATGTTCGCTCTTTGTCAGTCTTGTTTTCAAATCCGACGCAAATTTGACAGTTAATTGCGACATTCCCTCCATCCTAACGACGTTGCAACACAGAAATTGCGTCGCGATTCAATACATTGGTCACTAGCCGACTTATCTCCTAGGGTCTATCGCTGCCTCATACCTGATGGACGTACTCTTTGGCAGTCAAGTTTGTTTTCTCCCTCTCATAACTCACAGTTAATTCTTACCGTCAGATCCTGGTATTGACGATGGAACACACAAATAGCGTCGCGATTCAATAGATCGATGTCCAGCGTAACTGTCTACAAGGGTCTGCTGGTGCCTCGGTCACCGGATGGTCGCGTTTTGTCATCTAGTTTTCAAATCCGACGCAAAACTGACAGTTAATTTATGTTCTGCCATCCTCTCAATGACGATGGAACACACATACTGCGATGGTTTTCAGAACATCGTCTTCCAGCAGATTTATCTCCGAGCATGCCTGGTTCACCACATGATCGTTCTCCTGCGAGTAAAGTTTCGGGAATCCGACGCAAATTTGACAGTTAATAGAGACATTCCCACCATCCTAATGACGATGCAACACAGAAATTGCGTCGCGGTTCAATACATTGGTCACTAGCCGACTTATCTCCGAGGGTCTATCGCTGCATCATACCAGATGGATGTACAATACGGCTGTCAAGTTTCTTGTCTCCGACTCATAACTCACTGTTAATTCTTACCTTCAGATCCTGGTATAGACCATGGAACACACAAATAGCGTCGCGATTCAGTAGATCGATGTCTAGCGTAACTATCTACAAGGGTCTATTGGTGCCTCGGTCACCGGATGTTCTCTCTTTGTCAGTCTAGTTTTCAAATCCGACGCAAATTTGACTATTAATTGCGACATTCCCACCATCCTAACGACGTTGCAACACAGAAATTGCGTCGCGATTAAATACATTGGTCACTAGCCAACTTATCTCCGAGGGTCTATCGCTGCCTCATACCAGATGGACGTACTCTTTGGCAGTCAAGTTTGTTTTCTCCCTCTCATAACTCACAGTTAATTTTTACCGTCAGTTCCTGGTATTGACGATGGAACACACAAATAGCGTCGCGATTCAATAGATCGATGTCCAGCGTAACTATCTACAAGGGTCTATTGGTGCCTCGGTCACCGGATGGTCGCGTTTTGTCATCTAGTTTTCAAATCCGACGCAAAACTGACAGTTAATTTTATTTTCTCTCATCCTCTCAATGACGATAGAACACATACTGCGATGGTTTTCAGAACATCGTCTTCCAGCAGATTTATCTCCGAGCATGCCTGTTTCACCACATGAACGTTGTCCTACGAGTAAAGTTTCGGGAATCCGACGCAAATTTGACAGTTAATTGAGACATTCCCACCAACCTAATGACGATGCAAAACAAAAATTGCGTCGCGATTCAATTCATTGGTCATTAGCCGACTTATCTCCGAGGGTCTATCGCTGCATCATACCAGATGGACGTATTCTTTGGCAGTCAAGTTTGTTTTCTCCCTCTCATAACTCACAGTTAATTCTTACCGTCAGATCTTGGTATTGACGATGGAACACAAAAATGGCGTCGTGATTCAATAGATCGATGTCCAGCGTAACTATCTACAAGTGTCTGTTGGTGCCTCGGTCACCGGATGGTCGCGTTTTGCCAGTCTAGTTTACAAATCCGACGCAAGATTGGCAGTTAATTTTATTCCTCCCATACTCTCAATTACGATGGAACACACATACTGCGATGGTTTTCAGAACATCGTCTTCCAGCAGATTTATCTCCGAGCATGCCTGTTTCACCACATGATCGTTCTCCTGCGAGTAAAGTTTCGGGAATCCGACGCAAATTTGACAGTTAATTGAGACATTCCCACCATCCTAATGACGATGCAACACAGAAATTGCGTCGCGATTCAATACATTGGTCACTATCCGACTTATCTCCGAGGGTCTAACACTGCCTCCTTCCAGATGTTGTACAATTTGGCTGTCAAGTTTCTTGTCTCCGACTCAAAACTCTCAGCTAATTCTCACCGTCAGATCCTGGTATGGACGATGGAACACACAAATAGCGTCGCGATTTAATACATCGATGTCTAGCGTAACTATCTATAAGGGTCTATTGGTGCCTCGGTCACCGGATGTTCGCTCTTTGTCAGTCTTGTTTTCAAATCCGACGCAAATTTGACAGTTAATTGCGACATTCCCTCCATCCTAACGACGTTGCAACACAGAAATTGCGTCGCGATTCAATACATTGGTCACTAGCCGACTTATCTCCTAGGGTCTATCGCTGCCTCATTATTGATGGACGTACTCTTTGGCAGTCAAGTTTGTTTTCTCCCTCTCATAACTCACAGTTAATTCTTACCGTCAGATCCTGGTATTGACGATGGAACACACAAATAGCGTCGCGATTCAATAGATCGATGTCCAGCGTAACTGTCTACAAGGGTCTGCTGGTGCCTCGGTCACCGGATGGTCGCGTTTTGTCATCTAGTTTTCAAATCCGACGCAAAACTGACAGTTAATTTATGTTCTGCCATCCTCTCAATGACGATGGAACACACATACTGCGATGGTTTTCAGAACATCGTCTTCCAGCAGATTTATCTCCGAGCATGCCTGGTTCACCACATGATCGTTCTCCTGCGAGTAAAGTTTCGGGAATCCGACGCAAATTTGACAGTTAATTGAGACATTCCCACCATCCTAATGACGATGCAACACAGAAATTGCGTCGCGGTTCAATACATTGGTCACTAGCCGACTTATCTCCGAGGGTCTTACGCTGCTCATACCAGATGGATGTACAATTTGGCTGTCAAGTTTCTTGTCTCCGTTTTAAAACTCACAGTTAATTCTTACCGTCAGATCCTGGTATCTACTATGGAACACACAAATAGCGTCGGGATTCAATACATCAATGTCTAGCGTAACTATCTACAAGGGTCTATTGGTGCCTCGGTCACCGGATGGTCGCGCTTTGTCAGTCTAGTTTTCCAATCCGACGCAAAACTGATAGTTAATTTTATTCCTCAAGTACTCTCAATTACGATGGAGCACACATACTGCGATGGTTTTCAGAACATCGTCCTCCAGCAGATTTATCTCCGAGCATGCCTTGGTCACCACATGATCGTTGTCCTACGAGTAAAGTTTCGGGAATCCGACGCAAATTTGACAGTTAATTGCGACATTCGCACCATCCTAATGACGATGCAACACAGACATTGCGTCGCGATTCAATACATTGGTCACTAGCCGACTTATCTCCGAGGGTCTAACGCTGCCTCATACCAGATGGATGTACAATTCGGCTGTCAAGTTTCTTGTCTCCGACTCATAACTCACTGTTAATTCTTACCTTCAGATCCTGGTATAGACCATGGAACACACAAATAGCGTCGCGATTCAGTAGATCGATGTCTAGCGTAACTATCTACAAGGGTCTATTGGTGCCTCGGTCACCGGATGTTCGCTCTTGGTCAGTCTTGTTTTCAAATCCGACGCAAATTTGACAGTTAATTGCGACATTCCCACCATCCTAACGACGTTGCATCACAGAAATTGCGTCGCGATTCAATACATTGGTCACTAGCCGACTTATCTCCGAGGGTCTATCGCTGCCTCATACCAGATGGACGTACTCTTTGGCAGTCAAGTTTGTTTTCTCCGTCTCATAACTCACAGTTAATTCTTATTCTCAGATCCTGGTATGAACGATGGAACACACAAATGGCGTCGCGGCTCAATAGATCGATGTATAGCATAACTATCTACAAGGGTCTATTGGTGCCTCGGTCACCGGATGGTCGCGTTTTGTCAGTCTAGTTTACATATCCGACGCAAGATTGGCAGTTAACATTATTCCTCCCACACTCTCAATTACGATGGAACACTCATACTGCGATGGTTTTCAGAACATCGTCTTCCAGCAGATTTATCTCCGAGCATGACTGGTTCACCACATGATCGTTCTCCTGCGAGTAAAGTTTCGGGAATCCGACGCAAATTTGACAGTTAATTGAGACATTCCCACCATCCTAATGACGATGCAACACAGAAATTGCGTCGCGATTCAATACATTGGTCACTATCCGACTTATCTCCGAGGGTCTAACACTGCCTCCTTCCAGATGTTGTACAATTTGGCTGTCAAGTTTCTTGTCTCCGACTCAAAACTCTCAGCTAATTCTCACCGTCAGATCCTGGTATGGACGATGGAACACACAAATAGCGTCGCGATTTAATACATCGATGTCTAGCGTAACTATCTATAAGGGTCTATTGGTGCCTCGGTCACCGGATGTTCGCTCTTTGTCAGTCTTGTTTTCAAATCCGACGCAAATTTGACAGTTAATTGCGACATTCCCTCCATCCTAACGACGTTGCAACACAGAAATTGCGTCGCGATTCAATACATTGGTCACTAGCCGACTTATCTCCTAGGGTCTATCGCTGCCTCATACCTGATGGACGTACTCTTTGGCAGTCAAGTTTGTTTTCTCCCTCTCATAACTCACAGTTAATTCTTACCGTCAGATCCTGGTATTGACGATGGAACACACAAATAGCGTCGCGATTCAATAGATCGATGTCCAGCGTAACTGTCTACAAGGGTCTGCTGGTGCCTCGGTCACCGGATGGTCGCGTTTTGTCATCTAGTTTTCAAATCCGACGCAAAACTGACAGTTAATTTATGTTCTGCCATCCTCTCAATGACGATGGAACACACATACTGCGATGGTTTTCAGAACATCGTCTTCCAGCAGATTTATCTCCGAGCATGCCTGGTTCACCACATGATCGTTCTCCTGCGAGTAAAGTTTCGGGAATCCGACGCAAATTTGACAGTTAATTGAGACATTCCCACCATCCTAATGACGATGCAACACAGAAATTGCGTCGCGGTTCAATACATTGGTCACTAGCCGACTTATCTCCGAGGGTCTTACGCTGCTCATACCAGATGGATGTACAATTTGGCTGTCAAGTTTCTTGTCTCCGTTTTAAAACTCACAGTTAATTCTTACCGTCAGATCCTGGTATCTACTATGGAACACACAAATAGCGTCGGGATTCAATACATCAATGTCTAGCGTAACTATCTACAAGGGTCTATTGGTGCCTCGGTCACCGGATGGTCGCGCTTTGTCAGTCTAGTTTTCCAATCCGACGCAAAACTGATAGTTAATTTTATTCCTCAAGTACTCTCAATTACGATGGAGCACACATACTGCGATGGTTTTCAGAACATCGTCCTCCAGCAGATTTATCTCCGAGCATGCCTTGGTCACCACATGATCGTTGTCCTACGAGTAAAGTTTCGGGAATCCGACGCAAATTTGTAAGTTAATTGCGACATTCGCACCATCCTAATGACGATGCAACACAGACATTGCGTCGCGATTCAATACATTGGTCACTAGCCGACTTATCTCCGAGGGTCTAACGCTGCCTCATACCAGATGGATGTACAATTCGGCTGTCAAGTTTCTTGTCTCCGACTCATAACTCACTGTTAATTCTTACCTTCAGATCCTGGTATAGACCATGGAACACACAAATAGCGTCGCGATTCAGTAGATCGATGTCTAGCGTAACTATCTACAAGGGTCTATTGGTGCCTCGGTCACCGGATGTTCTCTCTTTGTCAGTCTAGTTTTCAAATCCGACGCAAATTTGACTATTAATTGCGACATTCCCACCATCCTAACGACGTTGCAACACCGAAATTGCGTCGCGATTAAATACATTGGTCACTAGCCGACTTATCTCCGAGGGTCTATCGCTGCCTCATACCAGATGGACGTACTCTTTGGCAGTCAAGTTTGTTTTCTCCCTCTCATAACTCACAGTTAATTTTTACCGTCAGTTCCTGGTATTGACGATGGAACACACAAATAGCGTCGCGATTCAATAGATCGATGTCCAGCGTAACTATCTACAAGGGTCTATTGGTGCCTCGGTCACCGGATGGTCGCGCTTTGTCAGTCTAGTTTTCCAATCCGACGCAAAACTGATAGTTAATTTTATTCCTCAAGTACTCTCAATTACGATGGAGCACACATACTGCGATGGTTTTCAGAACATCGTCCTCCAGCAGATTTATCTCCGAGCATGCCTTGGTCACCACATGATCGTTGTCCTACGAGTAAAGTTTCGGGAATCCGACGCAAATTTGACAGTTAATTGCGACATTCGCACCATCCTAATGACGATGCAACACAGACATTGCGTCGCGATTCAATACATTGGTCACTAGCCGACTTATCTCCGAGGGTCTAACGCTGCCTCATACCAGATGGATGTACAATTCGGCTGTCAAGTTTCTTGTCTCCGACTCATAACTCACTGTTAATTCTTACCTTCAGATCCTGGTATAGACCATGGAACACACAAATAGCGTCGCGATTCAGTAGATCGATGTCTAGCGTAACTATCTACAAGGGTCTATTAGTGCCTCGGTCACCGGATGTTCTCACTTTGTCAGTCTAGTTTTCAAATCCGACGCAAATTTGACTATTAATTGCGACATTCCCACCATCCTAACGACGTTGCAACACAGAAATTGCGTCGCGATTAAATACATTGGTCACTAGCCGACTTATCTCCGAGGGTCTATCGCTGCCTCATACCAGATGGACGTACTCTTTGGCAGTCAAGTTTGTTTTCTCCCTCTCATAACTCACAGTTAATTTTTACCGTCAGTTCCTGGTATTGACGATGGAACACACAAATAGCGTCGCGATTCAATAGATCGATGTCCAGCGTAACTATCTACAAGGGTCTATTGGTGCCTCGGTCACCGGATGGTCGCGTTTTGTCATCTAGTTTTCAAATCCGACGCAAAACTGACTGTTAATTTTATTTTCTCTCATCCTCTCAATGACGATAGAACACATACTGCGATGGTTTTCAGTACATCGTCTACCAGCAGATTTATCTCCAAGCATTTATTACTGCCTGGGTCACCACATGAACGTTGTCCTACGAGTAAAGTTTCGGGAATCCGACGCAAATTTGACAGTTAATTGAGACATTCCCACCAACCTAATGACGATGCAAAACAAAAATTGCGTCGCGATTCAATTCATTGGTCATTAGCCGACTTATCTCCGAGGGTCTAACGCTGCTTCATACCAGATGGATGTATAATTTGGCTGTCAAGTTTCTTGTCTCCGACTCAAAACTCTCAGCTAATTCTCACCGTCAGATCCTGGTATGGACGACGGAACACACAAATAGCGTCGTGATTCAGTACATTGATGTGTAGCGTAACTATCTATAAGGGTCTATTGGTGCCTCGGTCACCGGATGTTCGCTCTTGGTCAGTCTTGTTTTCAAATCCGACGCAAATTTGACAGTTAATTGCGACATTCCCACCATCCTAACGACGTTGCATCACAGAAATTGCGTCGCGATTCAATACATTGGTCACTAGCCGACTTATCTCCGAGGGTCTATCGCTGCCTCATACCAGATGGACGTACTCTTTGGCAGTCAAGTTTGTTTTCTCCGTCTCATAACTCACAGTTAATTCTTATTGTCAGATCCTGGTATGAACGATGGAACACACAAATGGCGTCGCGGCTCAATAGATCGATGTATAGCATAACTATCTACAAGGGTCTATTGGTGCCTCGGTCACCGGATGGTCGCGTTTTGTCAGTCTAGTTTACATATCCGACGCAAGATTGGCAGTTAATATTATTCCTCCCACACTCTCAATTACGATGGAACACTCATACTGCGATGGTTTTCAGAACATCGTCTTCCAGCAGATTTATCTCCGAGCATGCCTGTTTCACCACATGATCGTTCTCCTGCGAGTAAAGTTTCGGGAATCCGACGCAAATTTGACAGTTAATTGAGACATTCCCACCATCCTAATGACGATGCAACACAGAAATTGCGTCGCGATTCAATACATTGGTCACTATCCGACTTATCTCCGAGGGTCTAACACTGCCTCCTTCCAGATGTTGTACAATTTGGCTGTCAAGTTTCTTGTCTCCGACTCAAAACTCTCAGCTAATTCTCACCGTCAGATCCTGGTATGGACGATGGAACACACAAATAGCGTCGCGATTTAATACATCGATGTCTAGCGTAACTATCTATAAGGGTCTATTGGTGCCTCGGTCACCGGATGTTCGCTCTTTGTCAGTCTTGTTTTCAAATCCGACGCAAATTTGACAGTTAATTGCGACATTCCCTCCATCCTAACGACGTTGCAACACAGAAATTGCGTCGCGATTCAATACATTGGTCACTAGCCGACTTATCTCCTAGGGTCTATCGCTGCCTCATACCTGATGGACGTACTCTTTGGCAGTCAAGTTTGTTTTCTCCCTCTCATAACTCACAGTTAATTCTTACCGTCAGATCCTGGTATTGACGATGGAACACACAAATAGCGTCGCGATTCAATAGATCGATGTCCAGCGTAACTGTCTACAAGGGTCTGCTGGTGCCTCGGTCACCGGATGGTCGCGTTTTGTCATCTAGTTTTCGAATCCGACGCAAAACTGACAGTTAATTTATGTTCTGCCATCCTCTCAATGACGATGGAACACACATACTGCGATGGTTTTCAGAACATCGTCTTCCAGCAGATTTATCTCCGAGCATGCCTGGTTCACCACATGATCGTTCTCCTGCGAGTAAAGTTTCGGGAATCCGACGCAAATTTGACAGTTAATTGAGACATTCCCACCATCCTAATGACGATGCAACACAGAAATTGCGTCGCGGTTCAATACATTGGTCACTAGCCGACTTATCTCCGAGGGTCTTACGCTGCTCATACCAGATGGATGTACAATTTGGCTGTCAAGTTTCTTGTCTCCGTTTTAAAAATCACAGTTAATTCTTACCGTCAGATCCTGGTATCTACTATGGAACACACAAATAGCGTCGGGATTCAATACATCAATGTCTAGCGTAACTATCTACAAGGGTCTATTGGTGCCTCGGTCACCGGATGGTCGCGCTTTGTCAGTCTAGTTTTCCAATCCGACGCAAAACTGATAGTTAATTTTATTCCTCAAGTACTCTCAATTACGATGGAGCACACATACTGCGATGGTTTTCAGAACATCGTCCTCCAGCAGATTTATCTCCGAGCATGCCTTGGTCACCACATGATCGTTGTCCTACGAGTAAAGTTTCGGGAATCCGACGCAAATTTGACAGTTAATTGCGACATTCGCACCATCCTAACGACGTTGCAACACAGAAATTGCGTCGCGATTCAATACATTGGTCACTAGCCGACTTATCTCCGAGGGTCTAACGCTGCCTCATACCAGATGGATGTACAATTCGGCTGTCAAGTTTCTTGTCTCCGACTCATAACTCACTGTTAATTCTTACCTTCAGATCCTGGTATAGACCATGGAACACACAAATAGCGTCGCGATTCAGTAGATCGATGTCTAGCGTAACTATCTACAAGGGTCTATTGGTGCCTCGGTCACCGGATGTTCTCTCTTTGTCAGTCTAGTTTTCAAATCCGACGCAAATTTGACTATTAATTGCGACATTCCCACCATCCTAACGACGTTGCAACACCGAAATTGCGTCGCGATTAAATACATTGGTCACTAGCCGACTTATCTCCGAGGGTCTATCGCTGCCTCATACCAGATGGACGTACTCTTTGGCAGTCAAGTTTGTTTTCTCCCTCTCATAACTCACAGTTAATTTTTACCGTCAGTTCCTGGTATTGACGATGGAACACACAAATAGCGTCGCGATTCAATGGATCGATGTCCAGCGTAACTATCTACAAGGGTCTATTGGTGCCTCGGTCACCGGATGGTCGCGTTTTGTCAGTCTAGTGTACATATCCGACGCAAGATTGGCAGTTAATATTATTCCTCCCACACTCTCAATTACGATGGAACACTCATACTGCGATGGTTTTCAGAACATCGTCTTCCAGCAGATTTATCTCCGAGCATGCCTTGGTCACCACATGATGGTTGTCCTACGAGTAAATTTTCGGGAATCCGACGCAAATTTGACAGTTAATTGCGACATTTCCACCATCCTAACGACGTTGCAACACAGAAATTGCCTCGCGATTCAATACATTGGTCACTAGCCGACTTATCTCCGAGGGTCTATCGCTGCCTCATACCAGATGGACGTACTCTTTGGCAGTCAAGTTTATTTTCTCCCTCTCATAACTCACAGTTAATTCTTATTGTCAGATCCTGGTATTGACGATGGAACACACAAATGGCGTCGCGATTCAATAGATCGATGTATAGCGTAACTATCTACAAGGGTCTATTGGTGCCTCGGTCACCGGATGTTCGCTCTTTGTCAGTCTAGTTTTCAAATCCGACGCAAAACTGATAGTTAATTTTATTCCTCAAGTACTCTCAATTACGATGGAACACACATACTGCGATGGTTTTCAGAACATCGTCTTCCAGCAGATTTATCTCGAAGCATGCCTGGGTTACCACATGATCGTTCTCCTGCGAGTAAAGTTTCGGGAATCCGACGCAAATTTGACAGTTAATTGAGACATTTCCACCATCCTAATGACGATGCACCACAGAAATTGCGTCGCAATTCAATACATTGGTCACTAGCCGACTTATGTCCGAGGGTCTAACACTGCATCATACCAGATGGATGTATAATTTGGGTGTCAAGTTTCTTGTCTCCGACTCAAAACTCTCAGCTAATTCTCACCGTCAGATCCTGATATGGACGACGGACCACACAAATAGCGTCGCGATTCAGTACATTGATGTCTAGCGTAACTATCTATAAGGGTCTATTGGTTCCTCGGTCACCGGATGTTCGCTCTTGGTCAGTCTTGTTTTCAAATCCGACGCAAATTTGACAGTTAATTACGACATTCCCACCATCCTAACGACGTTGCATCACAGAAATTGCGCCGCGATTCAATACATTGGTCATTAGCCGACTTATCCCCGAGGGTCTATCGCTGCCTCATACCAGATGGACGTACTCTTTGGCAGTCAAGTTTGTTTTCTCCCTCTCATAACTCACAGTTAATTCTTATTGTCAGATCCTGGTATTGACGATGGAACAC
This sequence comes from Schistocerca gregaria, assembly GCF_023897955.1. Lineage (NCBI taxonomy): Eukaryota > Metazoa > Arthropoda > Insecta > Orthoptera > Acrididae > Schistocerca > Schistocerca gregaria. The sequence goes on along the minus strand of NW_026061713.1, from coordinate 649,680 downwards.
ACAAATGGCGTCGCGATTCAATAGATCGATGTATAGCGTAACTATCTACAAGGGTCTATTGGTGCCTCGGTCACCGGATGGTCGCGTTTTGTCATCTAGTTTTCAAATCCGACGCAAAACTGACAGTTAATTTATGTTCTCTCATCATCTCAATGACGATGGAACACACATACTGCGATGGTTTTCAGAACATCGTCTTCCAGCAGATTTATCTCCGAGCATGCCTGGTTCACCACATGATCGTTCTCCTGCGAGTAAAGTTTCGGGAATCCGAAGCAAATTTGACAGTTAATGGAGACATTCCCACCATCCTAATGACGATGCAACACAGAAATTGCGTCGCGATTCAATACATTGGTCACTAGCCGACTTATCTCCGAGGGTCTAACACTGTCTCCTACCAGATGTTGTACAGTTTGGCTGTCAAGTTTCTTGTCTCCGACTCAAAACTCTCAGCTAATTCTCACCGTCAGATCCTGGTATGGACGATGGAACACACAAATAGCGTCGCGATTTAATACATCGATGTCTAGCGTAACTATCTATAAGGGTCTATTGGTGCCTCGGTCACCGGATGTTCGCTCTTTGTCAGTCTTGTTTTCAAATCCGACGCAAATTTGACAGTTAATTGCGACATTCCCACCATCCTAACGACGTTGCAACACAGAAATTGCGTCGCGATTCAATACATTGGTCACTAGCCGACTTATCTCCGAGGGTCTATCGCTGCCTCATACCAGATGGACGTACTCTTTGGCAGTCAAGTTTGTTTTCTCCCTCTCATAACTCACAGTTAATTCTTACCGTCAGATCCTGGTATTGACGATGGAACACACAAATAGCGTCGCGATTCAATCGATCGATGTCCAGCGTAACTATCTACAAGGGTCTTGTGGTGCCTCGGTCACCGGATGGTCGCGTTTTGTCATCTAGTTTTCAAATCCGACGCAAAACTGACAGTTAATTTATGTTCTCTCATCGTCTCAATGACGATGGAACACAGATACTGCGATGGTTTTCAGAACATCGTCTTCCAGCAGATTTATCTCCGAGCATCCCTGGTTCACCACATTATCGTTCTCCTGCGAGTAAAGTTTCGGGAATCCGACGCAAATTTGACAGTTAATTGAGAGATTCCCACCATCCTAATGACGATGCAACACAGAAATTGCGTCGCGGTTCAATACATTGGTCACTAGCCGACTTATCTCCGAGGGTCTATCGCTGCCTCATACCAGATGGATGTACAATTCGGCTGTCAAGTTTCTTGTCTCCGACTCATAACTCACTGTTAATTCTTACCTTCAGATCCTGGTATAGACCATGGAACACACAAATAGCGTCGCGATTCAGTAGATCGATGTCTAGCGTAACTATCTACAAGGGTCTATTGGTGCCTCGGTCACCGGATGTTCTCTCTTTGTCAGTCTAGTTTTCAAATCCGACGCAAATTTGACTATTAATTGCGACATTCCCACCATCCTAACGACGTTGCAACACCGAAATTGCGTCGCGATTAAATACATTGGTCACTAGCCGACTTATCTCCGAGGGTCTATCGCTGCCTCATACCAGATGGACGTACTCTTTGGCAGTCAAGTTTGTTTTCTCCCTCTCATAACTCACAGTTAATTTTTACCGTCAGTTCCTGGTATTGACGATGGAACACACAAATAGCGTCGCGATTCAATAGATCGATGTCCAGCGTAACTATCTACAAGGGTCTATTGGTGCCTCGGTCACCGGATGGTCGCGTTTTGTCAGTCTAGTTTACATATCCGACGCAAGATTGGCAGTTAATATTATTCCTCCCACACTCTCAATTACGATGGAACACTCATACTGCGATGGTTTTCAGAACATCGTCTTCCAGCAGATTTATCTCCGAGCATGCCTTGGTCACCACATGATGGTTGTCCTACGAGTAAATTTTCGGGAATCCGACGCAAATTTGACAGTTAATTGCGACATTTCCACCATCCTAACGACGTTGCAACACAGAAATTGCCTCGCGATTCAATACATTGGTCACTAGCCGACTTATCTCCGAGGGTCTATCGCTGCCTCATACCAGATGGACGTACTCTTTGGCAGTCAAGTTTATTTTCTCCCTCTCATAACTCACAGTTAATTCTTATTGTCAGATCCTGGTATTGACGATGGAACACACAAATGGCGTCGCGATTCAATAGATCGATGTATAGCGTAACTATCTACAAGGGTCTATTGGTGCCTCGGTCACCGGATGTTCGCTCTTTGTCAGTCTAGTTTTCAAATCCGACGCAAAACTGATAGTTAATTTTATTCCTCAAGTACTCTCAATTACGATGGAACACACATACTGCGATGGTTTTCAGAACATCGTCTTCCAGCAGATTTATCTCGAAGCATGCCTGGGTTACCACATGATCGTTCTCCTGCGAGTAAAGTTTCGGGAATCCGACGCAAATTTGACAGTTAATTGAGACATTTCCACCATCCTAATGACGATGCACCACAGAAATTGCGTCGCAATTCAATACATTGGTCACTAGCCGACTTATGTCCGAGGGTCTAACACTGCATCATACCAGATGGATGTATAATTTGGGTGTCAAGTTTCTTGTCTCCGACTCAAAACTCTCACCTAATTCTCACCGTCAGATCCTGATATGGACGACGGACCACACAAATAGCGTCGCGATTCAGTACATTGATGTCTAGCGTAACTATCTATAAGGGTCTATTGGTTCCTCGGTCACCGGATGTTCGCTCTTGGTCAGTCTTGTTTTCAAATCCGACGCAAATTTGACAGTTAATTACGACATTCCCACCATCCTAACGACGTTGCATCACAGAAATTGCGCCGCGATTCAATACATTGGTCATTAGCCGACTTATCCCCGAGGGTCTATCGCTGCCTCATACCAGATGGACGTACTCTTTGGCAGTCAAGTTTGTTTTCTCCCTCTCATAACTCACAGTTAATTCTTATTGTCAGATCCTGGTATTGACGATGGAACACACAAATGGCGTCGCGATTCAATAGATCGATGTATAGCGTAACTATCTACAAGGGTCTATTGGTGCCTCGGTCACCGGATGGTCGCGTTTTGTCATCTAGTTTTCAAATCCGACGCAAAACTGACAGTTAATTTATGTTCTCTCATCATCTCAATGACGATGGAACACACATACTGCGATGGTTTTCAGAACATCGTCTTCCAGCAGATTTATCTCCGAGCATGCCTGGTTCACCACATGATCGTTCTCCTGCGAGTAAAGTTTCGGGAATCCGAAGCAAATTTGACAGTTAATGGAGACATTCCCACCATCCTAATGACGATGCAACACAGAAATTGCGTCGCGATTCAATACATTGGTCACTAGCCGACTTATCTCCGAGGGTCTAACACTGTCTCCTACCAGATGTTGTACAGTTTGGCTGTCAAGTTTCTTGTCTCCGACTCAAAACTCTCAGCTAATTCTCACCGTCAGATCCTGGTATGGACGATGGAACACACAAATAGCGTCGCGATTTAATACATCGATGTCTAGCGTAACTATCTATAAGGGTCTATTGGTGCCTCGGTCACCGGATGTTCGCTCTTTGTCAGTCTTGTTTTCAAATCCGACGCAAATTTGACAGTTAATTGCGACATTCCCACCATCCTAACGACGTTGCAACACAGAAATTGCGTCGCGATTCAATACATTGGTCACTAGCCGACTTATCTCCGAGGGTCTATCGCTGCCTCATACCAGATGGACGTACTCTTTGGCAGTCAAGTTTGTTTTCTCCCTCTCATAACTCACAGTTAATTCTTACCGTCAGATCCTGGTATTGACGATGGAACACACAAATAGCGTCGCGATTCAATCGATCGATGTCCAGCGTAACTATCTACAAGGGTCTTGTGGTGCCTCGGTCACCGGATGGTCGCGTTTTGTCATCTAGTTTTCAAATCCGACGCAAAACTGACAGTTAATTTATGTTCTCTCATCGTCTCAATGACGATGGAACACAGATACTGCGATGGTTTTCAGAACATCGTCTTCCAGCAGATTTATCTCCGAGCATCCCTGGTTCACCACATTATCGTTCTCCTGCGAGTAAAGTTTCGGGAATCCGACGCAAATTTGACAGTTAATTGAGAGATTCCCACCATCCTAATGACGATGCAACACAGAAATTGCGTCGCGGTTCAATACATTGGTCACTAGCCGACTTATCTCCGAGGGTCCTACGCTGCTCATACCAGATGGATGTACAATTTGGCTGTCAAGTTTCTTGTTTCCGTTTCAAAACTCACAGTTAATTCTTACCGTCAGATCCTGGTATCTACTATGGAACACACAAATAGCGTCGGGATTCAATACATCAATGTCTAGCGTAACTATCTACAAGGGTCTATTGGTGCCTCGGTCACCGGATGGTCGCGCTTTGTCAGTCTAGTTTTCCAATCCGACGCAAAACTGATAGTTAATTTTATTCCTCAAGTACTCTCAATTACGATGGAGCACACATACTGCGATGGTTTTCAGAACATCGTCCTCCAGCAGATTTATCTCCGAGCATGCCTTGGTCACCACATGATCGTTGTCCTACGAGTAAAGTTTCGGGAATCCGACGCAAATTTGACAGTTAATTGCGACATTCGCACCATCCTAATGACGATGCAACACAGACATTGCGTCGCGATTCAATACATTGGTCACTAGCCGACTTATCTCCGAGGGTCTAACGCTGCCTCATACCAGATGGATGTACAATTCGGCTGTCAAGTTTCTTGTCTCCGACTCATAACTCACTGTTAATTCTTACCTTCAGATCCTGGTATAGACCATGGAACACACAAATAGCGTCGCGATTCAGTAGATCGATGTCTAGCGTAACTATCTACAAGGGTCTATTGGTGCCTCGGTCACCGGATGTTCTCTCTTTGTCAGTCTAGTTTTCAAATCCGACGCAAATTTGACTATTAATTGCGACATTCCCACCATCCTAACGACGTTGCAACACCGAAATTGCGTCGCGATTAAATACATTGGTCACTAGCCGACTTATCTCCGAGGGTCTATCGCTGCCTCATACCAGATGGACGTACTCTTTGGCAGTCAAGTTTGTTTTCTCCCTCTCATAACTCACAGTTAATTTTTACCGTCAGTTCCTGGTATTGACGATGGAACACACAAATAGCGTCGCGATTCAATAGATCGATGTCCAGCGTAACTATCTACAAGGGTCTATTGGTGCCTCGGTCACCGGATGGTCGCGTTTTGTCAGTCTAGTTTACATATCCGACGCAAGATTGGCAGTTAATATTATTCCTCCCACACTCTCAATTACGATGGAACACTCATACTGCGATGGTTTTCAGAACATCGTCTTCCAGCAGATTTATCTCCGAGCATGCCTTGGTCACCACATGATGGTTGTCCTACGAGTAAATTTTCGGGAATCCGACGCAAATTTGACAGTTAATTGCGACATTTCCACCATCCTAACGACGTTGCAACACAGAAATTGCCTCGCGATTCAATACATTGGTCACTAGCCGACTTATCTCCGAGGGTCTATCGCTGCCTCATACCAGATGGACGTACTCTTTGGCAGTCAAGTTTGTTTTCTCCCTCTCATAACTCACAGTTAATTCTTATTGTCAGATCCTGGTATTGACGATGGAACACACAAATGGCGTCGCGATTCAATAGATCGATGTATAGCGTAACTATCTACAAGGGTCTATTGGTGCCTCGGTCACCGGATGTTCGCTCTTTGTCAGTCTAGTTTTCAAATCCGACGCAAAACTGATAGTTAATTTTATTCCTCAAGTACTCTCAATTACGATGGAACACACATACTGCGATGGTTTTCAGAACATCGTCTTCCAGCAGATTTATCTCGAAGCATGCCTGGGTTACCACATGATCGTTCTCCTGCGAGTAAAGTTTCGGGAATCCGACGCAAATTTGACAGTTAATTGAGACATTTCCACCATCCTAATGACGATGCACCACAGAAATTGCGTCGCAATTCAATACATTGGTCACTAGCCGACTTATGTCCGAGGGTCTAACACTGCATCATACCAGATGGATGTATAATTTGGGTGTCAAGTTTCTTGTCTCCGACTCAAAACTCTCAGCTAATTCTCACCGTCAGATCCTGATATGGACGACGGACCACACAAATAGCGTCGCGATTCAGTACATTGATGTCTAGCGTAACTATCTATAAGGGTCTATTGGTTCCTCGGTCACCGGATGTTCGCTCTTGGTCAGTCTTGTTTTCAAATCCGACGCAAATTTGACAGTTAATTACGACATTCCCACCATCCTAACGACGTTGCATCACAGAAATTGCGCCGCGATTCAATACATTGGTCATTAGCCGACTTATCCCCGAGGGTCTATCGCTGCCTCATACCAGATGGACGTACTCTTTGGCAGTCAAGTTTGTTTTCTCCCTCTCATAACTCACAGTTAATTCTTATTGTCAGATCCTGGTATTGACGATGGAACACACAAATGGCGTCGCGATTCAATAGATCGATGTATAGCGTAACTATCTACAAGGGTCTATTGGTGCCTCGGTCACCGGATGGTCGCGTTTTGTCATCTAGTTTTCAAATCCGACGCAAAACTGACAGTTAATTTATGTTCTCTCATCATCTCAATGACGATGGAACACACATACTGCGATGGTTTTCAGAACATCGTCTTCCAGCAGATTTATCTCCGAGCATGCCTGGTTCACCACATGATCGTTCTCCTGCGAGTAAAGTTTCGGGAATCCGAAGCAAATTTGACAGTTAATGGAGACATTCCCACCATCCTAATGACGATGCAACACAGAAATTGCGTCGCGATTCAATACATTGGTCACTAGCCGACTTATCTCCGAGGGTCTAACACTGTCTCCTACCAGATGTTGTACAGTTTGGCTGTCAAGTTTCTTGTCTCCGACTCAAAACTCTCAGCTAATTCTCACCGTCAGATCCTGGTATGGACGATGGAACACACAAATAGCGTCGCGATTTAATACATCGATGTCTAGCGTAACTATCTATAAGGGTCTATTGGTGCCTCGGTCACCGGATGTTCGCTCTTTGTCAGTCTTGTTTTCAAATCCGACGCAAATTTGACAGTTAATTGCGACATTCCCACCATCCTAACGACGTTGCAACACAGAAATTGCGTCGCGATTCAATACATTGGTCACTAGCCGACTTATCTCCGAGGGTCTATCGCTGCCTCATACCAGATGGACGTACTCTTTGGCAGTCAAGTTTGTTTTCTCCCTCTCATAACTCACAGTTAATTTTTACCGTCAGATCCTGGTATTGACGATGGAACACACAAATAGCGTCGCGATTCAATCGATCGATGTCCAGCGTAACTATCTACAAGGGTCTTGTGGTGCCTCGGTCACCGGATGGTCGCGTTTTGTCATCTAGTTTTCAAATCCGACGCAAAACTGACAGTTAATTTATGTTCTCTCATCGTCTCAATGACGATGGAACACAGATACTGCGATGGTTTTCAGAACATCGTCTTCCAGCAGATTTATCTCCGAGCATCCCTGGTTCACCACATTATCGTTCTCCTGCGAGTAAAGTTTCGGGAATCCGACGCAAATTTGACAGTTAATTGAGAGATTCCCACCATCCTAATGACGATGCAACACAGAAATTGCGTCGCGGTTCAATACATTGGTCACTAGCCGACTTATCTCCGAGGGTCCTACGCTGCTCATACCAGATGGATGTACAATTTGGCTGTCAAGTTTCTTGTTTCCGTTTCAAAACTCACAGTTAATTCTTACCGTCAGATCCTGGTATCTACTATGGAACACACAAATAGCGTCGGGATTCAATACATCAATGTCTAGCGTAACTATCTACAAGGGTCTATTGGTGCCTCGGTCACCGGATGGTCGCGCTTTGTCAGTCTAGTTTTCCAATCCGACGCAAAACTGATAGTTAATTTTATTCCTCAAGTACTCTCAATTACGATGGAGCACACATACTGCGATGGTTTTCAGAACATCGTCCTCCAGCAGATTTATCTCCGAGCATGCCTTGGTCACCACATGATCGTTGTCCTACGAGTAAAGTTTCGGGAATCCGACGCAAATTTGACAGTTAATTGCGACATTCGCACCATCCTAATGACGATGCAACACAGACATTGCGTCGCGATTCAATACATTGGTCACTAGCCGACTTATCTCCGAGGGTCTAACGCTGCCTCATACCAGATGGATGTACAATTCGGCTGTCAAGTTTCTTGTCTCCGACTCATAACTCACTGTTAATTCTTACCTTCAGATCCTGGTATAGACCATGGAACACACAAATAGCGTCGCGATTCAGTAGATCGATGTCTAGCGTAACTATCTACAAGGGTCTATTGGTGCCTCGGTCACCGGATGTTCTCTCTTTGTCAGTCTAGTTTTCAAATCCGACGCAAATTTGACTATTAATTGCGACATTCCCACCATCCTAACGACGTTGCAACACCGAAATTGCGTCGCGATTAAATACATTGGTCACTAGCCGACTTATCTCCGAGGGTCTATCGCTGCCTCATACCAGATGGACGTACTCTTTGGCAGTCAAGTTTGTTTTCTCCCTCTCATAACTCACAGTTAATTTTTACCGTCAGTTCCTGGTATTGACGATGGAACACACAAATAGCGTCGCGATTCAATAGATCGATGTCCAGCGTAACTATCTACAAGGGTCTATTGGTGCCTCGGTCACCGGATGGTCGCGTTTTGTCATCTAGTTTTCAAATCCGACGCAAAACTGACAGTTAATTTTATTTTCTCTCATCCTCTCAATGACGATAGAACACATACTGCGATGGTTTTCAGTACATCGTCTACCAGCAGATTTATCTCCAAGCATTTATTACTGCCTGGGTCACCACATGAACGTTGTCCTACGAGTAAAGTTTCGGGAATCCGACGCAAATTTGACAGTTAATTGAGACATTCCCACCAACCTAATGACGATGCAAAACAAAAATTGCGTCGCGATTCAATTCATTGGTCATTAGCCGACTTATCTCCGAGGGTCTAACGCTGCTTCATACCAGATGGATGTATAATTTGGCTGTCAAGTTTCTTGTCTCCGACTCAAAACTCTCAGCTAATTCTCACCGTCAGATCCTGGTATGGACGACGGAACACACAAATAGCGTCGTGATTCAGTACATTGATGTGTAGCGTAACTATCTATAAGGGTCTATTGGTGCCTCGGTCACCGGATGTTCGCTCTTGGTCAGTCTTGTTTTCAAATCCGACGCAAATTTGACAGTTAATTGCGACATTCCCACCATCCTAACGACGTTGCATCACAGAAATTGCGTCGCGATTCAATACATTGGTCACTAGCCGACTTATCTCCGAGGGTCTATCGCTGCCTCATACCAGATGGACGTACTCTTTGGCAGTCAAGTTTGTTTTCTCCGTCTCATAACTCACAGTTAATTCTTATTGTCAGATCCTGGTATGAACGATGGAACACACAAATGGCGTCGCGGCTCAATAGATCGATGTATAGCATAACTATCTACAAGGGTCTATTGGTGCCTCGGTCACCGGATGGTCGCGTTTTGTCAGTCTAGTTTACATATCCGACGCAAGATTGGCAGTTAATATTATTCCTCCCACACTCTCAATTACGATGGAACACTCATACTGCGATGGTTTTCAGAACATCGTCTTCCAGCAGATTTATCTCCGAGCATGCCTTGGTCACCACATGATGGTTGTCCTACGAGTAAATTTTCGGGAATCCGACGCAAATTTGACAGTTAATTGCGACATTTCCACCATCCTAACGACGTTGCAACACAGAAATTGCCTCGCGATTCAATACATTGGTCACTAGCCGACTTATCTCCGAGGGTCTATCGCTGCCTCATACCAGATGGACGTACTCTTTGGCAGTCAAGTTTATTTTCTCCCTCTCATAACTCACAGTTAATTCTTATTGTCAGATCCTGGTATTGACGATGGAACACACAAATGGCGTCGCGATTCAATAGATCGATGTATAGCGTAACTATCTACAAGGGTCTATTGGTGCCTCGGTCACCGGATGTTCGCTCTTTGTCAGTCTAGTTTTCAAATCCGACGCAAAACTGATAGTTAATTTTATTCCTCAAGTACTCTCAATTACGATGGAACACACATACTGCGATGGTTTTCAGAACATCGTCTTCCAGCAGATTTATCTCGAAGCATGCCTGGGTTACCACATGATCGTTCTCCTGCGAGTAAAGTTTCGGGAATCCGACGCAAATTTGACAGTTAATTGAGACATTTCCACCATCCTAATGACGATGCACCACAGAAATTGCGTCGCAATTCAATACATTGGTCACTAGCCGACTTATGTCCGAGGGTCTAACACTGCATCATACCAGATGGATGTATAATTTGGGTGTCAAGTTTCTTGTCTCCGACTCAAAACTCTCAGCTAATTCTCACCGTCAGATCCTGATATGGACGACGGACCACACAAATAGCGTCGCGATTCAGTACATTGATGTCTAGCGTAACTATCTATAAGGGTCTATTGGTTCCTCGGTCACCGGATGTTCGCTCTTGGTCAGTCTTGTTTTCAAATCCGACGCAAATTTGACAGTTAATTACGACATTCCCACCATCCTAACGACGTTGCATCACAGAAATTGCGCCGCGATTCAATACATTGGTCATTAGCCGACTTATCCCCGAGGGTCTATCGCTGCCTCATACCAGATGGACGTACTCTTTTGCAGTCAAGTTTGTTTTCTCCCTCTCATAACTCACAGTTAATTCTTATTGTCAGATCCTGGTATTGACGATGGAACACACAAATGGCGTCGCGATTCAATAGATCGATGTATAGCGTAACTATCTACAAGGGTCTATTGGTGCCTCGGTCACCGGATGGTCGCGTTTTGTCATCTAGTTTTCAAATCCGACGCAAAACTGACAGTTAATTTATGTTCTCTCATCATCTCAATGACGATGGAACACACATACTGCGATGGTTTTCAGAACATCGTCTTCCAGCAGATTTATCTCCGAGCATGCCTGGTTCACCACATGATCGTTCTCCTGCGAGTAAAGTTTCGGGAATCCGAAGCAAATTTGACAGTTAATGGAGACATTCCCACCATCCTAATGACGATGCAACACAGAAATTGCGTCGCGATTCAATACATTGGTCACTAGCCGACTTATCTCCGAGGGTCTAACACTGTCTCCTACCAGATGTTGTACAGTTTGGCTGTCAAGTTTCTTGTCTCCGACTCAAAACTCTCAGCTAATTCTCACCGTCAGATCCTGGTATGGACGATGGAACACACAAATAGCGTCGCGATTTAATACATCGATGTCTAGCGTAACTATCTATAAGGGTCTATTGGTGCCTCGGTCACCGGATGTTCGCTCTTTGTCAGTCTTGTTTTCAAATCCGACGCAAATTTGACAGTTAATTGCGACATTCCCTCCATCCTAACGACGTTGCAACACAGAAATTGCGTCGCGATTCAATACATTGGTCACTAGCCGACTTATCTCCGAGGGTCTATCGCTGCCTCATACCTGATGGACGTACTCTTTGGCAGTCAAGTTTGTTTTCTCCCTCTCATAACTCACAGTTAATTCTTACCGTCAGATCCTGGTATTGACGATGGAACACACAAATAGCGTCGCGATTCAATAGATCGATGTCCAGCGTAACTATCTACAAGGGTCTGCTGGTGCCTCGGTCACCGGATGGTCGCGTTTTGTCATCTAGTTTTCAAATCCGACGCAAAACTGACAGTTAATTTATGTTCTGCCATCCTCTCAATGACGATGGAACACACATACTGCGATGGTTTTCAGAACATCGTCTTCCAGCAGATTTATCTCCGAGCATGCCTGGTTCACCACATGATCGTTCTCCTGCGAGTAAAGTTTCGGGAATCCGACGCAAATTTGACAGTTAATTGAGACATTCCCACCATCCTAATGACGATGCAACACAGAAATTGCGTCGCGGTTCAATACATTGGTCACTAGCCGACTTATCTCCGAGGGTCTTACGCTGCTCATACCAGATGGATGTACAATTTGGCTGTCAAGTTTCTTGTCTCCGTTTTAAAACTCACAGTTAATTCTTACCGTCAGATCCTGGTATCTACTATGGAACACACAAATAGCGTCGGGATTCAATACATCAATGTCTAGCGTAACTATCTACAAGGGTCTATTGGTGCCTCGGTCACCGGACGGTCGCGCTTTGTCAGTCTAGTTTTCCAATCCGACGCAAAACTGATAGTTAATTTTATTCCTCAAGTACTCTCAATTACGATGGAGCACACATACTGCGATGGTTTTCAGAACATCGTCCTCGAGCAGATTTATCTCCGAGCATGCCTTGGTCACCACATGATCGTTGTCCTACGAGTAAAGTTTCGGGAATCCGACGCAAATTTGACAGTTAATTGCGACATTCGCACCATCCTAATGACGATGCAACACAGAAATTGCGTCGCGATTCAATACATTGGTCACTAGCCGACTTATCTCCGAGGGTCTAACGCTGCCTCATACCAGATGGATGTACAATTCGGCTGTCAAGTTTCTTGTCTCCGACTCATAACTCACTGTTAATTCTTACCTTCAGATCCTGGTATAGACCATGGAACACACAAATAGCGTCGCGATTCAGTAGATCGATGTCTAGCTTAACTATCTACAAGGGTCTATTGGTGCCTCGGTCACCGGATGTTCTCTCTTTGTCAGTCTAGTTTTCAAATCCGACGCAAATTTGACTATTAATTGCGACATTCCCACCATCCTAACGACGTTGCAACACAGAAATTGCGTCGCGATTCAATACATTGGTCACTAGCCGACTTATCTCCGAGGGTCTATCGCTGCCTCATACCAGATGGACGTACTCTTTGGCAGTCAAGTTTGTTTTCTCCCTCTCATAACTCACAGTTAATTCTTACCGTCAGATCCTGGTATTGACGACGGAACACACAAATGGCGTCGCGATTCAATAGATCGATGTCCAGCGTAACTATCTACAAGGGTCTATTGGTGCCTCGGTCACCGGATGGTCGCGTTTTGTCAGTCTAGTTTACAAATCCGACGCAAGATTGGCAGTTAATTTTATTCCTCCCATACTCTCAATTACGATGGAACACACATACTGCGATGGTTTTCAGAACATTGTCTTCCAGCAGATATATCTCCGAGCATGCCTGGGTCACCACATGATCGTTGTCCTACGAGTAAAGTTTCGGGAATCCGACGCAAATTTGACAGTTAATTGCGACATTCGCACCATCCTAATGACGATGCAACACAGAAATTGCGTCGCGATTCAATACATTGGTCACCAGCCGACTTATCTCCGAGGGTCTAGCGCTGCTTCATACCAGATGGATGTATAATTTGGGTGTCAAGTTTCTTGTCTCCGACTCAAAACTCTCAGCTACTTCTCACCGTCAGATGGACGACAGAACGCACAAATAGCGTCGCGCTTCAGTACATTGATGTCTAGCGTAACTATCTATAAGGGTCTATTGGTGCCTCGGTCACCGGATGTTCGCCCTTGGTCGGTCTTGTTTTCAAATCCGACGCAAATTTGACAGTTAATTGCGACATTCCCACCATCCTAACAACGTTGCATCACAGAAATTGCGTCGCGATTCAATACATTGGTCACTAGCCGACTTATCTCCGAGGGTCTATCGCTGCCTCATACCAGATGGACGTACTCTTTGGCAGTCAAGTTTGTTTTCTCCCTCTCATAACTCACAGTTAATTCTTACCGTCAGATCCTGGTATTGACGATGGAACACACAAATAGCGTCGCGATTCAATAGATCGATGTCCAGCGTAACTATCTACAAGGGTCTATTGGTGCCTCGGTCACCGGATGGTCGCGTTTTGTCATCTAGTTTTCAAATCCGACGCAAAACAGACAGTTAATTTTATTTTCTCTCATCCTCTCAATGACGATAGAACACATACTGCGATGGTTTTCAGTACATCGTCTACCAGCAGATTTATCTCCAAGCATTTATTACTGCCTGGGTCACCACATGAACGTTGTCCTACGAGTAAAGTTTCGGGAATCCGACGCAAATTTGACAGTTAATTGCGACATTCCCACCATACTAATGACGATGCAACACAGAAATTGCGTCGCGATTCAATACATTGGTCACTAGCCGACTTATCTCCGAGGGTCTATCGCTGCCTCATACCAGATGGATGTACAATTTGGCTGTCAAGTTTCTTGTCTCCGACTCAAAACTCTCAGCTAATTCTCACCGTCATATCCTGGTATGAACGACGGAACACACAAATAGCGTCGCGATTCAATAGATCGATGTATAGCATAACTATCTACAAGGGTCTATTGGTGCCTCGGTCACCGGATGGTCGCGTTTTGTCAGTCTAGTTTACATATCCGACGCAAATTTGACAGTTAATTGCGACATTCCCACCATCCTAACGACGTCGCAACACAGAAATTGCGTCGAGATTCAATACAAATGTCACTAGCCGACTTATCTCCGAGGGTCTATCGCTGCCTGATACCAGATGGACGTACTCTTTGGCAGTCAAGTTTGTTTTCTCCCTCTCATAACTCACAGTTAATTCTTATTGTCAAATCTTGGTAGTGACGATGGAACACACAAATGGCGTCGCGATTCAATAGATCGATGTAAAGCATAATTATCTACAAGGGTCTATTGGTGCCTCGGTCACCGGATGGTCGCGTTTTGTCAGTCTAGTTTACATATCCGACGCAAGATTGGCAGTTAATATTATTCCTCCCACACTCTCAATTACGATGGAACACTCATACTGCGATGGTTTTCAGAACATCGTCTTCCAGCAGATTTATCTCCGAGCATGCCTTGGTCACCACATGATGGTTGTCCTACGAGTAAATTTTCGGGAATCCGACGCAAATTTGACAGTTAATTGCGACATTCCCACCATCCTAACGACGTTGCAACACAGAAATTGCCTCGCGATTCAATACATTGGTCACTAGCCGACTTATCTCCGAGGGTCTATCGCTGCCTCATACCAGATGGACGTACTATTTGGCAGTCAAGTTTGTTTTCTCCCTCTCATAACTCACAGGTAATTCTTACCGTCAGATGCTGGTATTGACGATGGAACACACAAATAGCGTCGCGATTCAATAGATCGATGTCCAGGGTAACTATCTACAAGGGTCTATTGGTGCCTCGGTCACCGGATGGTCGCGTTTTTCATCTAGTTTTCAAATCCGACGCAAAACTAAAATTTTTTTTATTTTCTCTCATCCTCTCAATGACGATTGAACACACATACTGCGATGGTTTTCAGAACATCGTCTTTCCTGCAGATTTATCTCCAAACATGCCTGGGTCACCACATGATCGTTCTCCTGCGAGTAAAGTTTCGGGAATCCGACGCAAATATGACAGTTAATTGAGACATTCCCACCATCCTAATGACGATGCAACACAGAAAATGCGTCGCGATTCAAGACATTGGTCACTAGCCGACTTATCTCCGAGGGTCTATCGCTGCCTCATATCAGATGGATGTACAATTTGGCTGTCAAGTTTCTTGTCTCCGTCTCAAAACTCACAGTTAATTCTTACCGTCAGATCCTGGTATCTACGATGGAACACACAAATAGAGTCGCGATTCAATACATCAATGTCTAGCGTAACTATCTACAAGGGTCTATTGGTGCCTCGGTCACCGGATGGTCGCGCTTTGTCAGTCGAGTTTGCAAATCAGACGCAAAACTGACAGTTAATTTTATTCCTCAAGTACTCTCAATTACGATGGAACACACATACTGCGATGGTTTTCAGAACATCGTCTTCCAGCAGATTTATCTCCAAGCATGCCTGGGGCACCACATGATCGTTCTCCTGCGAGTAAAGTTTCGGGAATCCGACGCAAATTTGACAGTTAATTGCGACATTCCTACCATCCTAATGCCGATGCAACACAGAAATTGCGTCGCGATTCAATACATTGGTCACTAGCCGACTTATCTCCGAGGGTCTAACGCTGCCTCATACCAGATGGATGTACAGTTTGGCTGTCAAGTTTCTTGTCTCCGACTCGTAACTCACAGTTAATTCTTACCGTCAGATCCTGGTATGGACGACGGAACACACAAATAGCGTCGCGATTCAGTACATTGATGTCTAGCGTAACTATCTATAAGGGTCTATTGGTGCCTCGGTCACCGGATGTTCGCTCTTTGTCAGTCTTGTTTTCAAATCCGACGCAAATTTGACAGTTAATTGCGACATTCCCACCATCCTAACGACGTTGCATCACAGCAATTGCGTCGCGATTCAATACATTGGTCACTAGCCGATTTATCTCCGAGGGTCTATCGCTGCCTCATACCAGATGGACGTACTCTTTGGCAGTCAAGTTTGTTTTCTCCCTCTCATAACTCACAGTTAATTCTTATTGTCAGATTTTGGTATTGATGATGGAACACACAAATGGCGTCGCGATTCAATAGATCGATGTATAGCGTAACTATCCTCAAGGGTCTATTGGTGCCTCGGTCGCCGGATGGTCGCGTTTTGTCAGTCTAGTTTACAAATCCGACGCAAAACTGACAGTTAATTGTATTCCTCTCATACTCTCAATTACGATGGAACACACATTCTGCGATGGTTTCCAGAACGTCGTCTTCCAGCAGATTTATCTCCAAGCATCTATTACTGCCTGGGTCACCACATGATCGTTGTCCTACGAGTAAAGTTTCGGGGATCCGACGCAAATTTGACAGTTAATTGCGACGTTCCCACCTTCCTAATGACGATACAACACAGAAATTGCGTCGCGATTCAATACATTGGTCACTAGCCGTCTTATCTCCGAGGGTATAACGCTGCTGCCTCATACCAGAATGATGTACAATTTGGCTGTCAAGTTTCTTGTCTCCGTCTCAAAACTCACAGTTAATTCTTACCGTCGGATCCTGGTATCTACGATGGAACACACAAATAGCGTCGCGATTCAATACATCAATGTCTAGCGTAACTATCTACAAGGGTCTATTGGTGCCTCGGTCACCGGATGGTCGCGCTTTGTCAGTCGAGTTTGCAAATCCGACGCAAAACTGACAGTTAATTTTATTCCTCAAGTACTCTCAATTACGATGGAACACACATAATGCGATGGTTTTCAGAACATCGTCTTCCAGCAGATTTATCTCCAAGCATGCCTGGGTCACCACATGATCGTCCTCCTGCGAGTAAAGTTTCGGGAATCCGACGCAAATATGACTGTTAATTGAGACATTCCCACCATCCTAATGACGATGCAACACAGAAATTGCGTCGTGATTCAATACATTGGTCACTAGCCGACTTATCTCCGAGGGTCTATCGCTGCCTCCTACAAGATGGATGTACAATTTGGCTGTCAAGTTTCTTGTCTCCGTCTCAAAACTCACAGTTAATTCTTACCGTCAGATCCTGGTATCTACGATGGAACACACAAATAGCGTCGCGATTCAATACATCAATGTCTAGCGAAACCATCTACAAGGGTCTATTGGTGCCTCGGTCACCGGATGGTCGCGCTTTGTCAGTCTAAATTTCAACTCCGACGCAAAACTGATAGTTAATTTTATTCGTCAAGTACTCTCAATTACGATGGAACACACATACTGCGATGGTTTTCAGAACATCGTCTTCCAGCAGATTTATCTCCAAGCATTCCAGGGTCACCACATGATCGTTCACCTGCAAGTACAGTTTCGGGAATCCAACGCAAATTTGACAGTTAATTGAGACATTCCCACCATCCTAATGACGATGCAACACAGAAATTGCGTCGCAATTCAATACATTGGTCACTAGCCGACTTATCTCCGAGGGTCTATCGCTGCCTCATACCGGATGGACGTACTATTTGGCAGTCAAGTTTGTTTTCTCCCTCTCATAACTCACAGTTAATTCTTACCGTCAGATCCTGGTATTGACGATGGAACACACAAATAGCGTCGCGATTCAATAGATCCATGTCCAGCGTAACTATCTACAAGGGTCTATTGGTGCCTCGGTCACCGGATGGTCCCGTTTTGTCAGTCTAGTTTACAAATCCGACGGAAGATTGGCAGTTAATTTTATTCCTCCCATACTCTCAATTACGATGGAACACACATACTGCGATGGCTTTCAGAACATCGTCTTCCAGCAGATTTATCTCCGAGCATGCCTGGGTCACCACATGATCGTTGTCCTACGAGTAAATTTTCGGGAATCCGACGCAAATTTGACAGTTAATTGCGACATTCCCACCATCCTAATGACGATGCAACACAGAAATTGCGTCGGGATTCAATACATTGGTCACTAGCCGACTTATCTCCGAGGGTCTAACGCTGCCTCATACCAGATGGATGTACAATTTGGCTGTCAAGTTTCTTGTCTCCGACTCAAAACTCACAGCTAATTCTTACCGTCAGATCCTGGTATCGACGATTGAACACGCAAATACCGTCGCGATTCAATACATCGAGTCTAGCGTAACAATCTACAAGGGTCTATTGGTGCCTCGGTCACGTGATGTTTGCTCTTTGTCAGGCTAGGTTTCAAATCCGACGCAAATTTGACAGTTAATTGCGACATTCCCACCATCCTATGACGTTGCAACACAGAAATTGCGTCGAGATTCAATACAAATGTCACTAGCCGACTTATCTCCGAGGGTCTATCGCTGCCTCATACCAGATGGACGTACTCTTTGGCAGTCAAGTTTGTTTTCTCCCTCTCATAACTCACAGTTAATTCTTACCGTCAGATCCTGCTATTGACGATGGAACACTCAAATAGCGTCGCGATTCAATAGATCGATGTCCAGCGTAACTATCTACAAGGGTCTATTGGTGCCTCGGTCACCGGATGGTCGCGTTTTGTCATCTACTTTTCAAATCCGACGCAAAACTGAAAGTTTATTTTATTTTCTCTCATCCTCTCATTGACGATAGAACACACATACTGCGATGGTTTTCAGAACATCGTCTTCCAGCAGATTTATCTCCAAGCATGCGTGGGTCACCACATGATCTTTCTCCTGCGAGTAAAGTTTCGGGAATCCGACGCAAATATGACAGTTAATTGAGACATTCCCACCATCCTAATGACGATGCAACACAGAAATTGCGTCGCGATTCAAGACATTGGTCACTAGCCGACTTATCTCCGAGGGTCTATCGCTGCCTCATACCAGATGGATGTACAATTTGACTGTCAAGTTTCTTGTCTCCGTCTCAAAACTCACAGTTAATTCTTACCGTCAGATCCTGGTATCTACGATGGAACACACAAATAGAGTCGCGATTCAGTACATCAATGTCTAGCGTAACTATCTACAAGGGTCTATTGGTGCCTCGGTCACCGGATGGTCGCGCTTTGTCAGTCGAGTTTGCAAATCCGACGCAAAACTGACAGTTAATTTTATTCCTCAAGTACTCTCAATTACGATGGAACACACATACTGCGACGGTTTTCAGAACATCGTCTTCCAGCAGATTTATCTCCAAGCATGCCTGGTTCACCACATGATCGTTCTCCTGCGAGTAAAGTTTCGGGAATCCGACGCAAATTTGACAGTTAATTGCGACATTCCTACCATCCTAATGCCGATGCAACACAGAAATCGCGTCGCGATTCAATACATTGGTTACTAGCCGACTTATCTCCGACGGTCTATCGCTGCCTCATACCACATGGACGTACTCTTTGGCAGTCAAGTTTGTTTTCTCCCTCTCATAACTCACAGGTAATTCTTACCGTCAGATTCTGGTATTGACGATGGAACACACAAATAGCGTCGCGATTCAATAGATCGATGTCCAGCGTAACTATCTACAAGGGTCTATTGGTGCCTCGGTCACCGGATGGTCGCGTTTTGTCATCTAGTTTTCAAATCCGACGCAAAACTGACAGTTAATTTATGTTGTCTCATCCTCTCAATGACGACGGAACACACATACTGCAATGGTTTTCAGAACATCGTCTTCCAGCAGATTTATCTCCAAGCATGCCTGGGTCACCACATGATCGTTGTCCTACGAGTAAAGTTTCGAGAATCCGACGCAAATTTGACAGTTATTTGCGACATTCCCACCATCCTAAAGACGATGGAACACAGAAATTGCGTCGCGATTCAATACATTGGTCACTAGCCGACATATCTCCGATGGTCTAACGCTGCTTCATACCAGATGGATGTACAATTTGGCTGTCAAGTTTCTTGTCTCCGACTCAAAACTCTCAGCTAATTCTCACCGTCAGATCCTGGTATGGACGACGGAACACACAAATAGCGTCGCGATTCAGTACATTGATGTCTAGCGTAACTATCTATAAGGGTCTATTGGTGCCTCGGTCACCGGATGTTCGCTCTTTGTCAGTCTTGTTTTCAAATCCGACGCAAATTTGACAGTTAATTGCGACATTCCCACCATCCTAACGACGTTGCATCACAGCAATTGCGTCGCGATTCAATACATTGGTCACTAGCCGATTTATCTCCGAGGGTCTATCGCTGCCTCATACCAGATGGACGTACTCTTTGGCAGTCAAGTTTGTTTTCTCCCTCTCATAACTCACAGTTAATTCTTATTGTCAGATCTTGGTATTGATGATGGAACACACAAATGGCGTCGCGATTCAATAGATCGATGTATAGCGTAACTATCTTCAAGGGTCTATTGGTGCCTCGGTCACCGGATGGTCGCGTTTTGTCAGTCTAGTTTACAAATCCGACGCAAAACTGACAGTTAATTGTATTCCACTCATACTCTCAATTACGATGGAACACACATTCTGCGATGGTTTCCAGAACGTCGTCTTCCAGCAGATTTATCTCCAAGCATCTATTACTGCCTGGGTCACCACATGATCGTTGTCCTACGAGTAAAGTTTCGGGGATCCGACGCAAATTTGAGAGTTAATTGCGACTATCCCACCATCCTAATGCCGATGCAACACAGAAATCGCGTCGCGATTCAATACATTGGTCACTAGCCGACTTATCTCCGAGGGTCTAACGCTGCCTCATACCAGATGGATGTACAATTTGGCTGTCAAGTTTCTTGTCTCCGACTCGTAACTCACAGTTAATTCTTACCGTCAGATCCTGGTATCGACCATGGAACACACAAATAGCGTCGCGATTCAGTACATCGATGTCTAGCGTAACTATCTACAAGGGTCTATTGGCGCCTCGGTCACCGGATGTTCTCTCTTTGTCAGTCTAGTTTTCAAATCCGACGCAAATTTGACAATTAATTGTGACATTCCCACCATCCTAACGACGTTGCAACACAGAAATTGCGTCGCGATTAAATACATTCGTCACTAGCCGACTTATCTCCGAGGGTCTATCGCTGCCTCATACCAGATGGACGTACTCTTTGGCAGTCAAGTTTGTTTTCTCCCTCTCATAACTCACAGTTAATTCTTGCCGTCAGATCCTGGTATTGACGATGGAACACACAAATAGCGTCGCGATTCAATAGATCGATGTATAGCGTAACTATCTACAAGGGTCTATTGGTGCCTCGGTCACCGGATGGTCGCGTTTTGTCATCTAGTTTTCAAATCCGACGCAAAACTGACAGTTAATTTTATTTTCTCTCATCCTTTCAATGACGATAGAACACATACTGCGATGGTTTTCAGTACATCGTCTACCAGCAGATTTATCTCCAAGCATCTATTACTGCCTGGGTCACCACATGAACGTTGTCCTACGAGTAAAGTTTCGGGAATCCGACGCAAATTTGACAGTTAATTGCGACATTCCCACCATCCTAATGACGATGCATCACAGAAATTGCGTCGCGATTCAATACATTGGTCACTAGCCGACTTATCTCCGAGGGTCTATCGCTGCCTGATACCAGATTGACGTACTCTTTGGCAGTCAAGTTTGTTTTCTCCCTCTCATAACCCACAGTTAATTCTTATTGTCAAATCTTGGTAGTGACGATGGAACACACAAATGGCGTCGCGATTCAATAGATCGATGTATAGCGTAACTATCTACAAGGGTCTATTGGTGCCTCGGTCACCGGATGGTCGCGTTTTGTCAGTCTAGTTTACATATCCGACGCAAATTTGACAGTTAATTGCGACATTCCCACCATCCTAACGACGTTGCAACACAGAAATTGCGTCGAGATTCAATACAAATGTCACTAGCCGACTTATCTCCGAGGGTCTAACGCTGCCTCATACCAGATGGACGTACTCTTTGGCAGTCAAGTTTGTTTTCTCCCTCTCATAACTCACAGTTAATTCTTACCTTCAGATCCTGCTATTGACGATGGAACACTCAAATAGCGTCGCGATTAAATAGATCGATGTCCAGCGTAACTATCTACAAGGGTCTATTGGTGCCTCAGTCACCGGATGGTCGCGTTTTGTCATCTAGTTTTCAAATCCGACGCAAAACTGAAAGTTTATTTTATTTTCTCTCATCCTCTCATTGACGATAGAACACACATAATGCGATGGTTTTCAGAACATCGTCTTCCAGCAGATTTATCTCCAAGCATGCCTGGATCACCACATGATCGTTCTCCTGCGAGTAAAGTTTCGGGAATCCGACGCAAATATGACAGTTAATTGAGACATTCCCACCATCCTAATGACGATGCAACACAGAAATTGCGTCGCGATTCAATACATTGGTCACTAGCCGACTTATCTCCGAGGGTCTATCGCTGCCTCATACCAGATGGACGTACTCTTTGGCAGTCAAGTTTATTTTCTCCCTCTCATAACTCACAGTTAATTCTTACAGTCAGATCCTAGTATTGACGATGGAACACACAAATAGCGTCGCGATTCAATAGTTCGAGGTCCAGCGTAAGGTCTATTGGTGCCTCGGTCACCGGATGGTCGCGTTTTGTCATCTAGTTTTCAAATCCGACGCAAAACTGACAGTTAATTTATGTTCTCTCATCCTCTCAATGACGATGGAAAACACATACTGCGATGGTTTTCAGAACATCGTCTTCCAGCAGATTTATCTCCAAGCATCTATTACTGCCTGGGTCACCACATGATCGTTTTCCTACGAGTAAAGTTTCGGGAATACGACGCAAAGTTGACAGTTAATTGCGACGTTCCCACCTTCCTAATGACGATGCAACACAGAAATTGCGTCGCGATTCAATACATTGGTCACTAGCCGTCTTATCTCCGAGGGTATAACGCTGCTGCCTCATACCAGAAGGATGTGCAATTTGGCTGTCAAGTTTCTTGTCTCCGTCTCAAAACTCACAGTTAATTCTTACCGTCAGATCCTGGTATCTACGATGGAACACACAAATAGCGTCGCGATTCAATACATCAATGTCTAGCGTAACTATCTACAAGGGTCTATTGGTGCCTCGGTCACCGGATGGTCGCGCTTTGTCAGTCGAGTTTGCAAATCCGACGCAAAACTGAGAGTTAATTTTATTCCTCAAGTACTCTCAATTACGATGGAACACACATAATGCGATGGTTTTCAGAACATCGTCTTCCAGCAGATTTATCTCCAAGCATGCCTGGGTCACCACATGATCGTTCTCCTGCGAGTAAAGTTTCGGGAATCCGACGCAAATATGACAGTTAATTGAGACATTCCCACCATCCTAATGACGATGCAACACAGAAATTGCGTCGTGATTCAATACATTGGTCACTAGCCGACTTATCTCCGAGGGTCTATCGCTGCCTCCTACCAGATGGATGTACAATTTGGCTGTCAAGTTTCTTGTCTCCGTCTCAAAACTCACAGTTAATTCTTACCGTCAGATCCTGGTATCTACGATGGAACACACAAATAGCGTCGCGATTCAATACATCAACGTCTAGCGAAACCATCTACAAGGGTCTATTGGTGCCTCGGTCACCGGATGGTCGCGCTTTGTCAGTCTAGTTTTCAACTCCGACGCAAAACTGATAGTTAATTTTATTCGTCAAGTACTCTCAATTACGATGGAACACACATACTGCGATGGTTTTCAGAACATCGTCTTCCAGCAGATTTATCTCCAAGCATTCCAGGGTCACCACATGATCGTTCTCCTGCAAGTAAAGTTTCGGGAATCCAACGCAAATTTGACAGTTAATTGAGACATTCCCACCATCCTAATGACGATGCAACACAGAAATTGCGTCGCAATTCAATACATTGGTCACTAGCCGACTTATCTCCGAGGGTCTATCGCTGCCTCATACCGGATGGACGTACTATTTGGCAGTCAAGTTTGTTTTCTCCCTCTCATAACTCACAGTTAATTCTTACCGTCAGATCCTGGTATCGACGATTGAACACACAAATAGCGTCGCGATTCAATACATCGAGTCTAGCGTAACAATCTACAAGGGTCTATTGATGCCTCGGTCACCGGATGTTCGCTCTTTGTCAGGCTAGGTTTCAAATCCGACGCAAATTTGACAGTTAATTGCGACATTCCCATCATCCTATGACGTTGCAACACAGAAATTGCGTCGAGATTCAATACAAATGTCACTAGCCGACTTATCTCCGAGGGTCTATCGCTGCCTCATACCAGATGGACGTACTCTTTGGCAGTCAAGTTTGTTTTCTCCCTCTCATAACTCACAGTTAATTCTTACCGTCAGATCCTGCTATTGACGATGGAACACTCAAATAGCGTCGCGATTCAATAGATCGATGTCCAGCGTAACTATCTACAAGGGTCTATTGGTGCCTCGGTCACCGGATGGTCGCGTTTTGTCATCTAGTTTTCAAATCCGACGCAAAACTGAAAGTTTATTTTATTTTCTCTCATCCTCTCATTGACGATAGAACACACATACTGCGATGGTTTTCAGAACATCGTCTTCCAGCAGATTTATCTCCAAGCATGCCTGGGTCACCACATGATCGTTCTCCTGCGAGTAAAGTTTCGGGAATCCGACGCAAATATGACAGTTAATTGAGACATTCCCACCATCCTAATGACGATGCAACACAGAAATTGCGTCGCGATTCAAGACATTGGTCACTAGCCGACTTATCTCCGAGGGTCTATCACTGCCTCATACCAGATGGATGTACAATTTCGCTGTCAAGTTTCTTGTCTCCGTCTCAAAACTCACAGTTAATTCTTACCGTCAGATCCTGGTATCTACGATGGAACACACAAATAGAGTCGCGATTCAATACATCAGTGTCTAGCGTAACTATATACAAGGGTCTATTGGTGCCTCGGTCACCGGATGGTCGCGCTTTGTCAGTCGAGTTTGCAAAACCGACTCAAAACTGACAGTTAATTTTATTCCTCAAGTACTCTCAATTACGATGGAACACACATACTGCGATGGTTTTCAGAACATCGTCTTCCAGCAGATTTATCTCCAAGCATGCCTGGGTCACCACATGATCGTTCTCCTGCGAGTAAAGTTTCGGGAATCCGACGCAAATTTGACAGTTAATTGCGACATTCCTACCATCCTAATGCCGATGCAACACAGAAATCGCGTCGCGATTCAATACATTGGTCACTAGCCGACTTATCTCCGAGGGTCTAACGCTGCCTCCTACCAGATGGATGTACAATTTGGCTGTCAAGTTTCTTGTCTCCGACTCAAAACTCTCAGCTAATTCTCACCGTCAGATCCTGGTATGGACGACGGAACACACAAATAGCGTCTCGATTCAGTACATTGATGTCTAGCGTAACTATGTATAAGGGTCTATTGGTGCCTCGGTCACCGGATGTTCGCTCTTGGTCAGTCTTGTTTTCAAATCCGACGCAAATTTGACAGTTAATTGCGACATTCCCACCATCCTAACGACGTTGCAACACAGAATATGCGTCGCGATGAAATACATTGGTCACTAGCCGACTTATCTCCGAGGGTCTATCGCTGCCTCATACCAGATGGACGTACTCTTTGGCAGTCAAGTTTGTTTTCTCCCTCTCATAACTCACAGTTAACTCTTACCGTCAGATCCTGGTATTGACGATGGAACACACAAATGGCGTCGCGATTCAATAGATCGATGTCCAGCGTAACTATCTACAAGGGTCTATTGGTGCCTCGGTCACCGGATGGTCGCGTTTTGTCATCTAGTTTTCAAATCCGACGCAAAACTGACAGTTAATTTTATTTTCTCTCATCCTCTCAATGACGATAGAACACATACTGCGATGGTTTTCAGTACATCGTCTACCAGCAGATTTATCTCCAAGCATCTATTACTGCCTGGGTCACCACATGAACGTTTTCCTACGAGTAAAGTTTCGGGAATCCGACGCAAATTTGACAGTTAATTGCGACATTCCCACCATCCTAATGACGATGCAACACAGAAATTGCGTCGCGATTCAATACATTGGTCACTAGCCGACTTATATCCGAGGGTCTAACGCTGCTTCATGCCAGAGGGATGTGCCATTTGGCTGTCAAGTTTCTTGTCTCCGACTCAAAACTTTCAGCTAATTCTCACCGTCAGATCCTGGTATGGACGACGGAACACACAAATAGCGTCGCGATTCAGTACACTGATGTCTAGCGTAACTATCTATAAGGGTCTATTGGTGCCTCGGTCACCGGATGGTCGCGCTTTGTCAGTCTAGTTTTCAAATCCGACGCAAAACTGATAGTTAATTTTATTCCTCAAGTACTCTCAACTGCGATGGAACACACATACTGCGATGGATTTTAGAACATCATCTTCCAGCAGATTTATCTCCAAGTATGCCTGGATCACCACATGATCGTTCTCCTGCGAGTAAAGTTTCGGGAATCCGACGCAAATTTGACAGTTAATTGAGACATTCCCACCATCCTAATGACGATGCAACACAGAAATTGCGTCGCGATTCAATACATTGGTCACTAGCCGACTTATCTCCGAGGGTCTATCGCTGCCTCATACCAGATGGACGTACTCTTTGGCAGTCAAGTTTGTTTTCTCCCTCTCATAACTCACAGTTAATTCTTACCGTCAGATCCTGGTATTGACGATGGAACACACAAATAGCGTCGCGATTCAATAGATCGATGTCCAGCGTAACTATCTACAAGGGTCTATTGGTGCCTCGGTCACCGGATGTTCTCTCTTTGTCAGTCTAGTTTTCAAATCCGAATCAAATTTGACAATTAATTGCGACATTCCCACCATCCTAACGACGTTGCAACACAGAAATTGCGCCGCGATTAAATACATTGGTCACTAGACGACTTATCTCCGAGGGTCTATCGCTGCCTCATACCAGATGGACGTACTCTTTGGCAGTCAAGTTTGTTTTCTCCCTCTCATAACTCACAGTTAATTCTTACCGTCAGATCCTGGTATTGCCGATGGAACACACAAATAGCGTCGCGATTCAATAGATCGATGTCCAGCGTAACTATCTACAAGGGTCTATTGGTGCCTCGGTCACCGGATGGTCGCGTTTTGTCATCTAGTTTTCAAATCCGACGCAAAACTGACAGTTAATTTTATT
This sequence comes from Schistocerca gregaria, assembly GCF_023897955.1. Taxonomy (NCBI): domain Eukaryota; kingdom Metazoa; phylum Arthropoda; class Insecta; order Orthoptera; family Acrididae; genus Schistocerca; species Schistocerca gregaria. The sequence goes on along the minus strand of NW_026061713.1, from coordinate 622,156 downwards.
TTCTCTCATCCTCTCAATGACGATAGAACACATACTGCGATGGTTTTCAGTACATCGTCTACCAGCAGATTTATCTCCAACCATCTATTACTGCCTGGGTCACCACATGAACGTTGTCCTACGAGTAAAGTTTCGGGAATCCGACGCAAATTTGACAGTTAATTGCGACATTCCCACCATCCTAATGACGATGCAACACAGAAATTGCGTCGCGATTCAATACATTGGTCACTAGCCGACTTATCTCCGAGGGTCTAACGCTGCTTCATACCAGATGGATGTACAATTTGGCTGTCAAGTTTCTTGTCTCCGACTCAAAACTCTCAGCTAATTCTCACCGTCAGATCCTGGTATGGACGACGGAACACACAAATAGCGTCTCGATTCAGTACATTGATGTCTAGCGTAACTATGCCTCGGTCACCGGATGTTCGCTCTTGGTCAGTCTTGTTTTCAAATCCGACGCAAATTTGACAGTTAATTGCGACATTCCCACCATCCTAATGACGATGCAACACAGAAATTGCGTCGCGATTCAATACATTGGTCACTAGCCGACTTATCTCCGAGGGTCTAACGCTGCTTCATGCCAGAGGGATGTACCATTTGGCTGTCAAGTATCTTGTCTCCGACTCAAAACTTTCAGCTAATTCTCACCGTCAGATCCTGGTATGGACGACGGAACACACAAATAGCGTCGCGATTCAGTACACTGATGTCTAGCGTAACTATCTATAAGGGTCTATTGGTGCCTCGGTCACCGGATGGTCGCGCTTTGTCAGTCTAGTTTTCAAATCCGACGCAAAACTGATAGTTAATTTTATTCCTCAAGTACTCTCAATTGCGATGGAACACACATACTGCGATGGATTTCAGAACATCGTCTTCCAGCAGATTTATCTCCAAGCATGCCTGGATCACCACATGATCGTTCTCCTGCGAGTAAAGTTTCGGGAATCCGACGCAAATTTGACAGTTAATTGAGACATTCCCACCATCCTAATGACGATGCAACACAGAAATTGCGTCGCGATTCAATACATTGGTCACTAGCCGACTTATCTCCGAGGGTCTATCGCTGCCTCATACCAGATGGACGTACTCTTTGGCAGTCAAGTTTGTTTTCTCCCTCTCATAACTCACAGTTAATTCTTACCGTCAGATCCTGGTATTGACGATGGAACACACAAATAGCGTCGCGATTCAATAGATCGATGTCCAGCGTAACTATCTACAAGGGTCTATTGGTGCCTCGGTCACCGGATGTTCTCTCTTTGTCAGTCTAGTTTTCAAATCCGAATCAAATTTGACAATTAATTGCGTCATTCCCACCATCCTAACGACGTTGCAACACTGAAAATGCGCCGCGATTAAAGACATTGGTCACTAGCCGACTTATCTCCGAGGGTCTATCGCTGCCTCATACCAGATGGACGTACTCTTTGGCAGTCAAGTTTGTTTTCTCCCTCTCATAACTCACAGTTAATTCTTACCGTCAGATCCTGGTATTGACGACGGAACACACAAATGGCGTCGCGATTCAATAGATCGATGTATAGCGTAACTATCTACAAGGGTCTATTGGTGCCTCGGTCACCGGATGGTCGCGTTTTGCCAGTCTAGTTTACATATCCGACGCAGGATTGGCAGTTAATATTATTCCTCCCATACTCTCAATTACGATGGAACACACAAACTGCGATGGTTTTCAGAACATCGTCTTCCAGCAGATTTATCTCCGAGCATGCCTTGGTCACCACATGATCGTTGTCCTACGAGTAAAGTTTCGGGAATCCGACGCAAATTTGACAGTTAATTGCGACATTCGCACCATCCTAATGCCGATGCAACACAGAAATCGCGTCTCGATTCAATACATTGGTCACTAGCCGACTTATCTCCGAGGGTCTAACGCTGCTTCATTCCAGATGGATGTACAATTTGGTTGTCAAGTTTCTTGTCTCCGACTCAAAACTCTCAGCTAATTCTCACCGTCAGATCCTGGTATGGACTACGGAACACACAAATAGCGTCACGATTCAGTACATTGATGTCCAGCGTAACTATCTACAAGGGTCTATTGGTGCCTCGGTCACCGGATGTTCTCTCTTTGTCAGTCTAGTTTTCAAATCCGAATCAAATTTGACAGTTAATTGCGACATTCCCACCATCCTAACGACGTTGCAACACAGAAATTGCGCCGCGATTAAATACATTGGTCACTAGCCGACTTATCTCCGAGGGTCTATCGCTGCCTCATACCAGATGGACGTACTCTTTGGCAGTCAAGTTTGTTTTCTCCCTCTCATAACTCACAGTTAATTCTTACCGTCAGATCCTGGTATTGCCGATGGAACACACAATTAGCGTCGCGATTCAATAGATCGATGTCCAGCGTAACTATCTACAAGGGTCTATTGGTGCCTCGGTCACCGGATGGTCGCGTTTTGTCATCTAGTTTTCAAATCCGACGCAAAACTGACAGTTAATTTTATTTTCTCTCATCCTCTCTATGACGATAGAACACATACTGCGATGGTTTTCAGTACATCGTCTACCAGCAGATTTATCTCCAAGCATCTATTACTGCCTGGGTCACCACATGAACGTTTTCCTACGAGTAAAGTTTCGGGAATCCGACGCAAATTTGACAGTTAATTGCGACATTCCCACCATCCTAATGACGATGCAACACAGAAATTGCGTCGCGATTCAATACATTGGTCACTAGCCGACTTATCTCCGAGGGTCTAACGCTGCTTCATGCCAGAGGGATGTACCATTTGGCTGTCAAGTTTCTTGTCTCCGACTCAAAGCTTTCAGCTAATTCTCACCGTCAGATCCTGGTATGGACGACGGAACACACAAATAGCGTCGCGATTCAGTACACTGATGTCTAGCGTAACTATCTATAAGGGTCTATTGGTGCCTCGGTCACCGGATGGTCGCGCTTTGTCAGTCTAGTTTTCAAATCCGACGCAAAACTGATAGTTAATTTTATTCCTCAAGTACTCTCAATTGCGATGGAAAACACATACTGCGATGGATTTCAGAACATCGTCTTCCAGCAGATTTATCTCCAAGCATGCCTGGATCACCACATGATCGTTCTCCTGCGAGTAAAGTTTCGGGAATCCGACGCAAATTTGACAGTTAATTGAGACATTCCCACCATCCTAATGACGATGCAACACAGAAATTGCGTCGCGATTCAATACATTGGTCACTAGCCGACTTATCTCCGAGGGTCTATCGCTGCCTCATACCAGATGGACGTACTCTTTGGCAGTCAAGTTTGTTTTCTCCCTCTCATAACTCACAGTTAATTCTTACCGTCAGATCCTGGTATTGACGATGGAACACACAAATAGCGTCGCGATTCAATAGATCGATGTCCAGCGTAACTATCTACAAGGGTCTATTGGTGCCTCGGTCACCGGATGTTCTCTCTTTGTCAGTCTAGTTTTCAAATCCGAATCAAATTTGACAATTAATTGCGTCATTCCCACCATCCTAACGACGTTGCAACACTGAAAATGCGCCGCGATTAAAGACATTGGTCACTAGCCGACTTATCTCCGAGGGTCTATCGCTGCCTCATACCAGATGGACGTACTCTTTGGCAGTCAAGTTTGTTTTCTCCCTCTCATAACTCACAGTTAATTCTTACCGTCAGATCCTGGTATTGACGACGGAACACACAAATGGCGTCGCGATTCAATAGATCGATGTATAGCGTAACTATCTACAAGGGTCTATTGGTGCCTCGGTCACCGGATGGTCGCGTTTTGCCAGTCTAGTTTACATATCCGACGCAGGATTGGCAGTTAATATTATTCCTCCCATACTCTCAATTACGATGGAACACACATACTGCGATGGTTTTCAGAACATCGTCTTCCAGCAGATTTATCTCCGAGCATGCCTTGGTCACCACATGATCGTTGTCCTACGAGTAAAGTTTCGGGAATCCGACGCAAATTTGACAGTTAATTGCGACATTCGCACCATCCTAATGCCGATGCAACACAGAAATCGCGTCTCGATTCAATACATTGGTCACTAGCCGACTTATCTCCGAGGGTCTAACGCTGCTTCATTCCAGATGGATGTACAATTTGGTTGTCAAGTTTCTTGTCTCCGACTCAAAACTCTCAGCTAATTCTCACCGTCAGATCCTGGTATGGACTACGGAACACACAAATAGCGTCACGATTCAGTACATTGATGTCCAGCGTAACTATCTACAAGGGTCTATTGGTGCCTCGGTCACCGGATGTTCTCTCTTTGTCAGTCTAGTTTTCAAATCCGAATCAAATTTGACAGTTAATTGCGACATTCCCACCATCCTAACGACGTTGCAACACAGAAATTGCGCCGCGATTAAATACATTGGTCACTAGCCGACTTATCTCCGAGGGTCTATCGCTGCCTCATACCAGATGGACGTACTCTTTGGCAGTCAAGTTTGTTTTCTCCCTCTCATAACTCACAGTTAATTCTTACCGTCAGATCCTGGTATTGCCGATGGAACACACAATTAGCGTCGCGATTCAATAGATCGATGTCCAGCGTAACTATCTACAAGGGTCTATTGGTGCCTCGGTCACCGGATGGTCGCGTTTTGTCATCTAGTTTTCAAATCCGACGCAAAACTGACAGTTAATTTTATTTTCTCTCATCCTCTCTATGACGATAGAACACATACTGCGATGGTTTTCAGTACATCGTCTACCAGCAGATTTATCTCCAAGCATCTATTACTGCCTGGGTCACCACATGAACGTTTTCCTACGAGTAAAGTTTCGGGAATCCGACGCAAATTTGACAGTTAATTGCGACATTCCCACCATCCTAATGACGATGCAACACAGAAATTGCGTCGCGATTCAATACATTGGTCACTAGCCGACTTATCTCCGAGGGTCTAACGCTGCTTCATGCCAGAGGGATGTACCATTTGGCTGTCAAGTTTCTTGTCTCCGACTCAAAACTTTCAGCTAATTCTCACCGTCAGATCCTGGTATGGACGACGGAACACACAAATAGCGTCGCGATTCAGTACACTGATGTCTAGCGTAACTATCTATAAGGGTCTATTGGTGCCTCGGTCACCGGATGGTCGCGCTTTGTCAGTCTAGTTTTCAAATCCGACGCAAAACTGATAGTTAATTTTATTCCTCAAGTACTCTCAATTGCGATGGAAAACACATACTGCGATGGATTTCAGAACATCGTCTTCCAGCAGATTTATCTCCAAGCATGCCTGGATCACCACATGATCGTTCTCCTGCGAGTAAAGTTTCGGGAATCCGACGCAAATTTGACAGTTAATTGAGACATTCCCACCATCCTAATGACGATGCAACACAGAAATTGCGTCGCGATTCAATACATTGGTCACTAGCCGACTTATCTCCGAGGGTCTATCGCTGCCTCATACCAGATGGACGTACTCTTTGGCAGTCAAGTTTGTTTTCTCCCTCTCATAACTCACAGTTAATTCTTACCGTCAGATCCTGGTATTGACGATGGAACACACAAATAGCGTCGCGATTCAATAGATCGATGTCCAGCGTAACTATCTACAAGGGTCTATTGGTGCCTCGGTCACCGGATGTTCTCTCTTTGTCAGTCTAGTTTTCAAATCCGAATCAAATTTGACAATTAATTGCGTCATTCCCACCATCCTAACGACGTTGCAACACTGAAAATGCGCCGCGATTAAAGACACTGGTCACTAGCCGACTTATCTCCGAGGGTCTATCGCTGCCTCATACCAGATGGACGTACTCTTTGGCAGTCAAGTTTGTTTTCTCCCTCTCATAACTCACAGTTAATTCTTACCGTCAGATCCTGGTATTGACGACGGAACACACAAATGGCGTCGCGATTCAATAGATCGATGTATAGCGTAACTATCTACAAGGGTCTATTGGTGCCTCGGTCACCGGATGGTCGCGTTTTGCCAGTCTAGTTTACATATCCGACGCAGGATTGGCAGTTAATATTATTCCTCCCATACTCTCAATTACGATGGAACACACATACTGCGATGGTTTTCAGAACATCGTCTTCCAGCAGATTTATCTCCGAGCATGCCTTGGTCACCACATGATCGTTGTCCTACGAGTAAAGTTTCGGGAATCCGACGCAAATTTGACAGTTAATTGCGACATTCGCACCATCCTAATGCCGATGCAACACAGAAATCGCGTCTCGATTCAATACAGTGGTCACTAGCCGACTTATCTCCGAGGGTCTAACGCTGCTTCATTCCAGATGGATGTACAATTTGGTTGTCAAGTTTCTTGTCTCCGACTCAAAACTCTCAGCTAATTCTCACCGTCAGATCCTGGTATGGACTACGGAACACACAAATAGCGTCTCGATTCAGTACATTGATGTCCAGCGTAACTATCTACAAGGGTCTATTGGTGCCTCGGTCACCGGATGTTCTCTCTTTGTCAGTCTAGTTTTCAAATCCGAATCAAATTTGACAATTAATTGCGACATTCCCACCATCCTAACGACGTTGCAACACAGAAATTGCGCCGCGATTAAATACATTGGTCACTAGCCGACTTATCTCCGAGGGTCTATCGCTGCCTCATACCAGATGGACGTACTCTTTGGCAGTCAAGTTTGTTTTCTCCCTCTCATAACTCACAGTTAATTCTTACCGTCAGATCCTGGTATTGCCGATGGAACACACAATTAGCGTCGCGATTCAATAGATCGATGTCCAGCGTAACTATCTACAAGGGTCTATTGGTGCCTCGGTCACCGGATGGTCGCGTTTTGTCATCTAGTTTTCAAATCCGACGCAAAACTGACAGTTAATTTTATTTTCTCTCATCCTCTCTATGACGATAGAACACATACTGCGATGGTTTTCAGTACATCGTCTACCAGCAGATTTATCTCCAAGCATCTATTACTGCCTGGGTCACCACATGAACGTTTTCCTACGAGTAAAGTTTCGGGAATCCGACGCAAATTTGACAGTTAATTGCGACATTCCCACCATCCTAATGACGATGCAACACAGAAATTGCGTCGCGATTCAATACATTGGTCACTAGCCGACTTATCTCCGAGGGTCTAACGCTGCTTCATGCCAGAGGGATGTACCATTTGGCTGTCAAGTTTCTTGTCTCCGACTCAAAACTTTCAGCTAATTCTCACCGTCAGATCCTGGTATGGACGACGGAACACACAAATAGCGTCGCGATTCAGTACACTGATGTCTAGCGTAACTATCTATAAGGGTCTATTGGTGCCTCGGTCACCGGATGGTCGCGCTTTGTCAGTCTAGTTTTCAAATCCGACGCAAAACTGATAGTTAATTTTATTCCTCAAGTACTCTCAATTGTGATGGAAAACACATACTGCGATGGATTTCAGAACATCGTCTTCCAGCAGATTTATCTCCAAGCATGCCTGGATCACCACATGATCGTTCTCCTGCGAGTAAAGTTTCGGGAATCCGACGCAAATTTGACAGTTAATTGAGACATTCCCACCATCCTAATGACGATGCAACACAGAAATTGCGTCGCGATTCAATACATTGGTCACTAGCCGACTTATCTCCGAGGGTCTATCGCTGCCTCATACCAGATGGACGTACTCTTTGGCAGTCAAGTTTGTTTTCTCCCTCTCATAACTCACAGTTAATTCTTACCGTCAGATCCTGGTATTGACGATGGAACACACAAATAGCGTCGCGATTCAATAGATCGATGTCCAGCGTAACTATCTACAAGGGTCTATTGGTGCCTCGGTCACCGGATGTTCTCTCTTTGTCAGTCTAGTTTTCAAATCCGAATCAAATTTGACAATTAATTGCGTCATTCCCACCATCCTAACGACGTTGCAACACTGAAAATGCGCCGCGATTAAAGACATTGGTCACTAGCCGACTTATCTCCGAGGGTCTATCGCTGCCTCATACCAGATGGACGTACTCTTTGGCAGTCAAGTTTGTTTTCTCCCTCTCATAACTCACAGTTAATTCTTACCGTCAGATCCTGGTATTGACGACGGAACACACAAATGGCGTCGCGATTCAATAGATCGATGTATAGCGTAACTATCTACAAGGGTCTATTGGTGCCTCGGTCACCGGATGGTCGCGTTTTGCCAGTCTAGTTTACATATCCGACGCAGGATTGGCAGTTAATATTATTCCTCCCATACTCTCAATTACGATGGAACACACATACTGCGATGGTTTTCAGAACATCGTCTTCCAGCAGATTTATCTCCGAGCATGCCTTGGTCACCACATGATCGTTGTCCTACGAGTAAAGTTTCGGGAATCCGACGCATATTTGACAGTTAATTGCGACATTCGCACCATCCTAATGCCGATGCAACACAGAAATCGCGTCTCGATTCAATACATTGGTCACTAGCCGACTTATCTCCGAGGGTCTAACGCTGCTTCATTCCAGATGGATGTACAATTTGGTTGTCAAGTTTCTTGTCTCCGACTCAAAAATCAGCTAATTCTCACCGTCAGATCCTGGTATGGACTACGGAACACACAAATAGCGTCACGATTCAGTACATTGATGTCCAGCGTAACTATCTACAAGGGTCTATTGGTGCCTCGGTCACCGGATGTTCTCTCTTTGTCAGTCTAGTTTTCAAATCCGAATCAAATTTGACAGTTAATTGCGACATTCCCACCATCCTAACGACGTTGCAACACAGAAATTGCGCCGCGATTAAATACATTGGTCACTAGCCGACTTATCTCCGAGGGTCTATCGCTGCCTCATACCAGATGGACGTACTCTTTGGCAGTCAAGTTTGTTTTCTCCCTCTCATAACTCACAGTTAATTCTTACCGTCAGATCCTGGTATTGCCGATGGAACACACAATTAGCGTCGCGATTCAATAGATCGATGTCCAGCGTAACTATCTACAAGGGTCTATTGGTGCCTCGGTCACCGGATGGTCGCGTTTTGTCATCTAGTTTTCAAATCCGACGCAAAACTGACAGTTAATTTTATTTTCTCTCATCCTCTCTATGACGATAGAACACATACTGCGATGGTTTTCAGTACATCGTCTACCAGCAGATTTATCTCCAAGCATCTATTACTGCCTGGGTCACCACATGAACGTTTTCCTACGAGTAAAGTTTCGGGAATCCGACGCAAATTTGACAGTTAATTGCGACATTCCCACCATCCTAATGACGATGCAACACAGAAATTGCGTCGCGATTCAATACATTGGTCACTAGCCGACTTATCTCCGAGGGTCTAACGCTGCTTCATGCCAGAGGGATGTACCATTTGGCTGTCAAGTTTCTTGTCTCCGACTCAAAACTTTCAGCTAATTCTCACCGTCAGATCCTGGTATGGACGACGGAACACACAAATAGCGTCGCGATTCAGTACACTGATGTCTAGCGTAACTATCTATAAGGGTCTATTGGTGCCTCGGTCACCGGATGGTCGCGCTTTGTCAGTCTAGTTTTCAAATCCGACGCAAAACTGATAGTTAATTTTATTCCTCAAGTACTCTCAATTGCGATGGAAAACACATACTGCGATGGATTTCAGAACATCGTCTTCCAGCAGATTTATCTCCAAGCATGCCTGGATCACCACATGATCGTTCTCCTGCGAGTAAAGTTTCGGGAATCCGACGCAAATTTGACAGTTAATTGAGACATTCCCACCATCCTAATGACGATGCAACACAGAAATTGCGTCGCGATTCAATACATTGGTCACTAGCCGACTTATCTCCGAGGGTCTATCGCTGCCTCATACCAGATGGACGTACTCTTTGGCAGTCAAGTTTGTTTTCTCCCTCTCATAACTCACAGTTAATTCTTACCGTCAGATCCTGGTATTGACGACGGAACACACAAATGGCGTCGCGATTCAATAGATCGATGTATAGCGTAACTATCTACAAGGGTCTATTGGTGCCTCGGTCACCGGATGGTCGCGTTTTGCCAGTCTAGTTTACATATCCGACGCAGGATTGGCAGTTAATATTATTCCTCCCATACTCTCAATTACGATGGAACACACATACTGCGATGGTTTTCAGAACATCGTCTTCCAGCAGATTTATCTCCGAGCATGCCTTGGTCACCACATGATCGTTGTCCTACGAGTAAAGTTTCGGGAATCCGACGCAAATTTGACAGTTAATTGCGACATTCGCACCATCCTAATGCCGATGCAACACAGAAATCGCGTCTCGATTCAATACAGTGGTCACTAGCCGACTTATCTCCGAGGGTCTAACGCTGCTTCATTCCAGATGGATGTACAATTTGGTTGTCAAGTTTCTTGTCTCCGACTCAAAACTCTCAGCTAATTCTCACCGTCAGATCCTGGTATGGACTACGGAACACACAAATAGCGTCACGATTCAGTACATTGATGTCCAGCGTAACTATCTACAAGGGTCTATTGGTGCCTCGGTCACCGGATGTTCTCTCTTTGTCAGTCTAGTTTTCAAATCCGAATCAAATTTGACAATTAATTGCGACATTCCCACCATCCTAACGACGTTGCAACACAGAAATTGCGCCGCGATTAAATACATTGGTCACTAGCCGACTTATCTCCGAGGGTCCATCGCTGCCTCATACCAGATGGACGTACTCTTTGGCAGTCAAGTTTGTTTTCTCCCTCTCATAACTCACAGTTAATTCTTACCGTCAGATCCTGGTATTGCCGATGGAACACACAAATAGCGTCGCGATTCAATAGATCGATGTCCAGCGTAACTATCTACAAGGGTCTATTGGTGCCTCGGTCACCGGATGGTCGCGTTTTGTCATCTAGTTTTCAAATCCGACGCAAAACTGACAGTTAATTTTATTTTCTCTCATCCTCTCAATGACGATAGAACACATACTGCGATGGTTTTCAGTACATCGTCTACCAGCAGATTTATCTCCAACCATCTATTACTGCCTGGGTCACCACATGAACGTTGTCCTACGAGTAAAGTTTCGGGAATCCGACGCAAATTTGACAGTTAATTGCGACATTCCCACCATCCTAATGACGATGCAACGCAGAAATTGCGTCGCGATTCAATACATTGGTCACTAGCCGACTTATCTCCGAGGGTCTAACGCTGCTTCATACCAGATGGATGTACAATTTGGCTGTCAAGTTTCTTGTCTCCGACTCAAAACTCTCAGCTAATTCTCACCGTCAGATCCTGGTATGGACGACGGAACACACAAATAGCGTCGCGATTCAATACATCGATGTCTAGCGTAACTATCTATAAGGGGCTATTGGTGCCTCGGTCACCGGATGTTCGCTCTTTGTCAGTCTTGTTTTCAAATCCGACGCAAATTTGACAGTTAATTGCGACATTCAAACCATCCTAACGACGTTGCATCACAGAAATTGCGTCCCGATTCAATACATTGGTCCCTAGTCGACTTATCTCCGAGGGTCTATCGCTGCCTCATACCAGATGGACGTACTCTTTGGCAGTCAAGTTTAATTTCTCCCTCTCATAACTCACAGTTAATTCTTACCGTCAGATCCTGGTATTGACGATGGAACACACAAATGGCGTCGCGATTCAATAGATCGATGTCCAGCGTAACTATCTACAAGGGTCTGTTGGTGCCTCGGTCACCGGATGGTCGCGTTTTGTCAGTCTAGTTTACAAATCCGACGCAAGATTGGCAGTTACTTTTATTCCTCCCACTCTCTCAATTACGATGGAACACACATACTGCGATGGTTTTCAGAACATTGTCTTCCAGCAGATTTATCTCCGAGCATGCCTGGGTCACCACATGATCGTTGTCCTACGAGTAAAGTTTCGGGAATCCGACGCAAATTTGACAGTTAATTGCGACATTCCCACCATCCTAATGACGATGCAACACAGAAATTGCGTCGCGATTCAATACATTGGTCACTAGCCGACTTATCTCCGAGGGTCTAACGCTGCTTCATACCAGATGGATGTATAATTTGGCTGTCAAGTTTCTTGTCTCCGACTCAAAACTCTCAGCTAATTCTCACCGTCAGATCCTGGTATGGACGACGGAACACACAAATAGCGTCTCGATTCAGTACATTGATGTCTAGCGTAACTATGCCTCGGTCCCGGATGTTCGCTCTTGGTCAGTCTTGTTTTCAAATCCGACGCAAATTTGACAGTTAATTGCGACATTCCCACCATCCTAATGACGATGCAACACAGAAATTGCGTCGCGATTCAATACATTGGTCACTAGCCGACTTATCTCCGAGGGTCTAACGCTGCTTCATGCCAGAGGGATGTACCATTTGGCTGTCAAGTTTCTTGTCTCCGACCCAAAACTTTCAGCTAATTCTCACCGTCAGATCCTGGTATGGACGACGGAACACACAAATAGCGTCGCGATTCAGTACACTGATGTCTAGCGTAACTATCTATAAGGGTCTATTGGTGCCTCGGTCACCGGATGGTCGCGCTTTGTCAGTCTAGTTTTCAAATCCGACGCAAAACTGATAGTTAATTTTATTCCTCAAGTACTCTCAATTGCGATGGAACACACATACTGCGATGGATTTCAGAACATCGTCTTCCAGCAGATTTATCTCCAAGCATGCCTGGATCGTTCTCCTGCGAGTAAAGTTTCGGGAATCCGACGCAAATTTGACAGTTAATTGAGACATTCCCACCATCCTAATGACGATGCAACACAGAAATTGCGTCGCGATTCAATACATTGGTCACTAGCCGACTTATCTCCGAGGGTCTATCGCTGCCTCATACCAGATGGACGTACTCTTTGGCAGTCAAGTTTGTTTTCTCCCTCTCATAACTCACAGTTAATTCTTACCGTCAGATCCTGGTATTGACGATGGAACACACAAATAGCGTCGCGATTCAATAGATCGATGTCCAGCGTAACTATCTACAAGGGTCTATTGGTGCCTCGGTCACCGGATGTTCTCTCTTTGTCAGTCTAGTTTTCAAATCCGAATCAAATTTGACAATTAATTGCGTCATTCCCACCATCCTAACGACGTTGCAACACTGAAAATGCGCCGCGATTAAAGACATTGGTCACTAGCCGACTTATCTCCGAGGGTCTATCGCTGCCTCATACCAGATGGACGTACTCTTTGGCAGTCAAGTTTGTTTTCTCCCTCTCATAACTCACAGTTAATTCTTACCGTCAGATCCTGGTATTGACGACGGAACACACAAATGGCGTCGCGATTCAATAGATCGATGTATAGCGTAACTATCTACAAGGGTCTATTGGTGCCTCGGTCACCGGATGGTCGCGTTTTGCCAGTCTAGTTTACATATCCGACGCAGGATTGGCAGTTAATATTATTCCTCCCATACTCTCAATTACGATGGAACACACATACTGCGATGGTTTTCAGAACATCGTCTTCCAGCAGATTTATCTCCGAGCATGCCTTGGTCACCACATGATCGTTGTCCTACGAGTAAAGTTTCGGGAATCCGACGCAAATTTGACAGTTAATTGCGACATTCGCACCATCCTAATGCCGATGCAACACAGAAATCGCGTCTCGATTCAATACATTGGTCACTAGCCGACTTATCTCCGAGGGTCTAACGCTGCTTCATTCCAGATGGATGTACAATTTGGTTGTCAAGTTTCTTGTCTCCGACTCAAAACTCTCAGCTAATTCTCACCGTCAGATCCTGGTATGGACTACGGAACACACAAATAGCGTCACGATTCAGTACATTGATGTCCAGCGTAACTATCTACAAGGGTCTATTGGTGCCTCGGTCACCGGATGTTCTCTCTTTGTCAGTCTAGTTTTCAAATCCGAATCAAATTTGACAGTTAATTGCGACATTCCCACCATCCTAACGACGTTGCAACACAGAAATTGCGCCGCGATTAAATACATTGGTCACTAGCCGACTTATCTCCGAGGGTCTATCGCTGCCTCATACCAGATGGACGTACTCTTTGGCAGTCAAGTTTGTTTTCTCCCTCTCATAACTCACAGTTAATTCTTACCGTCGGATCCTGGTATGGACGACGGAACACACAAATAGCGTCGTGATTCAGTACATTGATGTGTAGCGTAACTATCTATAAGGGTCTATTGTTGCCTCGGTCACCGGATGTTCGCTCTTGGTCAGTCTTGTTTTCAAATCCGACGCAAATTTGACAGGTAATTGCGACATTCCCACCATCCTAACGACGTTGCATCACAGTAATTGCGTCGCGATTCAATACATTGGTCACTAGCCGACTTATCTCCGAGGGTCTATCGCTGCCTCATACCAGATGGACGTACTCTTTGGCAGTCAAGTTTGTTTTCTCCCTCTCATAACTCACAGTTAATTCTTATTGTCAGATCTTGGTATTGACGATGGAACACACAAATGGCGTCGCGATTCAATAGATCGATGTATAGCGTAACTATCTACAAGGGTCTATTGGTGCCTCGGTCACCGGATGGTCGCGTTTTGTCAGTCTAGTTTACATATCCGACGCAAGATTGGCAGTTAATATTATTCCTCCCATACTCTCAATTACGATGGAACACACATACTGCGATGGTTTTCAGAACATCGTCTTCCAGCAGATTTATCTCCGAGCATGCCTTGGTCACCACATGATCGTTGTCCTACGAGTAAAGTTTCGGGAATCCGACGCAAATTTGACAGTTAATTGCGACATTCGCACCATCCTAATGACGATGCAACACAGAAATTGCGTCGCGATTCAATACATTGGTCACTAGCCGACTTATCTCCGAGGGTCTAACGCTGCTTCACTCCAGATGGATGTACAATTGGGCTGTCAAGTTTCTTGTCTCCGACTCAAAACTCTCAGCTAATTCTCACCGTCAGATCCTGGTATGGACGACGGAACACACAAATAGCGTCTCGATTCAGTACATTGATGTCTAGCGTAACTATCTAGAAGAGTCTATTTGTGCTTCGGTCACCAGGATGGTCGCGCTTTGTCAGTCTAGTTTTCAAATCCGACGCAAAACTGACAGTTAATTGTATTCCTCTCATACTCTCAATTACGATGGAACACACATTCTGCGATGGTTTCCAGAACATCGTCTTCCAGCAGATTTATCTCCAAGCATCTATTACTGCCTGGGTCACCACATGATCGTTGTCCTACGAGTAAAGTTTCGGGGATCCGACGCAAATTTGAGAGTTAATTGCGACTATCCCACCATCCTAATGCCGATGCAACACAGAAATCGCCTCGCGATTCAATACATTGGTCACTAGCCGACTTATCTCCGAGGGTCTAAAGCTGCCTCATACCAGATGGATGTACAATTTGGCTGTTAAGTTTCTTGTCTCCGATTCGTAACTCACAGTTAATTCTTACCGTCAGATCCTGGTATCGACCATGGAACACACAAATAGCGTCGCGATTCAGTACATCGATGTCTAGCGTAACTATCTACAAGGGTCCATTGGTGCCTCGGTCACCGGATGTTCTCTCTTTGTCAGTCTAGTTTTCAAATCCGACGCAAATTTGACAGTTAATTGCGACATTCCCACCATCCTAACGACGTTGCAAGACAGAAACTGCGTCGCGATTAAATACATTGGTCACTACCCGACTTATCTCCGAGGGTCTATCGCTGCCTCATACCAGATGGACGTACTCTTTGGCAGTCAAGTTTGTTTTCTCCCTCTCATAACTCACAGTTAATTCTTACCGTCAGATCCTGGTATTGACGATGGAACACACAAATAGCGTCGCGATTCAATAGATCGATGTCCAGCGTAACTATCTACAAGGGTCTATTGGTGCCTCGGTCACCGGATGGTCGCGTTTTGTCATCTAGTTTTCAAATCCGACGCAAAACTGACAGTTAATTTTATTTTCTCTCATCCTCTCAATGACGATAGAACACATACTGCGATGGTTTTCAGTACATCGTCTACCTGCAGATTTATCTCCAAGCATCTATTACTGCCTGGGTCACCACATGAACGTTGTCCTACGAGTAAAGTTTCGGGAATCCGACGCAAATTTGACAGTTAATTGCGACATTCCCACCATCCTAATGACGATGCAACACAGAAATTGCGTCGCGATTCAATACATTGGTCACTAGCCGACTTATTTCCGAGGGTCTAACGCTGCTTCATACCAGATGGGTGTACAATTTGGCTGTCAAGTTTCTTGTCTCCGACTCAAAACTCTCAGCTAATTCTCACCGTCAGATCCTGGTATGGACGACGGAACACACAAATAGCGTCGCGATTCATTGATGTCTAGCGTAACTATCTATAAGGGTCTATTGGTGCCTCGGTCACCGGATGTTCGCTCTTTGTCAGTCTTGTTTTCAAATCGGACGCAAATTTGACAGTTAATTGCGACATTCCCAACATCCTAACGACGTTGCAACACAGAAATTGCGTCGCGATTCAATACATTGGTCTCTAGTCGACTTATCTCCGAGGATCTATCGCTGCCTCATACCAGATGAACGTACTCTTTGGCAGTCAAGTTTGTTTTCTCCCTCTCATAACTCATAGTTAAATCTTACCGTTAGAGCCTGGTAATGACGATGGAACACACAAATGGCGTCGCGATTCAATAGATCGATGTCCAGCGTAACTATCTACAAGGGTCTATTGGTGCCTCGGTCACCGGATGGTCGCGTTTTGTCAGTCTAGTTTACATATCCGACGCAACATTGGCAGTTAATATTATTCCTCCCATACTCTCAATTACGATGGAACACACATACTGCGATGGTTTTCAGAACATCGTCTTCCAGCAGATTTATCTCCGAGCATGCCTTGGTCACCACATGATCGTTGTCCTACGAGTAAAGTTTCGGGAATCCGAAGCAAATTTGACAGTTAATTGCGACATTCGCACCATCCTAATGACGATGCAACACAGAAATTGCGTCGCGATTCAATACATTGGTCACTAGCCGACTTATCTCCGAGGGTCTAACGCTGCCTCATACCAGATGGATGTACAATTTGGCTGTCAAGTTTCTTGTCTCCGACTCGTGACTCACAGTTAATTCTTACCGTCAGATCCTGGTATCGACCATGGAACACACAAATAGCGTCGCGATTCAGTACATCGATGTCTAGCGTAACTATCTACAAGGGTCTATTGGTGCCTCGGTCACCGGATGTTCTCTCTTTGTCAGTCTAGTTTTCAAATCCGACGCAAATTTGACAATTAATTGCGACTTTCCCACCATCCTAACGACGTTGCAACACAGAAATTGCGTCGCGATTAAATACATTGGTCACTAGCCGACTTATCTCCGAGGGTGTATCGCTGCCTCATACCAGATGGACGTACTCTTTGGCAGTCAAGTTTGTTTTCTCCCTCTCATAACTCACAGTTAATTCTTACCGTCAGATCCTGGTATTGACGATGGAACACACAAATAGCGTCGCGATTCAATAGATCGATGTCCAGCGTAACTATCTACAAGGGTCTATTGGTGCCTCGGTCACCGGATGGTCGCGTTTTGTCATCTAGTTTTCAAATCCGACGCAAAACTGACAGTTAATTTTATTTTCTCTCATCCTCTCAATGACGATAGAACACATACTGCGATGGTTTTCAGTACATCGTCTACCTGCAGATTTATCTCCAAGCATCTATTACTGCCTGGGTCACCACATGAACGTTGTCCTACGAGTAAAGTTTCGGGAATCCGACGCAAATTTGACAGTTAATTGCGACATTCCCACCATCCTAATGACGATGCAACACAGAAATTGCGTCGCGATTCAATACATTGGTCACTAGCCGACTTATTTCCGAGGGTCTAACGCTGCTTCATACCAGATCGGTGTACAATTTGGCTGTCAAGTTTCTTGTCTCCGACTCAAAACTCTCAGCTAATTCTCACCGTCAGATCCTGGTATGGACGACGGAACACACAAATAGCGTCGCGATTCATTGATGCCTAGCGTAACTATCTATAAGGGTCTATTGGTGCCTCGGTCACCGGATGTTCGCTCTTTGTCAGTCTTGTTTTCAAATCGGACGCAAATTTGACAGTTAATTGCGACATTCCCAACATCCTAACGACGTTGCAACACAGAAATTGCGTCGCGATTCAATACATTGGTCTCTAGTCGACTTATCTCCGAAGATCTATCGCTGCCTCATACCAGATGAACGTACTCTTTGGCAGTCAAGTTTGTTTTCTCCCTCTCATAACTCATAGTTAAATCTTACCGTTAGAGCCTGGTAATGACGATGGAACACACAAATGGCGTCGCGATTCAATAGATCGATGTCCAGCGTAACTATCTACAAGGGTCTGTTGGTGCCTCGGTCACCGGATGGTCGCGTTTTGTCAGTCTAGTTTACAAATCCGACGCAAGATTGGCAGTTACTTTTATTCCTCCCACTCTCTCAATTACGATGGAACACACATACTGCGATGGTTTTCAGAACATTGTCTTCCAGCAGATTTATCTCCGAGCATGCCTGGGTCACCACATGATCGTTGTCCTACGAGTAAAGTTTCGGGAATCCGACGCAAATTTGACAGTTAATTGCGACATTCCCACCATCCTAATGACGATGCAACACAGAAATTGCGTCGCGATTCAATACATTGGTCACTAGCCGACTTATCTCCGAGGGTCTAACGCTGCTTCATACCAGATGGATGTATAATTTGGCTGTCAAGTTTCTTGTCTCCGACTCAAAACTCTCAGCTAATTCTCACCGTCAGATCCTGGTATGGACGACGGAACACACAAATAGCGTCTCGATTCAGTACATTGATGTCTAGCGTAACTATGCCTCGGTCCCGGATGTTCGCTCTTGGTCAGTCTTGTTTTCAAATCCGACGCAAATTTGACAGTTAATTGCGACATTCCCACCATCCTAATGACGATGCAACACAGAAATTGCGTCGCGATTCAATACATTGGTCACTAGCCGACTTATCTCCGAGGGTCTAACGCTGCTTCATGCCAGAGGGATGTACCATTTGGCTGTCAAGTTTCTTGTCTCCGACCCAAAACTTTCAGCTAATTCTCACCGTCAGATCCTGGTATGGACGACGGAACACACAAATAGCGTCGCGATTCAGTACACTGATGTCTAGCGTAACTATCTATAAGGGTCTATTGGTGCCTCGGTCACCGGATGGTCGCGCTTTGTCAGTCTAGTTTTCAAATCCGACGCAAAACTGATAGTTAATTTTATTCCTCAAGTACTCTCAATTGCGATGGAACACACATACTGCGATGGATTTCAGAACATCGTCTTCCAGCAGATTTATCTCCAAGCATGCCTGGATCACCACATGATCGTTCTCCTGCGAGTAAAGTTTCGGGAATCCGACGCAAATTTGACAGTTAATTGAGACATTCCCACCATCCTAATGACGATGCAACACAGAAATTGCGTCGCGATTCAATACATTGGTCACTAGCCGACTTATCTCCGAGGGTCTATCGCTGCCTCATACCAGATGGACGTACTCTTTGGCAGTCAAGTTTGTTTTCTCCCTCTCATAACTCACAGTTAATTCTTACCGTCAGATCCTGGTATTGACGATGGAACACACAAATAGCGTCGCGATTCAATAGATCGATGTCCAGCGTAACTATCTACAAGGGTCTATTGGTGCCTCGGTCACCGGATGTTCTCTCTTTGTCAGTCTAGTTTTCAAATCCGAATCAAATTTGACAATTAATTGCGTCATTCCCACCATCCTAACGACGTTGCAACACTGAAAATGCGCCGCGATTAAAGATCGGATCCTGGTATGGACGACGGAACACACAAATAGCGTCGCGATTCAGTACACTGATGTCTAGCGTAACTATCTATAAGGGTCTATTGGTGCCTCGGTCACCGGATGTTCGCTCTTGGTCAGTCTTGTTTTCAAATCCGACGCAAATTTGACAGGTAATTGCGACATTCCCACCATCCTAACGACGTTGCATCACAGTAATTGCGTCGCGATTCAATACATTGGTCACTAGCCGACTTATCTCCGAGGGTCTATCGCTGCCTCATACCAGATGGACGTACTCTTTGGCAGTCAAGTTTGTTTTCTCCCTCTCATAACTCACAGTTAATTCTTATTGTCAGATCTTGGTATTGACGATGGAACACACAAATGGCGTCGCGATTCAATAGATCGATGTATAGCGTAACTATCTACAAGGGTCTATTGGTGCCTCGGTCACCGGATGGTCGCGTTTTGTCAGTCTAGTTTACATATCCGACGCAAGATTGGCAGTTAATATTATTCCTCCCATACTCTCAATTACGATGGAACACACATACTGCGATGGTTTTCAGAACATCGTCTTCCAGCAGATTTATCTCCGAGCATGCCTTGGTCACCACATGATCGTTGTCCTACGAGTAAAGTTTCGGGAATCCGACGCAAATTTGACAGTTAATTGCGACATTCGCACCATCCTAATGACGATGCAACACAGAAATTGCGTCGCGATTCAATACATTGGTCACTAGCCGACTTATCTCCGAGGGTCTAACGCTGCTTCACTCCAGATGGATGTACAATTGGGCTGTCAAGTTTCTTGTCTCCGACTCAAAACTCTCAGCTAATTCTCACCGTCAGATCCTGGTATGGACGACGGAACACACAAATAGCGTCTCGATTCAGTACATTGATGTCTAGCGTAACTATCTAGAAGAGTCTATTTGTGCTTCGGTCACCAGGATGGTCGCGCTTTGTCAGTCTAGTTTTCAAATCCGACGCAAAACTGACAGTTAATTGTATTCCTCTCATACTCTCAATTACGATGGAACACACATTCTGCGATGGTTTCCAGAACATCGTCTTCCAGCAGATTTATCTCCAAGCATCTATTACTGCCTGGGTCACCACATGATCGTTGTCCTACGAGTAAAGTTTCGGGGATCCGACGCAAATTTGAGAGTTAATTGCGACTATCCCACCATCCTAATGCCGATGCAACACAGAAATCGCGTCGCGATTCAATACATTGGTCACTAGCCGACTTATCTCCGAGGGTCTAAAGCTGCCTCATACCAGATGGATGTACAATTTGGCTGTTAAGTTTCTTGTCTCCGATTCGTAACTCACAGTTAATTCTTACCGTCAGATCCTGGTATCGACCATGGAACACACAAATAGCGTCGCGATTCAGTACATCGATGTCTAGCGTAACTATCTACAAGGGTCCATTGGTGCCTCGGTCACCGGATGTTCTCTCTTTGTCAGTCTAGCTTTCAAATCCGACGCAAATTTGACAGTTAATTGCGACATTCCCACCATCCTAACGACGTTGCAAGACAGAAACTGCGTCGCGATTAAATACATTGGTCACTACCCGACTTATCTCCGAGGGTCTATCGCTGCCTCATACCAGATGGACGTACTCTTTGGCAGTCAAGTTTGTTTTCTCCCTCTCATAACTCACAGTTAATTCTTACCGTCAGATCCTGGTATTGACGATGGAACACACAAATAGCGTCGCGATTCAATAGATCGATGTCCAGCGTAACTATCTACAAGGGTCTATTGGTGCCTCGGTCACCGGATGGTCGCGTTTTGTCATCTAGTTTTCAAATCCGACGCAAAACTGACAGTTAATTTTATTTTCTCTCATCCTCTCAATGACGATAGAACACATACTGCGATGGTTTTCAGTACATCGTCTACCTGCAGATTTATCTCCAAGCATCTATTACTGCCTGGGTCACCACATGAACGTTGTCCTACGAGTAAAGTTTCGGGAATCCGACGCAAATTTGACAGTTAATTGCGACATTCCCACCATCCTAATGACGATGCAACACAGAAATTGCGTCGCGATTCAATACATTGGTCACTAGCCGACTTATTTCCGAGGGTCTAACGCTGCTTCATACCAGATGGGTGTACAATTTGGCTGTCAAGTTTCTTGTCTCCGACTCAAAACTCTCAGCTAATTCTCACCGTCAGATCCTGGTATGGACGACGGAACACACAAATAGCGTCGCGATTCATTGATGTCTAGCGTAACTATCTATAAGGGTCTATTGGTGCCTCGGTCACCGGATGTTCGCTCTTTGTCAGTCTTGTTTTCAAATCGGACGCAAATTTGACAGTTAATTGCGACATTCCCAACATCCTAACGACGTTGCAACACAGAAATTGCGTCGCGATTCAATACATTGGTCTCTAGTCGACTTATCTCCGAGGATCTATCGCTGCCTCATACCAGATGAACGTACTCTTTGGCAGTCAAGTTTGTTTTCTCCCTCTCATAACTCATAGTTAAATCTTACCGTTAGAGCCTGGTAATGACGATGGAACACACAAATGGCGTCGCGATTCAATAGATCGATGTCCAGCGTAACTATCTACAAGGGTCTATTGGTGCCTCGGTCACCGGATGTTCTCTCTTTGTCAGTCTAGTTTTCAAATCCGACGCAAATTTGACAGTTAATTGCGACATTCCCACCATCCTAATGACGATGCAACACAGAAATTGCGTCGCGATTCAATACATTGGTCACTAGCCGACTTATTTCCGAGGGTCTAACGCTGCTTCATACCAGATGGGTGTACAATTTGGCTGTCAAGTTTCTTGTCTCCGACTCAAAACTCTCAGCTAATTCTCACCGTCAGATCCTGGTATGGACGACGGAACACACAAATATCGTCGCGATTCATTGATGTCTAGCGTAACTATCTATAAGGGTCTATTGGTGCCTCGGTCACCGGATGTTCGCTCTTTGTCAGTCTTGTTTTCAAATCGGACGCAAATTTGACAGTTAATTGCGACATTCCCAACATCCTAACGACGTTGCAACACAGAAATTGCGTCGCGATTCAATACATTGGTCTCTAGTCGACTTATCTCCGAAGATCTATCGCTGCCTCATACCAGATGAACGTACTCTTTGGCAGTCAAGTTTGTTTTCTCCCTCTCATAACTCATAGTTAAATCTTACCGTTAGAGCCTGGTAATGACGATGGAACACACAAATGGCGTCGCGATTCAATAGATCGATGTCCAGCGTAACTATCTACAAGGGTCTATTGGTGCCTCGGTCACCGGATGGTCGCGTTTTGTCAGTCTAGTTTACAAATCCGACGCAAGATTGGCAGTTAATTTTATTCCTCCCATACTCTCAATTACGATGGAACACACATACTGCGATGGTTTTCAGAACATTGTCTTCCAGCAGATTTATCTCCGAGCATGCCTGGGTCACCACATGATCGTTGTCCTACGAGTAAAGTTTCGGGAATCCGACGCAAATTTGACAGTTAATTGCGACATTCGCACCATCCTAATGACGATGCAACACAGAAATTGAGTCGCGATTCAATACATTGGTCACTAGCCGACTTATCTCCGACGGTCTAACGCTGCTTCATACCAGATGGATGTATAATTTGGCTGTCAAAATTCTTGTCTCCGACTCAAAACTCTCAGCTAATTCTCACCGTCAGATCCTGGTATGGACGACGGAACACACAAATAGCGATGTGATTCAGTACATTGATGTGTAGCGTAACTATCTATAAGGGTCTATTGGTGCCTCGGTCACCGGATGTTCGCTCTTGGTCAGTCTTGTTTTCAAATCCGACGCAAATTTGACAGTTAATTGCGACATTCCCACCATCCTAACGACGTTGCATCACAGAAATTGCGTCGCGATTCAATACATTGGTCACTAGCCGACCTATCTCCGAGGGTCTATCGCTGCCTCATACCAGATGGACGTACTCTTTGGCAGTCAAGTTTGTTTTCTCCCTCTCATAACTCACAGTTAATTCTTATTGTCAGATCTTGGTATTGACGATGGAACACACAAATGGCGTCGCGATTCAATAGATCGATGTATAGCGTAACTATCTACAAGGGTCTATTGGTGCCTCGGTCACCGGATGGTCGCGTTTTGTCAGTCTAGTTTACATATCCGACGCAACATTGGCAGTTAATATTATTCCTCCCATACTCTCAATTACGATGGAACACACATACTGCGATGGTTTTCAGAACATCGTCTTCCAGCAGATTTATCTCCGAGCATGCCTTGGTCACCACATGATCGTTGTCCTACGAGTAAAGTTTCGGGAATCCGACGCAAATTTGACAGTTAATTGCGACATTCGCACCATCCTAATGACGATGCAACACAGAAATTGCGTCGCGATTCAATACATTGGTCACTAGCCGACTTATCTCCGAGGGTCTAACGCTGCCTCATACCAGATGGATGTACAATTTGGCTGTCAAGTTTCTTGTCTCCGACTCGTGACTCACAGTTAATTCTTACCGTCAGATCCTGGTATCGACCATGGAACACACAAATAGCGTCGCGATTCAGTACATCGATGTCTAGCGTAACTATCTACAAGGGTCTATTGGTGCCTCGGTCACCGGATGTTCTCTCTTTGTCAGTCTAGTTTTCAAATCCGACGCAAATTTGACAATTAATTGCGACTTTCCCACCATCCTAACGACGTTGCAACACAGAAATTGCGTCGCGATTAAATACATTGGTCACTAGCCGACTTATCTCCGAGGGTGTATCGCTGCCTCATACCAGATGGACGTACTCTTTGGCAGTCAAGTTTGTTTTCTCCCTCTCATAACTCACAGTTAATTCTTACCGTCAGATCCTGGTATTGACGATGGAACACACAAATAGCGTCGCGATTCAATAGATCGATGTCCAGCGTAACTATCTACAAGGGTCTATTGGTGCCTCGGTCACCGGATGGTCGCGTTTTGTCATCTAGTTTTCAAATCCGACGCAAAACTGACAGTTAATTTTATTTTCTCAGATCACATACTGCGATGGTTTTCAGTACATCGTCTACCAGCAGATTTATCTCCAAGCATCTATTACTGGCTGGGTCACCACATGAACGTTCTCCTACGAGTAAAGTTTCGGGAATCCGACGCAAATTTGACAGTTAATTGCGACATTCCCACCATCCTAATGACGATGCAACACAGAAATTGCGTCGCGATTCAATACATTGGTCACTAGCCGACTTATCTCCGAGGGTCTAACGCTGCTTCATACCAGATGGGTGTACAATTTGGCTGTCAAGTTTCTTGTCTCCGACTCAAAACTCTCAGCTAATTCTCACCGTCAGATCCTGGTATGGACGACGGAACACACAAATAGCGTCTCGATTCAGTACATTGATGTCTAGCGTAACTATCTAGAAGAGTCTATTTGTGCTTCGGTCACCGGATGGTCGCGCTTTGTCAGTCTAGTTTTCAAATCCGACGCAAAACTGACAGTTAATTGTATTCCTCTCATACTCTCAATTACGATGGAACACACATTCTGCGATGGTTTCCAGAACATCGTCTTCCAGCAGATTTATCTCCAAGCATCTATTACTGCCTGGGTCACCACATGATCGTTGTCCTACGAGTAAAGTTTCGGGGATCCGACGCAAATTTGAGAGTTAATTGCGACTATCCCACCATCCTAATGCCGATGCAACACAGAAATCGCGTCGCGATTCAATACATTGGTCACTAGCCGACTTATCTCCGAGGGTCTAAAGCTGCCTCATACCAGATCAAAGTACAATTTGGCTGTCAAGTTTCTTGTCTCCGACTCAAAACTCACAGCTAATTCTTACCGTCAGATCCTGGTATCGACCATGGAACACACAAATAGCGTCGCGATTCAGTACATCGATATCTAGCGTAACTATCTACAAGGGTCCATTGGTGCCTCGGTCACCGGGTGTTCTCTCTTTGTCAGTCTAGTTTTCAAATCCGACGCAAATTTGACAATTAATTGCGACATTCCCACCATCCTAACGACGTTGCAACACAGAAATTGCGTCGCGATTAAATACATTGGTCACTACCCGACTTATCTCCGAGGGACTATCGCTGCCTCATACCAGATGGACGTACTCTTTGGCAGTCAAGTTTGTTTTCTCCCTCTCATAACTCAAAGTTAATTCTTACCGTCAGATCCTGGTATTGACGATGGAACACACAAATAGCGTCGCGATTCAATAGATCGATGTCCAGCGTAACTATCTACAAGGGTCTATTGGTGCCTCGGTCACCGGATGGTCGCGTTTTGTCATCTAGTTTTCAAATCCGACGCAAAACTGACAGTTAATTTTATTTTCTCTCATCCTCTCAATGACGATAGAACACATACTGCGATGGTTTTCAGTACATCGTCTACCTGCAGATTTATCTCCAAGCATCTATTACTGCCTGGGTCACCACATGAACATTGTCCTACGAGTAAAGTTTCGGGAATCCGACGCCAATTTGACAGTTAATTGCGACATTCCCACCATCCTAATGACGATGCAACACAGAAATTGCGTCGCGATTCAATACATTGGTCACTAGCCGACTTATCTCCGAGGGTCTAACGCTGCTTCATACCAGATGGGTGTACAATTTGGCTGTCAAGTTTCTTGTCTCCGACTCAAAACTCTCAGCTAATTCTCACCGTCAGATCCTGGTATGGACAACGGAACACACAAATAGCGTCGCGATTCATTGATGTCTAGCGTAACTATCTATAAGGGTCTATTGGTGCCTCGGTCACCGGATGTTCGCTCTTTGTCAGTCTTGTTTTCAAATCCGACGGAAATTTGACAGTTAATTGCGACATTCCCACCAACCTAACGACGTTGCATCACAGAAATTGCGTCGCGATTCAATACATTGGTCACTAGTCGACTTATCTCCGAGGATCTATCGCTGCCTCATACCAGATGGACGTACTCTTTGGCAGTCAAGTTTGTTTTCTCCCTCTCATAACTCACAGTTAATTCTTACCGTCAGAGCCTGGTAATGACGATGGAACACACAAATGGCCTGGCGATTCAGTAGATCGATGTCCAGCGTAACTATCTACAAGGGTCTATTGGTGCCTCGGTCACCGGATGGTCGCGTTTTGTCAGTCTAGTTTACAAATCCGACGCAAGATTGGCAGTTAATTTTATTCCTCCCATACTCTCAATTACGATGGAACACACATACTGCGATGGTTTTCAGAACATTGTCTTCCAGCAGATTTATCTCCGAGCATGCCTGGGTCACCACATGATCGTTGTCCTACGAGTAAAGTTTCGGGAATCCGACGCAAATTTGACAGTTAATTGCGACATTCGCACCATCCTAATGACGATGCAACACAGAAGTTGCGTCGCGATACAATACATTGGTCACTAGCCGACTTATCTCCGATGGTCTAACGCTGCCTCATACCAGATCAAAGTACAATTTGGCTGTCAAGTTTCTTGTCTCCGACTCAAAACTCACAGCTAATTCTTACCGTCACGTCCTGGTATCGAAATGGAACTCACAGATAGCGTCGCGATTCAATACTTCGATGTCTAGCGTAACTATCTACAAGGGCCTATTGGTGCCTATGTCACCGGATGTTCGCTCTTTGTCAGTCTAGTTTTCAAATCCGACGCAATTTTGACAGTTAATTGCGACATTCCCACCATCCTAAGGACGTTGCAACACAGAAATTGCGTCGCGATACAATACATT
Organism: Schistocerca gregaria; assembly: GCF_023897955.1. Classification (NCBI taxonomy): domain Eukaryota; kingdom Metazoa; phylum Arthropoda; class Insecta; order Orthoptera; family Acrididae; genus Schistocerca; species Schistocerca gregaria. Next base: position 594,663 of record NW_026061713.1, on the reverse strand, counting down.
GGTCACTAGCCGACTTATCTCCGAGGGTCTATCGCTGCCTCATACCAGATGGACGTACTGTTTGGAAGACAAGTTTGTTTTCTCCCTCTCATAACTCACAGTTAATTCTTACCGTCTGATCCTGGTATTGACGAGGGAACACACAAATACCGTCGCGATTCAATACATCGATGTCCAGCGTAACTATCTACAAGGGTCCATTGAAGCCTCGGTCATCGGATGGCCGTGTTTTGTCATCTAGTTTTCAAATCCGAGGCAAGATTGGCAGTTAATTTTATTCCTCCCATACTCTCAATTACGATGGAACACACATACTGCGATGGTTTTCACAATTTCGTCTTCCAGCAGATTTATCTCCAAACATCTATTACTGCCTGGGTCACCACATGATCGTTGCCCTACGAGTAAAGTTTCGGTTATCCGACGCAAATTTGACAGTTAATTATGACATTCCCACCATCCTAATGACGATGCAACACAGAAATTGCGTCGCGATTAAATTCATTGGTCACTAGCCGACTTATCTCCGAGGGTCTATCGCTGCCTCATACGAGATGGACGTACTGTTTGGCAGTCAAGTTTGTTTTCTCCCTCTCATAACTCACAGTTAATTCTTACCGTCAGATCCTGGTATTGACGATGGAACGCACAAATACCGTAGCGATCTATAAATCGATGTCCAGCGTAACTATCTACAAGGGTGTATTGGTGCCTCGGTCACCGGATGTTCGCTCTTTGTCAGTCTAGTTTTCAAATCCGACGCACATTTGACAATTAATTGCGACATTCCCACCATCCTAACGACGTTGCAACACAGAAATTGTGTCGCGATTCAATACATTGGTCACTAGCCGACTTATCTCCGAGGGTCTATCGCTGCCTAATACCAGATGGACGTACTCTTTGGCAGTCAAGTTTGTTTTCTCCCCCTCATAACTCACAGTTAATTCTTACCGTCAGATCCTGGTATTGACGATGGAACACACAAATAGCGTCGCGATTCAATAGATCTATGTCCAGCGTTACTATCTACAAGGGTCTATTGGTGCCTCGGTCACCGGATGGTCGCGTTTTGTCATCTAGTTTTCAAATCCGACGCAAAACTGACAGTTAATTTTATTTTCTCTCATCCTCTCAATGACGATAGAACACACATAGTGCGATGGGTTTCAGAACTTCGTCTTCCAGCAGATTTATCTCCAAGCATCTATTACTGCCTGGGTCACCACATGATCGTTGTCCTACGAGTAAAGTTTCGGGAATCCGACACAAATTTGACAGGCAATTGCGACATACCAACCACCCTAATGAAGATGCAACACAGAAATTGCGTCGCGATTCAATACATTGGTCACTAGTTGACTTATCTCCGAGGGTCTTTCGCTGACTCATACCAGATGAATGTACAATTTGGCTGTCAAGTTTCTTGACTCCGACTCAAAACTCACAGTTAATTCTTACCGTCAGAACCTGGTGTCGACGATGGAACACACAAATAGCGTCGCAATTCTATTGATCGATGTCCAGCGTAACTATCTGCAAGGGTCTATTGGTGCCTCGGTCACCAAATGTTCCCTCTTTGTCAGTCTAGTTTACAAATCCGACGCAAAACTGGCAGTTAGTTTTATTCCTACCATTCTCTCAATTACGATGGGACACACATACTGCGATTGTTTTCAGAACATCGTCTTCCAGCAGATTTATCTCCAAGCATGCCTGGGTCACCACATGATCGTTCTCCTGCGAATAAAGTTTCGGGAATCCGCCGCAAATTTGACAGTTAATTGCGACATTCCCACCATCCTAATGACGATGCAACACAGAAATTGCGTCGCGATTCAATACATTGGTCACTAGCCGACTTATCTCCGAGGGTCTAACGCTGCTTCATACCAGATGGGTGTACAATTTGGCTGTCAAGTTTCTTGTCTCCGACTCAAAACTCTCAGCTAATTCTCACCGTCAGATCCTGGTATGGACAACGGAACACACAAATAGCGTCGCGATTCATTGATGTCTAGCGTAACTATCTATAAGGGTCTATTGGTGCCTCGGTCACCGGATGTTCGCTCTTTGTCAGTCTTGTTTTCAAATCCGACGGAAATTTGACAGTTAGTTGCGACATTCCCACCATCCTAACGACGTTGCATCACAGAAATTGCGTCGCGATTCAATACATTGGTCACTAGTCGACTTATCTCCGAGGATCTATCGCTGCCTCATACCAGATGGACGTACTCTTTGGCAGTCAAGTTTGTTTTCTCCCTCTCATAACTCACAGTTAATTCTTACCGTCAGAGCCTGGTAATGACGATGGAACACACAAATGGCCTGGCGATTCAGTAGATCGATGTCCAGCGTAACTATCTACAAGGGTCTATTGGTGCCTCGGTCACCGGATGGTCGCGTTTTGTCAGTCTAGTTTACAAATCCGACGCAAGATTGGCAGTTAATTTTATTCCTCCCATACTCTCAATTACGATGGAACACACATACTGCGATGGTTTTCAGAACATTGTCTTCCAGCAGATTTATCTCCGAGCATGCCTGGGTCACCACATGATCGTTGTCCTACGAGTAAAGTTTCGGGAATCCGACGCAAATTTGACAGTTAATTGCGACATTCGCACCATCCTAATGACGATGCAACACAGAAATTGCGTCGCGATTCAATACATTGGTCACTAGCCGACTTATCTCCGAGGGTCTAACGTTGCTTCATACCAGATGGATGTATAATTTGGCTGTCAAGTTTCTTGTCTCCGACTCAAAACTGTCAGCTAATTCTCACCGTCAGATCCTGGTATGGACGACGGAACACACAAATAGCGATGTGATTCAGTACATTGATGTGTAGCGTAACTATCTATAAGGGTCTATTGGTGCCTCGGTCACCGGATGTTCGCTCTTGGTCAGTCTTGTTTTCAAATCCGACGCAAATTTGACAGTTAATTGCGACATTCCCACCATCCTAACGACGTTGCATCACAGAAATTGCGTCGCGATTCAATACATTGGTCACTAGCCGACCTATCTCCGAGGGTCTATCGCTGCCTCATACCAGATGGACGTACTCTTTGGCAGTCAAGTTTGTTTTCTCCCTCTCATAACTCACAGTTAATTCTTATTGTCAGATCTTGGTATTGACGATGGAACACACAAATGGCGTCGCGATTCAATAGATCGATGTATAGCGTAACTATCTACAAGGGTCTATTGGTGCCTCGGTCACAAGATGGTCGCGTTTTGTCAGTCTAGTTTACATATCCGACGCAACATTGGCAGTTAATATTATTCCACCCATACTCTCAATTACGATGGAACACACATACTGCGATGGTTTTCAGAACATCGTCTTCCAGCAGATTTATCTCCGAGCATGCCTTGGTCACCACATGATCGTCGTCCTACGAGTAAAGTTTCGGGAATCCGACGCAAATTTGACAGTTAATTGCGACATTCGCACCATCCTAATGCCGATGCAACACAGAAATCGCGTCGCGATTCAATACATTGGTCACTAGCCGACTTATCTCCGAGGGTCTAAAGCTGCCTCATACCAGATGGATGTACAATTTGGCTGTCAAGTTTCTTGTCTCCGACTCGTAACTCACAGTTAATTCTTACCGTCAGATCCTGGTATCGACCATGGAACACACAAATAGCGTCGCGATTCAGTACATCGATTTCTAGCGTAACTATCTACAAGGGTCTATTGGTGCCTCGGTCACCGGATGTTCTCTCTTTGTCAGACTAGTTTTCAAATCCGACGCAAATTTGACAATTAATTGCGACATTCCCACCATCCTAACGACGTTGCAACACAGAAATTGCGTCGCCATTAAATACATTGGTCACTAGCCGACTTATCTCCGAGGGTCTATCGCTGCCTCATACCAGATGGACGACTCTTTGGCAGTCAAGGTTGTTTTCTCCCTCTCATAACTCACAGTTAATTCTTACCGTCAGATCCTGGTATTGACGATGGAACACACAAATAGCGTCGCGATTCAATAGATCGATGTCCAGCGTAACTATCTACAAGGGTCTATTGGTGCCTCGGTCACCGGATGGTCGCGTTTTGTCAGTCTAGTTTACAAATCCGACGCAAGATTGGCAGTTAATTTTATTCCTCCCATACTCTCAATTACGATGGAACACACATACTGCGATGGTTTTCAGAACATTGTCTTCCAGCAGATTTATCTCCGAGCATGACTGGGTCACCACATGATCGTTGTCCTACGAGTAAAGTTTCGGGAATCCGACGCAAATTTGACAGTTAATTGCGACATTCGCACCATCCTAATGTCGATGCAACACAGAAATTGCGTCGCGATTCAATACATTGGTCACTAGCCGACTTATCTCCGACGGTCTAACGCTGCTTCATACCAGATGGATGTATAATTTGGCTGTCAAGTTTCTTGTTTCCGACTCAAAACTCTCAGCTAATTCTCACCGTCAGATCCTGGTATGGACGACGGAACACATAAATAGCGATGTGATTCAGTACATTGATGTGTAGCGTAACTATCTATAAGGGTCTATTGGTGCCTCGGTCACCGGATGTTCGCTCTTGGTCAGTCTTGTTTTCAAATCCGACGCAAATTTGACAGTTAATTGCGACATTCCCACCATCCTAACGACGTTGCATCACAGAAATTGCGTCGCGATTCAATACATTGGTCACTAGCCGACTTATCTCCGAGGGTCTATCGCTGCCTCATACCAGAAGGACGTACTCTTTGGCAGTCAAGTTTGTTTTCTCCCTCTCATAACTCACAGTTAATTCTTACCGTTAGAGCCTGGTAATGACGATGGAACACACAAATGGCGTCGCGATTCAATAGATCGATGTCCAGCGTAACTATCTACAAGGGTCTATTGGTGCCTCGGTCACCGGATGGTCGCGTTTTGTCAGTCTAGTTTACAAATCCGACGCAAGATTGGCAGTTAATTTTATTCCTCCCATACTCTCAATTACGATGGAACACACATACTGCGATGGTTTTCAGAACATTGTCTTCCAGCAGATTTATCTCCGAGCATGCCTGGGTCACCACATGATCGTTGTCCTACGAGTAAAGTTTCGGGAATCCGACGCAAATTTGACAGTTAATTGCGACATTCGCACCATCCTAATGACGATGCAACACAGAAATTACGTCGCGATTCAATACATTGGTCACTAGCCGACTTATCTCCGACGGTCTAACGCTGCTTCATACAAGATGGATGTATAATTTGGCCTCTAGTTTCTTGTCTCCGACTCAAAACTCTCAGCTAATTCTCACCGTCAGATCCTGGTATGGACGACGGAACACACAAATAGCGATGTGATTCAGTACATTGATGTGTAGCGTAACTATCTATAAGGGTCTATTGGTGCCTCGGTCACCTGATGTTCGCTCTTGGTCAGTCTTGTTTTCAAATCCGACGCAAATTTGACAGTTAATTGCGACATTCCCACCATCCTAACGACGTTGCATCACAGAAATTGCGTCGCGATTCAATACATTGGTCATTAGCCGACTTATCTCCGAGGGTCTAACGCTGCCTCATACCAGATTGATGTACAATTTGGCTGTCAAGTTTCTTGTCTCCGACTCGTGACTCACAGTTAATTCTTACCGTCAGATACTGGTATCGAGCATGGAACACACAAATAGCGTCGCGATTCAGTACATCGATGTCTAGCGTAACTATCTACAAGGGTCTATTGGTGCCTCGGTCACCGGATGTTCTCTCTTTGTCAGTCTAGTTTTCAAATCCGACGCAAATTTGACAATTAATTGCGACTTTCCCACCATCCTAACGACGTTGCAACACAGAAATTGCGTCGCGATTAAATACATTGGTCACTAGCCGACTTATCTCCGAGGGTCTATCGCTGCCTCATACCAGATGGACGTACTCTTTGGCAGTCAAGTTTGTTTTCTCCCTCTCATAACTCACAGTTAATTCTTACCGTCAGATCCTGGTATTGACGATGGAACACACAAATAGCGTCGCGATTCAATAGATCGATGTCCAGCGTAACTATCTACAAGGGTCTATTGGTGCCTCGGTCACCGGATGGTCGCGTTTTGTCATCTAGTTTTCAAATCCGACGCAAAACTGACAGTTAATTTTATTTTCTCAGAACACATACTGCGATGGTTTTCAGTACATCGTCTATCAGCAGATTTATCTCCAAGCATCTATTACTGCCTGGGTCACCACATGAACGTTGTCCTACGAGTAAAGTTTCGGGAATCCGACGCAAATTTGATAGTTAATTGCGACATTCCCACCATCCTAATGACGATGCAACACAGAAATTGCGTCGCGATTCAATACATTGGTCACTAGCCGACTTATCTCCAAGGGTCTAACGCTGCTTCATACCAGATGGATGTACAATTTGGCTGTCAAGTTTCTTGTCTCCGACTCAAAACTCTCAGCTAATTCTCACCGTCAGATCCTGGTATGGACGACGGAACACACAAATAGCGTCTCGATTCAGTACATTGATGTCTAGCGTAACTATCTAGAAGAGTCTATTTGTGCTTTGGTCACCGGATGGTCGCGCTTTGTCAGTCCAAGTTTCAAATCCGACGCAAAACTGACAGTTAATTTTATTTTCTCTCATCCTCTCAATGACGATAGAACACATACTGCGATGGTTTTCAGTACATCGTCTACCAGCAGATTTATCTCCAAGCATCTATTACTGCCTGGGTCACCACATGTACGTTGTCCTACGAGTAAAGTTTCGGGAATCCGACGCAAATTTGACAGTTAATTGCGACATTCCCACCATCCTAACGACGTTGCATCACAGAAATTGCGTCGCGATTCAATACATTGGTCACTAGCCGACTTATCTCCGAGGGTCTATCGCTGCCTCATACCAGATGGACGTACTCTTTGGCAGTCAAGTTTGTTTTCTCCCTCTCATAACTCACAGTTAATTGTTATTGTCAGATCTTGGTATTGACGATGGAACACACAAGTGGCGTCGCGATTCAATAGAGCGATGTATAGCGTAACTATCTACAAGGGTCTATTGGTGCCTCGGTCACCGGATGGTCGCGTTTTGTCATCTAGTTTTCAAATCCGACGCAAAACTGACAGTTAATTTTATTTTCTCTCATCCTCTCAATGACGATAGAACACATACTGCGATGGTTTTCAGTACATCGTCTACCTGCAGATTTATCTCCAAGCATCTATTACTGCCTGGGTCACCACATGAACGTTGTCCTACGAGTAAAGTTTCGGGAATCCGACGCAAATTTGACAGTTAATTGCGACATTCCCACCATCCTAATGACGATGCAACACAGAAATTGCGTCGCGATTCAATACATTGGTCACTAGCCGACTTATCTCCGAGGGTCTAACGCTGCTTCATACCAGATGGGTGTACAATTTGGCTGTCAAGTTTCTTGTCTCCGACTCAAAACTCTCAGCTAATTCTCACCGTCAGATCCTGTTATGGACGACGGAACACACAAATAGCGTCGCGATTCATTGATGTCTAGCGTAACTATCTATTAGGGTCTATAGGTGCCTCGGTCACCGGATGTTCGCTCTTTGTCAGTCTTGTTTTCAAATCCGACGGAAATTTGACAGTTAATTGCGACATTCCCACCATCCTAACGACGTTGCATCACAGAAATTGCGTCGCGATTCAATACATTGGTCACTAGCCGACTTATCTCCGAGGGTCTATCGCTGCCTCATACCAGAAGGACGTACTCTTTGGCAGTCAAGTTTGTTTTCTCCCTCTCATAACTCACAGTTAATTCTTACCGTCAGAGCCTGGTAATGACGATGGAACACACAAATGGCGTGGCGATTCAGTAGATCGATGTCCAGCGTAACTATCTACAAGGGTCTATTGGTGCCTCGGTCACCGGATGGTCGCGTTTTGTCAGTCTAGTTTACAAATCCGACGCAAGATTGGCAGTTAATTTTATTCCTCCCATACTCTCAATTACGATGGAACACACATACTGCGATGGTTTTCAGAACATTGTCTTCCAGCAGATTTATCTCCGAGCATGCCTGGGTCACCACATGATCGTTGTCCTACGAGTAAAGTTTCGGGAATCCGACGCAAATTTGACAGTTAATTGCGACATTCGCACCATCCTTAATGACGATGCAACACAGAAATTGCGTCGCGATTCAATACATTGGTCACTAGCCGACTTATCTCCGAGGGTCTAACGCTGCCTCATACCAGATGGATGTACAATTTGGCTGTCAAGTTTCTTGTCTCCGACTCGTGACTCACAGTTAATTCTTACCGTCAGATCCTGGTATCGACCATGGAACACACAAATAGCGTCGCGATTCAGTACATCGATGTCTAGCGTAACTATCTACAAGGGTCTATTGGTGCCTCGGTCACCGGATGTTCTCTCTCTGTCAGTCTAGTTTTCAAATCCGACGCAAATTTGACAATTAATTGCGACTTTCCCACCATCCTAACGACGTTGCAACACAGAAATTGCGTCGCGATTAAATACATTGGTCACTAGCCGACTTATCTCCGAGGGTCTATCGCTGCCTCATACCAGATGGACGTACTCTTTGGCAGTCAAGTTTGTTTTCCCCCTCTCATAACTCACAGTTAATTCTTACCGTCAGATCCTGGTATTGACGATGGAACACACAAATAGCGTCGCGATTCAATAGATCGATGTCCAGCGTAACTATCTACAAGGGTCTATTGGTGCCTCGGTCACCGGATGGTCGCGTTTTGTCAACTAGTTTTCAAATCCGACGCAAAACTGACAGTTAATTTTATTTTCTCAGAACACATACTGCGATGGTTTTCAGTACATCGTCTACCAGCAGATTTATCTCCAAGCATCTATTACTGCCTGGGTCACCACATGAACGTTTACTACGAGTAAAGTTTCGGGAATCCGACGCAAATTTGACAGTTAATTGCGACATTCCCACCATCCTAATGACGATGCAACACAGAAATTGCGTCGCGATTCAATACATTGGTCACTAGCCGACTTATCTCCAAGGGTCTAACGCTGCTTCATACCAGATGGATGTACAATTTGGCTGTCAAGTTTCTTGTCTCCGACTCAAAACTCTCAGCTAATTCTCACCGTCAGATCCTGGTATGGACGACGGAACACACAAATAGCGTCTCGATTCAGTACATTGATGTCTAGCGTAACTATCTAGAAGAGTCTATTTGTGCTTCGGTCACCGGATGGTCGCGCTTTGTCAGTCTAGGTTTCAAATCCGACGCAAAACTGACAGTTAATTTTATTTTCTCTCATCCTCTCAATGACGATAGAACACATACTGCGATGGTTTTCAGTACATCGTCTACCAGCAGATTTATCTCCAAGCATCTATTACTGCCTGGGTCACCACATGAACGTTCTCCTACGAGTAAAGTTTCGGGAATCCGACGCAAATTTGACAGTTAATTGCGACATTCCCACCATCCTAATGACGATGCAACACAGAAATTGCGTCGCGATTCAATACATTGGTCACTAGCCGACTTATCTCCGAGGGTCTATCGCTGCTTCATACCAGATGGGTGTACAATTTGGCTGTCAAGTTTCTTGTCTCCGACTCAAAACTCTCAGCTAATTCTCACCGTCAGATCCTGGTATGGACGACGGAACACACAAATAGCGTCTCGATTCAGTACATTGATGTCTAGCGTAACTATCTAGAAGAGTCTATTTGTGCTTCGGTCACCGGATGGTCGCGCTTTGTCAGTCTAGTTTTCAAATCCGACGCAAAACTGACAGTTAATTGTATTCCTCTCATACTCTCAATTACGATGGAACACACATTCTGCGATGGTTTCCAGAACATCGTCTTCCAGCAGATTTATCTCCAAGCGTCTATTACTGCCTGGGTCACCACATGATCGTTGTCCTACGAGTAAAGTTTCGGGGATCCGACGCAAATTTGAGAGTTAATTGCGACTATCCCACCATCCTAATGCCGATGCAACACAGAAATCGCGTCGCGATTCATTACATTGGTCACTAGCCGACTTATCTCCGAGGGTCTAAAGCTGCCTCATACCAGATGGATGTACAATTTGGCTGTCAAGTTTCTTGTCTCCGACTCGTAACTCACAGTTAATTCTTACCGTCAGATCCTGGTATCGACCATGGAACACACAAATAGCGTCGCGATTCAGTACATCGATGTCTAGCGTAACTATCTACAAGGGTCTATTGGTGCCTCGGTCACCGGATGTTCTCTCTTTGTCAGTCTAGTTTTCAAATCCGACGCAAATTTGACAATTAATTGCGACATTCCCACCATCCTAACGACATTGCAACACAGAAATTGCGTCGCGATTAAATACATTGGTCACTAGCCGACTTATCTCCGAGGGTCTATCGCTGCCTCATACCAGATGGACGACTCTTTGGCAGTCAAGTTTGTTTTCTCCCTCTCATAACTCACAGTTAATTCTTACCGTCAGATCCTGGTATTGACGATGGAACACACAAATAGCGTCGCGATTCAATAGATCTATGTCCAGCGTAACTATCTACAAGGGTCTATTGGTGCCTCGGTCACCGGATGGTCGCGTTTTGTCATCTAGTTTTCAAATCCGACGCAAAACTGACAGTTAATTTTATTTTCTCTCATCCTCTCAATGACGATAGAACACATACTGCGATGGTTTTCAGTACATCGTTTACCTGCAGATTTATCTCCAAGCATCTATTACTGCCTGGGTCACCACATGAACGTTGTCCTACGAGTAAAGTTTCGGGAATCCGACGCAAATTTGACAGTTAATTGCGATATTCCCACCATCCTAATGACGATGCAACACAGAAATTGCGTCGCGATTCAATACATTGGTCACTAGCCGACTTATCTCCGAGGGTCTAACGCTGCTTCATACCAGATGGGTGTACAATTTGGCTGTCAAGTTTCTTGTCTCCGACTCAAAACTCTCAGCTAATTCTCACCGTCAGATCCTGGTATGGACGACGGAACACACAAATAGCGTCGCGATTCATTGATGTCTAGCGTAACTATCTATAAGGGTCTATTGGTGCCTCGGTCACCGGATGTTCGCTCTTTGTAAGTCTTGTTTTCAAATCCGACGCAAATTTGACAGTTAATTGCGACATTCCCACCATCCTAACGACGTTGCATCACAGAAATTGCGTCGCGATTCAATACATTGGTCACTAGTCGACTTATCTCCGAGGGTCTATCGTTGCCTCATACCAGATGGACGAACTCTTTGGCAGTCAAGTTTGTTTTCTCCCTCTCATAACTCACAGTTAATACTTACCGTCAGATCCTGGTATTGACGATGGAACACACAAATGGCGTCGCGATTCAATAGATCGATGTATAGCGTAACTATCTACAAGGGTCTATTGGTGCCTCGGTCACCCCTATGGTCGCGTTTTGTCAGTCTAGTTTACATATCCGACGCAAGATTGGCAGTTAATATTATTCCTCCCATACTCTCAATTACGATGGAACACACATACTGCGATGGTTTTCAGAACATCGTCTTCCAGCAGATTTATCTCCGAGCATGCCTTGGTCACCACATGATCGTTGTCCTACGAGTAAAGTTTCGGGAATCCGACGCAAATTTGACAGTTAATTGCGACATTCCCACCATCCTAATGACGATGCAACTCAGAAATTGCGTCGCGATTCAATACATTGGTCACTAGCCGACTTATCCCCGAGGGTCTAACGCTGCTTCATACCAGATGGATGTACAATTTGGCTGTCAAGTTTCTTGTCTCCGACTCAAAACTCTCAGCTAATTCTCACCGTCAGATCCTGGTATGGACGACGGATCACACAAATAGCGTCGCGATTCATTGATGTCTAGCGTAACTGTCTATAAGGGTCTATTGGTGCCTCGGTCACCGGATGGTCGCGTTTTGTCATCTAGTTTTCAAATCCGACGCAAAACTGACAGTTAATTTTATTTTCTCAGAACACATACTGCGATGGTTTTCAGTACATCGTCTACCAGCAGATTTATCTCCAAGCATCTATTACTGCCTGGGTCACCACATGAACGTTTACTACGAGTAAAGTTTCGGGAATCCGACGCATATTTGATAGTTAATTGCGACATTCCCACCATCCTAATGACGATGCAACACAGAAATTGCGTCGCGATTCAATACATTGGTCACTAGCCGACTTATCTCCAAGGGTCTAACGCTGCTTCATACCAGATGGATGTACAATTTGGCTGTCAAGTTTCTTGTCTCCGACTCAAAACTCTCAGCTAATTCTCACCGTCAGATCCTGGTATGGACGACGGAACACACAAATAGCGTCTCGATTCAGTACATTGATGTCTAGCGTAACTATCTAGAAGAGTCTATTTGTGCTTCGGTCACCGGATGGTCGCGCTTTGTCAGTCTAGGTTTCAAATCCGACGCAAAACTGACAGTTAATTTTATTTTCTCTCATCCTCTCAATGACGATAGAACACATACTGCGATGGTTTTCAGTACATCGTCTACCAGCAGATTTATCTCCAAGCATCTATTACTGCCTGGGTCACCACATGATCGTTGTCCTACGAGTAAAGTTTCGGGAATCCGACGCAAATTTGACAGTTAATTGCGACATTCCCACCATCCTAATGACGATGCAACACAGAAATTGCGTCGCGATTCAATACATTGGTCACTAGCCGACTTATCTCCGAGGGTCTATCGCTGCCTCATACCAGATGGACGTACTCTTTGGCAGTCAAGTTTGTTTTCTCCCTCTCATAACTCACAGTTAATTCTTACCGTCAGATCCTGGTATTGACGATGGAACACACTAATAGCGTCGCGATTCAATAGATCGATGTCCAGCGTAACTATCTACAAGGGTCTATTGGTGCCTCGGTCACCGGATGGTCGCGTTTTGTCAACTAGTTTTCAAATCCGACCAAAAACTGACAGTTAACTTTATTTTCTCAGAACACATACTGCGATGGTTTTCAGTACATCGTCTACCAGCAGATTTATCTCCAAGCATCTATTACTGCCTGGGTCACCACATGAACGTTTACTACGAGTAAAGTTTCGGGAATCCGACGCAAATTTGACAGTTAATTGCGACATTCCCACCATCCTAATGACGATGCAACACAGAAATTGCGTCGCGATTCAATACATTGGTCACTAGCCGACTTATCTCCAAGGGTCTAACGCTGCTTCATACCAGATGGATGTACAATTTGGCTGTCAAGTTTCTTGTCTCCGACTCAAAACTCTCAGCTAATTCTCACCGTCAGATCCTGGTATGGACGACGGAACACACAAATAGCGTCTCGATTCAGTACATTGATGTCTAGCGTAACTATCTAGAAGAGTCTATTTGTGCTTCGGTCACCGGATGGTCGCGGTATGTCAGTCTAGGTTTCAAATCCGACGCAAAACTGACAGTTAATTTTATTTTCTCTCATCCTCTCAATGACGATAGAACACATACTGCGATGGTTTTCAGTACATCGTCTACCAGCAGATTTATCTCCAAGCATCTATTACTGCCTGGGTCACCACATGAACGTTCTCCTACGAGTAAAGTTTCGGGAATCCGACGCAAATTTGACAGTTAATTGCGACATTCCCACCATCCTAATGACGATGCAACACAGAAATTGCGTCGCGATTCAATACATTGGTCACTAGCCGACTTATCTCCGAGGGTCTATCGCTGCTTCATACCAGATGGGTGTACAATTTGGCTGTCAAGTTTCTTGTCTCCGACTCAAAACTCTCAGCTAATTCTCACCGTCAGATCCTGGTATGGACGACGGAACACACAAATAGCGTCTCGATTCAGTACATTGATTTCTAGCGTAACTATCTAGAAGAGTCTATTTGTGCTTCGGTCACCGGATGGTCGCGCTTTGTCAGTCTAGTTTTCAAATCCGACGCAAAACTGACAGTTAATTGTATTCCTCTCATACTCTCAATTACGATGGAACACACATTCTGCGATGTTTTCCAGAACATCGTCTTCCAGCAGATTTATCTCCAAGCGTCTATTACTGCCTGGGTCACCACATGATCGTTGTCCTACGAGTAAAGTTTCGGGGATCCGACGCAAATTTGAGAGTTAATTGCGACTATCCCACCATCCTAATGCCGATGCAACACAGAAATCGCGTCGCGATTCAATACATTGGTCACTAGCCGACTTATCTCCGAGGGTCTAAAGCTGCCTCATACCAGATGGATGTACAATTTGGCTGTCAAGTTTCTTGTCTCCGACTCGTAACTCACAGTTAATTCTTACCGTCAGATCCTGGTATCGACCATGGAACACACAAATAGCGTCGCGATTCAGTACATCGATGTCTAGCGTAACTATCTACAAGGGTCTATTGGTGCCTCGGTCACCGGATGTTCTCTCTTTGTCAGTCTAGTTTTCAAATCCGACGCAAATTTGACAATTAATTGCGACATTCCCACCATCCTAACGACGTTGCAACACAGAAATTGCGTCGCGATTAAATACATTGGTCACTAGCCGACTTATCTCCGAGGGTCTATCGCTGCCTCATACCAGATGGACGACTCTTTGGCAGTCAAGTTTGTTTTCTCCCTCTCATAACTCACAGTTAATTCTTACCGTCAGATCCTGGTATTGACGATGGAACACACAAATAGCGTCGCGATTCAATAGATCTATGTCCAGCGTAACTATCTACAAGGGTCTATTGGTGCCTCGGTCACCGGATGGTCGCGTTTTGTCATCTAGTTTTCAAATCCGACGCAAAACTGACAGTTAATTTTATTTTCTCTCATCCTCTCAATGACGATAGAACACATACTGCGATGGTTTTCAGTACATCGTTTACCTGCAGATTTATCTCCAAGCATCTATTACTGCCTGGGTCACCACATGAACGTTGTCCTACGAGTAAAGTTTCGGGAATCCGACGCAAATTTGACAGTTAATTGCGACATTCCCACCATCCTAATGACGATGCAACACAGAAATTGCGTCGCGATTCAATACATTGGTCACTAGCCGACTTATCTCCGAGGGTCTAACGCTGCTTCATACCAGATGGGTGTACAATTTGGCTGTCAAGTTTCTTGTCTCCGACTCAAAACTCTCAGCTAATTCTCACCGTCAGATCCTGGTATGGACGACGGAACACACAAATAGCGTCGCGATTCATTGATGTCTAGCGTAACTATCTATAAGGGTCTATTGGTGCCTCGGTCACCGGATGTTCGCTCTTTGTAAGTCTTGTTTTCAAATCCGACGGAAATTTGACAGTTAATTGCGACATTCCCACCATCCTAACGACGTTGCATCACAGAAATTGCGTCGCGATTCAATACATTGGTCACTAGCCGACTTATCTCCGAGGGTCTATCGCTGCCTCATACCAGAAGGACGTACTCTTTGGCAGTCAAGTTTGTTTTCTCCCTCTCATAACTCACAGTTAATTCTTATTGTCAGATCATGGTATTGACGATGGAACACACAAATGGCGTCGCGATTCAATAGATCGATGTATAGCGTAACTATCTACAAGGGTCTATTGGTGCCTCGGTCACCGGATGGTCGCGTTTTGTCAGTCTAGTTTACATATCCGACGCAAGATTGGCAGTTAATATTATTCCTCCCATACTCTCAATTACGATGGAACACACATACTGCGATGGTTTTCAGAGCATCGTCTTCCAGCAGATTTATCTCCGAGCATGCCTTGGTCACCACATGATCGTTGTCCTACGAGTAAAGTTTCGGGAATCCGACGCAAATTTGACAGTTAATTGCGACATTCGCACCATCCTAATGACGATGCAACACAGAACTTGCGTCGCGATTCAATACATTGGTCACTAGCCGACTTATCTCCGAGGGTCTAACGCTGCCTCATACCAGATGGATGTACAATTTGGCTGTCAAGTTTCTTGTCTCCGACTCGTGACTCACAGTTAATCCTTCCGTCAGATCCTGGTATCGACCATGGAACACACAAATAGCGTCGCGATTCAGTACATCGATGTCTAGCGTAACTATCTACAAGGGTCTATTGGTGCCTCGGTCACCGGATGTTCTCTCTTTGTCACTCTAGTTTTCAAATCCGACGCAAATTTGACAAATAATTGCGACATTCCCACCATCCTAACGACGATGCAACACAGAAATTGCGTCGCGATTCAATACATTGCTCACTAGCCGACTTATCTCCGAGGGTCTATCGCTGCCTCATACCAGATGGACGTACTCTTTGGCAGTCAAGTTTGTTTTCTCCCTCTCATAACTCACAGTTAATTCTTACCGTCAGATCCTGGTATTGACGATGGAACACACAAATAGCGTCGCGATTCAATAGATCGATGTCCAGCGTAACTATCTACAAGGATCTATTGGTGCCTCGGTCACCGGATGTTCGCGTTTTGTCATATAGTTTTCAAATCCGACGCATAACTGACAGTTAATTTTATTTTCTCAGAACACATACTGCGATGGTTTTCAGTACATCGTCTACCAGCAGATTTATCTCCAAGCATCTATTACTGCCTGGGTCACCACATGAACGTTGTCCTACGAGTAAAGTTTCGGGAATCCGACGCAAATTTGACAGTTAATTGCGACATTCCCACCATCCTAATGACGATGCAACACAGAAATTAGGTCGCGATTCAATACATTGGTCACTAGCCGACTTATCTCCAAGGGTCTAACGCTGCTTCATACCAGATGGATGTACAATTTGGCTGTCAAGTTTCTTGTCTCCGACTCAAAACTCTCAGCTAATTCTCACCGTCAGATCCTGGTATGGACGGCGGAACACACAAATAGCGTCTCGATTCAGTACATCGATGTCTAGCGTAACTATCTACAAGGGTCTATTGGTGCCTCGGTCACCGGATGTTCTCTCTTTGTCAGTCTAGTTTTCAAATCCGACGCAAATTTGACAATTAATTGCGACATTCCCACCATCCTAACGACGATGCAACACAGAAATTGCGTCGCGATTCAATACATTGGTCACTAGCCGACTTATCTCCGAGGGTCTATCGCTGCCTCATACCAGATGGACGTACTCTTTGGCAGTCAAGTTTGTTTTCTCCCTCTCATAACTCACAGTTAATTCTTACCGTCAGATCCTGGTATTGACGATGGAACACACAAATAGCGTCGCGATTCAATAGATCGATGTCCAGCGTAACTATCTACAAGGATCTATTGGTGCCTCGGTCACCGGATGGTCGCGTTTTGTCATGTAGTTTTCAAATCCGACGCAAAACTGACAGTTAATTTTATTTTCTCTCATCCTCTCAATGACGATAGAACACATACTGCGATGGTTTTCAGTACATCGTCTACCAGCAGATTTATCTCCAAGCATCTATTACTGCCTGGGTCACCACATGAACTATCTACAAGGGTCTATTGGTGCTTCGGTCACCGGATGTTCTCTCTTTGTCAGTCTAGTCCTACGAGTAAAGTTTCGGGAATCCGACGCAAATTTGACAGTTAATTGCGACATTCCCACCATCCTAATGACGATGCAACACAGAAATTGCGTCGCGATTCAATACATTGGTCACTAGCCGACTTATCTCCGACGGTCTAACGCTGCTTCATACCTGATGGATGTATAATTTGGCTGTCAAGTTTCTTGTCTCCGACTCAAAACTCTCAGCTAATTCTCACCGTCAGATCCTGGTATGGACGACGGAACACACAAATAGCGATGTGATTCAGTACATTGATGTGTAGCGTAACTATCTATAAGGGTCTATTGGTGCCTCGGTCACCGGATGTTCGCTCTTGGTCAGTCCTGTTTTCAAATCCGACGCAAATTTGACAGTTAATTGCGACATTCCCACCATCCTAACGACGTTGCATCACAGAAATTGCGTCGCGATTCAATACATTGGTTACTAGCCGACTTATCTCCGAGGGTCTATCGCTGCCTCATACCAGATGGACGTACTCTTTGGCAGTCAAGTTTGTTTTCTCCCTCTCATAACCCACAGTTAATTCTTACCGTCAGAGCCTGGTAATGACGATGGAACACACAAATGGCATCGCGATTCAATAGATCGATGTCCAGCGTAACTATCTACAAGGGTCTATTGGTGCCTCGGTCACCGGATGGTCGCGTTTTGTCAGTCTAGTTTACATATCCGACGCAAGATTGGCAGTTAATATTATTCCTCCCATACTCTCAATTACGATGGAACACACATACTGCGATGGTTTTCAGAACATCGTCTTCCAGCAGATTTATCTCCGAGCATGCCTTGGTCACCACATGATCGTTGTCCTACGAGTAAAGTTTCGGGAATCCGACGCAAATTTGACAGTTAATTGCGACATTCGCACCCTCCTAATGACGAAGCAACACAGAACTTGCGTCGTGATTCAATACATTGGTCACTAGCCGACTTATCTCCGAGGGTCTAACGCTGCCTCATACCAGATGGATGTACAATTTGGCTGTCAAGTTTCTTGTCTCCGACTCGTGACTCACAGTTAATCCTTCCGTCAGATCCTGGTATCGACCATGGAACACACAAATAGCGTCGCGATTCAGTACATCGATGTCTAGCGTAACTATCTACAAGGGTCTATTGGTGCCTCGGTCACCGGATGTTCTCTCTTTGTCACTCTAGTTTTCAAATCCGACGCAAATTTGACAATTAATTGCGACATTCCCACCATCCTAACGACGATGCAACACAGAAATTGCGTCGCGATTCAATACATTGGTCACTAGCCGACTTATCTCCGAGGGTCTATCGCTGCCTCATACCAGATGGACGTACTCTTTGGCAGTCAAGTTTGTTTTCTCCCTCTCATAACTCACAGTTAATTCTTACCGTCAGATCCTGGTATTGACGATGGAACACACAAATAGCGTCGCGATTCAATAGATCGATGTCCAGCGTAACTATCTACAAGGATCTATTGGTGCCTCGGTCACCGGATGGTCGCGTTTTGTCATGTAGTTTTCAAATCCGACGCAAAACTGACAGTTAATTTTATTTTCTCAGAACACATACTGCGATGGTTTTCAGTACATCGTCTACCAGCAGATTTATCTCCAAGCATCTATTACTGCCTGGGTCACGACATGAACTATCTACAAGGGTCTATTGGTGCCTCGGTCACCGGATGTTCTCTCTTTGTCAGTCTAGTCCTACGAGTAAAGTTTCGGAAATCCGACGCAAATTTGACAGTTAATTGCGACATTCCCACCATCCTAATGACGATGCAACACAGAAATTGCGTCGCGATTCAATACATTGGTCACAATCCGACTTATCTCCGAGGGTCTAACGCTGCTTAATACCAGATGGATGTACAATTTGGCTGTCAAGTTTCTTGTCTCCGACTCAAAACTCTCAGCTAATTCTCACCGTCAGATCCTGGTATGGACGACGGAACACACAAATAGCGTCGCGATTCATTGATGTCTAGCGTAACTATCTATAATATCTATCTATAAGGTGCCTCGGTCACCGGATGTTCGCTCTTTGTCAGTCTTGTTTTCAAATCCGACGCAAATTTGACAGTTAATTGCGACATTCCCACCATCCTAACGACGTCGCATCACAGAAATTGCGTCGCGATTCAATACATTGGTCACTAGTCGACTTATCTCCGAGGGTCTATCGCTGCCTCATACCAGATGGACGTACTCTTTGGCAGTCAAGTTTGTTTTCTCCCTCTCATAACCCACAGTTAATTCTTACCGTCAGAGCCTGGTAATGACGATGGAACACACAAATGGCGTCGCGATTCAATAGATCGATGTCCAGCGTAACTATCTACAAGGGTCTATTGGTGCCTCGGTCACCGGATGGTCGCGTTTTGTCAGTCTAGTTTACAAATCCGACGCAAGATTGGCAGTTAATTTTATTCCTCCCATACTCTTAATTACGATGGAACACACATCCTGCGATGGTTTCCAGAACATCGTCTTCCAGCAGATTTAACTCCAAGCATCTACTACTGCCTGGGTCACCACATGATCGTTGTCCTACGAGTAAAGTTTCGGGGATCCGACGCAAATTTGAGAGTTAATTGCGACTATCCCACCATCCTAATGCCGATGCAACACAGAAATCGCGTCGCGATTCAATACATTGGTCACTAGCCGACTTATCTCCGAGGGTCTAACGCTGCCTCATACCAGATGGATGTACAATTTTTCTGTCAAGTTTCTTGTCTCCGACTCGTAACTCACAGTTAATTGTTACCGTCAGATCCTGGTATCGACCATGGAACACACAAATAGCGTCGCGATTCAGTACATCGATGTCTAGCGTAACTATCTACAAGGGTCTATTGGTGCCTCGGTCACCGGATGTTCTCTCTTTGTCAGTCTAGTTTTCAAATCCGACGCATATTTGACAATTAATTGCGACATTCCCACCATCCTAACGACGTTGCAACACAGAAATAGCGTCGCGATTAAATACATTGGTCACTAGCCGACTTATCTCCGAGGGTCTATCGGTGCCTCATACCAGATGGACGTACTCTTTGGCAGTCAAGTTTGTTTTCTCCCTCTCATAACTCACAGTTAATTCTTACCGTCAGCTCCTGGTATTGACGATGGAACACACAAATATCGTCGCGATTCAATAGATCGATGTCCAGCGTAACTATCTACAAGGGTCTATTGGTGCCTCGGTCACCGGATGGTCGCGCTTTGTCAGTCTAGTTTTCAAATCCGACGCAAAACTGACAGTTAATTTTATTTTCTCTCATCCTCTCAATGACGATAGAACACATACTGCGATGGTTTTCAGTACATCGTCTACCAGCAGATTTATCTCCAAGCATCTATTACTGCCTGGGTCACCACATGAACTATCTACAAGGGTCTATTGGTGCCCTGGTCACCGGATGTTCTCTCTTTGTCAGTCTAGTCCTACGAGTAAAGTTTCGGGAATCCAACGCAAATTTGAGAGTTAATTGCGACATTCCCACCATCCTAATGACGATGCAACACAGAAATTGCGTCGCGATTCAATACATTGGTCACAATCCGACTTATCTCCGAGGGTCTAACGCTGCTTCATACCAGATGGATGTACAATTTGGCTGTCAAGTTTCTTGTCTCCGACTCAAAACTCTCAGCTAATTCTCACCGTCAGATCCTGGTGTGGACGACGGAACACACAAATAGCGTCGCGATTCATTGATGTCTAGCGTAACTATCTATAAGGATGTATTGGTGCCTCGGTCACCGGATGTTCGCTCTTTGTCAGTCTTGTTTTCAAATCCGACGCAAATTTGACAGTTAATTGCGACATTCCCACCATCCTAACGACGTCGCATCACAGAAATTGCGTCGCGATTCAATACATTGGTCACTAGTCGACTTATCTCCGAGGGTCTATCGCTGCCTCATACCAGATGGACGTACTCTTTGGCAGTCAAGTTTGTTTTCTCCCTCTCATAACCCACAGTTAATTCTTACCGTCAGAGCCTGGTAATGACGATGGAACACACAAATGGCGTCGCGATTCAATAGATCGATGTCCAGCGTAACTATCTACAAGGGTCTATTGGTGCCTCGGTCACCGGATGGTCGCGTTTTGTCAGTCTAGTTTACAAATCGGACGCAAGATTGGCAGTTAATTTTATTCCTCCCATACTCTTAATTACGATGGAACACACATCCTGCGATGGTTTTCAGAACATTGTCTTCCAGCAGATTTATCTCCGAGCATGCCTGGGTCACCACATGATCGTTGTCCTACGAGTAAAGTTTCGGGAATCCGACGCAAATTTGACAGTTAATTGCGACATTCGCACCATCCTAATGACGATGCAACACAGAAATTGCGTCGCGATTCAATACATTGGTCACTAGCCGACTTATCTCCGACGGTCTAACGCTGCTTCATACCAGATGGATGTATAATTTGGCTGTCAAGTTTCTTGTCTCCGACTCAAAACTCTCAGCTAATTCTCACCGTCAGATCCTGGTATGGACGACGGAACACACAAATAGCGATGGGATTCAGTACATTGATGTGTAGCGTAACTATCTATAAGGGTCTATTGGTGCCTCGGTCACCGGATGTTCGCTCTTTGTCAGTCTTGATTTCAAATCCGACGCAAATTTGACAGTTAATTGCGACGTTCCCACCATTCTAACGACGTTGTTTCACAGAAATTGCGTCGCGATTCAATATATTGGTCACTAGTCGACTTATCTCCGAGGGTCTATCGCTGTCTCATACCAGATGGACGTACTCTTTGGCAGTCAAGTTTGTTTTCTCCCTCTCATAACTCACAGTTAATTCTTACCGTCAGATCCTGGTATTGACGATGGAACACACAAATGGCGTCGCGATTCAATAGATCGATGTATAGCGTAACTATCTACAAGGGTCTATTGGTGCCTCGGTCACCGGATGGTCGCGTTTTGTCAGTCTAGTTTACAAATCCGACGCAAGATTGGCAGTTAATTGTACTCCTCCCATACTCTCAATTACGATGGAACACACATACTGCGATGGTTTTCAGAACATCGTCTTCCAGCAGATTTATCTCCGAGCATGCCTTGGTCACCACATGATCGTTGTCCTACGAGTAAAGTTTCGGGGATCCGACGCAAATTTGAGAGTTAATTGCGACTATCCCACCATCCTAATGCCGATGCAACACAGAAATCGCGTCGTGATTCAATACATTGGTCACTAGCCGACTTATCTCCGAGGGTCTAACGCAGCCTCATACCAGATGGATGTACAATTTTTCTGTCAAGTTTCTTGTCTCCGACTCGTAACTCACAGTTAATTCTTACCGTCAGATCCTGGTATAGACCATGGAACACACAAATAGCGTCGCGATTCAGTACATCGATGTCTAGCGTAACTATCTACAAGGGTCTATTGGTGCCTCGGTCACCGGATGTTCGCTCTTTGTCAGTCTTGTTTTCAAATCCGACGCAAATTTGACAATTAATTGCGACATTCCCACCATCCTAACGACGTTGCATCACAGAAATTGCGTCGCGATTCAATACATTGGTCACTAGCCGACTTATCTCCGAGGGTCTATCAATGCATCATACCAGATGGACGTATTCTTTGGCAGTCAAGTTTGTTTTCTCCCTCTCATAACTCACAGTTAATTCTTACTGTCAGATCTTGGTATTGACGATGGAACACTAAAATGGCGTCGCGATTCAATAGATCGATGTCCAACGTAACTATCTACAAGGGTCTATTGGTGCCTCGATCACCGGATGGTCGCGTTTTGTCAGTCTAGTTTACAAATCCGACGCAAGATTGGCAGTTAATTTTATTCCTCCCATACTCTCAATTACGATGGAACACACATACTGCGATGGTTTTCAGAACATCGTCTTCCAGCAGATTTATCTCCGAGCATGCCTGGTTCACCACATGATCGTTCTCCTGCGAGTAAAGTTTCGGGAATACGACGCAAATTTGACAGTTAATTGAGACGTTCCCACCATCCTAATGACGATGCAACACAGAAATTGCGTCGCGATTCAATACATTGGTCACTAGCCAACTTATCTCCGAGGGTTTAACGCTGCCTCCTACCAGATGTTGTACAATTTGGCTGTCAAGTTTATTGTCTCCGACTCAAAACTCACAGTTAATTCTTACCGTCAGATCTTGGTATTGACGATGGAAAACACAAATAGCGTCGCGATTCAATAGATCGATGTCCAGCGTAACTATCTACAAGGGTCTACTGGTGCCTCGGTCACCGGATGGTCGCGTTTTGTCATCTAGTTTACAAATCCGACGCAAAACTGACAGTTAATTTATGTTCTCTCATCCTCTCAATGACGATGGAACACACATACTGCGATGGTTTTCAGAACATCGTCTTCCAGCAGATTTATCTCCGAGCATGCCTGGTTCACCACATGATCGTTCTCCTGCGAGTAAAGTTTCGGGAATCCGACGCAAATTTGACAGTTAATTGCGACATTCCCACCATCCTAATGACGATGCAACACAGAAATTGCGTCGCGATTCAATACATTGGTCACTAGCCGACTTATCTCCGAGGGTCTATCGCTGTCTCATACCAGATGGACGTACTCTTTGGTAGTCAAGTTTGTTTTCTCCCTCTCATAACTCACAGTTAATTCTTACCGTCAGATCCTGGTATTGACGATGGAACACACAAATGGCGTCGCGATTGAATAGATCGATGTCCAGCGTAACTATCTACAAGGGTCTATTGGTGCCTCGGTCACCGGATGGTCGCGTTTTGTCAGTCTAGTTTACAAATCCGACGCAAGATTGGCAGTTAATTTTATTCCTCCCATACTCTCAATTACGATGGAACACACATACTGCGATGGTTTTCAGAACATCGTCTTCCAGCAGATTTATCTCCGAGCATGCCTGGTTCACCACATGATCGTTCTCCTGCGAGTAAAGTTTCGGGAATCCGACGCAAATTTGACAGTTAATTGAGACGTTCCCACCATCCTAATGACGATGCAACACAGAAATTGCGTCGCGATTCAATACATTGGTCACTAGCCGACTTATCTCCGAGGGTCTAACGCTGCCTCCTACCAGATGTTGTACAATTTGGCTGTCAAGTTTCTTGTCTCCGACTCAAAACTCACAGTTAATTCTTACCGTCAGATCTTGGTATTGACGATGGAACACACAAATGGCGTCGCGATTCAATAGATCGATGTATAGCGTAACTATCTACAAGGGTCTATTGGTGCCTCGGTCACCGGATGGTCGCGTTTTGTCAGTCTAGTTTACAAATCCGACGCAAGATTGGCAGTTAATTGTACTCCTCCCATACTCTCAATTACGATGGAACACACATACTGCGATGGTTTTCAGAACATCGTCTTCCAGCAGATTTATCTCCGAGCATGCCTTGGTCACCACATGATCGTTGTCCTACGAGTAAAGTTTCGGGGATCCGACGCAAATTTGAGAGTTAATTGCGACTATCCCACCATCCTAATGCCGATGCAACACAGAAATCGCGTCGTGATTCAATACATTGGTCACTAGCCGACTTATCTCCGAGGGTCTAACGCAGCCTCATACCAGATGGATGTACAATTTTTCTGTCAAGTTTCTTGTCTCCGACTCGTAACTCACAGTTAATTCTTACCGTCAGATCCTGGTATAGACCATGGAACACACAAATAGCGTCGCGATTCAGTACATCGATGTCTAGCGTAACTATCTACAAGGGTCTACTGGTGCCTCGGTCACCGGATGGTCGCGTTTTGTCATCTAGTTTACAAATCCGACGCAAAACTGACAGTTAATTTATGTTCTCTCATCCTCTCAATGACGATGGAACACACATACTGCGATGGTTTTCAGAACATCGTCTTCCAGCAGATTTATCTCCGAGCATGCCTGGTTCACCACATGATCGTTCTCCTGCGTGTAAAGTTTCGGGAATCCGACGCAAATTTGACAGTTAATTGCGACATTCCCACCATCCTAATGACGATGCAACACAGAAATTGCGTCGCGATTCAATACATTGGTCACTAGCCGACTTATCTCCGAGGGTCTAACGCTGCTTCATACCAGATGGATGTACAATTTGGCTGTCAAGTTTCTTGTCTCCGACTCAAAACTCTCAGCTAATTCTCACCGTCAGTTCCTGGTATGGACGACGGAACACACAAATAGCGTCGCGATTCAGTACATTGATGTCTAGCGTAACTATCTATAAGGGTCTATTGGTGTCTCGGTCACCGGATGTTCGCTCTTTGTCAGTCTTGTTTTCAAATCCGACGCAAATTTGACAATTAATTGCGACATTCCCACCATTCTAACGACGTTGTTTCACAGAAATTGCGTCGCGATTCAATACATTGGTCACTAGTCGACTTATCTCCGAGGGTCTATCGCTGTCTCATACCAGATGGACGTACTCTTTGGTAGTCAAGTTTGTTTTCTCCCTCTCATAACTCACAGTTAATTCTTACCGTCAGATCCTGGTATTGACGATGGAACACACAAATGGCGTCGCGATTGAATAGATCGATGTCCAGCGTAACTATCTACAAGGGTCTATTGGTGCCTCGGTCACCGGATGGTCCCGTTTTGTCAGTCTAGTTTACAAATCCGACGCAAGATTGGCAGTTAATTTTATTCCTCCCATACTCTCAATTACGATGGAACACACATACTGCGATGGTTTTCAGAACATCGTCTTCCAGCAGATTTATCTCCGAGCATGCCTGGTTCACCACATGATCGTTCTCCTGCGAGTAAAGTTTCGGGAATCCGACGCAAATTTGACAGTTAATTGAGACGTTCCCACCATCCTAATGACGATGCAACACAGAAATTGCGTCGCGATTCAATACATTGGTCACTAGCCGACTTATCTCCGAGGGTCTAACGCTGCCTCCTACCAGATGTTGTACAATTTGGCTGTCAAGTTTCTTGTCTCCGACTCAAAACTCACAGTTAATTCTTACCGTCAGATCTTGGTATTGACGATGGAAAACACAAATAGCGTCGCGATTCAATAGATCGATGTCCAGCGTAACTATCTACAAGAGTCTACTGGTGCCTTGGTCACCGGATGGTCGCGTTTTGTCATCTAGTTTTCAAATCCGACGCAAAACTGACAGTTAATTTATGTTCTCTCATCCTCTCAATGACGATGGAACACACATACTGCGATGGTTTTCAGAACATCGTATTCCAGCAGATTTATCTCCGAGCATGCCTGGTTCACCACATGATCGTTCTCCTGCGAGTAAAGTTTCGGGAATCCGACGCAAATTTGACAGTTAATTGCGACATTCCCACCGTCCTAATGACGATGCAACACAGAAATTGCGTCGCGATTCAATACATTGGTCACTAGCCGACTTATCTCCGAGGGTCTAACGCTGCCTCATACCAGATGGATGTACAATTTGGCTGTCAAGTTTCTTGTCTCCGACTCGTGACTCACAGTTAATTCTTACCGTCAGATCCTGGTATCGACCATGGAACACACAAATAGCGTCGCGATTCAATAGATCGATGTCAAGCGTAACTATCTACAAGGGTCTATTGGTGCCTCGGTCACCGGATGGTCGCGTTTTGTCATCTAGTTTTCAAATCCGACGCAAAACTGACAGTTAATTTTATTTTCTCTCATCCTCTCAATGACGATAGAACACATACTGCGATGGTTTTCAGTACATCGTCTACCAGCAGATTTATCTCCAAGCATCTATTACTGCCTGGGTCATCACATGATCGTTGTCCTACGAGTAAAGTTTCGGGGATCCGACGCAAATTTGAGAGTTAATTGCGACTATCCCACCATCCTAATGCGATGCAACACAGAAATCGCGTCGCGATTCAATACATTGGTCACTAGCCGACTTATCTCCGAGGGTCTAACGCTGCCTCATACCAGATGGATGTTCAATTTTTCTGTCAAGTTTCTTGTCTCCGATTCGTAACTCTCAGTTAATTCTTACCGTCAGATCCTGGTATCGACCATGGAACACACAAATAGCGTCGCGATTCAGTACATCGATGTCTAGCGTAACTATCTACAAGGGTCTATTGGTGCCTCGGTCACCGGATGTTCTCTCTTTGTCAGTCTAGTTTTCAAATCCGACGCAAATTTGACAATTAATTGCGACATTCCCACCATCCTAACGACGTTGCAACACAGAAATTGCGTCGCGATTAAATACATTGGTCACTAGCCGACTTATCTCCGAGGGTCTATCGGTGCCTCATACCAGATGGACGTACTCTTTGGCAGTCAAGTTTGTTTTCTCCCTCTCATAACTCACAGTTAATTCTTACCGTCAGCTCCTGGTATTGACGATGGAACACACAAATAGCGTCGCGATTCAATAGCTCGATGTCCAGCGTAACTATCTACAAGGGTCTATTGGTGCCTCGGTCACCGGATGGTCGCGTTTTGTCATCTAGTTTTCAAATCCGACGCAAAACTGACAGTTAATTTTATTTTCTCTCATCCTCTCAATGACGATAGAACACATACTGCGATGGTTTTCAGTACATCGTCTACCAGCAGATTTATCTCCAAGCATCTATTACTGCCTGGGTCACCACATGAACGTTGTCCTACGAGTAAAGTTTCGGGAATCCGACGCAAATTTGACAGTTAATTGCGACTTTCCCACCATCCTAATGACGATGCAACACAGAAATTGCGTCGCGATTCAATACATTGGTCACTAGCCGACTTATCTCCGAGGGTCTAACGCTGCTTCATACCAGATGGATGTACAATTTGGCTGTCAAGTTTCTTGTCTCCGACTCAAAACTCTCAGCTAATTCTCACCGTCAGATCCTGGTATGGACGACGGAACACACAAATAGCGTCGCGATTCAATACACTGATGTCTAGCGTAACTATCTATAAGGGTCTATTGGTGCCTCGGTCACCGGATGTTCGCTCTTTGTCAGTCTTGTTTTCAAATCCGACGCAAATTTAACAGTTAATTGCGACATTCCCAACATCCTAACGCCGTTGCAACACAGATTGCGTCGCGATTCAATACATTGGTCACTAGCCGACTTATCTACGAGGGTCTATCGCTGCATCATACCAGTTGGACGTACTCTTTGGCAGTCAAGTTTCTTGTCTCCGACTCAAAACTCTCAGCTAATTCTCACCGTCAGATCGTGGTATGGACGACGGAACACACAAATAGCGTCGCGATTCAGTACATTGATGTCTAGCGTAACTATCTATAAGGGTCTATTGGTGCCACGGTCACCGGATGTTCGCTCTTTGTCAGTCTTGTTTTCAAATCCGACGCAAATTTGACAGTTAATTGCGACATTCCCACCATTCTAACGACGTTGCATCACAGAAATTGCGTCGCGATTCAATACATTGGTCACTAGTCGACTTATCTCCGAGGGTCTATCGCTGTCTCATACCAGATGGACGTGCTCTTTGGCAGTCAAGTTTGTTTTCTCCCTCTCATGACTCACAGTTAATTCTTACCATCAGATCCTGGTATTGACGATGGAACACACAAATGGCGTCGCGATTCAATAGATCGATGTCCAGCGTAACTATCTACAAGGGTCTATTGGTGCCTCGGTCACCGAATGGTCGCGTTTTGTCAGTCTAGTTTACAAATCCGACGCAAGATTGGCAGTTAATTTTATTCCTCCCATACTCTTAATTACGATGGAACACACATCCTGCGATGGTTTTCAGAACATTGTCTTCCAGCAGATTTATCTCCGAGCATGCCTGGGTCACCACATGATCGTTGTCCTACGAGTAAAGTTTCGGGAATCCGACGCAAATTTGACAGTTAATTGCGACTATCGCACAATCCTAATGACGATGCAACACAGAAATTGCGTCGCGATTCAATACATTGGTCACTAGCCGACTTATCTCCGACGGTCTAACGCTGCTTCATACCAGATGGATGTATAATTTGGCTGTCAAGTTTCTTGTCTCCGACTCAAAACTCTCAGCTAATTCTCACCGTCAGATCCTGGTATGGACGACGGAACACACAAATAGCGATGTGATTCAGTACATTGATGTGTAGCGTAACTATCTATAAGGGTCTATTGGTGCCTCGGTCACCGGATGTTCGCTCTTGGTCAGTCTTGTTTTCAAATCCGACAGAAATTTGACAGTTAATTGCGACATTCCCAACATCCTAACGACGTTGCATCACAGAAATTGCGTCGCGATTCAATACATTGGTTACTAGCCGACTTATCTCCGAGGGTCTATCGCTGCCTCATACCAGATGGACGTACCCTTTGGCAGTCAAGTTTGTTTTCTCCCTCTCATAACTCACAGTTAATTCTTATTGTCAAATCTTGGTATTGACGATGGAACACACAAATGGCGTCGCGATTCAATAGATCGATGTATAGCGTAACTATCTACAAGGGTCTATTGGTGCCTCGGTCACCGGATGGTCGCGTTTTGTCAATCTAGTTTACAAATCCGACGCAAGATTGGCAGTTAATTGTATTCCTCCCATACTCTCAATTACGATGGAACACACATTCTGCGATGGTTTCCAGAACATCGTCTTCCAGCAGATTTATCTCCAAGCATCTACTACTGCCTGGGTCACCACATGATCGTTGTCCTACGAGTAAAGTTTCGGGGATCCGACGCAAATTTGAGAGTTAATTGCGACTATCCCACCATCCTAATGCCGATGCAACACAGAAATCGCGTCGCGATTCAATACATTGGTCACTAGCCGACTAGCCGACTTATCTGCCTCATACCAGATGGATGTACAATTTTTCTGTCAAGTTTCTTGTCTCCGACTCGTAACTCACAGTTAATTCTTACCGTCAGATCCTGGTGTCGACCATGGAACACACAAATAGCGTCGCGATTCAGTACATCGATGTCTAGCGTAACTATCTACAAGGGTCTATTGGTGCCTCGGTCACCGGATGTTCTCTCTTTGTCAGTCTAGTTTTCAAATCCGACGCAAATTTGACAATTAATTGCGACATTCCCACCATCCTAACGAAGTTGCAACACAGAAATTGCGTCGCGATTAAATACATTGGTCACTAGCCGACTTATCTCCGTGGGTCTATCGGTGCCTCATACCAGATGGACGTACTCTTTGGCAGTCAAGTTTGTTTTCTCCCTCTCATAACTCACAGTTAATTCTTACCGTCAACTCCTGGTATTGACGATGGAACACACAAATAGCGTCGCGATTCAATAGATCGATGTCCAGCGTAACTATCTACAAGGGTCTATTGGTGCCTCGGTCACCGGATGGTCGCGTTTTGTCATCTAGTTTTCAAATCCGACGCAAAACTGACAGTTAATTTTATTTTCTCTCATCCTCTCAATGACGATGGAACACACATACTGCGATGGTTTTCAGAACATCGCCTTCCAGCAGATTTATCTCCGAGCATGCCTGGTTCACCACATGATCGTTCTCCTGCGAGTAAAGTTTCGGGAATCCGACGCAAATTTGACAGTTAATTGCGACATTCGCACCATCCTAATCACGATGCAACACAGAAATTGCGTCGCGATTCAATACATTGGTCACTAGCCGACTTATCTCCGAGGGTCTAACGCTGCTTCATACCAGATGGATGTACAATTTGGCTGTCAAGTTTCTTGTCTCCGACTCAAAACTCTCAGCTAATTCTCACCGTCAGATCCTGGTATCGACGACGGAACACACAAATAGCGTCGCGATTCAATACACAGATGTCTAGCGTAACTATCTATAAGGGTCTATTGGTGCCTCGGTCACCGGATGTTCGCTCTTTGTCAGTCTTGTTTTCAAATCCGACGCAAATTTAACAGTTAATTGCGACATTCCCACCATCCTAACGACGTTGCAACACAGAAATTGCGTCGCGATTCAATACATTGGTCACTAGCCGACTTATCTCCGAGGGTCTATCGCTGCATCATACCAGATGGACGTATTCTTTGGCAGTCAAGTTTGTTTTCTCCCACTCATAACTCACAGTTAATTCTTACCGTCAGATCTTGGTATTGACGATGGAACACAAAAATGGCGTCGCGATTCAATAGATCGATGTCCAGCGTAACTATCTACAAGGGTCTATTGGTGCCTCGGTCACCGGATGGTCGCGTTTTGTCAGTCTAGTTTACAAATCCGACGCAAGATTGGCAGTTAATTTTATTCCTCCCATACTCTCAATTACGATGGAACACATATACTGCGATGGTTTTCAGAACATCGTCTTCCAGCAGATTTATCTCCGAGCATGCCTGGTTCACCACATGATCGTTCTCCTGCGAGTAAAGTTTCGGGAATCCGACGCAAATTTGACAGTTAATTGAGACATTCCCACCATCCTAATGACGATGCAACACAGAAATTGCGTCGCGATTCAATACATTGGTCACTAGACGACTTATCTCCGAGGGTCTATCGCTGCCTCCTACCAGATGTTGTACAATTTGACTGTCAAGTTTCTTGTCTCCGACTCAAAGCTCTCAGCTAATTCTCACCGTCAGATCCTGGTATGGACGACGGAACACACATATAGCGTCTCGATTCAGTACATTGGTGTCTAGCGTAACTATCTAGAAGAGTCTATTTGTGCTTCGGGCAGCCGATGGTCGTGCTTTGTCAGTCTAGTTTTCAAATCCGACGTAAAACTGACAGTTAATTGTATTCCTCTCATACTCTAAATTACGATGGAACACACATTCTGCGATGGTTTCCAGAACATCGTCTTCCAGCAGATTTATCTCCAAGCATCTACTACTGCCTGGGTCACCACATGATCGTTGTCCTACGAGTAAAGTTTCGGGGATCCGACGCAAATTTGAGAGTTAATTGCGACTATCCCACCATCCTAATGCCGATGCAACACAGAAATCGCGTCGCGATTCAATACATTGGTCACTAGCCGACTAGCCGACTTATCAGCCTCATACCAGATGGATGTACAATTTTTCTGTCAAGTTTCTTGTCTCCGACTCGTAACTCACAGTTAATTCTTACCGTCAGATCCTGGTGTCGACCATGGAACACACAAATAGCGTCGCGATTCAGTACATCGATGTCTAGCGTAAATATCTACAAGGGTCTATTGGTGCCTCGGTCACGGGATGTTCTCTCTTTGTCAGTCTAGTTTTCAAATCCGACGCAAATTTGACAATTAATTGCGACATTCCCACCATCCTAACGACGTTGCAACACAGAAATTGCGTCGCGATTAAATACATTGGTCACTAGCCGACTTATCTCCGTGGGTCTATCGGTGCCTCATACCAGATGGACGTACTCTTTGGCAGTCAAGTTTGTTTTCTCCCTCTCATAACTCACAGTTAATTCTTACCGTCAGATCCTGGTATTGACGATGGAACACACAAATGGCGTCGCGATTCAATAGATCGATGTCCAGCGTAACTATTGGTGCCTCGGTCACCGGATGGTCGCGTTTTGTCAGTCTAGTTTACAAATCCGACGCAAGATTGGCAGTTAATTTTATTCCTCCCATACTCTTAATTACGATGGAACACACATACTGCGATGGTTTTCAGAACATTGTCTTCCAGCAGATTTATCTCCGAGCATGCCTGGGTCACCACATGATCGTTGTCCTACGAGTAAAGTTTCGGGAATCCGACGCAAATTTGACAGTTAATTGCGACATTCGCACCATCCTAATGACGATGCAACACAGAAATTGCGTCGCGATTCAATACATTGGTCACTAGCCGACTTATCTCCGACGGTCTAACGCTGCTTCATACCAGATGGATGTATAATTTGGCTGTCAAGTTTCTTGTCTCCGACTCAAAACTCTCAGCTAATTCTCACCGTCAGATCCTGGTATGGACGACGGAACACACAAATAGCGATGTGATTCAGTACATTGATGTGTAGCGTAACTATCTATAAGGGTCTATTGGTGCCTCGGTCACCGGATGTTCGCTCTTGGTCAGTCCTGTTTTCAAATCCGACGCAAATTTGACAGTTAATTGCGACATTCCCACCATCCTAACGACGTTGCATCACAGAAATTGCGTCGCGATTCAATACATTGGTCACTAGCCGACTTATCTCCGATGGTCTATCGCTGCATCATACCAGATGGACGTATTCTTTGGCAGTCAAGTTTGTTTTCACCCTCTCATAACTCACAGTTAATTCTCACCGTCAGATCTTGGTATTGACGATGGAACACAAAAATGGCGTCGCGATTCAATAGATCGATGTCCAGCGTAACTATCTACAAGGGTCTATTGGTGCCTCGGTCACCGGATGGTCGCGTTTTGTCAGTCTAGTTTACAAATCCGACGCAAGATTGGCAGTTAATTTTATTCCTCCCATACTCTCAATTACGATGGAACACACATACTGCGATGGTTTTCAGAACATCGTCTTCCAGCAGATTTATCCCCGAGCATGCCTGGTTCACCACATGATCGTTCTCCTGCGAGTAAAGTTTCGGGAATCCGACGCAAATTTGACAGTTAATTGCGACATTCCCACCATTCTAACGACGTTGCATCACAGAAATTGCGTCGCGATTCAATACATTGGTCACTAGTCGACTTATCTCCGAGGGTCTATCGCTGTCTCATACCAGATGGACGTACTCTTTGGCAGTCAAGTTTGTTTTCTCCCTCTCATAACTCACAGTTAATTCTTACCGTCAGATCCTGGTATTGACGATGGAACACACAAATAGCGTCGCGATTCAGTACATTGATGTCTAGCGTAACTATCTATAAGGGTCTATTGGTGCCTCGGTCACCGGATGTTCGCTCTTTGTCAGTCTTGTTTTCAAATCCGACGCAAATTTGACAGTTAATTGCGACATTCCCACCATTCTAACGACGTTGCATCACAGAAATTGCGTCGCGATTCAATACATTGGTCACTAGTCGACTTATCTCCGAGGGTCTATCGCTGTCTCATACCAGATGGACGTACTCTTTGGCAGTCAAGTTTGTTTTCTCCCTCTCATAACTCACAGTTAATTCTTACCGTCAGATCCTGGTATTGACGATGGAACACACAAATGGCGTCGCGATTCAATAGATCGATGTCCAGCGTAACTATTGGTGCCTCGGTCACCGGATGGTCGCGTTTTGTCAGTCTAGTTTACAAATCCGACGCAAGATTGGCAGTTAATTTTATTCCTCCCATACTCTTAATTACGATGGAACACACATCCTGCGATGGTTTTCAGAACATTGTCTTCCAGCAGATTTATCTACGAGCATCCCTGGGTCACCACATGATCGTTGCCTACGAGTAAAGTTTCGGGAATCCGACGCAAATTTGACAGTTAATTGCGACATTCGCACCATCCTAATGACGATGCAACACAGAAATTGCGTCGCGATTCAATACATTGGTCACTAGCCGACTTATCTCCGAGGGTCTATCGCTGCCTCCTACCAGATGTTGTACAATTTGACTGTCAAGTTTCTTGTCTCCGACTCAAAGCTCTCAGCTAATTCTCACCGTCAGATCCTGGTATGGACGACGGAACACACAAATAGCGTCTCGATTCAGTACATTGGTGTCTAGCGTAACTATCTAGAAGAGTCTATTTGTGCTTCGGGCAGCCGATGGTCGCGCTTTGTCAGTCTAGTTTTCAAATCCGACGTAAAACTGACAGTTAATTGTATTCCTCTCATACTCTAAATTACGATGGAACACACATTCTGCGATAGTTTCCAGAACATCGTCTTCCAGCAGATTTATCTCCAAGCATCCACTACTGCCTGGGTCACCACATGATCGTTGTCCTACGAGTAAAGTTTCGGGGATCCGACGCAAATTTGAGAGTTAATTGCGACTATCCCACCATCCTAATGCCGATGCAACACAGAAATCGCGTCGCGATTCAATACATTGGTCACTAGCCGACTAGCCGACTTATCTGCCTCATACCAGATGGATGTACAATTTTTCTGTCAAGTTTCTTGTCTCCGACTCGTAACTCACAGTTAATTCTTACCGTCAGATCCTGGTGCCGACCATGGAACACACAAATAGCGTCGCGATTCAGTACATCGATGTCTAGCGTAACTATCTACAAGGGTCTATTGGTGCCTCGGTCACCGGATGTTCTCTCTTTGTCAGTCTAGTTTTCAAATCCGACGCAAATTTGACAATTAATTGCGACATTCCCACCATCCTAACGACGTTGCAACACAGAAATTGCGTCGCGATTAAATACATTGGTCACTAGCCGACTTATCTCCGTGGGTCTATCGGTGCCTCATACCAGATGGACGTACTCTTTGGCAGTCAAGTTTGTTTTCTCCCTCTCATAACTCACAGTTACTTCTTACCGTCAACTCCTGGTATTGACGATGGAACACACAAATAGCGTCGCGATTCAATAGATCGATGTCCAGCGTAACTATCTACAAGGGTCTATTGGTGCCTCGGTCACCGGATGGTCGCGTTTTGTCATCTAGTTTTCAAATCCGACGCAAAACTGACAGTTAATTTTATTTTCTCTCATCCTCTCAATGACGATGGAACACACATACTGCGATGGTTTTCAGAACATCGCCTTCCAGCAGATTTATCTCCGAGCATGCCTCGTTCACCACATGATCGTTCTCCTGCGAGTAAAGTTTCGGGAATCCAAAGCAAATTTGACAGTTAATTGCGACATTCGCACCATCCTAATCACGATGCAACACAGAAATTGCGTCGCGATTCAATACATTGGTCACTAGCCGACTTATCTCCGAGGGTCTAACGCTGCTTCATACCAGATGGATGTACAATTTGGCTGTCAAGTTTCTTGTCTCCGACTCAAAACTCTCAGCTAATTCTCACCGTCAGATCCTGGTATCGACGACGGAACACACAAATATCGTCGCGATTCAATACACAGATGTCTAGCGTAACTATCTATAAGGGTCTATTGGTGCCTCGGTCACCGGATGTTCGCTCTTGGTCAGTCTTGTTTTCAAATCCGACGCAAATTTGACAGTTAATTGCGACATTCCCACCATCCTAACGACGTTGCAACACAGAAATTGCGTCGCGATTCAATACATTGGTCACTAGCCGACTTATCTCCGAGGGTCTATCGCTGCATCATACCAAATGGACGTATTCTTTGGCAGTCAAGTTTGTTTTCTCCCTCTCATAACTCACAGTTAATTCTTACCGTCAGATCTTGGTATTGACGATGGAACACAAAAATGGCGTCGCGATTCAATAGATCGATGTCCAGCGTAACTATCTACAAGGGTCTATTGGTGCCTCGGTCACCGGATGGTCGCGTTTTGTCAGTCTAGTTTACAAATCCGACGCAAGATTGGCAGTTAATTTTATTCCTCCCATACTCTCAATTACGATGGAACACATATACTGCGATGGTTTTCAGAACATCGTCTTCCAGCAGATTTATCTCCGAGCATGCCTGGTTCACCACATGATCGTTCTCCTGCGAGTAAAGTTTCGGGAATCCGACGCAAATTTGACAGTTAATTGAGACACTCCCACCATCCTAATGACGATGCAACACAGAAATTGCGTCGCGATTCAATACATTGGTCACTAGCCGACTTATCTCCGAGGGTCTATCGCTGCCTCCTACCAGATGTTGTACAATTTGACTGTCGAGTTTCTTGTCTCCGACTCAAAACTCACAGTTAATTCTTACCGTCAGATCTTGGTATTGACGATGGAAAACACAAATAGCGTCGCGATTCAATAGATCGATGTCCAGCGTAACTATCTACAAGGGTCTACTGGTGCCTCGGTCACCGGATGGTCGCGTTTTGTCATCTAGTTTTCAAATCCGACGCAAAACTGACAGTTACTTTATGTTCTCTCATCCTCTCAATGACGATGGAACACATATACTGCGATGGTTTTCAGAACATCGTCTTCCAGCAGATTTATCTCCGAGCATGCCTGCCTGGTTCACCACATGATCGTTCTCCTGCGAGTAAAGTTTCGGGAATCCGACGCAAATTTGACAGTTAATTGCGACATTCCCACCATCCTAATGACGATGCAACACAGAAATTGCGTCGCGATTCAATACATTGGTCACTAGCCGACTTATCTCCGAGGGTCTAACGCTGCTTCATACCAGATGGATGTACAATTTGGCTGTCAAGTTTCTTGTCTCCGACTCAAAACTCTCAGCTAATTCTCACCGTCAGATCCTGGTATGGACGACGGAACACACAAATAGCGTCGCGATTCAGTACATTGATGTCTAGCGTAACTATCTATAAGGGTCTATTGGTGCCTCGGTCACCGGATGTTCGCTCTTTGTCAGTCTTGTTTTCAAATCCGACGCAAATTTGACAGTTAATTGCGACATTCCCACCATTCTAACGACGTTGCATCACAGAAATTGCGTCGCGATTCAATACATTGGTCACTAGTCGACTTATCTCCGAGGGTCTATCGCTGTCTCATACCAGATGGACGTACTCTTTGGCAGTCAAGTTTGTTTTCTCCCTCTCATAACTCACAGTTAATTCTTACCGTCAGATCCTGGTATTGACGATGGAACACACAAATGGCGTCGCGATTCAATAGATCGATGTCCAGCGTAACTATTGGTGCCTCGGTCACCGGATGGTCGCGTTTTGTCAGTCTAGTTTACAAATCCGACGCAAGATTGGCAGTTAATTTTATTCCTCCCATACTCTTAATTACGATGGAACACACATACTGCGATGGTTTTCGGAACATTGTCTTCCAGCAGATTTATCTCCGAGCATGCCTGGGTCACCACATGATCGTTGTCCTACGAGTAAAGTTTCGGGAATCCGACGCAAATTTGACAGTTAATTGCGACATTCGCACCATCCTAATGACGATGCAACACAGAAATTGCGTCGCGATTCAATACATTGGTCACTAGCCGACTTATCTCCGAGGGTCTAACGCTGCTTCATACCAGATGGATGTACAATTTGGCTGTCAAGTTTCTTGTCTCCGACTCAAAACTCTCAGCTAATTCTCACCGTCAGATCCTGGTATGGACGACGGAACACACAAATAGCGTCGCGATTCAGTACATTGATGTCTAGCGTAACTATCTATAAGGGTCTATTGGTGCCTCGGTCACCGGATGTTCGCTCTTTGTCAGTCTTGTTTTTAAATCCGACGCAAATTTGACAGTTAATAGCGACATTCCCACCATCCTAACGACGTTGCATCACAGAAATTGCGTCGCGATTCAATACATTGGTCACTAGTCGACTTATCTCCGAGGGTCTATCGCTGCCTCATACCAGATGGACGTACTCTTTGGCAGTCAAGTTTGTTTTCTCCCTCTCATAACTCACAGTTAATTCTTACCGTCAGAGCCTGGTAATGACGATGGAACACACAAATGGCGTCGCGATTCAATAGATCGATGTCCAGCGTAACTATCTACAAGGGTCTATTGGTGCCTCGGTCACCGGATGGTCGCGTTTTGTCAGTCTAGTTTACAAATCCGACGCAAGATTGGCAGTTAATTTTATTCCTCCCATACTCTTAATTACGATGGAACACACATACTGCGATGGTTTTCAGAACATTGTCTTCCAGCAGATTTATCTCCGAGCATGCCTGGGTCACCACATGATCGTTGTCCTACGAGTAAAGTTTCGGGAATCCGACGCAAATTTGACAGTTAATTGCGACATTCGCACCATCCTAATGACGATGCAACACATAAATTGCGTCGCGATTCAATACATTGGTCACTAGCCGACTTATCTCCGAGGGTCTAACGCTGCTTCATACCAGATGGTGGTACAATTTGGCTGTCAAGTTTCTTGTCTCCGACTCAAAACTCTCAGCTAATTCTCACCGTCAGATCCTGGTATGGACGACGGAACACACAAATAGCGTCGCGATTCAGTACATTGATGTCTAGCGTAACTATCTATAAGGGTCTATTGGTGCCTCGGTCACCGGATGTTCGCTCTTTGTCAGTCTTGTTTTTAAAACCGACGCAAATTTGACAGTTAATTGCGACATTCCCACCATCCTAACGACGTTGCATCACAGAAATTGCGTCGCGATTCAATACATTGGTCACTAGTCGACTTATCTCCGAGGGTCTATCGCTGCCTCATACCAGATGGACGTACTCTTTGGCAGTCAAGTTTGTTTTCTCCCTCTCATAACTCACAGTTAATTCTTACCGTCAGAGCCTGGTAATGACGATGGAACACACAAATGGCGTCGCGATTCAATAGATCGATGTCCAGCGTAACTATCTACAAGGGTCTATTGGTGCCGCGGTCACCGGATGGTCGCGTTTTGTCAGTCTAGTTTACAAATCCGACGCAAGATTGGCAGTTAATTTTATTCCTCCCATACTCTTAATTACGATGGAACACACATCCTGCGATGGTTTTCAGAACATTGTCTTCCAGCAGATTTATCTCCGAGCATGCCTGGGTCACCACATGATCGTTGTCCTACGAGTAAAGTTTCGGGAATCCGACGCAAATTTGACAGTTAATTGCGACATTCGCAACATCCTAATGACGATGCAACACAGAAATTGCGTCGCGATTCAATACATTGGTCACTAGCCGACTTATCTCCGACGGTCTAACGCTGCTTCATACCAGATGGATGTATAATTTGGCTGTCAAGTTTCTTGTCTCCGACTCAAAACTCTCAGCTAATTCTCACCGTCAGATCCTGGTATGGACGACGGAACACACAAATAGCGATGTGATTCAGTACATTGATGTGTAGCGTAACTATCTATAAGGGTCTATTGGTGCCTCGGTCACCGGATGTTCGCTCTTGGTCAGTCCTGTTTTCAAATCCGACGCAAATTTGACAGTTAATTGCGACATTCCCACCATCCTAACGACGTTGCATCACAGAAATTGCGTCGCGATTCAATACATTGGTCACTAGCCGACTTATCTCCGATGGTCTATCGCTTCATCATACCAGATGGACGTATTCTTTGGCAGTCAAGTTTGTTTTCACCCTCTCATAACTCACAGTTAATTCTCACCGTCAGATCTTGGTATTGACGATGGAACACAAAAATGGCGTCGCGATTCAATAGATCGATGTCCAGCGTAACTATCTACAAGGGTCTATTGGTGCCTCGGTCACCGGATGGTCGCGTTTTGTCAGTCTAGTTTACAAATCCGACGCAAGATTGGCAGTTAATTTTATTCCTCCCATACTCTCAATTACGATGGAACACACATACTGCGATGGTTTTCAGAACATCGTCTTCCAGCAGATTTATCCCCGAGCATGCCTGGTTCACCACATGATCGTTCTCCTGCGAGTAAAGTTTCGGGAATCCGACGCAAATTTGACAGTTAATTGCGACATTCCCACCATCCTAATGACGATGCGACACAGAAATTGCGTCGCGATTCAATACATTGGTCACTAGCCGACTTATCTCCGAGGGTCTAACGCTGCTTCATACCAGATGGATGTACAATTTGGCTGACAAGTTTCTTGTCTCCGACTCAAAACTCTCAGCTAATTCTCACCGTCAGAGCCTGGTATGGACGACGGAACACACAAATAGCGTCGCGATTCAGTACATTGATGTCTAGCGTAACTATCTATAAGGGTCTATTGGTGCCTCGGTCACCGGATGTTCGCTCTTTGTCAGTCTTGTTTTCAAATCCGACGCAAATTTGACAGTTAATTGCGACATTCCCACCATTCTAACGACGTTGCATCACAGAAATTGCGTCGCGATTCAATACATTGGTCACTAGTCGACTTATCTCCGAGGGTCTATCGCTGTCTCATACCAGATGGACGTACCCTTTGGCAGTCAAGTTTGTTTTCTCCCTCTCATAACTCACAGTTAATTCTTACCGTCAGATCCTGGTATTGACGATGGAACACACAAATAGCGTCGCGATTCAGTACATTGACGTCTAGCGTAACTATCTATAAGGGTCTATTGGTGCCTCGGTCACCGGATGTTCGCTCTTTGTCAGTCTTGTTTTCAAATCCGACGCAAATTTGACAGTTAATTGCGACATTCCCACCATTCTAACGACGTTGCATCACAGAAATTGCGTCGCGATTCAATACATTGGGCACTAGTCGACTTATCTCCGAGGGTCTATCGCTGTCTCATACCAGATGGACGTACTCTTTGGCAGTCAAGTTTGTTTTCTCCCTCTCATAACTCACAGTTAATTCTTACCGTCAGATCCTGGTATTGACGATGGAACACACAAATGGCGTCGCGATTCAATAGATCGATGTCCAGCGTAACTATTGGTGCCTCGGTCACCGGATGGTCGCGTTTTGTCAGTCTAGTTTACAAATCCGACGCAAGATTGGCAGTTAATTTTATTCCTCCCATACTCTTAATTACGATGGAACACACATCCTGCGATGGTTTTCAGAACATTGTCTTCCAGCAGATTTATCTACGAGCATCCCTGGGTCACCACATGATCGTTGCCTACGAGTAAAGTTTCGGGAATCCGACGCAAATTTGACAGTTAATTGCGACATTCGCACCATCCTAATGACGATGCAACACAGAAATTGCGTCGCGATTCAATACATTGGTCACTAGCCGACTTATCTCCGAGGGTCTAACGCTGCTTCATACCAGATGGATGTACAATTTGGCTGTCAAGTTTCTTGTCTCCGACTCAAAACTCTCAGCTAATTCTCACTGTCAGATCCTGGTATGGACGACGGAACACACAAATAGCGTCGCGATTCAGTACATTGATGTCTAGCGTAACTATCTATAAGGGTCTATTGGTGCCTCGGTCACCGGATGTTCGCTCTTTGTCAGTCTTGTTTTTAAATCCGACGCAAATTTGACAGTTAATTGCGACATTCCCACCATCCTAACGACGTTGCATCACAGAAATTGCGTCGCGATTCAATACATTGGTCACTAGCCGACTTATCTCCGAGGGTCTAACGCTGCTTCATACCAGATGGATGTACAATTTGGCTGTCAAGTTTCTTGTCTCCGACTCAAAACTCTCAGCTAATTCTCACCGTCAGATCCTGGTATGGACGACGGAACACACAAATAGCGTCGCGATTCAGTACATTGATGTCTAGCGTAACTATCTATAAGGGTCTATTGGTGCCTCGGTCACCGGATGTTCACTCTTTGTCAGTATTGTTTTCAAATCCGACGTAAATTTGACAGTTAATTGCGACATTCCCACCATTCTAACGACGTTGCATCACAGAAATTGCGTCGCGATTCAATACATTGGTCACTAGTCGACTTATCTCCGAGGGTCTATCGCTGTCTCATACCAGATGGACGTACTCTTTGGCAGTCAAGTTTGTTTTCTCCCTCTCATAACTCACAGTTAATTCTTACCGTCAGATCCTGGTATTGACGATGGAACACACAAATGGCGTCGCGATTCAATAGATCGATGTCCAGCGTAACTATTGGTGCCTCGGTCACCGGATGGTCGCGTTTTGTCAGTCTAGTTTACAAATCCGACGCAAGATTGGCAGTTAATTTTATTCCTCCCATACTCTTAATTACGATGGAACACACATACTGCGATGGTTTTCAGAACATTGTCTTCCAGCAGATTTATCTCCGAGCATGCCTGGGTCACCACATGATCGTTGTCCTACGAGTAAAGTTTCGGGAATCCGACGCAAATTTGACAGTTAATTGCGACATTCGCACCATCCTAATGACGATGCAACACAGAAATTGCGTCGCGATTCAATACATTGGTCACTAGCCGACTTATCTCCGAGGGTCTAACGCTGCTTCATACCAGATGGATGTACAATTTGGCTGTCAAGTTTCTTGTCTCCGACTCAAAACTCTCAGCTAATTCTCACCGTCAGATCCTGGTATGGACGACGGAACACACAAATAGCGTCGCGATTCAGTACATTGATGTCTAGCGTAACTATCTATAAGGGTCTATTGGTGCCTCGGTCACCGGATGTTCGCTCTTTGTCAGTCTTGTTTTATATCCGACGCAAATTTGACAGTTAATTGCGACATTCCCACCATCCTAACGACGTTGCATCACAGAAATTGCGTCGCGATTCAATACATTGGTCACTAGTCGACTTATCTCCGAGGGTCTATCGCTGCCTCATACCAGATGGACGTACTCTTTGGCAGTCAAGTTTGTTTTCTCCCTCTCATAACTCACAGTTAATTCATACCGTCAGAGCCTGGTAATGACGATGGAACACACAAATGGCGTCGCGATTCAATAGA
The DNA here is from genome assembly GCF_023897955.1 of Schistocerca gregaria. Lineage (NCBI taxonomy): Eukaryota > Metazoa > Arthropoda > Insecta > Orthoptera > Acrididae > Schistocerca > Schistocerca gregaria. Next base: position 550,990 of record NW_026061713.1, on the reverse strand, counting down.
TCGATGTCCAGCGTAACTATTGGTGCCTCGGTCACCGGATGGTCGCGTTTTGTCAGTCTAGTTTACAAATCCGACGCAAGATTGGCAGTTAATTTTATTCCTCCCATACTCTTAATTACGATGGAACACACATCCTGCGATGGTTTTCAGAACATTGTCTTCCAGCAGATTTATCTCCGAGCATGCCTGGGTCACCACATGATCGTTGTCCTACGAGTAAAGTTTCGGGAATCCGACGCAAATTTGACAGTTAATTGCGACATTCGCACCATCCTAATGAGGATGCAACACAGAAATTGCGTCGCGATTCAATACATTGGTCACTAGCCGACTTATCTCCGAGGGTCTAACGCTGCTTCATACCAGATGGATGTACAATTTGGCTGTCAAGTTTCTTGTCTCCGACTCAAAACTCTCAGCTAATTCTCACCGTCAGATCCTGGTATGGACGACGGAACACACAAATAGCGTCGCGATTCAGTACATTGATGTCTAGCGTAACTATCTATAAGGGTCTATTGGTGCCTCGGTCACCGGATGTTCGCTCTTTGTCAGTCTTGTTTTCAAATCCGACGCAAATTTGACAGTTAATTGCGACATTCCCACCATCCTAACGACGTTGCATCACAGAAATTGCGTCGCGTTCCAATACATTGGTCACTAGTCGACTTATCTCCGAGGGTCTATCGCTGCCTCATACCAGATGGACGTACTCTTTGGCAGTCAAGTTTGTTTTCTCCCTCTCATAACTCACAGTTAATTCTTACCGTCAGAGCCTGGTAATGACGATGGAACACACAAATGGCGTCGCGATTCAATAGATCGATGTCCAGCATAACTATCTACAAGGGTCTATTGGTGCCTCGGTCACCGGATGGTCGCGTTTTGTCAGTCTAGTTTACAAATCCGACGCAAGATTGGCAGTTAATTTTATTCCTCCCATACTCTTAATTACGATGGAACACACATCCTGCGATGGTTTTCAGAACATTGTCTTCCAGCAGATTTATCTACGAGCATCCCTGGGTCACCACATGATCGTTGCCTACGAGTAAAGTTTCGGGAATCCGACGCAAATTTGACAGTTAATTGCGACATTCGCACCATCCTAATGACGATGCAACACAGAAATTGCGTCGCGATTCAATACATTGGTCACTAGCCGACTTATCTCCGAGGGTCTAACGCTGCTTCATACCAGATGGATGTACAATTTGGCTATCAAGTTTCTTGTCTCCGACTCAAAACTCTCAGCTAATTCTCACCGTCAGATCCTGGTATGGACGACGGAACACGCAAATAGCGTCGCGATTCAGTACATTGATGTCTAGCGTAACTATCTATAAGGGTCTATTGGTGCCTCGGTCACCGGATGTTCGCTCTTTGTCAGTCTTGTTTTCATATCCGACGCAAATTTGACAGTTAATTGCGACATTCCCACCATCCTAACGACGTTCCATCACAGAAATTGCGTCGCGTTCCAATACATTGGTCACTAGTCGACTTATCTCCGAGGGTCTATCGCTGCCTCATACCAGATGGACGTACTCTTTGGCAGTCAAGTTTGTTTTCTCCCTCTCATAACTCACAGTTAATTCTTACCGTCAGAGCCTGGTAATGACGATGGAACACACAAATGGCGTCGCGATTCAATAGATCGATGTCCAGCGTAACTATCTACAAGGGTCTATTGGTGCCTCGGTCACCGGATGGTCGCGTTTTGTCAGTCTAGTTTACAAATCTGACGCAAGATTGGCAGTTAATTTTATTCCTCCCATACTTTTAATTACGATGGAACACACATCCTGCGATGGTTTTCAGAACATTGTCTTCCAGCAGATTTATCTACGAGCATCCCTGGGTCACCACATGATCGTTGTCCTACGAGTAAAGTTTCGGGAGTCCGACGCAAATTTGACAGTTAATTGCGACATTCGCACCATCCTAATGACGATGCAACACAGAAATTGCGTCGCGATTCAATACATTGGTCACTAGCCGACTTATCTCCGACGGTCTAACGCTGCTTCATACCAGATGGATGTATAATTTGGCTGTCAAGTTTCTTGTCTCCGACTCAAAACTCTCAGCTAATTCTCACCGTCAGATCCTGGTATGGACGACGGAACACACAAATAGCGATGTGATTCAGTACATTGATGTGTAGCGTAACTATCTATAAGGGTCTATTGGTGCCTCGGTCAACGGATGTTCGCTCTTGGTCAGTCTTGTTTTCAAATCCGACGCAAATTTGAAGTTAATTGCGACATTCCCACCATCCTAACGACGTTGCATCACACAAATTGCGTCGCGATTCAATACATTGGTTACTAGCCGACTTATCTCCGAGGGTCTATCGCTGCCTCATACCAGATGGACGTACTCTTTGGCAGTCAAGTTTGTTTTCTCCCTCTCATAACTCTCAGCTAATTCTCACTGTCAGATCCTGGTATGGACGACGGAACACACAAATAGCGTCTCGATTCAGTACATTGATGTCTAGCGTAACTATCTAGAAGAGTCTATTTGTGCTTCGGTCAGCGGATGGTCGCGCTTTGTCAGTCTAGTTTTCAAATCCGACGTAAAACTGACAGTTAATTGTATTCCTCTCATACTCTCAATTACGATGGAACACACATTCTGCGATGGTTTCCAGAACATCGTCTTCCAGCAGATTTATCTCCAAGCATCTACTACTGCCTGGGTCACCACATGATCGTTGTCCTACGAGTAAAGTTTCGGGGATCCGACGCAAATTTGAGAGTTAATTGCGACTATCCCACCATCCTAATGGCGATGCAACACAGAAATCGCGTCGCGATTCAATACATTGGTCACTAGCCGACTTATCTCCGAGGGTCTAACGCTGCCTCATACCAGATGGATGTACAATTTTTCTGTCAAGTTTCTTGTCTCCGACTCGTAACTCACAGTTAATTCTTACCGTCAGATCCTGGTATCGACCATGGAACACACAAATAGCGTCGCGATTCAATAGATCGATGTCCAGCGTAACTATCTACAAGGGTCTATTGGTGCCTCGGTCACCGGATGGTCGCGTTTTGTCATCTAGTTTTCAAATCCGACGCAAAACTGACAGTTAATTTATGTTCTCTCATCCTCTCAATGACGATGGAACACACATACTGCGATGGTTTTCAGAACATCGTCTTCCAGCAGATTTATCTCCGAGCATGCCTGGTTCACCACATGATCGTTCTCCTGCGAGTAAAGTTTCGGGAATCCGACGCAAATTTGACAGTTAATTGCGACATTCCCACCATCCTAATGACGATGCAACACTGAAATTGCGTCTCGATTTAATACATTGGTCACTAGCCGACTTATCTCCGAGGGTCTAACGCTGCTTCATACCAGATGGATGTACAATTTGGCTGTCAAGTTTCTTGTCTCCGACTCAAAACTCTCAGCTAATTCTCACCGTCAGATCCTGGTATGGACGACGGAACACACAAATAGCGTCGCGATTCAGTACATTGATGTCTAGCATAACTATCTATAAGGGTCTATTGGTGCCTCGGTCACCGGATGTTCGCTCTTTGTCAGTCTTGTTTTCAAATCCGACAGTTAATTGCGACATTCCCACCATTCTAACGACGTTGCATCACAGAAATTGCGTCGCGATTCAATACATTGGTCACTAGTCGACTTATCTCCGAGGGTCTATCGCTGTCTCATACCAGATGGACGTACTCTTTGGCAGTCAAGTTTGTTTTCTCCCTCTCATAACCCACAGTTAATTCTTACCGTCAGATCCTGGTATTGACGATGGAACACACAAATGGCGTCGCGATCCAATAGATCGATGTCCAGCGTAACTATCTACAAGGGTCTATTGGTGCCTCGGTCACCGGATGGTCGCGTTTTGTCAGTCTAGTTTACAAATCCGACGCAAGATTGGCAGTTAATTTTATTCCTCCCATACTTTTAATTACGATGGAACACACATCCTGCGATGGTTTTCAGAACATTGTCTTCCAGCAGATTTATCTCCGAGCATGCCTGGGTCACCACATGATCGTTGTCCTACGAGTAAAGTTTCGGGAATCCGACGCAAATTTGACAGTTAATTGCGACATTCGCACCATCCTAATGACGATGCAACACAGAAATTGCGTCGCGAATCAATACATTGGTCACTAGCCGACTTATCTCCGACGGTCTAACACTGCTTCATACCAGATGGATGTATAATTTGGCTGTCAAGTTTCTTGACTCCGACTCAAAACTCTCAGCTAATTCTCACCGTCAGATCCTGGTATGGACGACGGAACACACAAATAGCGTCTCGATTCAGTACATTGATGTCTAGCGTAACTATCTAGAAGAGTCTATTTGTGCTTCGGTCAGCGGATGGTCGCGCTTTGTCAGTCTAGTTTTCAAATCCGACGTAAAACTGACAGTTAATTGTATTTCTCTCATACTCTCAATTACGATGGAACACACATTCTGCGATGGTTTCCAGAACATCGTCTTCCAGCAGATTTATCTCCAAGCATCTACTACTTCCTGGGTCACCACATGATCGTTGTCCTACGAGTAAAGTTTCGGGGATCCGACGCAAATTTGAGAGTTAATTGCGACTATCCCACCATCCTAATGCCGATGCAACACAGAAATCGCGTCGCGATTCAATACATTGGTCACTAGCCGACTTATCTCCGAGGGTCTAACGCTGCCTCATACCAGATGGATGTACAATTTTTCTGTCAAGTTTCTTGTCTCCGACTCGTAACTCACAGTTAATTCTTACCGTCAGATCCTGGTATCGACCATGGAACACACAAATAGCGTCGCGATTCAATAGATCGATGTACAGCGTAACTATCTACAAGGGTCAATTGGTGCCTCGGTCACCGGATGGTCGCGTTTTGTCAGTCTAGTTTACAAATCCGACGCAAGATTGGCAGTTAATATTATTCCTCCCATACTCTCAATTACGATGGAACACACATACTGCGATGGTTTTCAGAACATCGTCTTCCAGCAGATTTATCTCCGAGCATGCCTTGGTCACCACATGATCGTTGTCCTACGAGTAAAGTTTCGGGAATCCGACGCAAATTTGACAGTTAATTGCGACATTCCCACCATCCTAATGACGATGCAACACAGAAATTGCGTCGCGATTCAATACATTGGTCACTAGCCGACTTATCTCCGAGGGTCTAACGCTGCTTCATACCAGATGGATGTACAATTTGGCTGTCAAGTTTCTTGTCTCCGACTCAAAACTCTCAGCTAATTCTCACTGTCAGATCCTGGTATGGACGACGGAACACACAAATAGCGTCGCGATTCAGTACATTGATGTCTAGCGTAACTATCTACATGGGGTCTATTGGTGCCTCGGTCACCGGATGTTCGCTCTTTGTCAGTCTTGTTTTCAAATCCGACTCAAATTTGACAGATAATTGCGACATTCCCACCATTCTAACGACGTTGCATCACAGAAATTGCGTCGCGATTCAATACATTGGTCACTAGCCGACTTATCTCCGAGGGTCTAACGCTGCTTCATACCAGATGGATGTACAATTTGGCTGTCAAGTTTCTTGTCTCCGACTCAAAACTCTCACCTAATTCTCACCGTCAGATCCTGGTATGGACGACGGAACACACAAATAGCGTCGCGATTCAATACACTGATGTCTAGCGTAACTATCTATAAGGGTCTATTGGTGCCTCGGTCACCGGATGTTCGCTCTTTGTCAGTCTTGTTTTCAAATCCGACGCAAATTTAACAGTTAATTGCGACATTCCCACCATCCTAACGACGTTGCAACACAGAAATTGCGTCGCGATTCAATACATTGGTCACTAGCCGACTTATCTCCGAGGGTCTAACGCTGCTTCATACCAGATGGATGTACAATTTGGCTGTCAAGTTTCTTGTCTCCGACTCAAAACTCTCAGCTAATTCTCACCGTCAGATCCTGGTATGGACGACGGAACACACAAATAGCGTCGCGATTCAGTACATTGATGTCTAGCGTAACTATCTACATGGGGTCTATTGGTGCCTCGGTCACCGGATGTTCGGTCTTTGTCAGTCTTGTTTTCAAATCCGACGCAAATTTGACAGTTAATTGCGACATTCCCACCTTTCTAACGACGTTGCATCAAAGACATTGCGTCGCGATTCAATACATTGGTCACTAGTCGACTTATCTCCGAGGGTCTATCGCAGTCTCATACAAGATGGACGTACTCTTTGGCAGTCAAGTTTGTTTTCTCCCTCTCATAACTCAAAGTTTATTCTTGTTGTTAGATCCTGGTATTGACGATGGAACACACAAATGGCGTCGCGATTCAATAGATCGATTGATAGCGTAACTATCTACAAGGGTCTATTGGTGCCTCGGTCACCGGATGGTCGGGTTTTGTCAGTCTAGTTTACAAATCCGACGCAAGATTGGCAGTTAATATTATTCCTCCCATACTCTAAATTACGATGGAAAACACATACTGCGATGGTTTTCAGAACATCGTCTTCCAGCAGATTTATCTCCGAGCATGCCTTGGTCACCACATGATCGTTGTCCTACGAGTAAAGTTTCGGGAATCCGACGCAAATTTGACAGTTAATTGCGACATTCCCACCATCCTAATGACGATGCAACACAGAAATTGCGTCGCGATTCAATACATTGGTCACTAGCCGACTTATCTCCGAGGGTATAACGCTGCTTCATACCAGATGGACGTACTCTTTGGCAGTCAAGTTAGTTTTCTCCCTCTCATAACTCACAGTTAATTCTTACCGTCAGATCCTGGTATTGACGATGGAACACACAAATAGCGTCGCGATTCAATAGATCGATGTCCAGCGTAACTATCTACAAGGGTCAATTGGTGCCTCGGTCACCGGATGGTCGCGTTTTGTCAGTCTAGTTTACAAATCCGACGCAAGATTGGCAGTTAATATTATTCCTCCCATACTCTCAATTACGATGGAACACACATACTGCGATGGTTTTCAGAACATCGTCTTCCAGCAGATTTATCTCCGAGCATGCCTTGGTCACCACATGATCGTTGTCCTACGAGTAAAGTTTCGGGAATCCGACGCAAATTTGACAGTTAATTGCGACATTCCCACCATCCTAATGACGATGCAACACAGAAATTGCGTCGCGATTCAATACATTGGTCACTAGCCGACTTATCTCCGAGGGTCTAACGCTGCTTCATACCAGATGGATGTACAATTTGGCTGTCAAGTTTCTTGTCTCCGACTCAAAACTCTCAGCTAATTCTCACCGTCAGATCCTGGTAAGGACGACGGAACACACAAATAGCGTCGCGATTCAGTACATTGATGTGTAGCGTAACTATCTATAAGGGTCTATTGGTGCCTCGGTCACCGGATGTTCGCTGTTTGTCAGTCTTGTTTTCAAATCCGACGCAAATTTGACAGTTATTTGCGACATTCCCACCATCCTAACGACGTTGCATGACAGAAATTGCGTCGCGATTCAATACATTGGTCACTAGTCGACTTATCTCCGAGGGTCTATCGCTGTCTCATACCAGATGGACGTACTCTTTGGCAGTCAAGTTTGTTTTCTCCCTCTCATAACTCACAGTTAATTGTTATTGTCAGATCCTGGTATTGACGATGGAACACACAAAAGGCGTCGCGATTCAATAGATCGATGTCCAGCGTAACTATCTACAAGGGTCTATTGTTGCCTCGGTCACCGGATGGTCGCGTTTTGTCAGTCTAGTTTACAAATCCGACGCAAGATTGGCAGTTAATTTTATTCCTCCCATACTCTCAATTACGATGGAACACACATACTGCGATGGTTTTCAGAACATCGTCTTCCAGCAGATTTATCTCCGAGCATGCCTTGGTCATTACATGATCGTTGTCCTACGAGTAAAGTTTCGGGAATCCGACGCAAATTTGACAGTTAATTGCGACATTCCCACCATCCTAATGACGATGCAACACAGAAATTGCGTCGCGATTCAATACATTGGTCACTAGCCGACTTATCTCCGAGGGTCTAACGCTGCTTCATACCAGATGGATGTACAATTTGGCTGTCAAGTTTCTTGTCTCCGACTCAAAACTCTCAGCTAATTCTCACCGTCAGATCCTGGTAAGGACGACGGAACACACAAATAGCGTCGCGATTCAGTACATTGATGTGTAGCGTAACTATCTATAAGGGTCTATTGGTGCCTCGGTCACCGGATGTTCGCTGTTTGTCAGTCTTGTTTTCAAATCCGACGCAAATTTGACAGTTATTTGCGACATTCCCACCATCCTAACGACGTTGCATCACAGAAATTGCGTCGCGATTCAATACATTGGTCACTAGTCGACTTATCTCCGAGGGTCTATCGCTGTCTCATACCAGATGGACGTACTCTTTGGCAGTCAAGTTTGTTTTCTCCCTCTCATAACTCACAGTTAATTGTTATTGTCAGATCCTGGTATTGACGATGGAACACACAAAAGGCGTCGCGATTCAATAGATCGATGTCCAGCGTAACTATCTACAAGGGTCTATTGTTGCCTCGGTCACCGGATGGTCGCGTTTTGTCAGTCTAGTTTACAAATCCGACGCAAGATTGGCAGTTAATTTTATTCCTCCCATACTCTCAATTACGATGGAACACACATACTGCGATGGTTTTCAGAACATTGTCTTCCAGCAGATTTATCTCCGAGCATGCCTGGGTCACCACATGATCGTTGTCCTACGAGTAAAGTTTCGGGAATCCGACGCAAATTTGACAGTTAATTGCGACATTCCCACCATCCTAATGACGATGCAACACAGAAATTGCGTCGCGATTCAATACATTGGTCACTAGCCGACTTATCTCCGAGGGTCTAACGCTATTTCATACCAGATGGACGTACTCTTTGGCAGTCAAGTTAGTTTTCTCCCTCTCATAACTCACAGTTAATTCTTACCGTCAGATCCTGGTATTGACGATGGAACACACAAATAGCGTCGCGATTCAATAGATCGATGTCCAGCGTAACTATCTACAAGGGTCTATTGGTGCCTCGGTCACCGGATGGTCGCGTTTTGTCAGTCTAGTTTACACATCCGAAGCAAGATTGGCAGTTAATATTATTCCTCCCATACTCTCAATTACGATGGAACACACATACTGCGATGGTTTTCAGAACATCGTCTTCCAGCAGATTTATCTCCGAGCATGCCTTGGTCACCACATGATCGTTGTCCTACGAGTAAAGTTTCGGGAATCCGACGCAAATTTGACAGTTAATTGCGACATTCGCACCATCCTAATGACGATGCAACACAGAAATTGCGTCGCGATTCAATACATTGGTCACTAGCCGACTTATCTCCGAGGGTCTAACGCTGCTTCATACCAGATGGATGTACAATTTGGCTGTCAAGTTTCTTGTCTCCGACTCAAAACTCTCAGCTAATTCTCACCGTCAGATCCTGGTATGGACGACGGAACACACAAATAGCGTCGCGATTCAGTACATTGATGTGTAGCGTAACTATCTATAAGGGTCTATTGGTGCCTCGGTCACCTGATGTTCGCTCTTTGTCAGTCTTGTTTTCAAATCCGACGCAAATTTGACAGTTATTTGCGACATTCCCACCATCCTAACGACGTTGCATCACAGAAATTGCGTCGCGATTCAATACATTGGTCACTAGCCGACTTATCTCCGAGGGTCTATCGCTGCCTCATACCAGATGGACGTACTCTTTGGCAGTCAAGTTTGTTTTCTCCCTCTCATAACTCACAGTTAATTCTTATTGTCAGACTTTGGTATTGACGATGGAACACACAAATGGCGTCGCGATTCAATAGATCGATGTATTGCGTAACTATCTACAAGAGTCTATTGGTGCCTCGGTCACCGGATGGTCGCGTTTTGTCAGTCTAGTTTACATATCCGACGCAAGGTTGGCAGTTAATATTATTCCTCCCATACTCTCAATTACGATGGAACACACATACTGCGTTGGTTTTCAGAACATCGTCTTCCAGCAGATTTATCTCCGAGCATGCCTTGGTCACCACATGATCGTTGTCCTACGAGTAAAGTTTCGGGAATCCGACGCAAATTTGACAGTTAATTGCGACATTCCCATCATCCTAAAGACGATGCAACACAGAAATTGCGTCGCGATTCAATACATTGGTCACTAGCCGACTTATCTCCGAGGGTCTATCGCCGCCTCATACCAGATGGACGTACTCTTTGGCAGTCAAGTTTGTTTTCTCCCTCTCATAACTCACAGTTAATTCTTATTGTCAGATCCTGGTATTGACGATGGAACACACAAATGGCGTCGCGGTTCAATAGATCGATGTATAGCGTAACTATCTACAAGGGTCTATTGGTGCCTCGGTCACCGGATGGTGGCGTTTTGTCAGTCTAGTTTACAAATCCGACGCAAGATTGGCAGTTAATATTATTCCTCCCATACTCTCAATTACGATGGAACACACATACTGCGATGGTTTTCAGATCATCGTCTTCCAGCAGATTTATCTCCGAGCATGCCTTTGTCACCACATGATCGTTGTCCTACGAGTAAAGTTTCGGGAATCCCACGCAAATTTGACAGTTAATTGCGACATTCCCACCATCCTAATGACGATGCAACACAGAAATTGCGTCGCGATTCAATACATTGGTCACTAGCCGACTTATCTCCGAGGGTCTAACGCTGCCTCATACCAGATGGATGTACAATTTGGTTGTCAAGTTTCTTGTCTCCGACTCGTAACTCACAGTTAATTCTTACCGTCAGATCCTGGTATCGACCATGGAACACACAAACAGCGTCGCGATTCAGTACATCGATGTCTAGCGTAACTATCTATAAGGGTCTATTGGCGCCTCGGTCACCGGATGTTCGCTCTTGGTCAGTCTTGTTTTCAAATCCGACGCAAATTTGACAGTTAATTGCGACATTCCCACCATCCTAACGACGATGCATCACAGAAATTGCGTCGCGATTCAATACATTGGTCACTAGCCGACTTATCTCCGAGGGTCTATCGCTGCCTCATACCAGATGGACGTACTCTTTGGCAGTCAAGTTTGTTTTCTCCCTCTCGTAACTCACAGTTAATTCTTATTGTCAGATCTTGGTATTGACGATGGAACACACAAATGGCGTCGCGATTCAATAGATCGATGTATAGCGTAACTATCTACAAGGGTCTATTGGTGCCTCGGTCACCGGATGGTCGCGTTTTGTCAGTCTAGTTTACATATGCGACGCAAGATTGGCAGTTAATATTATTCCTCCCATACTCTCAATTACGATGGAACACACATAATGCGATGGTTTTCAGAACATCGTCTTCCAGCAGATTTATCTCCGAGCATGCCTTGGTCACCACATGATCGTTGTCCTACGACTAAAGTTTCGGGAATCCGACGCTAATTTGACAGTTAATTGCGACATTCCCATCATCCTAATGACGATGCAACACAGAAATTGCGTCCCGATTCAATACATTTGTCACTAGCCGACTTATCTCCCAGGGTCTAACGCTGCTTCATACCAGATGGATGTACAATTTGGCTGTCAAGTTTCTTGTCTCCGACTCAAAACTCTCAGCTAATTCTCACCGTCAGATCCTGGTATGGACGACGGAACACACAAATAGCGTCTCGATTCAGTACATTGATGTCTAGCGTAACTATCTAGAAGAGTCTATTTGAGCTTCGGTCACCGGATGGTCGCGCTTTGTCAGTCTAGTTTTCAAATCCGACGCAAAACTGACAGTTAATTGTATTCCTCTCATACTCTCAATTACGATGGAACACACATTCTGCGATGGTTTCCAGAACATCGTCTTCCAGCAGATTTATCTCCAAGCATCTATTACTGCCTGGGTCACCACATGATCGTGGTCCTACGAGTAAAGTTTCGGGGACCCGACGAAAATTTGAGAGTTAATTGCGACTATCCCACCATCCTAATGCCGATGCAACACAGAAATCGCGTCGCGATTCAATACATTGGTCACTAGCCGACTTATCTCCGAGGGTCTAACGCTGCCTCATACCAGATGGATGTACAATTTGGCTGTCAAGTTTCTTGTCTCCGACTCGTAACTCACAGTTAATTCTTACCGTCAGATCCTTGTATCGACCATGGAACACACAAATAGCGTCGCGATTCAGTACATCGATGTCTAGCGTAACTATCTACAAGGGTCTATTGGTGCCTCGGTCACCGGATGTTCTCTCTTTGTCAGTCTAGTTTTCAATTCCGACGCAAATTTGACAATTAATTGCGACATTCCCACCATCCTAACGACGCTGCAACACAGAAATTGCGTCGCGATTAAATACATTGGTCACTAGCCGACTTATCTCCGAGGGTCTATCGCTGCCTCATACCAGATGGACGTACTCTTTGGCAGTCAAGTTTGTTTTCTCCCTCTCATAACTCACAGTTAATTCTTACCGTCAGATCCTGGTATTGACGATGGAACACACAAAAAGCGTCGCGATTCAATAGATCGATGTCCAGCGTAACTATCTACAAGGGTCAATTGGTGCCTCGGTCACCGGATGGTCGCGTTTTGTCAGTCTAGTTTACAAATCCGACGCAAGATTGGCAGTTAATATTATTCCTCCCATACTCTCAATTACGATGGAACACACATACTGCGATGGTTTTCAGAACATCGTCTTCCAGCAGATTTATCTCCGAGCATGCCTTGGTCACCACATGATCGTTGTCCTACGAGTAAAGTTTCGGGAATCCGACGCAAATTTGACAGTTAATTGCGACATTCCCACCATCCTAATGACGATGCAACACAGAAATTGCGTCGCGATTCAATACATTGGTCACTAGCCGACTTATCTCCGAGGGTCTAACGCTGCTTCATACCAGATGGATGTACAATTTGGCTGTCAAGTTTCTTGTCTCCGACTCAAAACTCTCAGCTAATTCTCACCGTCAGATCCTGGTAAGGACGACGGAACACACAAATAGCGTCGCGATTCAGTACATTGATGTGTAGCGTAACTATCTATAAGGGTCTATTGGTGCCTCGGTCACCGGATGTTCGCTGTTTGTCAGTCTTGTTTTCAAATCCGACGCAAATTTGACAGTTATTTGCGACATTCCCACCATCCTAACGACGTTGCATCACAGAAATTGCGTCGCGATTCAATACATTGGTCACTAGTCGACTTATCTCCGAGGGTCTATCGCTGTCTCATACCAGATGGACGTACTCTTTGGCAGTCAAGTTTGTTTTCTCCCTCTCATAACTCACAGTTAATTGTTATTGTCAGATCCTGGTATTGACGATGGAACACATAAAAGGCGTCGCGATTCAATAGATCGATGTCCAGCGTAACTATCTACAAGGGTCTATTGTTGCCTCGGTCACCGGATGGTCGCGTTTTGTCAGTCTAGTTTACAAATCCGACGCAAGATTGGCAGTTAATTTTATTCCTCCCATACTCTCAATTACGATGGAACACACATACTGCGATGGTTTTCAGAACATTGTCTTCCAGCAGATTTATCTCCGAGCATGCCTGGGTCACCACATGATCGTTGTCCTACGAGTAAAGTTTCGGGAATCCGACGCAAATTTGACAGTTAATTGCGACATTCCCACCATCCTAATGACGATGCAACACAGAAATTGCGTCGCGATTCAATACATTGGTCACTAGCCGACTTATCTCCGAGGGTCTAACGCTATTTCATACCAGATGGACGTACTCTTTGGCAGTCAAGTTAGTTTTCTCCCTCTCATAACTCACAGTTAATTCTTACCGTCAGATCCTGGTATTGACGATGGAACACACAAATAGCGTCGCGATTCAATAGATCGATGTCCAGCGTAACTATCTACAAGGGTCTATTGGTGCCTCGGTCACCGGATGGTCGCGTTTTGTCAGTCTAGTTTACACATCCGAAGCAAGATTGGCAGTTAATATTATTCCTCCCATACTCTCAATTACGATGGAACACACATACTGCGATGGTTTTCAGAACATCGTCTTCCAGCAGATTTATCTCCGAGCATGCCTTGGTCACCACATGATCGTTGTCCTACGAGTAAAGTTTCGGGAATCCGACGCAAATTTGACAGTTAATTGCGACATTCGCACCATCCTAATGACGATGCAACACAGAAATTGCGTCGCGATTCAATACATTGGTCACTAGCCGACTTATCTCCGAGGGTCTAACGCTGCTTCATACCAGATGGATGTACAATTTGGCTGTCAAGTTTCTTGTCTCCGACTCAAAACTCTCAGCTAATTCTCACCGTCAGATCCTGGTATGGACGACGGAACACACAAATAGCGTCGCGATTCAGTACATTGATGTGTAGCGTAACTATCTATAAGGGTCTATTGGTGCCTCGGTCACCTGATGTTCGCTCTTTGTCAGTCTTGTTTTCAAATCCGACGCAAATTTGACAGTTATTTGCGACATTCCCACCATCCTAACGACGTTGCATCACAGAAATTGCGTCGCGATTCAATACATTGGTCACTAGCCGACTTATCTCCGAGGGTCTATCGCTGCCTCATACCAGATGGACGTACTCTTTGGCAGTCAAGTTTGTTTTCTCCCTCTCATAACTCACAGTTAATTCTTATTGTCAGACTTTGGTATTGACGATGGAACACACAAATGGCGTCGCGATTCAATAGATCGATGTATTGCGTAACTATCTACAAGAGTCTATTGGTGCCTCGGTCACCGGATGGTCGCGTTTTGTCAGTCTAGTTTACATATCCGACGCAAGGTTGGCAGTTAATATTATTCCTCCCATACTCTCAATTACGATGGAACACACATACTGCGTTGGTTTTCAGAACATCGTCTTCCAGCAGATTTATCTCCGAGCATGCCTTGGTCACCACATGATCGTTGTCCTACGAGTAAAGTTTCGGGAATCCGACGCAAATTTGACAGTTAATTGCGACATTCCCATCATCCTAAAGACGATGCAACACAGAAATTGCGTCGCGATTCAATACATTGGTCACTAGCCGACTTATCTCCGAGGGTCTATCGCCGCCTCATACCAGATGGACGTACTCTTTGGCAGTCAAGTTTGTTTTCTCCCTCTCATAACTCACAGTTAATTCTTATTGTCAGATCCTGGTATTGACGATGGAACACACAAATGGCGTCGCGGTTCAATAGATCGATGTATAGCGTAACTATCTACAAGGGTCTATTGGTGCCTCGGTCACCGGATGGTGGCGTTTTGTCAGTCTAGTTTACAAATCCGACGCAAGATTGGCAGTTAATATTATTCCTCCCATACTCTCAATTACGATGGAACACACATACTGCGATGGTTTTCAGATCATCGTCTTCCAGCAGATTTATCTCCGAGCATGCCTTTGTCACCACATGATCGTTGTCCTACGAGTAAAGTTTCGGGAATCCCACGCAAATTTGACAGTTAATTGCGACATTCCCACCATCCTAATGACGATGCAACACAGAAATTGCGTCGCGATTCAATACATTGGTCACTAGCCGACTTATCTCCGAGGGTCTAACGCTGCCTCATACCAGATGGATGTACAATTTGGTTGTCAAGTTTCTTGTCTCCGACTCGTAACTCACAGTTAATTCTTACCGTCAGATCCTGGTATCGACCATGGAACACACAAACAGCGTCGCGATTCAGTACATCGATGTCTAGCGTAACTATCTATAAGGGTCTATTGGCGCCTCGGTCACCGGATGTTCGCTCTTGGTCAGTCTTGTTTTCAAATCCGACGCAAATTTGACAGTTAATTGCGACATTCCCACCATCCTAACGACGATGCATCACAGAAATTGCGTCGCGATTCAATACATTGGTCACTAGCCGACTTATCTCCGAGGGTCTATCGCTGCCTCATACCAGATGGACGTACTCTTTGGCAGTCAAGTTTGTTTTCTCCCTCTCGTAACTCACAGTTAATTCTTATTGTCAGATCTTGGTATTGACGATGGAACACACAAATGGCGTCGCGATTCAATAGATCGATGTATAGCGTAACTATCTACAAGGGTCTATTGGTGCCTCGGTCACCGGATGGTCGCGTTTTGTCAGTCTAGTTTACATATGCGACGCAAGATTGGCAGTTAATATTATTCCTCCCATACTCTCAATTACGATGGAACACACATAATGCGATGGTTTTCAGAACATCGTCTTCCAGCAGATTTATCTCCGAGCATGCCTTGGTCACCACATGATCGTTGTCCTACGACTAAAGTTTCGGGAATCCGACGCTAATTTGACAGTT
The DNA here is from genome assembly GCF_023897955.1 of Schistocerca gregaria. Taxonomy (NCBI): domain Eukaryota; kingdom Metazoa; phylum Arthropoda; class Insecta; order Orthoptera; family Acrididae; genus Schistocerca; species Schistocerca gregaria. The sequence goes on along the minus strand of NW_026061713.1, from coordinate 534,693 downwards.
AATTGCGACATTCCCATCATCCTAATGACGATGCAACACAGAAATTGCGTCCCGATTCAATACATTTGTCACTAGCCGACTTATCTCCGAGGGTCTAACGCTGCTTCATACCAGATGGATGTACAATTTGGCTGTCAAGTTTCTTGTCTCCGACTCAAAACTCTCAGCTAATTCTCACCGTCAGATCCTGGTATGGACGACGGAACACACAAATAGCGTCTCGATTCAGTACATTGATGTCTAGCGTAACTATCTAGAAGAGTCTATTTGTGCTTCGGTCACCGGATGGTCGCGCTTTGTCAGTCTAGTTTTCAAATCCGACGCAAAACTGACAGTTAATTGTATTCCTCTCATACTCTCAATTACGATGGAACACACATTCTGCGATGGTTTCCAGAACATCGTCTTCCAGCAGATTTATCTCCAAGCATCTATTACTGCCTGGGTCACCACATGATCGTGGTCCTACGAGTAAAGTTTCGGGGACCCGACGAAAATTTGAGAGTTAATTGCGACTATCCCACCATCCTAATGCCGATGCAACACAGAAATCGCGTCGCGATTCAATACATTGGTCACTAGCCGACTTATCTCCGAGGGTCTAACGCTGCCTCATACCAGATGGATGTACAATTTGGCTGTCAAGTTTCTTGTCTCCGACTCGTAACTCACAGTTAATTCTTACCGTCAGATCCTTGTATCGACCATGGAACACACAAATAGCGTCGCGATTCAGTACATCGATGTCTAGCGTAACTATCTACAAGGGTCTATTGGTGCCTCGGTCACCGGATGTTCTCTCTTTGTCAGTCTAGTTTTCAATTCCGACGCAAATTTGACAATTAATTGCGACATTCCCACCATCCTAACGACGCTGCAACACAGAAATTGCGTCGCGATTAAATACATTGGTCACTAGCCGACTTATCTCCGAGGGTCTATCGCTGCCTCATACCAGATGGACGTACTCTTTGGCAGTCAAGTTTGTTTTCTCCCTCTCATAACTCACAGTTAATTCTTACCGTCAGATCCTGGTATTGACGATGGAACACACAAAAAGCGTCGCGATTCAATAGATCGATGTCCAGCGTAACTATCTACAAGGGTCAATTGGTGCCTCGGTCACCGGATGGTCGCGTTTTGTCAGTCTAGTTTACAAATCCGACGCAAGATTGGCAGTTAATATTATTCCTCCCATACTCTCAATTACGATGGAACACACATACTGCGATGGTTTTCAGAACATCGTCTTCCAGCAGATTTATCTCCGAGCATGCCTTGGTCACCACATGATCGTTGTCCTACGAGTAAAGTTTCGGGAATCCGACGCAAATTTGACAGTTAATTGCGACATTCCCACCATCCTAATGACGATGCAACACAGAAATTGCGTCGCGATTCAATACATTGGTCACTAGCCGACTTATCTCCGAGGGTCTAACGCTGCTTCATACCAGATGGATGTACAATTTGGCTGTCAAGTTTCTTGTCTCCGACTCAAAACTCTCAGCTAATTCTCACCGTCAGATCCTGGTAAGGACGACGGAACACACAAATAGCGTCGCGATTCAGTACATTGATGTGTAGCGTAACTATCTATAAGGGTCTATTGGTGCCTCGGTCACCGGATGTTCGCTGTTTGTCAGTCTTGTTTTCAAATCCGACGCAAATTTGACAGTTATTTGCGACATTCCCACCATCCTAACGACGTTGCATCACAGAAATTGCGTCGCGATTCAATACATTGGTCACTAGTCGACTTATCTCCGAGGGTCTATCGCTGTCTCATACCAGATGGACGTACTCTTTGGCAGTCAAGTTTGTTTTCTCCCTCTCATAACTCACAGTTAATTGTTATTGTCAGATCCTGGTATTGACGATGGAACACATAAAAGGCGTCGCGATTCAATAGATCGATGTCCAGCGTAACTATCTACAAGGGTCTATTGTTGCCTCGGTCACCGGATGGTCGCGTTTTGTCAGTCTAGTTTACAAATCCGACGCAAGATTGGCAGTTAATTTTATTCCTCCCATACTCTCAATTACGATGGAACACACATACTGCGATGGTTTTCAGAACATTGTCTTCCAGCAGATTTATCTCCGAGCATGCCTGGGTCACCACATGATCGTTGTCCTACGAGTAAAGTTTCGGGAATCCGACGCAAATTTGACAGTTAATTGCGACATTCCCACCATCCTAATGACGATGCAACACAGAAATTGCGTCGCGATTCAATACATTGGTCACTAGCCGACTTATCTCCGAGGGTCTAACGCTATTTCATACCAGATGGACGTACTCTTTGGCAGTCAAGTTAGTTTTCTCCCTCTCATAACTCACAGTTAATTCTTACCGTCAGATCCTGGTATTGACGATGGAACACACAAATAGCGTCGCGATTCAATAGATCGATGTCCAGCGTAACTATCTACAAGGGTCTATTGGTGCCTCGGTCACCGGATGGTCGCGTTTTGTCAGTCTAGTTTACACATCCGAAGCAAGATTGGCAGTTAATATTATTCCTCCCATACTCTCAATTACGATGGAACACACATACTGCGATGGTTTTCAGAACATCGTCTTCCAGCAGATTTATCTCCGAGCATGCCTTGGTCACCACATGATCGTTGTCCTACGAGTAAAGTTTCGGGAATCCGACGCAAATTTGACAGTTAATTGCGACATTCGCACCATCCTAATGACGATGCAACACAGAAATTGCGTCGCGATTCAATACATTGGTCACTAGCCGACTTATCTCCGAGGGTCTAACGCTGCTTCATACCAGATGGATGTACAATTTGGCTGTCAAGTTTCTTGTCTCCGACTCAAAACTCTCAGCTAATTCTCACCGTCAGATCCTGGTATGGACGACGGAACACACAAATAGCGTCGCGATTCAGTACATTGATGTGTAGCGTAACTATCTATAAGGGTCTATTGGTGCCTCGGTCACCTGATGTTCGCTCTTTGTCAGTCTTGTTTTCAAATCCGACGCAAATTTGACAGTTATTTGCGACATTCCCACCATCCTAACGACGTTGCATCACAGAAATTGCGTCGCGATTCAATACATTGGTCACTAGCCGACTTATCTCCGAGGGTCTATCGCTGCCTCATACCAGATGGACGTACTCTTTGGCAGTCAAGTTTGTTTTCTCCCTCTCATAACTCACAGTTAATTCTTATTGTCAGACTTTGGTATTGACGATGGAACACACAAATGGCGTCGCGATTCAATAGATCGATGTATTGCGTAACTATCTACAAGAGTCTATTGGTGCCTCGGTCACCGGATGGTCGCGTTTTGTCAGTCTAGTTTACATATCCGACGCAAGGTTGGCAGTTAATATTATTCCTCCCATACTCTCAATTACGATGGAACACACATACTGCGATGGTTTTCAGAACATCGTCTTCCAGCAGATTTATCTCCGAGCATGCCTTGGTCACCACATGATCGTTGTCCTACGAGTAAAGTTTCGGGAATCCGACGCAAATTTGACAGTTAATTGCGACATTCCCATCATCCTAAAGACGATGCAACACAGAAATTGCGTCGCGATTCAATACATTGGTCACTAGCCGACTTATCTCCGAGGGTCTATCGCCGCCTCATACCAGATGGACGTACTCTTTGGCAGTCAAGTTTGTTTTCTCCCTCTCATAACTCACAGTTAATTCTTATTGTCAGATCCTGGTATTGACGATGGAACACACAAATGGCGTCGCGGTTCAATAGATCGATGTATAGCGTAACTATCTACAAGGGTCTATTGGTGCCTCGGTCACCGGATGGTGGCGTTTTGTCAGTCTAGTTTACAAATCCGACGCAAGATTGGCAGTTAATATTATTCCTCCCATACTCTCAATTACGATGGAACACACATACTGCGATGGTTTTCAGATCATCGTCTTCCAGCAGATTTATCTCCGAGCATGCCTTTGTCACCACATGATCGTTGTCCTACGAGTAAAGTTTCGGGAATCCCACGCAAATTTGACAGTTAATTGCGACATTCCCACCATCCTAATGACGATGCAACACAGAAATTGCGTCGCGATTCAATACATTGGTCACTAGCCGACTTATCTCCGAGGGTCTAACGCTGCCTCATACCAGATGGATGTACAATTTGGTTGTCAAGTTTCTTGTCTCCGACTCGTAACTCACAGTTAATTCTTACCGTCAGATCCTGGTATCGACCATGGAACACACAAACAGCGTCGCGATTCAGTACATCGATGTCTAGCGTAACTATCTATAAGGGTCTATTGGCGCCTCGGTCACCGGATGTTCGCTCTTGGTCAGTCTTGTTTTCAAATCCGACGCAAATTTGACAGTTAATTGCGACATTCCCACCATCCTAACGACGATGCATCACAGAAATTGCGTCGCGATTCAATACATTGGTCACTAGCCGACTTATCTCCGAGGGTCTATCGCTGCCTCATACCAGATGGACGTACTCTTTGGCAGTCAAGTTTGTTTTCTCCCTCTCGTAACTCACAGTTAATTCTTATTGTCAGATCTTGGTATTGACGATGGAACACACAAATGGCGTCGCGATTCAATAGATCGATGTATAGCGTAACTATCTACAAGGGTCTATTGGTGCCTCGGTCACCGGATGGTCGCGTTTTGTCAGTCTAGTTTACATATGCGACGCAAGATTGGCAGTTAATATTATTCCTCCCATACTCTCAATTACGATGGAACACACATAATGCGATGGTTTTCAGAACATCGTCTTCCAGCAGATTTATCTCCGAGCATGCCTTGGTCACCACATGATCGTTGTCCTACGATTAAAGTTTCGGGAATCCGACGCTAATTTGACAGTTAATTGCGACATTCCCATCATCCTAATGACGATGCAACACAGAAATTGCGTCGCGATTCAATACATTGGTCACTAGCCGACTTATCTCCGAGGGTCTAACGCTGCTTCATACCAGATGGATGTACAATTTGGCTGTCAAGTTTCTTGTCTCCGACTCAAAACTCTCAGCTAATTCTCACCGTCAGATCCTGGTATGGACGACGGAACACACAAATAGCGTCTCGATTCAGTACATTGATGTCTAGCGTAACTATCTAGAAGAGTCTATTTGTGCTTCGGTCACCGGATGGTCGCGCTTTGTCAGTCTAGTTTTCAAATCCGACGCAAAACTGACAGTTAATTGTATTCCTCTCATACTCTCAATTACGATGGAACACACATTCTGCGATGGTTTCCAGAACATCGTCTTCCAGCAGATTTATCTCCAAGCATCTATTACTGCCTGGGTCACCACATGATCGTTGTCCTACGAGTAAAGTTTCGGGGACCCGACGAAAATTTGAGAGTTAATTGCGACTATCCCACCATCCTAATGCCGATGCAACACAGAAATCGCGTCGCGATTCAATACATTGGTCACTAGCCGACTTATCTCCGAGGGTCTAACGCTGCCTCATACCAGATGGATGTACAATTTGGCTGTCAAGTTTCTTGTCTCCGACTCGTAACTCACAGTTAATTCTTACCGTCAGATCCTTGTATCGACCATGGAACACACAAATAGCGTCGCGATTCAGTACATCGATGTCTAGCGTAACTATCTACAAGGGTCTATTGGTGCCTCGGTCACCGGATGTTCTCTCTTTGTCAGTCTAGTTTTCAATTCCGACGCAAATTTGACAATTAATTGCGACATTCCCACCATCCTAACGACGCTGCAACACAGAAATTGCGTCGCGATTAAATACATTGGTCACTAGCCGACTTATCTCCGAGGGTCTATCGCTGCCTCATACCAGATGGACGTACTCTTTGGCAGTCAAGTTTGTTTTCTCCCTCTCATAACTCACAGTTAATTCTTACCGTCAGATCCTGGTATTGACGATGGAACACACAAAAAGCGTCGCGATTCAATAGATCGATGTCCAGCGTAACTATCTACAAGGGTCTATTGGTGCCTCGGTCACCGGATGGTCGCGTTTTGTCATCTAGTTTTCAAATCCGACGCAAAACTGACAGTTAATTTTATTTTCTCTCATCCTCTCAATGACGATAGAACACATACTGCGATGGTTTTCAGAACATCGTCTACCAGCAGATTTATCTCCAAGCATCTATTACTAATGGGTCACCACATGAACGTTGTCCTACGAGTAAAGTTTCGGGGATCCGACGCAAATTTGAGAGTTAATTGCGACTATACCATCATCCTAATGCCAATGCAACACAGAAATCGCGTCGCGATTCAATACATTGGTCACTAGCCGACTTATCTCCGAGGGTCCTACGCTGCTCATACCAGATGGATGTACAATTTGGCTGTCAATTTTCTTGTCTCCGTTTCAAAACTCACAGTTAATTCTTACCGTCAGATCCTGTTATCTACAATGGAACACACAAATAGCGTCGGGATTCAATACATCAATGTCTAGCGTAACTATCTACAAGGGTCTATTGGTGCCTCGGTCACCGGATGGTCGCGCTTTGTCAGTCTAGTTTACAAATCCGACGCAAGATTGGCAGTTAATTTTATTCCTCCCATACTCTCAATTACGATGGAACACACATACTGCGATGGTTTTCAGAACGCAAATTTGACAGTTAATTGCGACATTCCCACCATCCTAACGACGTTGCATCACAGAAATTGCGTCGTGATTCAATACATTGGTCACTAGCCGACTTATCTCCGAGGGTCTAACGCTGCCTCATACCAGATGGATGTACAATTTGGCTGTCAAGATTCTTGTCTCCGACCCAAAACTCACAGCTAATTCTTACCGTCAGATCCTGGTATCGACGATGGAACACACAAATAGCGTCGCGATTCAATAGATCGATGTCCAGCGTAACTATCTACAAGGGTCTATTGGTGCCTCGGTCACCGGATGGTCGCGTTTTGTCAGTCTAGTTTACAAATCCGACGCAAGATTGGCAGTTAATTTTATTCCTCCCATACTCTCAATTACGATGGAACACACATACTGCGATGGTTTTCAGAACATTGTCTTCCAGCAGATTTATCTCCGAGCATGCCTGGGTCACCACATGATCGTTGTCCTACGAGTAAAGTTTCGGGAATCCGACGCAAATTTGACAGTTAATTGAGACATTCGCACCATCCTAATAACGATGCAACACAGAAATCGCGTCGCGATTCAATACATTGGTCACTAGCCGACTTATCTCCGAGGGTCTAACGCTGCCTCATACCAGATGGATTTGGCTGTCAAGTTTCTTGTCTCCGACTCGTAACTCACAGTTAATTCTTACCGTCAGATCCTGGTATCGACCATGGAACACGCAAATAGCGTCGCGATTCAGTACATTGATGTCTAACGTAACTATCTATAAGGGTCTATTGGTGCCTCGGTCACCGGATGTTCGCTCTTGGTCAGTCTTGTTTTCAAATCCGACGCAAATTTGACAGTTAATTGCGACATTCCCACCATCCTAACGACGTTGCATCACAGAAATTGCGTCGCGATTCAATACATTGGTCACTAGCCGACTTATCTCCGAGGGTCTATCGCTGCCTCATACCAGATGGACGTACTCTTTGGCAGTCAAGTTTGTTTTCTCCCTCTCATAACTCACAGTTTGTCAGTCTAGTTTACAAATCCGACGCAAGATTGGCAGTTAATTTTATTCCTCCCATACTCTCAATTACGATGGAACACACATACTGCGATGGTTTTCAGAACGCAAATTTGACAGTTAATTGCGACATTCCCACCATCCTAACGACGTTGCATCACAGAAATTGCGTCGTGATTCAATACATTGGTCACTAGTCGACTTATCTCCGAGGGTCTATCGCTGCATCATACCAGATGGACGTACTCTTTGGCAGTCAAGTTTGTTTTCTCCCTCTCATAACTCACAGTTAATTCTTACCGTCAGATCCTGGTATTGACGATGGAACACACAAATGGCGTCGCGATTCAATAGATCGATGTCCAGCGTAACTATCTACAAGGGTCTATTGGTGCCTCTGTCACCGGATGGTCGCGTTTTGTCAGTCTAGTTTACAAATCCGACGCAAGATTGGCAGTTAATTTTATTCCTCCCATACTCTCAATTACGATGGAACACACATACTGCGATGGTTTTCAGAACGCAAATTTGACAGTTAATTGCGACATTCCCACCATCCTAACGACGTTGCATCACAGAAATTGCGTCGTGATTCAATACATTGGTCACTAGTCGACTTATCTCCGAGGGTCTATCGCTGCATCATACCAGATGGACGTACTCTTTGGCAGTCAAGTTTGTTTTCTCCCTCTCATAACTCACAGTTAATTCTTACCGTCAGATCCTGGTATTGACGATGGAACACACAAAAAGCGTCGCGATTCAATAGATCGATGTCCAGCGTAACTATCTACAAGGGTCTATTGGTGCCTCGGTCACCGGATGGTCGCGTTTTGTCATCTAGTTTTCAAATCCGACGCAAAACTGACAGTTAATTTTATTTTCTCTCATCCTCTCAATGACGATAGAACACATACTGCGATGGTTTTCAGAACATCGTCTACCAGCAGATTTATCTCCAAGCATCTATTACTAATGGGTCACCACATGAACGTTGTCCTACGAGTAAAGTTTCGGGGATCCGACGCAAATTTGAGAGTTAATTGCGACTATACCATCATCCTAATGCCAATGCAACACAGAAATCGCGTCGCGATTCAATACATTGGTCACTAGCCGACTTATCTCCGAGGGTCCTACGCTGCTCATACCAGATGGATGTACAATTTGGCTGTCAATTTTCTTGTCTCCGTTTCAAAACTCACAGTTAATTCTTACCGTCAGATCCTGTTATCTACAATGGAACACACAAATAGCGTCGGGATTCAATACATCAATGTCTAGCGTAACTATCTACAAGGGTCTATTGGTGCCTCGGTCACCGGATGGTCGCGCTTTGTCAGTCTAGTTTACAAATCCGACGCAAGATTGGCAGTTAATTTTATTCCTCCCATACTCTCAATTACGATGGAACACACATACTGCGATGGTTTTCAGAACGCAAATTTGACAGTTAATTGCGACATTCCCACCATCCTAACGACGTTGCATCACAGAAATTGCGTCGCGATTCAATACATTGGTCACTAGCCGACTTATCTCCGAGGGTCTATCGCTGCCTCATACCAGATGGACGTACTCTTTGGCAGTCAAGTTTGTTTTCTCCCTCTCATAACTCACAGTTAATTCTTATCGTCAGATCCTGGTATTGACGATGGAACACACAAATGGTGTCGCGATTCAATAGATCGATGTCCAGCGTAACTATCTACAAGGGTCTATTGGTGCCTCGGTCACCGGATGGTCGCGTTTTGTCAGTCTAGTTTACAAATCCGACGCAAGATTGGCAGTTAATATTATTCCTCCCATACTCTCAATTACGATGGAACACACATACTGCGATGGTTTTAAGAACACCGTCTTCCAGCAGATTTATCTCCGAGCATGCCTTGGTCACCACATGATCGTTGTCCTACGAGTAAAGTTTCGGGAATCCGATGCAAATTTGACAGTTAATTGCGACATTCCCACCATCCTAATGACGATGCAACACAGAAATCGCGTCGCGATTCAATACATTGGTCACTAGCCGACTTATCTCCGAGGGTCTAACGCTGCCTCATACCAGATGGATTTGGCTGTCAAGTTTCTTGTCTCCGACTCGTAACTCACAGTTAATTCTTACCGTCAGATCCTGGTATGGACGACGGAACACACAAATAGCGTCGCGATTCTGTACATTGATGTCTAGCGTAACTATCTAGAAGTGTCTATTTGTGCTTCGGTCACCGGATGGTCGCGCTTTGTCAGTCTAGTTTTCAAATCCACACGCAAAACTGACAGTTAATTGTATTCCTCTCATACTCTCAATTACGATGGAACACACATTCTGCGATGGTTTCCAGAACATCGTCTTCCAGCAGATTTATCACCAAGCATCTATTATTGCCTGGGTCACCACATGATCGTTGTCCTACGAGTAAAGTTTCGGGGATCCGACGCAAATTTGAGAGTTAATTGCAACTATCCCACCATCCTAATGCCGATGCAACACAGAAATCGCGTCGCGATTCAATACATTGGTCACTAGCCGACTTATCTCCGAGGGTCTAACGCTGCCTCATACCAGATGGATGTACAATTTGGCTGTCAAGTTTCTTGTCTCCGACTCGTAACTCACAGTTAATTCTTACCGTCAGATCCTGGTATCGACCATGGAACACACAAATAGGGTCGCGATTCAGTTCATCGATGTCTAGCGTAACTATCTACAAGGGTCTATTGGTGCCTCGGTCACCGGATGCTCTCTCTTTGTCAGTCTAGTTTTCAAATCCGACGCAAATTTGACAATTAATTGCGACATTCCCACCATCCTAACGACGTTGCTACACATAAATTGCGTCGCGATTAAATACATTGGTCACTAGCCGACTTATCTCCGAGGGTCTATCGCTGCCTCATACCAGATGGACGTACTCTTTTTCAGTCAAGTTTGTTTTCTCCCTCTCATAACTCACAGTTAATTCTTACCGTCAGATCCTGGTATTGACGATGGAACACACAAATAGCGTCGCGATTCAATAGATCGATGTCCAGCGTAACTATCTACAAGGGTCTATTGGTGCCTCGGTCACCGGATGGTCGCGTTTTGTCATCTAGTTTTCAAATCCGACGCAAAACTGACAGTTAATTTTATTTTCTCTCATCCTCTCAAAGACGATAGAACACATACTGCGATGGTTTTCAGAACATCGTCTACCAGCAGATTTATCTCCAAGCATCTATTACTAATGGGTCACCACATGAACGTTGTCCTACGAGTAAAGTTTCGGGGATCCGACGCAAATTTGAGAGTTAATTGCGACTATACCATCATCCTAATGCCGATGCAACACAGAAATCGCGTCGCGATTCAATACATTGGTCACTAGCCGACTTATCTCCAAGGGTCCTACGCTGCTCATACCAGATGGATGTACAATTTGGCTGTCAATTTTCTTGTCTCCGTTTCAAAACTCACAGTTAATTCTTACCGTCAGATCCTGTTATCTACTACGGAACACACAAATAGCGTCGGGATTCAATACATCAATGTCTAGCGTAACTATCTACAAGGGTCTATTGGTGCCTCGGTCACCGGATGGTCGCGCTTTGTCAGTCTAGTTTACAAATCCGACGCAAGATTGGCAGTTAATTTTATTCCTCCCATACTCTCAATTACGATGGAACACACTTACTGCGATGGTTTTCAGAACGCAAATTTGACAGTTAATTGCGACATTCCCACCATCCTAACGACGTTGCATCACAGAAATTGCGTCGTGATTCAATACATTGGTCACTAGTCGACTTATCTCCGAGGGTCTATCGCTGCATCATACCAGATGGACGTACTCTTTGGCAGTCAAGTTTGTCTTCTCCCTCTCATAACTCACAGTTAATTCTTACCGTCACATCCTGGTATTGACGATGGAACACACAAATGGCGTCGCGATTCAATAGATCGATGTCCAGCGTAACTATCTACAAGGGTCTATTGGTGCCTCTGGCGTCGCGATTCAGTACATCGATGTCTAGCGTAACTATCTACAAGGGTCTATTGGTGCCTCGGTCACCGGATGGTCGCGCTTTGTCAGTCTAGTTTACAAATCCGACGCAAGATTGGCAGTTAATTTTATTCCTCCCATACTCTCAATTACGATGGAACACACATACTGCGATGGTTTTCAGAACGCAAATTTGACAGTTAATTGCGACATTCCCACCATCCTAACGACGTTGCATCACAGAAATTGCGTCGTGATTCAATACATTGGTCACTAGTCGACTTATCTCCGAGGGTCTATCGCTGCATCATACCAGATGGACGTACTCTTTGGCAGTCTCCCTCTCATAACTCACAGTTAATTCTTACCGTCAGATCCTGGTATTGACGATGGAACACACAAATGGCGTCGCGATTCAATAGATCGATGTCCAGCGTAACTATCTACAAGGGTCTATTGGTGCCTCTGTCACCGGATGGTCTCGTTTTGTCAGTCTAGTTTACAAATCCGACGCAAGATTGGCAGTTAATTTTATTCCTCCCATACTCTCAATTACGATGGAACACACATACTGCGATGGTTTTCAGAACATTGTCTTCCAGCAGATTTATCTCCGAGCATGCCTGGGTCACCACATGATCGTTGTCCTACGAGTAAAGTTTCGGGAATCCGACGCAAATTTGACAGTTAATTGAGACATTCGCACCATCCTAATAACGATGCAACACAGAAATCGCGTCGCGATTCAATACATTGGTCACTAGCCGACTTATCTCCGAGGGTCTAACGCTGCCTCATACCAGATGGATTTGGCTGTCAAGTTTCTTGTCTCCGACTCATAACTCACAGTTAATTCTTACCGTCAGATCCTGGTATCGACCATGGAACACGCAAATAGCGTCGCGATTCAGTACATTTATGTCTAGCGTAACTATCTATAAGGGTCTATTGGTGCCTCGGTCACCGGATGTTCGCTCTTGGTCAGTCTTGTTTTCAAATCCGACGCAAATTTGACAGTTAATTGCGACATTCCCACCATCCTAACGACGTTGCATCACAGAAATTGCGTCGCGATTCAATACATTGGTCACTAGCCGACTTATCTCCGAGGGTCTATCGCTGCCTCATACCAGATGGACGTACTCTTTGGCAGTCAAGTTTGTTTTCTCCCTCTCATAACTCACAGTTAATTCTTACCGTCAGATCCTGGTATTGACGATGGAACACACAAATGGCGTCGCGATTCAATAGATCGATGTCCAGCGTAACTATCTACAAGGGTCTATTGGTGCCTCGGTCACCGGATGGTCGCGTTTTGTCAGTCTAGTTTACAAATCCGACGCAAGATTGGCAGTTAATTTTATTCCTCCCATACTCTCAATTACGATGGAACACACATACTGCGATGGTTTTCAGAACATTGTCATCCAGCAGATTTATCTCCGAGCATGCCTGGGTCACCACATGATCGTTGTCCTACGAGTAAAGTTTCGGGAATCCGACGCAAATTTGACAGTTAATTGAGACATTCGCACCATCCTAATGACGATGCAACACAGAAATCGCGTCACGATTCAATACATTGGTCACTAGCCGACTTATCTCCGAGGGTCTAACGCTGCCTCATACCAGATGGATTTGGCTGTCAAGTTTCTTGTCTCCGACTCGTAACTCACAGTTAATTCTTACCGTCAGATCCTGGTATCGACCATGGAACACGCAAATAGCGTCGCGATTCAGTACATCGATGTCTAGCGTAACTATCTACAAGGGTCTATTGGTGCCTCGGTCACCGGATGGTCGCGCTTTGTCAGTCTAGTTTACTAATCCGACGCAAGATTGGCAGTTAATTTTATTCCTCCCATACTCTCAATTACGATGGAACACACATACTGCGATGGTTTTCAGAACGCAAATTTGACAGTTAATTGCGACATTCCCACCATCCTAACGACGTTGCATCACAGAAATTGCGTCGTGATTCAATACATTGGTCACTAGTCGACTTATCTCCGAGGGTCTATCGCTGCATCATACCAGATGGACGGACTCTTTGGCAGTCAAGTTTGTTTTCTCCCTCTCATAACTCACAGTTAATTCTTACCGTCAGATCCTGGTATTGACGATGGAACACACAAATGGCGTCGCGATTCAATAGATCGATGTCCAGCGTAACTATCTACAAGGGTCTATTGGTGCCTCGGTCACCGGATGGTCGCGTTTTGTCAGTCTAGTTTACAAATCCGACGCAAGATTGGCAGTTAATTTTATTCCTCCCATACTCTCAATTACGATGGAACACACATACTGCGATGGTTTTCAGAACATTGTCTTCCAGCAGATTTATCTCCGAGCATGCCTGGGTCACCACATGATCGTTGTCCTACGAGTAAAGTTTCGGGAATCCGACGCAAATTTGACAGTTAATTGAGACATTCGCACCATCCTAATAACGATGCAACACAGAAATCGCGTCGCGATTCAATACATTGGTCACTAGCCGACTTATCTCCGAGGGTCTAACGCTGCTTCATACCAGATGGATGTATAATTTGGCTGTCAAGTTTCTTGTCGCCGACTCAAAACTCTCAACTAATTCTCACCGTCAGATCCTGGTATGGACGAAGGAACACACAAATAGCGTCGTGATTCAGTACATTGATGTGTAGCGTAACTATCTATAAGGGTCTATTGGCGCCTCGGTCACCGGATGTTCGCTCTTGGTCAGTCTTGTTTTCAAATCCGACGCAAATTTGACAATTAATTGCGACATTCCCACCGTCCTAACGACGTTGCATCACAGAAATTGCGTCGCGATTCAATACATTGGTCACTAGCCGACTTATCTCCGAGGGTCTATCGCTGCCTCATACCAGATGGACGTACTCTTTGGCAGTCAAGTTTGTTTTCTCCCTCTCGTAACTCACAGTTAATTCTTATTGTCAGATCTTGGTATTGACGATGGAACACACAAATGGCGTCGCGATTCAATAGATCGATGTATAGCGTAACTATCTACAAGGGTCTATTGGTGCCTCGGTCACCGGATGGTCGCGTTTTGTCAGTCTAGTTTACATATGCGACGCAAGATTGGCAGTTAATATTATTCCTCCCATACTCTCAATTACGATGGAACACACATACTGCGATGGTTTTCAGAACATCGTCTTCCAGCAGATTTATCTCCGAGCATGCCTTGGTCACCACATGATCGTTGTTCTACGACTAAAGTTTCGGGAATCCGACGCTAATTTGACAGTTAATTGCGACATTCCCATCATCCTAATGACGATGCAACACAGAAATTGCGTCGCGATTCAATACATTGGTCACTAGCCGACTTATCTCCGAGGGTCTAACGCTGCTTCATACCAGATGGATGTACAATTTGGCTGTCAAGTTTCTTGTCTCCGACTCAAAACTCTCAGCTAATTCTCACCGTCAGATCCTGGTATGGACGACGGAACACACAAATAGCGTCTCGATTCAGTACATTGATGTCTAGCGTAACTATCTAGAAGAGTCTATTTGTGCTTCGGTCACCGGATGGTCGCGCTTTGTCAGTCTAGTTTTCAAATCCGACGCAAAACTGACAGTTAATTGTATTCCTCTCATACTCTCAATTACGATGGAACACACATTCTGCGATGGTTTCCAGAACATCGTCTTCCAGCAGATTTATCTCCAAGCATCTATTACTGCCTGGGTCACCACATGATCGTTGTCCTACGAGTAAAGTTTCGGGGACCCGACGAAAATTTGAGAGTTAATTGCGACTATCCCACCATCCTAATGCCGATGCAACACAGAAATCGCGTTGCGATTTAATACATTGGTCACTAGCCGACTTATCTCCGAGGGTCTAACGCTGCCTCATACCAGATGGACGTACTCTTTGGCAGTCAAGTTTGTTTCCTCCCTCTCATAACTCACAGTTAATTCTTATTGTCAGATCCTGGTATTGACGATGGAACACACAAATGGCGTCGCGATTCAATAGATCGATGTATAGCGTAACTATCTACAAGGGTCTATTGGTGCCTCGGTCACCGGATGGTGGCGTTTTGTCAGTCTAGTTTACAAATCCGACGCAAGATTGGCAGTTATTATTATTCCTCCCATACTCTCAATTACGATGGAACACACATACTGCGATGGTTTTCAGATCATCGTCTTCCAGCAGATTTATCTCCGAGCATGCCTTTGTCACCACATGATCGTTGTCCTACGAGTAAAGTTTCGGGAATCCGACGCAAATTTGACAGTTAATTGCGACATTCCCACCATCCTAATGACGATGCAACACAGAAATTGCGTCGCGATTCAATACATTGGTCACTAGCCGACTTATCTCCGAGGGTCTAACGCTGCCTCATACCAGATGGATGTACAATTTGGTTGTCAAGTTTCTTGTCTCCGACTCGTAACTCACAGTTAATTCTCACCGTCAGATCCTGGTATCGACCATGGAACACACAAACAGCGTCGCGATTCAGTACATCGATGCCTAGCGTAACTATCTACAAGGGTCTATTGGTGCCTCGGTCACCGGATGTTCGCTCTTTGTCAGTCTTGTTTTCAAATCCGACGCAAATTTGACAGTTATTTGCGACATTCCCACCATCCTAACGACGTTGCATCACAGAAATTGCGTCGCGATTCAATACATTGGTCACTAGTCGACTTATCTCCGAGGGTCTATCGCTGTCTCATACCAGATGGACGTACTCTTTGGCAGTCAAGTTTGTTTTCTCCCTCTCATAACTCACAGTTAATTGTTATTGTCAGATCCTGGTATTGACGATGGAACACACAAATGGCGTCGCGATTCAATAGATCGATGTCCAGCGTAACTATCTACAAGGGTCTATTGGTGCCTCGGTCACCGGATGGTCGCGTTTTGTCAGTCTAGTTTACAAATCCGACGCAAGATTGGCAGTTAATTTTATTCCTCCCATACTCTCAATTACGATGGAACACACATACTGCGATGGTTTTCAGAACATTGTCTTCCAGCAGATTTATCTCCGAGCATGCCTGGGTCACCACATGATCGTTGTCCTACGAGTATATCGACTTTTTCATCATTTTTAGAAGTTGAAAGTCTTCCGGATGAGGTTCATCTTCAACGTGTTCTCATCCTTCCAAAATTACTTACGTCAACGAAAAACTTGTGCTTTTGATAAGAAATGTTCCCATAGGCTAGTTCCAACTTTTCAAAGGTCACACTCGCCGATTTCCCCAAGTTTAACACAAAACTTGTTGGCTGGCATAGCGTTGCTCTAAATTCCTCTGTTCTGTTTTCGTAACTCAGACAAAAACGCAACTTCACTGATGGCGATGTCAAAAATGACATGATGCTGGTACGGAACTGAAACTCGGACTGAGTATCTGGAAAGGATTAACATATCAATCTACACAAGTAAAACAATACAGCTTTCCCATATCGTTCGCAGTGTCGTAAGTCTCATTACTTTTCTCACACACCTCGCAGTTGCTAGTAATGTACCAATTTCACGTCGGTGACATTCAGATTTCTGTCTCCATATGTCTGTCTCGTCGGCATTTTCTGTAACTGTGGAACATCGACCTTGCCACCCTTCGCAGAGTAATGCGTCTCTAACACCCGTCTTCCTGAGAAGACGGACCAACACGCGATCTAGTGTCAATAGATCGATGTATAGCGTAACTATCTACAAGGGTCTATTGGTGCCTCGGTCACCGGATGGTCGCGTTTTGTCAGTCTAGTTTACATATGCGACGCAAGATTGGCAGTTAATATTATTCCTCCCATACTCTCAATTACGATGGAACACACATACTGCGATGGTTTTCAGAACATCGTCTTCCAGCAGATTTATCTCCGAGCATGCCTTGGTCACCACATGATCGTTGTTCTACGACTAAAGTTTCGGGAATCCGACGCTAATTTGACAGTTAATTGCGACATTCCCATCATCCTAATGACGATGCAGCACAGAAATTGCGTCGCGATTCAATACATTGGTCACTAGCCGACTTATCTCCGAGGGTCTAACGCTGCTTCATACCAGATGGATGTACAATTTGGCTGTCAAGTTTCTTGTCTCCGACTCAAAACTCTCAGCTAATTCTCACCGTCAGATCCTGGTATGGACGACGGAACACACAAATAGCGTCTCGATTCAGTACATTGATGTCTAGCGTAACTATCTAGAAGAGTCTATTTGTGCTTCGGTCACCGGATGGTCGCGCTTTGTCAGTCTAGTTTTCAAATCCGACGCAAAACTGACAGTTAATTGTATTCCTCTCATACTCTCAATTACGATGGAACACACATTCTGCGATGGTTTCCAGAACATCGTCTTCCAGCAGATTTATCTCCAAGCATCTATTACTGCCTGGGTCACCACATGATCGTTGTCCTACGAGTAAAGTTTCGGGGACCCGACGAAAATTTGAGAGTTAATTGCGACTATCCCACCATCCTAATGCCGATGCAACACAGAAATCGCGTTGCGATTTAATACATTGGTCACTAGCCGACTTATCTCCGAGGGTCTAACGCTGCCTCATACCAGATGGACGTACTCTTTGGCAGTCAAGTTTGTTTTCTCCCTCTCATAACTCACAGTTAATTCTTATTGTCAGATCCTGGTATTGACGATGGAACACACAAATGGCGTCGCGATTCAATAGATCGATGTATAGCGTAACTATCTACAAGGGTCTATTGGTGCCTCGGTCACCGGATGGTGGCGTTTTGTCAGTCTAGTTTACAAATCCGACGCAAGATTGGCAGTTATTATTATTCCTCCCATACTCTCAATTACGATGGAACACACATACTGCGATGGTTTTCAGATCATCGTCTTCCAGCAGATTTATCTCCGAGCATGCCTTTGTCACCACATGATCGTTGTCCTACGAGTAAAGTTTCGGGAATCCGACGCAAATTTGACAGTTAATTGCGACATTCCCACCATCCTAATGACGATGCAACACAGAAATTGCGTCGCGATTCAATACATTGGTCACTAGCCGACTTATCTCCGAGGGTCTAACGCTGCCTCATACCAGATGGATGTACAATTTGGTTGTCAAGTTTCTTGTCTCCGACTCGTAACTCACAGTTAATTCTTACCGTCAGATCCTGGTATCGACCATGGAACACACAAACAGCGTCGCGATTCAGTACATCGATGTCTAGCGTAACTATCTACAAGGGTCTATTGGTGCCTCGGTCACCGGATGTTCGCTCTTTGTCAGTCTTGTTTTCAAATCCGACGCAAATTTGACAGTTCTTTGCGACATTCCCACCATCCTAACGACGTTGCATCACAGAAATTGCGTCGCGATTCAATACATTGGTCACTAGTCGACTTATCTCCGAGGGTCTATCGCTGTCTCATACCAGATGGACGTACTCTTTGGCAGTCAAGTTTGTTTTCTCCCTCTCATAACTCACAGTTAATTGTTATTGTCAGATCCTGGTATTGACGATGGAACACACAAATGGTGTCGCGATTCAATAGATCGATGTCCAGCGTAACTATCTACAAGGGTCTATTGGTGCCTCGGTCACCGGATGGTCGCGTTTTGTCAGTCTAGTTTACAAATCCGACGCAAGACTGGCAGTTAATATTATTCCTCCCATACTCTCAATTACGATGGAACACACATACTGCGATGGTTTTAAGAACATCGTCTTCCAGCAGATTTATCTCCGAGCATGCCTTGGTCACCACATGATCGTTGTCCTACGAGTAAAGTTTCGGTTATCCGATGCAAATTTGACAGTTAATTGCGACATTCCCATCATCCTAATGACGATGCAACACAGAAATTGCGTCGCGATTCAATACATTGGTCACTAGCCGACTTATCTCCGAGGGTCTAACGCTGCTTCATACCAGATGGATGTACAATTTGGCTGTCAAGTTTCTTGTCTCCGACTCATAACTCTCAGCTAATTCTCACCGTCAGATCCTGGTATGGACGACGGAACACACAAATAGCGTCGCGATTCAGTACATTGATGTCTAGCGTAACTATCTAGAAGTGTCTATTTGTGCTTCGGTCACCGGATGGTCGCGCTTTGTCAGTCTAGTTTTCAAATCCACACGCAAAACTGACAGTTAATTGTATTCCTCTCATACTCTCAATTACGATGGAACACACATTCTGCGATGGTTTCCAGAACATCGTCTTCCAGCAGATTTATCACCAAGCATCTATTATTGCCTGGGTCACCACATGATCGTTGTCCTACGAGTAAAGTTTCGGGGATCCGACGCAAATTTGAGAGTTAATTGCAACTATCCCACCATCCTAATGCCGATGCAACACAGAAATCGCGTCGCGATTCAATACATTGGTCACTAGCCGACTTATCTCCGAGGGTCCTACGCTGCTCATACCAGATGGATGTACAATTTGGCTGTCAATTTTCTTGTCTCCGTTTCAAAACTCACAGTTAATTCTTACCGTCAGATCCTGTTATCTACTATGGAACACACAAATAGCGTCGGGATTCAATACATCAATGTTTAGCGTAACTATCTACAAGGGTCTATTGGTGCCTCGGTCACCGGATGGTCGCGTTTTGTCATTTAGTTTTCAAATCCGACGCAAAACTGACAGATAATTTTATTTTCTCTCATCCTCTCAATGACGATAGAACACATACTGCGATGGTTTTCAGTACATCGTCTACCAGCAGATTTATCTCCAAGCATCTATTACTGCCTGGGTCACCTCATGAACGTTGTCCTACGAGTAAAGTTTCGGGAATCCGACGCAAATTTGACAGTTAATTGCGACATTCCCACCATCCTAATGACGATGCAACACAGAAATTGCGTCGCGATTCAATACATTGGTCACTAGCCGAATAATCTCCGAGGGTCTAACGCTGCTTCATACCAGATGGATGTACAATTTGGCTGTCAAGTTTCTTGTCTCCGACTCAAAACTCTCAGCTAATTCTCACCGTCAGATCCTGGTATGGACGACGGAACACACAAATAGCGTCGCGATTCAGTACATTGATGTCTAGCGTAACTATCTATAAGGGTCTATTGGTGCCTCGGTCACCGGATGTTCGCTCTTTGTCAGTCTTGTTTTCAAATCCGACGCAAATTTGACAGTTAATTGCGACATTCCCACCATCCTAACGACGTTGCAACACAGAAATTGCGTCGCGATTCAATACATAGGTCACTAGCCGACTTATCTCCGAGGGTCTATCGCTGCATCATACCAGATGGACGTATTCTTTGGCAGTCAAGTTTGTTTTCGCCCTCTCATAACTCACAGTAATTCTTACCGTCAGATCTTGGTATTGACGATGGAACACACAAATAGCGTTGCGATTCAATAGATCGATGTCCAGCGTAACTATCCACAAGGGTCTACTGGTGCCTCGGTCACCGGATGGTCGCGTATTGTCATCTAGTTTTCAAATCCGACGCAAAACTGACAGTTAATTTATGTTCTCTCAACCTCTCAATGACGATGGAACACACATACTGCGATGGTTTTCAGAACATCGTCTTCCAGCAGATTTATCTCCGAGCATGCCTTGGTCACCACATGATCGTTGTCCTACGAGTAAAGTTTCGGGAATCCGACGCAAATTAGACAGTTAATTGCGACATTCCCACCATCCTAATGACGATGCAACACAGAAATTGCGTCGCGATTCAATACATTGGTCACTAGCCGACTTATCTGCGAGGGTCTAACGCTGCTTCATACCAGATGGACGTACTCTTTGGCAGTCAAGTTTGTTTTCTCCCTCTCATAACTCACAGTTAATTCTTACCGTCAGATCCTGGTATTGACGATGGAACACACAAATAGCGTCGCGATTCAATAGATCGATGTCCAGCGTAACTATCTACAAGGGTCTATTGGTGCCTCGGTCACCGGATGGTCGCGTTTTGTCATCTAGTTTTCAAATCCGACGCAAAACTGACAGTTAATTTTATTTTCGCTCATCCACTCAATGACGATAGAACACATACTGCGATGGTTTTCAGTACATCGTCTACCAGCAGATTTATCTCCAAGCATCTATTACTGCCTGGGTCACCACATGAACGTTGTCCTACGAGTAAAGTTTCGGGAATCCGACGCAAATTTGACAGTTAATTGCGACATTCCCACCATCCTAATGACGATGCAACAAAGAAATTGCGTCGCGATTCAATACATTGGTCACTAGCCGACTTATCTCCGAGGGTCTAACGCTGCTTCATACCAGATGGATGTACAATTGGGCTGTCAAGTTTCTTGTCTCCGACTCAAAACTCTCTGCTAATTCTCACCGTCAGATCCTGGTATGGACGACGAAACACACAAATAGCGTCGCGATTCAGTACACTGATGTCTAGCGTAACTATCTATAAGGGTCTATTGGTGCATCGGTCACCGGATGTTCGCTCTTTGTCAGTCTTGTTTTCAAATCCGACGCAAATTTGACAGTTAATTGCGACATTCCCACCATCCTAACGACGTTGCAACACAGAAATTGCGTCGCGATTCAATACATTGGTCACTAGCCGACTTATCTCCGAGGGTCTATCGCTGCATCATACCAGATGGACGTATTCTTTGGCAGTCAAGTTTGTTTTCTCCCTCTCATAACTCACAGTTAATTCTTACCGTCAGATCTTGGTATTGACGATGGCACTCAAAAATGGCGTCGCGATTCAATAGATCGATGTCCAGCGAAACTATCTACAAGGGTCTATTGGTGCCTCGGTCACCGGATGGTCGCGTTTTGTCAGTCTAGTTTACAAATACCACGCAAGTATGGCAGTTAATTTTATTCCTCCCATACTCTCAATTACGATGGAACACACATACTGCGATGGTTTTCAGAATATCGTTTTCCAGCAGATTTATCTCCGAGCATGCCTGGTTCACCACATGATCGTTCTCCTGCGAGTAATATTTCGGGAATCCGACGCAAATTTGACAGTTAATTGAGACATTCCCACCATCCTAATGACGATGCAACACAGAAATTGCGTCGCGATTCAATACATTGGTCACTAGCCGACTTATCTCCGAGGGTCTATCGCTGCCTCATACCAGATGGACGTACTCTTTGGCAGTCAAATTTGTTTTATCCCTCTCATAACTCACAGTTAATTCTTACCGTCAGATCCTGGTATTGACGATGGAACACACAAATAGCGTCGCGATTCAATAGATCGATGTCCAGCGTAACAATCTACAAGGGTCTATTGGTGCCTCGGTCACCGGATGGTCGCGTTTTGTCATTTAGTTTTCAAATCCGACGCAAAACTGACAGTTAATTTATGTTCTCTCATCCTCTCAATGACGATGGAACACACATACTGCGATGGTTTTCAGAACATCGTCTTCCAGCAGATTTATCTCCGAGCATGCCTGGTTCAGCACATGATCGTTCTCGTGCGAGTAAAGTTACGGGAATCCGACGCAAATTTGACAGTTAATTGAGACATTCCCACCATCCTAATGACGATGCAACACAGAAATTGCGTCGCGATTCAATACATTGGTCACTAGCCGACTTATCTCCGAGGGTCTAACGCTGCCTCATACCAGATGGATGTACAATTTGGCTGTCAAGTTTCTTGTCTCCGACTCAAAACTCTCAGCTAATTCTCACAGTCAGATCCTGGTATGGACGACGGAACACACAAATAGCGTCGCGATTCAGTACATTGATGTCTAGCGTAACTATCTAGAAGTGTCTATTTGTGCTTCGGTCACCGGATGGTCGCGCTTTGTCAGTCTAGTTTTCAAATCCACACACAAGATTGGCAGTTAATATTATTCCTCTCATACTCTCAATTACGATGGAACACACATTCTGCGATGGTTTCCAGAACATCGTCTTCCAGCAGATTTATCACCAAGCATCTATTATTGCCTGGGTCACCACATGGTCGTTGTCCTACGAGTAAAGTTTCGGGGATCCGACGCAAATTTGAGAGTTAATTGCAACTATCCCACCATCCTAATGCCGATGCAACACAGAAATCGCGTCGCGATTCAATACATTGGTCACTAGCCGACTTATCTCCGAGGGTCTAACGCTGCCTCATACCAGATGGATGTACAATTGGGCTGTCAAGTTTCTTGTCTCCGACTCAAAACTCTCAGCTAATTCTCACCGTCAGATCCTGGTATGGACGACGGAACACACAAATAGCGTCGCGATTCAGTACACTGATGTCTAGCGTAACTATCTATAAGGGTCTATTGGTGCATCGGTCACCGGATGTTCGCTCTTTGTCAGTCTTGTTTTCAAATCCGACGCAAATTTGACAGTTAATTGCGACATTCCCACCATCCTAACGACGTTGCAACACAGAAATTGCGTCGCGATTCAATACATAGGTCACTAGCCGACTTATCTCCGAGGGTCTATCGCTGCATCATACCAGATGGACGTATTCTTTGGCAGTCAAGTTTGTTTTCTCCCTCTCATAACTCACAGTTAATTCTTACCGTCAGATCTTGGTATTAACGATGGAACACAAAAATGGCTTCGCGATTCAATAGATCGATGTCCAGCGAAACTATCTACAAGGGTCTATTGGTGCCTCGGTCACCGGATGGTCGCGTTTTGTCAGTCTAGTTTACAAATACCTCGCAAGTATGGCAGTTAATTTTATTCCTCCCATACTCTCAATTACGATGGAACACACATACTGCGATGGTTTTCAGAATATCGTCTTCCAGCAGATTTATCTCCGAGCATGCCTGGTTCACCACATGATCGTTCTCCTGCGAGTAATATTTCGGGAATCCGACGCAAATTTGACAGTTAATTGAGACATTCCCACCATCCTAATGACGATGCAACACAGAAATTGCGTCGCGATTCAATACATTGGTCACTAGCCGACTTATCTCCGAGGGTCTATCGCTGCCTCATACCAGATGGACGTACTCTTTGGCAGTCAAGTTTGTTTTCTCCCTCTCATAACTTACAGTTAATTCTTACCGTCAGATCCTGGTATTGACGATGGAACACACAAATAGCGTCGCTATTCAATAGATCGATGTCCAGCGTAACTATCTACAAGGGTCTACTAGTGCCTCGGTCACCGGGTGGTCGCGTTTTGTCATCTAGTTTTCAAATCCGACGCAAAACTGACAGTTAATTTAAGTTCTCTCATCCTCTCAATGACGATGGAACACACATACTGCGATGGTTTTCAGAACATCGTCTTCCAGCAGATTTATATCCGAGCATGCCTGGTTCAGCACATAATCGTTCTCGTGCGAGTAAAGTTACGGGAATCCGACGCAAATTTGACAGTTAATTGAGACATTCCCACCATCCTAATGACGATGCAACACAGAAATTGCGTCGCGGTTCAATACATTGGTCACTAGCCGACTTATCTCCGAGGGTCCTACGCTGCTTCATACCAGATGGATGTACAATTTGGCTGTCAAGTTTCTTGTCTCCGTTTCAAAACTCACAGTTAATTCTTGCCGTCAGATCCTGGTATCTACTATGGAACACACAAATAGCGTCGGGATTCAATACATCAATGTCTAGCGTAACTATCTACAAGGGTCTATTGGTGCCTCGGTCGCCGGATGGTCGCGCTTTGTCAGTCTCGTTTTCAAATCCGACGCAAAACTGATAGTTAATTTTATTCCTCAAGTACTCTCAATTACGATGGAACACACATACTGCGATGGTTTTCAGAACATCGTCTTCCAGCAGATTTATCTCCAAGCATGCCTGGGTCACCACATAATCGTTCTCCTGCGAGTAAAGTTTCGGTTATCCGACGCAAATTTGACAGTTAATTGCGACATTCCCACCATCCTAATGACGATGCAACACAGAAATTGCGTCGCGATTCAATACATTGGTCACTAGCCGACTTATCTCCGAGGGTCTAACGCTGCCTCATACCAGATGGATGTATAATTTGGGTGTCAAGTTTCTTGTCTCCGACTCAAAACTCTCAGCTAATTCTCACCGTCAGATCCTGGTATGGACGACGGAACACACAAATAGCGTCGCGATTCAGTACATTGATGTCTAGCGTAACTATCTATAAGGGTCTATTGGTGCCTCGGTCACCGGATGTTCGCTCTTTGTCAGTCTTGTTTTCAAATCCGACGCAAATTTGACAGTTAATTGCGACATTCCCACCATCCTAACGACGTTGCAACACAGAAATTGCGTCGCGATTCAATACATAGGTCACTAGCCGACTTATCTCCGAGGGTCTATCGATGCATCATACCAGATGGACGTATTCTTTGGCAGTCAAGTTTGTTTTCTCCCTCTCATAACTCACAGTTAATTCTTACCGTCAGATCTTGGTATTGACGATGGAACACACAAATAGCGTCGCGATTCAATAGATCGATGTCCAGCGTAACTATCTACAAGGGTCTACTGGTGCCTCGATCACCGGATGGTCGCCTATTGTCATCTAGTTTTCAAATCCGACGCAAAACTGACAGTTAATTTTATTTTCGCTCATCCTCTCAATGACGATAGAACACATACTGCGATGGTTTTCAGTACATCGTCTACCAGCAGATTTATCTCCAAGCATCTATTACTGCCTGGGTCACCACATGAACGTTGTCCTACGAGTAAAGTTTCGGGAATCCGACGCAAATTTGACAGTTAATTGCGACATTCCCACCATCCTAATGACGATGCAACAAAGAAATTGCGTCGCGATTCAATACATTGGTCACTAGCCGACTTATCTCCGAGGGTCTAACGCTGCTTCATACCAGATGGATGTACAATTGGGCTGTCAAGTTTCTTGTCTCCGACTCAAAACTCTCAGCTAATTCTCACCGTCAGATCCTGGTATGGACGACGGAACACACAAATAGCGTCGCGATTCAGTACACTGATGTCTAGCGTAACTATCTATAAGGGTCTATTGGTGCATCGGTCACCGGATGTTCGCTCTTTGTCAGTCTTGTTTTCAAATCCGACGCAAATTTGACAGTTAATTGCGACATTCCCACCATCCTAACGACGTTGCAACACAGAAATTGCGTCGCGATTCAATACATTGGTCACTAGCCGACTTATCTCCGAGGGTCTATCGCTGCATCATACCAGATGGACGTATTCTTTGGCAGTCAAGTTTGTTTTCTCCCTCTCATAACACACTGTTAATTCTTACCGTCAGATCTTGGTATTGACGATGGAACACAAAAATGGCGTCGCGATTCAATAGATCGATGTCCAGCGAAACTATCTACAAGGGTCTATTGGTGCCTCGGTCACCGGATGGTCGCGTTTTGTCAGTCTAGTTTACAAATACCACGCAAGTATGGCAGTTAATTTTATTCCTCCCATACTCTCAATTACGATGGAACACACATACTGCGATGGTTTTCAGAACATCGTCTTCCAGCAGATTTATCTCCAAGCATGCCTGGGTCACCACATGATCGTTCTCCTGCGAGTAAAGTTTCGGTTATCCGACGCAAATTTGACAGTTAATTGCGACATTCCCACCATCCTAATGACGATACAACACAGAAATTGCGTCGCGAATCAATACATTGGTCACTAGCCGACTTATCTCCGAGGGTCTAACGCTGCCTCATACCAGATGGATGTATAATTTGGGTGTCAAGTTTCTTGTCTCCGACTCAAAACTCTCAGTTAATTCTCACCGTCAGATCCTGGTATGGACGACGGAACACACAAATAGCGTCGCGATTCAGTACATTGATGTCTAGCGTAACTATCTATAAGGGTCTATTGGTGCCTCGGTCACCGGATGTTCGCTCTTGGTCAGTCTTGTTTTCAAATCCGACGCAAATTTGACAGTTAATTGCGACATTCCGACCATCCTAACGACGTTGCATCACAGAAATTGCGTCGCGATTCAATACATTGGTCACTAGCCGACTTATCTCCGAGGGTCTATCGCTGCCTCAACAGATGGACGTACTCTTTGGCAGTCAAGTTTGTTTTCTCCCTCTCATAACTCACAGTTAATTCTTATTGTCAGATCCTGGTATCGACCATGGAACACACAAATAGCGTCGCGATTCAGTACATCGATGTCTAGCGTAACTATCTACAAGGGTCTATTGGTGCCTCGGTCACCGGATGTTCTCTCTTTGTCAGTCTAGTTTTCAAATCCGAAGCAAATTTGATAATTAATTGCGACATTCCCACCATCCCAACGACGTTGCAACACAGAAATTGCGTCGCGATTAAATACATTGGTCACTAGCCGACTTATCTCCGAGGGTCTATCGCTGCCTCATACCAGATGGACGTACTCTTTGGCAGTCAAGTTTGTTTTCTCCCTCTCATAACTCACAGTTAATTCTTACCGTCAGATCCTGGTATTGACGATGGAACACACAAATAGCGTCGCGATTCAATAGATCGATGTCCAGCGTAACTATCTACAAGGGTCTATTGGTGCCTCGGTCACCGGATGGTAGCGTTTTGTCATTTAGTTTTCAAATCCGACGCAAAACTGACAGTTAATTTTATTTTCTCTCATCCTCTCAATGACGATAGAACACACATACTGCGATGGTTTTCAGAATATCGTCTTCCAGCAGATTTATCTCCGAGCATGCCTGGTTCACCACATGATCGTTCTCCTGCGAGTAATATTTCGGGTATCCGACGCAAATTTGACAGTTAATTGAGACATTCCCACCATCCTAATGACGATGCAACACAGAAATTGCGTCGCGATTCAATACATTGGTCACTAGCCGACTTATCTCCGAGGGTCTATCGCTGCCTCATACCAGATGGACGTACTCTTTGGCAGTCAAGTTTGTTTTCTCCCTCTCATAACTTACAGTTAATTCTTACCGTCAGATCCTGGTATTGACGATGGAACACACTAATAGCGTCGCTATTCAATAGATCGATGTCCAGCGTAACTATCTACAAGGGTCTACTGGTGCCTCGGTCACCGGATGGTCGCGTTTTGTCATCTAGTTTTCAAATCCGACGCAAAACTGACAGTTAATTTAAGTTCTCTCATCCTCTCAATGACGATGGAACACACATACTGCGATGGTTTTCAGAACATCGTCTTCCAGCAGATTTATCTCCGAGCATGCCTGGTTCAGCACATAATCGTTCTCGTGCGAGTAAAGTTACGGGAATCCGACGCAAATTTGACAGTTAATTGAGACATTCCCACCATCCTAATGACGATGCAACACAGAAATTGCGTCGCGGTTCAATACATTGGTCACTAGCCGACTTATCACCGAGGGTCCTACGCTGCTCATACCAGATGGATGTACAATTTGGCTGTCAAGTTTCTTGTCTCCGTTTCAAAACTCACAGTTAATTCTTGCCGTCAGATCCTGGTATCTACTATGGAACACACAAATAGCGTCGGGATTCAATACATCAATGTCTAGCGTAACTATCTACAAGGGTCTATTGGTGCCTCGGTCGCCGGATGGTCGCGCTTTGTCAGTCTCGTTTTCAAATCCGACGCAAAACTGATAGTTAATTTTATTCCTCAAGTACTCTCAATTACGATGGAACACACATACTGCGATGGTTTTCAGAACATCGTCTTCCAGCAGATTTATCTCCAAGCATGCCTGGGTCACCACATAATCGTTCTCCTGCGAGTAAAGTTTCGGTTATCCGACGCAAATTTGACAGTTAATTGCGACATTCCCACCATCCTAATGACGATGCAACACAGAAATTGCGTCGCGATTCAATACATTGGTCACTAGCCGACTTATCTCCGAGGGTCTAACGCTGCCTCATACCAGATGGATGTATAATTTGGGTGTCAAGTTTCTTGTCTCCGACTCAAAACTCTCAGCTAATTCTCACCGTCAGATCCTGGTATGGACGACGGAACACACAAATAGCGTCGCGATTCAGTACATTGATGTCTAGCGTAACTATCTATAAGGGTCTATTGGTGCCTCGGTCACCGGATGTTCGCTCTTTGTCAGTCTTGTTTTCAAATCCGACGCAAATTTGACAGTTAATTGCGACATTCCCACCATCCTAACGACGTTGCAACACAGAAATTGCGTCGCGATTCAATACATAGGTCACTAGCCGACTTATCTCCGAGGGTCTATCGCTGCATCATACCAGATGGACGTATTCTTTGGCAGTCAAGTTTGTTTTCTCCCTCTCATAACTCACAGTTAATTCTTACCGTCAGATCTTGGTATTGACGATGGAACACACAAATAGCGTCGCGATTCAATAGATCGATGTCCAGCGAAACTATCTACAAGGGTCTACTGGTGCCTCGATCACCGGATGCTCGCGTATTGTCATCTAGTTTTCAAATCCGACGCAAAACTGACAGTTAATTTTATTTTCGCTCATCCTCTCAATGACGATAGAACACATACTGCGATGGTTTTCAGTACATCGTCTACCAGCAGATTTATCTCCAAGCATCTATTACTGCCTGGGTCACCACATGAACGTTGTCCTACGAGTAAAGTTTCGGGAATCCGACGCAAATTTGACAGTTAATTGCGACATTCCCACCATCCTAATGACGATGCAACAAAGAAATTGCGTCGCGATTCAATACATTGGTCACTAGCCGACTTATCTCCGAGGGTCTAACGCTGCTTCATACCAGATGGATGTACAATTGGGCTGTCAAGTTTCTTGTCTCCGACTCAAAACTCTCAGCTAATTCTCACCGTCAGATCCTGGTATGGACGACGGAACACACAAATAGCGTCGCGATTCAGTACACTGATGTCTAGCGTAACTATCTATAAGGGTCTATGGTGCATCGGTCACCGGATGTTCGCTCTTTGTCAGTCTTGTTTTCAAATCCGACGCAAATTTGACAGTTAATTGCGACATTCCCACCATCCTAACGACGTTGCAACACAGAAATTGCGTCGCGATTCAATACATTGGTCACTAGCCGACTTATCTCCGAGGGTCTATCGCTGCATCATACCAGATGGACGTATTCTTTGGCAGTCAAGTTTGTTTTCTCCCTCTCATAACACACTGTTAATTCTTACCGTCAGATCTTGGTATTGACGATGGAACACAAAAATGGCGTCGCGATTCAATAGATCGATGTCCAGCGAAACTATCTACAAGGGTCTATTGGTGCCTCGGTCACCGGATGGTCGCGTTTTGTCAGTCTAGTTTACAAATACCACGCAAGTATGGCAGTTAATTTTATTCCTCCCATACTCTCAATTACGATGGAACACACATACTGCGATGGTTTTCAGAACATCGTCTTCCAGCAGATTTATCTCCAAGCATGCCTGGGTCACCACATGATAGTTCTCCTGCGAGTAAAGTTACGGGAATCCGACGCAAATTTGACAGTTAATTGCGACATTCCCACCATCCTAATGACGATACAACACAGAAATTGCGTCGCGAATCAATACATTGGTCACTAGCCGACCTATCTCCGAGGGTCTAACGCTGCCTCATACCAGATGGATGTATAATTTGGGTGTCAAGTTTCTTGTCTCCGACTCAAAACTCTCAGCTAATTCTCACCGTCTGATCCTGGTATGGACGACGGAACACACAAATAGCGTCGCGATTCAGTACATTGATGTCTAGCGTAACTATCTATAAGGGTCTATTGGTGCCTCGGTCACCGGATGTTCGCTCTTGGTCAGTCTTGTTTTCAAATCCGACGCAAATTTGACAGTTAATTGCGACATTCCGACCATCCTAACGACGTTGCATCACAGAAATTGCGTCGCGATTCAATACATTGGTCACTAGCCGACTTATCTCCGAGGGTCTATCGCTGCCTCAACAGATGGACGTACTCTTTGGCAGTCAAGTTTGTTTTCTCCCTCTCATAACTCACAGTTAATTCTTATTGTCAGATCCTGGTATCGACCATGGAACACACAAATAGCGTCGCGATTCAGTACATCGATGTCTAGCGTAACTATCTACAAGGGTCTATTGGTGCCTCGGTCACCGGATGTTCTCTCTTTGTCAGTCTAGTTTTCAAATCCGAAGCAAATTTGACAATTAATTGCGATATTCCCACCATCCCAACGACGTTGCAACACAGAAATTGCGTCGCGATTAAATACATTGGTCACTAGCCGACTTATCTCCGAGGGTCTATCGCTGCCTCATACCAGATGGACGTACTCTTTGGCAGTCAAGTTTGTTTTCTCCCTCTCATAACTCACAGTTAATTCTTACCGTCAGATCCTGGTATTGACGATGGAACACACAAATAGCGTCGCGATTCAATAGATCGATGTCCAGCGTAACTATCTACAAGGGTCTATTGGTGCCTCGGTCACCGGATGGTCGCGTTTTGTCATTTAGTTTTCAAATCCGACGCAAAACTGACAGTTAATTTTATTTTCTCTCATCCTCTCAATGACGATAGAACACATACTGCGATGGTTTTCAGTACATAGTCTACCAGCAGATTTATCTCCAAGCACCTATTACTGCCTGGGTCAGCACATGAACGTTGTCCTACGAGTAAAGTTTCGGGAATCCGACTAAAATTTGACAGTTAATTGCGACATTCCCACCATCCTAATGACGATGCAACACAGAAATTGCGTCGCGATTCAATTCATTGGTCACTAGCCGACTTATCTCCGAGGGTCTAACGCTGCTTCATACCAGATGGATGTACAATTTGGCTGTCAAGTTTCTTGTCTCCGACTCAAAACTCTCAGCTAATTCTCACCGTCAGATCCTGGTATGGACGACGGAACACACAAATAGCGTCGCGATTCAGTACACTGATGTCTAGCGTAACTATCTATAAGGGTCTATTGGTGCATCGGTCACCGGATGTTCGCTCTTTGTCAGTCTTGTTTTCAAATCCGACGCAAATTTGACAGTTAATTGCGACATTCCCACCATCCTAACGACGTTGCAACACAGAAATTGCGTCGCGATTCAATACATTGGTCACTAGCCGACTTATCTCCGAGGGTCTATCGCTGCATCATACCAGATGGACGTATTCTTTGGCAGTCAAGTTTGTTTTCTCCCTCTCATAACACACTGTTAATTCTTACCGTCAGATCTTGGTATTGACGATGGAACACAAAAATGGCGTCGCGATTCAATAGATCGATGTCCAGCGAAACTATCTACAAGGGTCTATTGGTGCCTCGGTCACCGGATGGTCGCGTTTTGTCAGTCTAGTTTACAAATACCACGCAAGTATGGCAGTTAATTTTATTCCTCCCATACTCTCAATTACGATGGAACACACATACTGCGATGGTTTTCAGAACATCGTCTTCCAGCAGATTTATCTCCAAGCATGCCTGGGTCACCACATGATCGTTCTCCTGCGAGTAAAGTTTCGGTTATCCGACGCAAATTTGACAGTTAATTGCGACATTCCCACCATCCTAATGACGATACAACACAGAAATTGCGTCGCGAATCAATACATTGGTCACTAGCCGACTTATCTCCGAGGGTCTAACGCTGCCTCATACCAGATGGATGTATAATTTGGGTGTCAAGTTTCTTGTCTCCGACTCAAAACTCTCAGTTAATTCTCACCGTCAGATCCTGGTATGGACGACGGAACACACAAATAGCGTCGCGATTCAGTACATTGATGTCTAGCGTAACTATCTATAAGGGTCTATTGGTGCCTCGGTCACCGGATGTTCGCTCTTGGTCAGTCTTGTTTTCAAATCCGACGCAAATTTGACAGTTAATTGCGACATTCCGACCATCCTAACGACGTTGCATCACAGAAATTGCGTCGCGATTCAATACATTGGTCACTAGCCGACTTATCTCCGAGGGTCTATCGCTGCCTCAACAGATGGACGTACTCTTTGGCAGTCAAGTTTGTTTTCTCCCTCTCATAACTCACAGTTAATTCTTATTGTCAGATCCTGGTATCGACCATGGAACACACAAATAGCGTCGCGATTCAGTACATCGATGTCTAGCGTAACTATCTACAAGGGTCTATTGGTGCCTCGGTCACCGGATGTTCTCTCTTTGTCAGTCTAGTTTTCAAATCCGAAGCAAATTTGATAATTAATTGCGACATTCCCACCATCCCAACGACGTTGCAACACAGAAATTGCGTCGCGATTAAATACATTGGTCACTAGCCGACTTATCTCCGAGGGTCTATCGCTGCCTCATACCAGATGGACGTACTCTTTGGCAGTCAAGTTTGTTTTCTCCCTCTCATAACTCACAGTTAATTCTTACCGTCAGATCCTGGTATTGACGATGGAACACACAAATAGCGTCGCGATTCAATAGATCGATGTCCAGCGTAACTATCTACAAGGGTCTATTGGTGCCTCGGTCACCGGATGGTAGCGTTTTGTCATTTAGTTTTCAAATCCGACGCAAAACTGACAGTTAATTTTATTTTCTCTCATCCTCTCAATGACGATAGAACACACATACTGCGATGGTTTTCAGAATATCGTCTTCCAGCAGATTTATCTCCGAGCATGCCTGGTTCACCACATGATCGTTCTCCTGCGAGTAATATTTCGGGTATCCGACGCAAATTTGACAGTTAATTGAGACATTCCCACCATCCTAATGACGATGCAACACAGAAATTGCGTCGCGATTCAATACATTGGTCACTAGCCGACTTATCTCCGAGGGTCTATCGCTGCCTCATACCAGATGGACGTACTCTTTGGCAGTCAAGTTTGTTTTCTCCCTCTCATAACTTACAGTTAATTCTTACCGTCAGATCCTGGTATTGACGATGGAACACACTAATAGCGTCGCTATTCAATAGATCGATGTCCAGCGTAACTATCTACAAGGGTCTACTGGTGCCTCGGTCACCGGATGGTCGCGTTTTGTCATCTAGTTTTCAAATCCGACGCAAAACTGACAGTTAATTTAAGTTCTCTCATCCTCTCAATGACGATGGAACACACATACTGCGATGGTTTTCAGAACATCGTCTTCCAGCAGATTTATCTCCGAGCATGCCTGGTTCAGCACATAATCGTTCTCGTGCGAGTAAAGTTACGGGAATCCGACGCAAATTTGACAGTTAATTGAGACATTCCCACCATCCTAATGACGATGCAACACAGAAATTGCGTCGCGGTTCAATACATTGGTCACTAGCCGACTTATCACCGAGGGTCCTACGCTGCTCATACCAGATGGATGTACAATTTGGCTGTCAAGTTTCTTGTCTCCGTTTCAAAACTCACAGTTAATTCTTGCCGTCAGATCCTGGTATCTACTATGGAACACACAAATAGCGTCGGGATTCAATACATCAATGTCTAGCGTAACTATCTACAAGGGTCTATTGGTGCCTCGGTCGCCGGATGGTCGCGCTTTGTCAGTCTCGTTTTCAAATCCGACGCAAAACTGATAGTTAATTTTATTCCTCAAGTACTCTCAATTACGATGGAACACACATACTGCGATGGTTTTCAGAACATCGTCTTCCAGCAGATTTATCTCCAAGCATGCCTGGGTCACCACATAATCGTTCTCCTGCGAGTAAAGTTTCGGTTATCCGACGCAAATTTGACAGTTAATTGCGACATTCCCACCATCCTAATGACGATGCAACACAGAAATTGCGTCGCGATTCAATACATTGGTCACTAGCCGACTTATCTCCGAGGGTCTAACGCTGCCTCATACCAGATGGATGTATAATTTGGGTGTCAAGTTTCTTGTCTCCGACTCAAAACTCTCAGCTAATTCTCACCGTCAGATCCTGGTATGGACGACGGAACACACAAATAGCGTCGCGATTCAGTACATTGATGTCTAGCGTAACTATCTATAAGGGTCTATTGGTGCCTCGGTCACCGGATGTTCGCTCTTTGTCAGTCTTGTTTTCAAATCCGACGCAAATTTGACAGTTAATTGCGACATTCCCACCATCCTAACGACGTTGCAACACAGAAATTGCGTCGCGATTCAATACATAGGTCACTAGCCGACTTATCTCCGAGGGTCTATCGCTGCATCATACCAGATGGACGTATTCTTTGGCAGTCAAGTTTGTTTTCTCCCTCTCATAACTCACAGTTAATTCTTACCGTCAGATCTTGGTATTGACGATGGAACACACAAATAGCGTCGCGATTCAATAGATCGATGTCCAGCGAAACTATCTACAAGGGTCTACTGGTGCCTCGATCACCGGATGCTCGCGTATTGTCATCTAGTTTTCAAATCCGACGCAAAACTGACAGTTAATTTTATTTTCGCTCATCCTCTCAATGACGATAGAACACATACTGCGATGGTTTTCAGTACATCGTCTACCAGCAGATTTATCTCCAAGCATCTATTACTGCCTGGGTCACCACATGAACGTTGTCCTACGAGTAAAGTTTCGGGAATCCGACGCAAATTTGACAGTTAATTGCGACATTCCCACCATCCTAATGACGATGCAACAAAGAAATTGCGTCGCGATTCAATACATTGGTCACTAGCCGACTTATCTCCGAGGGTCTAACGCTGCTTCATACCAGATGGATGTACAATTGGGCTGTCAAGTTTCTTGTCTCCGACTCAAAACTCTCAGCTAATTCTCACCGTCAGATCCTGGTATGGACGACGGAACACACAAATAGCGTCGCGATTCAGTACACTGATGTCTAGCGTAACTATCTATAAGGGTCTATGGTGCATCGGTCACCGGATGTTCGCTCTTTGTCAGTCTTGTTTTCAAATCCGACGCAAATTTGACAGTTAATTGCGACATTCCCACCATCCTAACGACGTTGCAACACAGAAATTGCGTCGCGATTCAATACATTGGTCACTAGCCGACTTATCTCCGAGGGTCTATCGCTGCATCATACCAGATGGACGTATTCTTTGGCAGTCAAGTTTGTTTTCTCCCTCTCATAACACACTGTTAATTCTTACCGTCAGATCTTGGTATTGACGATGGAACACAAAAATGGCGTCGCGATTCAATAGATCGATGTCCAGCGAAACTATCTACAAGGGTCTATTGGTGCCTCGGTCACCGGATGGTCGCGTTTTGTCAGTCTAGTTTACAAATACCACGCAAGTATGGCAGTTAATTTTATTCCTCCCATACTCTCAATTACGATGGAACACACATACTGCGATGGTTTTCAGAACATCGTCTTCCAGCAGATTTATCTCCAAGCATGCCTGGGTCACCACATGATAGTTCTCCTGCGAGTAAAGTTACGGGAATCCGACGCAAATTTGACAGTTAATTGCGACATTCCCACCATCCTAATGACGATACAACACAGAAATTGCGTCGCGAATCAATACATTGGTCACTAGCCGACCTATCTCCGAGGGTCTAACGCTGCCTCATACCAGATGGATGTATAATTTGGGTGTCAAGTTTCTTGTCTCCGACTCAAAACTCTCAGCTAATTCTCACCGTCAGATCCTGGTATGGACGACGGAACACACAAATAGCGTCGCGATTCAGTACATTGATGTCTAGCGTAACTATCTATAAGGGTCTATTGGTGCCTCGGTCACCGGATGTTCGCTCTTGGTCAGTCTTGTTTTCAAATCCGACGCAAATTTGACAGTTAATTGCGACATTCCGACCATCCTAACGACGTTGCATCACAGAAATTGCGTCGCGATTCAATACATTGGTCACTAGCCGACTTATCTCCGAGGGTCTATCGCTGCCTCAACAGATGGACGTACTCTTTGGCAGTCAAGTTTGTTTTCTCCCTCTCATAACTCACAGTTAATTCTTATTGTCAGATCCTGGTATCGACCATGGAACACACAAATAGCGTCGCGATTCAGTACATCGATGTCTAGCGTAACTATCTACAAGGGTCTATTGGTGCCTCGGTCACCGGATGTTCTCTCTTTGTCAGTCTAGTTTTCAAATCCGAAGCAAATTTGACAATTAATTGCGATATTCCCACCATCCCAACGACGTTGCAACACAGAAATTGCGTCGCGATTAAATACATTGGTCACTAGCCGACTTATCTCCGAGGGTCTATCGCTGCCTCATACCAGATGGACGTACTCTTTGGCAGTCAAGTTTGTTTTCTCCCTCTCATAACTCACAGTTAATTCTTACCGTTAGATCCTGGTATTGACGATGGAACACACAAATAGCGTCGCGATTCAATAGATCGATGTCCAGCGTAACTATCTACAAGGGTCTATTGGTGCCTCGGTCACCGGATGGTCGCGTTTTGTCATTTAGTTTTCAAATCCGACGCAAAACTGACAGTTAATTTTATTTTCTCTCATCCTCTCAATGACGATAGAACACATACTGCGATGGTTTTCAGTACATAGTCTACCAGCAGATTTATCTCCAAGCACCTATTACTGCCTGGGTCAGCACATGAACGTTGTCCTACGAGTAAAGTTTCGGGAATCCGACTAAAATTTGACAGTTAATTGCGACATTCCCACCATCCTAATGACGATGCAACACAGAAATTGCGTCGCGATTCAATTCATTGGTCACTAGCCGACTTATCTCCGAGGGTCTAACGCTGCTTCATACCAGATGGATGTACAATTTGGCTGTCAAGTTTCTTGTCTCCGACTCAAAACTCTCAGCTAATTCTCACCGTCAGATCCTGGTATGGACGACGGAACACACAAATAGTGTCGCGATTCAGTACACTGATGTCTAGCGTAACTATCTATAAGGGTCTATTGGTGCCTCGGTCACCGGATGTTCTCTCTTTGTCAGTCTTGTTTTCAAATCCGACGCAAATTTGACAGTTAATTGCGACATTCCGACCATCCTAACGACGTTGCAACACAGAAATTGCGTCGCGATTCAATACATTGGTCACTAGCCGACTTATCTCCGAGGGTCTATCGCTGCCTCATACCAGATGGACGTACTCTTTGGCAGTCACGTTTGTTTTCTCCCTCTCATAACTCACAGTTAATTCTTACCGTCAGATCTTGGTATTGACGATGGAACACAAAAATGGCTTCGCGATTCAATAGATCGATGTCCAGCGTAATTATCTACAAGGGTCTATTGGTGCCTCGGTCACCGGATGGTCGCGTTTTGTCAGTCTAGTTTACAAATCCGACGCAAGATTGGCAGTTAATTTTATTCCTCCCATACTCTCAATTAGGATGGAACACACATACTGCGATGGTTTTCAGAACATCGTCTTCCAGCAGATTTATCTCCGAGCATGCCTGGTTCACCACATGATCGTTCTCCTGCGAGTAAAGTTTCGGGAATCCGACGCAAATTTGACAGTTAATTGAGACATTCCCACCATCCTAATGACGATCCAACACAGAAATTGCGTCGCGATTCAATACATTGGTCACTAGCCGACTTATCTCCGAGGGTCTATCGCTGCCTCATACCAGATGGACGTACTCTTTGGCAGTCAAGTTTGTTTTCTCCCTCTCATAACTCACAGTTAATTCTTACCTTCAGATCCTGGTATTGACGATGGAACACACAAATAGCGTCGCGATTCAGTAGATCGATGTCCAGCGTAACTATCTACAAGGGTCTACTGGTGCCTCGGTCACCGGATGTTCTCTCTTTGTCAGTCTAGTTTTCAAATCCGACGCAAATTTGACAATTAATTGCGACATTCCCACCATCCTAACGACGTTGCAAAACAGAAATAGCGTCGCGATTCAATACATTGGTCACTAGCCGACTTATCTCCGAGGGTCTATCGCTGCCTCATACTAGATGGACGTACTCTTTGGCAGTCAAGTTTGTTTTCTCCCTCTCATTACTCACAGTTAATTCTTACCGTCAGATCTTGGTATTGACGATGGAACACAAAAATGGCTTCGCGATTCAATAGATCGATGTCCAGCGTAACTATCTACAAGGGTCTATTGGTGCCTCGGTCACCGGATGGTCGCGTTTTGTCAGTCTAGTTTACAAATCCGACGCAAGATTGGCAGTTAATTTTATTCCTCCCATACTCTCAATTACGATGGAACACACATACTGCGATGGTTTTCAGAACATCGTCTTCCAGCAGATTTATCTCCGAGCATGCCTGGTTCACCACATGATCGTTCTCCTGCGAGTAAAGTTTCGGGAATCCGACGCAAATTTGACAGTTAATTGAGACATTCCCACCATCCTAATGACGATGCAACACAGAAATTGCGTCGCGATTCAATACATTGGTCACTAGCCGACTTATCTCCGAGGGTCTATCGCTGCCTCATACCAGATGGACGTACTCTTCGGCAGTCAAGTTTGTTTTCTCCCTCTCATAACTCACAGTTAATTCTTATTGTCAGATCCTGGTATTGACGATGGAACACACAAATGGCGTCGCGATTCAATAGATCGATGTATAGCGTAACTATCTACAAGGGTCTATTGGTGCCTCGGTCACCGGATGGTCGCGTTTTGTTAGTCTAGTTTACAAATCCGACGCAAGATTGGCAGTTAATATTATTCCTCCCATACTCTCAATTACGATGGAACACACATAATGCGATGGTTTTCAGAACATCGTCTTCCAGCAGATATATCTCCAAGCATCTATTACTGCCTGGGTCACCACATGATCGTTGTCCTACGAGTAAAGTTTCGGGGATCCGACGCAAATTTGAGAGTTAATTGCGACTATCCCACCATCCTAATGCCGATGCAACACAGAAATCGCGTCGCGATTCAATACATTGGTCACTAGCCGACATCTCCGAGGGTCTAACGCTGCCTCATACCAGATGGATGTACAATTTGGCTGTCAAGTTTCTTGTCTCCGACTCGTAACTCACAGTTAATTCTTACCGTCAGATCCTGGTATCGACCATGGAACACACAAATAGCGTCGCGATTCAGTACATCGATGTCTAGCGTAACTATCTACAAGGGTCTATTGGTGCCTCGGTCACCGGATGTTCGCTCTTTGTCAGTCTAGTTTTCAAATCCGACGCAAATTTGACAAATAATTGCGACTTTCCCACCATCCTAACGACGTTGCATCAAGGATATTTCGTCGCGATTAAATACATTGGTCACTAGCCGACTTATCTCCGAGGGTCTATCGCTGCCTCATACCAGATGGACGTACTCTTTGGCAGTCAAGTTTGTTTTCTCCCTCTCATAACTCACAGTTAATTCTTACCGTCAGATCCTGGTATTGACGATGGAACACACAAATAGCGTCGCGATTCAATAGATCGATGTCCAGCGTAACTATCTACAAGGGTCTATTGGTGCCTCGGTCACAGGATGGTCGCGTTTTGTCACCTACTTTTCAAATCCGACGCAAAACTGACAGTTAATTTTATTTTCTCTCATCCTCGCAATGACGATAGAACACATACTGCGATGGTTTTTAGTACATCGTCTACCAGCAGTTTATCTCCAAGCATCAGTTACTGCCTGGGTCACCACATGAACGTTGTCCTACGAGTAAAGTTCCGGGAATCCGACGCAAATTTGACAGCTAATTGCGACATTCCCAACACCCTAACGACGTTGCATCACAGAAATTGCGTCGCGATTCAATACATTGGTCACTAGCCGACTTATCTCCGAGGGTCTAACGCTGCTTCATACCAGATGGATGTACAATTTGGCTGGCAAGTTTCTTGTCTCCGACTCAAAACTCTCAGCTAATTCTCACCGTCAGATCCTGGTATGGACGACGGAACACACAAATAGCGTCGCGATTCAGTACACTGATGTCTAGCGTAACTATCTATAAGGGTCTATTGGTGCCTCGGTCACCGGATGTTCGCTGTTGGTCAGTCTTTTTCAAATCCGACGCAAATTTGACAGTTAATTGCGACATTCCCTTCATCCTAACGACGTTGCATCACAGAAATTGCGTCGCGATTCAATACATTGGTCACTAGCCGACTTATCTCCGAGGGTCTATCGCTGCCTAATACCAGATGGACGTACTCTTTGGCAGTCAAGTTTGTTTTCTCCCTCTCATAACTCACAGTTAATTCTCATTGTCAGATCCTGGTATTGACGATGGAACACACAAATGGCGTCGCGATTCAATAGATCGATGTATAGCGTAACTATCTACAAGGGTCTATTGGTGCCTCGGTCACCGGATGGTCGCGTTTTGTCAGTCTAGTTTACAAATCCGACGCAAGATTGGCAGTTAATATTATTCCTCCCATACTCTCATTTACGATGGAACACACATACTGCGATGGTTTTCAGAACATCGTCTACCAGCAGATTTATCTCCGAGCATGCCATGGTCACCATTTGATCGTTGTCCTACGAGTAAAGTTTCGGGAATCCGACGCAAATTTGACAGTTAATTGCGACATTCGCACCATCCTAATGACGATGCACCACAGAAATAGCGTCGCGATTCAATACATTGGTCACTAGCAGAGGGGCTA
Source organism: Schistocerca gregaria (assembly GCF_023897955.1). Lineage (NCBI taxonomy): Eukaryota > Metazoa > Arthropoda > Insecta > Orthoptera > Acrididae > Schistocerca > Schistocerca gregaria. The sequence continues at coordinate 492,801 of NW_026061713.1, read as the reverse complement.
ACGCTGCTCATACCAGATGGATGTACAATTTGGCTGTCAAGTTTCTTGTCTCCGACTCAAAACTCACAGTTAATTTTTACCGTCAGATCCTTGTATCGCCCATGGAACACACAAATAACGTCGCGATTCAATACATCGATGTCTAGCGTAACTATTTACAAGGGTCTACTGGTGCCTCGGTCACCGGATGTTCTCTCTTTGTCAGTCTAGTTTTCAAATCGGATGGAACACACAAATGGCGTCGCGATTCAATAGATCGATGTATAGCGTAACTATCTACAAGGGTCTATTGGTGCCTCGGTCACCGGATGGTCGCGTTTTGTTAGTCTAGTTTACAAATCCGACGCAAGATTGGCAGTTAATATTATTCCTCCCAAACTCTCAATTACGATGGCACACACATAATGCGATGGTTTTCAGAACATCGTCTTCCAGCAGATATATCTCCAAGCATCTATTACTGCCTGGGTCACCACATGATCGTTGTCCTACGAGTAAAGTTTCGGGGATCCCACGCAAATTTGACAGCTAATTGCGACATTCCCACCACCCTAATGACGATGCAACACAGAAATCGCGTCGCGATTCAATACATTGGTCACTAGCCGACTTATCTCCGAGGGTCTAACGCAGCTTCATACCAGATGGGTGTCCAATTTGGCTGTCAAGTTTCTTGTCTCCGACTCAAAACTCTCAGCTAATTCTCACCGTCAGATCCTGGTATGGACGACGGAACACACAAATAGCGTCGCGATTCAGTACACTGATGTCTAGCGTAACTATCTATAAGGGTCTATTGGTGCCTCGGTCACCGGATGTTCGCTCTTGGTCAGTCTTGTTTTCAAATCCGACGCAAATTTGACAGTTAATTGCGACGTTCCCACCATCCTAACGACGTTGCATCACAGAAATTGCGTCGCGATTCAATACATTGGTCACTAGCCGACTTATCTCCGAGGGTCTAACGCTGCTTCATACCAGATGGATGTACAATTTGGCTGGCAAGTTTCTTGTCTCCGACTCAAAACTCTCAGCTAATTCTCACCGTCAGATCCTGGTATGGACGACGGAACACACAAATAGCGTCGCGATTCAGTACACTGATGTCTAGCGTAACTATCTATAAGGGTCTATTGGTGCCTCGGTCACCGGATGTTCGCTGTTGGTCAGTCTTGTTTTCAAATCCGACGCAAATTTGACAGTTAATTGCGACATTCCCTCCATCCTAACGACGTTGCATCACAGAAATTGCGTCGCGATTCAATACATTGGTCACTAGCCGACTTATCTCCGAGGGTCTATCGCTGCCTAATACCAGGTGGACGTACTCTTTGGCAGTCAAGTTTGTTTTCTCCCTCTCATAACTCACAGTTAATTCTCATTGTCAGATCCTGGTATTGACGATGGAACACACAAATGGCGTCGCGATTCAATAGATCGATGTATAGCGTAACTATCTACAAGGGTCTATTGGTGCCTCGGTCACCGGATGGTCGCGTTTTGTCAGTCTAGTTTACAAATCCGACGCAAGATTGGCAGTTAATATTATTCCTCCCATACTCTCATTTACGATGGAACACTCATACTGCGATGGTTTTCAGAACATCGTCTACCAGCAGATTTATCTCCGAGCATGCCATGGTCACCACATGATCGTTGTCCTACGAGTAAAGTTTCGGGAATCCGACGCAAATTTGACAGTTAATTGCGACATTCGCACCATCCTAATGACGATGCAACACAGAAATTGCGTCGCGATTCAATACATTGGTCACTAGCAGAGGGGCTAACGCTGCTCATACCAGATGGATGTACAATTTGGCTGTCAAGTTTCTTGTCTCCGACTCATAACTCACAGTTAATTCTTACCGTCAGATCCTGGTATCGACCATGGAACACACAAATAGCGTCGCGATTCAGTACATCTATGTCTAGCGTAACTATCTACAAGGGTCTATTGGTGCCTCGGTCACCGGATGTTCTCTCTTTGTCAGTCTAGTTTTCAAATCCGACGCAATTTTGACAATTAATTGCGACATTCCCACCATCCTAACGACGTTGCATCACAGAAATTGCGTCGCGATTCAATACATTGGTCACTAGCCGACTTATCTCCGAGGGTCTATCGCTGCCTCATACCAGATGGACGTACTCTTTGGCAGTCAAGTTTGTTTTCTACCTCTCATAACTCACAGTTAATTCTTATTGTCAGATCCTGGTATTGACGATGGAACACACAAATGGCGTCGCGATTCAATAGAGCGATGTATAGCGTAACTATCTACAAGGGTCTATTGGTGCCTCGGTCACCGGATATTCGCTCTTTGTCAGTCTTGTTTTCAAATCCGACGCAAATTTGACAGTTAATTGAGACATTCCCACCATCCTAATGACGATGCAACACAGAAATTGCGTCGCGATTCAATACATTGGTCACTAGCCGACTTATCTCCGAGGGTCTATCGTTGCCTCATACCAGATGGACGTACTCTTTGGCAGTCAAGTTTGTTTTCTCCCTCTCATAACTCACAGTTAATTCTTATTGTCAGATCCTGGTATTGACGATGGAACACACAAATGGCGTCGCGATTCAATAGATCGATGTATAGCGTAACTATCTACAAGGGTCTATTGGTGCCTCGGTCACCGGATGGTCGCGTTTTGTTAGTCTAGTTTACAAATCCAACAAAAGATTGGCAGTTAATATTATTCCTCCCATACTCTCAATTACGATGGAACACACATACTGCGATGGTTTTCAGAACATCGTCTTCCAACAGATATATCTCCAAGCATCTATTACTCCCTGGGTCACCACATGATCGTTGTCCTACGAGTAAAGTTTCGGGGATCCGACGCAAATTTGAGAGTTAATTGCGACTATCCCACCATCCTAATGCCGATGCAACATAGAAATCGCGTCGCGATTCAATACATTGGTCACTAGCCGACATCTCCGAGGGTCTAACGCTGCCTCATACCAGATGGATGTACAATTTGGCTGTCAAGTTTCTTGTCTCCGACTCGTAACTCACAGTTAATTCTTACCGTCAGATCCTGGTATCGACCATGGAACACACAAATAGCGTCGCGATTCAGTACATCGATGTCTAGCGTAACTATCTACAAGGGTCTATTGGTGCCTCGGTCACCGGATGTTCTCTCTTTGTCAGTCTAGTTTTCAAATCCGACGCAAATTTGACAAATAATTGCGACATTCCCACCATCCTAACGACGTTGCAAAACAGAAATTGCGTCGCGATTCAATACATTGGTCACTAGCCGACTTATCTCCGAGGGTCTATCGCTGCCTCATACCAGATGGACGTACTCTTCGGCAGTCAAGTTTGTTTTCTCCCTCTCATTACTCACAGTTAATTCTTACCGTCCGATCTTGGTATTGACGATGGAACACAAAAATGGCTTCGCGATTCAATAGATCGATGTCCAGCGTAACTATCTACAAGGGTCTATTGGTGCCTCGGTCACCGGATGGTCGCGTTTTGTCAGTCTAGTTTACAAATCCGACGCAAGATTGGCAGTTAATTTTATTCCTCCCATACTCTCAATTACGATGGAACACACATACTGCGATGGTTTTCAGAACATCGACTTCCAGCAGATATATCTCCAAGCATCTATTACTGCCTGGGTCACCACATGATCGTTGTCGTACGAGTAAAGTTTCGGGGATCCGACGCAAATTTGAGAGTTAATTGCGACTATCCCACCATCCTAATGCCGATGCAACACAGAAATCGCGTCGCGATTCAATACATTGGTCACTAGCCGACATCTCCGAGGGTCTAACGCTGCCTCATACCAGATGGATGTACAATTTGGCTGTCAAGTTTCTTGTCTCCGACTCGTAACTCACAGTTAATTCTTACCGTCAGATCCTGGTATCGACCATGGAACACACAAATAGCGTCGCGATTCAGTACATCGATGTCTAGCGTAACTATCTACAAGGGTCTATTGGTGCCTCGGTCACCGGATGTTCTCTCTTTGTCAGTCTAGTTTTCAAATCCGACGCAAATTTGACAAATAATTGCGACATTCCCACCATCCTAACGACGTTGCAACACAGATATTTCGTCGCGATTAAATACATTGGTCACTAGCCGACTTATCTCCGAGGGTCTATCGCTGCCTCATACCAGATTGACGTACTCTTTGGCAGTCAAGTTTGTTTTCTCCCTCTCATAACTCACAGTTAATTCTTACCGTCAGATCCTGGTATTGACGATGGAACACACAAATAGCGTCGTGATTCAATAGATCGATGTCCAGCGTAACTATCTACAAGGGTCTATTGGTGCCTCGGTCACAGGATGGTCGCGTTTTGTCACCTACTTTTCAAATCCGACGCAAAACTGACAGTTAATTTAATTTTCTCTCATCCTCCCAATGACGATAGAACACATACTGCGATGGTTTTTAGTACATCGTCTACCAGCAGTTTATCTCCAAGCATCTATTACTGCCTGGGTCACCACATGAACGTTGTCCTACGAGTAAAGTTTCGGGAATCCGACGCAAATTTGACAGCTAATTGCGACATTCCCACCACCCTAATGACGATGCAACACAGAAATTGCGTCGCGATTCAATACATTGGTCACTAGCCGACTTATCTCCGAGGGTCTAACGCAGCTTCATACCAGATGGGTGTACAATTTGGCTGTCAAGTTTCTTGTCTCCGACTCAAAACTCTCAGCTAATTCTCACCGTCAGAGCCTGGTATGGACGACGGAACACACATATAGCGTCGCGATTCAGTACACTGATGTCTAGCGTAACTATCTATAAGGGTCTATTGGTGCCTCGGTCACCGGATGTTCGCTCTTGGTCAGTCTTGTTTTCAAATCCGACGCAAATTTGACAGTTAATTGCGACATTCCCACCATCCTAACGACGTTGCATCACAGAAATTGCGTCGCGATTCAATACATTGGTCACTAGCCGACTTATCTCCGAGGGTCTAACGCTGCTTCATACCAGATGGATGTACAATTTGGCTGTCAAGTTTCTTGTCTCCGACTCAAAACTCACAGTTAATTTTTACCGTCAGATCCTTGTATCGCCCATGGAACACACAAATAACGTCGCGATTCAATACATCGATGTCAAGCGTAACTATTTACAAGGGTCTATTGGTGCCTCGGTCACCGGATGTTCGCGCTTTGTCAGTCTAGTTTTCAAATCCGACGCAAATTTGACAGTTAATTGCGACATTCCCACCATCCTAATGACGATGCAACACAGAAATTGCGTCGCGATTCAATACATTGGTCACTAGCCGACTTATCTCCGAGGGTCTATCGCTGTCTCATACCAGATGGACGTACTCTTTGGCAGTCAAGTTTGTTTTCTCCCTCTCATAACTCACAGTTAATTCTTACCGTCAGATCCTGGTATTGACGATGGAACACACAAATAGCGTCGCGATTCAATAGATCGATGTCCAGCGTAACTATCTACAAGGGTCTACTGGTGCCTCGGTCACCGGATGGTCGCGTTTTGTCATCTAGTTTTCAAATCCGACGCAAAACTGACAGTTAATTTATGTTCTCTCATCCTCTCAATGACGATGGAACACACATACTGCGATGGTTTTCAGAACATCGTCTTCCAGCAGATTTATCTCCGAGCATGCCTGGTTCACCACATGATCGTTCTCCTGCGAGTAAAGTTTCGGGAATCCCACGCAAATTTGACAGGTAATTGAGACATTCCCACCATCCTAATGACGATGCAACACAGAAATTGCGTCGCGATTCAATACATTGGTCACTAGTCGACTTATCTCCGAGGGTCTATCGCTGCCTCATACCAGATGGACGTACTCTTTGGCAGTCAAGTTTGTTTTCTCCCTCTCATAACTCACAGTTTATTCTTACCGTCAGATCCTGGTATTGACGATGGAACACACAAATAGCGTCGCGATTCAATAGATCGATGTCCAGCGTAACTATCTACAAGGGTCTACTGGTGCCTCGGCCACAGGATGTTCTCTCTTTGTCAGTCTAGTTTTCAAATCCGACGCAAATTTGACAATTAATTGCGACATTCCCACCATCCTAACGACGTTGCAACACAGAAATTGCGTCGCGATTAAATACATTGGTCACTAGCCGACTTATCTCCGAGGGTCTATCGCTGCCTCATACCAGTTGGACGTACTCTTTGGCAGTCAAGTTTGTTTTCTCCCTCTCATAACTCACAGTTAATTCTTATTGTCAGATCCTGGTATTGACGATGGAACACACAAATGGCGTCGCGATTCAATAGATCGATGTATAGCGTAACTATCTACAAGGGTCTATTGGTGCCTCGGTCACCTGATGTTCGCTCTTTGTCAGTCTTGTTTTCAAATCCGACGCAAATTTGACAGTTAATTGCGACATTCCCACCATCCTAACGACGTTGCAAAACAGAAATTGCGTCGCGATTCAATACATTGGTCACTAGCCGACTTATCTCCGAGGGTCTATCGCTGCCTCATACCAGATGGACGTACTCTTCGGCAGTCAAGTTTGTTTTCTCCCTCTCATTACTCACAGTTAATTCTTACCGTCAGATCTTGGTATTGACGATGGAACACAAAAATGGCTTCGCGATTCAATAGATCGATGTCCAGCGTAACTATCTACAAGGGTCTATTGGTGCCTCGGTCACCGGATGGTCGCGTTTTGTCAGTCTAGTTTACAAATCCGACGCAAGATTGGCAGTTAATTTTATTCCTCCCATACTCTCAATTACGATGCAACACACATACTGCGATGGTTTTCAGAACATCGTCTTCCAGCAGATATATCTCCAAGCACATATTACTGCCTGGGTCACCACATGATCGTTGTCGTACGAGTAAAGTTTCGGGGATCCGACGCAAATTTGACAGTTAATTGCGACATTCGCACCATCCTAACGACGTTGCAACACAGAAATTGCGTCGCGATTAAATACATTGGTCACTAGCCGACTTATCTCCGAGGGTCTAACGCTGCTTCATACCAGATGGATGTACAATTTGGCTGGCAAGTTTCTTGTCTCCGACTCAAAACTCTCAGCTAATTCTCACCGTCAGATCCTGGTATGGACGACGGAACACACAAATAGCGTCGCGATTCAGTACACTGATGTCTAGCGTAACTATCTATAAGGGGCTATTGGTGCCTCGGTCCCCGGATGTTCGCTCTTGGTCAGTCTTGTTTTCAAATCCGACGCAAATTTGACAGTTAATTGCGACATTCCCTCCATCCTAACGACGTTGCATCACAGAAATTGCGTCGCGATTCAATACATTGGTCACTAGCCGACTTATCTCCGAGGGTCTATCGCTGCCTAATACCAGATGGACGTACTCTTTGGCAGTCAAGTTTGTTTTCTCCCTCTCATAACCCACAGTTAATTCTTATTGTCAGATCCTGGTATTGACGATGGAACACACAAATGGCGTCGCAATTCAATGGATCGATGTCCAGCGTAACTATCTACAAGGGTCTATTGGTGCCTCGGTCACCGGATGGTCGCGTTTTGTCATCTAGTTTTCAAATCCGCCGCAAAACTGACAGTTAATTTTATTTTCTCTCATCCTCTCAATGACGATAGAACACATACTGCGATGGTTTTCAGTACATCGTCTACCAGCAGATTTATCTCCAAGCATTTATTACTGCCTGGGTCACCACATGAAACTTGTCCTACGAGTAAAGTTTCGGGAATCCGACGCAAATTTGACAGTTAATTGCGACTTTCCCACCATCCTAATGACGATGCAACACAGAAATTGCGTCGCAATTCAATACATTGGTCACTAGCCGACTTATCTCCGATGGTCTAACGCTGCCTCCTACGAGATGTTGTACAATTTGGCTGTCAAGTTTCTTGTCTCCGACTCAAAACTCTCAGCTAATTCACACCGTCAGATCCTGGTATGGACGATGGAACACACAAATAGCGTCGCGATTTAATACATCGATGTCTAGCGTAACTATCTATAATGGTCTATTGGTGCCTCGGTCACCGGATGTTCGCTCTTTGTCAGTCTTGTTTTCAAATCCGACGCAAATTTGACAGTTAATTGCGACATTCCCACCATCCTAACGACGTTGCAACACAGAAATTGCGTCGCGATTCAATACATTGGTCACTAGCCGACTTATCTCCGAGGGTCTATCGCTGCCTCATACCAGATGGACGTACTCTTTGGCAGTCAAGTTTGTTTTCTCCCTCTCATAACTCACAGTTAATTCTTACCGTCAGATCCTGGTATTGACGATGGAACACACAAATAGCGTCGCGATTCAATAGATCGATGTCCATCGTAAGTATCTACAAGGGTCTACTGGTGCCTCGGTCACCGGATGGTCGCGTTTTGTCATCTAGTTTTCAAATCCGACGCAAAACTGACAGTTAATTTATGTTCTCTCATCCTCTCAATGACGATGGAACACACATACTGCGATGGTTTTCAGAACATCGTCTTCCAGCAGATTTATCTCCAAGCATGCCTGGGTCACCACATGATCGTTCTCCTGCGAGTAAAGTTTCGGGAATCCTACGCAAATTTGACAGTTAATTGAGACATTCCCACCATCCTAATGACGATGCAACACAGAAATTGCGTCGCGATTCAATACATTGGTCACTAGCCGACTTATCTCCGATTGTCTAACGCTGCCTCATACCAGATGGATGTATAATTTGGGTGTCAAGTTTCTTGTCTCCGACTCAAAACTCTCAGCTAATTCTCACCGTCAGATCCTGGTATGGACGAGGGAACACACAAATAGCGTCGCGATTCAGTACATTAAAGTCTAGCGTAACTATCTATAAGGTTCTATTGGTGCCTCGGTCACCGGATGTTCGCTCTTGGTCAGTCTTGTTTTCAAATCCGACGCAAATTTGACAGTTAACTCCGACATTCCCACCATCCTAACGACGTTGGATCACAGAAATTGCGTCGCGATTCAATACATTGGTCACTAGCCGACTTATCTTCGAGGGTCTATCGCTGCCTCATACCAGATGGACGTACTCTTTGGCAGTCAAGTTTGTTTTCTCCCTCTCATAACTCACAGTTAATTCTAATTGTCAGATCCTGGTATTGACGATGGAACACAAAAATGGCGTCGCGATTCAATAGATCGATGTATAGCGTAACTATCTACAAGAGTCTATTGGTGCCTCGGTCACCGGATGGTCGCGTTTTGTCAGTCTAGTTTACAAATCCGACGCAAGATTGGCAGTTAATATTATTCCTCCCATACTCTCATTTACGATGGAACACACATACTGCGATGGTTTTCAGAACATCGTCTTCCAGCAGATTTATCTCCGAGCATGCCTGGTTCACCACATGATCGTACTCCTGCGAGTAAAGTTTCGGGAATCCGACGCAAATTTGACAGTTAATTGAGACATTCCCACCATCCTAATCACGATGCAACACAGAAATTGCGTCGCGATTCAATACATTGGTCACTAGCCGACTTATCTCCGAGTGTCTTACGCTGCCTCATACCAGATGGATGTACAATTTGGCTGTCAAGTTTCTTGTCTCCGACACATAACTCACAGTTAATTCTTACCGTCAGATCCTGGTATCGACCATGGAACACACAAATAGCATCGCGATTCAGTACATCTATGTCTAGCGTAACTATCTACAAGGGTCTATTGGTGCCTCGGTCACCGGATGTTCTCTCTTTGTCAGTCTAGTTTTCAAATCCGACGCAATTTTGACAATTAATTGCGACATTCCCACCATTGTAACGACGTTGCATCACAGAAATTGCGTCGCGATTCAATACATTGGTCACTAGTCGACTTATCTCCGAGGGTCTATAGCTGCCTCATACCAGATGGACGTACTCTTTGGCAGTCAAGTTTGTTTTCTCCCTCTCATAACTCACAGTTTATTCTTACCGTCAGATCCTGGTATTGACGATGGAACACACAAATAGCGTCGCGATTCAATAGATCGATGTCCAGCGTAACTATCTACAAGGGTCTATTGGTGCCTCGGTCACCGGATGGTCGCGTTTTGTCATCTAGTTTTCAAATCCGACGCAAATCTGACAGTTAATTTTATTTTCTCTCATCCTCTCAATTACGATAGAACACATACTGCGATGGTTTTCAGTACATCGTCTACAAGCAGATTTATCTACAAGCATTTATTACTGCCTGGGTCACCACATGAACGTTGTCCTACGAGTAAAGTTTCGGGAATCCGACGCAAATTTGACAGTTAATTGCGACATTCCCACCATCCTAATGACGATGCAACACAGAAATTGCGTCGCGATTCAATACATAGGTCACTAGCCGACTTATCTCCGAGGGTCTAACGCTGCTTCATACCAGATGGATGTACAATTTGGCTGGCAAGTTTCTTGTCTCCGACTCAAAACTCTCAGCTAATTCTCACCGTCAGATCCTGGTATGGACGACGGAACACACTCATAGCGTCGCGATTCAGTACACTGATGTCTAGCGCAACTATCTATAAGGGTCTATTGGTGCCTCGGTCACCGGATGTTCGCTCTTTGTCAGTCTTGTTTTCAAATCCGACGCAAATTTGACAGTTAATTGCGGCATTCCCACCGTCCTAACGACGTTGCATCACAGAAATTGCGTCGCGATTCAATACATTGGTCACTAGTCGACTTATCTCCGAGGGTCTATCGCTGCCTCATACCAGATGGACGTACTCTTTGGCAGGCAAGTTTGTTTTCTCTCTCTCATAACTCACAGTTAATTCTTATTGTCAGATCGTGGTATTGACGATGGAACACACAAATGGCGTCGCGATTCAATAGATCGATGTATAGCGTATCTATCTGCAAGGGTCTATTGGTGCCTCGGTCACCGGATGGTCGCGTTTTGTCAGTCTAGTTTACATATCCGACGCAAGATTTGCAGTTAATATTATTCCTCCCATACTCTCAATTACGATGGAACACACATACTGCGATGGTTTTCAGAACATCGTCTTCCAGCAGATTTATCTCCGAGCATGCCTTGGTCACCACATGAACGTTGTCCTACGAGTAAAGTTTCGGGAATCCGACGCAAATTTGACAGTTAATTGCGACATTTGCACCATCCTAATGACGATGCAACACAGAAATTGCGTCGCGATTCAATACATTGGTCACTAGCAGAGGGGCTAACGCTGCTCATACCAGATGGATGTACAATTTGGCAGTCAAGTTTCTTTTCTCCGACTCAAAACTCACAGTTAATTTTTACCGTCAGATCCTTGTATCGCTCATGGAACACACAAATAACGTCGCGATTCAATACATCGATGTCTAGCGTAACTATTTACAAGGGTCTATTGGTGCCTCGGTCACCGGATGTTCGCGCTTTGTCAGTCTAGTTTTCAAATCCACCGCAAATTTGACAGTTAATTGCGACATTCCCACCATCCTAATGACGATGCAACACAGAAATTGCGTCGCGATTCAATACATTGGTCACTAGCCGACTTATCTCCGAGGGTCTATCGCTGTCTCATACCAGATGGACGTACTCTTTGGCAGTGAAGTTTGTTTTCTCCCTCTCATAACACACAGTTAATTCTTACCGTCAGATCCTGGTATTGACGATGGAACACACAAATAGCGTCGCGATTCAATCGATCGATGTCCAGCGTAACTATCTACAAGGGTCTACTGGTGCCTCGGTCACCGGATGGTCGCGTTTTGTCATCTAGTTTTCAAATCCGACGCAAAACTGACAGTTAATTTATGTTCTCTCATCCTCTCAATGACGATGGAACACACATACTGCGATGGTTTTCAGAACATCGTCTTCCAGCAGATTTATCTCCGAGCATGCCTGGTTCACCACATGATCGTTCTCCTGCGAGTAAAGTTTCGGGAATCCGACGCAAATTTGACAGGTAATTGAGACATTCCCACCATCCTAATGACGATGCAACACAGAAATTGCGTCGCGATTCAATACATTGGTCACTAGCAGAGGGGCTAACGCTGCTCATACCAGATGGATGTACAATTTGGCTGTCAAGTTTCTTGTCTCCGACTCAAAACTCACAGTTAATTTTTACCGTCAGATCCTTGTATCGCCCATGGAACACACAAATAACGTCGCGATTCAATACATCGATGTCTAGCGTAACTATTTACAAGGGTCTATTGGTGCCTCGGTCACCGGATGTTCGCGCTTTGTCAGTCTAGTTTTCAAATCCGACGCAAATTTGACAGTTAATTGCGACATTCCCACCATCCTAATGACGATGCAACACAGAAATTGCGTCGCGATTCAATACATTGGTCACTAGCCGACTTATCTCCGAGGGTCTATCGCTGTCTCATACGAGATGGACGTACTCTTTGGCAGTGAAGTTTGTTTTCTCCCTCTCATAACTCACAGTTAATTCTTACCGTCAGATCCTGGTATTGACGATGGAACACACAAATAGCGTCGCGATTCAATAGATCGATGTCCAGCGTAACTATCTACAAGGGTCTACTGGTGCCTCGGTCACCGGATGGTCGCGTTTTGTCATCTAGTTTTCAAATCCGACGCAAAACTGACAGTTAATTTATGTTTTCTCATCCTCTCAATGACGATGGAACACACATACTGCGATGGTTTTCAGAACATCGTCTTCCAGAAGATTTATCTCCGAGCCTGCCTGGTTCACCACATGATCGTTCTCCTGCGAGTAAAGTTTCGGGAATCCGACGCAAATTTGACAGGTAATTGAGACATTCCCACCATCCTAATGACGATGCAACACAGAAATTGCGTCGCGATTCAATACATTGGTCACTAGCCGACTTATCTCCGAGGGTCTAACGCTGCCTCATACCAGATGGATGTAAAATTTGGCTGTCAAGTTTCTTGTCTCCGACTCATAACTCACAGTTAATTCTTACCGTCAGATCCTGGTATCGACCATGGAACACACAAATAGCGTCGCGATTCAGTACATCGATGTCTAGCGTAACTATCTACAAGGGTCTATTGGTGCCTCGGTCACCGGATGTTCTCTCATTGTCAGTCTAGTTTTCAAATCCGACGCAAATTTGACAATTAATTGCGACATTCCCACAATCCTAACTACGTTGCAACACAGAAATTGCGTCGCGATTCAATACATTGGTCACTAGCCGACTTATCTCCGAGGGTCTAACGCTGCTTCATACCAGATGGATGTACAATTTGGCTGTCAAGTTTCTTGTCTCCGACTCAAAACTCTCAGCTAATTCTCACCGTCAGATCCTGGTATGGACGACGGAACACACAAATAGCGTCGCGATTCAGTACACTGATGTCTAGCGTAACTATCTATAAGGGTCTATTGGTGCCTCGGTCACCGGATGTTCGCTCTTTGTCAGTCTTGTTTTCAAATCCGACGCAAATTTGACAGTTAATTGCGACATTCCCACCTTCCTAACGACGTTGCAACACACAAATGGCGTCGCGATTCAATAGATCGATGTCCAGCGTAACTATCTACAAGGGTCTATTGGTGCCTCGGTCACCGGGTGGTCGCGTTTTGTCAGTCTAGTTTTCAAATCCGACGCAAATTTGACAATTAATTGAGACATTCCCACCATCCTAACGACGTTGCAACTCAGAAATTGCGTCGCGATTCAATACATTGGTCACTAGCCGACTTATCTCCGAGGGTCTAACGCTGCTTCATACCAGATGGATGTACAATTTGGCTGTCAAGTTTCTTGTCTCCGACTCAAAACTCTCAGCTTATTCTCACCGTCAGATCCTGGTATGGACGACGGAACACACAAATAGCGTCGCGATTCAGTACACTGATGTCTAGCGTAACTATCTATAAGGGTCTACTGGTGCCTCGGTCACCGGATGGTCGCGTTTTGTCATCTAGTTTTCAAATCCGCCGCAAAACTGACAGTTAATTTTATTTTCTCTCATCCTCTCAATGACGATAGAACACATACTGCGATGGTTTTCAGTACATCGTCTACCAGCAGATTTATCTCCAAGCATTTATTACTGCCTGGGTCACCACATGAAACTTGTCCTACGAGTAAAGTTTCGGGAATCCGACGCAAATTTGACAGTTAATTGCGACATTCCCACCATCCTAATGACGATGCAACACAGAAATTGCGTCGCAATTCAATACATTGGTCACTAGCCGACTTATCTCCGATGGTCTAACGCTGCCTCCTACGAGATGTTGTACAATTTGGCTGTCAAGTTTCTTGTCTCCGACTCAAAACTCTCAGCTAATTCACACCGTCAGATCCTGGTATGGACGATGGAACACACAAATAGCGTCGCGATTTAATACATCGATGTCTAGCGTAACTATCTATAATGGTCTATTGGTGCCTCGGTCACCGGATGTTCGCTCTTTGTCAGTCTTGTTTTCAAATCCGACGCAAATTTGACAGTTAATTGCGACATTCCCACCATCCTAACGACGTTGCAACACAGAAATTGCGTCGCGATTCAATACATTGGTCACTAGCCGACTTATCTCCGAGGGTCTATCGCTGCCTCATACCAGATGGACGTACTCTTTGGCAGTCAAGTTTGTTTTCTCCCTCTCATAACTCACAGTTAATTCTTACCGTCAGATCCTGGTATTGACGATGGAACACACAAATAGCGTCGCGATTCAATAGATCGATGTCCATCGTAAGTATCTACAAGGGTCTACTGGTGCCTCGGTCACCGGATGGTCGCGTTTTGTCATCTAGTTTTCAAATCCGACGCAAAACTGACAGTTAATTTATGTTCTCTCATCCTCTCAATGACGATGGAACACACATACTGCGATGGTTTTCAGAACATCGTCTTCCAGAAAATTTATCTCCAAGCATGCCTGGGTCACCACATGATCGTTCTCCTGCGAGTAAAGTTTCGGGAATCCTACGCAAATTTGACAGTTAATTGAGACATTCCCACCATCCTAATGACGATGCAACACAGAAATTGCGTCGCGATTCAATACATTGGTCACTAGCCGACTTATCTCCGATTGTCTAACGCTGCCTCATACCAGATGGATGTATAATTTGGGTGTCAAGTTTCTTGTCTCCGACTCAAAACTCTCAGCTAATTCTCACCGTCAGATCCTGGTATGGACGAGGGAACACACAAATAGCGTCGCGATTCAGTACATTAAAGTCTAGCGTAACTATCTATAAGGTTCTATTGGTGCCTCGGTCACCGGATGTTCGCTCTTGGTCAGTCTTGTTTTCAAATCCGACGCAAATTTGACAGTTAACTCCGACATTCCCACCATCCTAACGACGTTGGATCACAGAAATTGCGTCGCGATTCAATACATTGGTCACTTGCCGACTTATCTTCGAGGGTCTATCGCTGCCTCATACCAGATGGACGTACTCTTTGGCAGTCAAGTTTGTTTTCTCCCTCTCATAACTCACAGTTAATTCTAATTGTCAGATCCTGGTATTGACGATGGAACACAAAAATGGCGTCGCGATTCAATAGATCGATGTATAGCGTAACTATCTACAAGAGTCTATTGGTGCCTCGGTCACCGGATGGTCGCGTTTTGTCAGTCTAGTTTACAAATCCGACGCAAGATTGGCAGTTAATATTATTCCTCCCATACTCTCATTTACGATGGAACACACATACTGCGATGGTTTTCAGAACATCGTCTACCAGCAGATTTATCTCCGAGCATGCCATGGTCACCACATGATCGTTGTCCTACGAGTAAAGTTTCGGGAATCCGACGCAAATTTGACAGTTAATTGCGACATTCGCACCATCCTAATGACGATGCAACACAGAAATTGCGTCGCGATTCAATACATTGGTCACTAGCTGAGGGGCTAACGCTGCTCATACCAGATGGATGTACAATTTGGCTGTCAAGTTTCTTGTCTCCGACTCAAAACTCACAGTTAATTCTTACCGTCAGATCCTGGTATTGACGATGGAACACACAAATAGCGTCGCGATTCAATAGATCGATGTCCAGCGTAACTATCTACAAGGGTCTACTGGTGCCTCGGTCACCGGATGGTCGCGTTTTGTCATTTAGTTTTCAAATCCGACGCAAAACTGACAGTTAATTTATGTTCTCTCATCCTCTCAATGACGATGGAACACACATACTGCGATGGTTTTCAGAACATCGTCTTCCAGCAGATTTATCTCCGAGCATGCCTGGTTCACCACATGATCGTACTCCTGCGAGTAAAGTTTCGGGAATCCGACGCAAATTTGACAGGTAATTGAGACATTCCCACCATCCTAATCACGATGCAACACAGAAATTGCGTCGCGATTCAATACATTGGTCACTAGCCGACTTATCTCCGAGTGTCTTACGCTGCCTCATACCAGATGGATGTACAATTTGGCTGTCAAGTTTCTTGTCTCCGACACATAACTCACAGTTAATTCTTACCGTCAGATCCTGGTATCGACCATGGAACACACAAATAGCATCGCGATTCAGTACATCTATGTCTAGCGTAACTATCTACAAGGGTCTATTGGTGCCTCGGTCACCGGATGTTCTCTCTTTGTCAGTCTAGTTTTCAAATCCGACGCAATTTTGACAATTAATTGCGACATTCCCACCATTGTAACGACGTTGCATCACAGAAATTGCGTCGCGATTCAATACATTGGTCACTAGTCGACTTATCTCCGAGGGTCTATAGCTGCCTCATACCAGATGGACGTACTCTTTGGCAGTCAAGTTTGTTTTCTCCCTCTCATAACTCACAGTTTATTCTTACCGTCAGATCCTGGTATTGACGATGGAACACACAAATAGCGTCGCGATTCAATAGATCGATGTCCAGCGTAACTATCTACAAGGGTCTATTGGTGCCTCGGTCACCGGATGGTCGCGTTTTGTCATCTAGTTTTCAAATCCGACGCAAATCTGACAGTTAATTTTATTTTCTCTCATCCTCTCAATGACGATAGAACACATACTGCGATGGTTTTCAGTACATCGTCTACAAGCAGATTTATCTACAAGCATTTATTACTGCCTGGGTCACCACATGAACGTTGTCCTACGAGTAAAGTTTCGGGAATCCGACGCAAATTTGACAGTTAATTGCGACATTCCCACCATCCTAATGACGATGCAACACAGAAATTGCGTCGCGATTCAATACATAGGTCACTAGCCGACTTATCTCCGAGGGTCTAACGCTGCTTCATACCAGATGGATGTACAATTTGGCTGGCAAGTTTCTTGTCTCCGACTCAAAACTCTCAGCTAATTCTCACCGTCAGATCCTGGTATGGACGACGGAACACACTCATAGCGTCGCGATTCAGTACACTGATGTCTAGCGCAACTATCTATAAGGGTCTATTGGTGCCTCGGTCACCGGATGTTCGCTCTTTGTCAGTCTTGTTTTCAAATCCGACGCAAATTTGACAGTTAATTGCGGCATTCCCACCGTCCTAACGACGTTGCATCACAGAAATTGCGTCGCGATTCAATACATTGGTCACTAGTCGACTTATCTCCGAGGGTCTATCGCTGCCTCATACCAGATGGACGTACTCTTTGGCAGGCAAGTTTGTTTTCTCCCTCTCATAACTCACAGTTAATTCTTATTGTCAGATCGTGGTATTGACGATGGAACACACAAATGGCGTCGCGATTCAATAGATCGATGTATAGCGTATCTATCTGCAAGGGTCTATTGGTGCCTCGGTCACCGGATGGTCGCGTTTTGTCAGTCTAGTTTACATATCCGACGCAAGATTTGCAGTTAATATTATTCCTCCCATACTCTCAATTACGATGGAACACACATACTGCGATGGTTTTCAGAACATCGTCTTCCAGCAGATTTATCTCCGAGCATGCCTTGGTCACCACATGAACGTTGTCCTACGAGTAAAGTTTCGGGAATCCGACGCAAATTTGACAGTTAATTGCGACATTTGCACCATCCTAATGACGATGCAACACAGAAATTGCGTCGCGATTCAATACATTGGTCACTAGCAGAGGGGCTAACGCTGCTCATACCAGATGGATGTACAATTTGGCAGTCAAGTTTCTTTTCTCCGACTCAAAACTCACAGTTAATTTTTACCGTCAGATCCTTGTATCGCCCATGGAACACACAAATAACGTCGCGATTCAATACATCGATGTCTAGCGTAACTATTTACAAGGGTCTATTGGTGCCTCGGTCACCGGATGTTCGCGCTTTGTCAGTCTAGTTTTCAAATCCACCGCAAATTTGACAGTTAATTGCGACATTCCCACCATCCTAATGACGATGCAACACAGAAATTGCGTCGCGATTCAATACATTGGTCACTAGCCGACTTATCTCCGAGGGTCTATCGCTGTCTCATACCAGATGGACGTACTCTTTGGCAGTGAAGTTTGTTTTCTCCCTCTCATAACACACAGTTAATTCTTACCGTCAGATCCTGGTATTGACGATGGAACACACAAATAGCGTCGCGATTCAATCGATCGATGTCCAGCGTAACTATCTACAAGGGTCTACTGGTGCCTCGGTCACCGGATGGTCGCGTTTTGTCATCTAGTTTTCAAATCCGACGCAAAACTGACAGTTAATTTATGTTCTCTCATCCTCTCAATGACGATGGAACACACATACTGCGATGGTTTTCAGAACATCGTCTTCCAGCAGATTTATCTCCGAGCATGCCTGGTTCACCACATGATCGTTCTCCTGCGAGTAAAGTTTCGGGAATCCGACGCAAATTTGACAGGTAATTGAGACATTCCCACCATCCTAATGACGATGCAACACAGAAATTGCGTCGCGATTCAATACATTGGTCACTAGCAGAGGGGCTAACGCTGCTCATACCAGATGGATGTACAATTTGGCTGTCAAGTTTCTTGTCTCCGACTCAAAACTCACAGTTAATTTTTACCGTCAGATCCTTGTATCGCCCATGGAACACACAAATAACGTCGCGATTCAATACATCGATGTCTAGCGTAACTATTTACAAGGGTCTATTGGTGCCTCGGTCACCGGATGTTCGCGCTTTGTCAGTCTAGTTTTCAAATCCGACGCAAATTTGACAGTTAATTGCGACATTCCCACCATCCTAATGACGATGCAACACAGAAATTGCGTCGCGATTCAATACATTGGTCACTAGCCGACTTATCTCCGAGGGTCTATCGCTGTCTCATACGAGATGGACGTACTCTTTGGCAGTGAAGTTTGTTTTCTCCCTCTCATAACTCACAGTTAATTCTTACCGTCAGATCCTGGTATTGACGATGGAACACACAAATAGCGTCGCGATTCAATAGATCGATGTCCAGCGTAACTATCTACAAGGGTCTACTGGTGCCTCGGTCACCGGATGGTCGCGTTTTGTCATCTAGTTTTCAAATCCGACGCAAAACTGACAGTTAATTTATGTTTTCTCATCCTCTCAATGACGATGGAACACACATACTGCGATGGTTTTCAGAACATCGTCTTCCAGCAGATTTATCTCCGAGCCTGCCTGGTTCACCACATGATCGTTCTCCTGCGAGTAAAGTTTCGGGAATCCGACGCAAATTTGACAGGTAATTGAGACATTCCCACCATCCTAATGACGATGCAACACAGAAATTGCGTCGCGATTCAATACATTGGTCACTAGCCGACTTATCTCCGAGGGTCTAACGCTGCCTCATACCAGATGGATGTAAAATTTGGCTGTCAAGTTTCTTGTCTCCGACTCATAACTCACAGTTAATTCTTACCGTCAGATCCTGGTATCGACCATGGAACACACAAATAGCGTCGCGATTCAGTACATCGATGTCTAGCGTAACTATCTACAAGGGTCTATTGGTGCCTCGGTCACCGGATGTTCTCTCTTTGTCAGTCTAGTTTTCAAATCCGACGCAAATTTGACAATTAATTGCGACATTCCCACAATCCTAACTACGTTGCAACACAGAAATTGCGTCGCGATTCAATACATTGGTCACTAGCCGACTTATCTCCGAGGGTCTAACGCTGCTTCATACCAGATGGATGTACAATTTGGCTGTCAAGTTTCTTGTCTCCGACTCAAAACTCTCAGCTAATTCTCACCGTCAGATCCTGGTATGGACGACGGAACACACAAATAGCGTCGCGATTCAGTACACTGATGTCTAGCGTAACTATCTATAAGGGTCTATTGGTGCCTCGGTCACCGGATGTTCGCTCTTTGTCAGTCTTGTTTTCAAATCCGACGCAAATTTGACAGTTAATTGCGACATTCCCACCTTCCTAACGACGTTGCAACACACAAATGGCGTCGCGATTCAATAGATCGATGTCCAGCGTAACTATCTACAAGGGTCTATTGGTGCCTCGGTCACCGGGTGGTCGCGTTTTGTCAGTCTAGTTTTCAAATCGGACGCAAATTTGACAATTAATTGAGACATTCCCACCATCCTAACGACGTTGCAACTCAGAAATTGCGTCGCGATTCAATACATTGGTCACTAGCCGACTTATCTCCGAGGGTCTATCGCTGTCTCATACCAGATGGACGTAATCTTTGCAAGTCAAGTTTGTTTTCTCCCTCTCATAACTCACAGTTAATTCTTACCGTCAGATCCTGGTGTTGACGATGGAACACACAAATAGCGTCGCGATTCAATAGATCGATGTCCAGCGTAACTATCTACAAGGGTCTATTGGTGCCTCGGTCACCGGATGGTCGCGTTTTGTCATCTAGTTTTCAAATCCGACGCAAAACTGACAGTTAATTTATGTTCTCTCATCCTCTCAATGACGATGGAACACACATATCGCGATGGTTTTCAGAACATCGTCTTCCAGCAGATTTATCTCCGAGCATGCCTTGGTCACCACATGATCGTTGTCCTACGAGTAAAGTTTCGGGAACCCGACGCAAATTTGACAGTTAATTGCGACATTCCCATCATCCTAATGACGATGCAACACAGAAATTGCGTCGCGATTCAATACATTGGTAACTCACAGTTAATTCTTACCGTCAGATCCTGGTATGGACGACGGAACACACAAATAGCGTCGCGATTCAGTACATTGATGTCTAGCGTAGCTATTTATAAGGGTCTATTGGTGCCTCGGTCACCGGATGTTCGCTCTTTGTCAGTCTTGCTTTCAAATCCGACGAAAATTTGAGAGTTAATTGCGACATTCCCACCATCCTAACGACGTTGCATCACAGAAATTGCGTCGCGATTCAATACATTGGTCACTAGTCGACTTATCTCCGAGGGTCTATCGCTGCCTCATACCAGATGGACGTACTCTTTGGCAGTCAAGTTTGTTTTCTCCCTCTCATAACTCACAGTTAATTCTTACCGTCAGATCCTGGTATTGACGATGGAACACACAAATGGCGTCGCGATTCAATAGATCGATGTCCAGCGTAACTATCTACAAGGGTCTATTGGTGCCTCGGTCACCGGGTGGTCGCGTTTTGTCAGTCTAGTTTTCAAATCGGACGCAAATTTGACAATTAATTGAGACATTCCCACCATCCTAACGACGTTGCAACTCAGAAATTGCGTCGCGATTCAATACATTGGTCACTAGCCGACTTATCTCCGAGGGTCTATCGCTGTCTCATACCAGATGGACGTAATCTTTGCAAGTCAAGTTTGTTTTCTCCCTCTCATAACTCACAGTTAATTCTTACCGTCAGATCCTGGTGTTGACGATGGAACACACAAATAGCGTCGCGATTCAATAGATCGATGTCCAGCGTAACTATCTACAAGGGTCTATTGGTGCCTCGGTCACCGGATGGTCGCGTTTTGTCATCTAGTTTTCAAATCCGACGCAAAACTGACAGTTAATTTATGTTCTCTCATCCTCTCAATGACGATGGAACACACATATCGCGATGGTTTTCAGAACATCGTCTTCCAGCAGATTTATCTCCGAGCATGCCTTGGTCACCACATGATCGTTGTCCTACGAGTAAAGTTTCGGGAACCCGACGCAAATTTGACAGTTAATTGCGACATTCCCATCATCCTAATGACGATGCAACACAGAAATTGCGTCGCGATTCAATACATTGGTAACTCACAGTTAATTCTTACCGTCAGATCCTGGTATGGACGACGGAACACACAAATAGCGTCGCGATTCAGTACATTGATGTCTAGCGTAGCTATTTATAAGGGTCTATTGGTGCCTCGGTCACCGGATGTTCGCTCTTTGTCAGTCTTGCTTTCAAATCCGACGAAAATTTGAGAGTTAATTGCGACATTCCCACCATCCTAACGACGTTGCATCACAGAAATTGCGTCGCGATTCAATACATTGGTCACTAGTCGACTTATCTCCGAGGGTCTATCGCTGCCTCATACCAGATGGACGTACTCTTTGGCAGTCAAGTTTGTTTTCTCCCTCTCATAACTCACAGTTAATTCTTACCGTCAGATCCTGGTATTGACGATGGAACACACAAATGGCGTCGCGATTCAATAGATCGATGTCCAGCGTAACTATCTACAAGGGTCTATTGGTGCCTCGGTCACCGGATGGTCGCGTTTTGTCATCTAGTTTTCAAATCCGACGCAAAAGTGACAGTTAATTTTATTTTCTCTCATCCTCTCAATGACGATAGAACACATACTGCGATGGTTTTCAGTACATCGTTTACCAGCAGATTTATCTCCAAGCATCTATTACTGCCTGGGTCACCACATGAACGTTGTCCTACGAGTAAAGTTTCGGGAATCCGACGCAAATTTGACAGTTAATTGCGACATTCCCACCATCCTAATGACGATGCAACACAGAAATTGCGTCGCGATTCAATACATTGGTCACTAGCCGACTAATCGCCGAGGGTCTAACGCTGCTTCATACCAGATGGATGTACAATTTGGCTGTCAAGTTTCTTGTCTCCGACTCAAAACTCTCAGCTAATTCTCACCGTCAGATCCTGGTATGGACGACGGAACACACAAATAGCGTCGCGATTCAGTACATTGATGTCTAGCGTAACTATCTATAAGGGTCTATTGGGGCCTCGGTCACCGGATGTTCGCTCTTTGTCAGTCTTGTTTTCGAATCCGACGCAAATTTGACAGTTAATTGCGACATTCCCACCATCCTAACGACGTTGCATACAGAAATTGCGTCGCGATTCAATACATTGGTCACTAGTCGACTTATCTCCGAGGGTCTAACGCTGCTTCATACCAGATGGATGTACAATTTGGCTGTCAAGTTTCTTGTCTCCGACTCAAAACTCTCAGCTAATTCTCACCGTCAGATCCTGGTATGGACGACGGAACACACAAATAGCGTCGCGATTCAGTACATTGATGTCTAGCGTAACTATCTATAAGGGTCTATTGGTGCCTCGGTCACCGGATGTTCGCTCTTTGTCAGTCTTGTTTTCAAATCCGACGCAAATTTGACAGTTAATTGCGACATTCCCACCATCCTAACGACGTTGCATCACAGAAATTGCGTCGCGATTCAATACATTGGTCACTAGTCGACTTATCTCCGAGGGTCTAACGCTGCTTCATACCAGATGGATGTACAATTTGGCTGTCAAGTTTCTTGTCTCCGACTCAAAACTCTCAGCTAATTCTCACCGTCAGATCCTGGTATGGACGACGGAACACACAAATAGCGTCGCGATTCAGTACATTGATGTCTAGCGTAACTATCTATAAGGGTCTATTGGTGCCTCGGTCACTAGATGTTCGCTCTTTGTCGGTCTTGTTTTCAAATCCGACGCAAATTTGACAGTTAATTGCGACATTCCCACCATCCTAACGACGTTGCATCACAGAAATTGCGTCGCGATTCAAGACATTGGTCACTAGTCGACTTATCTCCGAGGGTCTAACGCTGCTTCATACCAGATGGATGTACAATTTGGCTGTCAAGTTTCTTGTCTCCGACTCAAAACTCTCAGCTAATTCTCACCGTCAGATCCTGGTATGGACGACGGAACACGCAAATAGCGTCGCGATTCGGTACATTGAAGTCTAGCGTAACTATCTATAAGGGTCTATTGGTGCCTCGGTCACCGGATGTTCGCTCTTTGTCAGTCTTGTTTTCAAATCCGACGCAAATTTGACAGTTAATTGCGACATTCCCACCATCCTAACGACGTTGCATCACAGAAATTGCGTCGCGATTCAATACATTGGTCACTAGTCGACTTATCTCCGAGGGTCTAACGCTGCTTCATACCAGATGGATGTACAATTTGGCTGTCAAGTTTCTTGTCTCCGACTCAAAACTCTCACCTAATTCTCACCGTCAGATCCTGGTATGGACGACGGAACACACAAATAGCGTCATACCAGATGGACGTACTCTTTGGCAGTCAAGTTTGTTTTCTCCCTCTCATAACTCACAGTTAATTCTTACCGTCAGATCCTGGTATTGACGATGGAACACACAAATGGCGTCGCGATTCAATAGATCGATGTCCAGCGTAACTATCTACAAGGGTCTATTGGTGCCTCGGTCACCGGATGGTCGCGTTTTGTCAGTCCAGTTTACAAATCCGACGCAAGATTGGCAGTTAATTTTATTCCTCCCATACTCTTAATTACGATGGAACACACATACTGCGATGGTTTTCAGAACATTGTCTTCCAGCAGATTTATCTCCGAGCATGCCTGGGTCACCACATGATCGTTGTCCTACGAGTAAAGTTTCGGGAATCCGACGCAAATTTGACAGTTAATTGCGACATTCGCACCATCCTAATGACGATGCAACACAGAAATTGCGTCGCGATTCAATACATTGGTCACTAGCCGACTTATCTCCGAGGGTCTAACGCTGCTTCATACCAGATGGATGTATAATTTGGCTGTCAAGTTTCTTGTCTCCGACTCAAAACTCTCAGCTAATTCTCACCGTCAGATCCTGGTATGGACGACGGAACACACAAATAGCGTCGCGATTCAGTACATTGATGTGTAGCGTAACTATCTATAAGGGACTATTGGTGCCTCGGTCACCGGATGTTCGCTCTTGGTCAGTTTTGTTTTCAAATCCGACGCAAATTTGACAGTTAATTGCGACATTCCCACCATCCTAACGACGTTGCATCACAGAAATTGCGTCGCGATTCAATACATTGGTCACTAGCCGACTTATCTCCGAGGGTCTATCGCTGCCTCATACCAGATGGACGTACTCTTTGGCAGTCAAGTTTGTTTTCTCCCTCTCATAACTCACAGTTAATTCTTATTGTCAGATCTTGGTATTGACGATGGAACACACAAATGGCGTCGCGATTAGATAGATCGATGTATAGCGTAACTATCTACAAGGGTCTATTGGTGCCTCGGTCACCGGATGGTCGCGTTTTGTCATCTAGTTTTCAAATCCGACGCAAAACTGACAGTTAATTTATGTTCTCTCATCCTCTCAATGACGACGGAACACACATACTGCAATGGTTTTCAGAACATCGTCTTCCAGCAGATTTATCTCCGAGCATGCCTTGGTCACCACATGATCGTTGTCCTACGAGTAAAGTTTCGGGAATCCGACGCAAATTTGACAGTTAATTGCGACATTCCAACCATCCTAATGACGATGCAACACAGAAATTGCGTCGCGATTCAATACATTGGTCACTAGCCGACTTATCTCCGAGGGTCTAACGCTGCTTCATACCAGATGGATGTACAATTTGGCTGTCAAGTTTCTTGTCTCCGACTCAAAACTCTCAGCTAATTCTCACCGTCATTTCCTGGTATGGACGACGGAACACACAAATAGCGTCTCGATTCAGTACATTGATGTCTAGCGTAACTATCTAGATGAGTCTATTTGTGCTTCGGTCACCGGATGGTCGCGCTTTGTCAGTCTAGTTTTCAAATCCGACGCAAAACTGACAGTTAATTGTATTCCTCTCATACTCTCAATTACGATGGAACACACATTCTGCGATGGTTTCCAGAACATCGTCTTCCAGCAGATTTATCTCCAAGCATCTATTACTGCCTGGGTCACCACATGATCGTTGTCCTACGAGTAAAGTTTCGGGATCCGACGCAAGTTTGAGAGTTAATTGCGACTATCCCACCGTCCTAATGCCGATGCAAAACAGAAATCGCGTCGCGATTCAATACATTGGTCACTAGCCGACTTATCTCCGAGGGTCTAACGCTGCTTCATACCAGATGGATGTACAATTTGGCTGTCAAGTTTCTTGTCTCCGACTCAAAACTCTCAGCTAATTCTTACCGTCAGATACTGGTATCGACCATGGAACACACAAATAGCGTCGCGATTCAGTACATCGATGTCTAGTGTAACTATCTACAAGGGTCTATTGGTGCCTCGGTCACCGGATGTTCTCTCTTTGTCAGTCTAGTTTTCAAATTCGACGCAAATTTGACAATTAATTGCGACATTCCCACCATCCTAACGACGTTGCAACACAGAAATTCCGTCGCGATTAAATACATTGGTCACTAGCCGACTTATCTCCGAGGGTCTATCTTTGCCTCATACCAGATGGACGTACTCTTTGCCAGTCAAGTTTGTTTTCTCCCTCTCATAAGTCACAGTTAATTCTTACCGTCAGATCCTGGTATGACGATGGAACACACAAATAGCGTCGCGATTCAATAGATCGATGTCCAGCGGAACTATCTACAAGGGTCTATTGGTGCCTCGGTCACCGGATGGTCGCGTTTTGTCATCTAGTTTTCAAATCCGACGCAAAACTGACAGTTAATTTTATTTTCTCTCATCCTCTCAATGACGATAGAACACATACTGCGATGGTTTTCAGTACATCGTCTACCAGCAGATTTATCTCCAAGCATCTATTACTGCCTGGGTCACCACATGAACGTTGTCCTACGAGTAAAGTTTCGGGAATCCGACGCAAATTTGACAGTTAATTGCGACATTCCCACAATCCTAATGACGATGCAACACAGAAATTGCGTCGCGATTCAATACATTGGTCACTAGCCGACTTATCTCCGAGGGTCTAACGCTGCTTCATACCAGATGGATGTACAATTTGGCTGTCAAGTTTCTTGTCTCCGACTCAAAACTCTCAGCTAATTCTCACCGTCAGATCCTGGTATGGACGACGGAACACCCAAATAGCGTCGCGATTCAGTACATTGATGTCTAGCGTATCTATCTATAAGGGTCTATTGGTGCCTCGGTCACCGGATGTTCGCTCTTTGTCAGTCTTGTTTTCAAATCCGACGCAAATTTGACAGTTAATTGCGACATTCCCACCATCCTAATGCCGATGCAACACAGAAATTTTGTCGCGATTCAATACATTGGTCACTAGCCGACTTATCTCCGAGGGTCTAACGCTGCTTCATACCAGATGGATGTACAATTTGGCTGTCAAGTTTCTTGTCTCCGACTCGTAACTCACAGTTAATTCTTACCGTCAGATCCTGGTATCGACCATGGAACACACAAATAGCGTCGCGATTCAGTACATCGATGTCTAGCGTAACTATCTACAAGGGTCTATTGGTGCCTCGGTCACCGGATGTTCTCTCTTTGTCAGTCTAGTTTTCAAATCCGACGCAAATTTGACAATTAATTGCGACATTCCCACAATCCTAACTACGTTGCAACACAGAAATTGCGTCGCGATTCAATACATTGGTCACTAGCCGACTTATCTCCGAGGGTCTAACGCTGCTTCATACCAGATGGATGTACAATTTGGCTGTCAAGTTTCTTGTCTCCGACTCAAAACTCTCAGCTAATTCTCACCGTCAGATCCTGGTATGGACGACGGAACACACAAATAGCGTCGCGATTCAGTACACTGATGTCTAGCGTAACTATCTATAAGGGTCTATTGGTGCCTCGGTCACCGGATGTTCGCTCTTTGTCAGACTTGTTTTCAAATCCGACGCAAATTTGACCGTTAATTGCGACATTCACACCTTCCTAACGACGTTGCAACACACAAATGGCGTCGCGATTCAATAGATCGATGTCCAGCGTAACTATCTACAAGGGTCTATTGGTGCCTCGGTCACCGGGTGGTCGCGTTTTGTCAGTCTAGTTTACAAATCCGATGCAAGATTGGCAGTTAATTTTATTCCTCCCATACTCTCAATTACGATGGAACACACATACTGCGATGGTTTTCAGAACATTGTCTTCCAGCAGATTTATCTCCGAGCTTGCCTGGGTCACCACATGATCGTTCTCCTGCGAGTAAAGTTTCGGTTATCAAACGCAAATTTGACAGTTAATTGCGACATTCCCACCATCCTAACGACGTTGCATCAGAGAAATTGCGTCGCGATTCAATACATTGGTCACTAGTCGACTTATCTCCGAGGGTCTAACGCTGCTTCATACCAGATGGATGTACAATTTGGCTGTCAAGTTTCTTGTCTCCGACTCAAAACTCTCAGCTAATTCTCACCGTCAGATCCTGGTATGGACGACGGAACACACAAATAGCGTCGCGATTCAGTACATTGATGTCTAGCGTAAGTATCTATAAGGGTCTATTGGTGCCTCGGTCACCGGATGTTCGCTCTTTGTCAGTCTTGTTTTCAAATCCGACGCAAATTTGACAGTTAATTGCGACATTCCCACCATCCTAACGACGTTGCATCACAGAAATTGCGTCGCGATTCAAGACATTGGTCACTAGTCGACTTATCTCCGAGGGTCTAACGCTGCTTCATACCAGATGGATGTACAATTTGGCTGTCAAGTTTCTTGTCTCCGACTCAAAACTCTCAGCTAATTCTCACCGTCAGATCCTGGTATGGACGACGGAACACGCAAATAGCGTCGCGATTCAGTACATTGATGTCTAGCGTAACTATCTACAAGGGTCTATTGGTGCCTCGGTCACCGGATGGTCGCTCTTTGTCAGTCTTGTTTTCAAATCCGAAGCAAATTTGACAGTTAATTGCGACATTCCCACCATCCTAACGACGTTGCATCACAGAAATTGCGTCGCGATTCAATACATTGGTCACTAGCCGACTTATTTCCGAGGGTCTATCGCTGCCTCATACCAGATGGACGTACTCTTTGGCAGTCAAGTTTGTTTTCTCCCTCTCATAACTCACAGTTAATTCTTACCGTCAGATCCTGGTATTGACGATGGAACACACAAATAGCGTCGCGATTCAATAGATCGATGTCCAGCGGAACTATCTACAAGGGTCTATTGGTGCCTCGGTCACCGGATGGTCGCGTTTTGTCATCTAGTTTTCAAATCCGACGCAAAACTGACAGTTAATTTTATTTTCTCTCATCCTCTCAATGACGATAGAACACATACTGCGATGGTTTTCAGTACATCGTCTACCAGCAGATTTATCTCCAAGCATCTATTACTGCCTGGGTCACCACATTAACGTTGTCCTACGAGTAAAGTTTCGGGAATCCGACGCAAATTTGACAGTTAATTGCGACATTCCCACCATCCTAACGACGTTGCATCACAGAAATTGCGTCGCGATTCAAGACATTGGTCACTAGTCGACTTATCTCCGAGGGTCTAACGCTGCTTCATACCAGATGGATGTACAATTTGGCTGTCAAGTTTCTTGTCTCCGACTCAAAACTCTCAGCTAATTCTCACCGTCAGATCCTGGTATGGACGACGGAACACGCAAATAGCGTCGCGATTCAGTACATTGATGTCTAGCGTAACTATCTATAAGGGTCTATTGGTGCCTCGGTCACCGGATGTTCGCTCTTTGTCAGTCTTGTTTTCAAATCCGACGCAAATTTGACAGTTAATTGCGACATTCCCACCATCCTAACGACGTTGCATCACAGAAATTGCGTCGCGATTCAATACATTGGTCACTAGTCGACTTATCTCCGAGGGTCTAACGCTGCTTCATACCAGATGGATGTACAATTTGGCTGTCAAGTTTCTTGTCTCCGACTCAAAACTCTCAGCTAATTCTCACCGTCAGATCCTGGTATGGACGACGGAACACACAAATAGCGTCGCGATTCAGTACATTGATGTCTAGCGTAAGTATCTATAAGGGTCTATTGGTGCCTCGGTCACCGGATGTTCGCTCTTTGTCAGTCTTGTTTTCAAATCCGACGCAAATTTGACAGTTAATTGCGACATTCCCACCATCCTAACGACGTTGCATCACAGAAATTGCGTCGCGATTCAAGACATTGGTCACTAGTCGACTTATCTCCGAGGGTCTAACGCTGCTTCATACCAGATGGATGTACAATTTGGCTGTCAAGTTTCTTGTCTCCGACTCAAAACTCTCAGCTAATTCTCACCGTCAGATCCTGGTATGGACGACGGAACACGCAAATAGCGTCGCGATTCAGTACATTGATGTCTAGCGTAACTATCTACAAGGGTCTATTGGTGCCTCGGTCACCGGATGGTCGCTCTTTGTCAGTCTTGTTTTCAAATCCGAAGCAAATTTGACAGTTAATTGCGACATTCCCACCATCCTAACGACGTTGCATCACAGAAATTGCGTCGCGATTCAATACATTGGTCACTAGCCGACTTATCTCCGAGGGTCTATCGCTGCCTCATACCAGATGGACGTACTCTTTGGCAGTCAAGTTTGTTTTCTCCCTCTCATAACTCACAGTTAATTCTTACCGTCAGATCCTGGTATTGACGATGGAACACACAAATAGCGTCGCGATTCAATAGATCGATGTCCAGCGGAACTATCTACAAGGGTCTATTGGTGCCTCGGTCACCGGATGGTCGCGTTTTGTCATCTAGTTTTCAAATCCGACGCAAAACTGACAGTTAATTTTATTTTCTCTCATCCTCTCAATGACGATAGAACACATACTGCGATGGTTTTCAGTACATCGTCTACCAGCAGATTTATCTCCAAGCATCTATTACTGCCTGGGTCACCACATTAACGTTGTCCTACGAGTAAAGTTTCGGGAATCCGACGCAAATTTGACAGTTAATTGCGACATTCCCACCATCCTAACGACGTTGCATCACAGAAATTGCGTCGCGATTCAAGACATTGGTCACTAGTCGACTTATCTCCGAGGGTCTAACGCTGCTTCATACCAGATGGATGTACAATTTGGCTGTCAAGTTTCTTGTCTCCGACTCAAAACTCTCAGCTAATTCTCACCGTCAGATCCTGGTATGGACGACGGAACACGCAAATAGCGTCGCGATTCAGTACATTGATGTCTAGCGTAACTATCTATAAGGGTCTATTGGTGCCTCGGTCACCGGATGTTCGCTCTTTGTCAGTCTTGTTTTCAAATCCGACGCAAATTTGACAGTTAATTGCGACATTCCCACCATCCTAACGACGTTGCATCACAGAAATTGCGTCGCGATTCAATACATTGGTCACTAGTCGACTTATCTCCGAGGGTCTAACGCTGCTTCATACCAGATGGATGTACAATTTGGCTGTCAAGTTTCTTGTCTCCGACTCAAAACTCTCAGCTAATTCTCACCGTCAGATCCTGGTATGGACGACGGAACACACAAATAGCGTCATACCAGATGGACGTACTCTTTGGCAGTCAAGTTTGTTTTCTCCCTCTCATAACTCACAGTTAATTCTTACCGTCAGATCCTGGTAATGACGATGGAACACACAAATGGCGTCGCGATTCAATAGATCGATGTCCAGCGTAACTATCTACAAGGGTCTATTGGTGCCTCGGTCACCGGATGGTCGCGTTTTGTCAGTCCAGTTTACAAATCCGACACAAGATTGGCAGTTAATTTTATTCCTCCCATACTCTCAATTACGATGGAACACACATACTGCGATGGTTTTCAGAACATTGTCTTCCAGCAGATTTATCTCCGAGCATGCCTGGGTCACCACATGATCGTTGTCCTACGAGTAAAGTTTCGGGAATCCGACGCAAATTTGACAGTTAATTGCGACATTCGCACCATCCTAATGACGATGCAACACAGAAATTGCGTCGCGATTCAATACATTGGTCACTAGTCGACTTATCTCCGAGGGTCTAACGCTGCTTCATACCAGATGGATGTACAATTTGGCTGTCAAGTTTCTTGTCTCCGACTCAAAACTCTCAGCTAATTCTCACCGTCAGATCCTGGTATGGACGACGGAACACACAAATAGCGTCGCGATTCAGTACATTGATGTCTAGCGTAACTATCTATAAGGGTCTATTGGTGCCTCGGTCACCGGATGTTCGCTCTTTGTCAGTCTTGTTTTCAAATCCGACGCAAATTTGACAGTTAATTGCGACATTCCCACCATCCTAACGACGTTGCATCACAGAAATTGCGTCGCGATTCAAGACATTGGTCACTAGTCGACTTATCTCCGAGGGTCTAACGCTGCTTCATACCAGATGGATGTACAATTTGGCTGTCAAGTTTCTTGTCTCCGACTCAAAACTCTCAGCTAATTCTCACCGTCAGATCCTGGTATGGACGACGGAACACGCAAATAGCGTCGCGATTCAGTACATTGATGTCTAGCGTAACTATCTATAAGGGTCTATTGGTGCCTCGGTCACCGGATGTTCGCTCTTTGTCAGTCTTGTTTTCAAATCCGACGCAAATTTGACAGCTAATTGCGACATTCCCACCATCCTAACGACGTTGCATCACAGAAATTGCGTCGCGATTCAATACATTGGTAACTAGTCGACTTATCTCCGAGGGTCTAACGCTGCTTCATACCAGATGGATGTACAATTTGGCTGTCAAGTTTCTTGTCTCCGACTCAAAACTCTCAGCTAATTCTCACCGTCAGATCCTGGTATGGACGACGGAACACACAAATAGCGTCATACCAGATGGACGTACTCTTTGGCAGTCAAGTTTGTTTTCACCCTCTCATAACTCACAGTTAATTCTTACCGTCAGATCCTGGTATTGACGATGGAACACACAAATGGCGTCGCGATTCAATAGATCGATGTCCAGCGTAACTATCTACAAGGGTCTATTGGTGCCTCGGTCACCGGATGGTCGCGTTTTGTCAGTCCAGTTTACAAATCCGACGCAAGATTGGCAGTTAATTTTATTCCTCCCATACTCTCAATTACGATGGAACACACATACTGCGATGGTTTTCAGAACATTGTCTTCCAGCAGATTTATCTCCGAGCATGCCTGGGTCACCACATGATCGTTGTCCTACGAGTAAAGTTTCGGGAATCCGACGCAAATTTGACAGTTAATTGCGACATTCGCACCATCCTAATGACGATGCAACACAGAAATTGCGTCGCGATTCAATACATTGGTCACTAGCCGACTTATCTCCGAGGGTCTAACGCTGCATCATACCAGATAGATGTATAATTTGGCTGTCAAGTTTCTTGTCTCCGACTCAAAACTCTCAGCTAATTCTCACCGTCAGATCCTGGTATGGACGACGGAACACACAAATAGCGTCGCGATTCAGTACATTGATGTGTAGCGTAACTATCTATAAGGGTCTATTGGTGCCTCGGTCACCGGATGTTCGCTCTTGGTCAGTTTTGTTTTCAAATCCGACGCAAATTTGACAGTTAATTGCGACATTCCCACCATCCTAACGACGTTGCATCACAGAAATTGCGTCGCGATTCAATACATTGGTCACTAGCCGACTTATCTCCGAGGGTCTATCGCTGCCTCATACCAGATGGACGTACTCTTTGGCAGTCAAGTTTGTTTTCTCCCTCTCATAACTCACAGTTAATTCTTATTGTCAGATCTTGGTATTGACGATGGAACACACAAATGGCGTCGCGATTAGATAGATCGATGTATAGCGTAACTATCTACAAGGGTCTATTGGTGCCTCGGTCACCGGATGGTCGCGTTTTGTCATCTAGTTTTCAAATCCGACGCAAAACTGACAGTTAATTTATGTTCTCTCATCCTCTCAATGACGACGGAACACACATACTGCAATGGTTTTCAGAACATCGTCTTCCAGCAGATTTATCTCCGAGCATGCCTTGGTCACCACATGATCGTTGTCCTACGAGTAAAGTTTCGGGAATCCGACGCAAATTTGACAGTTAATTGCGACATTCCAACCATCCTAATGACGATGCAACACAGAAATTGCGTCGCGATTCAATACATTGGTCACTAGCCGACTTATCTCCGAGGGTCTAACGCTGCTTCATACCAGATGGATGTACAATTTGGCTGTCAAGTTTCTTGTCTCCGACTCAAAACTCTCAGCTAATTCTCACCGTCATTTCCTGGTATGGACGACGGAACACACAAATAGCGTCTCGATTCAGTACATTGATGTCTAGCGTAACTATCTAGATGAGTCTATTTGTGCTTCGGTCACTGGATGGTCGCGCTTTGTCAGTCTAGTTTTCAAATCCGACGCAAAACTGACAGTTAATTGTATTCCTCTCATACTCTCAATTACGATGGAACACACATTCTGCGATGGTTTCCAGAACATCGTCTTCCAGCAGATTTATCTCCAAGCATCTATTACTGCCTGGGTCACCACATGATCGTTGTCCTACGAGTAAAGTTTCGGGATCCGACGCAAGTTTGAGAGTTAATTGCGACTATCCCACCATCCTAATGCCGATGCAAAACAGAAATCGCGTCGCGATTCAATACATTGGTCACTAGCCGACTTATCTCCGAGGGTCTAACGCTGCTTCATACCAGATGGATGTACAATTTGGCTGTCAAGTTTCTTGTCTCCGACTCAAAACTCTCAGCTAATTCTTACCGTCAGATACTGGTATCGACCATGGAACACACAAATAGCGTCGCGATTCAGTACATCGATGTCTAGTGTAACTATCTACAAGGGTCTATTGGTGCCTCGGTCACCGGATGTTCTCTCTTTGTCAGTCTAGTTTTCAAATTCGACGCAAATTTGACAATTAATTGCGACATTCCCACCATCCTAACGACGTTGCAACACAGAAATTCCGTCGCGATTAAATACATTGGTCACTAGCCGACTTATCTCCGAGGGTCTATCTTTGCCTCATACCAGATGGACGTACTCTTTGCCAGTCAAGTTTGTTTTCTCCCTCTCATAAGTCACAGTTAATTCTTACCGTCAGATCCTGGTATGACGATGGAACACACAAATAGCGTCGCGATTCAATAGATCGATGTCCAGCGGAACTATCTACAAGGGTCTATTGGTGCCTCGGTCACCGGATGGTCGCGTTTTGTCATCTAGTTTTCAAATCCGACGCAAAACTGACAGTTAATTTTATTTTCTCTCATCCTCTCAATGACGATAGAACACATACTGCGATGGTTTTCAGTACATCGTCTACCAGCAGATTTATCTCCAAGCATCTATTACTGCCTGGGTCACCACATGAACGTTGTCCTACGAGTAAAGTTTCGGGAATCCGACGCAAATTTGACAGTTAATTGCGACATTCCCACAATCCTAATGACGATGCAACACAGAAATTGCGTCGCGATTCAATACATTGGTCACTAGCCGACTTATCTCCGAGGGTCTAACGCTGCTTCATACCAGATGGATGTACAATTTGGCTGTCAAGTTTCTTGTCTCCGACTCAAAACTCTCAGCTAATTCTCACCGTCAGATCCTGGTATGGACGACGGAACACCCAAATAGCGTCGCGATTCAGTACATTGATGTCTAGCGTATCTATCTATAAGGGTCTATTGGTGCCTCGGTCACCGGATGTTCGCTCTTTGTCAGTCTTGTTTTCAAATCCGACGCAAATTTGACAGTTAATTGCGACATTCCCACCATCCTAATGCCGATGCAACACAGAAATTTTGTCGCGATTCAATACATTGGTCACTAGCCGACTTATCTCCGAGGGTCTAACGCTGCTTCATACCAGATGGATGTACAATTTGGCTGTCAAGTTTCTTGTCTCCGACTCGTAACTCACAGTTAATTCTTACCGTCAGATCCTGGTATCGACCATGGAACACACAAATAGCGTCGCGATTCAGTACATCGATGTCTAGCGTAACTATCTACAAGGGTCTATTGGTGCCTCGGTCACCGGATGTTCTCTCTTTGTCAGTCTAGTTTTCAAATCCGACGCAAATTTGACAATTAATTGCGACATTCCCACAATCCTAACTACGTTGCAACACAGAAATTGCGTCGCGATTCAATACATTGGTCACTAGCCGACTTATCTCCGAGGGTCTAACGCTGCTTCATACCAGATGGATGTACAATTTGGCTGTCAAGTTTCTTGTCTCCGACTCAAAACTCTCAGCTAATTCTCACCGTCAGATCCTGGTATGGACGACGGAACACACAAATAGCGTCGCGATTCAGTACACTGATGTCTAGCGTAACTATCTATAAGGGTCTATTGGTGCCTCGGTCACCGGATGTTCGCTCTTTGTCAGTCTTGTTTTCAAATCCGACGCAAATTTGACCGTTAATTGCGACATTCACACCTTCCTAACGACGTTGCAACACACAAATGGCGTCGCGATTCAATAGATCGATGTCCAGCGTAACTATCTACAAGGGTCTATTGGTGCCTCGGTCACCGGGTGGTCGCGTTTTGTCAGTCTAGTTTACAAATCCGATGCAAGATTGGCAGTTAATTTTATTCCTCCCATACTCTCAATTACGATGGAACACACATACTGCGATGGTTTTCAGAACATTGTCTTCCAGCAGATTTATCTCCGAGCATGCCTGGGTCACCACATGATCGTTCTCCTGCGAGTAAAGTTTCGGTTATCAAACGCAAATTTGACAGTTAATTGCGACATTCCCACCATCCTAACGACGTTGCATCAGAGAAATTGCGTCGCGATTCAATACATTGGTCACTAGTCGACTTATCTCCGAGGGTCTAACGCTGCTTCATACCAGATGGATGTACAATTTGGCTGTCAAGTTTCTTGTCTCCGACTCAAAACTCTCAGCTAATTCTCACCGTCAGATCCTGGTATGGACGACGGAACACACAAATAGCGTCGCGATTCAGTACATTGATGTCTAGCGTAAGTATCTATAAGGGTCTATTGGTGCCTCGGTCACCGGATGTTCGCTCTTTGTCAGTCTTGTTTTCAAATCCGACGCAAATTTGACAGTTAATTGCGACATTCCCACCATCCTAACGACGTTGCATCACAGAAATTGCGTCGCGATTCAAGACATTGGTCACTAGTCGACTTATCTCCGAGGGTCTAACGCTGCTTCATACCAGATGGATGTACAATTTGGCTGTCAAGTTTCTTGTCTCCGACTCAAAACTCTCAGCTAATTCTCACCGTCAGATCCTGGTATGGACGACGGAACACGCAAATAGCGTCGCGATTCAGTACATTGATGTCTAGCGTAACTATCTACAAGGGTCTATTGGTGCCTCGGTCACCGGATGGTCGCTCTTTGTCAGTCTTGTTTTCAAATCCGAAGCAAATTTGACAGTTAATTGCGACATTCCCACCATCCTAACGACGTTGCATCACAGAAATTGCGTCGCGATTCAATACATTGGTCACTAGCCGACTTATCTCCGAGGGTCTATCGCTGCCTCATACCAGATGGACGTACTCTTTGGCAGTCAAGTTTGTTTTCTCCCTCTCATAACTCACAGTTAATTCTTACCGTCAGATCCTGGTATTGACGATGGAACACACAAATAGCGTCGCGATTCAATAGATCGATGTCCAGCGGAACTATCTACAA
This sequence comes from Schistocerca gregaria, assembly GCF_023897955.1. Classification (NCBI taxonomy): domain Eukaryota; kingdom Metazoa; phylum Arthropoda; class Insecta; order Orthoptera; family Acrididae; genus Schistocerca; species Schistocerca gregaria. Next base: position 455,188 of record NW_026061713.1, on the reverse strand, counting down.
GGGTCTATTGGTGCCTCGGTCACCGGATGGTCGCGTTTTGTCATCTAGTTTTCAAATCCGACGCAAAACTGACAGTTAATTTTATTTTCTCTCATCCTCTCAATGACGATAGAACACATACTGCGATGGTTTTCAGTACATCGTCTACCAGCAGATTTATCTCCAAGCATCTATTACTGCCTGGGTCACCACATTAACGTTGTCCTACGAGTAAAGTTTCGGGAATCCGACGCAAATTTGACAGTTAATTGCGACATTCCCACCATCCTAACGACGTTGCATCACAGAAATTGCGTCGCGATTCAATACATTGGTCACTAGTCGACTTATCTCCGAGGGTCTAACGCTGCTTCATACCAGATGGATGTACAATTTGGCTGTCAAGTTTCTTGTCTCCGACTCAAAACTCTCAGCTAATTCTCACCGTCAGATCCTGGTATGGACGACGGAACACACAAATAGCGTCATACCAGATGGACGTACTCTTTGGCAGTCAAGTTTGTTTTCTCCCTCTCATAACTCACAGTTAATTCTTACCGTCAGATCCTGGTAATGACGATGGAACACACAAATGGCGTCGCGATTCAATAGATCGATGTCCAGCGTAACTATCTACAAGGGTCTATTGGTGCCTCGGTCACCGGATGGTCGCGTTTTGTCAGTCCAGTTTACAAATCCGACACAAGATTGGCAGTTAATTTTATTCCTCCCATACTCTCAATTACGATGGAACACACATACTGCGATGGTTTTCAGAACATTGTCTTCCAGCAGATTTATCTCCGAGCATGCCTGGGTCACCACATGATCGTTGTCCTACGAGTAAAGTTTCGGGAATCCGACGCAAATTTGACAGTTAATTGCGACATTCGCACCATCCTAATGACGATGCAACACAGAAATTGCGTCGCGATTCAATACATTGGTCACTAGTCGACTTATCTCCGAGGGTCTAACGCTGCTTCATACCAGATGGATGTACAATTTGGCTGTCAAGTTTCTTGTCTCCGACTCAAAACTCTCAGCTAATTCTCACCGTCAGATCCTGGTATGGACGACGGAACACACAAATAGCGTCGCGATTCAGTACATTGATGTCTAGCGTAACTATCTATAAGGGTCTATTGGTGCCTCGGTCACCGGATGTTCGCTCTTTGTCAGTCTTTTTTTCAAATCCGACGCAAATTTGACAGTTAATTGCGACATTCCCACCATCCTAACGACGTTGCATCACAGAAATTGCGTCGCGATTCAAGACATTGGTCACTAGTCGACTTATCTCCGAGGGTCTAACGCTGCTTCATACCAGATGGATGTACAATTTGGCTGTCAAGTTTCTTGTCTCCGACTCAAAACTCTCAGCTAATTCTCACCGTCAGATCCTGGTATGGACGACGGAACACGCAAATAGCGTCGCGATTCAGTACATTGATGTCTAGCGTAACTATCTATAAGGGTCTATTGGTGCCTCGGTCACCGGATGTTCGCTCTTTGTCAGTCTTGTTTTCAAATCCGACGCAAATTTGACAGCTAATTGCGACATTCCCACCATCCTAACGACGTTGCATCACAGAAATTGCGTCGCGATTCAATACATTGGTAACTAGTCGACTTATCTCCGAGGGTCTAACGCTGCTTCATACCAGATGGATGTACAATTTGGCTGTCAAGTTTCTTGTCTCCGACTCAAAACTCTCAGCTAATTCTCACCGTCAGATCCTGGTATGGACGACGGAACACACAAATAGCGTCATACCAGATGGACGTACTCTTTGGCAGTCAAGTTTGTTTTCACCCTCTCATAACTCACAGTTAATTCTTACCGTCAGATCCTGGTATTGACGATGGAACACACAAATGGCGTCGCGATTCAATAGATCGATGTCCAGCGTAACTATCTACAAGGGTCTATTGGTGCCTCGGTCACCGGATGGTCGCGTTTTGTCAGTCCAGTTTACAAATCCGACGCAAGATTGGCAGTTAATTTTATTCCTCCCATACTCTCAATTACGATGGAACACACATACTGCGATGGTTTTCAGAACATTGTCTTCCAGCAGATTTATCTCCGAGCATGCCTGGGTCACCACATGATCGTTGTCCTACGAGTAAAGTTTCGGGAATCCGACGCAAATTTGACAGTTAATTGCGACATTCGCACCATCCTAATGACGATGCAACACAGAAATTGCGTCGCGATTCAATACATTGGTCACTAGCCGACTTATCTCCGAGGGTCTAACGCTGCATCATACCAGATGGATGTATAATTTGGCTGTCAAGTTTCTTGTCTCCGACTCAAAACTCTCAGCTAATTCTCACCGTCAGATCCTGGTATGGACGACGGAACACACAAATAGCGTCGCGATTCAGTACATTGATGTGTAGCGTAACTATCTATAAGGGTCTATTGGTGCCTCGGTCACCGGATGTTCGCTCTTGGTCAGTTTTGTTTTCAAATCCGACGCAAATTTGACAGTTAATTGCGACATTCCCACCATCCTAACGACGTTGCATCACAGAAATTGCGTCGCGATTCAATACATTGGTCACTAGCCGACTTATCTCCGAGGGTCTATCGCTGCCTCATACCAGATGGACGTACTCTTTGGCAGTCAAGTTTGTTTTCTCCCTCTCATAACTCACAGTTAATTCTTATTGTCAGATCTTGGTATTGACGATGGAACACACAAATGGCGTCGCGATTAGATAGATCGATGTATAGCGTAACTATCTACAAGGGTCTATTGGTGCCTCGGTCACCGGATGGTCGCGTTTTGTCATCTAGTTTTCAAATCCGACGCAAAACTGACAGTTAATTTATGTTCTCTCATCCTCTCAATGACGACGGAACACACATACTGCAATGGTTTTCAGAACATCGTCTTCCAGCAGATTTATCTCCGAGCATGCCTTGGTCACCACATGATCGTTGTCCTACGAGTAAAGTTTCGGGAATCCGACGCAAATTTGACAGTTAATTGCGACATTCCAACCATCCTAATGACGATGCAACACAGAAATTGCGTCGCGATTCAATACATTGGTCACTAACCGACTTATCTCCGAGGGTCTAACGCTGCTTCATACCAGATGGATGTACAATTTGGCTGTCAAGTTTCTTGTCTCCGACTCAAAACTCTCAGCTAATTCTCACCGTCATTTCCTGGTATGGACGACGGAACACACAAATAGCGTCTCGATTCAGTACATTGATGTCTAGCGTAACTATCTAGAAGAGTCTATTTGTGCTTCGGTCACCGGATGGTCGCGCTTTGTCAGTCTAGTTTTCAAATCCGACGCAAAACTGACAGTTAATTGTATTCCTCTCATACTCTCAATTACGATGGAACACACATTCTGCGATGGTTTCCAGAACATCGTCTTCCAGCAGATTTATCTCCAAGCATCTATTACTGCCTGGGTCACCACATGATCGTTGTCCTACGAGTAAAGTTTCGGGGATCCGACGCAAGTTTGAGAGTTAATTGCGACTATCCCACCATCCTAATGCCGATGCAAAACAGAAATCGCGTCGCGATTCAATACATTTTTCACTAGCCGACTTATCTCCGAGGGTCTAACGCTGCTTCATACCAGATGGATGTACAATTTGGCTGTCAAGTTTCTTGTCTCCAACTCAAAACTCTCAGCTAATTCTTACCGTCAGATCCTGGTATCGACCATGGAACACACAAATAGCGTCGCGATTCAGTACATCGATGTCTAGTGTAACTATCTACAAGGGTCTATTGGTGCCTCGGTCACCGGATGTTCTCTCTTTGTCAGTCTAGTTTTCAAATTCGACGCAAATTTGACAATTAATTGCGACATTCCCACCATCCTAACGACGTTGCAACACAGAAATTCCGTCGCGATTAAATACATTGGTCACTAGCCGACTTATCTCCGAGGGTCTATCTTTGCCTCATACCAGATGGACGTACTCTTTGCCAGTCAAGTTTGTTTTCTCCCTCTCATAAGTCACAGTTAATTCTTACCGTCAGATCCTGGTATTGACGATGGAACACACAAATAGCGTCGCGATTCAATAGATCGATGTCCAGCGGAACTATCTACAAGGGTCTATTGGTGCCTCGGTCACCGGATGTTCGCTCTTTGTCAGTCTTGTTTTCAAATCCGACGCAAATTTGACAGTTAATTGCGACATTCCCACCATCCTAACGACGTTGCATCACAGAAATTGCGTCGCGATTCAATACATTGGTCACTAGTCGACTTATCTCCGAGGGTCTAACGCTGCTTCATACCAGATGGATGTACAATTTGGCTGTCAAGTTTCTTGTCTCCGACTCAAAACTCTCAGCTAATTCTCACCGTCAGATCCTGGTATGGACGACGGAACACACAAATAGCGTCATACCAGATGGACGTACTCTTTGGCAGTCAAGTTTGTTTTCTCCCTCTCATAACTCACAGTTAATTCTTACCGTCAGATCCTGGTAATGACGATGGAACACACAAATGGCGTCGCGATTCAATAGATCGATGTCCAGCGTAACTATCTACAAGGGTCTATTGGTGCCTCGGTCACCGGATGGTCGCGTTTTGTCAGTCCAGTTTACAAATCCGACACAAGATTGGCAGTTAATTTTATTCCTCCCATACTCTCAATTACGATGGAACACACATACTGCGATGGTTTTCAGAACATTGTCTTCCAGCAGATTTATCTCCGAGCATGCCTGGGTCACCACATGATCGTTGTCCTACGAGTAAAGTTTCGGGAATCCGACGCAAATTTGACAGTTAATTGCGACATTCGCACCATCCTAATGACGATGCAACACAGAAATTGCGTCGCGATTCAATACATTGGTCACTAGTCGACTTATCTCCGAGGGTCTAACGCTGCTTCATACCAGATGGATGTACAATTTGGCTGTCAAGTTTCTTGTCTCCGACTCAAAACTCTCAGCTAATTCTCACCGTCAGATCCTGGTATGGACGACGGAACACACAAATAGCGTCGCGATTCAGTACATTGATGTCTAGCGTAACTATCTATAAGGGTCTATTGGTGCCTCGGTCACCGGATGTTCGCTCTTTGTCAGTCTTGTTTTCAAATCCGACGCAAATTTGACAGTTAATTGCGACATTCCCACCATCCTAACGACGTTGCATCACAGAAATTGCGTCGCGATTCAAGACATTGGTCACTAGTCGACTTATCTCCGAGGGTCTAACGCTGCTTCATACCAGATGGATGTACAATTTGGCTGTCAAGTTTCTTGTCTCCGACTCAAAACTCTCAGCTAATTCTCACCGTCAGATCCTGGTATGGACGACGGAACACGCAAATAGCGTCGCGATTCAGTACATTGATGTCTAGCGTAACTATCTATAAGGGTCTATTGGTGCCTCGGTCACCGGATGTTCGCTCTTTGTCAGTCTTGTTTTCAAATCCGACGCAAATTTGACAGCTAATTGCGACATTCCCACCATCCTAACGACGTTGCATCACAGAAATTGCGTCGCGATTCAATACATTGGTAACTAGTCGACTTATCTCCGAGGGTCTAACGCTGCTTCATACCAGATGGATGTACAATTTGGCTGTCAAGTTTCTTGTCTCCGACTCAAAACTCTCAGCTAATTCTCACCGTCAGATCCTGGTATGGACGACGGAACACACAAATAGCGTCATACCAGATGGACGTACTCTTTGGCAGTCAAGTTTGTTTTCACCCTCTCATAACTCACAGTTAATTCTTACCGTCAGATCCTGGTATTGACGATGGAACACACAAATGGCGTCGCGATTCAATAGATCGATGTCCAGCGTAACTATCTACAAGGGTCTATTGGTGCCTCGGTCACCGGATGGTCGCGTTTTGTCAGTCCAGTTTACAAATCCGACGCAAGATTGGCAGTTAATTTTATTCCTCCCATACTCTCAATTACGATGGAACACACATACTGCGATGGTTTTCAGAACATTGTCTTCCAGCAGATTTATCTCCGAGCATGCCTGGGTCACCACATGATCGTTGTCCTACGAGTAAAGTTTCGGGAATCCGACGCAAATTTGACAGTTAATTGCGACATTCCAACCATCCTAATGACGATGCAACACAGAAATTGCGTCGCGATTCAATACATTGGTCACTAACCGACTTATCTCCGAGGGTCTAACGCTGCTTCATACCAGATGGATGTACAATTTGGCTGTCAAGTTTCTTGTCTCCGACTCAAAACTCTCAGCTAATTCTCACCGTCATTTCCTGGTATGGACGACGGAACACACAAATAGCGTCTCGATTCAGTACATTGATGTCTAGCGTAACTATCTAGAAGAGTCTATTTGTGCTTCGGTCACCGGATGGTCGCGCTTTGTCAGTCTAGTTTTCAAATCCGACGCAAAACTGACAGTTAATTGTATTCCTCTCATATTCTCAATTACGATGGAACACACATTCTGCGATGGTTTCCAGAACATCGTCTTCCAGCAGATTTATCTCCAAGCATCTATTACTGCCTGGGTCACCACATGATCGTTGTCCTACGAGTAAAGTTTCGGGGATCCGACGCAAGTTTGAGACTTAATTGCGACTATCCCACCATCCTAATGCCGATGCAAAACAGAAATCGCGTCGCGATTCAATACATTGGTCACTAGCCGACTTATCTCCGAGGGTCTAACGCTGCTTCATACCAGATGGATGTACAATTTGGCTGTCAAGTTTCTTGTCTCCGACTCAAAACTCTCAGCTAATTCTTACCGTCAGATCCTGGTATCGACCATGGAACACACAAATAGCGTCGCGATTCAGTACATCGATGTCTAGTGTAACTATCTACAAGGGTCTATTGGTGCCTCGGTCACCGGATGTTCTCTCTTTGTCAGTCTAGTTTTCAAATTCGACGCAAATTTGACAATTAATTGCGACATTCCCACCATCCTAACGACGTTGCAACACAGAAATTCCGTCGCGATTAAATACATTGGTCACTAGCCGACTTATCTCCGAGGGTCTATCTTTGCCTCTTACCAGATGGACGTACTCTTTGCCAGTCAAGTTTGTTTTCTCCCTCTCATAAGTCACAGTTAATTCTTACCGTCAGATCCTGGTATTGACGATGGAACACACAAATAGCGTCGCGATTCAATAGATCGATGTCCAGCGGAACTATCTACAAGGGTCTATTGGTGCCTCGGTCACCGGATGGTCGCGTTTTGTCATCTAGTTTTCAAATCCGACGCAAAACTGACAGTTAATTTTATTTTCTCTCATCCTCTCAATGACGATAGAACACATACTGCGATGGTTTTCAGTACATCGTCTACCAGCAGATTTATCTCCAAGCATCTATTACTGCCTGGGTCACCACATTAACGTTGTCCTACGAGTAAAGTTTCGGGAATCCGACGCAAATTTGACAGTTAATTGCGACATTCCCACCATCCTAACGACGTTGCATCACAGAAATTGCGTCGCGATTCAAGACATTGGTCACTAGTCGACTTATCTCCGAGGGTCTAACGCTGCTTCATACCAGATGGATGTACAATTTGGCTGTCAAGTTTCTTGTCTCCGACTCAAAACTCTCAGCTAATTCTCACCGTCAGATCCTGGTATGGACGACGGAACACACAAATAGCGTCATACCAGATGGACGTACTCTTTGGCAGTCAAGTTTGTTTTCTCCCTCTCATAACTCACAGTTAATTCTTACCGTCAGATCCTGGTATTGACGATGGAACACACAAATGGCGTCGCGATTCAATAGATCGATGTCCAGCGTAACTATCTACAAGGGTCTATTGGTGCCTTGGTCACCGGATGGTCGCGTTTTGTCAGTCCAGTTTACAAATCCGACACAAGATTGGCAGTTAATTTTATTCCTCCCATACTCTCAATTACGATGGAACACACATACTGCGATGGTTTTCAGAACATTGTCTTCCAGCAGATTTATCTCCGAGCATGCCTGGGTCACCACATGATCGTTGTCCTACGAGTAAAGTTTCGGGAATCCGACGCAAATTTGACAGTTAATTGCGACATTCGCACCATCCTAATGACGATGCAACACAGAAATTGCGTCGCGATTCAATACATTGGTCACTAGCCGACTTATCTCCGAGGGTCTAACGCTGCTTCATACCAGATGGATGTATAATTTGGCTGTCAAGTTTCTTGTCTCCGACTCAAAACTCTCAGCTAATTCTCACCGTCAGATCCTGGTATGGACGACGGAACACACAAATAGCGTCGCGATTCAGTACATTGATGTGTAGCGTAACTATCTATAAGGGTCTATTGGTGCCTCGGTCACCGGATGTTCGCTCTTGGTCAGTTTTGTTTTCAAATCCGACGCAAATTTGACAGTTAATTGCGACATTCCCACCATCCTAACGACGTTGCATCACAGAAATTGCGTCGCGATTCAATACATTGGTCACTAGCCGACTTATCTCCGAGGGTCTAACGCTGCTTCATACCAGATGGATGTACAATTTGGCTGTCAAGTTTCTTGTCTCCGACTCAAAACTCTCAGCTAATTCTCACCGTCAGATCCTGGTATGGACGACGGAACACACAAATAGCGTCGCGATTCAGTACATTGATGTCTAGCGTAACTATCTATAAGGGTCTATTGGTGCCTCGGTCACCGGATGTTCGCTCTTTGTCAGTCTTGTTTTCAAATCCGACGCAAATTTGACAGTTAATTGCGACATTCCCACCATCCTAACGACGTTGCATCACAGAAATTGCGTCGCGATTCAAGACATTGGTCACTAGTCGACTTATCTCCGAGGGTCTAACGCTGCTTCATACCAGATGGATGTACAATTTGGCTGTCAAGTTTCTTGTCTCCGACTCAAAACTCTCAGCTAATTCTCACCGTCAGATCCTGGTATGGACGACGGAACACGCAAATAGCGTCGCGATTCAGTACATTGATGTCTAGCGTAACTATCTATAAGGGTCTATTGGTGCCTCGGTCACCGGATGTTCGCTCTTTGTCAGTCTTGTTTTCAAATCCGACGCAAATTTGACAGCTAATTGCGACATTCCCACCATCCTAACGACGTTGCATCACAGAAATTGCGTCGCGATTCAATACATTGGTAACTAGTCGACTTATCTCCGAGGGTCTAACGCTGCTTCATACCAGATGGATGTACAATTTGGCTGTCAAGTTTCTTGTCTCCGACTCAAAACTCTCAGCTAATTCTCACCGTCAGATCCTGGTATGGACGACGGAACACACAAATAGCGTCATACCAGATGGACGTACTCTTTGGCAGTCAAGTTTGTTTTCACCCTCTCATAACTCACAGTTAATTCTTACCGTCAGATCCTGGTATTGACGATGGAACACACAAATGGCGTCGCGATTCAATAGATCGATGTCCAGCGTAACTATCTACAAGGGTCTATTGGTGCCTCGGTCACCGGATGGTCGCGTTTTGTCAGTCCAGTTTACAAATCCGACGCAAGATTGGCAGTTAATTTTATTCCTCCCATACTCTCAATTACGATGGAACACACATACTGCGATGGTTTTCAGAACATTGTCTTCCAGCAGATTTATCTCCGAGCATGCCTGGGTCACCACATGATCGTTGTCCTACGAGTAAAGTTTCGGGAATCCGACGCAAATTTGACAGTTAATTGCGACATTCGCACCATCCTAATGACGATGCAACACAGAAATTGCGTCGCGATTCAATACATTGGTCACTAGCCGACTTATCTCCGAGGGTCTAACGCTGCATCATACCAGATGGATGTATAATTTGGCTGTCAAGTTTCTTGTCTCCGACTCAAAACTCTCAGCTAATTCTCACCGTCAGATCCTGGTATGGACGACGGAACACACAAATAGCGTCGCGATTCAGTACATTGATGTGTAGCGTAACTATCTATAAGGGTCTATTGGTGCCTCGGTCACCGGATGTTCGCTCTTGGTCAGTTTTGTTTTCAAATCCGACGCAAATTTGACAGTTAATTGCGACATTCCCACCATCCTAACGACGTTGCATCACAGAAATTGCGTCGCGATTCAATACATTGGTCACTAGCCGACTTATCTCCGAGGGTCTATCGCTGCCTCATACCAGATGGACGTACTCTTTGGCAGTCAAGTTTGTTTTCTCCCTCTCATAACTCACAGTTAATTCTTATTGTCAGATCTTGGTATTGACGATGGAACACACAAATGGCGTCGCGATTAGATAGATCGATGTATAGCGTAACTATCTACAAGGGTCTATTGGTGCCTCGGTCACCGGATGGTCGCGTTTTGTCATCTAGTTTTCAAATCCGACGCAAAACTGACAGTTAATTTATGTTCTCGCATCCTCTCAATGACGACGGAACACACATACTGCAATGGTTTTCAGAACATCGTCTTCCAGCAGATTTATCTCCGAGCATGCCTTGGTCACCACATGATCGTTGTCCTACGAGTAAAGTTTCGGGAATCCGACGCAAATTTGACAGTTAATTGCGACATTCCAACCATCCTAATGACGATGCAACACAGAAATTGCGTCGCGATTCAATACATTGGTCACTAACCGACTTATCTCCGAGGGTCTAACGCTGCTTCATACCAGATGGATGTACAATTTGGCTGTCAAGTTTCTTGTCTCCGACTCAAAACTCTCAGCTAATTCTCACCGTCATTTCCTGGTATGGACGACGGAACACACAAATAGCGTCTCGATTCAGTACATTGATGTCTAGCGTAACTATCTAGAAGAGTCTATTTGTGCTTCGGTCACCGGATGGTCGCGCTTTGTCAGTCTAGTTTTCAAATCCGACGCAAAACTGACAGTTAATTGTATTCCTCTCATATTCTCAATTACGATGGAACACACATTCTGCGATGGTTTCCAGAACATCGTCTTCCAGCAGATTTATCTCCAAGCATCTATTACTGCCTGGGTCACCACATGATCGTTGTCCTACGAGTAAAGTTTCGGGGATCCGACGCAAGTTTGAGACTTAATTGCGACTATCCCACCATCCTAATGCCGATGCAAAACAGAAATCGCGTCGCGATTCAATACATTGGTCACTAGCCGACTTATCTCCGAGGGTCTAACGCTGCTTCATACCAGATGGATGTACAATTTGGCTGTCAAGTTTCTTGTCTCCGACTCAAAACTCTCAGCTAATTCTTACCGTCAGATCCTGGTATCGACCATGGAACACACAAATAGCGTCGCGATTCAGTACATCGATGTCTAGTGTAACTATCTACAAGGGTCTATTGGTGCCTCGGTCACCGGATGTTCTCTCTTTGTCAGTCTAGTTTTCAAATTCGACGCAAATTTGACAATTAATTGCGACATTCCCACCATCCTAACGACGTTGCAACACAGAAATTCCGTCGCGATTAAATACATTGGTCACTAGCCGACTTATCTCCGAGGGTCTATCTTTGCCTCTTACCAGATGGACGTACTCTTTGCCAGTCAAGTTTGTTTTCTCCCTCTCATAAGTCACAGTTAATTCTTACCGTCAGATCCTGGTATTGACGATGGAACACACAAATAGCGTCGCGATTCAATAGATCGATGTCCAGCGGAACTATCTACAAGGGTCTATTGGTGCCTCGGTCACCGGATGGTCGCGTTTTGTCATCTAGTTTTCAAATCCGACGCAAAACTGACAGTTAATTTTATTTTCTCTCATCCTCTCAATGACGATAGAACACATACTGCGATGGTTTTCAGTACATCGTCTACCAGCAGATTTATCTCCAAGCATCTATTACTGCCTGGGTCACCACATTAACGTTGTCCTACGAGTAAAGTTTCGGGAATCCGACGCAAATTTGACAGTTAATTGCGACATTCCCACCATCCTAACGACGTTGCATCACAGAAATTGCGTCGCGATTCAAGACATTGGTCACTAGTCGACTTATCTCCGAGGGTCTAACGCTGCTTCATACCAGATGGATGTACAATTTGGCTGTCAAGTTTCTTGTCTCCGACTCAAAACTCTCAGCTAATTCTCACCGTCAGATCCTGGTATGGACGACGGAACACGCAAATAGCGTCGCGATTCAGTACATTGATGTCTAGCGTAACTATCTATAAGGGTCTATTGGTGCCTCGGTCACCGGATGTTCGCTCTTTGTCAGTCTTGTTTTCAAATCCGACGCAAATTTGACAGTTAATTGCGACATTCCCACCATCCTAACGACGTTGCATCACAGAAATTGCGTCGCGATTCAATACATTGGTCACTAGTCGACTTATCTCCGAGGGTCTAACGCTGCTTCATACCAGATGGATGTACAATTTGGCTGTCAAGTTTCTTGTCTCCGACTCAAAACTCTCAGCTAATTCTCACCGTCAGATCCTGGTATGGACGACGGAACACACAAATAGCGTCATACCAGATGGACGTACTCTTTGGCAGTCAAGTTTGTTTTCTCCCTCTCATAACTCACAGTTAATTCTTACCGTCAGATCCTGGTATTGACGATGGAACACACAAATGGCGTCGCGATTCAATAGATCGATGTCCAGCGTAACTATCTACAAGGGTCTATTGGTGCCTTGGTCCCCGGATGGTCGCGTTTTGTCAGTCCAGTTTACAAATCCGACACAAGATTGGCAGTTAATTTTATTCCTCCCATACTCTCAATTACGATGGAACACACATACTGCGATGGTTTTCAGAACATTGTCTTCCAGCAGATTTATCTCCGAGCATGCCTGGGTCACCACATGATCGTTGTCCTACGAGTAAAGTTTCGGGAATCCGACGCAAATTTGACAGTTAATTGCGACATTCGCACCATCCTAATGACGATGCAACACAGAAATTGCGTCGCGATTCAATACATTGGTCACTAGCCGACTTATCTCCGAGGGTCTAACGCTGCTTCATACCAGATGGATGTATAATTTGGCTGTCAAGTTTCTTGTCTCCGACTCAAAACTCTCAGCTAATTCTCACCGTCAGATCCTGGTATGGACGACGGAACACACAAATAGCGTCGCGATTCAGTACATTGATGTGTAGCGTAACTATCTATAAGGGTCTATTGGTGCCTCGGTCACCGGATGTTCGCTCTTGGTCAGTTTTGTTTTCAAATCCGACGCAAATTTGACAGTTAATTGCGACATTCCCACCATCCTAACGACGTTGCATCACAGAAATTGCGTCGCGATTCAATACATTGGTCACTAGCCGACTTATCTCCGAGGGTCTATCGCTGCCTCATACCAGATGGACGTACTCTTTGGCAGTCAAGTTTGTTTTCTCCCTCTCATAACTCACAGTTAATTCTTATTGTCAGATCTTGGTATTGACGATGGAACACACAAATGGCGTCGCGATTAGATAGATCGATGTATAGCGTAACTATCTACAAGGGTCTATTGGTGCCTCGGTCACCGGATGGTCGCGTTTTGTCATCTAGTTTTCAAATCCGACGCAAAACTGACAGTTAATTTATGTTCTCTCATCCTCTCAATGACGACGGAACACACATACTGCAATGGTTTTCAGAACATCGTCTTCCAGCAGATTTATCTCCGAGCATGCCTTGGTCACCACATGATCGTTGTCCTACGAGTAAAGTTTCGGGAATCCGACGCAAATTTGACAGTTAATTGCGACATTCCAACCATCCTAATGACGATGCAACACAGAAATTGCGTCGCGATTCAATACATTGGTCACTAGCCGACTTATCTCCGAGGGTCTAACGCTGCTTCATACCAGATGGATGTCCAATTTGGCTGTCAAGTTTCTTGTCTCCGACTCAAAACTCTCAGCTAATTCTCACCGTCATTTCCTGGTATGGACGACGGAACACACAAATAGCGTCTCGATTCAGTACATTGATGTCTAGCGTAACTATCTAGATGAGTCTATTTGTGCTTCGGTCACCGGATGGTCGCGCTTTGTCAGTCTAGTTTTCAAATCCGACGCAAAACTGACAGTTAATTGTATTCCTCTCATACTCTCAATTACGATGGAACACACATTCTGCGATGGTTTCCAGAACATCGTCTTCCAGCAGATTTATCTCCAAGCATCTATTACTGCCTGGGTCACCACATGATCGTTGTCCTACGAGTAAAGTTTCGGGGATCCGACGCAAGTTTGAGAGTTAATTGCGACTATCCCACCATCCTAATGCCGATGCAAACCAGAAATCGCGTCGCGATTCAATACATTGGTCACTAGCCGACTTATCTCCGAGGGTCTAACGCTGCTTCATACCAGATGGATGTACAATTTGGCTGTCAAGTTTCTTGTCTCCGACTCAAAACTCTCAGCTAATTCTTACCGTCAGATCCTGGTATCGACCATGGAACACACAAATAGCGTCGCGATTCAGTACATCGATGTCTAGTGTAGCTATCTACAAGGGTCTATTGGTGCCTCGGTCACCGGATGTTCTCTCTTTGTCAGTCTAGTTTTCAAATTCGACGCAAATTTGACAATTAATTGCGACATTCCCACCATCCTAACGACGTTGCAACACAGAAATTCCGTCGCGATTAGATACATTGGTCACTAGCCGACTTATCTCCGAGGGTCTATCTTTGCCTCATACCAGATGGACGTACTCTTTGCCAGTCAAGTTTGTTTTCTCCCTCTCATAAGTCACAGTTAATTCTTACCGTCAGATCCTGGTATTGACGATGGAACACACAAATAGCGTCGCGATTCAATAGATCGATGTCCAGCGGAACTATCTACAAGGGTCTATTGGTGCCTCGGTCACCGGATGGTCGCGTTTTGTCATCTAGTTTTCAAATCCGACGCAAAACTGACAGTTAATTTTATTTTCTCTCATCCTCTCAATGACGATAGAACACATACTGCGATGGTTTTCAGTACATCGTCTACCAGCAGATTTATCTCCAAGCATCTATTACTGCCTGGGTCACCACATGAACGTTGTCCTACGAGTAAAGTTTCGGGAATCCGACGCAAATTTGACAGTTAATTGCGACATTCCCACAATCCTAATGACGATGCAACACAGAAATTGCGTCGCGATTCAATACATTGGTCACTAGCCGACTTATCTCCGAGGGTCTAACGCTGCTTCATACCAGATGGATGTACAATTTGGCTGTCAAGTTTCTTGTCTCCGACTCAAAACTCTCAGCTAATTCTCACCGTCAGATCCTGGTATGGACGACGGAACACCCAAATAGCGTCGCGATTCAGTACATTGATGTCTAGCGTATCTATCTATAAGGGTCTATTGGTGCCTCGGTCACCGGATGTTCGCTCTTTGTCAGTCTTGTTTTCAAATCCGACGCAAATTTGACAGTTAATTGCGACATTCCCACCATCCTAACGACGTTGCATCACAGAAATTGCGTCGCGATTCAATACATTGGTCACTAGTCGACTTATCTCCGAGGGTCTATCGCTGCCTCATACCAGATGGACGTACTCTTTGGCAGTCAGGTATGTTTTCTCCCTCTCATAACTCACAGTTAATTCTTACCGTCAGATCCTGGTATTGACGATGGAACACACAAATGGCGTCGCGATTCAATAGATCGATGTCCAGCGTAACTATCTACAAGGGTCTATTGGTGCCTCGGTCACCGGATGGTCGCGTTTTGTCAGTCTAGTTTACAAATCCGATGCAAGATTGGCAGTTAATTTTATTCCTCCCATACTCTCAATTACGATGGAACACACATACTGCGATGGTTTTCAGAACATTGTCTTCCAGCAGATTTTTCTCCGAGCATGCCTGGGTCACCACATGATCGTTGTCCTGCGAGTAAAGTTTCGGGAATCCGACGCAAATTTGACAGTTAATTGCGACATTCGCAAAATCCTAATGACGATGCAACACAGAAATTGCGTCGCGATTCAATACATTGGTCACTAGCCGACTTATCTCCGAGGGTCTATCGCTGCCTCATACCAGATGGACGTACTCTTTGGCAGTCAAGTTTGTTTTCTCCCTCTCATAACTCACAGTTAATTCTTATTGTCAGATCTTGGTATTGACGATGGAACACACAAATGGCGTCGCGATTAGATAGATCGATGTATAGCGTAACTATCTACAAGGGTCTATTGGTGCCTCGGTCACCGGATGGTCGCGTTTTGTCATCTAGTTTTCAAATCCGACGCAAAACTGACAGTTAATTTATGTTCTCTCATCCTCTCAATGACGACGGAACACACATACTGCAATGGTTTTCAGAACATCGTCTTCCAGCAGATTTATCTCCGAGCATGCCTTGGTCACCACATGATCGTTGTCCTACGAGTAAAGTTCCGGGAATCCGACGCAAATTTGACAGTTAATTGCGACATTCCAACCATCCTAATGACGATGCAACACAGAAATTGCGTCGCGATTCAATACATTGGTCACTAGCCGACTTATCTCCGAGGGTCTAACGCTGCTTCATACCAGATGGATGTCCAATTTGGCTGTCAAGTTTCTTGTCTCCGACTCAAAACTCTCAGCTAATTCTCACCGTCATTTCCTGGTATGGACGACGGAACACACAAATAGCGTCTCGATTCAGTACATTGATGTCTAGCGTAACTATCTAGATGAGTCTATTTGTGCTTCGGTCACCGGATGGTCGCGCTTTGTCAGTCTAGTTTTCAAATCCGACGCAAAACTGACAGTTAATTGTATTCCTCTCATACTCTCAATTACGATGGAACACACATTCTGCGATGGTTTCCAGAACATCGTCTTCCAGCAGATTTATCTCCAAGCATCTATTACTGCCTGGGTCTCCACATGATCGTTGTCCTACGAGTAAAGTTTCGGGGATCCGACGCAAGTTTGAGAGTTAATTGCGACTATCCCACCATCCTAATGCCGATGCAAACCAGAAATCGCGTCGCGATTCAATACATTGGTCACTAGCCGACTTATCTCCGAGGGTCTAACGCTGCTTCATACCAGATGGATGTACAATTTGGCTGTCAAGTTTCTTGTCTCCGACTCAAAACTCTCAGCTAATTCTTACCGTCAGATCCTGGTATCGACCATGGAACACACAAATAGCGTCGCGATTCAGTACATCGATGTCTAGTGTAGCTATCTACAAGGGTCTATTGGTGCCTCGGTCACCGGATGTTCTCTCTTTGTCAGTCTAGTTTTCAAATTCGACGCAAATTTGACAATTAATTGCGACATTCCCACCATCCTAACGACGTTGCAACACAGAAATTCCGTCGCGATTAGATACATTGGTCACTAGCCGACTTATCTCCGAGGGTCTATCTTTGCCTCATACCAGATGGACGTACTCTTTGCCAGTCAAGTTTGTTTTCTCCCTCTCATAAGTCACAGTTAATTCTTACCGTCAGATCCTGGTATTGACGATGGAACACACAAATAGCGTCGCGATTCAATAGATCGATGTCCAGCGGAACTATCTACAAGGGTCTATTGGTGCCTCGGTCACCGGATGGTCGCGTTTTGTCATCTAGTTTTCAAATCCGACGCAAAACTGACAGTTAATTTTATTTTCTCTCATCCTCTCAATGACGATAGAACACATACTGCGATGGTTTTCAGTACATCGTCTACCAGCAGATTTATCTCCAAGCATCTATTACTGCCTGGGTCACCACATGAACGTTGTCCTACGAGTAAAGTTTCGGGAATCCGACGCAAATTTGACAGTTAATTGCGACATTCCCACAATCCTAATGACGATGCAACACAGAAATTGCGTCGCGATTCAATACATTGGTCACTAGCCGACTTATCTCCGAGGGTCTAACGCTGCTTCATACCAGATGGATGTACAATTTGGCTGTCAAGTTTCTTGTCTCCGACTCAAAACTCTCAGCTAATTCTCACCGTCAGATCCTGGTATGGACGACGGAACACCCAAATAGCGTCGCGATTCAGTACATTGATGTCTAGCGTATCTATCTATAAGGGTCTATTGGTGCCTCGGTCACCGGATGTTCGCTCTTTGTCAGTCTTGTTTTCAAATCCGACGCAAATTTGACAGTTAATTGCGACATTCCCACCATCCTAACGACGTTGCATCACAGAAATTGCGTCGCGATTCAATACATTGGTCACTAGTCGACTTATCTCCGAGGGTCTATCGCTGCCTCATACCAGATGGACGTACTCTTTGGCAGTCAGGTATGTTTTCTCCCTCTCATAACTCACAGTTAATTCTTACCGTCAGATCCTGGAATCGACGATGGAACACACAAATGGCGTCGCGATTCAATAGATCGATGTCCAGCGTAACTATCTACAAGGGTCTATTGGTGCCTCGGTCACCGGATGGTCGCGTTTTGTCAGTCTAGTTTACAAATCCGATGCAAGATTGGCAGTTAATTTTATTCCTCCCATACTCTCAATTACGATGGAACACACATACTGCGATGGTTTTCAGAACATTGTCTTCCAGCAGATTTTTCTCCGAGCATGCCTGGGTCACCACATGATCGTTGTCCTGCGAGTAAAGTTTCGGGAATCCGACGCAAATTTGACAGTTAATTGCGACATTCGCAAAATCCTAATGACGATGCAACACAGAAATTGCGTCGCGATTCAATACATTGGTCACTAGCCGACTTATCTCCGAGGGTCTAACGCTGCCTCATACCAGATGGATGTACAATTTGGCTATCAAGTTTCTTGTCTCCGACTCATAACTCACAGTTAATTCTTACCGTCAGATCCTGGTATCGACCATGGAACACACAAATAGCATCGCGATTCAGTACATCGATGTCTAGCGTAACTATCTACAAGGGTCTATTGGTGCCTCGGTCACCGGATGTTCTCTCTTTGTCAGTCTAGTTTTCAAATCCGAAGCAAATTTGACAATTAATTGCGACATTCCCACCATCCTAACGACGTTGCAACACAGAAATTGCGTCGCGATTCAATACATTGGTCACTAGCCGACTTATCTCCGAGGGTCTAACGCTGCTTCATACCAGATGGATGTACAATTTGGCTGTCAAGTTTCTTGTCTCCGACTCAAAACTCTCAGCTAATTCTCACCGTCAGATCCTGGTATGGACGACGGAACACACAAATAGCGTCGCGATTCAGTACATTGATGTCTAGCGTAACTGTCTATAAGGGTCTATTGGTGCCTCGGTCACCGGATGTTCGCTCTTTGTCAGTCTTGTTTTCAAATCCGACGCAAGTTTGACAGTTAATTGCGACATTCCCACCATCCTAACGACGTTGCATCACAGAAATTGCGTCGCGATTCAATACATTGGTCAATAGTCGACTTATATCCGAGGGTCTATCGCTGCCTCATACCAGATGGACGTACTCTTTGGCAGTCAAGTTTGTTTTCTCCCTCTCATAACTCACAGTTAATTCTTACCGTCAGATCCTGGTATTGACGATGGAACACACAGATGGCGTCGCAATACAATAGATCGATGTCCAGCGTATCTATCTACAAGGGTCTATTGGTGCCTCGGTCACCGGATGGTCGCGTTTTGTCAGTCTAGTTTACAAATCCAACGCAAGATTGGCAGTTAATTTTATTCCTCCCATACTCTCAATTACGATGGAACACACATACTGCGATGGTTTTCAGAACATTGTCTTCCAGCAGATTTATCTCCGAGCATGCCTTGGTCACCACATGATCGTTGTCCTACGAGTAAAGTTTCGGGAATCCGACGCAAATTTGACAGTTAATTCCGACATTCGCACCATCCTAATGACGATGCAACACAGAAATTGCGTCGCGATTCAATACATTGGTCACTAGCCGACTTATCTCCGAGGGTCTAACGCTGCTTCATACCAGATGGATGTACAATTTGGCTGTCAAGTTTCTTGTCTCCGACTCAAAACTCACAGTTAATTCTTATCGTCAGAACCTGGTATCGACCATGGAACACACAAATAGCGTCGCGATTCAGTACATCGGTGTCTAGCGTAACTATCTACAAGGGTCTAATGGTGCCTCGGTCACCGGATGTTCTCTCTTTGTCAGTCTAGTTTTCAAATCCGACGCAAATTTGACAATTAATTGCGACATTCCCACCATCCTAACGACGTTGCAACACAGAAATTGCGTCGCGATTAAATACATTGGTCACTAGCCGACTTATCTCCGAGGGTCTATCGCTGCCTCATACCAGATGGACGTACTCTTTGGCAGTCAAGTTTGTTTCCTCCCTCTCATAACTCACAGTTAATTCTTACCGTCAGATCTTGGTATTGACGATGGAACACACAAATAGCGTCGCGATTCAATAGATCGATGTCAAGCGTAACTATCTACAAGGGTCTATTGGTGCCTCGGTCACCGGATGCTCGCGTTTTGTCATCTAGTTATCAAATCCGACGCAAAACTGACAGTTAATTTTATTTTCTCTCATCCTCTCAATGACGATAGAACACATACTGCGATGGTTTTCAGTACATCGTCTACCAGCAGATTTATCTCCAAGCATCTATTACTGCCTGGGTCACCACATGAACGTTGTCCTACGAGTAAAGTTTCGGGAATCCGACGCAAATTTGACAGTTAATTGCGACATTCCCACCATCCTAATGACGATGCAACACAGAAATTGCGTCGCGATTCAGTACATTGGTCACTAGCCGACTTATCTCCGAGGGTCTAACGCTGCTTCATACCAGATGGATGTACAATTTGGCTGTCAAGTTTCTTGTCTCCGACTCAAAACTCTTAGCTAATTCTCACCGTCAGATTCTGGTATGGACGACGGAACACACAAACAGCGTCGCGATTCAGTACATTGATGTGTAGCGTAACTATCTATAAGGGTCTATTGGTGCCTCGGTCACCGGATGTTCGCTCTTGGTCAGTCTTGTTTTCAAATCCGACGCAAATTTGACAGTTAATTGCGACATTCCCACCATCCTAACGACGTTGCATCACAGAAATTGCGTCGCGATTCAATACATTGGTCACTAGTCGACTTATCTCCGAGGATCTATCGCTGCCTCATACCAGATGGACGTACTCTTTGGCAGTCAAGTTTGTTTTCTCCCTCTCATAACTCACAGTTAATTCTTACCGTCAGATCCTGGTATTGACGATGGAACACACAAATGGCGCCGCGATTCAATAGATCGATGTCCAGCGTAACTATCTACAAGGGTCCATTGGTGCCTCGTCACCGGATGGTCGCGTTTTGTCAGTCTAATTTACAAATCCGACGCAAGATTGGCAGTTAATTTTATTCCTCCCATACTCTCAATTACGATGGAACACACATACTGCGATGGTTTTCAGAACATTGTCTTCCAGCAGATTTATCTCCGAGCATGCCTGGGTCACCACATGATCGTTTTCCTACGAGTAAAGTTTCGGGAATCCGACGCAAATTTGACAGTTAATTGCGACATTCGCACCATCCTAATGACGATGCAACACAGAAATTGCGTCGCGATTCAATACATTGGTCACTAGCCGACTTATCTCCGAGGGTCTAACGCTGTTTCATACCAGATGGATGTATAATTTGGCTGTCAAGTTTCTTGTCTCCGACTCAAAACTCTCAGCTAATTCTCACCGTCAGATCCTGGTATGGACGACGGAACACACAAATAGCGTCGTGATTCAGTACATTGATATGTAGCGTAACTATCTATAAGTGTCTATTGGTGCCTCGGTCACCGGATGTTCGCTCTTGGTCAGTCTTGTTTTCAAATCCGACGCAAATTTGACAGTTAATTGCGACATTCCCACCATCCTAACGACGTTGCATCACAGAAATTGCGTCGCGATACAATACATTGGTCACTAGCCGACTTATCTCCGAGAGTCTATCGCTGCCTCATACCAGATGGACGTACTCTTTGGCAGTCAAGTTTGTTTTCTCCCTCTCATAACTCACAGTTAATTCTTATTGTCAGATCTTGGTATTGACGATGGAACACACAAATGGCGTCGCGATTCAATAGATCGATGTATAGCGTAACTATCTACAAGGGTCTATTGGTGCCTCGGTCACCGGATGGTCGCGTTTTGTCAGTCTAGTTTACATATCCGACGCAAGATTGGCAGTTAATATTATTCCTCCCATACTCTCAATTACGATGGAACACACATACTGCGATGGTTTTCAGAACATCGTCTTCCAGCAGATTTATCTCCGAGCATGCCTTGGTCACCACATGATCGTTGTCCTACGAGTAAAGTTTCGGGAATCCGACGCAAATTTGACAGTTAATTGCGACATTCCCACAATCCTAATGACGATGCAACACAGAAATTGCGTCGCGATTCAATACATTGGTCACTAGCCGACTTATCTCCGAGGGTCTAACGCTGTTTCATACCAGATGGATGTATAATTTGGCTGTCAAGTTTCTTGTCTCCGACTCAAAACTCTCAGCTAATTCTCAACGTCAGATCCTGGTATGGACGACGGAACACACAAATAGCGTCGTGATTCAGTACATTGATGTGTAGCGTAACTATCTATAAGTGTCTATTGGTGCCTCGGTCACCGGATGTTCGCTCTTGGTCAGTCTTGTTTTCAAATCCGACGCAAATTTGACAGTTAATTGCGACATTCCCACCATCCTAACGACGTTGCATCACAGAAATTGCGTCGCGATACAATACATTGGTCACTAGCCCACTTATCTCCGAGGGTCTATCGCTGCCTCATACCAGATGGACGTACTCTTTGGCAGTCAAGTTTGTTTTCTCCCTCTCATAACTCACAGTTAATTCTTATTGTCAGATCTTGGTATTGACGATGGAACACACAAATGGCGTCGCGATTCAATAGATCGATGTATAGCGTAACTATCTACTAGGGTCTATTGGTGCCTCGGTCACCGGATGGTCGCGTTTTGTCAGTCTAGTTTACATATCCGACGCAAGATTGGCAGTTAATATTATTCCTCCCATACTCTCAATTACGATGGAACACACATACTGCGATGGTTTTCAGAACATCGTCTTCCAGCAGATTTTTCTCCGAGCATGCCTGGGTCACCACATGATCGTTGTCCTACGAGTAAAGTTTCGGGAATCCGACGCAAATTTGACAGTTAATTGCGACATTCGCACCATCCTAATGACGATGCAACACAGAAATTGCGTCGCGATTCAATACATTGGTGACTAGCCGACTTATCTCCGAGGGTCTAACGCTGCCTCATACCAGATGGATGTACAATTTGGCTATCAAGTTTCTTGTCTCCGACTCATAACTCACAGTTAATTCTTACCGTCAGATCCTGGTATCGACCATGGAACACACAAATAGCATCGCGATTCAGTACATCGATGTCTAGCGTAACTATCTACAAGGGTCTATTGGTGCCTCGGTCACCGGATGTTCTCTCTTTGTCAGTCTAGTTTTCAAATCCGAAGCAAATTTGACAATTAATTGCGACATTCCCACCATCCTAACGACGTTGCAACACAGAAATTGCGTCGCGATTCAATACATTGGTCACTAGCCGACTTATCTCCGAGGGTCTAACGCTGCTTCATACCAGATGGATGTACAATTTGGCTGTCAAGTTTCTTGTCTCCGACTCAAAACTCTCAGCTAATTCTCACCGTCAGATCCTGGTATGGACGACGGAACACACAAATAGCGTCGCGATTCATTACATTGATGTCTAGCGTAACTGTCTATAAGGGTCTATTGGTGCCTCGGTCACCGGATGTTCGCTCTTTGTCAGTCTTGTTTTCAAATCCGACGCAAATTTGACAGTTAATTGCGACATTCCCACCATCCTAACGACGTTGCATCACAGAAATTGCGTCGCGATTCAATACATTGGTCAATAGTCGACTTATATCCGAGGGTCTATCGCTGCCTCATACCAGAAGGACGTACTCTTTGGCAGTCAAGTTTGTTTTCTCCCTCTCATAACTCACAGTTAATTCTTACCGTCAGATCCTGGTATTGACGATGGAACACACAGATGGCGTCGCAATGCAATAGATCGATGTCCAGCGTATCTATCTACAAGGGTCTATTGGTGCCTCGGTCACCGGATGGTCGCGTTTTGTCAGTCTAGTTTACAAATCCAACGCAAGATTGGCAGTTAATTTTATTCCTCCCATACTCTCAATTACGATGGAACACACATACTGCGATGGTTTTCAGAACATTGTCTTCCAGCAGATTTATCTCCGAGCATGCCTTGGTCACCACATGATCGTTGTCCTACGAGTAAAGTTTCGGGAATCCGACGCAAATTTGACAGTTAATTGCGACATTCCCACCATCCTAATGACGATGCAACACAGAAATTGCGTCGCGATTCAATACATTGGTCACTAGCCGACTTATCTCCGAGGGTCTAACGCTGCTTCATACCAGATGGATGTACAATTTGGCTGTCAAGTTTCTTGTCTCCGACTCAAAACTCTCAGCTAATTCTCACCGTCAGATTCTGGTATGGACGACGGAACACACAAACAGCGTCGCGATTCAGTACATTGATGTGTAGCGTAACTATCTATAAGGGTCTATTGGTGCCTCGGTCACCGGATGTTCGCTCTTGGTCAGTCTTGTTTTCAAATCCGACGCAAATTTGACAGTTAATTGCGACATTCCCACCATCCTAACGACGTTGCATCACAGAAATTGCGTCGCGATTCAATACATTGGTCACTAGTCGACTTATCTCCGAGGATCTATCGCTGCCTCATACCAGATGGACGTACTCTTTGGCAGTCAAGTTTGTTTTCTCCCTCTCATAACTCACAGTTAATTCTTACCGTCAGATCCTGGTATTGACGATGGAACACACAAATGGCGTCGCGATTCAATAGATCGATGTCCAGCGTAACTATCTACAAGGGTCCATTGGTGCCTCGTCACCGGATGGTCGCGTTTTGTCAGTCTAATTTACAAATCCGACGCAAGATTGGCAGTTAATTTTATTCCTCCCATACTCTCAATTACGATGGAACACACATACTGCGATGGTTTTCAGAACATTGTCTTCCAGCAGATTTATCTCCGAGCATGCCTGGGTCACCACATGATCGTTTTCCTACGAGTAAAGTTTCGGGAATCCGACGCAAATTTGACAGTTAATTGCGACATTCGCACCATACTAATGACGATGCAACACAGAAATTGCGTCGCGATTCAATACATTGGTCACTAGCCGACTTATCTCCGAGGGTCTAACGCTGTTTCATACCAGATGGATGTATAATTTGGCTGTCAAGTTTCTTGTCTCCGACTCAAAACTCTCAGCTAATTCTCACCGTCAGATCCTGGTATGGACGACGGAACACACAAATAGCGTCGTGATTCAGTACATTGATGTGTAGCGTAACTATCTATAAGTGTCTATTGGTGCCTCGGTCACCGAAAGTTCGCTCTTGGTCAGTCTTGTTTTCAAATCCGACGCAAATTTGACAGTTAATTGCGACATTCCCACCATCCTAACGACGTTGCATCACAGAAATTGCGTCGCGATACAATGCATTGGTCACTAGCCGACTTATCTCCGAGGGTCTATCGCTGCCTCATACCAGATGGACGTACACTTTGGCAGTCAAGTTTGTTTTCTCCCTCTCATAACTCACAGTTAATTCTTATTGTCAGATCTTGGTATTGACGATGGAACACACAAATGGCGTCGCGATTCAATAGATCGATGTCCAGCGTAACTATCTACAAGGGTCTATTGGTGCCTCGGTCACCGGATGGTCGCGTTTTGTCAGTCTAGTTTACATATCCGACGCAAGATTGGCAGTTAATATTATTCCTCCCATACTCTCAATTACGATGGAACACACATACTGCGATGGTTTTCAGAACATCGTCTTCCAGCAGATTTATCTCCGAGCATGCCTTGGTCACCACATGATCGTTGTCCTACGAGTAAAGTTTCGGGAATCCGACGCTAATTTGACAGTTAATTGCGACATTCGCACCATCCTAATGACGATGCAACACAGAAATTGCGTCGCGATTCAATATATTGGTCACTAGCCGACTTATCTCCGAGGGTATCACGCTGTTTCATACCAGATGGATGTATAATTTGGCTGTCAAGTTCCTTGTCTCCGACTCAAAACTCTCAGCTAATTCTCACCGTCAGATCCTGGTATGGACGACGGAACACACAAATAGCGTCGTGATTCAGTACATTGATGTGTAGCGTAACTATCTATAAGTGTCTATTGGTGCCTCGGTCACCGGATGTTCGCTCTTGGTCAGTCTTGTTTTCAAATCCGACGCAAATTTGACAGTTAATTGCGACATTCCCACCATCCTAACGACGTTGCATCACAGAAATTGCGTCGCGATTCAATACATTGGTCACTAGCCGACTTATCTCCGAGGGTCTATCGCTGCCTCATACCAGATGGACGTACTCTTTGGCAGTCAAGTTTGTTTTCTCCCTCTCATAACTCACAGTTAATTCTTATTGTCAGATCTTGGTATTGACGATGGAACACACAAATGGCGTCGCGATTCAATAGATCGATGTATAGCGTAACTATCTACAAGGGTCTATTGGTGCCTCGGTCACCGGATGGTCGCGTTTTGTAAGTCTAGTTTACATATCCGACGCAAGATTGGCAGTTAATTTTATTCCTCCCATACTCTCAATTACGATGGAACACACATACTGTGATGGTGTCCAGAACATCGTCTTCCAGCAGATTTATCTCCAAGCATCTATTACTGCCTGGGTCACCACATGAACGTTGTCCTACGAGTAAAGTTTCGGGAATCCGACGCAAATTTGACAGTTAATTGCGACATTCCCACCATCCTAATGACAATGCAACACAGAAATTGCGTCGCGATTCAATACATTGGTCACTAGCCGACTTATCTCCGAGGGTCTAACGCTGCTTCATACCAGATGGATGTACAATTTGGCTGTCAAGTTTCTTGTCTCCGACTCAAAACTCTCAGCTAATTCTCAACGTCAGATCCTGGTATGGACGACGGAACACACAAATAGCGTCGCGATTCAGTACATTGATGTCTAGCGTTAACTATCTGTAAGGGTCTATTGGTGCCTCGGTCACCGGATGTTCGCTCTTTGTCAGTCTTGTTTTCAAATCCGACGCAAATTTGACAGTTAATTGCGACATTCCCACCATCCTAACGACGTTGCATCACAGAAATTGCGTCGCGATTCAATACATTGGTCACTAGTCGACTTATCTCCGAGGGTCTATCGCTGCCTCATACCAGATGGACGTACTCTTTGGCAGTCAAGTTTGTTTTCTCCCTCTCATAACTCACAGTTAATTCTTACTGTCAGATCCTGGTATTGACGATGGAACACACTAATGGCGTCGCGATTCAATAGATCGATGTCCAGCGTAACTATCTGCAAGGGTCTAATGGTGCCTCGGTCACCGGATGTTCTCTCTTTGTCAGTCTAGTTTTCAAATCCGACGCAAATTTGACAATTAATTGCGACATTCCCACCATCCTAACGACGTTGCAACACAGAAATTGCGTCGCGATTAAATACATTGGTCACTAGCCGACTTATCTCCGAGGGTCTATCGCTGCCTCATACCAGATGGACGTACTCCTTGGCAGTCAAGTTTGTTTTCTCCCTCTCATAACTCACAGTTAATTCTTACCGTCAGATCCTGGTATTGACGATGGAACACACAGATGGCGTCGCAATGCAATAGATCGATGTCCAGCGTATCTATCTACAAGGGTCTATTGGTGCCTCGGTCACCGGATGGTCGCGTTTTGTCAGTCTAGTTTACAAATCCAACGCAAGGTTGGCAGTTAATTTTATTCCTCCCATACTCTCAATTACGATGGAACACACATACTGCGATGGTTTTCAGAACATTGTCTTCCAGCAGATTTATCTCCGAGCATGCCTTGGTCACCACATGATCGTTGTGCTACGAGTAAAGTTTCGGGAATCCGACGCAAATTTGACAGTTAATTCCGACATTCGCACCATCCTAATGACGATGCAACACAGAAATTGCGTCGCGATTCAATACATTGGTCACTAGCCGACCTATCTCCGAGGGTCTAACGCTGCTTCATACCAGATGGATGTACAATTTGGCTGTCAAGTTTCTTGTCTCCGACTCAAAACTCACAGTTAATTCTTATCGTCAGATCCTGGTATCTACCATGGAACACACAAATAGCGTCGCGATTCAGTACATCGGTGTCTAGCGTAACTATCTACAAGGGTCTAATGGTGCCTCGGTCACCGGATGATCTCTCTTTGTCAGTCTAGTTTTCAAATCCGACGCAAATTTGACAATTAATTGCGACATTCCCACCATCCTAACGACGTTGCAACACAGAAATTGCGTCGCGATTAAATACATTGGTCACTAGCCGACTTATCTCCGAGGGTCTATCGCTGCCTCATACCAGATGGACGTACTCTTTGGCAGTCAAGTTTGTTTTCTCCCTCTCATAACTCACAGTTAATTCTTACCGTCAGATCTTGGTATTGACGATGGAACACACAAATGGCGTCGCGATTCAATAGATCGATGTCCAGCGTAACTATCTACAAGGGTCTATTGGTGCCTCGGTCACCGGATGCTCGCGTTTTGTCATCTAGTTTTCAAATCCGACGCAAAACTGACAGTTAATTTTATTTTCTCTCATCCTCTCAATGACGATAGAACACATACTGCGATGGTTTTCAGTACATCGTCTACCAGCAGATTTATCTCCAAGCATCTATTACTGCCTGGGTCACCACATGAACGTTGTCCTACGAGTAAAGTTTCGGGAATCCGACGCAAATTTGACAGTTAATTGCGACATTCCCACCATCCTAATGACGATGCAACACAGAAATTGCGTCGCGATTCAGTACATTGGTCACTAGCCGACTTATCTCCGAGGGTCTAACGCTGCTTCATACCAGATGGATGTACAATTTGGCTGTCAAGTTTCTTGTCTCCGACTCAAAACTCTCAGCTAATTCTCACCGTCAGATCCTGGTATGGACGACGGAACACACAAATAGCGTCTCGATTCACTACATTGATGTCTAGCGTAACTATCTAGATGAGTCTATTTGTGCTTCGGTCACCGGATGGTCGCGCTTTGTCAGTCTAGTTTTCAAATCCGACGCAAAACTGACAGTTAATTGTATTCCTCTCACACTCTGAATTACGATGGATTACACATTCTGCGATGGTTTCCAGAACATCGTCTTCCAGCAGATTTATCTCCACGCATCTATTACTGCCTGGGTCACCACATGATCGTTGTCCTACGAGTAAAGTTTCGGGGATCCGACGCAAATTTGAGAGTTAATTGCGACTATCCCACCATCCTAATGCCGATGCAACACAGAAATCGCGTCGCGATTCAATACATTGGTCACTAGCCGACTTATCTCCGAGGGTCTATCGCTGCCTCATACCAGATGGACGTACTCTTTGGCAGTCAAGTTTGTTTTCTCCGACTCAAAACTC
This sequence comes from Schistocerca gregaria, assembly GCF_023897955.1. Lineage (NCBI taxonomy): Eukaryota > Metazoa > Arthropoda > Insecta > Orthoptera > Acrididae > Schistocerca > Schistocerca gregaria. The sequence continues at coordinate 425,814 of NW_026061713.1, read as the reverse complement.
TCAGCTAATTCTCACCGTCAGATTCTGGTATGGACGACGGAACACACAAACAGCGTCGCGATTCAGTACATAGATGTGTAGCGTAACTATCTATAAGGGTCTATTGGTGCCTCGGTCACCGGATGTTCGCTCTTGGTCAGTCTTGTTTTCAAATCCGACGCAAATTTGACAGTTAATTGCGACATTCCCACCATCCTAACGACGTTGCATCACAGAAATTGCGTCGCGATTCAATACATTGGTCACTAGTCGACTTATCTCCGAGGATCTATCGCTGCCTCATACCAGATGGACGTACTCTTTCTCAGTCAATTTGTTTTCTCCCTCTCATAACTCACAGTTAATTCTTACCGTCAGATCCTGGTATTGACGATGGAACACACAAATGGCGTCGCGATTCAATAGATCGATGTCCAGCGTAACTATCTACAAGGGTCTATTGGTGCCTCGGTCACCGGATGGTCGCGTTTTGTCAGTCTAGTTTACATATCCGACGCAAGATTGGCAGTTAATATTATTCTTCCCATACTCTCAATTACGATGGAACACACATACTGCGATGGTTTTCAGAACATCGTCTTCCAGCAGATTTATCTCCGAGCATGCCTTGGTCACCACATGATCGTTGTCCTACGAGTAAAGTTTCGTGAATCCGACGCAAATTTGACAGTTAATTGCGACATTCCCACCATCCTAATGACGATGCAACACAGAAATTGCGTCGCGATTCAATACATTGGTCACTAGCCGACTTATCTCCGAGGGTCAAACGCTGTTTCATAACAGATGGATGTATAATTTGGCTGTCAAGTTTCTTGTCTCCGACTCAAAACTCTCAGCTAATTCTCACCGTCAGATCCTGGTATGGACGACGGAACACACAAATAGCGTCGTGATTTAGTACATTGATGTGTAGCGTAACTATCTATAAGGGTCTATTGGTGCCTCGGTCACCGGATGTTCGCTCTTGGTCAGTCTTGTTTTCAAATCCGACGCAAATTTGACAGTTAATTGCGACATTCCCACCATCCTAACGACGTTGCATCACAGAAATTGCGTCGCGATTCAATACATTAGTCACTAGCCGACTTATCTCCGAGGGTCTATCGCTGCCTCATACCAGATGGACGTACTCTTTGGCAGTCAAGTTTGTTTTCTCCCTCTCATAACTCACAGTTAACTCTTATTGTCAGATCTTGGTATTGACGATGGAACACACAAATGGCGTCGCGATTCAATAGATCGATGTATAGCGTAACTATCTACAAGGGTCTATTGGTGCCTCGGTCACCGGATGGTCGCGTTTTGTCAGTCTAGTTTACATATCCGACGCAAGATTGGCAGTTAATATTATTCCTCCCATACTCTCAATTACGATGGAACACACATACTGCGATGGTTTTCAGAACATCGTCTTCCAGCAGATTTATCTCCGAGCATGCCTTGGTCACCACATGATCGTTGTCCTGCGAGTAAAGTTTCGGGAATCCGACGCAAATTTGACAGTTAATTGCGACATTCCCACCATCCTAATGACGATGCAACACAGAAATTGCGTCGCGATTCAATACATTGGTCACTAGCCGACTTATCTCCGAGGGTCTAACGCTGCTTCATACCAGATGGATGTACAATTTGGCTGTCAAGTTTCTTGTCTCCGAATCGTAACTCACAGTTAATTCTTACCGTCAGATCCTGGTATCGACCATGGAACACACAAATAGCGTCGCGATTCAGTACATCGATGTCTCGCGTAACTATCTACAAGGGTCTATTGGTGCCTCGGTCACCGGATGTTTTCTCTTTGTCAGCCTAGTTTTCAAATCCGACGCAAATTTGACAATTAATTGCGACATTCCCACCATCCTAACGACGTTGCAACACAGAAATTGCGTCGCGATTAAATACATTGGTCACTAGCCGACTTATCTCCGAGGGTCTATCGCTGCATCATACCAGATGGACGTACTCTTTGGCAGTCAAGTTCGTTTTCTCCCTCTCATAACTCACAGTTAATTCTTACCGTCAGATCCTGGTAATGACGATGGAACACACAAATAGCGTCGCGATTCAATAGATCGATGTCCAGCGTAACTATCTACAAAAGGGTCTATTGGTGCCTCGGTCACCGGATGGTCGCGTTTTGTCAGTCTAGTTTACAAATCCGACGCAAGATTGGCAGTTAATTTTATTCCTCCCATACTCTCAATTACGATGGAACACACATACTGTGATAGTTTCCAGAACATCGTCTTCCAGCATATTTATGTCCAAGCATCTATTACTGCCTGGGTCACCACATGAACGTTGTCCTACGAGTAAAGTTTCGGGAATCCGACGCAAATTTGACAGTTAATTGCGACATTCCCACCATCCTAATGACGATGCAACACAGAAATTGCGTCGCGATTCAATACATTGGTCACTAGCCGACTTATCTCCGAGGGTCTAACGCTGCTTCATACCAGATGGATGTACAATTTGGCTGTCAAGTTTCTTGTCTCCGACTCAAAACTCTCAGCTAATTCTCAACGTCAGATCCTGGTATGGACGACGGAACACACAAATAGCGTCGCGATTCAGTACATTGATGTCTAGCGTTAACTATCTGTAAGGGTCTATTGGTGCCTCGGTCACCGGATGTTCGCTCTTTGTCAGTCTTGTTTTCAAATCCGACGCAAATTTGACAGTTAATTGCGACATTCCCACCATCCTAACGACGTTGCATCACAGAAATTGCGTCGCGATTCAATACATTGGTCACTAGTCGACTTATCTCCGAGGGTCTATCGCTGCCTCATACCAGATGGACGTACTCTTTGGCAGTCAAGTTTGTTTTCTCCCTCTCATAACTCACAGTTAATTCTTACCGTCAGATCCTGGTATTGACGATGGGACACACTAATGGCGTCGCGATTCAATAGATCGATGTATAGCGTAACTATCTGCAAAGGTCTAATGGTGCCTCGGTTACCGGATGGTCGCGTTTTGTCAATCTAGTTTACATATCCGACCCAAGATTGGCAGTTAATATTATTCCTCCCATACTCTCAATTACGATGGAACACACATCCTGCAAGGGTTTTCAGAACATCGTCTTCCAGCAGATTTATCTCCGAGCATGCCTTGGTCACCACATGATCGTTGTCCTACGAGTAAAGTTTCGGGAATCCGACGCAAATTTGACAGTTAATTGCGACATTCCCACCGTCCTAATGACGATGCAACACAGAAATTGCGTCGCGATTCAATACATTGGTCACTAGCCGACTTATCTCCGAGGGTCTAACGCTGCTTCATACCAGATGGATGTACAATTTGGCTGTCAAGTTTCTTGTCTCCGACTCAAAACTCTCAGCTAATTCTCACCGTCAGATCCTGGTATGGACGACGGAACACACAAATAGCGTCTCGATTCACTACATTGATGTCTAGCGTAACTATCTAGATGAGTCCATTTGTGCTTCGGTCACCGGATGGTCGCGCTTTGTCAGTCTAGTTTTCAAATCCGACGCAAAACTGACAGTTAATTGTATTCCTCTCATACTCTCAATTACGATGGAACACACATTCTGCGATGGTTTCCAGAACATCGTCTTCCAGCAGATTTATCTCCAAGCATCTATTACTGCCTGGGTCACCACATGATCGTTGTCCTACGAGTAAAGTTTCGGTGATCCGACGCAAATTTGAGAGTTAATTGCGACTATCCCACCATCCTAATGCCGATGCAACACAGAAATCGCGTCGCGATTCAATACATTGGTCACTAGCCGACTTATCTCCGAGGGTCTAACGCTGCCTCATACCAGATGGATGTACAATTTGGCTGTCAAGTTTCTTGTCTCCGACTCGTAACTCACAGTTAATTCTTACCGTCAGATCCTGGTATCGAACATGGAACACACTAATAGCGTCGCGATTCAGTACATCGATGTCTAGCGTAACTATCTACAAGGGTCCATTGGTGCCTCGGTCACCGGATGTTCTCTCTTTGTCAGTCTAGTTTTCAAATCCGACGCAAATTTGACAATTAATTGCGACATTCCCACCATCCTAACGACGTTGCAACACAGAAATTGCGTCGCGATTAAATACATTGGTCACTAGCCGACTTATCTCCGAGGGTCTATCGCTGCCTCACACCAGATGGACGTACTCTTTGGCAGTCGAGTTTGTTTTCTCCCTCTCATAACTCACAGTTAATTCTTACCGTCATTTCATGGTAATGAAGATGGAACACACAAATAGCGTCGCGATTAAATAGATCGATGTCCAGCGTAACTATCAACAAGGGTGAATTGGTGCCTCGGTCACCGGATGGTCGCGTTTTGTCATCTAGTTTTCAAATCCGACGCAAAACTGACAGTTAATTTTATTTTCTCTCATCCTCTCAATGACGATAGAACACATACTGCGATGGTTTTCAGTACATCGTCTACCAGCAGATTTATCTCCAAGCATCTATTACTGACTGGGTCACCACATGAACGTTGTCCTACGAGTAAAGTTTCGGGAATCCGACGCAAATTTGACAGTTAATTGCGACATTCCCACCATCCTAATGACGATGCAACACAGAAATTGCGTCGCGATTCAATACATTGGTCACTAGCCGACTTATCTCCGAGGGTCTAACGCTGCTTCATACCAGATGGATGTACAATTTGGCTGTCAAGTTTCTTGTCTCCGACTCAAAACTCTCAGCTAATTCTCACCGTCAAATCCTGGAATGGACGACGGAACACACAAATAGCGTCGCGATTCAGTACATTGATGTGTAGCGTAACTATCTATAAGGGTCTATTGGTGCCTCGGTCACCGGATGTTCGCTCTTGGTCAGTCTTGTTTTCAAATCCGACGCAAATTAGACAGTTAATTGCGACATTCCCACCATCCTAACGACGTTGCATCACACAAATTGCGTCGCGATTCAATACATTGGTCACTAGCCGACTTATCTCCGAGGGTCTATCGCTGCCTCATACCAGATGGACGTACTCTTTGGCAGTAAAGTTTGTTTTCTCACTCTCATAACTCACAGTTAATTCTTATTGTCAGATCTTGGTATTGACAATGGAACACACAAATGGCGTCGCGATTCAATAGATCGATTTATAGCGTAACTATCTAGAAGGGTCTATTGGTGCCTCGGTCACCGGATGTTCGCGCTTTGTCAGTCTAGTTTTCAAATCCGACGTAAAACTGGCAGATAATTTTATTCCTCCTATACTCTCAATTACGATGGAACACACATACAGCGATGGTTATCAGATCATCGTCTTCCAGCAGATTTATCTCCAAGCATGCCTGGGTCACGACATGAACGTTCTCCTGCGAGTAAAGTTTCGGGAATCCGACGCAAATTTGACAGTTAATTGCGACATTCCCACCATCCTAATGACGATGCAACACAGAAATTGCGTCGCGATTAAGTATATTGGTCACTAGCCGACTTATCTCCGAGGGTCTACCGTTGCCTCATACCAGATGGACGTACTCCTTGGCAGGCAAGTTTGTTTTTTCCCTCTCATAACTCACAGTTAATTCTTAACGGCATATCCTGGTATCGACCATGGAAGACACAAATAGCGTCGCGAGTCAATACATCGAAGTCTAGCGTAACTGTTTACAAGGGTCTATTGGTGCCTCGGTTACCGGATGGTCGCGCTTTGTAATTCTAGTTTTCAAATCCGACTCAAATTTGACAGTTAATTGCGACATTCCCACCAGACTAATGACGATGCAACACAGAAATTGGTCACTAGCCGACTTATCACCGAGGGTCTATCGCTGCCTCATACCAGATGGACGTACTCTTTGGCAATAAAGTTTGTTTTCTCCCTCTCATAACTCACAATTAATTCTTACCGTCAGATCCTGGTATTGACGATGGAACACACAAGTAGCGTCGCGATTCTATACATCGATGTCCAGCGTAATTATCTAGATTGGTCTATTTTTGCCTCGGTCACCGGATGGTCGCGTTTTGTCAGTCTAGTTTGCAAATCCGACGCAAAACTGGCAGTTAATGTTATTCCTCCCATACTCTCAATTACGATGGAACAGACTTACTGCGATGGTTTTCAGAACATCGTGTACCAGCAGATTTATCTCCAAGCATCTATTACTGACTGGGTCACCACATGATCGTTATCCTACGAGTAAAGTTTCGGGAATCCGACGCAAATTTGACAGTTAATTGCGACATTCCTACCATCCTAATGCCGATGCAACACAGAAATCGCGTCGCGATTTTATACATTGGTCGCTATCCCACTTATATCCGAGGGTCTAACGGTGCCTCATACCAGATGGATGTACAATTTGGCTGTCAAGTTTCTTGTCTCCGACTCAAAACTCACAGTTAATTCTTACCGGCATATCAAGGTATCGAACATGGAAGACACAAATAGTGTCGGAATTCAATACATCGATGTCTAGCGTAACTATTTACAAGGGTCTATTGGTGCCTCGGTCACCGGATGGACGCGTTTTGTCAGTCTAGTTTACAAATCCGACGCAAAACTGGAAGTTAGTTTTATTCCTCCCATACTCTCAATTACGATGGAACACACATACTTCGATGGTTTTCAGAACATCGTCTTCCAGCAGAGTTATCTCAGAGCATGCCTGGGTCACCACATGATCGTTCAACTGCGAGTAAAGTTTCGGGAATCCGACGCAAATTTGACAGTTAAACGAGACATTCCCGCCATCCTAATGACGATGCAACACAGAAATTGCGTTGCGGTTCAATAAATTGGTCACTAGCCGACTTATCTCCGAGAGTCTAACGCTGCCTCATACTAGATGGATGTACAATTTGGCTGTCAAGTTTCTTGTCTCCGACTCAAAACTCACAGCTAATTCTTACCGTCAGATCCTGGTATTGACGATGGAACACACAAATAGCGTCGCTATTCTATACATCGATGTCCAACGTAACTATCTAGAAGGGTCTATTGGTGCCTCGGTCACCGGATGGTCGCGTTTTGTCAGTCTAGTTTACAAATCCGACGCAAAACTGGCAGATAATTTTATTCCTCCCATACTCTCAATTACGATGGAACACACATACTGCGATTGTTTTCAGAACATCGTCTTCCAGCAGATTTATCTCCAAGCATGCCTGGGTGACCACATTATCGTTGTCCTACGAGTAAAGTTTCGGGAATCCGACGCAAATTTGACAGTTAATTGCGACATTCCCACCATCCTAATGCCGATGCAACAAAGAAATCGCGTCGCGATTTAATACATTGGTCACTAGCCGACTTATCTCCGAGGGTCTAACGATGGCTTATACCAGATGGACGTACTCTTTGGCAGTCAAGTTTGTTTTGTCCCTCTCATAACTCACAGTTAATTCTTACCGTCAGATCCTGGTATTGACGATGGAACACACAAATAGCGTCGCGATTCTATACATCGATGTCCAGCGTAACTATCTAGAAGGGTCTATTGGTGCCTCGGTCACCGGATGGTCGCGTTTTGTCATCTAGTTTACAAATCCGACGCAAAACTGACACTTAATTTATGTTCTCTCATCATCTCAATGACGATGGAACACACATACTGCGATGGTTTTCAAAACATCGTCTTCCAGCAGATTTATCTCCAAGCATCTATTACTGCCTGGGTCACCACATGATCGTTGTCCTACGAGTAAAGTTTCGAGAATCCGACGCAAATTTGACAGTTAATTGCGACATTCCCACCATCCTAATGACGATGCAACACAGAAATTGCGTCGCGATTAAGTACATTGGTCACTAGCCGACTTATCTCCGAGGGTCTAACGCTGCTTCATACCAGATGGATGTACAATTTGGCTGTCAAGTTTCTTGTCTCCGACTCAAAACTCTCAGCTAATTCTCACCGTCAGATCCTGGTATGGACGACGGAACACACAAATAGCGTCTCGATTCACTACATTGATGTCTAGCGTAACTATCTAGATGAGTCCATTTGTGCTTCGGTCACCGGATGGTCGCGCTTTGTCAGTCTAGTTTTCAAATCCGACGCAAAACTGACAGTTAATTGTATTCCTCTCATACTCTCAATTACGATGGAACACACATTCTGCGATGGTTTCCAGAACATCGTCTTCCAGCAGATTTATCTCCAAGCATCTATTACTGCCTGGGTCACCACATGATCGTTGTCCTACGAGTAAAGTTTCGGGGATCCGACGCAAATTTGAGAGTTAATTGCGACTATCCCACCATCCTAATGCCGATGCAACACAGAAATCGCGTCGCGATTCAATACATTTGTCACTAGCCGACTTATCTCCGAGGGTCTAACGCTGCCTCATACCAGATGGATGTACAATTTGGCTGTCAAGTTTCTTGTCTCCGACTCGTAACTCACAGTTAATTCTTACCGTCAGATCCTGGTATCGACCATGGAACACACAAATAGCGTCGCGATTCAGTACATCGATGTCTCGCGTAACTATCTACAAGGGTCTATTGGTGCCTCGGTCACCGGATGTTCTCTCTTTGTCAGCCTAGTTTTCAAATCCGACGCAAATTTGACAATTAATTGCGACATTCCCACCATCTTAACGACGTTGCAACACAGAAATTGCGTCGCGATTAAATACATTGGTCACTAGCCGACTTATCTCCGAGGGTCTATCGCTGCCTCATACCAGATGGACGTACTCTTTGGCAGTCAAGTTTGTTTTCTCCCTCTCATAACTCACAGTTAATTCTTACCGTCAGATCCTGGTAATGACGATGGAACACACAAATAGCGTCGCGATTCAATAGATCGATGTCCAGCGTAACTATCTACAATAGGGTATATTGGTGCCTCGGTCACCGGATGGTCGCGTTTTGTCAGTCTAGTTTACATATCCGACGCAAGATTTGCAGTTAATTTTATTCCTCCCATACTCTCAATTACGATAGAACACATACTGCGATGGTTTTCAGTACATCGTCTACCAGCAGATTTATCTCCAAGCATCTATTACTGACTGGGTCACCACATGAACGTTGTCCTACGAGTAAAGTTTCGGGAATCCGACGCAAATTTGACAGTTAATTGCGACATTCCCACCATCCTAATGACGATGCAACACAGAAATTGCGTCGCGATTCAATACATTGGTCACTAGCCGACTTATCTCCGAGGGTCTAACGATGCCTCATACCAGATGGACGTACTCTTTGGCAGTCAAGTTTGTTTTCTCCCTCTCATAAATCACAGTTAATTCTTACCGTCAGATCCTGGTATTGACGAAAGAACACACAAATACCGTCGCGATTCTATACACCGATGTCCAGCGTAACTATCTACAAGGGTCTATTGGTGCCTTTGTCACCGGATGGTCGCGCTTTGTCAGACTAGTTTACAAATCCGATGCAAAACTGGCAGATAGTTTTATTCCTCCCATACACTCAATTACGATGGAACACACATACTGCGATGGTTATCAGAACATCGTCTTCCAGCAGATTTATCTCCAAGAATGCCTGGGTCACGACATGAACGTTCTCCTGCGTGTAAAGTTTCGGGAATCCGACGCAAATTTGACAGTTAATTGCGACATTCCCACCATCCTAATGACGATGCAACACAGAAATTGCGTCGCGATTAAGTACATTGGTCACTAGCCGACTTATCTCCGAGGGTCTACGGTTTCCTCATACCAGATGGACGTACTCTTTGGCAGTCAAGTTTGTTTTTTCCCTCTCATAACTCACAGTTAATTCTTACCGTCAGATCCTGGTATCGACGATGGAACACACAAATAGCGTCGCGATTCAATTGATCGATGTCCAGCGTAACTATTTACAAGGGTCTATTGGTGCCTCCGTCACCGGATGGTCGCGTTTTGTCAGTCTAGTTTACTAATCCGACGCAAAACTGGCAGTTAATTTTATTCCTCCCATACTCTCAATTACGATGGAACACACATACTTCGATGGTTTTCAGAACATCGTCTTCCAGCAGATTTATCTCAGAGCATGCCTGGGTCAACACATGATCGTTCAACTGCGAGTAAAGTTTCGGGAATCCGACGCAAATTTGACAGTTAAACGAGACATTCCCACCATCCTAATGACGATGCAACACAGAAATTGCGTCGCGATTAAATACATTGGTCACTAGCCGACTTATCTCCGAGGGTCTATCGCTGCCTCATACCAGATGGACGTACTCTTTGGCAGGCAAGTTTGTTTTCTCCCTCTCATAACTCACAGTTAATTCTTACCGTCAGATCCTGGTATCGACGATGGAACACACAAATAGCGTCGCGATTCAATAGATCAATGTCCAGCGTAACTATCTACAAGGGTCTACTGGTGCCTCGGTCACCGGATGGTCGCGTTTTGTCATCTAGTTTTCAAATCCGACGCAAAACTGACAGTTAATTTATGTTCTCTTATCCTCTCAATTACGATGGAACACACATACTGCGATGGTTTTCAGAACATCGTCTTCCAGCAGATTTATCTCCAAGCATGCCTGGGTCACCACATGAGTGTTCTCCTGCGAGTAAAGTTTCGGGAATCCGACGCAAATTTGACAGTTAATTGCGACATTCCCACCATCCTAATGACGATGCAACACAGAAATTAGGTCACGACTCAATACATTGGTCACTTGCCGACTTATCTCCGAAGGTCTAACGCTGCCTCATACCAGATGGATGTACAGTTTAGCTGTCAAGTTTCTTGTCTCCGACTCAGAACTCACAGCTAATTCTTACCGTCAGATCCTGGTATTGACGATGGAACACACAAATAGCGTCGCGATTCAGTACATCGATGTCTAGCGTAACTATCAACAAGGGTCTATTGGTGCCTCGGTCACCGGATGTTCTCTCTTTGTCAGTCTAGTTTTCAAATTCGACGCAAATTTAACAGTTAATTGCGACATTCCCACCACCCTAATGACGATGCAACACAGAAATAGCGTCGCGATTCAATACATTGGTCACTAGTCGACTTATCTCCGAGGGTCTACCGTTGCCTCATACCAGATGGACGTACTCTTTGGCAGTCAAGTTTGTTTTCTCCCTCTCATAACTCACAGTTAATTCTTACCGTCACATCCTGGTATTAACTATGGAACACACAAATAGCGTCGCAATTCTATACATCGATGACCAGCGTAACTACCTACAAGGGTCTATTGGTGCCTCGGTCACCGGATGGTCGCGTTTTGTCAGTCTAGTTTACAAATCCGACGCAAAACTGGCAGTTAATTTTATTCCTCCCATACTCTCAATTACGATGGAACACACATACTGCGATGGTTTTCAGAACATCGTCTTCCAGCAGATTTATCTCCAAGCATGCCAGGGTCACCACATGATCGTTCTCCTGCGAGTAAAGTTACGGTGAATCCGACGCAAATTTGACAGTAAATTGCGACATTCCCACCATCCTAATGACGATGCAACACAGAAATTGCGTCGCGATTCAATACATTGGGCACTAGCCGATTTATCTCCGAGGGTTTAACGCTGCCTCATACCAGATGGGTGTACAATTTGGCTGTCAAGTTTCTTGTCTCCAACATCCGGTGACCGAGGCACCAATAGACCCTTACGCTAGACATCGCTAGACATCGATGTATTGAATCGCGACGCTATTAGTGTGTTCCATCGTAGATACCAGGATCTGACGGTAAGAATTAGCTGTGAGTTCTGACTCGGAGACAAGAAACTTGACAGCCAAATTGTACATCCATCTAGTATCCTCGGAGATAAGTCGACTAGTGACCAATGTATTGAATCGCGACCCAATTTCTGTGTTGCATCGTCATTAGTCTGGTGGGAATGTCGCAATTAACTGTCAAATTTGCGTCGGATTTGAAAACTAGAATGACAAAGCGCGAACATCCTGTGACCGAGGCACCAACAGACCCTTGTAAATAGTTACGCTAGACATCGATGTATAGAATCGAGACGCTATTTGTGTGTTCCATGGTCGATACCAGGATATGCCGGTAAGAATTAACTGTGGGTTTTGAGTCGGAGACAAGAAACTTGACAGCCAAATTGTACATCCATCTGGTATGAGGCAGCGTTAGACCCTCGGAGAAAAGTCGGCTAGTGACCAATGGATTGAATCGCGACGCAATTTCTGTGTTGCATCGTCATTAGTATGGTGGGAATGTCGCAATTAACTGTCAAATTTGCGTCGGATTCCCGAAAATTTACTCGTAGGACAACAATCATGTGGTGACCGAGGCAGTAATAGATGCTTGGAGATAAATGTGCAGGTAGACGATGTTCTGAAAACCATCGCAGTATGTGTGTACTATCGTCATTGAGAGGATGAGAGAAAATAAAATGAACTGTCAGTATTGCGTCGGATTTGAAAACTAGATGACAAAACGCGACCATCCGGTGACCGAGGCACCAATGGACCCTTGTTGATAGTTACGCTGGACATCGATCTATTGAATCGCGACGCTATTTGTGTGTTTCATCGTCGATACCAGGATCCGACGGTACGAATTAACTGTGAGTTATGAGAGGGAGAAAACAAACTTGACTGCCAAAGAGTACGTCCATCTGGTATGAGGCAGCGATAGACCCTCGGAGATAAGTCGGCCTGTGACCAATGTATTGAATCGAGACGCAATTTCTGTGTTGCATCGTCATTAGGATGGTGGGAATGTCGCATTAACTGTCAAATTTGCGTCGGATTCCCGAAAATTTACTCGTAGGACACCGATCATGTGGTGACCCAGGCAGTAATAGATGCTTGGAGATAAATCTGCTGGTAGACGATGTTCTGAAAACCATCGAAGTATGTGTGTTCCATCGTAATTGAGAGTATGGGAGGAATAAAGTTAAATGCCAGTTTTGCGTCGGATTTGTAAACTAGACTAACAAAACGCGACCATCCGGTGACCGAGGCACAAATAGACCCCTTTAGATAGTTACGCTGGACATCGATGTACTGAATCGCGACGCTATTTGTGTGTTCCATCGTCATTAGGATGGTGGGAATGTCGCAATTAACTGTTTAATTTGCGTCGGATTCCCGAAACTTTACTCGAAGGAGAACGATCATGCGTGCTTGGAGATTAATCTGCTGGAAGGCGATGATCTGAAAACCATCGCAGTATGTGTGTTCCATCGTAATTGAGAGTATGGGAGGAATAAAATTAACTGCCAGTTTTGCGTCGGATTTGTAAACTAGACTGACAAAACGCGACCATCCGGTGACCGAGGCACAAATAGAACCCTCTAGATAGTTACGCTGGACATCGATATACAGAATCGCGACGTTATTTGGGTGTTCCATCGTCAATACCAGGATCTGACGGTAAGAATTAACTGTGAGTTATGAGAGGGAGAAAACAAACTTGACTGCCAAAGAGTACGTCCATCTGGTATGAGGCATCGTTAGACCCTCGGAGATAAGTCGGCTAGTGACCTATGTATTAAATCGCGACGCGATTTCTGTGTTGCGTCGGCATTAGGATGGTGCTAATGTCGCAATTAACTGTCAAATTTTCGTCGGATACTCGAAACTTTACTCGTAGGACAACGATCATGTGGTGACCCAGGCAGTAATAGATGCTTGGAGATAAATCTGCTGGAAGACGATGTTTTGAATACCATCGCAGTATGTGTGTTCCATCGTCATTGAGATGATGAGAGAACATAAATTAACTGTCAGTTTTGCGTCGGATTTGTAAACTAGATGACAAAACGCGACCATCCGGTGACCGAGGCACCAATAGACCCTTCTAGATTGTTACGCTGGACATCGATGTATTGAATCGCGACGCAATTTCTGTGTTGCAACGTCATTAGGATGGTGGGAATGTCGCATTAACTGTCAAATTTGCGTCGGATTCCCGAAAATTTACTCGTAGGACACCGATCATGTGGTGACCCAGGCAGTAATAGATGCTTGGAGATAAATCTGCTGGTAGACGATGTTCTGAAAACCATCGCAGTATGTGTGTTTTATCGACATTGAGAGGATGAAAGAGAAGAAAATTAACTGTCAGTTTTGTGTTGGATTTGAAAGCTAGATGACAAAGAGCGAACATCCGGTGACCGAGGCACCAATAGACCCTTGTAGATAGTTACGCTAGACATCGATGTATTGAATCGCGACGCTATTTGTGTGTTCCATCGTCGATACCAGGATCTGACGGTAAGAATTAACTGTGAGTTATGAGAGGGAGAAAACAAACTTGACTGCCAAAGAGTACGTCCATCTGGTATGAGGCATCGTTAGACCCTCGGAGATAAGTCGGCTAGTGACCTATGTATTAAACCGCGACGCGATTTCTGTGTTGCATCGGCATTAGGATGGTGCTAATGTCGCAATTAACTGTCAAATTTGCGTCGGATTCTCGAAACTTTACTCGTAGGACAACGATCATGTGGTGACCCAGGCAGTGATAGATGCTTGGAGATAAATCTGCTGGAAGACGATGTTTTGAATACCATCGCAGTATGTGTGTTCCATCGTCATTGAGATGATGAGAGAACATAAATTAACTGTCAGTTTTGCGTCGGATTTGTAAACTAGATGACAAAACGCGACCATCCGGTGACCGAGGCACCAATAGACCCTTGTAGATAGTTACGCTGGACATCGACCTATTGAATCACGACGCTATTTGTGTGTTCCATCGTCAATACCAGGATCTGACGGTAAGAATTAACTGTGAGTTATGAGAGGGACCAAACAAACTTGACTGCCAAAGAGTACGTCCATCTGGTATGAGGCTTCGTTAGACCCTCGGAGATAAGCCGGCTAGTGACCAATGTATTAAATCGCGACGCGATTTCTGTGTTGCATCGGCATTAGGATGGTGGGAATGTCGCAATTAACTGTCAAATTTGCGTCGGATTCCCGAAACTTTACTCGTAGGACAACGATCATGTGGTGACCCAGGCAGTAATAGATGCTTGGAGATAAATCTGCTGGTAGATGATGTTCTGAAAACCATCGCAGTATGTGTGTTCCATCGTCATTGAGAGTATGGGAGGAATAAAATTAACTGTCAGTTTTGCGTCGGATTTGTAAACTAGACTGACAAACGCGACCATCCGGGAACCGAGGCACCAATAGACCCTTGTAAATAGTTACGCTAGACATCGATGTATTGAATCGCGACGCTATTTGTGTCTTCCATGGTCGATACCAGGATATGCCGGTCAGAATTAACTGTGAGTTATGAGAGGGAAAAAACAAACTTGACTGCCAAAGATTACGTCCATCTGGTATGAGGCAACGGTAGACCCTCGGAGATAAGTCGGCTAGTGACCAATATACTTAATCGCGACGCAATTTCTGTGTTGCATCGGCATTAGGATGGTGGGAATGTCGCAATTAACTGTCAAATTTGCGTCGGATTCCCGAAACTTTACTCGCAGGAGAACGTTCATGTGGTGACCCAGGCATGCTTGGAGAGAAATCTGCTGGAAGACGATGTTCTGATAACCATCGCAGTATGTGTGTTCCATCGTAATTGAGAGTATGGGAGGAATAAAATTATCTGCCAGTTTTGCATCGGATTTGTAAACTAGACTGACAAAACGCGACCATCCGGTAACCGAGGCACCAATAGACCCTTGTAAACAGTTACGCTAGACATCGATGTATTGAATCGCGACGCTATTTGTGTCTTCATGGTCGATACCAGGATATGCCGGTAAGAATTAACTGTGAGTTATGAGAGGGAAAAAACAAACTTGACTGCCAAAGATTACGTCCATCTGGTATGAGGCAACGGTAGACCCTCGGAGATAAGTCGGCTAGTGACCAATATACTTAATCGCGACGCAATATCTGTGTTGCATCGTCATTAGGATGGTGGGAATGTCGCAATTAACTGTCAATTTTGCGTCGGATTCCCGAAACTTTACTCGCAGGAGAACGTTCATGAGGTGACCCAGGCATGCTTGGAGATAAATCTGCTGGAAGACGATGTTCTGATAACCATCGCAGTATGTGTGTTCCATCGTAATTGAGAGTATGGGAGGAATAAAATTATCTGCCAGTTTTGCATCGGATTTGTAAACTAGACTGACAAAAGGCGACCATCCGGTGACCGAGGCACAAATAGACCCTTCTAGATAGTTACGCTGGACATCGATGTATAGAATCGCGACGCTATTTGTGTGTTCCATCGTCAATACCAGGATCTGACGGTAAGAATTAACTGTGAGTTATGAGAGGGAGAAAACAAACTTGACTGCCAAAGAGTACGTCAATCTGGTATGAGGGATCGTTAGACCCTCGGAGATAAGTCGGCTAGTGACCAAAGTATTAAATCGCGACGCGATTTCTGTGTTGCATCGACATTAGGATGGTGCGAATGTCGCAATTAACTGTCAAATTTACGTCGGATTCCCGAAACTTTACTCGTAGGACAACGATCATGTGGTGACCCAGGCAGTAATAGATGCTTGGAGATAGATCTGCTGGAAGGCGATGTTTTGAAAACCATCGCTGTATGTGTGTTCCATCGTCATTGAGATGATGAGAGAACATAAATTAACTGTCAGTTTTGCGTCGGATTTGTAAACTAGATGACAAAACGCAACCATCCGGTGACCGAGGCACCAATAGACCCTTCTAGATAGTTACGCTGGACATCGATGTATAGAATCGCGACGCTATTTGTGTGTTCCATCGTCAATACCAGGATCTGACGGTAAGAATTAACTGTGAGTTATGAGAGGGAGAAAACAAACTTGACTGCCAAAGAGTACGTCCATCTGGTATGAGGCATCGTTAGACCCTCGGAGATAAGTCGGCTAGTGACCAATGTATTAAATCGCGACGCGATTTCTGTGTTGCATCGGCATTAGGATGGTGGGAATGTCGCAATTAACTGTCAAATTTGCGTCGGATTCCCGAAACTTTACTCGTAGGACAACGATCATGTGGTGACCCAGGCAGTAATAGATGCTTGGAGATAGATCTGCTGGAAGGCGATGTTTTGAAAACCATCGCAGTATGTGTGTTCCATCGTCATTGAGATGATGAGAGAACATAAATTAACTGTCAGTTTTGCGTCGGATTTGTAAACCAGATGACAAATCGCGACCATCCTGCGACCGAGGCACCAATAGACCCTTGTAGATAGTTACGCTGGACATCGATCTATTGAATCACGACGCTACTTGTGTGTTCCATCGTCAATACCAGGATCTGACGGTAAGAATTAACTGTGAGTTATGAGAGGGAGAAAACATAACTTGACTGCCAAAGGGTACGTCCATCTGGTATGAGGCAGCGATAGACCCTCGGTGATAAGTCGGCTAGTGACCAATTTCTGTGTTGCATCGTCTTTAGTCTGGTGGGAATGTCGCAATTAACTCCCAAATTTGAGTTGGATTTGAAAACTATAATGACAAAGCGCGACCATCCGGTAACCGAGGCACCAATAGACCCTTGTCAACAGGTACGCTAGACATCGATGTATTGAATCGCGACGCTATTTGTGTCTTCCATGGTCGATACCAGGATATGCCGGTAAGAATTAACTGTGAGTTATGAGAGGGAAAAAACAAACTTAACTGCCAAAGATTACGTCCATCTGGTATGAGGCAACGGTAGACCCTCGGAGATAAGTCGGCTAGTGACCAATATACTTAATCGCGACGCAATTTCTGTGTTGCATCGTCATTAGGATGGTGGGAACGTCGCAATTAACTGTCAAATTTGCGTCGGGGTTTCCGAAACTTTACTCGCAGGAGAACGTTCATTTGGTGACCCAGGCATTAATAGATACTTGGACATTAATCTGATGGAATACGATGTCCTGAAAACCATCGCTGAATGTGTGTTCCATCGTAATTGAGAGTATGGGAGGAATAAAATTAACTGTCAGTTTTGCGTCGGATTTGAAAACTAGATGACAAAACGCGACCATCCGGTGACCGAGGCATCAATAGACCCTTGTAGATAGTTACGCTGGACATCGATCTATTGAATCGCGACGCTATTTGTGTGTTCCATCGTCAACACCAGGATCTGACGGTAGAAATTAACTGTGAGTTATGACAGGGAGAAAACAAACTTGACTGCCAAAGAGTACGTCTATCTGGTAAGAGGCAGCGATAGACCCTCGGAGATAAGTCGACTAGTGACCAATGTATCGAATCGCGACGCAATTTCTGTGTTGCATCGTCATTAGGGTGGTGGGAATGTCGCAATTAACTGTTAAATTTGCGTCGAATTTGAAAACTAGACTGACAAAGAGCGCACATTCGGTGACCGAGGCACCAATAGACCCTTGTAGATAGTTACGCTAGACATCGATGTACTGAATCGCGACGCTATTTGTGTGTTCCATCGTCGATACTAGGATCTGACGGTAAGAATTAGCTGTGAGTTTTGTGTCGGAGACAAGAAACTTGACAGCCAAATTGTACATCCATCTGGTATAAGGCAGTGTTAGACCCTCGGTGATAAGTCGGCTAGTGACCAATGTATTGAACCGCGACGCAATTTCTATGTTGCATCGTCATTAGGATGGTGGGAATGTCGCAACTAACTGTCAAATTTGCGTCGGATTTCCGAAACTTTACTCGCAGGAGAACGTTCATGTGGTGACTCAGGCAGTAATAGATGCTTGGAGATAAATCTGCTGGTAGACGATGTTCTGAAAACCATCGCAGTATGTGTGTTCCATCGTCATTGAGATGATGAGACAACATAAACTAAATGTCAGTTTTGCGTCGGATTTGTAAACTAGATGACAAAACGCGACCATCCGGTGACCGAGGCACAAATAGACCCATCTAGATAGTTTCGCTGGACATCGATGTATAGAATCGCGACGCTATTTGTGTGTTCCATCGTCAATACCAGGATCTGACGGTAAGAATTAGCTGTGAGTTTTGAGTCGGAGACAAGAAACTTGACAGCCAAATTGTACATCCATATAGTATGAGGCAGCGTTAGACCCTCGCAGATAAGTGGGCTAGTGACCAATGTATTGAATCGCGACGCGATTTCTGTGTTGCATCGGCATTAGGATGGTAGGAATGTCTCATTTAACTGTCAAATTTGCGTCGGATTCCCGAAACTTTACTCGCAGTTGAACGATCATGTGGTGTCCCAGGCATGCTCTGAGATAAATCTGCTGGAAGACGATGTTCTGAAAACCATCGAAGTATGTGTGTTCCATCGTAATTGAGAGTATGGGAGGAATAAAATTAACTGCCAGTTTTGCGTCGGATTTGTAAACTAGACTGACAAAACGAGACCATCCGGTGACCGAGGCACAAATAGTCCCCTCTAGATAATTACGCTGGACATCGATGTATAGAATCGCGACGCTACCTGGGTGTTCCATCGTCAATACCAGGATCTGACGGTAAGAATTAACTGTGAGTTATGAGAGGGAGAAAACAAACTTGACTGCCAAAGTGTACGTCCATCTGGTATGAGGCAGCGATAGACCCTCGGTGATAAGTCGGCTAGTGACCTATTTCTGTGTTGCATCGCCATTAGTCTGGTGGGAATGTCGCAATTAACTGTCAAATTTGCGTCGGATTCCCCAAACTTTACTCGTAGGACAACGATCAGGCAGTAATAGATGCTTGGAGATAAATCTGCTGGAAGACGATGTTCTGAAAACCATCGCAGAATGTGTGTTCCATCGCAATTGAGAGTATGGGAGGAATAAAATTAACTGTCAGTTTTGCGTCGGATTTGAAAACTAGACTGACAAAGCGCGACCAACCGCAGACCGAAGCACAAATAGACTCTTCTAGATAGTTACGCTGGACATCGATGTATAGAATCGCGACGCTATTTGCGTGTTCCATCGTCAATACCAGGATCTGACGGTAAGTATTAACTGAGAGTTATGAGAGGGAGAAGAGAAACTTGACAGCCAAATTGTACATCCATCTGGTATGAGGCAGCGTTAGACCCTCGGAGATAAGTCGGCTAGTAACCAATGTATTGAATCGCGACGCAATTTCTGTGTTGCATCGTCATTAGGATGGTGGGAATGTCGCAATTAAGTGTCAAATTTGCGTCGGATTCCCGAAACTTTACTCGTAGGACAACGATCATGTGGTGACCCAGGCAGTAGTAGATGCTTGGAGATAAATCTGCTGGAAGACGATGTTCTGAAAACCATCGCAGTATGTGTGTTCCATCGTCATTGAGAGGATGAGAGAACATAAATTAACTGTCAGTTTTGCGTCGGATTAGAAAACTAGATGAAAAACGCGACCATCCGGTGGCCGAGGCACCAATAGACCCTTGTGGATAGTTACGCTGGACATCGATCTATTGAATCGCTACGCCATTTGTGTGTTTTGCGTCGGATTAGAAAACTAGATGAAATCCGGTGACCGAGGCACCAATAGACCCTTGTAATAGTTACGCTGGACATCGATCTATTGAATCGCGACGCTATTTGTGTGTTTCATCGTCAATACAAGGATCTGACGGTAAGAAGTAACTGTGAGTTATGAGAGGGAGAAAACTAACTTGACTGCCACAGAGTACGTCCATCTGGTAAGAGGCAGCGATAGACCCTCGGAGATAAGTCGGCTAGTTACCAATGTATTGAATCGCGACGCAATTTCTGTGTTGCATCGTCATTAGTCTGGTGGGAATGTCGCAATTAACTGTCAACTGTGCGTCGGATTTGAAAACTAGACTGACAAAGAGCGAACATCCGGAGGCCGAGGCACCAATAGACCCTTGTAGATAGTTACGCTAGACATCGATGTATTGAATCGCGACGCTATTTGTGTGTTCCATCGTCGATACTAGGATCTGACGGTAAGAGTTAGCTGTGAGATTTGAAACGGAGACAAGAAACTTGACAGCCAAATTGTACATCCATCTGGTATGAGGCAGCGTTAGACCCTCGGAGATAAGTCGGCTAGTGACCAATGTATTGAATCGCGACGCAATTCCTGTGTTGCATCGTCATTAGGATGGTGGGAATGTCTCAATTAACTGTCAAAATTGCGTCGGATTCCTGTAACTTTACTCGCAGGATTACGATCATGTGGTGACCCAGGCATGCTTGGAGATAAATCTGCTGGATGACGATGTTCTGAAAACCATCGCAATATGTGTGTTCCATCGTAATTGAGAGTATGGGAGGAATAAAATTAACTGTCAGTTTTGCGTCGGATTTGAAAACTAGATTATCAAAGCGCGACCATCCGGTGACCGAGGCACAAATAGACCCTTCTAGATAGTTACGCTGGACATCGATGTATAGAATCGCGACGCTATTTGTGTGTTCCATCGTCAATACCAGGATCTGACGGTAAGAATTAACTGTGAGTTATGAGAGGGAGAAAACAAACCTGACTGCCAAACAGTACGTCCATCTGGTATGAGGCAGCGATAGACCCTCGGAGAAAAGTCGGCTAGTGACCAATGTATTTAATCGCGACGCAATTTCTGTGTTGCATCGACATTAGGATGGTGGGAATGTCGCGATTAACTGTCAAATTTGCGTCGGATTCCCGTAACTTTACTCGCAGGAGAACGTTCATGTGGTGACCCAGGCAGTAATAGATACTTGGAGATAAATCTGAAGGAAGACGATGTTCTGAACACCATCGCAGAATGTGAGTTCCATCGTAATTGAGACTATGGAGGAATAAAAATAACTGTCAGTTTTTCGTCGGATTTGAAAACAAGACTGACAAAGCGCGAAAATCCGGTGACCGAGGCACCAATAGACCCTTGTAGATAATTACGCTTTACATCGATCTATTAAATTGCGACGCTATTTGTGTGTTCCATCGTTAATACCTGGATCTGACGGTAAGAATTAACTGTGAGTTATGAGAGGGAGAAAACTAACTTGACTGCCAAAGAGTACGTCCAACTGGTATGAGGCATCGATAGACCCTCGGAGATAAGTCGGCTAGTGAGCAATGTATTTAATCGCGACGCAATTTCTGTTTTGCAACGTCGTTAGGATGGTGGGAATGTCGCAATTAACTGTCAAATTTGCGTCGGATTTGAAAACTAGACTGACAAAGATCGAACATTCGGTGACCGAGGCACCAATAGACCCTTGTAGATAGTTACGGTGGACATCGATCTATTGTATCGCGACGCTATTAGTGTGTCCCATCGTCAATACCAGGATCTGAAGGTAAGAATTAATTGTGAGTTATGAGAGGGAGGAAACAAACTTGACTGCCAAAGAGTACGTCCATCTGGTATGAGGCAGCGATAGACCCTCGGAGATAAGTCCGCTAGTAACCAATGTATTGAATCGCGACGCAGTTTCTGTGTTGCATCGTCATTAGTCTGGTGGGAATGTCGCAATTAACTGTCAAATTTGCGTCGGATTTGAAAACTAGAATGACAAAGCGCGAACATCCGGTGAACGAGGCACCAATAGACCCTTGTAAATAGTTACGCTAGACATCGATGTATTGAATCGCGACGCTATTTGTGTGTTCCATCGTCAATACCAGGATCTGACGGTAAGTATTAACTGTGAGTTATGAGAGGGAGAAGAGAAACTTGACTGCCAAATTGTACATCCAATTGTTAAGAGGCAGCGTTAGACCCTCGGAGATAAGTCGGCTAGTGGCCAATGTATTAAATCGCGACGCGATTTCTGTGTTCCATCGGCATTAGGATGGTGGGAATGTCGCAATTAACTGTCAAATTTGCGTCGGATTTGAAAACAAGACTGACAAAGAGCGAACATTCAGTGACCGAGGCACCAATAGACCCTTACAGATAGTTACGCTAGACATCGATGTACTGATTCGCGACGCTATTTGTGTGTTCAATCGTCCATACAAGGATCTGACGGTGAGAATTAGCTGAGAGTTTTGAGTCGGACACAAGAAACTTGACAGCCAAATTGTACATCCATCTGGTAGGAGGTAGCGTTAGACCATCGGAGATAAGTCGGCTAGTGGCCAATGTATTAAATCGCGACGCGATTTCTGTGTTCCATCGGCATTAGGATGGTGGGAATGTCGCGATTAAATGTCAAATTTGCGTCGGATTCCCCTAACTTAACTCGCAGGAGAACGATCATGTGGTGACCCAGGCATGCATGGTGATAAATCGGCTGCAAGACGATGTTCTGAAAACCATCGCAGTATGTGTGTTCTATCGTAATTGAAAGTATGGGAGGAATAAAATTAACTGCCAGTTTTGCGTCGGATTTGTAAACTAGAATGACAAAACGCGACCATCCGGTGACCGAGGCACAAATAGACCCTTGTAGATAGTTACGCTGGACATCGATGTATAGAATCGCGACGCTATTTGTGTGTTCCATCGTCAATACCACGATCTGACGGTAAGAATTAACTGTGAGTTATGAGAGGGAGAAAACTAACTTGACTGCCAAAGAGTACGTCCAACTG
This sequence comes from Schistocerca gregaria, assembly GCF_023897955.1. NCBI lineage: Eukaryota > Metazoa > Arthropoda > Insecta > Orthoptera > Acrididae > Schistocerca > Schistocerca gregaria. The sequence continues at coordinate 402,470 of NW_026061713.1, read as the reverse complement.
GTATGAGGCATCCATACACCCTCGGAGATAAGTCGGCTAGTGAGCAATGTATTTAATCGCGACGCAATTTCTGTTTTGCAACGTCGTTAGGATGGTGGGAATGTCGTAATTAACTGTCAAATTTGCGTCGGATTTGAAAACTAGACTGACAAAGAGCGAACATTCGGTGACCGAGGCACCAATAGACCCTTGTAGATAGTTACGGTGGACATCGATCTATTGTATCGCGACGCTATTAGTGTGTTCCATCGTCAATACCAGGATCTGACGGTAAGAATTAACTGTGAGTTATGAGAGGGAGAAGAGAAACTTGACTGCCAAATTGTACATCCATCTGGTATGAGGCAGCGATACACCCTCGGAGAAAAGTCGGCTAGTGACCAATGTATTTAATCGCGACGCAATTTCTGTGTTGCATCGTCATTAGGATGGTGGGAATGTCGTAAGTAACTGTCAAATTTGCGCCGGATTCCCGAAACTTTACTCGCAGGAGAACGTTCATGTGGTGACCCAGGCAGTAATAGATACTTGGAGATAAATATGATGGAAGACGATGTTCAGAAAACCATCGCAGAATGTGATTTCCATAGTAATTGAGATTATGGGAGGAATAAAATTAAGTGTCAGTTTTGCGTCGGATTTGAAAACTAGATGACAAAACGCGACCATCCGGTGACCGAGGCACCAGTAGACCCTTGTAGATAGTTAGGCTGGACATCGATCTATTGAATCGCGACGCTATTTGTGTGTTCCATCGTCAATACCAGGATCTGACGGTAAGAATTAACAGTGAGTTATGAGAGGGAGAAAACAAACTTGACTGCCAAAGAGTACGTCCATCTGGTATGAGGCAGCGATAGACCCTCGGAGATAAGTCGGCTAGTGACCAATGTATTGAATCGGGACGCAATTTCTGTGTAACAACGTCGTTAGGATGGTGGGAATGTCGCAATTAACTGTCAAATTTGCGTCGGATTTGAAAACAAGACTGACAAAGAGCGAACATCCGATGACCGAGGCACCAATAGACCCATATAGATAGTTACGCTAGACATCAATGTACTGAATCGCGACGCTATTTGTGTGTTCCGTCGTCCATACCAGGATCTAACGGTGAGAATTAGCTGAGAGTTTGAGTCGGAGACAAGAAACTTGACAGCCAAATTGTACATCCATCTGGTAGGAGGCAGCGTTAGACCCTCGGAGATAAGTCGGCTAGTGACCAATGTATTGAATCGCGACGCAATTTCTGTGTTGCATCGTCATTAGGATGGTGGGATTGTCGTAATTAACTGTCAAATTTGAGCTGGATTCCCGAAACTTTACTCGCAGGAGAACGTTCATGTGGTGACCCAGGCAGTAATAGATGCTTGGAGATAAATCTGCTGGTAGACGATGTACTGAAAACCATCGCAGTATGTGTTCTATCGTCATTGAGAGGATGAGAGAAAATAAAATTAACTGTCAGTTTTGCGTTGGATTTGAAAACTAGATGACAAAACGCGACCATCCGGTGACCGTGGCACCAATAAACGATTGTAGATAGTTACGCTAGACATCGATGTACTGAATCGGACGCTATTTGTGTGTTCCATGGTCGATACCAGGATATGACGGTAAGAATTAACTGTGAGTTATGAGTCGGAGACAAGAAACTTGACAGCCAAATTGTACATCCATCTGGTATGAGGCAGCGTTAGACCCTCGGAGATAAGTCGGCTAGTGACCAATGTATTGAATCGCGACGCGATTTCTGTGTTGCATCGGCATTAGGATGGTGGGATAGTCGCAATTAACTGTCAAATTTTCGTCGGATCCCCGAAACTATACTCGTAGGACAACGATCATGTGGTGACCCAGGCAGTAATAGATGCTTGTTGATAAATCTGCTGGAAGACGATGTTCTGGAAACCATCGCAGAATGTGTGTTCCATCGTAATTGAGAGTATGAGAGGAATACAATTAACTGTCAGTTTTGCGTCGGATTTGAAAACTATACTGACAAATCACGACCATCCGGTGACCGAAGCACAAATAGACCCTTGTAGATAGTTACGCAGGACATCGATCTATTGAATCGCGACGCCATTTGTGTGTTCCATCGTCAATACCAGGATCTGACAATAAGAATTAACTGTCAGTTATGAGAGGGAGAAAACAATCTTGACTGATAAAGAGTACGTCCATCTGGTATGAGGCAGCGATAGACCCTCGGAGATAAGTCGGCTAGCGACCAATGTATTGAATCGCGACGCAATTTCTGTGATGCGACGTCGTTAGGATGGTGGGAATGTCGCAATTAACTGTCAAATTTGCGTCGGATTTGAAAACAAGACTGACAAAGAGCGAACATCCGGTGACCGAGGCACCAATAGACCCTTACAGATAGTTAACGCTAGACATCAATGTACTGAATCGCGACGCTATTTGTGTGTTCCGTAGTCCATACCAGGATCTGACGGTGAGAATTAGCCGAGCGTTTTGAGTCGGAGACAAGAAACTTGACAGCCAAATTGTACATCCATCTGGTATGAGCAGCGTTAGACCCTCGGAGATAAGTCGGCTAGTGAGCAATGTATTTAATCGCGACGCAATTTCTGTTTTGCAACGTCGTTAGGATGGTGAGAATGTCGTAATTAACTGTCAAATTTGCGTCGGATTTGAAAACTAGACTGACAAAGAGCGAACATTCGGTGACCGAGGCACCAATAGACCCTTGTAGATAGTTACGGTGGACATCGATCTATTGTATAGCGACGCTATTAGTGTGTTCCATCGTCAATACCAGGATCTGACGGTAAGAATTAACTGTGAGATATGAGAGGGAGGAGAGAAACTTGACTGCCAAATTGTACATCCATCTGGTATGAGGCAGCGATACACCCTCGGAGAAAAGTCGGCTAGTGACCAATGTATTTAATCGCGACGCAATTTCTGTGTTGCATCGTCATTAGGATGGTGGGAATGTCGTAAGTAACTGTCAAATTTGCGCCGGATTCCCGAAACTTTACTCGCAGGAGAACGTTCATGTGGTGACCCAGGCAGTAATAGATACTTGGAGATAAATATGATGGAAGACGATGTTCAGAAAACCATCGCAGAATGTGATTTCCATAGTAATTGAGACTATGGGAGGAATAAAATTAAGTGTCAGTTTTGCGTCGGATTTGAAAACAAGACTGACAAAGCGCGAACCTCCGGTGACCGAGGCACAAATAGGCCCTTCTAGATAGTTCCGCTGGACATCGATGTATAAAATCGCGACGCTATTTGTGTGTTCCATCGTCAATACCGAGATCTGACGGTAGGAATTAGCTGTGATTTTTGAGTGGGAGACAAGAAACGTGACAGCCAAATTGTACATCCATCTGGTATGAGGCAGCGTTAGACCCTCGGAGATAAGTCGGCTAGTGACCAATGTATTGAATCGCGACGCAATTTCTGTGTTGCATCGTCATTAGGATGGTGGGAATGTCGTAATTAACTGTCAAATTTGAGCCGGATTCCCGAAACTTTACTCGCAGGAGAACGTTCATGTGGTGACCCAGGCAGTAATAGATGCTTGGAGATAAATCTGCTGGAAGACGATGTTCTGAAAACCATCGCAGTATGTGTGTTCCATCGTCATTGAGAGGATGAGAGAGCATAAATTAACTGTCAGTTTTGCGTCGGATTTGAAAACTAGATGACAAAACGCGACCATCCGGTGACCGAGGCACCAGTAGACCCTTGTAGATAGTTAGGCTGGACATCGATCTATTGAATCGCGACGCTATTTGTGTGTTCCATCGTCAATACCAGGATCTGACGGTAAGAATTAACAGTGAGTTATGAGAGGGAGAAAACAAACTTGACTGCCAAAGAGTACGTCCATCTGGTATGAGGCAGCGATAGACCCTCGGAGATAAGTCGGCTAGTGACCAATGTATTGAATCGGGACGCAATTTCTGTGTAACAACGTCGTTAGGATGGTGGGAATGTCGCAATTAACTGTCAAATTTGCGTCGGATTTGAAAACAAGACTGACAAAGAGCGAACATCCGGTGACCGAGGCACCAATAGACCCATATAGATAGTTACGCTAGACATCAATGTACTGAATCGCGACGCTATTTGTGTGTTCCGTCGTCCATACCAGGATCTAACGGTGAGAATTAGCTGAGAGTTTGAGTCGGAGACAAGAAACTTGACAGCCAAATTGTACATCCATCTGGTATGAGGCAGCGTTAGACCCTCGAAGATAAGTCGGCTAGTGACCAATGTATTGAATCGCGACGCGATTTCTGTGTTGCATCGGCATTAGGATGGTGGGATAGTCGCAATTAACTGTCAAATTTGCGTCGGATCCCCGAAACTATACTCGTAGGACAACGATCATGTGGTGACCCAGGCAGTAATAGATGCTTGTTGATAAATCTGCTGGAAGACGATGTTCTGGAAACCATCGCAGAATGTGTGTTCCATCGTAATTGAGAGTATGAGAGGAATACAATTAACTGTCAGTTTTGCGTCGGATTTGAAAACTATACTGACAAATCACGACCATCCGGTGACCGAAGCACAAATAGACCCTTGTAGATAGTTACGCAGGACATCGATCTATTGAATCGCGACGCCATTTGTGTGTTCCATCGTCAATACCAGGATCTAACGGTAAGTATTAATTGTGAGTTATGAGAGGGAGAAGAGAAACTTGACTGCCACATTGTACATCCATCTGGTATGAGGCAGCGTTAGACCCTCGGAGATAAGTCGGCTAGTGACCAATGAATTGAATCGCGACGCAATTTCTGTGTTGCATCGTCATTAGGATGGTGGGAATGTCTCAATTAACTGTCAAATTTGCGTCGGATTCCCGAAACTTTACTCGCAGGAGAACGATCATGTGGTGAACCAGGCATGCTCGGAGATAAATCTGCTGGAAGACGATGTTCTGAAAACCATCGCAGTATGTGTGTTCCATCGTAATTGAGAGTATGGGAGGAATAAAATTAACTGCCAATCTTGCGTCGGATTTGTAAACCAGACTGACAAAACGCTACCATCCGGTGACCGAGGCACCAATAGACCCTTGTAGATAATTACGCTGGACATCGATCTATTGAATCGCGACGCCATTTTTGTGTTCCATCGTCAATACCAAGATCTGACGGTAAGAATTAACTGTGAGTTATGAGAGGGAGAAAACAAACTTGACTGCCAAAGAATACGTCCATCTGGTATGAGGCAGCGATAGACCCTCGGAGATAAGTCGGCTAGTGACCAATGTATTGAATCGCGACGCAATTTCTGTGTTGCAACGTCGTTAGGATGGTGGGAATGTCGCAATTAACTGTCAAATTTGCGTCGGATTTGAAAACTAGACTGACAAAGCGCGAACATCCGGTGACCGAGGCACCAATAGACCCTTGTAGATAGTTACGCTAGGCATCGATGTATTGAATCGCGACGCTATTTGTGTGTTCCATGGTCGATACCAGGATCTGACGGTAAGATTTAGCAGTTAGTTTTGAGTCGGAGACAAGAAACTTGACAGCCAAATTGTAGATCCATCTGGTATGAGGAAGCGATAGACCCTTGGAGATAAGTCGGCTAGTGACCAATGTATTGAATCGCGACACAATTTCTCCGTTGCAACGTCGTTAGGATGGTGGGAATGTCGCAATTAACTGTCAAATTTGCGTCGGATTCCCGAAACTTTACTCGTAGGACAACGTTCATGTGGTGACCCAGGCAGTAATAGATGCTTGGAGTTAAATCTGCTGGTAGACGATGTACTGAAAACCATCGCAGTATGTGTTCTATCGTCATTGAGAGGATGAGAGAAATCAAAACTAACTGTCAGTTTTGCGTCGGATTTGAAAACTAGATGACAAAACGCGGCCATCCGGTGACCGAGGCACCAATAGACCCTTGTAGATAGTTACGGTGGACATCGATCTATAGAATCGCGACGCTATTTGTGTGTTCCATCGTCAATACCAGGATCTAACGGTAAGTATTAATTGTGAGTTATGAGAGGGAGAAGAGAAACTTGACTGCCACATTGTACATCCATCTGGTATGAGGCAGCGTTAGACCCTCGGAGATAAGTCGGCTAGTGACCAATGAATTGAATCGCGACACAATTTCTCCGTTGCAACGTCGTTAAGATGGTGGGAATGTCGCAATTAACTGTCAAATTTGCGTCGGATTCCCGAAACTTTACTCGCAAGACAACGATCATGTGGTGACCAAGGCATGCTCGGAGATAAATCTGCTGGAAGACGATGTTCTGAAAACCATCGCAGTATGTGTGTTCCATCGTAATTGAGAGTATGGGAGGAATAATATTAACTGCCAATCACGCGTCGGATTTGTAAACTAGACTGACAAAACGCGACCATCCGGTGACCGACGCACCAATAGACCCTTGTAGATAGTTACGCAGGACATCGATCTATTGAATCGCGACGCCATTTGTGTGTTCCATCGTCAATACCAGGATCTGACAATAAGAATTAACTGTCAGTTATGAGAGGGAGAAAACAATCTTGACTGCCAAAGAGTACGTCCATCTGGTATGAGGCAGCGATAGACCCTCGAAGATAAGTCGGCTAGTGACCAATGTATTGAATCGCGACGCAATTTCTGTGATGCGACGTCGTTAGGATGGTGGGAATGTCGCAATTAACTGTCAAATTTGCGTCGGATTTGAAAACAAGACTGACAAAGAGCGAACATCCGGTGACCGAGGCACCAATAGACCCTTACAGATAGTTAACGCTAGACATCAATGTACTGAATCGCGACGCTATTTGTGTGTTCCGTCGTCCATACCAGGATCTGACGGTGAGAATTAGCTGAGCGTTTTGAGTCGGAGACAAGAAACTTGACAGCCAAATTGTACATCCATCTGGTAGGAGGCAGCGTTAGACCCTCGGAGATAAGTCGGCTAGTGACCAATGTATTGAATCGCGGCGCAATTTCTGTGTTGCATCATCATTAGGATGGTGGGAATGTCTCAATTAACTGTCAAATTTGCGTCGGATTCCCGAAACTTTACTCGCAGGAGAACGATCATGTGGTGAACCAGGCATGCTCGGAGATAAATCTGCTGGAAGACGATGTTCTGAAAACCATCGCAGTATGTGTGTTCCATCGTAATTGAGAGTATGGGAGGAATAAAATTAACTGCCAATCTTGCGTCGGATTTGTAAACCAGACTGACAAAACGCTACCATCCGGTGACCGAGGCACCAATAGACCCTTGTAGATAATTACGCTGGACATCGATCTATTGAATCGCGACGCCATTTTTGTGTTCCATCGTCAATACCAAGATCTGACGGTAAGAATTAACTGTGAGTTATGAGAGGGAGAAAACAAACTTGACTGCCAAAGAATACGTCCATCTGGTATGAGGCAGCGATAGACCCTCGGAGATAAGTCGGCTAGTGACCAATGTATTGAATCCCGACGCAATTTCTGTGTTGCAACGTCGTTAGGATGGTGGGAATGTCGCAATTAACTGTCAAATTTGCGTCGGATTTGAAAACTAGACTGACAAAGCGCGAACATCCGGTGACCGAGGCACCAATAGACCCTTGTAGATAGTTACGCTAGGCATCGATGTATTGAATCGCGACGCTATTTGTGTGTTCCATGGTCGATACCAGGATCTGACGGTAAGATTTAGCTGTTAGTTTTGAGTCGGAGACAAGAAACTTGACAGCCAAATTGTAGATCCATCTGGTATGAGGAAGCGATAGACCCTCGGAGATAAGTTGGCTAGTGACCAATGTATTGAATCGCGACACAATTTCTCCGTTGCAACGTCGTTAGGATGGTGGGAATGTCGCAATTAACTGTCAAATTTGCGTCGGATTCCCGAAACTTTACTCGTAGGACAACGTTCATGTGGTGACCCAGGCAGTAATAGATGCTTGGAGTTAAATCTGCTGGTAGACGATGTACTGAAAACCATCGCAGTATGTGTTCTATCGTCATTGAGAGGATGAGAGAAATTAAAACTAACTGTCAGTTTTGCGTCGGATTTGAAAACTAGATGACAAAACGCGACCATCCGGTAACCGACGCACCAATAGACCCTTGTAGATAGTTACGCAGGACATCGATCTATTGAATCGCGACGCCATTTGTGTGTTCCATCGTCAATACCAGGATCTGACAATAAGAATTAACTGTGAGTTATGAGATGGAGAAAACAAACTTGACTGCCAAAGAGTATGTCCATCTGGTATGAGGCAGCGATAGACCCTCGGAGATAAGTCGGCTAGTGACCAATGTATTGAATCGCGACGCAATTTCTGTGATGCAACGTCGTTAGGATAGTGGGAATGTCGCAATTAACTGTCAAATTTGCGTCGGATTTGAAAACAAGACTGACCAAGAGTGAACATCCCGTGACCGAGGCACCAATTGACCCTTATAGATAGTTACGCTAGACATCAATGTACTGAATCGCGACGCTATTTGTGTGTTCCGTCGTCCATACCAGGATCTGACGGTGAGAATTAGCTGAGAGTTTTGAGTCGGAGACAAGAAACTTGACAGCCAAATTATACATCCACCTGGTATGAAGCAGCGTTAGACCCTCGGAGATAAGTCGGCTAGTGACCAATGTATTGAATCGCGACGCAATTTCTGTGTTGCATCGTCATTAGGATGGTGGGAATGTCTCAATTAACTGTCAAATTTGCGTCGGATTCCCGAAACTTTACTCGTGGGACAACGTTCATGTGGTGACCCAGGCAGTAATAGATGCTTGGAGATAAATCTGCTGGTAGACGATGTACTGAAAACCATCGCAGTATGTGTTCTATCGTCATTGAGAGGATGAGAGAAAATAAAACTAACTGTCAGTTTTGCGTCGGATTTGAAAACTAGATGACAAAACGCGACCATCCGGCGACCGAGGCACCAATAGACCCTTGTAGATAGTTACGCTGGACATCGATCTATTGAATCGCGACGCTATTTGTGTGTTCCATCGTCAATACCAGGATCTGACGGTAAGAATTAACTGTGAGTTATGAGAGGGAGAAAACAAACTTGACTGCCAAAGAGTACGTCCATCTGGTATGAGGCAGCGATAGACCCTCGGAGATAAGTCGGCTAGTGACCAATGTATTTAATCGCGACGCTATTTCTGTGTTGCAACGTCGTTAGGATGGTGGGAATGTTGCAATTAACTGTCAAATTTGCGTCGGATTTGAAAACTAGACTGACAAAGAGAGAACATCCGGTGACCGAGGCAGCAATAGACCCTTGTAGATAGTTACGCTGGACATCGATGTATAGAATCGCGACGCTATTTGTGTGTTCCATCGTCAATACCAGGATCTGACGGTAAGAATTAACTGTGAGTTATGAGAGGGAGAAGAGAAACTTGACTGCCAAATTGTACATCCATCTGGTATGAGGCAGCGATACACCCTCGGAGAAAAGTCGGCTAGTGACCAATGTATTTAATCGCGACGCAATTTCTGTGTTGCATCGTCATTAGGATGGTGGGAATGTCGTAATTAACTGTCAAAATTGAGCCGGATTCCCGAAACTTTACTCGCAGGAGAACGTTCATGTGGTGACCCAGGCAGTAATAGATGCTTGGAGATAAATCTGCTGGAAGACGATGTTCTAAAAACCATCGCAGTATGTGTGTTCCATCGTCATTGAGAGGATGAGAGAGCATAAATTAACTGTCAGTTTTGCGTCGGATTTGAAAACTAGATGACAAAACGCGACCATCCGGTGACCGAGGCACCAGTAGACCCTTGTAGATAGTTAGGCTGGACATCGATCTATTGAATCGCGACGCTATTTGTGTGTTCCATCGTCAATACCAGGATCTGACGGTAAGAATTAACAGTGAGTTATGAGAGGGAGAAAACAAACTTGACTGCCAAAGAGTACGTCCATCTGGTATGAGGCAGCGATAGACCCTCGGAGATAAGTCGGCTAGTGACCAATGTATTGAATCGGGACGCAATTTCTGTGTAACAACGTCGTTAGGATGGTGGGAATGTCGCAATTAACTGTCAAATTTGCGTCGGATTTGAAAACAAGACTGACAAAGAGCGAACATCCGGTGACCGAGGCACCAATAGACCCTTACAGATAGTTAACGCTAGACATCAATGTACTGAATCGCGACGCTATTTGTGTGTTCCGTCGTCCATACCAGGATCTGACGGTGAGAATTAGCTGAGCGTTTTGAGTCGGAGACAAGAAACTTGACAGCCAAATTGTACATCCATCTGGTAGGAGGCAGCGTTAGACCCTCGGAGATAAGTCGGCTAGTGACCAATGTATTGAATCGCGACGCAATTTCTGTGATGCGACGTCGTTAGGATGGTGGGAATGTCGCAATTAACTGTCTAATTTGCGTCGGATTTGAAAACAAGTCTGACAAATAGCGAACATCCGGTGACCGAGGCACCAATAGACCCTTACAGATAGTTAACGCTAGACATCAATGTACTGAATCGCGACGCTATTTGTGTGTTCCGTCGTCCATACCAGGATCTGACGGTGAGAATTAGCTGAGCGTTTTGAGTCGGAGACAAGAAACTTGACAGCCAAATTGTACATCCATCTGGTAGGAGGCAGCGTTAGACCCTCGGAGATAAGTCGGCTAGTGACCAATGTATTGAATCGCGGCGCAATTTCTGTGTTGCATCGTCATTAGGATGGTGGGAATGTCTCAATTAACTGTCAAATTTGCGTCGGATTCCCGAAACTTTACTCGCAGGAGAACGATCATGTGGTGAACCAGGCATGCTCGGAGATAAATCTGCTGGAAGACGATGTTCTGAAAACCATCGCAGTATGTGTGTTCCATCGTAATTGAGAGTACTTGAGGAATAAAATTAACTATCAGTTTTGCGTCGGATTTGAAAACTAGACTGACAAAGCTCGACCATCCGGTGAATGAAGCACCAATAGACCCTTGTAGATAGTTACGCTAGACATTGATGTATTGAATCCCGACGCAATTTTGTGTTCCATCGTCAATACCAAGATCTGACGGTAAGAATTAACTGTGAGTTATGAGAGGGAGAAAACAAACTTGACTGCCAAAGAATACGTCCATCTGGTATGAGGCAGCGATAGACCCTCGGAGATAAGTCGGCTAGTGACCAATGTATTGAATCGCGACGCAATTTCTGTGTTGGAACGTCGTTAGGATGGTGGGAATGTCGCAATTAACTGTCAAATTTGCGTCGGATTCCCGAAACTTTACTCGTAGGACAACGTTCATGTGGTGACCCAGGCAGTAATAGATGCTTGGAGTTAAATCTGCTGGTAGACGATGTACTGAAAACCATCGCAGTATGTGTTCTATCGTCATTGAGAGGATGAGAGAAATTAAAACTAACTGTCAGTTTTGCGTCGGATTTGAAAACTAGATGACAAAACGCGGCCATCCGGTGACCGAGGCACCAATAGACCCTTGTAGATAGTTACGGTGGACATCGATCTATTGAATCGCGACGCTATTTGTGTGTTCCATCGTCAATACCAGGATCTAACGGTAAGTATTAATTGTGAGTTATGAGAGGGAGAAGAGAAACTTGACTGCCACATTGTACATCCATCTGGTATGAGGCAGCGTTAGACCCTCGGAGATAAGTCGGCTAGTGACCAATGAATTGAATCGCGACGCAATTTCTGTGTTGCATCGTCATTAGGATGGTGCGAATGTCGCAATTAACTGTCAAATTTGCGTCGGATTCCCGAAACTTTACTCGCAAGACAACGATCATGTGGTGACCAAGGCATGCTCGGAGATAAATCTGCTGGAAGACGATGTTCTGAAAACCATCGCAGTATGTGTGTTCCATCGTAATTGAGAGTATGGGAGGAATAATATTAACTGCCAATCTTGCGTCGGATTTGTAAACTAGACTGACAAAACGCGACCATCCGGTGACCGACGCACCAATAGACCCTTGTAGATAGTTACGCAGGACATCGATCTATTGAATCGCGACGCCATTTGTGTGTTCCATCGTCAATACCAGGATCTGACAATAAGAATTAACTGTGAGTTATGAGAGGGAGAAAACAAACTTGACTGCCAAAGAGTATGTCCATCTGGTATGAGGCAGCGATAGACGCTCGGAGATAAGTCGGCTAGTGACCAATGTATTGAATCGCGACGCAATTTCTGTGATGCAACGTCGTTAGGATAGTGGGAATGTCGCAATTAACTGTCAAATTTGCGTCGGATTTGAAAACAAGACTGACCAAGAGTGAACATCCCGAGACCGAGGCACCAATAGACCCTTATAGATAGTTACGCTAGACATCAATGTACTGAATCGCGACGCTATTTGTGTGTTCCGTCGTCCATACCAGGATCTGACGTTGAGAATTAGATGAGAGTTTTGAGTCGGAGACAAGAAACTTGACTGCCAAATTATACATCCATCTGGTATGAAGCAGCGTTAGACCCTCGGAGATAAGTCGGCTAGTGACCAATGTATTGAATCGCGACGCAATTTCTGTGTTGCATCGTCATTAGGATGGTGGGAATGTCTCAATTAACTGTCAAATTTGCGTCAGATTCCCGAAACTTTACTCGCAGGAGAACGATCAAGTGGTAAACCAGGACTGCTCGGAGATAAATCTGCTGGAAGACGATGTTCTGAAAACCATCGCAGTATGTGTGTTCCATCGTCATTGAGAGGATGAGAGAACATAAATTAACTGTCAGTTTTGCGTCGGATTTGAAAACTAGATGACAAAACGCGACCATCCGGTGACCGAGGCACCAGTAGACCCTTGTAGATAGTTACGCTGGACATCGATCTATTGAATCGCGACGCCATTTTTGTGTTCCATCGTCAATACCAAGATCTGACGGTAAGAATTAACTGTGAGTGATGAGAGCTAGAAAACAAACTTAACTGCCAAAGAATACGTCCATCTGGTATGAGGCAGCGATAGACCCACGGAGATAAGTCGGCTAGTGACCAATGTATTGAATCGCGACGGAATTTCTGTGTTGCAACGTCGTTAGGATGGTGGGAATGTCGCAATTAACTGTCAAATTTGCGTCGGATTTGAAAACAAGACTGACAAAGAGCGAACATCCGGTGACCGAGGCACCAATAGACCCTTATAGATAGTTACGCTAGACATCAATGTACTGAATCGCGACGCTATTTGTGTGTTTCGTCGTCCATACCAGGATCTGACGGTGAGAATTAGCTGAGCGTTTTGAGTCGGAGACAAGAAACTTGACAGCCAAATTGTACATCCATCTGGTAGGAGGCAACGTTAGACCCTCGGAGATAAGTCGGCTAGTGACCAATGTATTGAATCGCGACGCAATTTCTGTGTTGCATCGTCATTAGGATGGTGGGAATGTCGCAATTAACTGTCAAATTTGCGTCGGATCCCCGAAACTATACTCGTAGGACAACGATCATGTGGTGACCCAGGCAGTAATAGATGCTTGTTGATAAATCTCCTGGAAGACGATGTTCTGGAAACCATCGCAGAATGTGTGTTCCATCGTAATTGAGAGTATGTGAGGAATACAATTAACTGTCAGTTTTGCGTCGGATTTGAAAACTATACTGACAAATCACGACCATCCGGTGACCGAAGCACAAATAGACCCTTGTAGATAGTTACGCAGGACATCGATCTATTGAATCGCGACGGCATTTGTGTGTTCCATCGTCAATACCAGGATCTACCGGTAAGTATTAATTGTGAGTTATGAGAGGGAGAAGAGAAACTTGACTGCCACATTGTACATCCATCTGGTATGAGGCAGCGTTAGACCCTCGGAGATAAGTCGGCTAGTGACCAATGTATTGAATCGCGACTCAATTTCTGTGTTGCATCGGCATTAGGATGGTGCGAATGTCGCAATTAACTGTCAAATTTGCGTCGGATTCCCGAAACTTTACTCGCAAGACAACGATCATGTGGTGACCAAGGCATGCTCGGAGATAAATCTGCTGGAAGACGATGTTCTGAAAACCATCGCAGTATGTGTGTTCCATCGTAATTGAGAGTATGGGAGGAATAATATTAACTGCCAATCTTGCGTCGGATTTGTAAACTAGACTGACAAAACGCGACCATCCGGTGACCGACGCACCAATAGACCCTTGTAGGTAGTTACGCAGGACATCGATCTATTGAATCGCGACGCCATTTGTGTGTTCCATCGTCAATACCAGGATCTGACAATAAGAATTAACTGTGAGTTATGAGAGGGAGAAAACAAACTTGACTGCCAAAGAGTATGTCCATCTGGTATGAGGCAGCGATAGACCCTCGGAGATAAGTCGGCTAGTGACCAATGTATTGAATCGCGACGCAATTTCTGTGATGCAACGTCGTTAGGATAGTGGGAATGTCGCAATTAACTGTCAAATTTGCGTCGGATTTGAAAACAAGACTGACCAAGAGTGAACATCCCGTGACCGAGGCACCAATGGACCCTTATAGATAGTTACGCTAGACATCAATGTACTGAATCGCGACGCTATTTGTGTGTTCCGTCGTCCATACCAGGATCTGACGGTGAGAATTAGCTGAGAGTTTTGAGTCGGAGACAAGAAACTTGACAGCCAAATTATACATCCATCTGGTATGAAGCAGCGTTAGACCCTCGGAGATAAGTCGGCTAGTGACCAATGTATTGAATCGCGACGCAATTTCTGTGTTGCATCGTCATTAGGATGGTGGGAATGTCTCAATTAACTGTCAAATTTGCGTCAGATTCCCGAAACTTTACTCGCATTAGAACGATCAAGTGGTAAACCAGGCATGCTCGGAGATAAATCTGCTGGAAGACGATGTTCTGAAAACCATCGCAGTATGTGTGTTCCATCGTCATTGAGAGGATGAGAGAACATAAATTAACTGTCAGTTTTGCGTCGGATTTGAAAACTAGATGACAAAACGCGACCATCCGGTGACCGAGGCACCAGTAGACCCTTGTAGATAGTTACGCTGGACATCGATCTATTGAATCGCGACGCCATTTTTGTGTTCCATCGTCAATACCAAGATCTGACGGTAAGAATTAACTGTGAGTGATGAGAGGGAGAAAACAAACTTGACTGCCAAAGAATACGTCCATCTGGTATGAGGCAGCGATAGACCCTCGGAGATAAGTCGGCTAGTGACCAATGTATTGAATCGCGACGGAATTTCTGTGTTGCAACGTCGTTAGGATGGTGGGAATGTCGCAATTAACTGTCAAATTTGCGTCTGATTTGAAAACAAGACTGACAAAGAGCGAACATCCGGTGACCGAGGCACCAATAGACCCTTATAGATAGTTACGCTAGACATCAATGTACTGAATCGCGACGCTATTTGTGTGTTTCGTCGTCCATACCAGGATCTGACGGTGAGAATTAGCTGAGCGTTTTGAGTCGGAGACAAGAAACTTGACAGCCAAATTGTACATCCATCTGGTAAGAGGCAACGTTAGACCCTCGGAGATAAGTCGGCTAGTGACCAATGTATTGAATCGCGACGCAGTTTCTGTGTTGCATCGTCATTAGGATGGTGGGAATGTCGCAATTAACTGTCAAATTTGCGTCGGATTCCCGAAACTTTACTCGTGGGACAACGTTCATGTGGTGACCCAGGCAGTAATAGATGCTTGGAGATAAATCTGCTGGTAGACGATGTACTGAAAACCATCGCAGTATGTGTTCTATCGTCATTGAGAGGATGAGAGAAAATAAAATTAACTGTCAGTTTTGCGTTGGATTTGAAAACTAGATGACAAAACGCGACCATCCGGTGACCGAGGCACCAATAGACGATTGTAGATAGTTACGCTAGACATCGATGTACTGAATCGCGACGCTATTTGTGTGTTCCATGGTCGATACCAGGATATGACGGTAAGAATTGACTGTGAGTTATGAGTCGGAGACAAGAAACTTGACAGCCAAATTGTACATCCATCTGGTATGAGGCAG
Organism: Schistocerca gregaria; assembly: GCF_023897955.1. Lineage (NCBI taxonomy): Eukaryota > Metazoa > Arthropoda > Insecta > Orthoptera > Acrididae > Schistocerca > Schistocerca gregaria. Next base: position 386,502 of record NW_026061713.1, on the reverse strand, counting down.
CGTTAGACCCTCGGAGATAAGTCGGCTAGTGACCAATGTATTGAATCGCGACGCGATTTCTGTGTTGCATCGGCATTAGGATGGTGGGAATGTCGCAATTAACTGTCAAATTTGCGTCGGATCCCCGAAACTATACTCGTAGGACAACGATCATGTGGTGACCCAGGCAGTAATAGATGCTTGTTGATAAATCTGCTGGAAGACGATGTTCTGGAAACCATCGCAGAATGTGTGTTACATCGTAATTGAGAGTATGTGAGGAATACAATTAACTGTCAGTTTTGCGTCGGATTTGAAAACTATACTGACAAATCACGACCATCCGGTGACCGAAGCACAAATAGACCCTTGTAGATAGTTACGCAGGACATCGATCTATTGAATCGCGACGGCATTTGTGTGTTCCATCGTCAATACCAGGATCTACCGGTAAGTATTAATTGTGAGTTATGAGAGGGAGAAAACAAACTTGACTGCCAAAGAGTATGTCCATCTGGTATGAGGCAGTGATAGACCCTCGGAGATAAGTCGGCTAGTGACCAATGTATTGAATCGCGACGCAATTTCTGTGATGCAACGTCGTTAGGATAGTGGGAATGTCGCAATTAACTGTCAAATTTGCGTCGGATTTGAAAACAAGACTGACCAAGAGTGAACATCCCGTGACCGATGCACCAATAGACCCTTATAGATAGTTACGCTAGACATCAATGTACTGAATCGCGACGCTATTTGTGTGTTCCGTCGTCCATACCAGGATCTGACGGTGAGAATTAGCTGAGAGTTTTGAGTCGGAGACAAGAAACTTGACAGCCAAATTATACATCCATCTGGTATGAAGCAGCGTTAGACCCTCGGAGATAAGTCGGCTAGTGACCAATGTATTGAATCGCGACGCAATTTCTGTGTTGCATCGTCATTAGGATGGTGGGAATGTCTCAATTAACTGTCAAATTTGCGTCAGATTCCCGAAACTTTACTCGCATTAGAACGATCAAGTGGTAAACCAGGCATGCTCGGAGATAAATCTGCTGGAAGACGATGTTCTGAAAACCATCGCAGTATGTGTGTTCCATCGTCATTGAGAGGATGAGAGAACATAAATTAACTGTCAGTTTTGCGTCGGATTTGAAAACTAGATGACAAAACGCGACCATCCGGTGACCGAGGCACCAGTAGACCCTTGTAGATAGTTACGCTGGACATCGATCTATTGAATCGCGACGCCATTTTTGTGTTCCATCGTCAATACCAAGATCTGACGGTAAGAATTAACTGTGAGTGATGAGAGGGAGAAAACAAACTTGACTGCCAAAGAATACGTCCATCTGGTATGAGGCAGCGATAGACCCTCGGAGATAAGTCGGCTAGTGACCAATGTATTGAATCGCGACGGAATTTCTGTGTTGCAACGTCGTTAGGATGGTGGGAATGTCGCAATTAACTGTCAAATTTGCGTCTGATTTGAAAACAAGACTGACAAAGAGCGAACATCCGGTGACCGAGGCACCAATAGACCCTTATAGATAGTTACGCTAGACATCAATGTACTGAATCGCGACGCTATTTGTGTGTTTCGTCGTCCATACCAGGATCTGACGGTGAGAATTAGCTGAGCGTTTTGAGTCGGAGACAAGAAACTTGACAGCCAAATTGTACATCCATCTGGTAGGAGGCAACGTTAGACCCTCGGAGATAAGTCGGCTAGTGACCAATGTATTGAATCGCGACGCAGTTTCTGTGTTGCATCGTCATTAGGATGGTGGGAATGTCGCAATTAACTGTCAAATTTGCGTCGGATTCCCGAAACTTTACTCGTGGGACAACGTTCATGTGGTGACCCAGGCAGTAATAGATGCTTGGAGATAAATCTGCTGGTAGACGATGTACTGAAAACCATCGCAGTATGTGTTCTATCGTCATTGAGAGGATGAGAGAAAATAAAATTAACTGTCAGTTTTGCGTTGGATTTGAAAACTAGATGACAAAACGCGACCATCCGGTGACCGAGGCACCAATAGACGATTGTAGATAGTTACGCTAGACATCGATGTACTGAATCGCGACGCTATTTGTGTGTTCCATGGTCGATACCAGGATATGACGGTAAGAATTGACTGTGAGTTATGAGTCGGAGACAAGAAACTTGACAGCCAAATTGTACATCCATCTGGTATGAGGCAGCGTTAGACCCTCGGAGATAAGTCGGCTAGTGACCAATGTATTGAATCGCGACGCGATTTCTGTGTTGCATCGGCATTAGGATGGTGGGAATGTCGCAATTAACTGTCAAATTTGCGTCGGATCCCCGAAACTATACTCGTAGGACAACGATCATGTGGTGACCCAGGCAGTAATAGATGCTTGTTGATAAATCTGCTGGAAGACGATGTTCTGGAAACCATCGCAGAATGTGTGTTACATCGTAATTGAGAGTATGTGAGGAATACAATTAACTGTCAGTTTTGCGTCGGATTTGAAAACTATACTGACAAATCACGACCATCCGGTGACCGAAGCACAAATAGACCCTTGTAGATAGTTACGCAGGACATCGATCTATTGAATCGCGACGGCATTTGTGTGTTCCATCGTCAATACCAGGATCTACCGGTAAGTATTAATTGTGAGTTATGAGAGGGAGAAAACAAACTTGACTGCCAAAGAGTATGTCCATCTGGTATGAGGCAGTGATAGACCCTCGGAGATAAGTCGGCTAGTGACCAATGTATTGAATCGCGACGCAATTTCTGTGATGCAACGTCGTTAGGATAGTGGGAATGTCGCAATTAACTGTCAAATTTGCGTCGGATTTGAAAACAAGACTGACCAAGAGTGAACATCCCGTGACCGATGCACCAATAGACCCTTATAGATAGTTACGCTAGACATCAATGTACTGAATCGCGACGCTATTTGTGTGTTCCGTCGTCCATACCAGGATCTGACGGTGAGAATTAGCTGAGAGTTTTGAGTCGGAGACAAGAAACTTGACAGCCAAATTATACATCCATCTGGTATGAAGCAGCGTTAGACCCTCGGAGATAAGTCGGCTAGTGACCAATGTATTGAATCGCGACGCAATTTCTGTGTTGCATCGTCATTAGGATGGTGGGAATGTCTCAATTAACTGTCAAATTTGCGTCAGATTCCCGAAACTTTACTCGCAGGAGAACGATCAAGTGGTAAACCAGGCATGCTCGGAGATAAATCTGCTGGAAGACGATGTTCTGAAAACCATCGCAGTATGTGTGTTCCATCGTCATTGAGAGGATGAGAGAACATAAATTAACTGTCAGTTTTGCGTCGGATTTGAAAACTAGATGACAAAACGCGACCATCCGGTGACCGAGGCACCAGTAGACCCTTGTAGATAGTTACGCTGGACATCGATCTATTGAATCGCGACGCCATTTTTGTGTTCCATCGTCAATACCAAGATCTGACGGTAAGAATTAATTGTGAGTGATGAGAGGGAGAAAACAAACTTGACTGCCAAAGAATACGTCCATCTGGTATGAGGCAGCGATAGACCCTCGGAGATAAGTCGGCTAGTGACCAATGTATTGAATCGCGACGGAATTTCTGTGTTGCAACGTCGTTAGGATGGTGGGAATGTCGCAATTAACTGTCAAATTTGCGTCGGATTTGAAAACAAGACTGACAAAGAGCGAACATCCGGTGACCGAGGCACCAATAGACCCTTATAGATAGTTACGCTAGACATCAATGTACTGAATCGCGACGCTATTTGTGTGTTTCGTCGTCCATACCAGGATCTGACGGTGAGAATTAGCTGAGCGTTTTGAGTCGGAGACAAGAAACTTGACAGCCAAATTGTACATCCATCTGGTAGGAGGCAACGTTAGACCCTCGGAGATAAGTCGGCTAGTGACCAATGTATTGAATCGCGACGCAATTTCTGTGTTGCATCGTCATTAGGATGGTGGGAATGTCGCAATTAACTGTCAAATTTGCGTCGGATTCCCGAAACTTTACTCGTGGGACAACGTTCATGTGGTGACCCAGGCAGTAATAGATGCTTGGAGATAAATCTGCTGGTAGACGATGTACTGAAAACCATCGCAGTATGTGTTCTATCGTCATTGAGAGGATGAGAGAAAATAAAACTAACTGTCAGTTTTGCGTCGGATTTGAAAACTAGATGACAAAACGCGACCATCCGGCGACCGAGGCACCAATAGACCCTTGTAGATAGTTACGCTGGACATCGATCTATTGAATCGCGACGCTATTTGTGTGTTCCATGGTCAATACAAGGATCTGACGGTAAGAATTAACTGTGAGTTATGAGAGGGAGAAAACAAACTTGACTGCCAAAGAGTACGTCCATCTGGTATGAGGCAGCGATAGACCCTCGGAGATAAGTCGGCTAGTGACCAATGTATTTAATCGCGACGCAATTTCTGTGTTGCAACGTCGTTAGGATGGTGGGAATGTTGCAATTAACTGTCAAATTTTCGTCGGATTTGAAAACTAGACTGACAAAGAGAGAACATCCGGTGACCGAGGCAGCAATAGACCCTTGTAGATAGTTACGCTGGACATCGATGTATAGAATCGCGACGCTATTTGTGTGTTCCATCGTCAATACCAGGATCTAACGGTAAGTATTAATTGTGAGTTATGAGAGGGAGAAGAGAAACTTGACTGCCACATTGTACATCCATCTGGTATGAGGCAGCGTTAGACCCTCGGAGATAAGTCGAATAGTGACCAATGAATTGAATCGCGACGCAATTTCTGTGTTGCATCGTCATTAGGATGGTGCGAATGTCGCAATTAACTGTCAAATTTGCGTCGGATTCCCGGAACTTCACTCGTAGGACAACGATCATGTAGTGACCAAGGCATGCTCGAAGATAAATCTGCTGGAAGACGATGTTCTGAAAACCATCGCAGTATGTGTGTTCCATCGTAATTGAGAGTATGGGAGGAATAATATTAACTGCCAATCTTGCGTCGGATTTGTAAACTAGACTGACAAAACGCGACCATCCGGTGACCGACGCACCAATAGACCCTTGTAGATAGTTACGCAGGACATCAATCTATTGAATCGCGACGCCATTTGTGTGTTCCATCGTCAATACCAGGATCTGACAATAAGAATTAACTGTCAGTTATGAGAGGGAGAAAACAATCTTGACTGCCAAAGAGTACGTCCATCTGGTATGAGGCAGCGATAGACCCTCGGAGATAAGTCGGCTAGTGACCAATGTATTTAATCGCGACGCAATTTCTGTGTTGCAACGTCGTTAGGATGGTGGGAATGTCGCAATTAACTGTCAAATTTGCGTCGGATTCCCGAAACTTTACTCGTAGGACAACGTTCATGTGGTGACCCAGGCAGTAATAGATGCTTGGAGATAAATCTGCTGGTAGACGATGTACTGAAAACCATCGCAGTATGTGTTCTATCGTCATTGAGAGGATGAGAGAAAATAAAACTAACTGTCGGTTTTGCGTTGGATTTGAAAACTAGATGACAAAACGCGACCATCCGGTGACCGAGGCACCAATAGACCCTTGTAGATAGTTACGCTGGACATCGATCTATTGAATCGCGACGCTATTTGTGTATTCCGTCGTCAATACCAGGATCTGACGGTAAGAATTAACTGTGAGTTATGAGAGGGATAAAACAAACTTGACTGCCAAAGAGTACGTCCATCTGGTATGAGGCAGCGATAGACCTTCGGAGATAAGTCGGCTAGTGACCATTGTATTGAATCGCGACGCGATTTCTGTGTTGAATCGGCATTAGGATGGTGGGAATGTCGCAATTAACTGTCAATTTTGCGTCGGATCCCCGAAACTTTACTCGCAGGAGAACGATCATGTGGTGACCCAGACATGCTTGGAGATAAATCTGCTGGAAGACGATGTTCTGAAAACCATCGCAGTATGTGTGTTCCATCGTAATTGAGAGTACTTGAGGAATAAAATTAACTATCAGTTTTGCGTCGGATTTGAAAACTAGACTGACAAAGCGCGACCATCCGGTGACCGAGGCACCAATAGACCCTTGTAGATAGTTACGCTAGACATTGATGTATTGAATCCCGACGCCATTTTTGTGTTCCATCGTCAATACCAAGATCTGACGGTAAGAATTAACTGTGAGTTATGAGAGGGAGAAAACAAACTTGACTGCCAAAGAATACGTCCATCTGGTATGATGCAGCGATAGACCCTCGGAGATAAGTCGGCTAGTGACCAATGTATTGAATCGCGACGCAATTTCTGTGTTGCAACGTCGTTAGGATGGTGGGAATGTCGCAATTAACTGTCAAATTTGCGTCGGATCTGAAAACAAGACTGACAAAGAGCGAACATCCGGTGACCGAGGCACCAATAGACCCTTATAGATAGTTACGCTAGAAATCAGTGTACTGAATCGCGACGCTACTTGTGTGTTCCGTCGTCCATACCAGAATCTGACGGTGAGAATTATCTGAGAGTTTTGAGTCGGAGACAAGAAACTTGACAGCCAAATTGTACATCCATCTGGTATGAAGCAGCGTTAGACCCTCGGAGATAAGTCGGCTAGTGACCAATGTATTGAATCGCGACGCAATTTCTGTGTTGCATCGTCATTAGGATGGTGGGAATGTCGCAATTAACTGTCAAATTTGCGTCGGATTCCCGAAACTTTACTCGTAGGACAACGTTCATGTGGTGACCCAGGCAGTAATAAATGCTTGGAGATAAATCTGCTGGTAGACGATGTACTGAAAACCATCGCAGTATGTGTTCTATCGTCATTGAGAGGATGAGAGAAAATAAAATTAACTGTCAGTTTTGCGTCGGATTTGAAAACTAGATGACAAAACGCGACCATCCGGTGACCGAGGCACCAATAGACCCTTGTAGATAGTTACGCTGGACATCGATCTATTGAATCGCGACGCTATTTGTGTGTTCCATCGTCAATACCAGGATCTGACGGTAAGAATTAACTGTGAGTTATGAGGGGGAGAAAACAAACTTGACTGCCAAAGAGTACGTCCATCTGGTATGAGGCAGCGATAGACCCTCGGAGATAAGTCGGCTAGTGACCAATGTATTTAATCGCGACGCAATTTCTGTGATGCAACGTCATTAGGATGGTGCGAATGTCGCAATTAACTGTCAAATTTGCGTCGGATTCCCGAAACTTTACTCGTAGGACAACGATCATGTGGTGACCAAGGCATGCTCGGAGATAAATCTGCTGGAAGACGATGTTCTGAAAACCATCGCAGTATGTGTGTTCTATCGTAATTGAGAGTATGGGAGGAATAATATTAACTGCCAATCTTGCGTCGGATTTGTAAACTAGACTGACAAAACGCGACCATCCGGTGACCGAGGCACCAATAGACCCTTGTAGATAGTTACGCTATACATCGATCTATTGAATCGCGACGCCATTTTTGTGTTCCATCGTCAATACCAGGATCTGACAATAAGAATTAACTGTGAGTTATGAGAGGGAGAAAACAAACTTGACTGCCAAAGAGTACGTCCATCTGGTATGAGGCAGCGATAGACCCTCGGAGATAAGTCGACTAGTGACCAATGTATTGAATCGCGACGCAATTTCTGTGATGCAACGTCGTTAGGATGGTGGGAATGTCGCAATTAACTGTCAAATTTGCGTCGGATTTGAAAACAAGACTGACCAAGAGCGAACATCCGGTGACCGAGGCACCAATAGACCCTTATAGATAGTTACGCTAGACATCAATGTACTGAATCGCGACGCTATTTGTGTGTTCCGTCGTCCATACCAGGATCTGACGGTGAGAATTAGCTGAGAGTTTTGAGTCGGAGACAAGAAACTTGACGCCCAAATTATACATCCATCTGGTATGAGGCAGCGTTAGACCCTCGGAGATAAGTCGGCTAGTGACCAATGTATTGAATCGCGACGCAATATCTGTGTTGCATCGTCATTAGGATGGTGGGAATGTCTCAATTAACTGTCAAATTTGCGTCGGGTTCCCGAAACTTTACTCGCAGGAGAACGATCATGTGGTGAACCAGGCATGCTCGGAGATAAATCTTCTGGAAGACGACGTTCTGAAAACCATCGCAGTATGTGTGTTCCATCGTCATTGAGAGGATGAGAGAACATAAATTAACTTTCAGCCTTGCGTCGGATTTGAAAACTAGATGACAAAACGCGACCATCCGGTGACCGAGGCACCAGTAGACCCTTGTAGATAGTTACGCTGCACATCGATCTATTGAATCGCGACGCTATTTGTGTGTTCCATGGTCGATACCAGGATCTGACGGTAAGAATTAACTGAGAGTTACGAGTCGGAGACAAGAAACTTGACAGCCAAATTGTACATCCATCTGGTATGAGGCAGCGTTAGACCCTCGGAGATATGTCGGCTAGTGACCAATGTATTGAATCGCGACGCAATTTCTGTGTTGTATCGTCATTAGGATGGTGGGAATGTCTCAATTAACTGTCAAATTTGCGTCGGATTCCCGAAACTTTACTCGCAGGAGAACGATCATGTGGTGACCCAGACATGCTTGGAGATAAATCTGCTGGAAGACGATATTCTGAAAACCATCGCAGTATGTGTGTTCCATCGTAATTGAGAGTACTTGAGGAATAAAATTAACTATCAGTTTTGCGTCGGATTTGAAAACTAGACTGACAAAGCGCGACCATCCGGTGACCGAGGCACCAATAGACCCTTGTAGATAGTTACGCTAGACATTGATGTATTGAATCCCGACGCCATTTTTGTGTTCCATCGTCAATACCAAGATCTGACGGTAAGAATTAACTGTGAGTTATGAGAGGGAGAAAACAAACTTGACTGCCAAAGAGTACGTCCATCTGGTATGAGGCAGCGATAGACCCTCGGAGATAAGTCGGCTAGTGACCAATGTATTGAATCGCGACGCAATTTCTGTGTTGCAACGTCGTTAGGATGGTTCGAATGTCGCAATTAACTGTCAAATTTGCGTCGGATTTGAAAAGAAGATTGACCACAGCGAACATCCGGTGACCAAGGCACCAATAGACCCTTATAGATAGTTACGCTAGCCATCAATGTACTGCATCGCGACGCTATTTGTGTGTTCCGTCGTCCATACCAGGATCTGACGGTAAGAATTAGCTGAGAGTTTTGAGTCGGAGACAAGAAACTTGACGCCCAAATTATACATCCATCTGGTATGAGGCAGCGTTAGACCCTCGGAGATAAGTCGGCTAGTGACCAATGTATTGAATCGCGACGCAATTTCTGTGTTGCATCGTCATTAGGATGGTGGGAATGTCTCAATTAACTGTCAAATTTGCGTCGGATTCCCGAAACTTTACTCGCAGGAGAACGATCATGTGGTGAACCAGGCATGCTCGGAGATAAATCTGCTGGAAGACGATGTTCTGAAAACCATCGCAGTATGTGTGTCCCATCGTAATTGAGAGTATGGGAGGAATAATATTAACTGCCAATCTTGCGTCGGATATGTAAACTAGACTGACAAAACGCGACCATCCGGTGACCGAGGCGCCAATAGACCCTTGTAGATAGTTACGCTGGACATCGATCTATTGAATCACGACGCCATTTGTGTGTTCCATCGTCAATACCAGGATCTGACGGTAAGTATTAACTGTGAGTTATGACAGGGAGAAAACAAACTTGACTGCCAAAGAGTACGTCCATCTGGTATGAGGCAGCGATAGACACTCGGAGATAAGTCGACTAGTGACCAATGTATTGAACCGCGACGCAATTTCTGTGTTGCAACGTCGTTAGGATGGTGGGAATGTCGCAATTAACTGTCAAATTTGCGTCGGATTTGAAAACAAGACTGACCAAGAGCGAACATCCGGTGACCGAGGCACCAATAGACCCTTATAGATAGTTACGCTACACATCAATGTACTGAATCACGACGCTATTTGTGTGTTCCGTCGTCCATACCAGGATCTGACGGTGAGAATTAGCTGAGAGTTTTGAATCGGAGACAAGAAACTTGACAGCCAAATTATACATCCATCTGGTATGAAGCAGCGTTAGACCCTCGGAGATAAGTCGGCTAGTGACCAATGTATTGAATCGCGACGCAATTTCTGTGTTGCATCGTCATTTGGATGGTGCGAAAGTCGCAATTAACTGTCAAATTTGCGTCGGATTCCCGAAACTTTACTCGTAGGACAACGATCATGTGGTGACCCAGGCATGCTCGGAGATAAATCTGCTGGAAGACAATGTTCTGAAAACCATCGCAGTATGTGTGTTCCATCGTAATTGAGAGTATGGGAGGAATAAAATTAACTGCCAATCTTGCGTCGGATTTGTAAACTAGACTGACAAAACGCGACCATCCGGTGACCGAGGCGCCAATAGACCCTTGTAGATAGTTACGCTGGACATCGATCTATTGAATCGCGACGCTATTTGTGTATTCCGTCGTCAATACCAGGATCTGACGGTAAGAATTAACTGTGAGTTATGAGAGGGATAAAACAAACTTGACTGCCAAAGAGTACGTCCATCTGGTATGAGGCAGCGATAGACCCTCGGAGATAAGTCGGCTAGTGACCATTGTACTGAATCGCGACGCGATTTCTGTGTTGAATCGGCATTAGGATGGTGGGAATGTCGCAATTAACTGTCAATTTTGCGTCGGATCCCCGAAACTTTACTCGTAGGACAACGATCATGTGATGACCCAGGCAGTAATTGATGCTTGGAGATAAATCTGCTGGAAGACGATGTTCTGGAAACCATCGCAGAATGTGTGTTCCATCGTAATTGAGAGTATGAGAGGAATACAATTAACTGTCAGTTTTGCGTCGGATTTGAAAACTAGACTGACCAAGCGCGACCATCCGGTGACCGAAGCACAAATAGACCCTTCTAGATAGTTACGCTAGACATCAATGTACTGAATCGCGACGATACTTGCGTGTTCCGTCGTCCATACCAGGATCTGACAGTGAGAATTAGCTGAGAGTTTTGAGTCGGAGACAAGAAACTTGACTGCCAAATTGTACATCCATCTGGTATGAAGCAGCGTTAGACCCTCGGAGTTAGGTCGGCTAGTGACCAATGTATTGAATCGCGAAGCAAATTTCTGTGTTGCATCGTCATTAGGATGGTGGGAATGTCGCAATGAACTGTCAAATTTGCGTCGGGTTCCCGAAACTTTACTCGCAGGAGAACGATCATGTGGTGAACCAGGCATGCTCGGAGATAAATCTTCTGGAAGACGACGTTCTGAAAACCATCGCAGTATGTGTGTTCCATCGTCATTGAGAGGATGAGAGAACATAAATTAACTTTCAGCCTTGCGTCGGATTTGAAAACTAGATGACAAAACGCGACCATCCGGTGACCGAGGCACCAGTAGACCCTTGTAGATAGTTACGCTGCACATCGATCTATTGAATCGCGACGCTATTTGTGTGTTCCATGGTCGATACCAGGATCTGACGGTAAGAATTAACTGAGAGTTACGAGTCGGAGACAAGAAACTTGACAGCCAAATTGTACATCCATCTGGTATGAGGCAGCGTTAGACCCTCGGAGATATGTCGGCTAGTGACCAATGTATTGAATCGCGACGCAATTTCTGTGTTGTATCGTCATTAGGATGGTGGGAATGTCTCAATTAACTGTCAAATTTGCGTCGGATTCCCGAAACTTTACTCGCAGGAGAACGATCATGTGGTGACCCAGACATGCTTGGAGATAAATCTGCTGGAAGACGATATTCTGAAAACCATCGCAGTATGTGTGTTCCATCGTAATTGAGAGTACTTGAGGAATAAAATTAACTATCAGTTTTGCGTCGGATTTGAAAACTAGACTGACAAAGCGCGACCATCCGGTGACCGAGGCACCAATAGACCCTTGTAGATAGTTACGCTAGACATTGATGTATTGAATCCCGACGCCATTTTTGTGTTCCATCGTCAATACCAAGATCTGACGGTAAGAATTAACTGTGAGTTATGAGAGGGAGAAAACAAACTTGACTGCCAAAGAGTACGTCCATCTGGTATGAGGCAGCGATAGACCCTCGGAGATAAGTCGGCTAGTGACCAATGTATTGAATCGCGACGCAATTTCTGTGTTGCAACGTCGTTAGGATGGTTCGAATGTCGCAATTAACTGTCAAATTTGCGTCGGATTTGAAAAGAAGATTGACCACAGCGAACATCCGGTGACCAAGGCACCAATAGACCCTTATAGATAGTTACGCTAGCCATCAATGTACTGCATCGCGACGCTATTTGTGTGTTCCGTCGTCCATACCAGGATCTGACGGTAAGAATTAGCTGAGAGTTTTGAGTCGGAGACAAGAAACTTGACGCCCAAATTATACATCCATCTGGTATGAGGCAGCGTTAGACCCTCGGAGATAAGTCGGCTAGTGACCAATGTATTGAATCGCGACGCAATTTCTGTGTTGCATCGTCATTAGGATGGTGGGAATGTCTCAATTAACTGTCAAATTTGCGTCGGATTCCCGAAACTTTACTCGCAGGAGAACGATCATGTGGTGAACCAGGCATGCTCGGAGATAAATCTGCTGGAAGACGATGTTCTGAAAACCATCGCAGTATGTGTGTCCCATCGTAATTGAGAGTATGGGAGGAATAATATTAACTGCCAATCTTGCGTCGGATATGTAAACTAGACTGACAAAACGCGACCATCCGGTGACCGAGGCGCCAATAGACCCTTGTAGATAGTTACGCTGGACATCGATCTATTGAATCACGACGCCATTTGTGTGTTCCATCGTCAATACCAGGATCTGACGGTAAGTATTAACTGTGAGTTATGACAGGGAGAAAACAAACTTGACTGCCAAAGAGTACGTCCATCTGGTATGAGGCAGCGATAGACACTCGGAGATAAGTCGACTAGTGACCAATGTATTGAACCGCGACGCAATTTCTGTGTTGCAACGTCGTTAGGATGGTGGGAATGTCGCAATTAACTGTCAAATTTGCGTCGGATTTGAAAACAAGACTGACCAAGAGCGAACATCCGGTGACCGAGGCACCAATAGACCCTTGTAGATAGTTACGCTGGACATCGATCTATTGAATCGCGACGCTATTTGTGTATTCCGTCGTCAATACCAGGATCTGACGGTAAGAATTAACTGTGAGTTATGAGAGGGATAAAACAAACTTGACTGCCAAAGAGTACGTCCATCTGGTATGAGGCAGCGATAGACCCTCGGAGATAAGTCGGCTAGTGACCATTGTACTGAATCGCGACGCGATTTCTGTGTTGAATCGGCATTAGGATGGTGGGAATGTCGCAATTAACTGTCAATTTTGCGTCGGATCCCCGAAACTTTACTCGTAGGACAACGATCATGTGATGACCCAGGCAGTAATTGATGCTTGGAGATAAATCTGCTGGAAGACGATGTTCTGGAAACCATCGCAGAATGTGTGTTCCATCGTAATTGAGAGTATGAGAGGAATACAATTAACTGTCAGTTTTGCGTCGGATTTGAAAACTAGACTGACCAAGCGCGACCATCCGGTGACCGAAGCACAAATAGACCCTTCTAGATAGTTACGCTAGACATCAATGTACTGAATCGCGACGATACTTGCGTGTTCCGTCGTCCATACCAGGATCTGACAGTGAGAATTAGCTGAGAGTTTTGAGTCGGAGACAAGAAACTTGACTGCCAAATTGTACATCCATCTGGTATGAAGCAGCGTTAGACCCTCGGAGTTAGGTCGGCTAGTGACCAATGTATTGAATCGCGAAGCAAATTTCTGTGTTGCATCGTCATTAGGATGGTGGGAATGTCGCAATTAACTGTCAAATTTGCGTCGGATTCCCGAAACTTTACTCGCAGGAGAACGATCATGTGGTGACCCAGACATGCTTGGAGATAAATCTGCTGGAAGACGATGTTCTGAAAACCATCGCAGTATGTGTGTTCCATCGTAATTGAGAGTACTTGAGGAATAAAATTAACTATCAGTTTTGCGTCGGATTTGAAAACTAGACTGACAAAGCGCGACCATCCGGTGACCGAGGCACCAATAGACCCTTGTAGATAGTTACGCTAGACATTGATGTATTGAATCCCGACGCCATTTTTGTGTTCCATCGTCAATACCAAGATCTGACGGTAAGAATTAACTGTGAGTTATGAGAGGGAGAAAACAAACTTGACTGCCAAAGAATACGTCCATCTGGTATGATGCAGCGATAGACCCTCGGAGATAAGTCGGCTAGTGACCAATGTATTGAATCGCGACGCAATTTCTGTGTTGCAACGTCGTTAGGATGGTGGGAATGTCGCAATTAACTGTCAAATTTGCGTCGGATCTGAAAACAAGACTGACAAAGAGCGAACATCCGGTGACCGAGGCACCAATAGACCCTTATAGATAGTTACGCTAGAAATCAGTGTACTGAATCGCGACGCTACTTGTGTGTTCCGTCGTCCATACCAGAATCTGACGGTGAGAATTATCTGAGAGTTTTGAGTCGGAGACAAGAAACTTGACAGCCAAATTGTACATCCATCTGGTATGAAGCAGCGTTAGACCCTCGGAGATAAGTCGGCTAGTGACCAATGTATTGAATCGCGACGCAATTTCTGTGTTGCATCGTCATTAGGATGGTGGGAATGTCGCAATTAACTGTCAAATTTGCGTCGGATTCCCGAAACTTTACTCGTAGGACAACGTTCATGTGGTGACCCAGGCAGTAATAAATGCTTGGAGATAAATCTGCTGGTAGACGATGTACTGAAAACCATCGCAGTATGTGTTCTATCGTCATTGAGAGGATGAGAGAAAATAAAATTAACTGTCAGTTTTGCGTCGGATTTGAAAACTAGATGACAAAACGCGACCATCCGGTGACCGAGGCACCAATAGACCCTTGTAGATAGTTACGCTGGACATCGATCTATTGAATCGCGACGCTATTTGTGTGTTCCATCGTCAATACCAGGATCTGACGGTAAGAATTAACTGTGAGTTATGAGGGGGAGAAAACAAACTTGACTGCCAAAGATTACGTCCATCTGGTATGTGGCAGCGATAGACCCTCGGAGATAAGTCGGCTAGTGACCAATGTATTTAATCGCGACGCAATTTCTGTGATGCAACGTCATTAGGATGGTGCGAATGTCGCAATTAACTGTCAAATTTGCGTCGGATTCCCGAAACTTTACTCGTAGGACAACGATCATGTGGTGACCAAGGCATGCTCGGAGATAAATCTGCTGGAAGACGATGTTCTGAAAACCATCGCAGTATGTGTGTTCTATCGTAATTGAGAGTATGGGAGGAATAATATTAACTGCCAATCTTGCGTCGGATTTGTAAACTAGACTGACAAAACGCGACCATCCGGTGACCGAGGCACCAATAGACCCTTGTAGATAGTTACGCTATACATCGATCTATTGAATCGCGACGCCATTTTTGTGTTCCATCGTCAATACCAGGATCTGACAATAAGAATTAACTGTGAGTTATGAGAGGGAGAAAACAAACTTGACTGCCAAAGAGTACGTCCATCTGGTATGAGGCAGCGATAGACCCTCGGAGATAAGTCGGCTAGTGACCAATGTATTGAATCGCGACGCAATTTCTGTGATGCAACGTCGTTAGGATGGTGGGAATGTCGCAATTAACTGTCAAATTTGCGTCGGATTTGAAAACAAGACTGACCAAGAGCGAACATCCGGTGACCGAGGCACCAATAGACCCTTATAGATAGTTACGCTAGACATCAATGTACTGAATCGCGACGCTATTTGTGTGTTCCGTCGTCCATACCAGGATCTGACGGTGAGAATTAGCTGAGAGTTTTGAGTCGGAGACAAGAAACTTGACGCCCAAATTATACATCCATCTGGTATGAGGCAGCGTTAGACCCTCGGAGATAAGTCGGCTAGTGACCAATGTATTGAATCGCGACGCAATATCTGTGTTGCATCGTCATTAGGATGGTGGGAATGTCTCAATTAACTGTCAAATTTGCGTCGGATTCCCGAAACTTTACTCGCAGGAGAACGATCATGTGGTGACCCAGACATGCTTGGAGATAAATCTGCTGGAAGACGATATTCTGAAAACCATCGCAGTATGTGTGTTCCATCGTAATTGAGAGTACTTGAGGAATAAAATTAACTATCAGTCTTGCGTCGGATTTGAAAACTAGACTGACAAAGCGCGACCATCCGGTGACCGAGGCACCAATAGACCCTTGTAGATAGTTACGCTAGACATTGATGTATTGAATCCCGACGCCATTTTTGTGTTCCATCGTCAATACCAAGATCTGACGGTAAGAATTAACTGTGAGTTATGAGAGGGAGAAAACAAACTTGACTGCCAAAGAGTACGTCCATCTGGTATGAGGCAGCGATAGACCCTCGGAGATAAGTCGGCTAGTGACCAATGTATTGAATCGCGACGCAATTTCTGTGTTGCAACGTCGTTAGGATGGTTCGAATGTCGCAATTAACTGTCAAATTTGCGTCGGATTTGAAAAGAAGATTGACCACAGCGAACATCCGGTGACCAAGGCACCAATAGACCCTTATAGATAGTTACGCTAGCCATCAATGTACTGCATCGCGACGCTATTTGTGTGTTCCGTCGTCCATACCAGGATCTGACGGTAAGAATTAGCTGAGAGTTTTGAGTCGGAGACAAGAAACTTGACGCCCAAATTATACATCCATCTGGTATGAGGCAGCGTTAGACCCTCGGAGATAAGTCGGCTAGTGACCAATGTATTGAATCGCGACGCAATTTCTGTGTTGCATCGTCATTTGGATGGTGCGAATGTCGCAATTAACTGTCAAATTTGCGTCGGATTCCCGAAACTTTACTCGTAGGACAACGATCATGTGGTGACCCAGGCATGCTCGGAGATAAATCTGCTGGAAGACAATGTTCTGAAAACCATCGCAGTATGTGTGTTCCATCGTAATTGAGAGTATGGGAGGAATAAAATTAACTGCCAATCTTGCGTCGGATTTGTAAACTAGACTGACAAAACGCGACCATCCGGTGACCGAGGCGCCAATAGACCCTTGTAGATAGTTACGCTGGACATCGATCTATTGAATCACGACGCCATTTGTGTGTTCCATCGTCAATACCAGGATCTGACGGTAAGTATTAACTGTGAGTTATGACAGGGAGAAAACAAACTTGACTGCCAAAGAGTACGTCCATCCGGTATGAGGCAGCGATAGACCCTCGGAGATAAGTCGACTAGTGACCAATGTATTGAATCGCGACGCAATTTCTGTGTTGCAACGTCGTTAGGGTGGTGGGAATGTTGCAATTAACTGTCAAATTTGCGTCGGATTTGAAAACAAGACTGACAAAGAGCGAACATCTGTGACCGAGGCACCAATAGACCCTTATAGATAGATACGCTAGACATCAATGTACTGAATCGCGACGCTATTTGTGTGTTCCATGGTCCATACCAGGATCTGACGGTGAGAATTAGCTGAGAGTTTTGAGCCGGAGACAAGAAACTTGACAGCCAAATTGTACATCCATCTGGTATGAAGCAGCGTTAGACCCTCGGAGATAAGTCGGCTAGTGACCAATGCATTGAATCGCGACGCAATTTCTTTGTTGCATCGTCATTAGGATGGTGGGAATGTCGCAATTAACTGTCAAATTTGCGTCGGATTCCCGAAACTTTACTCGTAGGACAACGTTCATGTGGTGACCCAGGCAGTAATAAATGCTTGGAGATAAATCTGCTGGTAGACGATGTACTGAAAACCATCGCAGTATGTGTTCTATCGTCATTGAGAGGATGAGAGAAAATAAAATTAACTGTCAGTTTTGCGTCGGATTTGAAAACTAGATGACAAAACGCGACCATCCGGTGACCGAGGCACCAGTAGACCCTTGTAGATAGTTACGCTGCACATCGATCTATTGAATCGCGACGCTATTTGTGTGTTCCATGGTCGATACCAGGATCTGACGGTAAGAATTAACTGTGAGTTACGAGTCGGAGACAAGAAACTTGACAGCCAAATTGTACATCCATCTGGTATGAGGCAGCGTTAGACCCTCGGAGATAAGTCGGCTAGTGACCAATGTATTGAATCGCGACGCAATTTCTGTGTTGCATCGTCATTGGGATGGTGGGAATGTCTCAATTAACTGTCAAATTTGCGTCGGATTCCCGAAACTTTATTCGCAGGAGAACGATCATGTGGTGACCCAGACATGCTTGGAGATAAATCTGCTGGAAGTCGATATTCTGAAAACCATCGCAGTATGTGTGTTCCATCGTAATTGAGAGTACTTGAGGAATAAAATTAACTATCAGTTTTGCGTCGGATTTGAAAACTAGACTGACAAAGCGCGACCATCCGGTGACCGAGGCACCAATAGACCCTTGTAGATAGTTACGCTAGACATTGATGTATTGAATCCCGACGCCATTTTTGTGTTCCATCGTCAATACCAAGAATTAACTGTGAGTTATGAGAGGGAGAAAACAAACTTGACTGCCAAAGAGTACGTCCATCTGGTATGAGGCAGCGATAGACCCTCGGAGAAAAGTCGGCTAGTGACCAATGTATTGAATCGCGACGCAATTTCTGTGATGCAACGTCGTTAGGATGGTGGGAATGACGCAATTAACTGTCAAATTTGCGTCGGATTTGAAAACAAGACTGACCAAGAGCGAACATCCGGTGACCGAGGCACCAATAGACACTTATAGATAGTTACGCTACACATCAATGTACTGAATCACGACGCTATTTGTGTGTTCCGTCGTCCATACCAGGTTCTGACGGTGAGAATTAGCTGAGAGTTTTGAATCGGAGACAAGAAACTTGACAGCCAAATTATACATCCATCTGGTATGAAGCAGCGTTAGTCCCTCGGAGATAAGTCGGCTAGTGACCAATGTATTGAATCGCGACGCAATTTCTGTGTTGCATCGTCATTTGGATGGTGCGAATGTCGCAATTAACTGTCAAATTTGCGTCGGATTCCCGAAACTTTACTCGTAGGACAACGATCATGTGGTGACCAAGGCATGCTCGGAGATAAATCTGCTGGAAGACGATGTTCTGAAAACCATCGCAGTATGTGTTTTCCATCGTAATTGAGAGTATGGGAGGAATAATATTAACTGCCAATCTTGCGTCGGATATGTAAACTAGACTGACAAAACGCGACCATCCGGTGACCGAGGCACCAATAGACCCTTGTAGATAGTTATGCTATACATCGATCTATTGAATCGCGACGCCATTTGTGTGTTCCATCGTCAATACCAAGATCTGACGGTAAGAATTAACTGTGAGTTATGAGAGGGAGAAAACAAACTTGACTGCCAAAGAGTACGTCCATCTGGTATGAGGCAGCGATAGACCCTCGGAGATAAGTCGGCTAGTGACCAATGTATTGAATCGCGACGCAATTTCTGTGATGCAACGTCGTTAGGATGGTGGGAATGTCGCAATTAACTGTCAAATTTGCGTCGGATTTGAAAACAAGACTGACCAAGAGCGAACATCCGGTGACCGAGGCACCAATAGACCCTTATAGATAGTTACGCTACACATCAATGTACTGAATCATGATGCTATTTGTGTGTTCCGTCGTCCATACCAGGATCTGACGGTGAGAATTAGCTGAGAGTTTTGAATCGGAGACAAGAAACTTGACAGCCAAATTATACATCCATCTGGTATGAAGCAGCGTTAGACCCTCGGAGATAAGTCGGCTAGTGACCAATGTATTGAATCGCGACGCAATTTCTGTGTTGCATCGTCATTTGGATGGTGCGAATGTCGCAATTAACTGTCAAATTTGCGTCGGATTCCCGAAACTTTACTCGTAGGACAACGACCATGTGGTGACCCAGGCATGCTCGGAGATAAATCTGCTGGAAGACAATGTTCTAAAAACCATCGCAGTATGTGTGTTCCATCGTAATTGAGAGTATGGGAGGAATAAAATTAAGTGCCAATCTTGCGTCGGATTTGTAAACTAGACTGACAAAACGCGACCATCCGGTGACCGAGGCGCCAATAGACCCTTGTAGATAGTTACGCTGGACATCGATCTATTGAATCACGACGCCATTTGTGTGTTCCATCGTCAATACCAGGATCTGACGGTAAGTATTAACTGTGAGTTATGACAGGGAGAAAACAAACTTGACTGCCAAAGAGTACGTCCATCTGGTATGAGGCAGCGATAGACCCTCGGAGATAAGTCGACTAGTGACCAATGTATTGAATCGCGACGCAATTTCTGTGTTGCAACGTCGTTAGGATGGTGGGAATGTCGCAATTAACTGTCAAATTTGCGTCTGATTTGAAAACAAGACTGACCAAGAGCGAACATCCGGTGACCGAGGCACCAATAGACCCTTATAGATAGTTACGCTACACATCAATGTACTGAATCACGACGCTATTTGTGTGTTCCGTCGTCCATACCAGGATCTGACGGTGAGAATTAGCTGAGAGTTTTGAATCGGAGACAAGAAACTTGACAGCCAAATTATACATCCATCTGGTATGAAGCAGCGTTAGACCCTCGGAGATAAGTCGGCTAGTGACCAATGTATTGAATCGCGACGCAATTTCTGTGTTGCATCGTCATTTGGATGGTGCGAATGTCGCAATTAACTGTCAAATTTGCGTCGGATTCCCGAAACTTTACTCGTGGGACAACGATCATGTGGTGACCCAGGCATGCTCGGAGATAAATCTGCTGGAAGACAATGTTCTGAAAACCATCGCAGTATGTGTGTTCCATCGTAATTGAGAGTATGGGAGAAATAAAATTAACTGCCAATCTTGCGTCGGATTTGTAAACTAGACTGACAAAACGCGACCATCCGGTTACCGAGGCGCCAATAGACCCTTGTAGATAGTTACGCTGGACATCGATCTATTGAATCACGACGCCATTTGTGTGTTCCATCGTCAATACCAGGATCTGACGGTAAGTATTAACTGTGAGTTATGACAGGGAGAAAACAGACTTGACTGCCAAAGAGTACGTCCATCTGGTATGAGGCAGCGATAGACCCTCGGAGATAAGTCGACTAGTGACCAATGTATTGAATCGCGACGCAATTTCTGTGTTGCAACGTCGTTAGGGTGGTGGGAATGTTGCAATTAACTGTCAAATTTGCGTCGGATTTGAAAACAAGACTGACAAAGAGCGAACATCTGTGACCGAGGCACCAATAGACCCTTATAGATAGATACGCTAGACATCAATGTACTGAATCGCGACGCTATTTGTGTGTTCCATGGTCCATACCAGGATCTGACAGTGAGAATTAGCTGAGAGTTTTGAGCCGGAGACAAGAAACTTGACAGCCAAATTGTACATCCATCTGGTATGAAGCAGCGTTAGACCCTCGGAGATAAGTCGGCTAGTGACCAATGCATTGAATCGCGACGCAATTTCTTTGTTGCATCGTCATTAGGATGGTGGGAATGTCGCAATTAACTGTCAAATTTGCGTCGGATTCCCGAAACTTTACTCGTAGGACAACGTTCATGTGGTGACCCAGGCAGTAATAAATGCTTGGAGATAAATCTGCTGGTAGACGATGTACTGAAAACCATCGCAGTATGTGTTCTATCGTCATTGAGAGGATGAGAGAAAATAAAATTAACTGTCAGTTTTGCGTCGGATTTGAAAACTAGATGACAAAACGCGACCATCCGGTGACCGAGGCACCAGTAGACCCTTGTAGATAGTTACGCTGCACATCGATCTATTGAATCGCGACGCTATTTGTGTGTTCCATGGTCGATACCAGGATCTGACGGTAAGAATTAACTGTGAGTTACGAGTCGGAGACAAGAAACTTGACAGCCAAATTGTACATCCATCTGGTATGAGGCAGCGTTAGACCCTCGGAGATAAGTCGGCTAGTGACCAATGTATTGAATCGCGACGCAATTTCTGTGTTGCATCGTCATTAGGATGGTGGGAATGTCTCAATTAACTGTCAAATTTGCGTCGGATTCCCGAAACTTTACTCGCAGGAGAACGATCATGTGGTGACCCAGACATGCTTGGAGATAAATCTGCTGGAAGACGATATTCTGAAAACCATCGCAGTATGTGTGTTCCATCGTAATTGAGAGTACTTGAGGAATAAAATTAACTATCAGTTTTGCGTCGGATTTGAAAACTAGACTGACAAAGCGCGACCATCCGGTGACCGAGGCACCAATAGACCCTTGTAGATAGTTACGCTAGACATTGATGTATTGAATCCCGACGCCATTTTTGTGTTCCATCGTCAATACCAAGATCTGACGGTAAGAATTAACTGTGAGTTATGAGAGGGAGAAAACAAACTTGACTGCCAAAGAGTACGTCCATCTGGTATGAGGCAGCGATAGACCCTCGGAGATAAGTCGACTAGTGACCAATGTATTGAATCGCGACGCAATTTCTGTGTTGCAACGTCGTTAGGATGGTGGGAATGTCGCAATTAACTGTCAAATTTGCGTCTGATTTGAAAACAAGACTGACCAAGAGCGAACATCCGGTGACCGAGGCACCAATAGACCCTTATAGATAGTTACGCTACACATCAATGTACTGAATCACGACGCTATTTGTGTGTTCCGTCGTCCATACCAGGATCTGACGGTGAGAATTAGCTGAGAGTTTTGAATCGGAGACAAGAAACTTGACAGCCAAATTATACATCCATCTGGTATGAAGCAGCGATAGACCCTCGGAGAAAAGTCGGCTAGTGACCAATGTATTGAATCGCGACGCAATTTCTGTGTTGCATCGTCATTTGGATGGTGCGAATGTCGCAATTAACTGTCAAATTTGCGTCGGATTCCCGAAACTTTACTCGTAGGACAACGACCATGTGGTGACCCAGGCATGCTCGGAGATAAATCTGCTGGAAGACAATGTTCTGAAAACCATCGCAGTATGTGTGTTCCATCGTAATTGAGAGTATGGAAGGAATAAAATTAACTGCCAATCTTGCGTCGGATTAGTAAACTAGACTTACAAAACGCGACCATCCGGTGACCGAGGCACCAATAGACCCTTGTAAATAGTTACGCTGGACATCGATCTATTGAATCACGACGCCATTTGTGATCCATCGTCAATACCAGGATCTGACGGTAAGTATTAACTGTGAGTTATGAGAGGGGGAAAACAAACTTGACAGCCAAAGAGTACGTCCATCTGGTATGAGGCAGCGATAGACCCTCGGAGATAAGTCGACTAGTGACCAATGTATTGAATCGCGACGCAATTTCTGTGTAGCAACGTCCTTAGGGTGGTGGGAATGTCGCAATTAACTGTCAAATTTGCGTCGGATTTGAAAACAAGACTGACAAAAAAGCGAACATCCGGTGACCGAAGCACAAATAGACTCATCTAGATAGTTACGCTAGACATCAATGTACTGAATCGAGACGCTATTTGTGTGTTCCGTCGGCTAGTGACCAATGTATTGAATCGCGACGCAATTTCTGTGTTGCATCGTCATTAGGATGGTGGGAATGTCGCAATTAACTGTCAAATTTGCGTCGGATTCCCGAAACTTTACTCGTAGGACAACGATCATGTGGTGACCAAGGCATGCTCGGAGATAAATCTGCTGGAAGACGATGTTCTGAAAACCATCGCAGTATGTGTGTTCCATCGTAATTGAGAGTATGGGGGAAATAATTTTAACTGCCAATCTTGCGTCGGATATGTAAACTAGACTGACAAAACGCGACAATCCGGTGACCGAGGCACCAATAGACCCTTGTAGATAGTTACGCTATACATCGATCTATTGAATCGCGGCGCCATTTGTGTGTTCCATCGTCAATACCAAGATCTGACAATAAGAATTAACTGTGAGTTATGAGAGGGAGAAAACAAACTTGACAGCCAAATTATACA
This sequence comes from Schistocerca gregaria, assembly GCF_023897955.1. Lineage (NCBI taxonomy): Eukaryota > Metazoa > Arthropoda > Insecta > Orthoptera > Acrididae > Schistocerca > Schistocerca gregaria. Next base: position 362,546 of record NW_026061713.1, on the reverse strand, counting down.
TCCATCTGGTATGAAGCAGCGTTAGACCCTCGGAGATAAGTCGGCTAGTGACCAATGTATTGAATCGCGACGCAAATTTCTGTGTTGCATCGTCATTAGGATGGTGCGAATGTCGCAATTAACTGTCAAATTTGCGTCGGATTCCCGAAACTTTACTCGTAGGACAACGATCATGTGGTGAACCAGGCATGCTCGGAGATAAATCTGCTGGAAGACAATGTTCTGAAAACCATCGCAGTATGTGTGTTCCATCGTAATTGAGAGTATGGGAGGAATAAAATTAACTGCCAATCTTGCGTCGGATTTGTAAACTAGACTGACAAAACGCGACCATCCGGTGACCGAGGCACCAATAGACCATTGTAGATAGTTACGCTGGACATCGATCTATTGAATCGCGACGCCATTTGTGTGTTCCATCGTCAATACCAGGATCTGACGGTAAGAATTAACTGTGAGTTATGAGAGGGAGAAAACAAACTAGACTGCCAAAGAGTACGTCCATCTGGTATGAGGCAGCGATAGACCCTCGGAGATAAGTCGGCTAGTGACCAATGTATTGAATCGCGACGCAATTTCTGTGTTGCAACGTCGTTAGGATGGTTCGAATGTCGCAATTAACTGTCAAATTTGAATCGGATTTGAAAACAAGACTGACAAAGAGCGAACATCCGGTGACCGAGGCACCAATAGACCCTTATAGATAGTTACGCTAGACATTAATGTACTGAATCGCGACGCTATTTGTGTGTTCCGTCGTCCATACCAGGATCTGACGGTGAGAATTAGCTGAGAGTTTTGAGTCGGAGACAAGAAACTTGACAGCCAAATTGTACATCCATCTGGTATGTAGCAGCGTTAGACCCTCGGAGATAAGTCGGCTAGTGACCAATGTATTAAATCGTGACGCAATTTCTGTGTTGCATCGTCATTAGGATGGTGGGAATGTCGCAATTAACTGTCAAATTTGCGTCGGATTCCCGAAACTTTACTCGTAGGACAACGTTCATGTGGTGACCCAGGCAGTAATAGATGCTTGGAGATAAATCAGCTGGTAGACGATGTACTGAAAACCATCGCAGTATGTGTTCTATCGTCATTGAGAGGATGAGAGAAAATAAAATTAACTGTCAGTTTTGCGTCGGATTTGAAAACTAGATGACAAAACGCGACCATCCGGTGACCGAGGCACCAATTAAACCTTGTATATAGTTACGCTGGACATCGATCTATTGAATCGCGACGCTATTTGTGTGTTCCATCGTCAATACCAGGATCTGACGGTAAGTATTAACTGTGAGTTATGAGAGGGAGAAAACAAACTTGACTGCCAAAGAGTACGTCCATCTGGTATGAGGCAGCGATAGACCCTCGGAGATAAGTCGGCTAGTGACCAATGTAAATAATCGCGACGCAATTTCTGTGTTGCAACGTCGTTAGGATGGTGGGAATGTCGCAATTAATTGTAAAATTTGCGTCGGATTTGAAAACTAGACTGACAAAGAGAGAACATCCGGTGACCGAGGCACCAATAGACCCTTGTAGATAGTTACTCTAGACATCGATGTACTGAATCGCGGCGCTATTTGTGTGTTCTATGGTCGATACCAGGATCTGACGGTAAGAATTAACTGTGAGTTACGAGTCGGAGACAAGAAATTTGACAGCCAAATTGTACATCCAGCTGGTATGAGGCTGCGTTAGACCCTCGGAAATAAGTCGGCTAGTGACCAATGTATTGAATCGCGACACGATTTCTGTGTTGCATCGGCATTAGGATGGTGGGATAGTCGCAATTAACTCTCAAATTTGCATCGGATCCCCGAAACTTTACTCGTAGGACAACGATCATGTGGTGACCCAGGCATGCTTGGAGATAAATCTGCTGGAAGACGATGTTCTGGAAACCATCGCAGAATGTGTGTTCCATCGTAATAGAGAGTATGAGAGGAATATAATTAACTGTCAGTTTTGCGTCGGATTTGAAAACTAGACTGACAAAGCGCGACCATCCGGTGACCGAAGCACAAATAGACTCATCTAGATAGTTACGCTAGACATCAATGTACTGAATCGAGACGCTATTTGTGTGTTCCGTCGTCCATACCAGGATCTGACGGTGAGAATTAGCTGAGAGTTTTGAGTCGGAGACAAGAAACTTGACAGCCAAATTGTACATCCATCTGGTCACTAATCGAGTTATCTCCGAGGGTCTATCGCTGCCTCATACCAGATGGACGTACTCTTTGGCAGTCAAGTTTGTTTTCTCCCTCTCATAACTCACAGTTAATTCTTATTGTCAGATCTTGGTATTGACGATGGAACACACAAATGCCGTCGCGATTCAATAGATCGAAGTATAGCGTAACTATCTACAAGGGTCTATTGGTGCCTCGGTCACCGGATTGTCGCGTTTTGTCAGTCTAGTTTACATATCCGACGCAAGATTGGCAGTTAAAATTATTCCTCCCATACTCTCAATTACGATGGAACACACATACTGCGATGGTTCTCAGAACATCGTCTTCCAGCAGATTTATCTCCGAGCATGCCTTGGTCACCACATGATCGTTGTCCTTCGAGTAAAGTTTCGGGAATCCGGCGCAAATTTGACAGTTAATTGCGACATTCGCACCATCCTAATGACGTTGCAACACAGAAATTACGTCGCGATTCAATACATTGGTCACTAGCCGACTTATCTCCGAGGGTCTAACGCTGCCTCATACCAGATGGATGTACAATTTGGCTGTCAAGTTTCTTGTCTCCGACTCGTAACTCACAGTTAATTCTTACCGTCAGATCCTGGTATCGCCCATGGAACACACAAATAGCGTCGCGATTCAGTACATCGATGTCTAGCGTAACTTTCTACAAGGGTCTATTGGTGCCTCGGTCACCGGATGTTCTCTCTTTGCCAGTCTAGTTTTCAAATCCGACGCAAATTTGACAATTAATTGCGACATTCCCACCATCCTAACGACCTAGCAACACAGAAATTGCGTCGCGATTCAATACATTGGTCACTAGCCGACTTATCTCCGAGGGTCTATCGCTGCCTCATACCAGATGGACGTACTCTTTGGCAGTCAAGTTTGTTTTCTCGCTCTCATAACTCACAGTTAATTCTTACCGTCAGATCCTGGTATTGACGATGGAACACACAAATAGCGTCGCGATTCAATAGATCGATGTCCAGCGTATCTATCTACAAGGGTCAATTGGTGCCTCGGTCACCGGATGGTCGCGTTTTGTCATCTAGTTTTCAAATCCGACGCAAAACTGACAGTTAATTTTATTTTCTCTCATCCTCTCAATGACGATAGAGCACATACTGCGATGGTTTTCAGTACATCGTCTACCAGCAGATTTATCTCCAAGCATCTATTACTGCCTAGGTCACCACATGAACGTTGTCCTACGAGTAAAGTTTCGGGAATCCGACGCAAATTTGACAGTTAATTGCGACATTCGCACCATCCAGATGACGATGCAACACAGAAATTGCGTCGCGATTCAATACATTGGCACTAGCCGACCTAACTCCGAGGGTCTAACACTGCTTCATACCAGATGGATGTATAATTTGGCTGTCAAGTTTCTTGTCTCCGACTCAAAACTCTCAGCTAATTCTCACCGTCAGATCCTGGTATGGACGACGGAACACACAAATAGCGTCGTGATTCAGTACATTGATGTGTAGCGTAACTATCTATAAGGGTCTATTGGTGCCTCGGTCACCGGATGTTCGCTCTTGGTCAGTCTTGTTTTCAAATCCGACGCAAATTTGACAGTTAATTGCGACATTCCCACCATCCTAACGACGTTGCATCACAGAAATTGCGTCGCGATTCAATACATTGGTCTCTAGCCGACTTATCTCCGAGGGTCTATCGCTGCCTCATACCAGATGGACGTACTCTTTGGCAGTCAAGTTTGTTTTCTCCCTCTCATAACTCACAGTTAATTCTTATTGTCAGATCCTGGTATTGACGATGGAACACACAAATGGCGTCGCGATTCAATAGATCGATGTATAGCGTAACTATCTACAAGGGTCTATTGGTGCCTCGGTCACCGGATTGTCGCGTTTTGTCAGTCTAGTTTACATATCCGACTCAAGATTGGCAGTTAAAATTATTCCTCCCATACTCTCAATTACGATGGAGCACACATACTGCGATGGTTTTCAGAACATCGTCTTCCAGCAGATTTATCTCCGAGCATGCCTTGGTCACCACATGATCGTTGTCCTACGAGTAAAGTTTCGGGAATCCGACGCAAATTTGACAGTTAATTGCGACACTCCCACCATCCTAATGACGATGCAACACAGAAATTGCGTCGCGATTCAATACATTGGTCACTAGCCGACTTATCTCCGAGGGTCTAACGCTGCTTCATACCAGATGGATGTACAATTTGGCTGTCAAGTTTCTTGTCTCCGACTCAAAACTCTCAGCTAATTCTCACCGTCAGAACCTGGTATGGACGACGGAACACACAAATAGCGTCTCGATTCAGTACATTGATGTCTAGTGTAACTATCTAGATGAGTCTATTTGTGCTTCGGTCACCGGATGGTCGCGCTTTGTCAGTCTAGTTTTCAAATCCGACACAAAACTGACAGTTAATTGTATTCCTCTCATACTCTCAATTACGATGGAACACACATTCTGCGACGGTTTCCAGAACATCGTCTTCCAGCAGATTTATCTCCAAGCATCTATTACTGCCTCGGTCACCACATGATGTTGTCCAACGAGTAAAGTTTCGGGGATCAGACGCAAATTTGAGAGTTAATTGCGACTATCCCACCATCCTAATGCCGATGCAACACAGAAATCGCGTCGCGATTCAATACATTGGTCACTAGCCGACTTATTTCCGAGGGTCTAACGCTGCCTCATACCAGATGGATGTACGATTTGGCTGTCAAATTTCTTGTCTCCGACTCGTAACTCACAGTTAATTCTTACCGTCAGATCCTGGTATCGACCATGCAACACACAAATAGCGTCGCGATTCAGTACATTGATGTCTAGCGTAACTATCTATAAGGGTCTATTGGTGCCTCGGTCACCGGATGTTCGCTCTTTGTCAGGCTTGTTTTCAAATCCGACGCAAGTTTGACAGTTAATTGCGACATTCCCACCATCCTAACGACGTTGCATCACAGAAATTGCGTCGCGATTCAATACATTGGTCACTAGTCGACTTATCTCCGAGGGTCTATCGCTGCCTCATACCAGATGGACGTACTCTTTGGCAGTCAAGTTTGTTTTCTCCCTCTTATAACTCACAGTTAATTCTTACCGTCAGATCTTGGTATTGACGATGGAACACAAAAATGGCGTCGCGATTCAATAGATCGATGTCCAGCGTAACTATCTACAAGGGTCTATTGGTGCCTCGGTCACCGGATGGTCGCGTTTTGTCAGTCTAGTTTACAAATCCGACGCAAGATTGGCAGTTAATTTTATTCCTCCCATACTCTCAATTACGATGGAACACACATACTACGATGGTTTTCAGAACATCGTCTTCCAGCAGATTTATCTCTGAGCATGCCTGGTTCACCACATGATCGTTCTCCTGCGAGTAAAGTTTCGGGAATCCGACGCAAATTTGACAGTTAATTGCGACATTCCCACCATCCTAACGACGTTGCATCACAGAAATTGCGTCGCGATTCAATACATTGGTCACTAGTCGACTTATCTCCGAGGGTCTATCGCTGCCTCATACCAGATGGACGTACTCTTTGGCAGTCAAGTTTGTTTTCTCCCTCTTATAACTCACAGTTAATTCTTACCGTCAGATCTTGGTATTGACGATGGAACACAAAAATGGCGTCGCGATTCAATAGATCGATGTCCAGCGTAACTATCTACAAGGGTCTATTGGTGCCTCGGTCACCGGATGGTCGCGTTTTGTCAGTCTAGTTTACAAATCCGACGCAAGATTGGCAGTTAATTTTATTCCTCCCATACTCTCAATTACGATGGAACACACATACTACGATGGTTTTCAGAACATCGTCTTCCAGCAGATTTATCTCTGAGCATGCCTGGTTCACCACATGATCGTTCTCCTGCGAGTAAAGTTTCGGGAATCCGACGCAAATTTGACAGTTAATTGCGACATTCCCACCATCCTAATGACGATGCAACACAGAAATTGCGTCGCGATTCAATACATTGGTCACTAGCCGACTTATCTCCGAGGGTCTGACGCTGCTTCATACCAGATGGATGTACAATTTGGCTGTCAAGTTTCTTGTCTCCGACTCAAAACTCTCAGCTAATTCTCACCGTCAGATCCTTGTATGGACGACGGAACATACAAAGAGCGTCGCGATTCAGTACACTGATGTCTAGCGTAACTATCTATAAGGGTCTATTGGTGCCTCGGTCCCCGGATGTTCGCTCTTTGTCAGTCTTGTTTTCAAATCAGACGCAAATTTGACAGTTAATTGCGACATTCCCACCATCCTAACGACGTTGCAACACAGAAATTGCGTCGCGGTTCAATACATTGGTCACTAGCTGATATATCTCCGAGTGTCCTACGCTGCTCATACCAGATGGATGTACAATTTGGCTGTCAAGTTTCTTGTCTCCGTTTCAAAACTCACAGCTAATTCTTACCGTCAGATATTGGTATCTACTACGGAACACACAAATAGCGTGGGATTCAATACATCACTGTCTAGCGTAACTATCTACAAGGGTCTATTGGTGCCTCGGTCACCGGATGGTCGCGCTTTGTCAGTCTAGTTTTCAAATCCGACGCAAAACTGATAGTTAATTTTATTCCTCAAGTACTCTCAATTACGATGGAACACACATGCTGCGATGGTTTTCAGAACATCGTCTTCCAGCAGATTTATCTCCGAGCATGCCTGGTTCACCACATGATCGTTCTCCTGCGAGTAAAGTTTCGGGAATCCGACGCAAATTTGACAGTTAATTGAGACATTCCCACCATCCTAATGACGATGCAAAACAGAAATTGCGTCGCGATTCAATACATTGGTCACTAGCCGACTTATCTCCGAGGGTCTAACGCTGCCTCCTACCAGATGTTGTACAATTTGGCTGTCAAGTTTCTTGTCTCCGACTCAAAACTCTCAGCTAATTCTCACTGTCAGATCCTGGTATGGACGATTGAACACACAAATAGCGTCGCGATTTAATACATCGATGTCTAGCGTAACTATCTATAAGGGTCTATTGGTGCCTCGGTCACCGGAAGTTCGCTCTTTGTCAGTCTTGTTTTCAAATCCGACGCAAATTTGACAGTTAATTGCGACATTCCCACCATCCTAACGACGTTGCATCACAGAAATTACGTCGCGATTCAATACATTGGTCACTAGCCGACTTATCTCCGAGGGTCTATCGCTGCCTCATACCAGATGGACGTACTCTTTGGCAGTCAAGTTTGTTTTCTCCGTCTCATAACTCACAGTTAATTCTTACCGTCAGATCCTGGTATTGACGATGGAACACACAAATAGCGTCGCGATTCAATAGATCGATGTCCAGCGTAACTATCTACAAGGATCTACTGGTGCCTCGGTCACCGGATGGTCGCGTTTTGTCATCTAGTTTTCAAATCCGACGCAAGATTGACAGTTAATTTATGTTCTCTCATCTTCTCAATGACGATGGAACACATATACTGCGATGGTTTTCAGAACATCGTCTTCCAGCAGATTTATCTCCGAGCATGCCTTGGTCACCACATGATCGTTGTCCTACGAGTAATGTTTCGGGAATCCGACGCAAATTTGACAGTTAATTGCGACATTCGCACCATCCTAATGACGATGCAACACAGAAATTGCGTCGCGATTCAATACATTGGTCACTAGCCGATTTATCTCCGAGGGTCTAACGCTGCTTCATACCAGATGGATTTACAATTTGGCTGTCAAGTTTCTTGTCTCCGACTCAAAACTCTCAGCTAATTCTCACCGTCAGATCCTGGTATGGTCGACGGAACACACAAATAGCGTCGCGATTCAGTACATTAATGTCTAGCGTAACTATCTATAAGGGTCTATTGGTGCCTCGGTCACCGGATGTTCGCTCTTTGTCAGTCTTGTTTTCAAATCCAACGCAAATTTGACAGTTAATTGCGACATTCCCACCATCCTAACGACGTTGCAACACAGAAATTGCGTCCCGATTCAATACATTGGTCACTAGCCGACTTATCTCCGAGGGTCTAACGCTGCTTCATTCCAGATGGATGTACAATTTGGCTTTCAAGTTTCTTGTCTCCGACTCAAAACTCTCAGCTAATTCTCACCGTCAGATTCTGGTATGTACGACGGAACACACAAATAGCGTCGCGATTCAGTACACTGATGTCTAGCGTAACTATCTAGAAGGGTCTATTGGTGCCTCGGTCACCGGATGTTCTCTCTTTGTCAGTCTAGTTTTCAAATCCGACGCAAATTTGACAATTAATTGCGACATTCCCACCATCCTAACAACGTTGCAACACAGAAATTGCGTCGCGATTAAATACATTGGTCACTAGCCGACTTATCTCCGAGGGTCTATCGCTGCCTCATACCAGATGGACGTACTCTTTGGCAGTCAAGTTTGTTTTCTCCCTCTCATAACTCACAGTTAATTCTTACCGTCAGATCCTGGTATTGACGATGGAACACACAAATAGCGTCGCGATTCAATAGATCGATGTCCAGAGTAACTATCTACAAGGGTCTATTGGTGCCTCGGTCACCGGATGGTCGCGTTTTGTCATCTAGTTTTCAAATCCGACGCAAAACTGACAGTTAATTTTATTTTCTCTCATCCTCTCAATGACGATAGAACACATACTGCGGTGGTTTTCAGTACATCGTCTACCAGCAGATTTATCTCCAAGCATCTATTACTGCCTGGGTCACCACATGAACGTTGTCCTACGAGTAAAGTTTCGGGAATCCGACGCAAATTTGACAGTTAATTGCGACATTCCCACAATCCTAATGACGATGCAACACAGAAATTGCGTCGCGATTCAATACATTGGTCACTAGCCGACCTAACTCCGAGGGTCTAACGCTGCTTCATATCAGATGGATGTACAATTTGGCTGTCAAGTTTCTTGTCTCCGACTCAAAACTCTCAGCTAATTCTCACCGTCAGATCCTGGTATGGACGACGGAACACACAAATAGCGTCTCGATTCAGTACATTGATGTCTAGCGTAACTATCAAGAAGAGTCTATTTGTGCTTCGGTCACCGGATGGTCGCGCTTTGTCAGTCTAGTTTTCAAATCCGACGCAAAACTGATAGTTAATTTTATTCCTCTCATACTCTCAATGACGATGGAACATACATTCTGCGATGGTTTCCAGAACATCGTCTTCCAGCAGATTTATCACCAAGCATCTATTACTGCCTGGGTCACCACATGATCGTTGTCCTACGAGTAATGTTTCGGGGATCCGACGCAAATTTGACAGTTAATTGCGACTATCCCACCATCCTAATGCCGATGCAACGCAGAAATCGCGTCGCGATTCAATACATTGGTCACTAGCCGACTTATCTCCGAGGGTCTAACGCTGCCTCATGCCAGATGGATGTACAATTTGGCTGTCAAGTTTCTTGTCTGCGACTCGTAACTAAGAGTTAATTCTTACCGTCAGATCCTGGTATTGACGATGGAACACACAAATAGCGTCGCGATTCAATAGATCGATGTCCAGCGTAACTATCTACAAGGGTCTATTGGTGCCTCGGTCACCGGATGGTCGCGTTTTGTCATCTAGTTTTCAAATCCGACGCAAAACTGACAGTTAATTTTATTTTCTCTCATCCTCTCAATGACGATAGAACACATACTGCGATGGTTTTCAGTACATCGTCTATCAGCAGATTTATCTCCAAGCATCTATTACTGCCTGGGTCACCACATGAACGTTGTCCTACGAGTAAAGTTTCGGGAATCCGACGAAAATTTGACAGTTAATTGCGACATTCCCACCATCCTAATGACGATGCAACACAGAAATTGCGTCGCGATTCAATACATTGGTCACTAGCCGACTTATCTCCGAGGGTCTAACGCTGCTTAATACCAGATGGATGTACAATTTGGCTGTCAAGTTTCTTGTCTCCGACTCAAAACTCTCAGCTAATTCTCACCGTCAGATCCTGGTATGGATGACGGAACATACAAAGAGCGTCGCGATTCAGTACACTGATGTCTAGCGTAACTATCTATAAGGGTCTATTGGTGCCTCGGTCACCGGATGTTCGCTCTTTGTCAGTCTTGTTTTCAAATCCGACGCAAATTTGACAGTTAATTGCGACATTCCCACCATCCTAAGGACGTTGCAACACAGAAATTGCTTCGCGATTCAATACATTGGTCACTAGCCGACTTATCTCGGAGGGTCTATCGCTGCCTCATACCAGATGGACGTACTCTTTGGCAGTCAAGTTTGTTTTCTCCCTCTCATAACTCACAGTTAATTCTTACCGTCAGATCCTGGTATTGACGATGGAACACACAAATAGCGTCGCGATTCAATAGATCGATGTCCAGCGTAACTATCTACAAGGGTCTATTAGTGCCTCGGTCACCGGATGGTCGCGTTTTGTCATCTAGTTTTCAAATCCGACGCAAAACTGACAGTTAATTTTATTTTCTCTCATCCTCTCAATGACGATAGAACACATACTGCGATGGTTTTCAGAACATCGTCTTCCAGCAGATTTATCTCCGAGCATGCCTGGTTCACCACGTGATCGTTCTAATGCGAGTAAAGTTTCGGGAATCCGACGCAAATTTGACAGTTAATTGAGACATTCCAACCATCCTAATGACGATGCAACACAGAAATTGCGTCGCGGTTCAATACATTGGTCACTAGCTGATATATCTCCGAGGGTCCTACGCTGCTCATACCAGATGGATGTACAATTTGGCTGTCAAGTTTCTTGTCTCCGTTTCAAAATTCACAGCTAATTCTTACCGTCAGATCCTGGTATCTACTACGGAACACACAAATAGCGTGGGATTCAATACATCACTGTCTAGCGTAACTATCTACAAGGGTCTATTGGTGCCTCGGTCACCGGATGGTCGCGCTTTGTCAGTTTAGTTTTCAAATCCGACGCAAAACTGATAGTTAATTTTATTCCTCAAGTACTCTCAATTACGATGGAACACACATACTGCGATGGTTTTCAGAACATCGTCTTCCAGCAGATTTATCTCCGAGCATGCCTGGTTCACCACATGATCGTTCTCCTGCGAGTAAAGTTTCGGGAATCCGACGCAAATTTGACAGTTAATTGAGACATTCCCACCATCCTAATGACGATGCAACACAGAAATTGGGTCGCGATTCAATACATTGGTCACTAGCCGACTTATCTCCGAGGGTCTAACGCTGCCTCCTACCAGATGTTGTACAATTTGGCTGTCAAGTTTCTTGTCTCCGACTCAAAACTCTCAGCTAATTCTCACTGTCAGATCCTGGTATGGACGATTGAACACACAAATAGCGTCGCGATTTAATACATCGATGTCTAGCGTAACTATCTATAAGGGTCTATTGGTGCCTCGGTCACCGGAAGTTCGCTCTTTGTCAGTCTTGTTTTCAAATCCGACGCAAATTTGACAGTTAATTGCGACATTCCCACCATCCTAACGACGTTGCAACACAGAAATTGCGTCGCGATTCAATACATTGGTCACTAGCCGACTTATCTCGGAGGGTCTATCGCTGCCTCATACCAGATGGACGTACTCTTTGGCAGTCAAGTTTGTTTTCTCCGTCTCATAACTCACAGTTAATTCTTACCGTCAGATCCTGGTATTGACGATGGAACACACAAATAGCGTCGCGATTCAATAGATCGATGTCCAGCGTAACTATCTACAAGGATCTACTGGTGCCTCGGCCACCGGATGGTCGCGTTTTGTCATCTAGTTTTCAAATCCGACGCAAGATTGACAGTTAATTTATGTTCTCTCATCTTCTCAATGACGATGGAACACACATACTGCGATGGTTTTCAGAACATCGTCTTCCAGCAGATTTATCTCCGAGCATGCCTGGTTCACCACATGATCGTTCTCCTGCGAGTAAAGTTTCGGGAATCCGACGCAAATTTGACAGTTAATTGAGACATTCCCACCATCCTAGTGACGATGCAACACAGAAATTGCGTCGCGATTCAATACATTGGTCACTAGCCGACTTATCTCCGAGGGTCTAACGCTGCCTCATACCAGATGGATGTATAATTTGAGCGTCAAGTTTCTTGTCTCCGACTCAAAACTCTCAGCTAATTCTCACCGTCAGATCCTGGTATGGACGACGGAACACACAAATAGCGTCGCGATTCAGTACATTGATGTCTAGCGTAACTATCTATAAGGGTCTATTGGTGCCTCGGTCACCGGATGTTCGCTCTTGGTCAGTCTTGTTTTCAAATCCGACGCAAATTTGACAGTTAATTGCGACATTCCCACCATCCTAACGACGTTGCATCACAGAAATTACGTCGCGATTCAATACATTGGTCACTAGCCGACTTATCTCCGAGGGTCTATCGCTGCCTCATACCAGATGGACGTACTCTTTGGCAGTCAAGTTTGTTTTCTCCCTCTCATATCTCACAGTTAATTCTTACCGTCAGATCCTGGTATTGACGATGGAACACACAAATAGCGTCGCGATTCAATAGATCGATGTCCAGAGTAACTATCTACAAGGGTCTATTGGTGCCTCGGTCATCGGATGGTCGCGTTTTGTCATCTAGTTTTCAAATCCGACGCAAAACTGACAGTTAATTTTATTTTCTCTCATCCTCTCAATGACGATAGAACACATACTGCGGTGGTTTTCAGTACATAGTCTTACAGCAGATTTATCTCCGAGCATGCCTTGGTCACCACATGATCGTTGTCCTACGAGTAATGTTTCGGGAATCCGACGCAAATTTGACAGTTAATTGCGACATTCGCACCATCCTAATGACGATGCAACACAGAAATTGCGTCGCGATTCAATACATTGGTCACTAGCCGATTTATCTCCGAGGGTCTAACGCTGCTACATACCAGATGGATTTACAATTTGGCTGTCAAGTTTCTTGTCTCCGACTCAAAACTCTCAGCTAATTCTCACCGTCAGATCCTGGTGTGGTCGACGGAACACACAAATAGCGTCGCGATTCAGTACATTAATGTCTAGCGTAACTATCTATAAGGGTCTATTGGTGCCTCGGTCACCGGATGTTCGCTCTTTGTCAGTCTTGTTTTCAAATCCAACGCAAATTTGACAGTTAATTGCGACATTCCCACCATCCTAACGACGTTGCAACACAGAAATTGCGTCCCGATTCAATACATTGGTCACTAGCCGACTTATCTCCGAGGGTCTAACGCTGCTTCATTCCAGATGGATGTACAATTTGGCTTTCAAGTTTCTTGTCTCCGACTCAAAACTCTCAGCTAATTCTCACTGTCAGATTCTGGTATGTACGACGGAACACACAAATAGCGTCGCGATTCAGTACACTGATGTCTAGCGTAACTATCTAGAAGGGTCTATTGGTGCCTCGGTCACCGGATGTTCTCTCTTTGTCAGTCTAGTTTTCAAATCCGACGCAAATTTGACAATTAATTGCGACATTCCCACCATCCTAACAACGTTGCAACACAGAAATTGCGTCGCGATTAAATACATTGGTCACTAGCCGACTTATCTCCGAGGGTCTATCGCTGCCTCATACCAGATGGACGTACTCTTTGGCAGTCAAGTTTGTTTTCTCCCTCTCATAACTCACAGTTAATTCTTACCGTCAGATCCTGGTATTGACGATGGAACACACAAATAGCGTCGCGATTCAATAGATCGATGTCCAGAGTAACTATCTACAAGGGTCTTTTGGTGCCTCGGTCACCAGATGGTCGCGTTTTGTCATCTAGTTTTCAAATCCGACGCAAAACTGACAGTTAATTGTATTCCTCTCATACTCTCAATTACGATGGAACACACATTCTGCGATGGTTTCCAGAACATCGTCTTCCAGCAGATTTATCTCCAAGCATCTATTACTGCCTGGGTCACCACATGAACGTTGTCCTACGAGTAAAGTTTCGGGAATCCGACGCAAATTTGACAGTTAATTGCGACATTCCCACCATCCTAATGACGATGCAACACAGAAATTGCGTCGCGATTCAATACATTGGTCACTAGCCGACCTAACTCCGAGGGTCTAAAGCTGCTTCATACCAGATGGATGTACAATTTGGCTGTCAAGTTTCTTGTCTCCGACTCAAAACTCTCAGCTAATTCTCACCGTCAGATCCTGGTGTGGTCGACGGAACACACAAATAGCGTCGCGATTCAGTACATTAATGTCTAGCGTAACTATCTATAAGGGTCTATTGGTGCCTAGGTCATCGGATGTTCGCTCTTTGTCAGTCTTGTTTTCAAATCCGACGCAAATTTGACAGTTAATTGCGACATTCCCACCATCCTAACGACGTTGCAACACAGAAATTGCGTCGCGATTCAATACATTGGTCACTAGCCGACTTATCTCGGAGGGTCTATCGCTGCCTCATACCAGATGGACGTACTCTTTGGCAGTCAAGTTTGTTTTCTCCCTCTCATAACTCACAGTTAATTCTTACCGTCAGATCTTGGTATTGACGATGGAACACAAAAATGGCGTCGGGATTCAATACATTAATGTCTAGCGAAACTATCTACAAGGGTCTATTGGTGCCTCGGTCACCGGATGGTCGCGCTTTGTCAGTCTAGTTTTCAAATCCGACGCAAAACTGATAGTTAATTTTATTCCTCAAGTACTCTCAATTACGATGGAACACACATACTGCGATGGTTTTCAGAACATCGTCTTCCAGCAGATTTATCTCCAAGCATGTCTGGGTCACCACATGATCGTTCTCCTGCGAGTAAAGTTTCGGGAATCCGACGCAAATTTGACAGTTAATTGAGACATTCCCACCATCCTAATGACGATGCAACACAGAAATGGCGTCGCGATTCAATACATTGGTCACTAGCCGACTTATCTCCGAGGGTCTAACGCTGCCTCATACCAGATGGATGTACAATTTGGCTGTCAAGTTTCTTGTCTCCGACTCGTAACTCACAGTTAATTCTTACCGTCAGATCCTGGTATCGACCATGGAACACGCAAATGGCGTCGCGATTCAGTACATCGATGTCTAGCGTAACTATCTAGAAGGGTCTATTGGTGCCTCGGTCACCGGATGTTCTCTCTTTGTCAGTCTAGTTTTCAAATCCGACGCAAATTTGACAATTAATTGCGACATTCCCACCATCCTAACGACGTTGCAACACAGAAATTGCGTCGCGATTAAATACATTGGTCACTAGCTTACTTATCTCCGAGGGTCTATCGCTGCCTCATACCAGATGGACGTACTCTTTGGCAGTCAAGTTTGTTTTCTCCCTCTCATAAAACTCAGTTAATTCTTACCGTCAGATCCTGGTATTGACGATGGAACACACAAATAGCGTCGCGATTCAATAGATCGATGTCCAGCGTAACTATCTACAAGGGTCTATTGGTGCCTCGGTCACCGGATGGTCGCGTTTTGTCATCTAGTTTTCAAATCCGACGCAAAACTGACAGTTAATTTTATTTTCTCTCATCCTCTCAATGACGATAGAACACATACTGCGATGGTTTTCAGTACATCGTCTACCAGCAGATTTATCTCCAAGCATCTATTACTGCCTGGGTCACCACATGAACGTTGTCCTACGAGAAAAGTTTCGGGAATCCGACGCAAATTTGACAGTTAATTGCGACATTCCCACCATCCTAATGACGATGCAACACAGAAATTGCGTCGCGATTCAATACATTGGTCACTAGCCGACCTAACTTCGAGGGTCTAACGCTGCTTCATACCAGATGGATGTACAATTTGGCTGTCAAGTTTCTTGTCTCCGACTCAAAACTCTCAGCTAATTCTCACCGTCAGATTCTGGTATGGACGACGGAACACACAAATATCGTCGCGATTCAGTACATTGATGTCTAGCGTAACTATCTACGAGGGTCTAATTGTGCTTCGGTCTCCGGATGTTCGCTCTTTGTCAGTCTTGTTTACAAATCCGACGCAAATTTGACAGTTAATTGCGACATTCCCACCATCCTAGTGACGATGCAACACAGAAATTGCGTCGCGATTCAATACATTGGTCACTAGCCGACTTATCTCCGAGGGTCTAACGCTGCCTCATACCAGATGGATGTATAATTTGGGCGTCAAGTTTCTTGTCTCCGACTCAAAACTCTCAGCTAATTCTCACCGTCAGATTCTGGTATGGACGACGGAACACACAAATAGCGTCGCGATTCAGTACATTGATGTCTAGCGTAACTATCTATAAGGGTCTATTGGTGCCTCGGTCACCGGATGTTCGCTCTTGGTCAGTCTTGTTTTCAAATCCGACGCAAATTTGACAGTTAATTGGGACATTCCCACCATGCTAACGACGTTGCATCACAGAAATTGCGTCGCGATTCAATACATTGGTCACTAGCCGACTTATCTCCGAGGCTCTATCGCTGCCTCATACCAGATGGACGTACTCTTTGGCAGTCAAGTTTGTTTTCTCCCTCTCATAACTCACAGTTAATTCTTATTGTCAGATCCTGGTATTGACGATGGAACACACAAATGGCGTCGCGATTCAATAGATCGATGTATAGCGTAACTATCTACAAGGGTCTATTGGTGCCTCGGTCACCGGATGGTCGCGTTTTGTCAGTCTAGTTTACAAATCCGACGCAAGATTGGCAGTTAATATTATTCCTCCCATACTCTCAATTACGATGGAACACACATACTGCGATGGTTTTCAGAACATCGTCTTCCAGCAGATTTATCTCCGAGCATGCCTTGGTCACCACATGATCGTTGTCCTACGAGTAAAGTTTCGGGAATCCGACGCAAATTTGACAGTTAATTGCGACACTCGCACCATCCTAATGACGATGCAACACAGAAATTGCGTCGCGATTCAATACATTGGTCACTAGCCGACTTATCTCCGAGGGTCTAACGCTGCCTCATACCAGATGGATGTACAATTTGGCTGTCAAGTTTCTTGTCTCCGACTCATAACTCACAGTTAATTCTTACCGTCAGATCCTGGTATCGACCATGGAACACACAAATAGCGTCGCTATTCAGTACATCGATGTCTAGCGTAACTATCTACAAGGGTCTATTGGTGCCTCGGTCATCGGATGGTCGCGTTTTGTCATCTAATTTTCAAATCCGACGCAAAACTGACAGTTAATTTTATTTTCTCTCATCCTCTCAATGACGATAGAACACATACTGCGATGGTTTTCAGTACATCGTCTACCAGCAGATTTATCTCCAAGCATTTATTACTGAATGGGTCACCACATGAACATTGTCCTACGAGAAACGTTTCGGGAATCCGACGCAAATTTGACAGTTAATTGCGACATTCCCACCATCCTAATGACGATGCAACACAGAAATTGCGTCGCGATTCAATACATTGGTCACTAGCCGACTTATCTCCGAGGGACTAACGCTGCTTCATACCAGATGGATGTACAATTTGGCTGTCAAGTTTCTTGTCTCCGACTCAAAACTCTCAGCTAATTCTCACCGTCAGATTCTGGTATGGACGACGGAACACACAAATAGCGTCGCGATTCAGTACACTGATGTCTAGCGTAACTATCTATAAGGGTCTATTGGTGCCTCGGTCACCGGATGTTCGCTCTTTGTCAGTCTTGTTTTCAAATCCGACGCAAATTTGACAGTTAATTGCGACATTCCCACCATCCTAACGACGTTGCAACACAGAAATTGCGTCGCGATTCAATACATTGGTCACTAGCCGACTTATCTCCGAGGGTCTATCGCTGCATCATACCAGATGGACGTATTCTTTGGCAGTCAAGTTTGTTTTCTCCCTCTCATAACTCACAGTTAATTCTTACCGTCAAATCTTGGTATTGACGATGGAACACAAAAATGGCGTCGGGATTCAATACATCAATGTCTAGCGTAACTATCTACAAGGGTCTATTGGTGCCTCGGTCATCGGATGGTCGCGTTTTGTCATCTAGTTTTCAAATCCGACGCAAAACTGACAGTTAATTTTATTTTCTCTCATCCTCTCAATGACGATAGAACACATACTGCGGTGGTTTTCAGTACATAGTCTTACAGCACATTTATCTCCGAGCATGCCTTGGTCACCACATGATCGTTGTCCTACGAGTAATGTTTCGGGAATCCGACGCAAATTTGACAGTTAATTGCGACATTCGCACCATCCTAATGACGATGCAACACAGAAATTGCGTCGCGATTCAATACATTGGTCACTAGCCGATTTATCTCCGAGGGTCTAACGCTGCTACATACCAGATGGATTTACAATTTGGCTGTCAAGTTTCTTGTCTCCGACTCAAAACTCTCAGCTAATTCTCACCGTCAGATCCTGGTGTGGTCGACGGAACACACAAATAGCGTCGCGATTCAGTACATTAATGTCTAGCGTAACTATCTATAAGGGTCTATTGGTGCCTCGGTCACCGGATGTTCGCTCTTTGTCAGTCTTGTTTTCAAATCCAACGCAAATTTGACAGTTAATTGCGACATTCCCACCATCCTAACGACGTTGCAACACAGAAATTGCGTCCCGATTCAATACATTGGTCACTAGCCGACTTATCTCCGAGGGTCTAACGCTGCTTCATTCCAGATGGATGTACAATTTGGCTTTCAAGTTTCTTGTCTCCGACTCAAAACTCTCAGCTAATTCTCACTGTCAGATTCTGGTATGTACGACGGAACACACAAATAGCGTCGCGATTCAGTACACTGATGTCTAGCGTAACTATCTAGAAGGGTCTATTGGTGCCTCGGTCACCGGATGTTCTCTCTTTGTCAGTCTAGTTTTCAAATCCGACGCAAATTTGACAATTAATTGCGACATTCCCACCATCCTAACAACGTTGCAACACAGAAATTGCGTCGCGATTAAATACATTGGTCACTAGCCGACTTATCTCCGAGGGTCTATCGCTGCCTCATACCAGATGGACGTACTCTTTGGCAGTCAAGTTTGTTTTCTCCCTCTCATAACTCACAGTTAATTCTTACCGTCAGATCCTGGTATTGACGATGGAACACACAAATAGCGTCGCGATTCAATAGATCGATGTCCAGAGTAACTAACTACAAGGGTCTTTTGGTGCCTCGGTCACCAGATGGTCGCGTTTTGTCATCTAGTTTTCAAATCCGACGCAAAACTGACAGTTAATTGTATTCCTCTCATACTCTCAATTACGATGGAACACACATTCTGCGATGGTTTCCAGAACATCGTCTTCCAGCAGATTTATCTCCAAGCATCTATTACTGCCTGGGTCACCACATGAACGTTGTCCTACGAGTAAAGTTTCGGGAATCCGACGCAAATTTGACAGTTAATTGCGACATTCCCACCATCCTAATGACGATGCAACACAGAAATTGCGTCGCGATTCAATACATTGGTCACTAGCCGACCTAACTCCGAGGGTCTAAAGCTGCTTCATACCAGATGGATGTACAATTTGGCTGTCAAGTTTCTTGTCTCCGACTCAAAACTCTCAGCTAATTCTCACCGTCAGATCCTGGTGTGGTCGACGGAACACACAAATAGCGTCGCGATTCAGTACATTAATGTCTAGCGTAACTATCTATAAGGGTCTATTGGTGCCTAGGTCATCGGATGTTCGCTCTTTGTCAGTCTTGTTTTCAAATCCGACGCAAATTTGACAGTTAATTGCGACATTCCCACCATCCTAACGACGTTGCAACACAGAAATTGCGTCGCGATTCAATACATTGGTCACTAGCCGACTTATCTCGGAGGGTCTATCGCTGCCTCATACCAGATGGACGTACTCTTTGGCAGTCAAGTTTGTTTTCTCCCTCTCATAACTCACAGTTAATTCTTACCGTCAGATCTTGGTATTGACGATGGAACACAAAAATGGCGTCGGGATTCAATACATTAATGTCTAGCGAAACTATCTACAAGGGTCTATTGGTGCCTCGGTCACCGGATGGTCGCGCTTTGTCAGTCTAGTTTTCAAATCCGACGCAAAACTGATAGTTAATTTTATTCCTCAAGTACTCTCAATTACGATGGAACACACATACTGCGATGGTTTTCAGAACATCGTCTTCCAGCAGATTTATCTCCAAGCATGTCTGGGTCACCACATGATCGTTCTCCTGCGAGTAAAGTTTCGGGAATCCGACGCAAATTTGACAGTTAATTGAGACATTCCCACCATCCTAATGACGATGCAACACAGAAATGGCGTCGCGATTCAATACATTGGTCACTAGCCGACTTATCTCCGAGGGTCTAACGCTGCCTCATACCAGATGGATGTACAATTTGGCTGTCAAGTTTCTTGTCTCCGACTCGTAACTCACAGTTAATTCTTACCGTCAGATCCTGGTATCGACCATGGAACACGCAAATGGCGTCGCGATTCAGTACATCGATGTCTAGCGTAACTATCTAGAAGGGTCTATTGGTGCCTCGGTCACCGGATGTTCTCTCTTTGTCAGTCTAGTTTTCAAATCCGACGCAAATTTGACAATTAATTGCGACATTCCCACCATCCTAACGACGTTGCAACACAGAAATTGCGTCGCGATTAAATACATTGGTCACTAGCTTACTTATCTCCGAGGGTCTATCGCTGCCTCATACCAGATGGACGTACTCTTTGGCAGTCAAGTTTGTTTTCTCCCTCTCATAAAACTCAGTTAATTCTTACCGTCAGATCCTGGTATTGACGATGGAACACACAAATAGCGTCGCGATTCAATAGATCGATGTCCAGCGTAACTATCTACAAGGGTCTATTGGTGCCTCGGTCACCGGATGGTCGCGTTTTGTCATCTAGTTTTCAAATCCGACGCAAAACTGACAGTTAATTTTATTTTCTCTCATCCTCTCAATGACGATAGAACACATACTGCGATGGTTTTCAGTACATCGTCTACCAGCAGATTTATCTCCAAGCATCTATTACTGCCTGGGTCACCACATGAACGTTGTCCTACGAGAAAAGTTTCGGGAATCCGACGCAAATTTGACAGTTAATTGCGACATTCCCACCATCCTAATGACGATGCAACACAGAAATTGCGTCGCGATTCAATACATTGGTCACTAGCCGACCTAACTTCGAGGGTCTAACGCTGCTTCATACCAGATGGATGTACAATTTGGCTGTCAAGTTTCTTGTCTCCGACTCAAAACTCTCAGCTAATTCTCACCGTCAGATTCTGGTATGGACGACGGAACACACAAATATCGTCGCGATTCAGTACATTGATGTCTAGCGTAACTATCTACGAGGGTCTAATTGTGCTTCGGTCTCCGGATGTTCGCTCTTTGTCAGTCTTGTTTACAAATCCGACGCAAATTTGACAGTTAATTGCGACATTCCCACCATCCTAGTGACGATGCAACACAGAAATTGCGTCGCGATTTAATACATTGGTCACTAGCCGACTTATCTCCGAGGGTCTATCGCCTCATCATACCAGATGGACGTATTCTTTGGCAGTCAAGTTTGTTTTCTCCCTCTAATAGCTCACAGTTAATTCTTACCGTCAGATCTTGGTATTGACGATGGAACACAAAAATGGCGTCGCGATTCAATAGATCGATGTCCAGCGTAACTATCTACAAGGGTCTATTGGTGCCTCGGTCATAGGATGGTCGCGTTTTGTCAGTCTAGTTTACAAATCCGACGCAAGATTGGAAGTTAATTTTATTCCTCCCATACTCTCAGTTAAGATGGAAGACACATACTGCGATGGTTTTCAGAACATCGTCTTCCAGCAGATTTATCTCCGAGCATGCCTGGTTCACCACATGATCGTTCTCCTGCGAGTAATATTTCGGGAATCCGACGCAAATTTGACAGTTAATTGAGACATTCCCACCATCCTAATGACGATACAACACAGAAATTGCGTCGCGATTCAATACATTGGTCACTAGCCGACTTATCTCCGAGGGTCTAACGCTGCCTCCTACCAGATGGTGTACAATTTGGCTGTCAAGTTTCTTGTCTCCGACTCAAAACTCTCAGCTAATTCTCACCGTCAGATCCTGGTATGAACGATGGAACACACAAATAGCGGCGCGATTCTACACATCGATGTCCAGCGGAACTATCTAGAAGGGTCTATTTGTGCCTCGGTCACCGGATGTACGCGCTTTGTCAGTCTTGTTTTCAAATCCGACGCAAAACTGACAGTTAATTTTATTCCTCCCATAGTCTCAATTACGATGGAACTCACATTCTGCGATGGTTTTCCGAACATCGTCTTCCATCATATTTATCTCCAAGTATCTATTACTGCCTGGGTCACCACATGAACGTTGTCCTACGAGTAAAGTTTCGGGAATCCGACGCAAATTTGACAGTTAATTGCGACATTCCCACCATCCTAATGACGATGCAACACAGAAATTGCGTCGCGATTCAATACATTGGTCACTAGCCGACCTAACTCCGTTGGTCTAACGCTGCTTCATACCAGATGGATGTACAATTTGGCTGTCAAGTTTCTTGTCTCCGACTCAAAACTCTCAGCTAATTCTCACCGTCAGATCCTGGTATGGACGACGGAACACACAAATATCGTCGCGATTCAGTACATTGATGTCTAGCGTAACTATCTAGAAGGGTCTATTTGTGCTTCGGTCACCGGATGGTCGCGCTTTGTCAGTCTAGTTTTCAAATCCGACGCAAAACTGACAGTTAATTGTATTCCTCTCATACTCTCAATTACGATGGAACACACATTCTGCGATGGTTTCCAGAACATCGTCTACCAGCAGATTTATCTCCAAGCATCTATTACTGCCTGGGTCACCACATGAACGTTGTCCTACGAGTAAAGTTTCGGGAATCCGACAAAAATTTGACGGTTAATTGCGACATTCCCACCATCCTAATGACGATGCAACACAGAAATTGCGTCGCGATTCAATACATTGGTCATTAGCCGACTTATCTCCGAGGGTCTAACGCTGCTTCATACCAGATGGATGTACAATTTGGCTGTCAAGTTTCTTGTCTCCGACTCAAAACTCTCAGCTAATTCTCACCGTCAGATCCTGGTATGGTCGACGGAACACACAAATAGCCTCGCGATTCAGTACATTGATGTCTAGCGTAACTATCTATAAGGGTCTATTGGTGCCTCGGTCACCGGATGTTCGCTCTTTGTCAGTCTTGTTTTCAAATCCGACGCAAATTTGACAGTTAATTGCGACATTCCCACCATCCTAACGACGTTGCAACACAGAAATTGCGTCGCGATTCAATACATTGGTCACTAGCCGACTTATCTCCGAGGGTCTATCGCTGCCTCATACCAGATGGACGTATTCTTTGGCAGTCAAGTTTGTTTTCTCCCTCTCATAACTCACAGTTAATTCTTACCGTCAGATCTTGGTATTGACGATGGAACACAAAAATGGCGTCGCGATTCAATAGATCGATGTCCAGCGTAACTATCTACAAGGGTCTATTGGTGCCTCGGTCACCGGATGGTCGCGTTTTGTCAGTCTAGTTTACAAATCCGACGCAAGATTGGCAGTTAATTTTATTCCTCACATACTCTCAATTACGATGGAGCACACATACTGCGATGGTGTTCAGAACATCGTCTTCTAGCAGATTTATCTCCGAGCATGCCTGGTTCACCACATGAACGTTCTCCTGCGAGTAAAGTTTCGGGAATCCGACGCAAATTTGACAGTTAATTGAGACATTCCCACCATCCTAATGACGATGCAACACAGAAATTGCGTCGCGATTCAATACATTGGTCACTAGCCGACTTATCTCCGAGGGTCTAACGCTGCCTCCTACCAGATGGTGTACGATTTGGCTGTCAATTTCTTGTCTCCGACTCAAAACTCTCAGCTAATTCTCACCGTCACATCCTGGTATGGACGATGGAACACACAAATAGCGTCGCGATTCAATACATCGATGTCTAGCGTAACTATCTATAAGGGTCTATTGGTGCCTCGGTCACCGGATGTTCGCTCTTTGTCAGTCTTGTTTTCAAATCCGACGCAAATTTGACAGTTAATTGCGACTTTCCCACCATCCCAACGACGTTGCAACACAGAAATTGCGTCGCGATTCAATACATTGGTCACTAGCCGACTTATCTCCGAGGGTCTATCGCTGCCTCATACCGGATGGATGTACAATGTGGCAGTCAAGTTTCTCTTCTCCCTCTCATAACTCACAGTTAATACTTACCGTTAGATCCTGGTATTGACGATGGAACACACAAATAGCGTCGCGATTCTATACATCGATGTCCAGCGTAACTATCTAGAAGGGTCTACTTGTGCCTCGGTCACCGGATGTTCGCTCTTTGTCAGTCTAGTATTCAAATACGACGCAAAACTGACAGTTAATTTTATTCCTCCCATACTCTCAATTACGATGTAACACACATTCTGCGATGGTTTTAAGAACATCGTCTACCAGCAGATTTATCTCCAAGCATCTATTACTGCCTGGCTCACCACATGAACGTTGTCCGACGAGTAAAGTTTCGGGAATCCGACGCAAATTTGACAGTTAATTGCGACATTCGCACCATCCTAATGACGATGCAACACAGAAATTGCGTCGCGATTCAATACATTGGTCCCTAGCCGACTTATCTCCGAAGGTCTAACGCTGCCTCATACCGGATGGATGTACAATGTGGCAGTCAAGTTTCTCTTCTCCCTCTCATAACTCACAGTTAATACTTACCGTTAGATCCTGGTATTGACGATGGAACACACAAATAGCGTCACGATTCTATACATCGATGTCCAGCGTAACTATCTACAAGGGTCTATTGGTGCCTCGGTCACCGGATGGTCGCGTTTTGTCATCTAGTTTTCAAATCCAACGCAAAACTGACAGTTAATTATATTTTCTCTCATCCTCTCAATGACGATAGAACACATACTGCGATGGTTTTCAGTACATCGTCTACCAGCAGATTTATCTCCAAGCATCTATTACTGCCTGGGTCACCACATGAATGTTGTCCTACGAGTAAAGTTTCGGGAATCCGACGCAAATTTGACAGTTAATTGCGACTTTCCCACCATCCTAATGACGATGCAACACAGAAATTGCGTCGCGATTCAATACATTGGTCACTAGCCGACTTATCTCCGAGGGTCTAACGCTGCTTCATACCAGATGGATATACAATTTGGCTGTCAAGTTTCTTGTCTCAAACTCAAAACTCTCAGCTAATTCTCACCGTCAGATCCTGGTATGGACGACGGAACACACAAATAGCGTCGCGATTCAGTACATTGATGTCTAGCGTAACTATCTATAAGGGTCTATTGGTGCCTCGGTTACCGGATGTTCGCTCTTTGTCACTCTTGTTTTCAAATCCGACGCAAATTTGACAGTTAATTGTGACATTCCCACCATCCTAACGACGTTGCAACACAGAAATTGCGTCGCGATTCAATACATTGGTCACTAGCCGACTTATCTCCGAGGGTCTATCGCTGCATCATACCAGATGGACGTATTCTTTGGCAGTCAAGTTTGTTTTCTCCCTCTAATAACTCACAGTTAATTCTTACCGTCAGATCTTGGTATTGACGATGGAACACAAAAATGGCGTCGCGATTCAATAGATCGATGTCCAGCGTAACTATCTACAAGGGTCTATTGGTGCCTCGGTCACCGGATGGTCGCGTTTTGTCAGTCAAATCCGACGCAAGATTGGAAGTTAATTTTATTCCTCCCATACTCTCAATTAAGATGGAACACACATACTGCGATGGTTTTCAGAACATCGTCTTCCAGCAGATTTATCTCCGAGCATGCCTGGTTCACCACATGATCGTTCTCCTGCGAGTAAAGTTTCGGGAATCCGACGCAAATTTGACAGTTAATTGAGACATTCCCACCATCCTAATGACGATGCAACACAGAAATTGCGTCGCGATTCAATACATTGGTCACTAGCCGACTTATCTCCGAGGGTCTAACGCTGCCTCCTACCAGATGGTGTACAATTTGGCTGTCAAGTTTCTTGTCTCCGACTCAAAACTCTCAGCTAATTCTCACCGTCAGATCCTGGTATGGACGATGGAACACACAAATAGCGGCGCGATTCTACACATCGATGTCCAGCGGAACTATCTAGATGGGTCTATTTGTGCCTCGGTCACCGGATGTACGCGCTTTGTCAGTCTTGTTTTCAAATCCGACGCAAAACTGACAATTAATTTTATTCCTCCCGTAGTCTCAATTACGATGGAACTCACATTCTGCGATGGTTTTCCGAACATCGTCTTCCATCATATTTATCTCCAAGTATCTATTATTGCCTGGGTCACCACATGAACGTTGTCCTACGAGTAAAGTTTCGGGAATCCGACGCAAATTTGACAGTTAATTGCGACATTCCCACCATCCTAATGACGATGCAACACAGAAATTGCGTCGCGATTCAATACATTGGTCACCAGGCGACCTAACTCCGTTGGTCTAACGCTGCTTCATACCAGATGGATGTACAATTTGGCTGTCAAGTTTCTTGTCTCCGACTCAAAACTCTCAGCTAATTCTCACCGTCAGATCCTGGTATGGACGACGGAACACACAAATATCGTCGCGATTCAGTACATTGATGTCTAGCGTAACTATCTAGAAGGGTCTATTTGTGCTTCGGTCACCGGATGGTCGCGCTTTGACAGTCTAGTTTTCAAATACGACGCAAAACTGACAGTTAATTGTATTCCTCTCATACTCTCAATTACGATGGAACACACATTCTGCGATGGTTTCCAGAACATCGTCTACCAGCAGATTTATCTCCAAGCATCTATTACTGCCTGGGTCACCACATGAACGTTGTCCTACGAGTAAAGTTTCGGGCATCCGACAAAAATTTGACGGTTAATTGCGACATTCCCACCATCCTAATGACGATGCAACACAGAAATTGCGTCGCGATTCAATACATTGGTCATTAGCCGACTTATCTCCGAGGGTCTAACGCTGCTTCATACCAGATGGATGTACAATTTGGCTGTCAAGTTTCTTGTCTCCGACTCCTAACTCTCAGCTAATTCTCACCGTCAGATCCTGGTATGGTCGACGGAACACACAAATAGCCTCGCGATTCAGTACATTGATGTCTAGCGTAACTATCTATAAGGGTCTATTGGTGCCTCGGTCACCGGATGTTCGCTCTTTGTCAGTCTTGTTTTCAAATCCGACGCAAATTTGACAGTTAATTGCGACTTTCCCACCATCCCAACGACGTTGCAACACAGAAATTGCGTCGCGATTCAATACATTGGTCACTAGCCGACTTATCTCCGAGGGTCTATCGCTGCCTCATACCAGATGGACGTACTCTTTGGCAGTCAAGTTTGTTTTCTCCCTCTCATAACTCACAGTTAATTCTTACCGTCAGATCCTGGTATTGACGATGGAACACACAAATAGCGTCGCGATTCAATAGATCGATGTCCAGCGTAACTATCTACAAGGGTCTACTGGTGCCTCGGTCACCGGAAGGTCGCGTTTTGTCATCTAGTTTTCAAATCCGACGCAAAACTGACAGTTAATTTATGTTCTCTCATCCTCTCAATGACGATGAAACACACATACTGCGATGGTTTTCAGAACATCGTCTTCCAGCAGATTTATCTCCAAGCATCTATTACTGCCTGGCTCACCACATGAACGTTGTCCGACGAGTAAAGTTTCGGGAATCCGACGCAAATTTGACAGTTAATTGCGACATTCGCACCATCCTAATGACGATGCAACACAGAAATTGCGTCGCGATTCAATACATTGGTCCCTAGCCGGCTTATCTCCGAGGGTCTAACGCTGCCTCATACCAGATGGATGTACAATGTGGCAGTCAAGTTTCTCTTCTCCCTCTCATAACTCACAGTTAATACTTACCGTTAGATCCTGGTATTGACGATGGAACACACAAATAGCGTCGCGATTCTATACATCGATGTCCAGCGTAACTATCTACAAGAGTCTATTGGTGCTTCGGTCACCGGATGTTCTCTCTTTGTCAGTCTAGTTTTCAAATCCGACGCAAATTTGTCAGTTAATTGCGACATTCCCAACATCCTAACGACGTTGCAACACAGAAATTGCGTCGCGATTACATACATTGGTCACTAGCCGACTTATCTCCAAGGGTCTATCGCTGCCTCATACCAGATGGACGTACTCTTTGGCAGTCAAGTTTGTTTTCTCCCTCTCATAACTCACAGTTAATTCTCACCGTCAGATCCTGGTATTGACGATGTAACACACAAATAGCGTCGCGATTCAATAGATCGATGTCCAGCGTAACTATCTACAAGGGTCTATTGGTGCCTCGGTCACCGGATGGTCGCGTTTTGTCATCTAGTTTTCAAATCCAACGCAAAACTGACAGTTAATTTTATTTTCTCTCATCCTCTCAATGACGATAGAACACATACTGCGATGGTTTTCAGTACATCGTCTACCAGCAGATTTATCTCCAAGCATCTGCCTGGGTCACCACATGAATGTTGTCCTACGAGTAAAGTTTCGGGAATCCGACGCAAATTTGAGTTAATTGCGACATTCCCACCATCCTAATGACGATGCAACACAGAAATTGCGTCGCGATTCAATACATTGGTCACTAGCCGACTTATCTCCGAGGGTCTAACGCTGCTTCATACCAGATGGATGTACAATTTGGCTGTCAAGTTTCTTGTCTCCGACTCAAAACTCTCAGCTAATTCTCACCGTCAGATCCTGGTATGGACGACGGAACACACAAATAGCGTCGCGATTCAGTACATTGATGTCTAGCGTAACTATCTATAAGGGTCTATTGGTGCCTCGGTTACCGGATGTTCGCTCTTTGTCACTCTTGTTTTCAAATCCGACGCAAATTTGACAGTTAATTGCGACATTCCCACCATCCTAACGACGTTGCAACACAGAAATTGCGTCGCGATTCAATACATTGGTCACTAGCCGACTTATCTTCGAGGGTCTATCGCTGCCTCGTACAAGATGGACGTATTCTTTGGCAGTCAAGTTTGTTTTCTCCCTCTCATAACTCACAGTTAATTCTTACCGTCAGATCTTGGTATTGACGATGGAACACAAAAATGGCGTCGCGATTCAATAGATCGATGTCCAGCGTAACTATCTACAAGGGTCTACTGGTGCCTCGGTCACCGGATGGTCGCGTTTTGTCATCTAGTTTTCAAATCCGACGCAAAACTGATAGTTAATTTTATTCCACAAGTACTCTCAATTACGATGGAACACACATACTGCGATGGTTTTCAGAACATCGCCTTCCAACAGGTTTATCTCCGAGCATGCCTGGTTTACCACATGATCGTTCTCCTGCGAGTAAAGTTTCGGGAATCCGACGCAAATTTGACAGTTAATTGAGACATTCCCACCATCCTAATGACGATGCAACACAGAAATTGCGTCGGATTCAATACATTGGTCACTAGCCGACTTATCTCCGAGGGTCTAACGCTGCTCATACCAGATGGATGTACAATTTGGCTGTCAAGTTTCTTGCCTCCGTCTCAAAACTCACAGTTAATTCTTACCGTCAGATCTTGGTATCTACTATGGAACTCACAAATAGCGTCGGGATTCAATACATCAATGTCTAGCGTAACTATCTACAAGGGTCTATTGGTGCCTCGGTCACCTGATGGTCGCGCTTTGTCAGTCTAGTTTTCAAATCCGACGCAAAACTGATAGTTAATTTTATTCCACAAGTACTCTCAATTACGATGGAACACACATACTGCGATGGTTTTCAGAACATCGTCTTCCAACAGATTTATCTCCAAGCATGCCTGGGTCACCACATGATCGTTCTCCTGCGAGTAAAGTTTCGGGAATCCGACGCAAATTTGACAGTTAATTGAGACATTCCCACCATCCTAATGACGATGCAACACAGAAATTGCGTCGCGATTCAATACATTGGTCACTAGCCGACTTATCTCCGAGGGTCTAACGCTGTTTCATACCAGATGGATGTATAATTTGGCTGTCAAGTTTCTTGTCTCCGACTCAAAACTCTCAGCTAATTCTCACCGTCAGATCCTGGTATGGACGACGGAACACACAAATAGCGTCGCGATTCAGGACATTGATGTCTAGCGTAACTATCTATAAGGGTCTATTGGTGCCTCGGTCCCCGGATGTTCACTCTTGGTCAGTCTTGTTTTCAAATCCGACGCAAATTTGACAGTTAATTGCGACATTCCCACCATCCTAACGACGTTGCATCACAGAAACTGCGTCGCGATTCAATACATTGGTCACTAGCCGACTTATCTCCGAGGGTCTATCGCTGCCTCATACCAGATGGACGTACTCTTTGGCAGTCAAGTTTGTTTTCTCCCTCTCATAACTCACAGTTAATTCTTATTGTCAGATCCTGGTATTGACGATGGAACACACAAATGGCGTCGCGATTCAATAGATCGATGTCCTGCGTAACTATCTACAAGGGTCTATTGGTGCGTCGGTCACCGGATGGTCGCGTTTTGTCAGTCTAGTTTACAAATCCGACGCAAGATTGGCATACTCTCAATTACGATGGAACACACATACTGCGATGGTTTTCAGAACATCGTCTTCCAGCACATTTATCTCCGAGCATGCCTTGGTCACCACATGATCGTTGTCCTACGAGTAAAGTTTCGGGAATCCGACGCAAATTTGACAGTTAATTGCGACATTCGTACCATCCTAATGACGATGCAACATAGAAATTGCGTCGCGATTCAATACATTGGTCACTAGCCGACTTATCTCCGCGGGTCTAACGCTGCCTCATACCAGATGGATGTACAATGTGGCAGTCAAGTTTGTTTTCTCCCTCTCAAAACTCACAGTTAATTCTTACCGTCAGATCTTGGTATCTACTATGGAACTCACAAATAGCGTCGGGATTCAATACATCAATGTCTAGCGTAACTATCTACAAGGGTCTATTGGTGCCTCAGTCTAGTTTTCAAATCCGACGCAAAACTGATAGTTAATTTTATTCCACAAGTACTCTCAATTACGATGGAACACACATACTGCGATGGTTTTCAGAACATCGTCTTCCAACAGATTTATCTCCAAGCATGCCTGGGTCACCACATGATCGTTCTCCTGCGAGTAAAGTTTCGGGAATCCGACGCAAATTTGACAGTTAATTGAGACATTCCCACCATCCTAATGACGATGCAACACAGAAATTGCGTCGCGATTCAATACATTGGTCACTAGCCGACTTATCTCCGAGGGTCTAACGCTGTTTCATACCAGATGGATGTATAATTTGGCTGTCAAGTTTCTTGTCTCCGACTCAAAACTCTCAGCTAATTCTCACCGTCAGATCCTGGTATGGACGACGGAACACACAAATAGCGTCGCGATTCAGGACATTGATGTCTAGCGTAACTATCTATAAGGGTCTATTGGTGCCTCGGTCCCCGGATGTTCACTCTTGGTCAGTCTTGTTTTCAAATCCGACGCAAATTTGACAGTTAATTGCGACATTCCCACCATCCTAACGACGTTGCATCACAGAAACTGCGTCGCGATTCAATACATTGGTCACTAGCCGACTTATCTCCGAGGGTCTATCGCTGCCTCATACCAGATGGACGTACTCTTTGGCAGTCAAGTTTGTTTTCTCCCTCTCATAACTCACAGTTAATTCTTATTGTCAGATCCTGGTATTGACGATGGAACACACAAATGGCGTCGCGATTCAATAGATCGATGTCCTGCGTAACTATCTACAAGGGTCTATTGGTGCGTCGGTCACCGGATGGTCGCGTTTTGTCAGTCTAGTTTACAAATCCGACGCAAGATTGGCATACTCTCAATTACGATGGAACACACATACTGCGATGGTTTTCAGAACATCGTCTTCCAGCACATTTATCTCCGAGCATGCCTTGGTCACCACATGATCGTTGTCCTACGAGTAAAGTTTCGGGAATCCGACGCAAATTTGACAGTTAATTGCGACATTCGTACCATCCTAATGACGATGCAACATAGAAATTGCGTCGCGATTCAATACATTGGTCACTAGCCGACTTATCTCCGCGGGTCTAACGCTGCCTCATACCAGATGGATGTACAATGTGGCAGTCAAGTTTCTCTTCTCCCTCTCATAACTCACAGTTAATACTTACCGTTAGATCCTGGTATTGACGATGGAACACACAAATAGCGTCACGATTCTATACATCGATGTCCAGCGTAACTATCTACAAGGGTCTATTGGTGCCTCGGTCACCGGATGGTCGCGTTTTGTCATCTAGTTTTCAAATCCAACGCAAAACTGACAGTTAATTATATTTTCTCTCATCCTCTCAATGACGATAGAACACATACTGCGATGGTTTTCAGTACATCGTCTACCAGCAGATTTATCTCCAAGCATCTATTACTGCCTGGGTCACCACATGAATGTTGTCCTACGAGTAAAGTTTCGGGAATCCGACGCAAATTTGACAGTTAATTGCGACATTCCCACCATCCTAATGACGATGCAACACAGAAATTGCGTCGCGATTCAATACATTGGTCACTAGCCGACTTATCTCCGAGGGTCTAACGCTGCTTCATACCAGATGGATATACAATTTGGCTGTCAAGTTTCTTGTCTCAAACTCAAAACTCTCAGCTAATTCTCACCGTCAGATCCTGGTATGGACGACGGAACACACAAATAGCGTCGCGATTCAGTACATTGATGTCTAGCGTAACTATCTATAAGGGTCTATTGGTGCCTCGGTTACAGGATGTTCGCTCTTTGTCACTCTTGTTTTCAAATCCGACGCAAATTTGACAGTTAATTGCGACATTCCCACCATCCTAACGACGTTGCAACACAGAAATTGCGTCGCGATTCAATACATTGGTCACTAGCCGACTTATCTCCGAGGGTCTATCGCTGCATCATACCAGATGGACGTATTCTTTGGCAGTCAAGTTTGTTTTCTCCCTCTAATAACTCACAGTTAATTCTTACCGTCAGATCTTGGTATTGACGATGGAACACAAAAATGGCGTCGCGATTCAATAGATCGATGTCCAGCGTAACTATCTACAAGGGTCTATTGGTGCCTCGGTCACCGGATGGTCGCGTTTTGTCAGTCAAATCCGACGCAAGATTGGAAGTTAATTTTATTCCTCCCATACTCTCAATTAAGATGGAACACACATACTGCGATTGTTTTCAGAACATCGTCTTCCAGCAGATTTATCTCCGAGCATGCCTGGTTCACCACATGATCGTTCTCCTGCGAGTAAAGTTTCGGGAATCCGACGCAAATTTGACAGTTAATTGAGACATTCCCACCATCCTAATGACGATGCAACACAGAAATTGCGTCGCGATTCAATACATTGGTCACTAGCCGACTTATCTCCGAGGGTCTAACGCTGTCTCCTACCAGATGGTGTACAATTTGGCTGTCAAGTTTCTTGTCTCCGACTCAAAACTCTCAGCTAATTCTCACCGTCAGATCCTGGTATGGACGATGGAACACACAAATAGCGGCGCGATTCTACACATCGATGTCCAGCGGAACTATCTAGAAGGGTCTATTTGTGCCTCGGTCACCGGATGTACGCGCTTTGTCAGTCTTGTTTTCAAATCCGACGAAAAACTGACAATTAATTTTATCCCTCCCATAGTCTCAATTACGATGGAACTCACATTCTGCGATGGTTTTCCGAACATCGTCTTCCATCATATTTATCTCCAAGTATCTATTACTGCCTGGGTCACCACATGAACGTTGTCCTACGAGTAAAGTTTCGGGAATCCGACGCAAATTTGACAGTTAATTGCGACATTCCCACCATCCTAATGACGATGCAACACAGAAATTGCGTCGCGATTCAATACATTGGTCACCAGCCGACCTAACTCCGTTGGTCTAACGCTGCTTCATACCAGATGGATGTACAATTTGGCTGTCAAGCTTCTTGTCTCCGACTCAAAACTCTCAGCTAATTCTCACCGTCAGATCCTGGTATGGACGACGGAACACACAAATATCGTCGCGATTCAGTACATTGATGTCTAGCGTAACTATCTAGAAGGGTCTATTTGTGCTTCGGTCACCGGATGGTCGCGCTTTGACAGTCTAGTTTTCAAATCCGACGCAAAACTGACAGTTAATTGTATTCCTCTCATACTCTCAATTACGATGGAACACACATTCTGCGATGGTTTCCAGAACATCGTCTACCAGCAGATTTATCTCCAAGCATCTATTACTGCCTGGGTCACCACATGAACGTTGTCCTACGAGTAAAGTTTCGGGCATCCGACAAAAATTTGACGGTTAATTGCGACATTCCCACCATCCTAATGACGATGCAACACAGAAATTGCGTCGCGATTCAATACATTGGTCATTAGCCGACTTATCTCCGAGGGTCTAACGCTGCTTCATACCAGATGGATGTACAATTTGGCTGTCAAGTTTCTTGTCTCCGACTCAAAACTCTCAGCTAATTCTCACCGTCAGATCCTGGTATGGTCGACGGAACACACAAATAGCCTCGCGATTCAGTACATTGATGTCTAGCGTAACTATCTATAAGGGTCTATTGGTGCCTCGGTCACCGGATGTTCGCTCTTTGTCAGTCTTGTTTTCAAATCCGACGCAAATTTGACAGTTAATTGCGACTTTCCCACCATCCCAACGACGTTGCAACACAGAAATTGCGTCGCGATTCAATACATTGGTCACTAGCCGACTTATCTCCGAGGGTCTATCGCTGCCTCATACCAGATGGACGTACTCTTTGGCAGTCAAGTTTGTTTTCTCCCTCTCATAACTCACAGTTAATTCTTACCGTCAGATCCTGGTATTGACGATGGAACACACAAATAGCGTCGCGATTCAATAGATCGATGTCCAGCGTAACTATCTACAAGGGTCTACTGGTGCCTCGGTCACCGGAAGGTCGCGTTTTGTCATCTAGTTTTCAAATCCGACGCAAAACTGACAGTTAATTATATTTTCTCTCATCCTCTCAATGACGATGAAACACACATACTGCGATGGTTTTCAGAACATCGTCTTCCAGCAGATTTATCTCCAAGCATCTATTACTGCCTGGCTCACCACATGAACGTTGTCCGACGAGTAAAGTTTCGGGAATCCGACGCAAATTTGACAGTTAATTGCGACATTCGCACCATCCTAATGACGATGCAACACAGAAATTGCGTCGCGATTCAATACATTGGTCCCTAGCCGACTTATCTCCGAGGGTCTAACGCTGCCTCATACCAGATGGATGTACAATGTGGCAGTCAAGTTTCTCTTCTCCCTCTCATAACTCACAGTTAATACTTACCGTTAGATCCTGGTATTGACGATGGAACACACAAATAGCGTCGCGATTCTATACATCGATGTCCAGCGTAACTATCTACAAGAGTCTATTGGTGCTTCGGTCACCGGATGTTCTCTCTTTGTCAGTCTAGTTTTCAAATCCGACGCAAATTTGTCAGTTAATTGCGACATTCCCAACATCCTAACGACGTTGCAACACAGAAATTGCGTCGCGATTCAATACATTGGTCACTAGCCGACTTATCTTCGAGGGTCTATCGCTGCCTCGTACAAGATGGACGTATTCTTTGGCAGTCAAGTTTGTTTTCTCCCTCTCATAACTCACAGTTAATTCTTACCGTCAGATCTTGGTATTGACGATGGAACACAAAAATGGCGTCGCGATTCAATAGATCGATGTCCAGCGTAACTATCTACAAGGGTCTACTGGTGCCTCGGTCACCGGATGGTCGCGTTTTGTCATCTAGTTTTCAAATCCGACGCAAAACTGATAGTTAATTTTATTCCACAAGTACTCTCAATTACGATGGAACACACATACTGCGATGGTTTTCAGAACATCGCCTTCCAACAGGTTTATCTCCGAGCATGCCTGGTTTACCACATGATCGTTCTCCTGCGAGTAAAGTTTCGGGAATCCGACGCAAATTTGACAGTTAATTGAGACATTCCCACCATCCTAATGACGATGCAACACAGAAATTGCGTCGGATTCAATACATTGGTCACTAGCCGACTTATCTCCGAGGGTCTAACGCTGCTCATACCAGATGGATGTACAATTTGGCTGTCAAGTTTCTTGCCTCCGTCTCAAAACTCACAGTTAATTCTTACCGTCAGATCCTGGTATCTACTATGGAACTCACAAATAGCGTCGGGATTCAATACATCAATGTCTAGCGTAACTATCTACAAGGGTCTATTGGTGCCTCGGTCACCGGATGGTCGCGCTTTGTCAGTCTAGTTTTCAAATCCGACGCAAAACTGATAGTTAATTTTATTCCACAAGTACTCTCAATTACGATGGAACACACATACTGCGATGGTTTTCAGAACATCGTCTTCCAACAGATTTATCTCCAAGCATGCCTGGGTCACCACATGATCGTTCTCCTGCGAGTAAAGTTTCGGGAATCCGACGCAAATTTGACAGTTAATTGAGACATTCCCACCATCCTAATGACGATGCAACACAGAAATTGCGTCGCGATTCAATACATTGGTCACTAGCCGACTTATCTCCGAGGGTCTAACGCTGTTTCATACCAGATGGATGTATAATTTGGCTGTCAAGTTTCTTGTCTCCGACTCAAAACTCTCAGCTAATTCTCACCGTCAGATCCTGGTATGGACGACGGAACACACAAATAGCGTCGCGATTCAGGACATTGATGTCTAGCGTAACTATCTATAAGGGTCTATTGGTGCCTCGGTCCCCGGATGTTCACTCTTGGTCAGTCTTGTTTTCAAATCCGACGCAAATTTGACAGTTAATTGCGACATTCCCACCATCCTAACGACGTTGCATCACAGAAACTGCGTCGCGATTCAATACATTGGTCACTAGCCGACTTATCTCCGAGGGTCTATCGCTGCCTCATACCAGATGGACGTACTCTTTGGCAGTCAAGTTTGTTTTCTCCCTCTCATAACTCACAGTTAATTCTTATTGTCAGATCCTGGTATTGACGATGGAACACACAAATGGCGTCGCGATTCAATAGATCGATGTCCTGCGTAACTATCTACAAGGGTCTATTGGTGCGTCGGTCACCGGATGGTCGCGTTTTGTCAGTCTAGTTTACAAATCCGACGCAAGATTGGCATACTCTCAATTACGATGGAACACACATACTGCGATGGTTTTCAGAACATCGTCTTCCAGCACATTTATCTCCGAGCATGCCTTGGTCACCACATGATCGTTGTCCTACGAGTAAAGTTTCGGGAATCCGACGCAAATTTGACAGTTAATTGCGACATTCGTACCATCCTAATGACGATGCAACATAGAAATTGCGTCGCGATTCAATACATTGGTCACTAGCCGACTTATCTCCGCGGGTCTAACGCTGCCTCATACCAGATGGATGTACAATGTGGCAGTCAAGTTTCTCTTCTCCCTCTCATAACTCACAGTTAATACTTACCGTTAGATCCTGGTATTGACGATGGAACACACAAATAGCGTCACGATTCTATACATCGATGTCCAGCGTAACTATCTACAAGGGTCTATTGGTGCCTCGGTCACCGGATGGTCGCGTTTTGTCATCTAGTTTTCAAATCCAACGCAAAACTGACAGTTAATTATATTTTCTCTCATCCTCTCAATGACGATAGAACACATACTGCGATGGTTTTCAGTACATCGTCTACCAGCAGATTTATCTCCAAGCATCTATTACTGCCTGGGTCACCACATGAATGTTGTCCTACGAGTAAAGTTTCGGGAATCCGACGCAAATTTGACAGTTAATTGCGACATTCCCACCATCCTAATGACGATGCAACACAGAAATTGCGTCGCGATTCAATACATTGGTCACTAGCCGACTTATCTCCGAGGGTCTAACGCTGCTTCATACCAGATGGATATACAATTTGGCTGTCAAGTTTCTTGTCTCAAACTCAAAACTCTCAGCTAATTCTCACCGTCAGATCCTGGTATGGACGACGGAACACAAAAATGGCGTCGCGATTCAATAGATCGATGTCCAGCGTAACTATCTACAAGGGTCTATTGGTGCCTCGGTCACCGGATGGTCGCGTTTTGTCAGTCAAATCCGACGCAAGATTGGAAGTTAATTTTATTCCTCCCATACTCTCAATTAAGATGGAACACACATACTGCGATGGTTTTCAGAACATCGTCTTCCAGCAGATTTATCTCCGAGCATGCCTGGTTCACCACATGATCGTTCTCCTGCGAGTAAAGTTTCGGGAATCCGAC
The DNA here is from genome assembly GCF_023897955.1 of Schistocerca gregaria. Lineage (NCBI taxonomy): Eukaryota > Metazoa > Arthropoda > Insecta > Orthoptera > Acrididae > Schistocerca > Schistocerca gregaria. The sequence continues at coordinate 324,014 of NW_026061713.1, read as the reverse complement.
GCAAATTTGACAGTTAATTGAGACATTCCCACCATCCTAATGACGATGCAACACAGAAATTGCGTCGCGATTCAATACATTGGTCACTAGCCGACTTATCTCCGAGGGTCTAACGCTGCCTCCTACCAGATGGTGTACAATTTGGCTGTCAAGTTTCTTGTCTCCGACTCAAAACTCTCAGCTAATTCTCACCGTCAGATCCTGGTATGGACGATGGAACACACAAATAGCGGCGCGATTCTACACATCGATGTCCAGCGGAACTATCTAGAAGGGTCTATTTGTGCCTCGGTCACCAGGTGTACGCGCTTTGTCAGTCTTGTTTTCAAATCCGACGAAAAACTGACAATTAATTTTATCCCTCCCATAGTCTCAATTACGATGGAACTCACATTCTGCGATGGTTTTCCGAACATCGTCTTCCATCATATTTATCTCCAAGTATCTATTACTGCCTGGGTCACCACATGAACGTTGTCCTACGAGTAAAGTTTCGGGAATCCGACGCAAATTTGACAGTTAATTGCGACATTCCCACCATCCTAATGACGATGCAACACAGAAATTGCGTCGCGATTCAATACATTGGTCACCAGCCGACCTAACTCCGTTGGTCTAACGCTGCTTCATACCAGATGGATGTACAATTTGGCTGTCAAGTTTCTTGTCTCCGACTCAAAACTCTCAGCTAATTCTCACCGTCAGATCCTGGTATGGACGACGGAACACACAAATATCGTCGCGATTCAGTACATTGATGTCTAGCGTAACTATCTAGAAGGGTCTATTTGTGCTTCGGTCACCGGATGGTCGCGCTTTGACAGTCTAGTTTTCAAATCCGACGCAAAACTGACAGTTAATTGTATTCCTCTCATACTCTCAATTACGATGGAACACACATTCTGCGATGGTTTCCACAACATCGTCTACCAGCAGATTTATCTCCAAGCATCTATTACTGCCTGGGTCACCACATGAACGTTGTCCTACGAGTAAAGTTTCGGGCATCCGACAAAAATTTGACGGTTAATTGCGACATTCCCACCATCCTAATGACGATGCAACACAGAAATTGCGTCGCGATTCAATACATTGGTCATTAGCCGACTTATCTCCGAGGGTCTAACGCTGCTTCATACCAGATGGATGTACAATTTGGCTGTCAAGTTTCTTGTCTCCGACTCAAAACTCTCAGCTAATTCTCACCGTCAGATCCTGGTATGGTCGACGGAACACACAAATAGCCTCGCGATTCAGTACATTGATGTCTAGCGTAACTATCTATAAGGGTCTATTGGTGCCTCGGTCACCGGATGTTCGCTCTTTGTCAGTCTTGTTTTCAAATCCGACGCAAATTTGACAGTTAATTGCGACTTTCCCACCATCCCAACGACGTTGCAACACAGAAATTGCGTCGCGATTCAATACATTGGTCACTAGCCGACTTATCTCCGAGGGTCTATCGCTGCCTCATACCAGATGGACGTACTCTTTGGCAGTCAAGTTTGTTTTCTCCCTCTCATAACTCACAGTTAATTCTTACCGTCAGATCCTGGTATTGACGATGGAACACACAAATAGCGTCGCGATTCAATAGATCGATGTCCAGCGTAACTATCTACAAGGGTCTACTGGTGCCTCGGTCACCGGAAGGTCGCGTTTTGTCATCTAGTTTTCAAATCCGACGCAAAACTGACAGTTAATTTATGTTCTCTCATCCTCTCAATGACGATGAAACACACATACTGCGATGGTTTTCAGAACATCGTCTTCCAGCAGATTTATCTCCAAGCATCTATTACTGCCTGGCTCACCACATGAACGTTGTCCGACGAGTAAAGTTTCGGGAATCCGACGCAAATTGCCAGTTAATTGCCACATTCGCACCATCCTAATGACGATGCAACACAGAAATTGCGTCGCGATTCAATACATTGGTCCCTAGCCGACTTATCTCCGAGGGTCTAACGCTGCCTCATACCAGATGGATGTACAATGTGGCAGTCAAGTTTCTCTTCTCCCTCTCATAACTCACAGTTAATACTTACCGTTAGATCCTGGTATTGACGATGGAACACACAAATAGCGTCGCGATTCTATACATCGATGTCCAGCGTAACTATCTACAAGAGTCTATTGGTGCTTCGGTCACCGGATGTTCTCTCTTTGTCAGTCTAGTTTTCAAATCCGACGCAAATTTGTCAGTTAATTGCGACATTCCCAACATCCTAACGACGTTGCAACACAGAAATTGCGTCGCGATTAAATACATTGGTCACTAGCCGACTTATCTCCAAGGGTCTATCGCTGCCTCATACCAGATGGACGTACTCTTTGGCAGTCAAGTTTGTTTTCTCCCTCTCATAACTCACAGTTAATTCTCACCGTCAGATCCTGGTATTGACGATGTAACACACAAATAGCGTCGCGATTCAATAGATCGATGTCCAGCGTAACTATCTACAAGGGTCTATTGGTGCCTCGGTCACCGGATGGTCGCGTTTTGTCATCTAGTTCTCAAATCCAACGCAAAACTGACAGTTAATTTTATTTTCTCTCATCCTCTCAATGACGATAGAACACATACTGCGATGGTTTTCAGAACATCGCCTTCCAACAGATTTATCTCCGAGCATGCCTGGTTTACCACATGATCGTTCTCCTGCGAGTAAAGTTTCGGGAATCCGACGCAAATTTGACAGTTAATTGAGACATTCCCACCATCCTAATGACGATGCAACACAGAAATTGCGTCGGATTCAATACATTGGTCACTAGCCGACTTATCTCCGAGGGTCTAACGCTGCTCATACCAGATGGATGTACAATTTGGCTGTCAAGTTTCTTGCCTCCGTCTCAAAACTCACAGTTAATTCTTACCGTCAGATCCTGGTATCTACTATGGAACTCACAAATAGCGTCGGGATTCAATACATCAATGTCTAGCGTAACTATCTACAAGGGTCTATTGGTGCCTCGGTCACCGGATGGTCGCGCTTTGTCAGTCTAGTTTTCAAATCCGACGCAAAACTGATAGTTAATTTTATTCCACAAGTACTCTCAATTACGATGGAACACACATACTGCGATGGTTTTCAGAACATCGTCTTCCAACAGATTTATCTCCAAGCATGCCTGGTTCACCACATGATCGTTCTCCTGCGAGTAAAGTTTCGGGAATCCGACGCAAATTTGACAGTTAATTGAGACATTCCCACCATCCTAATGACGATGCAACACAGAAATTGCGTCGCGATTCAATACATTGGTCACTAGCCGACTTATCTCCGAGGGTCTACCGCTGTTTCATACCAGATGGATGTATAATTTGGCTGTCAAGTTTCTTGTCTCCGACTCAAAACTCTCAGCTAATTCTCACCGTCAGATCCTGGTATGGACGACGGAACACACAAATAGCGTCGCGATTCAGGACATTGATGTCTAGCGTAACTATCTATAAGGGTCTATTGGTGCCTCGGTCCCCGGATGTTCACTCTTGGTCAGTCTTGTTTTCAAATCCGACGCAAATTTGACAGTTAATTGCGACATTCCCACCATCCTAACGACGTTGCATCACAGAAACTGCGTCGCGATTCAATACATTGGTCACTAGCCGACTTATCTCCGAGGGTCTATCGCTGCCTCATACCAGATGGACGTACTCTTTGGCAGTCAAGTTTGTTTTCTCCCTCTCATAACTCACAGTTAATTCTTATTGTCAGATCCTGGTATTGACGATGGAACACACAAATGGCGTCGCGATTCAATAGATCGATGTCCTGCGTAACTATCTACAAGGGTCTATTGGTGCGTCGGTCACCGGATGGTCGCGTTTTGTCAGTCTAGTTTACAAATCCGACGCAAGATTGGCATACTCTCAATTACGATGGAACACACATACTGCGATGGTTTTCAGAACATCGTCTTCCAGCACATTTACCTCCGAGCATGCCTTGGTCACCACATGATCGTTGTCCTACGAGTAAAGTTTCGGGAATCCGACGCAAATTTGACAGTTAATTGCGACATTCGTACCATCCTAATGACGATGCAACATAGAAATTGCGTCGCGATTCAATACATTGGTCACTAGCCGACTTATCTCCGCGGGTCTAACGCTGCCTCATACCAGATGGATGTACAATGTGGCAGTCAAGTTTCTCTTCTCCCTCTCATAACTCACAGTTAATACTTACCGTTAAATCCTGGTATTGACGATGGAACACACAAATAGCGTCGCGATTCTATACATCGATGTCCAGCGTAACTACCTACAAGGGTCTATTAGTGCCTCGGTCTCCGGATGTTCTCTCTTTGTCAGTCTAGTTTTCAAATCCGACGCAAATTTGTCAGTTAATTGCGACATTCCCAACATCCTAACGACGTTGCAACACAGAAATTGCGTCGCGATTAAAAACATTGGTCACTAGCCGACTTATCTCCGAGGGTCTAACGCTGCCTCATACCAGATGGACGTACTCTTTGGCAGTCAAGTTTGTTTTCTCCCTCTCATAACTCACAGTTAATTCTTACCGTCAGAATCTGGTATTGACGATGGAACCCACAAATAGCGTCGCGATTCAATAGATCGATGTCCAGCGTAACTATCTACAAGGGTCTACTGGTGCCTCGGTCACCGGAAGGTCGCGTTTTGTCATTTAGTTTTCAAATCCGACGCAAAACTGACAGTTAATTTATGTTCTCTCATCCTCTCAATGACGATGGAACACACATACTGCGATGGTTTTCAGAACATCGTCTTCCAGCAGATTTATCTCCAAGCATCTATTACTGCTTGGGTCACCACATGAACGTTGTCCGACGAGTAAAGTTTCGGGAATCCGACGCAAATTTGACAGTTAATTGCGACATTCCCACCATCCTAATGACGATGCAACACAGAAATTGCGTCGCGATTCAATACATTGGTCACTAGCCGACTTATCTCCGAGGGTCTAACGCTGTTTCATACCAGATGGATGTATAATTAGCTGTCAAGTTTCTTGTCTCCGACTCAAAACGCTCAGCTAATTCTCACCGTGAGATCCTGGTATGGACGACGGAACACACAAATAGCGTCGCGATTCAGTACATTGATGTCTAGCGTAACTATCTATAAGGGTCTATTGGTGCCTCGGTCACCGGATGTTCGCTCTTTGTCAGTCTTGTTTTCAAATCCGACGCAAATTTGACAGTTAATTGCGACATTCCCACCATCCTAACGACGTTGCAACACAGAAATTGCGTCGCGATTCAATACATTGGTCACTAGCCGACTTATCTCCGAGGGTCTATCGCTGCCTCATACCAGATGGACGTATTCTTTGGCAGTCAAGTTTGTTTTCTCCTTCTCATAACTCTCAGTTAATTCTTACCGTCAGATCTTGGTATTGACGATGGAACACAAAAATGGCGTCGGGATTCAATACATCAATGTCTAGCGTAACTATCTACAAGGGTCTATTGGTGCCTCATTCACCGGATGGTCGAGCTTTGTCAGTCTAGTTTTCAAATCCGACGCAAAACTGATAGTTAATTTTATTCCTCAAGTACTCTCAATTACGATGGAACACACATACTGCGATGGTTTTCAGAACATCGTCTTCCAGCAGATTTATCTCCGAGCATGCCTGGTTCACCACATGATCGTTCTCCTGCGAGTAAAGTTTCGGGAATCCGACGCAAATTTGACAGTTAATTGAGACGTTCCCAACATCCTAATGACGATGCAACACAGAAATTGCGTCGCGATTCAATACATTGGTCACTAGCCGACTTATCTCCGAGGGTCTAACGCTGCTTCATACCAGATGGATGTATAATTTGGCTGTCAAGTTTCTTGTCTCCGACTCAAAACTCTCAGCTAATTCTCACCGTCAGATCCTGGTATGGACGACGGAACACACAAATAGCGTCGCGATTCAGTACATTGATGTCTAGCGTAACTATCTATAAGGGTCTATTGGTGCCTCGGTCACCGGATGTTCACTCTTGGTCAGTCTTGTTTTCAAATCCGACGCAAATTTGACAGTTAATTGCGACATTCACACCATCCTAATAACGATGCAACACAGAAATTGCGTCGCGATTCAATACATTGGTCACTAGCCGACTTATCTCCGAGGGTCTAACGCTGCTTCATACCAGATGGATGTACAATTTGGCTGTCAAGTTTCTTGTCTCCGACTCAAAACGCTCAGCTAATTCTCACCGTGAGATCCTGGTATGGACGACGGAACACACAAATAGCGTCGCGATTCAGTACATTGATGTCTAGCGTAACTATCTATAAGGGTCTATTGGTGCCTCGGTCACCGGATGTTCGCTCTTTGTCAGTCTTGTTTTCAAATCCGACGCAAATTTGACAGTTAATTGCGACATTCCCACCATCCTAACGACGTTGCAACACAGAAATTGCGTCGCGATTCAATACATTGGTCGCTAGTCGACTTATCTCCGAGGGTCTATCGCTGCCTCATACCAGATGGACGTATTCTTTGGCAGTCAAGTTTGTTTTCTCCTTCTCATAACTCTCAGTTAATTCTTACCGTCAGATCTTGGTATTGACGATGGAACACAAAAATGGCGTCGGGATTCAATACATCAATGTCTAGCGTAACTATCTACAAGGGTCTATTGGTGCCTCATTCACCGGATGGTCGAGCTTTGTCAGTCTAGTTTTCAAATCCGACGCAAAACTGATAGTTAATTTTATTCCTCAAGTACTCTCAATTACGATGGAACACACATACTGCGATGGTTTTCAGAACATCGTCTTCCAGCAGATTTATCTCCGAGCATGCCTGGTTCACCACATGATCGTTCTCCTGCGAGTAAAGTTTCGGGAATCCGACGCAAATTTGACAGTTAATTGAGACATTCCCAACATCCTAATGACGATGCAACACAGAAATTGCGTCGCGATTCAATACATTGGTCACTAGCCGACTTATCTCCGAGGGTCTAACGCTGCTTCATACCAGATGGATGTATAATTTGGCTGTCAAGTTTCTTGTCTCCGACTCAAAACTCTCAGCTAATTCTCACCGTCAGATCCTGGTATGGACGACGGAACACGCAAATAGCGTCGCGATTCAGTACATTGATGTCTAGCGTAACTATCTATAAGGGTCTATTGGTGCCTCGGTCACCGGATGTTCACTCTTGGTCAGTCTTGTTTTCAAATCCGACGCAAATTTGACAGTTAATTGCGACATTCAGACCATCCTAATAACGATGCAACACAGAAATTGCGTCGCGATTCAATACATTGGTCACTAGCCGACTTATCTCCGAGGGTCTAACGCTGCTTCATACCAGATGGATGTACAATTTGGCTGTCAAGTTTCTTGTCTCCGACTCAAAACGCTCAGCTAATTCTCACCGTCAGATCCTGGTATGGACGACGGAACACACAAATAGCGTCGCGATTCAGTACATTGATGTCTAGCGTAACTATTTATAAGGGTCTATTGGTGCCTCGGTCACCGGATGTTCGCTCTTTGTCAGTCTTGTTTTCAAATCCGACGCAAATTTTACAGTTAATTGCGTCATTCCCACCATCCTAACGACGTTGCAACGGAGAAATTGTGTCGCGATTCAATACATTGGTCACTAGCCGACTTATCTCCGAGGGTCTAACGCTGCTTCATACCAGATGGATGTACAATTTGGCTGTCAAGTTTCTTGTCTCCGACTCAAAACGCTCAGCTAATTCTCACCGTCCGATCCTGGTATGGACGACGGAACACACAAATAGCGTCGCGATTCAGTACATTGATGTCTAGCGTAACTTTCTATAAGGGTCTATTGGTGCCACGGTCACCGGATGTTCGCTCTTTGTCAGCATTGTTTTCAAATCCGACGCAAATTTGACAGTTAATTGCGACATTCCCACCATCCTAACGACGTTGCAACACAGTAATTGCGTCGCAATTCAATACATTGGTCACTAGCGGACTTATCTCCGAGGGTCTATCGCTGCCTCATACCAGATGGACGTATTCTTTGGCAGTCAAGTTTGTTTTCTCCCTCTCATAACTCACAGTTAATTCTTACCGTCAGATCTTGGTATTGACGATGGAACACAAAAATGGCGTCGCGATTCAATAGATCGATGTCCAGCGTAACTATCTACAAGGGTCTACTGGTGCCTCTGTCACCGGATGGTCGCCTTTTGTCATCTAGTTTTCAAATCCGACGCAAAACTGACAGTTAATTTTATTTTCTCTCATCCTCTCAATGACGATGGAACACACATACTGCGATATTTTTCAGAACATCGTCTTCCAGCAGATTTATCTCCGAGCATGCCTGGTTTACCACATGATCGTTCTCCTGCGAGTAAAGTTTCGGGAATCCGACGCAGATTTGACAGTTAATTGAGACATTCCCACCATCCTAATGACGATGCAACACAGAAATTGCGTCGCGATTCAATACATTGGTCACTAGCCGACTTATCTCCGAGGGTCTAACGCTGCCTCCTACCAGATGGATGTACAATTTGGCTGTCAAGTTTCTTGTCTCCGACTCAAAACGCTCAGCTAATTCTCACCGTGAGATCCTGGTATGGACGACGGAACACACAAATAGCGTCGCGATTCAGTACATTGATGTCTAGCGTAACTATCTAAAAGGGTCTATTGGTGCCTCGGTCACCGGATGTTCGCTCTTTGTCAGTCTTGTTTTCAAATCCAACGCAAATTTGACAGTTAATTGCGACATTCCCACCATCCTAACGACGTTGCAACACAGAAATTGCGTCGCGATTCAATACATTGGTCACTAGCCGACTTATCTCCTAGGGTCTATCGCTGCCTCATACCAGATGGACGTATTCTTTGGCAGTCAAGTTTGTTTTCTCCCTCTCATAACTCACAGTTAATTCTTACCGTCAGATCTTGGTATTGACGATGGAATACAAAAATGGCGTCGCGATTCAATAGATCGATGTCCAGCGTAACTATCTACAAGGGTCTATTGGTGCCTCGGTCACCGGATGGTCGCGTTTTGTCAGTCTGGTTTACAAATCCGACGCAAGATTGGCAGTTAATTTTATTCCTCCCATACTCTCAATTACGATGGAACACACATACTGCGATGGTTTTCAGAGCATCGTCCTCCAGCAGATTTATCTCCGAGCATGCCTGGTTCACCACATGAACGTTCTCCTGCGAGTAAAGTTTCGGGAATCCGACGCAAATTTGACAGTTAATTGAGACATTCGCACCATCCTAATGACGATGCAACACAGAAATTGCGTCGCGATTCAATACATTGGTCACTAGCCGACTTATCTCCGACGGTCTAACGCTGCCTCCTACCAGATGGATGTACAATTCGGCTGTCAAGTTTCTTGTCTCCGACTCAAAACGCTCAGCTAATTCTCTCCGTGAGATCCTGGTATGGACGACGGAACACACAAATAGCGTCGCGATTCAGTACATTGATGTCTAGCGTAACTATCTATGAGGGTGTATTGGTGCCTCGGTCACCGAATGTTCGCTCTTTGTCAGTCTTGTTTTCAAATCCGACGCAAATTTGACAGTTAATTGCGACATTCCCACCATCCTAACGACGTTGCAACACAGAAATTGCGTCGCGATTCAATACATTGGTCACTAGCCGACTTATCTCCGAGGGTCTATCGCTGCCTCATACCAGATGGACGTATTCTTTGGCAGTCAAGTTTGTTTTCTCCCTCTCATAACTCACAGTTAATTCTTACCGTCAGATCTTGGTATTGACGATGGAATACAAAAATGGCGTCGCGATTCAATAGATCGATGTTCAGCGTAACTATCTACAAGGGTCTACTGGTGCCTCGGTCACCGGATGGTCGCGTTTTGTCATCTAGTTTTCAAATCCGACGCAAAACTGACAGTTAATTTATGTTCTCTCATCCTCTCAATGACGATGGAACAGACATACTGCGATGGTTTTCAGAACATCGTCTTCCAGCAGATTTATCTCCGAGCATGCCTGGTTTACCACATGATCGTTCTCCTGCGAGTAAAGTTTCGGGAATCCGACGCAAATTTGACAGTTAATTGAGACATTCGTATCATCCTAATGACGATGCAACACAGAAATTGCGTCGCGATTCAATACATTGGTCACTAGCCGACTTAACTCCGAGGGTCTAACGCTGCCTCCTACCAGATGGTGTACAATTTGGCTGTAAAGTTTCTTTTCTCCGACTCAAAACTCTCAGCTAATTCTCACCGTCAGATCCTGGTATGGACGACGGAACACACAAATAGCGTCTCGATTCAGTCGCAATTAACTGTCAAATTTGCGTCGGATTTGAAAACTAGACTGACAAAGCGCGACCATCCGGTGACCGAGGCACCAATAGACCATTGTAGATGGTTACGCTGGACATCGATCTATTGAATCGCGACGCCATTTTTGTGTTCCATCGTCAATACCAAGATCTGACGGTAAGAATTAACTCTGAGTAATGAGAGGGAGAAAACAAACTTGCCTGCCAAAGAATACGTCCATCTGGTATGATGCAGCGATAGACCCTCGGAGATAAGTCGGCTAGTGACCAATGTATTTAATCGCGACGCAATTTCTGTGTTGCAACGTCGTTAGGATGGTGGGAATGTCGCAATTAACTGTCAAATTTGCGTCGGATTTGAAAACTAGACTGACAAAGCGCGACCATCCGGTGACCGAGGCACCAATAGACCCTTATAGATAGTTACGCTAGACATCGATGTATTGAATCGCGACGCTATTTGTGTGTTCCATCGTCCATACCAGGATATGACGGTGAGAATTAGCTGAGAGTTTTGAATCGGGGACAAGAAACTTGACAGCCAAATTGTACACCATCTGGTAGGAGGCAGCGTTAGACCCTCGGAGATAAGTCGGCTAGTGACCAATGTATTGAATCGCGACGCAATTTCTGTGTTGCATCGTCATTAGGATGATACGAATGTCTCAATTAACTGTCAAATTTGCGTCGGATTCCCGAAACTTTACTCGTAGGACAACGTTCATGTGGTGACCCAGGCAGTAATAGATACTTGGATATAAATATGATGGAAGACGATGTTCAGAAAACCATCGCAGAATGTGAGTTCCTTCGTAATTGAGACTATGGGAGGAATAAAATTAACTGTCAGTTTTGCGTCGGATTTGAAAACAAGACTGACAAAGCGCGAACATCCGGTGACCGAGGCACAAATAGACCCTACTAGATAGTTCCGCTGGACATCGATGTATAGAATCGCGCCGCTATTTGTGTGTTCCATCGTCAATACGGAGATCTGACGGTAGGAATTAGCTGTGAGTTATGAGGGAGAAAACAAACTTGACTGCCTAAGAGTACGTCCATCTGGTATGAGGCAGCGATAGACCCTCGGAGATAAGTCGGCTAGTGACCAATGTATTTAATCGCGACGCAATTTCTGTGTTGCATCGACATTAGGATGGTGGGAATGTCTCAATTAACTGTCAAATTAGCGTCGGATTCCCGAAACTTTACTCGTAGGACAACGTTCATGTGGTGACCCAGGCAGTAATAAATGCTTGGAGATAAATCTGCTGGTAGACGATGTACTGAAAACCATCGCAGTATGTGTTCTATCGTCACTGAGAGGATGAGAGAAAATAAAATTAACTGTCAGTTTTGCGTCGGATTTGAAAACTAGATGACAAAACGCGACCATCCGGTGACCGAGGCACCAATAGACCCTTGTAGATAGTTACGCTAGACATCGATGTACTGAATCGCGACGCTATTTGTGTGTTCCATGGTCGATACCAGGATCTGACGGTAAGAATTAACTGTGAGTTATGAGTCGGAGACAAGAAACTTGACAGCCAAATTGTACATCCATCTGGTAGGAGGCAGCGTTAGACCCTCGGAGATAAGTCGGCTAGTGACCAATGTATTGAATCGCGACGCAATTTCTGTGTTGCATCGTCTTTAGGATGGTGGGAATGTCGTAATTAACTGTCAAATTTGTGCCGGATTCCAGAAACTTTACTCGCAGGAGAACGTTCATGTGGTGACCCAGGCAGTAATAGATGCTTGGAGATAAATCTGCTGGAAGACGATGTTCTGAAAACCATCAGGATGAGAGAACATAAATTAACTGTCAGTTTTGCGTCGGATTTGAAAACTAGATGACAAAACGCGACCATCCGGTGACCGAGGCACCATTAGACCCTTGTAGATAGTTACGCTGGACATCGATCTATTGAATCGCGACGCTATTTGTGTGTTCCATCGTCAATACCAGGATCTGACGGTAAGAATTAACTGTGAGTTATGAGAGGGAGAAAACAAACTTGACTGCCAAAGAGTACGTCCATCTGGTATGAGGCAGCGATAGACCCTCGGAGATAAGTCGGCTAGTGACCAATGTATTGAATCGCGACGCAATTTCTGTGTTGCATCGTCATTAGGATGATACGAATGTCTCAATTAACTGTCAAATTTGCGTCGGATTCCCGAAACTTTACTCGCAGGAGAACGATCATGTGGTGAACCAGGCATGCTCGGAGATAAATCTGCTGGAAGACGATGTTCTGAAAACCATCGCAGTATGTGTGTTCCATCGTAATTGAGAGTATGGGAGGAATAAAATTAACTGCCAATCTTGCGTCGGATTTGTAAACTAGACTGACAAAACGCGACCATCCGGTGACCGAGGCAGCAATAGACCCTTGTAGATAGTTACGCTAGACATCGATGTACTGAATCGCGACGCCATTTTTGTGTTCCATCGTCAATACCAAGATCTGACGGTAAGAATTAACTGTGACTTATGAGAGGGAGAAAACAAACTTGACTGCCAAAGAATACAAGCACCTGGTATGAGGCAGCGATAGACCCTCGGAGATAAGTCGGCTAGTGACCAATGTATTGAATCGGGACGCAATTTCTGTGTTGCAACGTCGTTAGGATGGTGGGAATGTCGCAATTAACTGTCAAATTTGCGTCGGATTTGAAAACAAGACTGACAAAGAGCGAACATCCGGTGACCGAGGCACCAATAGACCCTTATAGATAGTTACGCTAAACATCAATGTACTGAATCGCGACGCTATTTGTGTGTTCCGTCGTCCATACCAGGATCTGACGGTGAGAATTAGCTGAGAGTTTTGAGTCGGAGACAAGAAACTTGACAGCCAAATTGTACATCCATCTGGTATGAAGCAGCGTTAGACCCTCGGAGTTAGGTCGGCTAGTGACCAATGTATTGAATCGCGACGCAATTTCTGTGTTGCATCGTCATTAGGATGGTGGGAATGTCGCAATTAACTGTCAAATTTGCGTCGGATTCCCGAAACTTTACTCGTAGGACAACGTTCATGTGGTGACCCAGTCAGTAATAGATGCTTGGAGATAAATCTGCTGGAAGACGATGTTCTGGAAACCATCGCAGAATGTGTGTTCCATCGTAATTGAGAGTATGAGAGGAATACAATTAACTGTCAGTTTTGCGTCGGATTTGAAAACTAGACTGACAAAGCGCGACCATCCGGTGACCGAAGCACAATTAGACCCTTGTAGATAGTTACGCTAGACATCAATGTACTGAATCGCGACGATATTTGTGTGTTCCGTCGTCCATACCAGGATCTGACGGTAAGAATTAGCTGAGAGTTTTGAGTCGGAGACAAGAAACTTGACAGCCAAATTGTACATCCATCTGGTATGAAGCAGCGTTAGACCCTCGGAGTTAGGTCGGCTAGTGACCAATGTATTGAATCGCGACGCAATTTCTGTGTTGCATCGTCATTAGGATGGTGGGAATGTCGCAATTAACTGTCAAATTTGCGTCGGATTCCCGAAACTTTACTCGTAGGACAACGTTCATGTGGTGACCCAGGCAGTAATAGATGCTTGGAGATACATCTGCTGGTAGACGATGTACTAAAAACCATCGCAGTATGTGTTCTATCGTCATTGAGAGGATTAGAGAAAATAAAGTTAACTGTCAGTTTTGCGTCGGATTTGAAAACTAGATGACAAAACGCGACCATCCGGTGACCGAGGCACCAATAGACCCTTGTAGATAGTTACGCTGGACATCGATCTATTGAATCGCGACGCTATTTGTGTGTTCCATCGTCAATACCAGGATCTGACGGTAAGAATTAACCGTGAGTTTAGAGAGGGAGAAAACAAACTTGACTGCCAAAGAGTACGTCCATCTGGTATGAGGCAGCGATAGACCCTCGGAGATAAGTCGGCTAGTGACCAATGTATTTAATCGCGACGCAATTTCTCTGTTGCAACGTCGTTAGGAAGGTGGGAATGTCGCAATTAATTGTCAAATTTGCGTCGGATTTGAAAACTAGACTGACAAAGAGAGAACATCCGGTGACCGAGGCACCAATAGAGACCCTTGCAGATAGTTACGCTAGACATCGATGTACTGAATCGCGACGCTATTTGTGTGTTCCATGGTCGATACCAGGATCTGACGGTAAGAATTAACTGTGAGTTATGAGTCGGAGACAAGAAACTTGACAGCCAAATTGTACATCCATCTGGTATGAGGCAGCGTTAGACCCTCGGAGATAAGTCGGCTAGTGACCAATGTATTGAATCGCGACGCAATTTCTGTGTTGCATCGTCATTAGGAAGGTGCGAATGTCGCAATTAACTGTCAAATTTGCGTCGGATTCCCGAAACTTTACTCGCAGGACAACGATCATGTGGTGAACCAGGCATGCTCGGAGATAAATCTGCTGGAAGACGATGTTCTGAAAACCATCGCAGTATGTGTGTTCCATCGTAATTGAGAGTATGGGAGGAATAAAATTAACTGCCAATCTTGCGTCGGATTTGTAAACTAGACTGACAAAACGCGACCATCCGGTGACCGAGGCAACAATAGACCCTTGTAGATAGTTACGCTAGACATCGATGTACTGAATCGCGACGCCATTTTTGTGTTCCATCGTCAATACCAAGATCTGACGGTAAGAATTAACTGTGAGAAAACAAACTTGACTGCCAAAGAATACAAGCATCTGGTATGAGGCAGCGATAGACCCTCGGAGATAAGTCGGCTAGTGACCAATGTATTGAATCGGGACGCAATTTCTGTGTTGCAACGTCGTTAGGATGGTGGGAATGTCGCAATTAACTGTCAAATTTGCGTCGGATTTGAAAACAAGACTGACAAAGAGCGAACATCCGGGACCGAGGCACCAATAGACCCTTATAGATAGTTACGCTAGACATCAATGTACTGAATCGCGACGCTATTTGTGTGTTCCGTCGTCCATACCAGGATCTGACGGTGAGAATTAGCTGAGAGTTTTGAGTCGGAGACAAGAAACTTGACAGCCAAATTGTACATCCATCTGGTATGAAGCAGCGTTAGACCCTCGGAGTTAGGTCGGCTAGTGACCAATGTATTGAATCGCGACGCAATTTCTGTGTTGCATCGTCATTAGGATGGTGGGAATGTCGCAATTAACTGTCAAATTTGCGTCGGATTCCTGAAACTTTACTCGTAGGACAACGTTCATGTGGTGACCCAGGCAGTAATAGATGCTTGGAGATAAATCTGCTGGAAGACGATGTTCTGGAAACCATCGCAGAATGTGTGTTCCATCGTAATTGAGAGTATGAGCGGAATACAATTAACTGTCAGTTTTGCGTCGGATTTGAAAACTAGACTGACAAAGCGCGACCATCCGGTGACCGAAGCACAATTAGACCCTTGTAGATAGTTACGCTAGACATCAATGTACTGAATCGCGACGATATTTGTGTGTTCCGTCGTCCATACCAGGATCTGACGGTGAGAATTAGCTGAGAGTTTTGGGTCGGAGACAAGAAACTTGACAGCCAAATTGTACATCCATCTGGTATGAAGCAGCGTTAGACCCTCGGAGTTAGGTCGGCTAGTGACCAATGTATTGAATCGCGACGCAATTTCTGTGTTGCATCGTCATTAGGATGGTGGGAATGTCGCAATTAACTGTCAAATTTGCATCGGATTCCCGAAACTTTACTCGTAGGACAACGTTCATGTGGTGACCCAGGCAGTAATAGATGCTTGGAGATAAATCTGCTGGTTGACGATGTACTAAAAACCATCGCAGTATGTGTTCTACCGTCATTGAGAGGATGAGAGAAAATAAAATAAACTGTCAGTTTTGCGTCGGATTTGAAAACTAGATGACAAAACGCGACCATCCGGTGACCGAGGCACCAATAGACCCTTGTAGATAGTTACGCTGGACATCGATCTATTGAATCGCGACGCTATTTGTGTGTTCCATCGTCAATACCAGGATCTGACGGTAAGAATTAACTGTGAGTTATGAGAGGGAGAAAACAAACTTGACTGCCAAAGAGTACGTCCATCTGGTATGAGGCAGCGATAGACCCCCGGAGATAAGTCGGCTAGTGACCAATGTATTTAATCGCGACGCAATTTCTGTGTTGCAACGTCGTTAGGAAGGTGGGAATGTCGCAATTAATTGTCAAATTTGCGTCGGATTTGAAAACTAGACTGACAAAGAGAGAACATCCGGTGACCGAGGCACCAATAGAGACCCTTGCAGATAGTTACGCTAGACATCGATGTACTGAATCGCGACGCTATTTGTGTGTTCCATGGTCGATACCAGGATCTGACGGTAAGAATTAACTGTGAGTTACGAGTCGGAGACAAGATACTTGACAGCCAAATTGTACATCAATCTGTTATGAGGCAGCGTTAGAGCCTCGGAGATAAGTCGGCTAGTGACCAATGTATTGAATCGCGACGCAATTTCTGTGTTGCATCGTCATTAGGATGGTGGGAAAGTCTCAATTAACTGTCAAATTTGCGTCGGATTCCCGAAACTTTACTCGTAGGACAACGTTCATGTGGTGACCCAGGCAGTAATAAATGCTTGGAGATAAATCTGCTGGTAGACGATGTACTGAAAACCATCGCAGTATGTGTTCTATCGTCACTGAGAGGATGAGAGAAAATAAAATTAACTGTCAGTTTTGCGTCGGATTTGAAAACTAGATGACAAAACGCGACCATCCGGTGACCGAGGCACCAATAGACCCTTGTAGATAGTTACGCTAGACATCGATGTACTGAATCGCGACGTTATTTGTGTGTTCCATGGTCGATACCAGGATATGACGGTAAGAATTAACTGTGAGTTATGAGTCGGAGACAAGAAACTTGACAGCCAAATTGTACATCCATCTGGTATGAGGCAGCGTTAGACCCTCGGAGATAAGTCGGCTAGTGACCAATGTATTGAATCGCGACGCAATTTCTGTGTTGCATCGTCATTAGGAAGGTGCGAATGTCGCAATTAACTGTCAAATTTGCGTCGGATTCCCGAAACTTTACTCGCAGGACAACGATCATGCGGTGAACCAGGCATGCTCGGAGATAAATCTGCTGGAAGACGATGTTCTGAAAACCATCGCAGTATGTGTGTTCCATCGTAATTGAGCGTATGGGAGGAATAAAATTAACTGCCAATCTTGCGTCGGATTTGTAAACTAGACTGACAAAACGCGACCATCCGGTGACCGAGGCACCAATAGACCCTTGTAGATAGTTACGCTATACATCGATCTATTGAATCGCGACGCTATTTGTGTGTTCCATCGTCAATACCTGGATCTGACGGTAAGAATTAACTGTGGGTTATGAGAGGGAGAAAACAAACTTGACTGCCAAAGAATACGTCCATCTGGTATGAGGCAGCGATAGACCCTCGGAGATAAGTCGGCTAGTGACCAATGTATTGAATCGGGACGCAATTTCTGTGTTGCAACGTCGTTAGGATGGTGGGAATGTCGCAATTAACTGTCAAATTTGCGTCGGATTTGAAAACAAGACTGACCAAGAGCGAACATCCGGTGACCGAGGCACCAATAGACCCTTATAGATAGTTACGCTAGACATCAATGTACTGAATCGCGACGCTATTTGTGTGTTCCGTCGACCATACCAGGATCTGACGGTGAGAATTAGCTGAGAGTTTTGAGTCGGAGACAAGAAACTTGACAGCCAAATTGTACATCCATCTGGTATGAAGCAGCGTTAGACCCTCGGAGTTAGGTCGGCTAGTGACCAATGTATTGAATCGCGACGCAATTTCTGTGTTGCATCGACATTAGGATGGTGGGAATGTCGCAATTAACTGTCAAATTTGCGTCGGATTCCCGAAACTTTACTCGTAGGACAACGTTCATGTGGTGACCCAGGCAGTAATAGATGCTTGGAGATAAATCTGCTGGAAGACGATGTTCTGGAAACCATCGCAGAATGAGTGTTCCATCGTAATTGAGAGTATGAGAGGAATACAATTAACTGTCAGTTTTGCGTCGGATTTGAAAACTAGACTGACAAAGCGCGACCATCCGGTGACCGAAGCACAATTAGACCCTTGTAGATAGTTACGCTAGACATCAATGTACTGAATCGCGTCGATATTTGTGTGTTCCGTCGTCCATACCAGGATCTGACGGTGAGAATTAGCTGAGAGTTTTGAGTCGGAGACAAGAAACTTGACAGCCAAATTGTACATCCATCTGGTATGAAGCAGCGTTAGACCCTCGGAGTTAGGTCGGCTAGTGACCAATGTATTGAATCGCGACGCAATTTCTGTGTTGCATCGTCATTAGGATGGTGGGAATGTCGCAATTAACTGTCAAATTTGCGTCGGATTCCCGAAACTTTACTCGTAGGACAACGTTCATGTGGTGACCCAGGCAGTAATAGATGCTTGGAGATAAATCTGCTGGTTGACGATGTACTGAAAACCATTGCAGTATGTGTTCTATCGTCATTGAGAGTATGAGAAAAAATAAAATTAACTGTCAGTTTTGCGTCGGATTTGAAAACTAGATGTCAAAACGCGACCATCCGGTGACCGAGGCACCAATAGACCCTTGTAGATAGTTACGCTGGACATCGATCTATTGAATCGCGACGCTATTTGTGTGTTCCATCGTCAATACCAGGATCTGACGGTAAGAATTAACTGTGAGTTATGAGAGGGAGAAAACAAACTTGACTGCCAAAGAGTACGTCCATCTGGTATGAGGCAGCGATGGACCCTCGGAGATAAGTCGGCTAGTGACCAATGTATTTAATCGCGACGCAATTTCTGTGTTGCAACGTCGTTAGGATAGTGGGAATGTCGCAATTAATTGTCAAATTTGCGTCGGATTTGAAAACTAGACTGACAAAGAGAGAACATCCGGTGACCGAGGCACCAATAGACCCTTGTAGATAGTTACGCTAGACATCGATGTACTGAATAGCGACGCTATTTGTGTGTTCCATGGTCGATACCAGGATCTGACGGTAAGAATTAACTGTGAGTTATGAGAGGGAGAAAACAAACTTGACTGCCAAAGAATAAGTCCATCTGGTATGATGCAGCGATAGACCCTCGGAGATAAGTCGGCTAGTGACCAATGTATTGAATCGCGACGCAATTTCTGTGTTGCAACGTCCTTAGGATGGTGGGAATGTCGCAATTAACTGTCAAATTTGCGTCGGATTTGAAAACAAGACTGACAAAGAGCGAACATCCGATGACCGAGGCACCAATAGACCCTTATAGATAGTTATGCTAGACATCAGTGTACTGAATCGCGACGCTATTTGTGTGTTCCGTCATCCATACCAGAATCTGACGGTGAGAATTAGCTGAGAGTTTTGAGTCGGAGACAAGAAACTTGACAACCAAATTGTACATCCATCTGGTATGAAGCAGCGTTAGACCCTCGGAGATAAGTCGGCTAGTGACCAATGTATTGAATCGGGACGCAATTTCTGTGTTGCAACGTCGTTAGGATGGTGGGAATGTCGCAATTAACTGTCAAATTTGCATCGGATTTAAAAACAAGACTGACAAAGAGCGAACATCCGGTGACCGAGGCACCAATAGACCCTTATAGATAGTTACGCTAGACATCAATGTACTGAATCGCGACGCTATTTGTGTGTTCCGTCGTCCATACCAGGATCTGACGGTGAGAATTAGCCGAGAGTTTTGAGTCGGAGACAAGAAACTTGACAGCCAAATTGTACATCCATCTGGTATGAAGCAGCGTTAGACCCTCGGAGTTAGGTCGGCTAGTGACCAATGTATTGAATCGCGACGCAATTTCAGTGTTGCATCGTCATTAGGATGATGGGAATGTCGCAATTAACTGTCAAATTTGCGTCGGATTCCCGAAACTTTACTCGTAGGACAACGTTCATGTGGTGACCCAGGCAGTAATAGATGCTTGGAGATAAATCTGCTGGAAGACGATGTTCTGGAAACCAAGGCAGAATGTGTATTCCATCGTAATTGAGAGTATGAGAGGAATACAATTAACTGTCAGTTTTGCGTCGGATTTGAAAACAAGACTGACAAAGAGCGAACATCCGGTGACCGAGGCACCAATAGACCCTTATAGATAGTTACGCTAGACATCAGTGTACTGAATCGCGACGCTATTTGTGTGTTCCGTCGTCCATACCAGAATCTGACGGTGAGAATTAGCTGAGAGTTTTGAGTCGGAGACAAGAAACTTGACAGCCAAATTGTACATCCATCTGGTATGAAGCAGCGTTAGACCCTCGGAGTTAGGTCGGCTAGTGACCAATGTATTGAATCGCGACGCAATTTCTGTGTTGCATCGTCATTAGGATGGTGGGAATGTCGCAATTAACTGTCAAATTTGCGTCGGATTCCCGAAACTTTACTCGTAGGACAACGTTCATGTGGTGACCCAGTCAGTAATAGATGCTTGGAGATAAATCTGCTGGAAGACGATGTTCTGGAAACCATCGCAGAATGTGTGTTCCATCGTAATTGAGAGTATGAGAGGAATACAATTAACTGTCAGTTTTGCGTCGGATTTGAAAACTAGACTGACAAAGCGCGACCATCCGGTGACCGAAGCACAATTAGACCCTTGTAGATAGTTACGCTAGACATCAATGTACTGAATCGCGACGATATTTGTGTGTTCCGTCGTCCATACCAGGATCTGACGGTAAGAATTAGCTGAGAGTTTTGAGTCGGAGACAAGAAACTTGACAGCCAAATTGTACATCCATCTGGTATGAAGCAGCGTTAGACCCTCGGAGTTAGGTCGGCTAGTGACCAATGTATTGAATCGCGACGCAATTTCTGTGTTGCATCGTCATTAGGATGGTGGG
Source organism: Schistocerca gregaria (assembly GCF_023897955.1). NCBI lineage: Eukaryota > Metazoa > Arthropoda > Insecta > Orthoptera > Acrididae > Schistocerca > Schistocerca gregaria. Next base: position 302,841 of record NW_026061713.1, on the reverse strand, counting down.
AATGTCGCAATTAACTGTCAAATTTGCGTCGGATTCCCGAAACTTTACTCGTAGGACAACGTTCATGTGGTGACCCAGGCAGTAATAGATGCTTGGAGATACATCTGCTGGTAGACGATGTACTAAAAACCATCGCAGTATGTGTTCTATCGTCATTGAGAGGATTAGAGAAAATAAAGTTAACTGTCAGTTTTGCGTCGGATTTGAAAACTAGATGACAAAACGCGACCATCCGGTGACCGAGGCACCAATAGACCCTTGTAGATAGTTACGCTGGACATCGATCTATTGAATCGCGACGCTATTTGTGTGTTCCATCGTCAATACCAGGATCTGACGGTAAGAATTAACCGTGAGTTTAGAGAGGGAGAAAACAAACTTGACTGCCAAAGAGTACGTCCATCTGGTATGAGGCAGCGATAGACCCTCGGAGATAAGTCGGCTAGTGACCAATGTATTTAATCGCGACGCAATTTCTCTGTTGCAACGTCGTTAGGAAGGTGGGAATGTCGCAATTAATTGTCAAATTTGCGTCGGATTTGAAAACTAGACTGACAAAGAGAGAACATCCGGTGACCGAGGCACCAATAGAGACCCTTGCAGATAGTTACGCTAGACATCGATGTACTGAATCGCGACGCTATTTGTGTGTTCCATGGTCGATACCAGGATCTGACGGTAAGAATTAACTGTGAGTTATGAGTCGGAGACAAGAAACTTGACAGCCAAATTGTACATCCATCTGGTATGAGGCAGCGTTAGACCCTCGGAGATAAGTCGGCTAGTGACCAATGTATTGAATCGCGACGCAATTTCTGTGTTGCATCGTCATTAGGAAGGTGCGAATGTCGCAATTAACTGTCAAATTTGCGTCGGATTCCCGAAACTTTACTCGCAGGACAACGATCATGTGGTGAACCAGGCATGCTCGGAGATAAATCTGCTGGAAGACGATGTTCTGAAAACCATCGCAGTATGTGTGTTCCATCGTAATTGAGAGTATGGGAGGAATAAAATTAACTGCCAATCTTGCGTCGGATTTGTAAACTAGACTGACAAAACGCGACCATCCGGTGACCGAGGCAACAATAGACCCTTGTAGATAGTTACGCTAGACATCGATGTACTGAATCGCGACGCCATTTTTGTGTTCCATCGTCAATACCAAGATCTGACGGTAAGAATTAACTGTGAGAAAACAAACTTGACTGCCAAAGAATACGTCCATCTGGTATGAGGCAGCGATAGACCCTCGGAGATAAGTCGGCTAGTGACCAATGTATTGAATCGGGACGCAATTTCTGTGTTGCAACGTCGTTAGGATGGTGGGAATGTCGCAATTAACTGTCAAATTTGCGTCGGATTTGAAAACAAGACTGACCAAGAGCGAACATCCGGTGACCGAGGCACCAATAGACCCTTATAGATAGTTACGCTAGACATCAATGTACTGAATCGCGACGCTATTTGTGTGTTCCGTCGACCATACCAGGATCTGACGGTGAGAATTAGCTGAGAGTTTTGAGTCGGAGACAAGAAACTTGACAGCCAAATTGTACATCCATCTGGTATGAAGCAGCGTTAGACCCTCGGAGTTAGGTCGGCTAGTGACCAATGTATTGAATCGCGACGCAATTTCTGTGTTGCATCGACATTAGGATGGTGGGAATGTCGCAATTAACTGTCAAATTTGCGTCGGATTCCCGAAACTTTACTCGTAGGACAACGTTCATGTGGTGACCCAGGCAGTAATAGATGCTTGGAGATAAATCTGCTGGAAGACGATGTTCTGGAAACCATCGCAGAATGAGTGTTCCATCGTAATTGAGAGTATGAGAGGAATACAATTAACTGTCAGTTTTGCGTCGGATTTGAAAACTAGACTGACAAAGCGCGACCATCCGGTGACCGAAGCACAATTAGACCCTTGTAGATAGTTACGCTAGACATCAATGTACTGAATCGCGTCGATATTTGTGTGTTCCGTCGTCCATACCAGGATCTGACGGTGAGAATTAGCTGAGAGTTTTGAGTCGGAGACAAGAAACTTGACAGCCAAATTGTACATCCATCTGGTATGAAGCAGCGTTAGACCCTCGGAGTTAGGTCGGCTAGTGACCAATGTATTGAATCGCGACGCAATTTCTGTGTTGCATCGTCATTAGGATGGTGGGAATGTCGCAATTAACTGTCAAATTTGCGTCGGATTCCCGAAACTTTACTCGTAGGACAACGTTCATGTGGTGACCCAGGCAGTAATAGATGCTTGGAGATAAATCTGCTGGTTGACGATGTACTGAAAACCATTGCAGTATGTGTTCTATCGTCATTGAGAGTATGAGAAAAAATAAAATTAACTGTCAGTTTTGCGTCGGATTTGAAAACTAGATGTCAAAACGCGACCATCCGGTGACCGAGGCACCAATAGACCCTTGTAGATAGTTACGCTGGACATCGATCTATTGAATCGCGACGCTATTTGTGTGTTCCATCGTCAATACCAGGATCTGACGGTAAGAATTAACTGTGAGTTATGAGAGGGAGAAAACAAACTTGACTGCCAAAGAGTACGTCCATCTGGTATGAGGCAGCGATGGACCCTCGGAGATAAGTCGGCTAGTGACCAATGTATTTAATCGCGACGCAATTTCTGTGTTGCAACGTCGTTAGGATAGTGGGAATGTCGCAATTAATTGTCAAATTTGCGTCGGATTTGAAAACTAGACTGACAAAGAGAGAACATCCGGTGACCGAGGCACCAATAGACCCTTGTAGATAGTTACGCTAGACATCGATGTACTGAATAGCGACGCTATTTGTGTGTTCCATGGTCGATACCAGGATCTGACGGTAAGAATTAACTGTGAGTTATGAGAGGGAGAAAACAAACTTGACTGCCAAAGAATAAGTCCATCTGGTATGATGCAGCGATAGACCCTCGGAGATAAGTCGGCTAGTGACCAATGTATTGAATCGCGACGCAATTTCTGTGTTGCAACGTCGTTAGGATGGTGGGAATGTCGCAATTAACTGTCAAATTTGCGTCGGATTTGAAAACAAGACTGACAAAGAGCGAACATCCGATGACCGAGGCACCAATAGACCCTTATAGATAGTTATGCTAGACATCAGTGTACTGAATCGCGACGCTATTTGTGTGTTCCGTCATCCATACCAGAATCTGACGGTGAGAATTAGCTGAGAGTTTTGAGTCGGAGACAAGAAACTTGACAACCAAATTGTACATCCATCTGGTATGAAGCAGCGTTAGACCCTCGGAGATAAGTCGGCTAGTGACCAATGTATTGAATCGGGACGCAATTTCTGTGTTGCAACGTCGTTAGGATGGTGGGAATGTCGCAATTAACTGTCAAATTTGCATCGGATTTAAAAACAAGACTGACAAAGAGCGAACATCCGGTGACCGAGGCACCAATAGACCCTTATAGATAGTTACGCTAGACATCAATGTACTGAATCGCGACGCTATTTGTGTGTTCCGTCGTCCATACCAGGATCTGACGGTGAGAATTAGCCGAGAGTTTTGAGTCGGAGACAAGAAACTTGACAGCCAAATTGTACATCCATCTGGTATGAAGCAGCGTTAGACCCTCGGAGTTAGGTCGGCTAGTGACCAATGTATTGAATCGCGACGCAATTTCAGTGTTGCATCGTCATTAGGATGATGGGAATGTCGCAATTAACTGTCAAATTTGCGTCGGATTCCCGAAACTTTACTCGTAGGACAACGTTCATGTGGTGACCCAGGCAGTAATAGATGCTTGGAGATAAATCTGCTGGAAGACGATGTTCTGGAAACCAAGGCAGAATGTGTATTCCATCGTAATTGAGAGTATGAGAGGAATACAATTAACTGTCAGTTTTGCGTCGGATTTGAAAACAAGACTGACAAAGAGCGAACATCCGGTGACCGAGGCACCAATAGACCCTTATAGATAGTTACGCTAGACATCAGTGTACTGAATCGCGACGCTATTTGTGTGTTCCGTCGTCCATACCAGAATCTGACGGTGAGAATTAGCTGAGAGTTTTGAGTCGGAGACAAGAAACTTGACAGCCAAATTGTACATCCATCTGGTATGAAGCAGCGTTAGACCCTCGGAGTTAGGTCGGCTAGTGACCAATGTATTGAATCGCGACGCAATTTCAGTGTTGCATCGTCATTAGGATGGTGGGAATGTCGCAATTAACTGACAAATTTGCGTCGCTTTCCCGAAACTTTACTCGTAGGACAACGTTCATGTGGTGACCCAGGCAGTAATAAATGCTTGGAGATAAATCTGCTGGTAGACGATGTACTGAAAACCATCGCAGTATGTGATCTATCGTCATTGAGAGGATGAGAGAAAATAAAATTAACTGTCAGTTTTGCGTCGGATTTGAAAACTAGATGACAAAACGCGACCATCCGGTGACCGAGGCACCAATAGACCCTTGTAGATAGTTACGCTGGACATCGATCTATTGAATCGCGACGCTATTTGTGTGTTCCATCGTCAATACCAGGATCTGACGGTAAGAATTAACTGTGAGTTATGAGAGGGAGAAAACAAACTTGACTGCCAAAGAGTACCTCCATCTGGTATGAGGCAGCTATAGACCCTCGGAGATAAGTCGGCTAGTGACCAATGTATTGAATCGCGATGCAATTTCTGTGTTGCAACGTCGTTAGGATGGTGGGAATGTCGCAATTAACTGTCAAATTTGCGTCTGATTTGAAAACAAGAATGACAAAGAGCGAACATCCGGTGACCGAGGCACCAATAGACCCTTATAGATAGTTACGCTAGACATCAGTGTACTGAATCGCGACGCTCTTTGTATGTTCCGTCGTCCATACCAGGATCTGACGGTGAGAATTAGCTGAGAGTTTTGAGTCGGAGACAAGAAACTTGACAGCCAAATTGTACATCCATCTGGTATGAAGCAGCGTTAGACCCTCGGAGATAAGTCGGCTAGTGACCAATGTATTGAATCGCGACGCAATTTCTGTGTTGCATCGTCATTAGGATGGTGGGAATGTCGCAATTAACTCTCAAATTGGCGTCGGATTCCCGAAACATTACTCGTAGGACAACGATCATGTGGTGACCCAGGCAGTAATAGATGCTTGGAGATAAATCTGCTGGAAGACGATGTTCTGGAAACCATTGCAGAATGTGTGTTCCATCGTCATTGAGAGTATGAGAGGAATAAAATTAACTGTCAGTTTTGCGTCGGATTTGAAAACTAGACTGACAAAGCGCGACCATCCGGTGACCGAAGCACAAATAGACTCTGCTAGATAGTTACGCTAGACATCAATGTACTGAATCGAGATGCTATTTGTGTGTTCCGTCGTCCATACCAGGATCTGACGGTGAGAATTAGCTGAGAGTTTTGAGTCGGAGACAAGAAACTTGACAGCCAAATTGTACATCCATCTGGTATGAAGCAGCGTTAGACCCTCGGAGATAAGTCGGCTAGTGACCAATGTATTGAATCGCGACGCAATTTCTGTGTTGCATCGTCATTAGGATGGTGCGAATGTCGCAATTAACTGTCAAATTTGCGTCGGATTCCCGAAACTTTACTCGCAGGAGAACGATCATGTGGTGAACCAGGCATGCTCAGAGATAAATCTGCTGGAAGACGATGTTCTGAAAACCATCGCAGTATGTGTGTTCCATCGTAATTGAGAGTATGGGAGGAATAAAATTAACTGCCAATCGTGCGTCGGATTTGTAAACTAGACTGACAAAACGCGACCATCCGGTGACCGAGGCACCAATAGACCCTTGTAGATAGTTACGCTGGACATCGATCTATTGAATCGCGACGCCATTTTTGTGTTCCATCGTCAATACCAAGATCTGACGGTAAGAATTAACTGTGAGTTATAAGAGGGAGAAAACAAACTTGACTGCCAAAGAATACGTTCATCTGGTATGATGCAGCGATAGATCCTCGCAGATAAGTCGACTAGTGACCAATGTATTGAATCGCGTCGCAATTTCTGTGTTGCAACGTCGTTAGGATGGAGGGAATGTCGCAATTAATTGTCAAATTTGCGTCTGATTTGAAAACAAGAATGACAAAGAGCGAACATCCGGTGACCGAGGCACCAATAGACCCTTATAGATAGTTACGCTAGACATCAGTGTACTGAATCGCGACGCTCTTTGTATGTTCCGTCGTCCATACCAGGATCTGACGGTGAGAATTAGCTGAGAGTTTTGAGTCGGAGACAAGAAACTTGACAGCCAAATTGTACATCCATCTGGTATGAAGCAGCGTTAGACCCTCGGAGATAAGTCGGCTAGTGACCAATGTATGGAATCGCGACGCAATTTCTGTGTTGCATCGTCATTAGGATGGTGGGAATGTCGCAATTAACTCTCAAATTGGCGTCGGATTCCCGAAACATTACTCGTAGGACAACGATCATGTGGTGACCCAGGCAGTAATAGATGCTTGGAGATAAATCTGCTGGAAGACGATGTTCTGGAAACCATTGCAGAATGTGTGTTCCATCGTCATTGAGAGTATGAGAGGAATAAAATTAACTGTCAGTTTTGCGTCGGATTTGAAAACTAGACTGACAAAGCGCGACCATCCGGTGACCGAAGCACAAATAGACTCTGCTAGATAGTTACGCTAGACATCAATGTACTGAATCGAGACGCTATTTGTGTGTTCCGTCGTCCATACCAGGATCTGACGGTGAGAATTAGCTGAGAGTTTTGAGTCGGAGACAAGAAACTTGACAGCCAAATTGTACATCCATCTGGTATGAAGCAGCGTTAGACCCTCGGAGATAAGTCGGCTAGTGACCAATGTATTGAATCGCGACGCAATTTCTGTGTTGCATCGTCATTAGGATGGTGCGAATGTCGCAATTAACTGTCAAATTTGCGTCGGATTCCCGAAACTTTACTCGCAGGAGAACGATCATGTGGTGAACCAGGCATGCTCGGAGATAAATTTGCTGGAAGACGATGTTCTGAAAACCATCGCAGTATGTGTGTTCCATCGTCATTGAGAGGATGAGAGAACATAAATTAACTGTCAGCCTTGCGTCGGATTTGAAAACTAGATGACAAAACGCGACCATCCGGTGTCCGAGGCACCACTAGACCCTTGTAGATAGTTACGCTGGACATCGATCTATTGAATCGCGACGCTATTTGTGTGTTCCATCGTCAATACCAGGATCTGACGGTAAGAATTAACTGTGAGTTATGAGAGGGAGAAAACAAACTTGACTGCCAAAGAGTACGTCCATCTGGTATGAGGCAGCGATAGACCCTCGGAGATAAGTCGGCTAGTGACCAATGTATTGAATCGCGACGCAATTTCTGTGATGCAACGTCGTTAGGATGGTGGGAATGTCGCAATTAACTGTCAAATTTGCGTCGGATTTGAAAACAAGACTGACCAAGAGCGAACATCCGGTGACCGAGGCACCAATAGACCCTTATAGATAGTTACGCTACACATCAATGTACTGAATCACGACGCTATTTGTGTGTTCCGTCGTCTATACCAGGATCTGACGATGAGAATTAGCTGAGAGTTTTGAGTCGGAGACAAGAAACTTGACAGCCAAATTGTACATCCATCTGGTATGAAGCAGCGCTAGACCCTCGGAGATAAGTCGGCTAGTGACCAATGTATTGAATCGCGACGCAATTTCTGTGTTGCATCGTCATTAGGATGGTGCGAATGTCGCAATTAACTGTCAAATTTGCGTCGGATTCCCGAAACTTTACTCGCAGGAGAACGATCATGTGGTGAACCAGGCATGCTCAGAGATAAATCTGCTGGAAGACGATGTTCTGAAAACCATCGCAGTATGTGTGTTCCATCGTAATTGAGAGTATGGGAGGAATAAAATTAACTGCCAATCTTGCGTCGGATTTGTAAACTAGACTGACAAAACGCGACCATCCGGTGACCGAGGCACCAATAGACCCTTGTAGATAGTTACGCTGGACATCGATCTATTGAATCGCGACGCCATTTTTGTGTTCCATCGTCAATACCAAGATCTGACGGTAAGAATTAACTGTGAGTTATAAGAGGGAGAAAACAAACTTGACTGCCAAAGAATACGTTCATCTGGTATGATGCAGCGATAGATCCTCGCAGATAAGTCGACTAGTGACCAATGTATTGAATCGCGTCGCTATTTCTGTGTTGCAACGTCGTTAGGATGGTGGGAATGTCGCAATTAACTGTCAAATTTGCGTCTGATTTGAAAACAAGAATGACAAAGAGCGAACATCCGGTGACCGAGGCACCAAGGCACCAATAGACCCTTATAGATAGTTACGCTAGACATCAGTGTACTGAATCGCGACGCTCTTTGTATGTTCCGTCGTCCATACCAGGATCTGACGGTGAGAATTAGCTGAGAGTTTTGAGTCGGAGACAAGAAACTTGACAGCCAAATTGTACATCCATCTGGTATGAAGCAGCGTTAGACCCTCGGAGATAAGTCGGCTAGTGACCAATGTATGGAATCGCGACGCAATTTCTGTGTTGCATCGTCATTAGGATGGTGGGAATGTCGCAATTAACTCTCAAATTGGCGTCGGATTCCCGAAACATTACTCGTAGGACAACGATCATGTGGTGACCCAGGCAGTAATAGATGCTTGGAGATAAATCTGCTGGAAGACGATGTTCTGGAAACCATTGCAGAATGTGTGTTCCATCGTCATTGAGAGTATGAGAGGAATAAAATTAACTGTCAGTTTTGCGTCGGATTTGAAAACTAGACTGACAAAGCGCGACCATCCGGTGACCGAAGCACAAATAGACTCTGCTAGATAGTTACGCTAGACATCAATGTACTGAATCGAGACGCTATTTGTGTGTTCCGTCGTCCATACCAGGATCTGACGGTGAGAATTAGCTGAGAGTTTTGAGTCGGAGACAAGAAACTTGACAGCCAAATTGTACATCCATCTGGTATGAAGCAGCGTTAGACCCTCGGAGATAAGTCGGCTAGTGACCAATGTATTGAATCGCGACGCAATTTCTGTGTTGCATCGTCATTAGGATGGTGCGAATGTCGCAATTAACTGTCAAATTTGCGTCGGATTCCCGAAACTTTACTCGCAGGAGAACGATCATGTGGTGAACCAGGCATGCTCGGAGATAAATTTGCTGGAAGACGATGTTCTGAAAACCATCGCAGTATGTGTGTTCCATCGTCATTGAGAGGATGAGAGAACATAAATTAACTGTCAGCCTTGCGTCGGATTTGAAAACTAGATGACAAAACGCGACCATCCGGTGTCCGAGGCACCACTAGACCCTTGCAGATAGTTACGCTGGACATCGATCTATTGAATCGCGACGCTATTTGTGTGTTCCATCGTCAATACCAGGATCTGACGGTAAGAATTAACTGTGAGTTATGAGAGGGAGAAAACAAACTTGACTGCCAAAGAGTACGTCCATCTGGTATGAGGCAGCGATAGACCCTCGGAGATAAGTCGGCTAGTGACCAATGTATTGAATCGCGACGCAATTTCTGTGATGCAACGTCGTTAGGATGGTGGGAATGTCGCAATTAACTGTCAAATTTGCGTCGGATTTGAAAACAAGACTGACCAAGAGCGAACATCCGGTGACCGAGGCACCAATAGACCCTTATAGATAGTTACGCTACACATCAATGTAGTGAATCACGACGCTATTTGTGTGTTCCGTCGTCTATACCAGGATCTGACGATGAGAATTAGCTGAGAGTTTTGAGTCGGAGACAAGAAACTTGACAGCCAAATTGTACATCCATCTGGTATGAAGCAGCGCTAGACCCTCGGAGATAAGTCGGCTAGTGACCAATGTATTGAATCGCGACGCAATTTCTGTGTTGCATCGTCATTAGGATGGTGCGAATGTCGCAATTAACTGTCAAATTTGCGTCGGATTCCCGAAACTTTACTCGTAGGACAACGTTCATGTGGTGACCCAGGCAGTAATAAATGCTTGGAGATAAATCTGCTGGTAGACGATGTACTGAAAACCATCGCAGTATGTGTTCTATCGTCATTGAGAGGATGAGAGAAAATAAAATTAACTGTCAGTTTTGCGTCGGATTTGAAAACTAGATGACAAAACGCGACCATCCGGTGACCGAGGCACCAATACACCCTTGTAGATAGTTACGCTGGACATCGATCTATTGAATCGCGACGCTATTTGTGTGTTCCATCGTCAATACCAGGATCTGACGGTAAGAATTAACTGTGAGTAATGAGAGGGAGAAAACAAACTTGACTGCCAAAGAGTACGTCCATCTGGTATGAGGCAGGTATAGACCCTCGGAGATAAGTCGGCTAGTGACCAATGTATTGAATCGCGACGCAATTTCTGTGTTGCAACGTCGTTAGGATGGTGGGAATGTCGCAATTAACTGTCAAATTTGCGTCGGATTTGAAAACAAGACTGACAAAGAGCGAACTTCCGGTGACCGAGGCACCAATAGACCCTTATAGATAGATACGCTAGACATCGATGTATTAAATCGCGACGCAATTTGTATGTTCAATCGTCCATACCAGGATCTGACGGTGAGAATTAGCTGAGAGTTTTGAGTCGGAGATAAGGAACTTGACAGCCAAATTGTACAACATCTGGTTGGAGGCAGCGTTAGACCCTCGGAGATAAGTCGGCTAGTGACCAATGTATTGAATCGCGACGCAATTTCTGTGTTGCAACGTCGTTAGGATGGTGGGAATGTCGCAATTAATTGTCAAATTTGCTTCGGATTTGAAAACTGGACTGACAAAGAGAGAACATCCGGTGACCGAGGCACCAATAGACCCTTGTAGATAGTTACGCTAGACATCGATGTACTGAATCGCGACGCTATTTGTGTGTTCCATGGTCGATACCAGGATCTGACGGTAAGAATTAACTGTGAGTTATGAGTCGGAGACAAGAAACTTAACAGCCAAATTGTACATCCATCTGGTATGAGGCAGCGTTAGTCCCTCGGAGATAAGTCGGCTAGTGACCAATGTATTGAATCGCGACGCAATTTCTGTGTTGCATCGTCATTAGGATGGTGGAAATGTCGCAATTAACTGACAAATTTGCGTCGGTTTCCCGAAACTTTACTCGTAGGACAACGTTCATGTGGTGACCCAGGCAGTAATAAATGCTTGGAGATAAATCTGCTGGTAGACGATGTACTGAAAACCATCGCAGTATGTGTTCTATCGTCATTGAGAGGATGAGAGAAAATAAAATTAACTGTCAGTTTTGCGTCGTATTTGAAAACTAGATGACAAAACGCGACCATCCGGTGACCGAGGCACCAATACACCCTTGTAGATAGTTACGCTGGACATCGATCTATTGAATCGCGACGCTATTTGTGTGTTCCATCGTCAATACTAGGATCTGACGGTAAGAATTAACTGTGAGTTATGAGAGGGAGAAAACAAACTTGACTGCCAAAGAGTACGTCCATCTGGTATGAGGCAGCTATACACCCTCGGAGATAAGTCGGCTAGTGAATAATGTATTGAATCGCGACGCAATTTCTGTGTTGCAACGTCGTTAGGATGGTGGGAATGTCGCAATTAACTGTCAAATTTGCGTCGGATTTGAAAACAAGACTGACAAAGAGCGAACTTCCGGTGACCGAGGCACCAATAGACCCTTATAGATAGTTACGCTAGACATCGATGTATTAAATCGCGACGCAATTTGTGTGTTCAATCGTCCATACCAGGATCTGACGGTGAGAATTAGCTGAGAGTTTTGAGTCGGAGACAAGGAACTTGACAGCCAAATTGTACAACATCTGGTTGGAGGCAGCGTTAGACCCTCGGAGATAAGTCGGCTAGTGACCAATGTATTGAATCGCGACGCAATTTCTGTGTTGCAACGTCGTTAGGATGGTGGGAATGTCGCAATTAATTGTCAAATTTGCGTCGGATTTGAAAACTAGACTGACAAAGAGAGAACATCCGGTGACCGAGGCACCAATAGACCCTTGTAGATAGTTACGCTAGACACCGATGTACTGAATCGCGACGCTATTTGTGTGTTCCATGGTCGATACCAGGATCTGACGGTAAGAATTAACTGTGAGTTATGAGTCGGAGACAAGAAACTTAACAGCCAAATTGTACATCCATCTGGTATGAGGCAGCGTTAGTCCCTCGGAGATAAGTCGGCTAGTGACCAATGTATTGAATCGCGACGCAATTTCTGTGTTGCATCGTCATTAGGATGGTGCGCATGTCGCAATTAACTGTCAAATTTGCGTCGGATTCCCGAAACTTTACTCGCAGGAGAACGATCATGTGGTGAACCAGGAATGCTCGGAGATAAATCTGCTGGAAGACGATGTTCTGAAAACCATCGCAGTATGTGTGTTCCATCGTAATTGAGGGTAATTGAGGAATAAAATTAACTATCAGTTTTGCGTCGGATTTGAAAACTAGACTGACAAAGCGTGACCATCCGGTGACCGAGGCACCAATAGACCCTTTTAGATAGTTACGCTAGACATTGATGTATTGAATCCCGACGCTATTTGTGTGTTCCATAGTAGATACCAGGATCTGACGGTAAGAATTAGTTGTGAGTTTTGTAACGGAGACAAGAAACTTGACAGCCAAATTGTACATCCATCTGGTATGAGCAGCGTAGGACCCTCGGAGATATATCGGCTAGTGACCAATGTATTGAACCGCGACGCAATTTCTGTGTTGCATCGTCATTAGGATGGTGGGAATGTCTCAATTAACTGTCAAATTTGCGTCGGATTCCCGAAACTTTACTCGCAGGAGAACGATCATGTGGTGAACCAGGCTTGCTCGGAGATAAATCTGCTGGAAGACGATGTTCTGAAAACCATCGCAGTATGTGTGTTCCATCGTAATTGAGAGTATGGGAGGAATAAAATTAACTGCCAATCTTGCGTCGGATTTGTAAACTAGACTGACAAAACGCGACCATCCGGTGACCGAGCCACCAATAGACCCTTATAGATAGTTACGCTAGACATCAGTGTACTGAATCGCGACGCTATTTGTGTGTTCCGTCGTCCATACCAGAATCTGACGGTGAGAATTAGCTGAGAGTTTTGAGTCGGAGACAAGATACTTGACAGCCAAATTGTACATCCATCTGGTATGAAGCAGCGTTAGACCCTCGGAGATAAGTCGGCTAGTGACCAATGTATTGAATCGCGACGCAATTTCTGTGTTGCATCATCATTAGGATGGTGGGAATGTCGCAATTAACTGACAAATTTGCGTCGGTTTCCCGAAACTTTACTCGTAGGACAACGTTCATGTGGTGACCCAGGCAGTAATAAATGCTTGGAGATAAATCTGCTGGTAGACGATGTACTGAAAACCATCGCAGTATGTGTTCTATCGTCATTGAGAGGATGAGAGAAAATAGAATTAACTGTCAGTTTTGCGTCGGATTTGAAAACTAGATGACTAAACGCGACCATCCGGTGACCGAGGCACCAATACACCCTTGTAGATAGTTACGCTGGACATCGATCTATTGAATCGCGACGCGATTTGTGTGTTCCATCGTCAATACCAGGATCTGACGGTAAGAATTAACTGTGAGTAATGAGAGGGAGAAAACAAACTTGACTGCCAAAGAGTACGTCCATCTGGTATGAGGCAGGTATAGACCCTCGGAGATAAGTCGGCTAGTGACCAATGTACTGAATCGCGACGCAATTTCTGTGTTGCAACGTCGTTAGGATGATGGGAATGTCGCAATTAACTGTCAAATTTGCGTCGGATTTGAAAACAAGACTGACAAAGAGCGAACTTCCGGTGACCGAGGCACCAATAGACCCTTATAGATAGTTACGCTAGACATCGATGTATTAAATCGCGACGCAATTTGTGTGTTCAATCGTCCATACCAGGATCTGACGGTGAGAATTAGCTGAGAGTTTTGAGTCGGAGACAAGGAACTTGACAGCCAAATTGTACAACATCTGGTTGGAGGCAGCGTTAGACCCTCGGAGATAAGTCGGCTAGTGACCAATGTATTGAATCGCGACGCAATTTCTGTGTTGCAACGTCGTTAGGATGGTGGGAATGTCGCAATTAATTGTCAAATTTGCTTCGGATTTGAAAACTAGACTGACAAAGAGAGAACATCTGGTGACCGAGGCACCAATAGACCCTTGTAGATAGTTACGCTAGACATCGATGTACTGAATCGCGACGCTATTTGTGTGTTCCATGGTCGATACCAGGATCTGACGGTAAGAATTAACTGTGAGTTATGAGTCGGAGACAAGAAACTTAACAGCCAAATTGTACATCCATCTGGTATGAGGCAGCGTTAGTCCCTCGGAGATAAGTCGGCTAGTGACCAATGTATTGAATCGCGACGCAATTTCTGTGTTGCATCGTCATTAGGATGGTGGAAATGTCGCAATTAACTGACAAATTTGCGTCGGTTTCCCGAAACTTTACTCGTAGGACAACGTTCATGTGGTGACCCAGGCAGTAATAAATGCTTGGAGATAAATCTGCTGGTAGACGATGTACTGAAAACCATCGCAGTATGTGTTCTATCGTCATTGAGAGGATGAGAGAAAATAAAATTAACTATCAGTTTTGCGTCGGATTTGAAAACTAGATGACAAAACGCGACCATCCGGTGACCGAGGCACCAATACACCCTTGTAGATAGTTACGCTGGACATCGATCTATTGAATCGCGACGCTATTTGTGTGTTCCATCGTCAATACCAGGATCTGACGGTAAGAATTAACTGTGAGTTATGAGAGGGAGAAAACAAACTTGACTGCCAAAGAGTACGTCCATCTGGTATGAGGCAGCTATACACCCTCGGAGATAAGTCGGCTAGTGAATAATGTATTGAATCGCGACGCAATTTCTGTGTTGCAACGTCGTTAGGATGGTGGGAATGTCGCAATTAACTGTCAAATTTGCGTCGGATTTGAAAACAAGACTGACAAAGAGCGAACTTCCGGTGACCGAGGCACCAATAGACCCTTATAGATAGTTACGCTAGACATCGATGTATTAAATCGCGACGCAATTTGTGTGTTCAATCGTCCATAAGGGATCTGACGGTGAGAATTAGCTGAGAGTTTTGAGTCGGAGACAAGGAACTTGACAGCCAAATTGTACAACATCTGGTTGGAGGCAGCGTTAGACCCTCGGAGATAAGTCGGCTAGTGACCAATGTATTGAATCGCGACGCAATTTCTGTGTTGCAACGTCGTTAGGATGGTGGGAATGTCGCAATTAATTGTCAAATTTGCGTCGGATTTGAAAACTAGACTGACAAAGAGAGAACATCCGGTGACCGAGGCACCAATAGACCCTTGTAGATAGTTACGCTAGACACCGATGTACTGAATCGCGACGCTATTTGTGTGTTCCATGGTCGATACCAGGATCTGACGGTAAGAATTAACTGTGAGTTATGAGTCGGAGACAAGAAACTTAACAGCCAAATTGTACATCCATCTGGTATGAGGCAGCGTTAGTCCCTCGGAGATAAGTCGGCTAGTGACCAATGTATTGAATCGCGACGCAATTTCTGTGTTGCATCGTCATTAGGATGGTGCGCATGTCGCAATTAACTGTCAAATTTGCGTCGGATTCCCGAAACTTTACTCGCAGGAGAACGATCATGTGGTGAACCAGGAATGCTCGGAGATAAATCTGCTGGAAGACGATGTTCTGAAAACCATCGCAGTATGTGTGTTCCATCGTAATTGAGGGTAATTGAGGAATAAAATTAACTATCAGTTTTGCGTCGGATTTGAAAACTAGACTGACAAAGCGTGACCATCCGGTGACCGAGGCACCAATAGACCCTTTTAGATAGTTACGCTAGACATTGATGTATTGAATCCCGACGCTATTTGTGTGTTCCATAGTAGATACCAGGATCTGACGGTAAGAATTAGTTGTGAGTTTTGTAACGGAGACAAGAAACTTGACAGCCAAATTGTACATCCATCTGGTATGAGCAGCGTAGGACCCTCGGAGATATATCGGCTAGTGACCAATGTATTGAACCGCGACGCAATTTCTGTGTTGCATCGTCATTAGGATGGTGGGAATGTCTCAATTAACTGTCAAATTTGCGTCGGATTCCCGAAACTTTACTCGCAGGAGAACGATCATGTGGTGAACCAGGCTTGCTCGGCGATAAATCTGCTGGAAGACGATGTTCTGAAAACCATCGCAGTATGTGTGTTCCATCGTAATTGAGAGTATGGGAGGAATAAAATTAACTGCCAATCTTGCGTCGGATTTGTAAACTAGACTGACAAAACGCGACCATCCGGTGACCGAGGCACCAATAGACCCTTGTAGATAGTTACGCTGGACATCGATCTATTGAATCGCGACGCCATTTTAGTGTTCCATCGTCAATACCAAGATCTGACGGTAAGAATTAACTGTGAGTTATAAGAGGGAGAAAACAAACATGACTGCCAAAGAATACGTCCATCTGGTATGATGCAGCGATAGATCCTCGGAGATAAGTCGGCTAGTGACCAATGTATTGAATCGCGACGCAATTTCTGTGTTGCAACGTCGTTAGGATGGTGGGAATGTCGCAATTAACTGTCAAATTTGCGTCTGATTTGAAAACAAGACTGACAAAGAGCGAACATCCGGTGACCGAGTCACCAATAGACCCTTATAGATAGTTACGCTAGACATCAGTGTACTGAATCGCGACGCTCTTTGTATGTTCCGTCGTCCATACCAGGATCTGACGGTGAGAATTAGCTGAGAGTTTTGAGTCGGAGACAAGAAACTTGACAGCCAAATTGTACATCCATCTGGTATGAAGCAGCGTTAGACCTCGGAGATAAGTCGGCTAGTGACCAATGTATTGAATCGCGACGCAATTTCTGTGATGCATCGTCATTAGGATGGTGGGAATGTCGCAATTAACTCTCAAATTGGCGTCGGATTCCCGAAACATTACTCGTAGGACAACGTTCATGTGGTGACCCAGGCAGTAATAGATGCTTGGAGATAAATCTGCTGGAAGACGATGTTCTGGAAACCATTGCAGAATGTGTGTTCCATCGTCATTGATAGTATGAGAGGAATAAAATTAACTGTCAGTTTTGCGTCGGATTTGAAAACTAGACTGACAGAGCGCGACCATCCGGTGACCGAAGCACAAATAGACTCTGCTAGATAGTTACGCTACACATCAATGTACTGAATCGAGACGCTATTTGTGTGTTGCATCGTCATTAGGATGGTGGGAATGTCGCAATTAACTGTCAAATTTGCGTCGGATTCCCGAAACTTTACTCGTAGGACAACGATCATGTGGTGACCAAGGCATGCTCGGAGATAAATCTGCTGGAAGACAATGTTCTGAAAACCGTCGCAGTATGTGTGTTCCATCGTAATTGAGAGTATGGGAGGAATAATATTAACTGCCAATCTTGCGTCGGATATGTAAACTAGACTGACAAAACGCGACCATCCGGTCACCGAGGCACCAATAGACCCTTGTAGATAGTTACGCTATACACCGATCTATTGAATCGCGATGCTATTTGGGTGTTCCATAGTCAATACCAGGATCTGACGGTAAGAATTAACTGTGAGTTATGAGGGAGAAAACAAACTTGACTGCCAAAGAGTACGTCCATCTGGTATGAGGCAGCGATAGACCCTCGGAGATAAGTCGGCTAGTGACCAATGTATTTAATCGCGACGCAATTTCTGTGTTGCAACGTCGTTAGGATGGTGGGAATGTCGCAATTAATTGTCAAATTTGCGTCGGATTTGAAAACTAGACTGACAAAGAGAGAACATCCGGTGACCGAGGCACCAATAGACCCTTGTAGATAGTTACGCTAGACATCGATGTACTGAATCGCGACGCTATTTGTGTGTTCCATGGTCGATACCAGGATCTGACGGTAAGAATTAACTGTGTGTTATGAGTCGGAGACAAGAAACTTGACAGCCAAATTGTACATCCATCTGGTATGAGGCAGCGTTAGACCCTCGGAGATAAGTCGGCTAGTGACCAATGTATTGAATCGCGACGCAATTTCTGTGTTGCATCGTCATTAGGATGGTGGGAATGTCGCAATTAACTCTCAAATTTGCGTCGGATCCCCGAAACTTTACTCGTAGGACAACATCATGTGGTGACCCAGGCAGTAATAGATGCTTGGAGATAAATCTGCTGGAAGACGATGTTCTGGAAACCATCGCAGAATGTGTGTTCCATCGTAATTGAGAGTATGAGAGAAATACAATTAACTGTCAGTTTTGCGTCGGATTTGAAAACTAAACTGACAAAGCGCGAACATCCGGTGACCGAAGCACAAATAGACTCATCTATATAGTTACGCTAGACATCAATGTACTGAATCGAGACGCTATTTGTGTGTTCCGTCGTCCATACCAGGATCTGACGGTGAGAATTAGCTGAGAGTTTTGAGTCGGAGACAAGAAACTTGACAGCCAAATTGTACATCCATCTGGTATGAAGCAGCGTTAGACCCTCGGAGATATGTCGGCTAGTGACCAATGTATTGAATCGCGACGCAATTTCTGTGTTGCATCGTCATTAGGATGGTGGGAATGTCGCAATTATCTGTCAAATTTGCGTCGGATTCCCGAAACTTTCCTCGTAGGACAACGATCATGTGGTGACCAAGGCATGCTCGGAGATAAATCTGCTGGAAGACGATGTTCTGAAAACCATCGCAGTATGTGTGTTCCATCGTAATTGAGAGTATGGGAGGAATAATTTTAACTGCCAATCTTGCGTCGGATATGTAAACTAGACTGACAAAACGCGAAAATCCGGTGACCGAGGCACCAATAGACCCTTGTAGATACTTACGCTATACATCGATCTATTGAATCGGGACGCCATTTGTGTGTTCCATCGTCAATACCAAGATCTGACAATAAGAATTAACTGTGAGTTACGAGTCGGAGACAAGAAATTTGACAGCCAAATTGTACATCCATCTGGTATGAGGCAGCGTTAGACCCTCGGAGATAAGTCGGCTAGTGACCAATGTATTGAATCGCGACGCGATTTCTGTGTTGCATCGGCATTAGGATGGTGGGATAGTCGCAATTAACTCTCAAATTTGCGTCGGATCCCCGAAACTTTACTCGTAGGACAACATCATGTGGTGACCCAGGCAGTAATAGATGCTTGGAGATAAATCTGCTGGAAGACGATGTTCTGGAAACCATCGCAGAATGTGTGTTCCATCGTAATTGAGAGTATGAGAGGAATACAATTAACTGTCAGTTTTGCGTCGGATTTGAAAACTAAACTGACAAAGCGCGACCATCCGGTGACCGAAGCACAAATAGACTCATCTATATAGTTACGCTAGACATCAATGTACTGAATCGAGACGCTATTTGTGTGTTCCGTCGTCCATACCAGGATCTGACGGTGAGAATTAGCTGAGAGTTTTGAGTCGGAGACAAGAAACTTGACAGCCAAATTGTACATCCATCTGGTATGAAGCAGCGTTAGACCCTCGGAGATAAGTCGGCTAGTGACCAATGTATTGAATCGCGACGCAATTTCTGTGTTGCATCGTCATTAGGATGGTGGGAATGTCGCAATTAACTGTCAAATTTGCGTCGGATTCCCGAAACTTTCCTCGTAGGACAACGATCATGTGGTGACCAAGGCATGCTCGGAGATAAATCTGCTGGAAGACGATGTTCTGAAAACCATCGCAGTATGTGTGTTCCATCATAATTGAGAGTACGGGAGGAATAATTTTAAGTGCCAATCTTGCGTCGGATATGTAAACTAGACTGACAAAACGCGAAAATCCGGTGACCGAGGCACTAAAAGACCCTTGTAGATAGTTACGCTGGACATCGATCTATTGAATCGCGACGCCATTTGTGTGTTCCATCGTCAATACCAAGATCTGACAATAAGAATTAACTGTGAGTTATGAGACGGAGAAAACAAACTTGACTGCCAAAGAGTACGTCCATGTGGTATGATGCAGCGATAGACCCTCGGAGATAAGTCGGCTAGTGACCAATGTATTTAATCGCGACGCAATTTCTGTGTTGCAACGTCTTTAGGATGGTGGGAATGTCGCAATTAATTGTCAAATTTGCGTCGGATTTGAAAACTAGACTGACAAAGAGAGAACATCCGGTGACCGAGGCACCAATAGACCCTTGTAGATAGTTACGCTAGACATCGATGTACTGAATCGCGACGCTATTTGTGTGTTCCATGGTCGATACCAGGATCGGACGGTAAGAATTAACAGTGAGTTACGAGTCGGAGACAAGAAATTTGACAGCCAAATTGTACATCCATCTGGTATGAGGCAGCGTTAGACCCTCGGAGATAAGTCGGCTAGTGACCAATGTATTGAATCGCGACGCGATTTCTGTGTTGCATCGGCATTAGGATGGTGGGAATGTCGCAATTAACTCTCAAATTTGCGTCGGATCCCCGAAACTTTACTCGTAGGACAACATCATGTGGTGACCCGGGCAGTAATAGATGCTTGGAGATAAATCTGCTGGAAGACGATGTTCTGGAAACCATCGCAGAATGTGTGTTCCATCGTAATTGAGAGTATGAGAGGAATACAATTAACTGTCAGTTTTGCGTCGGATTTGAAAACTAAACTGACAAAGCGCGACCATCCGGTGACCGAAGCACAAATAGACTCATTTATATAGTTACGCTAGACATCAATGTACTGAATCGAGACGCTATTTGTGTGTTCCGTCGTCCATACCAGGATCTGACGGTGAGAATTAGCTGAGAGTTTTGAGTCGGAGACAAGAAACTTGACAGCCAAATTGTACATCCATCTGGTATGAAGCAGCGTTAGACCCTCGGAGATAAGTCGGCTAGTGACCAATGTATTGAATCGCGAAGCAATTTCTGTGTTGCATCGTCATTAGGATGGTGGGAATGTCGCAATTAACTGTCAAATTTGCGTCGGATTCCCGAAACTTTACTCGTAGGACAACGTTCATAAGGTGATCCAGGCAGTAATAGATGCTTGGAGATAAATCTGCTGGTAGACGATGTACTGAAAACCATCGCAGTATGTGTTCTATCGTCATTGAGAGGATGAGAGAAAATAAAATTAACTGTCAGTTTTGCGTCGGATTTGAAAACTAGATGACAAAACGCGACCATCCGGTGACAGAGGCACCAATTGACCCTTGTAGATAGTTACGCTGGACATCGATCTATTGAATCGCGACGCTATTTGTGTGTTCCATCGTCAATACCAGGATCTGACGGTAAGAATTAACTGTTAGTTATGAGAGGGAGAAAACAAACTTGACTGCCAAAGAGTACGTCCATCTGGTATGAGGCAGCGATAGACCCTCGGAGATAAGTCGGCTAGTGACCAATGTATTTAATCGCGACGCAATTTCTGTGTTGCAACGTCGTTAGGATGGTGGGAATGTCGCAATTAATTGTCAAATTTGCGTCGGATTTGAAAACTAGACTGACAAAGAGAGAACATCCGGTGACCGAGGCACCAATAGACCCTTATAGATAGTTACGCTAGACATCAATGTACTGAATCGAGACGCTATTTGTGTGTTCCGTCGTCCATTCCAGGATCTGACGGTGAGAGTTAGCTGAGAGTTTTGAGTCGGAGACAAGTAACTTGACAGCCAAATTGTACATCCATCTGGTATGAAGCAGCGTTAGACCCTCGGAGATAAGTCGGCTAGTGACCAATGTATTGAATCGCGACGCAATTTCTGTGTTGCATCGTCATTAGGATGGTGGGAATGTCGCAATTAACTGTCAAATTTGCGTCGGATTCCCGAAACTTTACTCGTAGGACAACGTTCATGTGGTGACCCAGGCAGTAATAGATGCTTCGAGATAAATCTGCTGGTAGACGATGTACTGAAAACCATCGCAGTATGTGTTCTATCGTCATTGAGAGGATGAGAGAAAATAAAATATCCTGTCAGTTTTGCGTCGGATTTGAAAACTAGATGACAAAACGCGACCATCCGGTGACCGAGGCACCAATTGACCCTTGTAGATAGTTACGCTGGACATCGATCTATTGAATCGCGACGCTATTTGTGTGTTCCATCGTCCATACCAGGATCTGACGGTGAGAATTAGCTGAGAGTTTTGAGTCGGAGACAAGAAACTTGACAGCCAAATTGTACAACATCTGGTAGGAGACAGCGTTAGACCCTCGGAGATAGGTCGGCTAGTGACCAATGTATTTAATCGCGACGCAATTTCTGTGTTGCAACGTCGTTAGGATGGTGGGAATGTCGCAATTAATTGTCAAATTTGCGTCGGATTTGAAAACTAGACTGACAAAGAGAGAGCATCCGGTGACCGAGGCACCAATAGACACTTGTAGACAGTTACGCTAGACATCGATGTACTGAATCGCGACGCTATTTGTGTGTTCCATGGTCGATACCAGGATCTGACGGTAAGAATTAACTGTGAGTTACGAGTCGGAGACAAGAAACTTGACAGCCAAATTGTACATCAATCTGGTATGAGGCAGCGTTAGACCCTCGGAGTAAGTCGGCTAGTGACCAATGTATTGAATCGCGACGCGATTTCTGTGTTGCATCGGCATTAGGATGGTGGGATAGTCGCAATTAACTCTCAAATTTGCGTTGGATCCCCGAAACTTTACTCGTAGGACAACGATCATGTGTTGACCCAGGCAGTAATAGATGCTTGGAGATAAATCTGCTGGAAGACGATGTTCTGGAAACCATCGCAGAATGTGTGTTCCATCGTAATAGAGAGTACAAGCATCTATTACTGCCTGGGTCACCACATGATGTTGTCCTACGAGTAAAGTTTCGGGGATCCGACGGAAATTTGAGAGTTAATTGCGACTATCCCACCATCCTAATGTCGATGCAACACAGTAATCGCGTCGCGATTCAATACATTGGTCACTAGCCGACTTATCTCCGAGGGTCTAACGCTGCCTCATACCAGATGGATGTACAATTTGGCTGTCAAATTTCTTGTCTCCGACTCGTAACTCACAGTTCATTCTTACCGTCAGATCCTGGTATCGACCATGGAACACACAAATAGCGTCGCGATTCAGTACATCGATGTCTAGCGTAACTATCTACAAGGGTCTATTGGTGCCTCGGTCTCCGGATGTTCTCTCTTTGTCAGTCTAGTTTTCAAATCCGACGCAAATTTGACAATTAATTGCGACATTCCCACCATCCTAACGACGTTGAACACAGAAATTGCGTCGCGATTAAATACATTGGTCACTAGCCGACTTATCTCCGAGGGTCTATCGCTGCCTCATACCAGATGGACGTACTCTTTGGCAGTCAAGTTTGTTTTCTCCCTCTCATAACTCACAGTTAATTCTTACCGTCAGATCCTGGTATTGACGATGGAACACACAAATAGCGTCGCGATTCAATAGATCGATGTCCAGCGTAACTATCTACAAGGGTCAATTGGTGCCTCTGTCACCGGATGGTCGCGTTTTGTCATCTAGTTTTCAAATCCGACGGAAAACTGACAGTTAATTTTATTTTCTCTCATCCTCTCAATGACGATAGAACACATACTGCGATGGTTTTCAGTACATCGTCTACCAGCAGATTTATCTCCAAGCATCTATTACTGCCTGGGTCAGCACATGAACGTTGTCCTACGAGTAAAGTTTCGGGAATCCGACGCAAATTTGACAGTTAATTGCGACATTCCCACCATCCTAATGACGATGCAACACAGAAATTGCGTCGCGATTCAATACATTGGTCACTAGCCGACTTATCTCCGAGGGTCTAACGCTGCTTCATACCAGATGGATGTACAATTTGGCTATCAAGTTTCTTGTCTCCGACTCAAAACTCTCAGCTAATTCTCACCGTCAGATCCTGGTATGGACGACGGAACACACAAATAGCGTCGCGATTCAGTACATTGATGTCTAGCGTAACTATCTATAAGGGTCTATTGGTGCCTCGGTCACCGGATGTTCGCTCTTTGTCAGTCTTGTTTTCAAATCCGACGCAAATTTGACAGTTAATTGCGACATTCCCACCATCCTAACGACGTTGAACACAGAAATTGCGTCGCGATTAAATACATTGGTCACTAGCCGACTTATCTCCGAGGGTCTATCGCTGCCTCATACCAGATGGACGTACTCTTTGGCAGTCAAGTTTGTTTTCTCCCTCTCATAACTCACAGTTAATTCTTACCGTCAGATCCTGGTATTGACGATGGAACACACAAATAGCGTCGCGATTCAATAGATCGATGTCCAGCGTAACTATCTACAAGGGTCAATTGGTGCCTCTGTCACCGGATGGTCGCGTTTTGTCATCTAGTTTTCAAATCCGACGGAAAACTGACAGTTAATTTTATTTTCTCTCATCCTCTCAATGACGATAGAACACATACTGCGATGGTTTTCAGTACATCGTCTACCAGCAGATTTATCTCCAAGCATCTATTACTGCCTGGGTCAGCACATGAACGTTGTCCTACGAGTAAAGTTTCGGGAATCCGACGCAAATTTGACAGTTAATTGCGACATTCCCACCATCCTAATGACGATGCAACACAGAAATTGCGTCGCGATTCAATACATTGGTCACTAGCCGACTTATCTCCGAGGGTCTAACGCTGCTTCATACCAGATGGATGTACAATTTGGCTATCAAGTTTCTTGTCTCCGACTCAAAACTCTCAGCTAATTCTCACCGTCAGATCCTGGTATGGACGACGGAACACACAAATAGCGTCGCGATTCAGTACATTGATGTCTAGCGTAACTATCTATAAGGGTCTATTGGTGCCTCGGTCACCGGATGTTCGCTCTTTGTCAGTCTTGTTTTCAAATCCGACGCAAATTTGACAGTTAATTGCGACATTCCCACCATCCTAAGGACGTTGCATCACAGAAATTGCGTCGCGATTCAATACATTGGTCACTAGTCGACTTATCTCCGAGGGTCTATT
This sequence comes from Schistocerca gregaria, assembly GCF_023897955.1. NCBI lineage: Eukaryota > Metazoa > Arthropoda > Insecta > Orthoptera > Acrididae > Schistocerca > Schistocerca gregaria. The sequence continues at coordinate 277,817 of NW_026061713.1, read as the reverse complement.
GCTGCCTCATACCAGATGGACGTACTCTTTGGCAGTCAAGTTTGTTTTCTCCCTCTCATAACTCACAGTTAATACTTACCGTCAGATCCTGGTATTGACGATGGAACAGACAAATAGCGTCTCGATTCAATAGATCGATGTATAGCGTAACTATCTACAAGGGTCTATTGGTGCCTCGATCACCGGATTGTCGCGTTTTGTCAGTCTAGTTTACATATCCGACGCAAGATTGGCAGTTAAAATTATTCCTCCCATACTCTCAATTACGATGGAACACACATACTGCGATGGTTTTCAGAACATCGTCTTCCAGCAGATTTATCTAGGAGCATGCCTTGGTCACCACATGATCGTTGTCCTACGAGTAAAGTTTCGGGAATCCGACGCAAATTTGACAGTTAATTGCGACATTCCCACCATCCTAATGCCGATGCAACACAGAAATTTTGTCGCGATTCAATACATTGGTCACTAGCCGACTTATCTCCGAGGGTCTAACGCTGCTTCATACCAGATGGATGTACAATTTGGATGTCAAGTTTCATGTCTCCGACTCAAAACTCTCAGCTAATTCTCACCGTCAGATCCTGGTATGGACGACGGAACACACAAATAGCGTCTCGATTCAGTACATTGATGTCTAGCATAACTATCTAGATGAGTCTATTTGTGCTTCGGTCACCGGATGGTCGCGTTTTGTCAGCCTAGTTTCCAAATCCGACGCAAAACTGACAGTTAATTGTATTCCTCTCATACTCTCAATTACGATGGAACACACATTCTGCGATGGTTTCCAGAACATCGTCTTCCAGCAGATTTATCTCCAAGCATCTATTACTGCCTGGGTCACCACATGAAGTTGTCCTACGAGTAAAGTTTCGTGGATCCGACGGAAATTTGAGAGTTAATTGCGACTATCCTACCATCCTAATGCCGATGCAACACAGAAATCGCGTCGCGATTCTATACATTGGTCACTAGCCGACTTATCTCCGAGGGTCTAACGCTGCCTCATACCAGATGGATGTACAATTTGGCTGTCAAATTTCTTGTCTCCGACTCGTAACTCACAGTTAATTCTTACCGTCAGATCCTGGTATCGACCATGGAACACACAAATAGCGTCGCGATTCAGTACATCGATGTCTAGCGTAACTATCTACAAGGGTCTATTGGTGCCTCGGTCACCGGATGTTCTCTCTTTGTCAGTCTAGTTTTCAAATCCGACGCAAATTTGACAATTAATTGCGACATTCCCACCATCCTAACGACGTTGCAACACAGAAATTGCGTCGCGATTAAATACATTGGTCACTAGCCGACTTATCTCCGAGGGTCTATCGCTGCCTCATACCAGATGGACGTACTCTTTGGCAGTCAAGTTTGTTTTCTCCCTCTCATAACTCACAGTTAATTCTTACCGTCAGATCCTGGTATTGACGATGGAACACACAAATAGCGTCGCGATTCAATAGATCGATGTCCAGCGTAACTATCTACAAGGGTCAATTGGTGCCTCTGTCACCGGATGGTCGCGTTTTGTCATCTAGTTTTCAAATCCGACGGAAAACTGACAGTTAATTTTATTTTCTCTCATCCTCTCAATGACGATAGAACACATACTGCGATGGTTTTCAGAACATTGTCTTCCAGCAGATTTATCTCCGAGCATGCCTGGGTCACCACATGATCGTTGTCCTACGAGTAAAGTTTCGGGAATCCGACGCAAATTTGACAGTTAATTGCGACATTCGCACCATCCTAATGACGATGCAACACAGAAATTGCGTCGCGATTCAATACATTGGTCACTAGCCGACTTATCTCCGAGGGTCTAACGCTGCTTCATACCAGATGGATGTACAATTTGGCTGTCAAGTTTCTTGCCTCCGACTCAAAACTCTCAGCTAATTCTCACCGTCAGATCCTGGTATTGACGACGGAACAGACAAATAGCGTCGTGATTCAGTACATTGATGTGTAGCGTAACTATCTATAAGGGTCTATTGGTGCCTCGGTCACCGGATGTTCGCTCTTGGTCAGTCTTGTTTTCAAATCCGACGCAAATTTGACAGTTAATTGCGACATTCCCACCATCCTAACGACGTTGCATCACAGAAATTGCGTCGCGATTCAATACATTGGTCACTAGTCGACTTATCTCCGAGGGTCTATTGCTGCCTCATACCAGATGGACGTACTCGTTGGCAGTCAAGTTTGTTTTCTCCCTCTCATAACTCACAGTTAATACTTACCGTCAGATCCTGGTATTGACGATGGAACACACAAATGGCGTCGTGATTCAATAGATCGATGTCCAGCGTAACTATCTACAAGGATCAATTGGTGCCTCGGTCACCGGATGGTCGCGTTTTGTCAGTCTGGTTTACAAATCCGACGCAAGATTGGCAGTTAATTTAAATTCCTCCCATACTCTCAATTACGATGGAACACACATACTGCGATGGTTTTCAGAACATTGTCTTCCAGCAGATTTATCTCCGAGCATGCCTTGGTCACCACATGATCGTTGTCCTACGAGTAAAGTTTCGGGAATCCGACGCAAATTTGACAGTTAATTGCGACATTCCCACCATGCTAATGACGATGCAACACAGAAATTGCGTCGCGATTCAATACATTGGTCACTAGCCGACTTATCTCCGAGGGTCTATCGCTGCCTCATACCAGATGTACGTACTCTTTGGCAGTCAAGTTTGTTTTCTCCCTCTCATAACTCACAGTTAATTCTTACCGTCAGATCCTGGTATTGACGATGGAACACACAAATAGCGTCGCGATTCAATAGATCGATGTCCAGCGTAACTATCTACAAGGGTCAATTGGTGCCTCTGTCAACGGATGGTCGCGTTTTGTCATCTAGTTTTCAAATCCGACGGAAAACTGACAGTTAATTTTATTTTCTCTCATCCTCTCAATGACGATAGAACACATACTGCGATGGTTTTCAGTACATCGTCTACCAGCAGATTTATCTCCAAGCATCTATTACTGCCTGGGTCAGCACATGAACGTTGTCCTACGAGTAAAGTTTCGGGAATCCGACGCAAATTTGACAGTTAATTGCGACATTCCCACCATCCTAATGACGATGCAACACAGAAATTGCGTCGCGATTCAATACATTGGTCACTAGCCGACTTATCTCCGAGGGTCTAACGCTGCTTCATACCAGATGGATGTACAATTTGGCTATCAAGTTTCTTGTCTCCGACTCAAAACTCTCAGCTAATTCTCACCGTCAGATCCTGGTATGGACGACGGAACACACAAATAGCGTCGCGATTCAGTACATTGATGTCTAGCGTAACTATCTATAAGGGTCTATTGGTGCCTCGGTCACCGGATGTTCGCTCTTTGTCAGTCTTGTTTTCAAATCCGACGCAAATTTGACAGTTAATTGCGACATTCCCACCATCCTAAGGACGTTGCATCACAGAAATTGCGTCGCGATTCAATACATTGGTCACTAGTCGACTTATCTCCGAGGGTCTATTGCTGCCTCATACCAGATGGACGTACTCTTTGGCAGTCAAGTTTGTTTTCTCCCTCTCATAACTCACAGTTAATACTTACCGCCAGATCCTGGTATTGACGATGGAACAGACAAATAGCGTCTCGATTCAATAGGTCGATGTATAGCGTAACTATCTACAAGGGTCTATTGGTGCCTCGATCACCGGATTGTCGCGTTTTGTCAGTCTAGTTTACATATCCGACGCAAGATTGGCAGTTAAAATTATTCCTCCCATACTCTCAATTACGATGGAACACACATACTGCGATGGTTTTCAGAACATCGTCTTCCAGCAGATTTATCTAGGGGCATGCCTTGGTCACCACATGATCGTTGTCCTACGAGTAAAGTTTCGGGAATCCGACGCAAATTTGACAGTTAATTGCGACATTCCCACCATCCTAATGCCGATGCAACACAGAAATTTTGTCGCGATTCAATACATTGGTCACTAGCCGACTTATCTCCGAGGGTCTAACGCTGCTTCATACCAGATGGATGTACAATTTGGATGTCAAGTTTCATGTCTCCGACTCAAAACTCTCAGCTAATTCTCACCGTCAGATCCTGGTATGGACGACGGAACACACAAATAGCGTCTCGATTCAGTACATTGATGTTTAGCATAACTATCTAGATGAGTCTATTTGTGCTTCGGTCACCGGATGGTCGCGCTTTGTCAGCCTAGTTTCCAAATCCGACGCAAAACTGACAGTTAATTGTATTCCTCTCATACTCTCAATTACGATGGAACACACATTCTGCGATGGTTTCCAGAACATCGTCTTCCAGCAGATTTATCTCCAAGCATCTATTACTGCCTGGGTCACCACATGAAGTTGTCCTACGAGTAAAGTTTCGTGGATCCGACGGAAATTTGAGAGTTAATTGCGACTATCCTACCATCCTAATGCCGATGCAACACAGAAATCGCGTCGCGATTCTATACATTGGTCACTAGCCGACATATCTCCGAGGGTCTAACGCTGCCTCATACCAGATGGATGTACAATTTGGCTGTCAAATTTCTTGTCTCCGACTCGTAACTCACAGTTAATTCTTACCGTCAGATCCTGGTATCGACCATGGAACACACAAATAGCGTCGCGATTCAGTACATCGATGTCTAGCGTAACTATCTACAAGGGTCTATTGGTGCCTCGGTCACCGGATGTTCTCTCTTTGTCAGTCTAGTTTTCAAATCCGACGCAAATTTGACAATTAATTGCGACATTCCCACCATCCTAACGACGTTGCAACACAGAAATTGCGTCGCGATTAAATACATTGGTCACTAGCCGACTTATCTCCGAGGGTCTATCGCTGCCTCATACCAGATGGACGTACTCTTTGGCAGTCAAGTTTGTTTTCTCCCTCTCATAACTCACAGTTAATTCTTACCGTCAGATCCTGGTATTGACGATGGAACACACAAATAGCGTCGCGATTCAATAGATCGATGTCCAGCGTAACTATCTACAAGGGTCAATTGGTGCCTCTGTCACCGGATGGTCGCGTTTTGTCATCTAGTTTTCAAATCCGACGGAAAACTGACAGTTAATTTTATTTTCTCTCATCCTCTCAATGACGATAGAACACATACTGCGATGGTTTTCAGAACATTGTCTTCCAGCAGATTTATCTCCGAGCATGCCTGGGTCACCACATGATCGTTGTCCTACGAGTAAAGTTTCGGGAATCCGACGCAAATTTGACAGTTAATTGCGACATTCGCACCATCCTAATGACGATGCAACACAGAAATTGCGTCGCGATTCAATACATTGGTCACTAGGCGACTTATCTCCGAGGGTCTAACGCTGCTTCATACCAGATGGATGTACAATTTGGCTGTCAAGTTTCTTGCCTCCGACTCAAAACTCTCAGCTAATTCTCACCGTCAGATCCTGGTATTGACGACGGAACAGACAAATAGCGTCGTGATTCAGTACATTGATGTGTAGCGTAACTATCTATAAGGGTCTATTGGTGCCTCGGTCACCGGATGTTCGCTCTTGGTCAGTCTTGTTTTCAAATCCGACGCAAATTTGACAGTTAATTGCGACATTCCCACCATCCTAACGACGTTGCATCACAGAAATTGCGTCGCGATTCAATACATTGGTCACTAGTCGACTTATCTCCGAGGGTCTATTGCTGCCTCATACCAGATGGACGTACTCGTTGGCAGTCAAGTTTGTTTTCTCCCTCTCATAACTCACAGTTAATACTTACCGTCAGATCCTGGTATTGACGATGGAACACACAAATGGCGTCGTGATTCAATAGATCGATGTCCAGCGTAACTATCTACAAGGGTCAATTGGTGCCTCGGTCACCGGATGGTCGCGTTTTGTCAGTCTGGTTTACAAATCCGACGCAAGATTGGCAGTTAATTTAAATTCCTCCCATACTCTCAATTACGATGGAACACACATACTGCGATGGTTTTCAGAACATTGTCTTCCAGCAGATTTATCTCCGAGCATGCCTTGGTCACCACATGATCGTTGTCCTACGAGTAAAGTTTCGGGAATCCGACGCAAATTTGACAGTTAATTGCGACATTCCCACCATGCTAATGACGATGCAACACAGAAATTGCGTCGCGATTCAATACATTGGTCACTAGCCGACTTATCTCCGAGGGTCTATCGCTGCCTCATACCAGATGGACGTATTCTTTGGCAGTCAAGTTTGTTTTCTCCCTCTCATAACACACAGTTAATTCTTACCGTCAGATCCTGGTATTGACGATGGAACACACAAATGGCGTCGTGATTCAATAGATCGATGTCTAGCGTAACTATCTACAAGGGTCTATTGGTGCCTCGGTCACCGGATGTTCTCTCTTTGTCAGTCTAGTTTTCAAATCCGACGCAAATTTGACAATTAATTGCGACATTCCCACCATCCTAATGACGATGCAACACAGAAATTGCGTCGCGATTCAATACATTGGTCACTAGCCGACTTATCTCCGAGGATCTATCGCTGCTTCATACCAGATGGATGTACAATTTGGCTGTCAAGTTTCTTGTCTCCGACTCAAAACTCTCTGCTAATTCTCACCGTCAGATCCTGGTATGGACGACGGAACACACAAATAGCGTCTCGATTCAGTACATTGATGTCTAGCGTAACTATCTAGAAGAGTCTATTTGTGCTTCGGTCACCGGATGGTCGCGCTTTGTCAGTCTAGTTTTCAAATCCGACGCAAAACTGACAGTTAATTTTATTTTCTCTCATCCTCTCAATGACGATAGAACACATTCTGCGATGGTTTCCAGAACATCGTCTTCCAGCAGATTTATCTCCAAGCATCTATTACTGCCTGGGTCACCACATGATCGTTGTCCTACGAGTAATGTTTCGGGGATCCGACGCAAATTTGAGAGTTAATTGCGACTATCCCACCATCCTAATGCCGATGTAACACAGAAATCGCGTCGCGATTCAATACATTGGTCACTAGCCGACTTATCTCCGAGGGTCTAACGCTGCTTCATACCAGATAGATGTACAATTTGGCTGTCAAGTTTCTTGTCTCCGACTCAAAACTCTCAGCTAATTCTCACCGTCAGATCCTGGTATGGACGATTGAACACACAAATAGCGTCGCGATTTAATACATCGATGTCTAGCGTAACTATCTACAAGGGTCTATTGGTGCCTCGGTCACCGGATGTTCGCTCTTTGTCAGTCTTGTTTTCAAATCCGACGCAAATTTGACAGTTAATTGCGACATTCCCACCATCCTAAGGACGTTGCAACACAGAAATTGCGTCGCGATTCAATACATTGGTCACTAGCCGACTTATCTCGGAGGGTCTATCGCTGCCTCATACCAGATGGACGTACACTTTGGCAGTCAAGTTTGTTTTCTCCCTCTCATAACTCACAGTTAATTCTTATTGTCAGATCTTGGTATTGACGATGGAACACACAAATGGCGTCGCGATTCAATAGATCGATGTATAGCGTAACTATCTACAAGGGTCTATTGGTGCCTCGGTCACCGGATGTTCTCTCTTTGTCAGTCTAGTTTTCAAATCCGACGCAAATTTGACAGTTAATTGCGACATTCCCACCATCCTAATGACGATGCAACACAGAAATTGCGTCGCGATTCAATACATTGGTCACTAGCCGACTTATCTCCGAGGGTCTAACGCTGCTTCATACCAGATGGATGTACAATTTGGATGTCAAGTTTCTTGTCTCCGACTCAAAACTCTCAGCTAATTCTCACCGTCAGATCCTGGTATGGACGACGGAACACACAAATAGCGTCTCGATTCAGTACATTGATGTCTAGCATAACTATCTAGATGAGTCTATTTGTGCTTCGGTCACCGGATGGTCGCGCTTTGTCAGTCTAGTTTCCAAATCCGAGGCAAAACTGACAGTTAATTGTATTCCTCTCATACTCTCAATTACGATGGAACACACATTCTGCGATGGTTTCCAGAACATCGTCTTCCAGCAGATTTATCTCCAAGCATCTATTACTGCCTGGGTCACCACATGATGTTGTCCTACGAGTAAAGTTTCGGGGATCCGACGGAAATTTGAGAGTTAATTGCGACTATCCCACCATCCTAATGCCGATGCAACACAGAAATCGCGTCGCGATTCAATACATTGGTCACTAGCCGACTTATCTCCGAGGGTCTAACGCTGCCTCATACCAGATGGATGTACAATCTGGCTGTCAAATTTCTTGTCTCCGACTCGTAACTCACAGTTAATTCTTACCGTCAGATCCTGGTATCGACCATGGAACACACAAATAGCGTCGCGATTCAGTACATCGATGTCTAGCGTAACTATCTACAAGGGTCTATTGGTGCCTCGGTCACCGGATGTTCTCTCTTTGTCAGTCTAGTTTTCAAATCCGACGCAAATTTGACAATTAATTGCGACATTCCCACCATCCTAACGACGTTGCAACACAGAAATTGCGTCGCGATTAAATACATTGGTCACTAGCCGACTTATCTCCGAGGGTCTATCGCTGCCTCATACCAGATGGACGTACTCTTTGGCAGTCAAGTTTGTTTTCTCCCTCTCATTACTCACAGTTAATTCTTACCGTCAGATCCTGGTATTGACGATGGAACACACAAATAGCGTCGCGATTCAATAGATCGATGTCCAGCGTAACTATCTACAAGGGTCAATTGGTGCCTCTGTCACCGGATGGTCGCGTTTTGTCATCTAGTTTTCAAATCCGACGGAAAACTGACAGTTAATTTTATTTTCTCTCATCCTCTCAATGACGATAGAACACATACTGCGATGGTTTTCAGTACATCGTCTACCAGCAGATTTATCTCCAAGCATCTATTACTGCCTGGGTCAGCACATGAACGTTGTCCTACGAGTAAAGTTTCGGGAATCCGACGCAAATTTGACAGTTAATTGCGACATTCCCACCATCCTAATAACGATGCAACACAGAAATTGCGTCGCGATTCAATACATTGGTCACTAGCCGACTTATCTCCGAGGGTCTAACGCTGCTTCATACCAGATGGATGTACAATTTATCTGTCAAGTTTCTTGTCTCCGACTCAAAACTCTCAGCTAATTCTCACCGTCAGATACTGGTATGGACGATTGAAGACACAAATAGCGTCGCGATTTAATACATCGATGTCTAGCGTAACTATCTATAAGGGTCTATTGGTGCCTCGGTCACCGGATGTTCGCTCTTTGTCAGTCTTGTTTTCAAATCCGACGCAAATCTGACAGTTAATTGCGACATTCCCACCATCCTAAGGACGTTGCAACACAGAAATTGCGTCGCGATTCAATACATTGGTCACTAGCAGACTTATCTCGGAGGGTCTATCGCTGCCTCATACCAGATGGACGTACTCTTTGGCAGTCAAGTTTGTTTTCTCCCTCTCATAACTCACAGTTAATTCTTACCGTCAGATCTTGGTATTGACGATGGAACACACAAATAGCGTCGCGATTCAATAGATCGATGTCCAGCGTAACTATCTACAAGGGTCTACTGGTGCCTCGGTCACCGGATGGTCGCGTTTTGTCATCTAGTTTTCAAATCCGACTCAAGGCTGACGGTTAATTTATGTTCTCTCATCCTCTCAATGACGATGGATCACACATACTGCGATGGTTTTCAGAACATCGTCTTCCAGCAGATTTATCTCCGAGCATGCCTGGTTCACCACATGATCGTTCTCCTGCGAGTAAAGTTTCGGGAATCCGAAGCAAATTTGACAGTTAATTGAGACATTCCCACCATCCTAATGACGATGCAACAGAGAAATTGCGTCGCGGTTCAATACATTGGTCACTAGCCGATATATCTCCGAGGGTCCAACGCTGCTCATACCAGATGGATATACAATTTGGCTGTCAAGTTTCTTGTCTCCGTTTCAAAACTCACAGCTAATTCTTACCGTCAGATCCTGGTATCTACTATGGAACACACAAATAGCGTCGGGATTCAATACATCAATGTCTAGCGTAACTATCTACAAGGGTCTATTGGTGCCTCGGTCACCGGATGGTCGCGCTTTGTCAGTCTAGTTTTCAAATCCGACGGAAGATTGGCAGTTAATATTATTCCTCCCATACTCTCAATTACGATGGAACACACATACTGCGATGGTTTTCAGAACATTGTCTTCCAGCAGATTTATCTCCGAGCATGCCTTGGTCACCACATGATCGTTGTCCTACGAGTAAAGTTTCGGGAATCCGACGCAAATTTGACAGTTAATTGCGACATTCCCACCATCCTAATGACGATGCAACACAGAATTTGCGTCGCGATTCAATACATTGGTCACTAGCCGACTTATCTCCGAGGGTCTAACGCTGCTTCATACCAGATGGATGTACAATTTGGCAGTCAAGTTTGTTTTCTCCCTCTCATAACTCACAGTTAATTCTTATTGTCAGATCTTGGTATTGACGATGGAACACACAAATGGCGTCGCGATTCAATAGATCGATGTATAGCGTAACTATCTACAAGGGTCTATTGGTGCCTCGGTCACCGGATGGTCGCGTTTTGTCAGTCTAGTTTACATATCCGACGGAAGATTGGCAGTTAATATTATTCCTCCCATACTCTCAATTACGATGGAACACACATACTGCGATGGTTTTCAGAACATTGTCTTCCAGCAGATTTATCTCCGAGCATGCCTTGGTCACCACATGATCGTTGTCCTACGAGTAAAGTTTCGGGAATCCGACGCAAATTTGACAGTTAATTGCGACATTCCCACCATCCTAATGCCGATGCAACACAGAAATCGCGTCGCGATTCAATACATTGGTCACTAGCCGACTTATCTCCGAGGGTCTAACGCTGCCTCATACCAGATGGATGTACAATTTGGCTGTCAAGTTTCTTGTCTGCGACTCGTAACTCACAGTTAATTCTTACCGTCAGATCCTGGTATCGACCATGGAACACACAAATAGCGTCGCGATTCAGTACATCGATGTCTAGCGTAACTATCTACAAGGGTCTATTGGTGCCTCGGTCACCGGATGTTCTCTCTTTGTCAGTCTAGTTTTCAAATCCGACGCAAATTTGACAATTAATTGCGACATTCCCACCATCCTAGCGACGTTGCAACACAGAAATTGCGTCGCGATTAAATACATTGGTCACTAGCCGACTTATCTCCGAGGGTCTATCGCTGCCTCATACCAGATGGACGTACTCTTTGGCAGTCAAGTTTGTTTTCTCCCTCTCATAACACACAGTTAATTCTTACCGTCAGATCCTGGTATTGACGATGGAACACACAATTGGCGTCGCGATTCAATAGATCGATGTATAGCGTAACTATCTACAAGGGTCTATTGGTGCCTCGGTCACCGGATTGTCGCGTTTTGTCAGTCTAGATTACATATCCGACGCAAGATTGGCAGTTAATTATATTCCTCCCATACTCTCAATTACGATGGAACACACATACTGCGATGGTTTTCAGAACATCGTCTTCCAGCAGATTTATCTCTGAGCATGCCTGGTTCACCACATGATCGTTCTCCTGCGAGTAAAGTTTCGGGAATCCGACGCAAATTTGACAGTTAATTGAGACATTCCCACCATCCTAATGACGATGCAACACAGAAATTGCGTCGCGATTCAATACATTGGTCACTAGCCGACTTATCTCCGAGGGTCTAACGCTGCCTCCTACCAGATGTTGTACAATTTGGCTGTCAAGTTTCTTGTCTCCGACTCAAAACTCTCAGCTAATTCTCACCGTCAGATCCTGGTATGGACGATTGAACACACAAATAGCGTCGCGATTTAATACATCGATGTCTAGCGTAACTATCTATAAGGGTCTATTGGTGCCCCGGTCACCGGATGTTCGCTCTTTGTCAGTCTTGTTTTCAAATCCGACGCAAATTTGACAGTTAATTGCGACATTCCCACCATCCTAACGACGTTGCAACACAGAAATTGCGTCGCGATTCAATACATTGGTCACTAGCCGACTTATCTCGGATGGTCTATCGCTGCCTCATACCAGATGGACGTACTCTTTGGCAGTCAAGTTTGTTTTCTCCCTCTCATAACTCACAGTTAATTCTTACCGTCAGATTCTGGTATTGACGATGGAACACACAAATAGCGTCGCGATTCAATAGATCGATGTCCAGCGTAACTATCTACAAGGGTCTACTGGTGCCTCGGTCACCGGATGGTCGCGTTTTGTCATCTAGTTTTCAAATCCGACGCAAGGCTGACAGTTAATTTATGTTCTCTCATCCTCTCAATGACGATGGAACACACATACTGCGATGGTTTTCAGAACATCGTCTTCCAGCAGATTTATCTTCGAGCATGCCTGGTTCACCACATGATCGTTCTCCTGCGAGTAAAGTTTCGGGAATCCGACGCAAATTTGACAGTTAATTGAGACATTCCCACCATCCTAATGACGATGCAACACAGAAATTGCGTCGCGGTTCAATACATTGGTCACTAGCCGATATATCTCCGAGGGTCCTACGCTGCTCATACCAGTTGGATGTACAATTTGGCTGTCAAGTTTCTTGTCTCCGTTTCAAAACTCACAGCTAATTCTTACCGTCAGATCCTGGTATCTACTATGGAACACACAAATAGCGTCGGGATTCAATACATCAATGTCTAGCGTAACTATCTACAAGGGTCTATTGGTGCCTCGGTCACCGGATGGTCGCGCTTTGTCAGTCTAGTTTTCAAATCCGACGCAAAACTGATAGTTAATTTTATTCCTCAAGTACTCTCAATTACGATGGAACACACATACTGCGATGGTTTTCAGAACATCGTCTTCCAGCAGATTTATCTCCGAGCATGCCTGGTTCACCACATGATCGTTCTCCTGCGAGTAAAGTTTCGGGAATCCGACGCAAATTTGACAGTTAATTGAGACATTTCCACCATCCTAATGACGATGCAACACACAAATAGCGTCGCAATTCTATACATCGATGTCCAGCATAACTATCTACAAGGGTCTATTGGGGCCTCGGTCACCGGATGTTCTCTCTTTGTCAGTCTAGTTTTCAAATCCGACGCAAATTTGACAGTTAATTGCGACATTCCCACCATCCTAACGACGTTGCAACACAGAAATTGCGTCGCGAATCAATACATTGGTCACTAGCCGACTTATCTCCGAGGTTCTATCGCTGCATCATACCAGATGGATGTATTCTTTGGCAGTCAAGTTTGTTTTCTCCCTCCTATAACTCACAGTTAATTCTTACCGTCAGATCTTGGTATTGACGATGGAACACAAAAATGGCGTCGCGATTCAATAGATCGATGTCCAGCGTAACTATCTACAAGGGTCTATTGGTGCCTCGGTCACCGGATGGTCGAGTTTTGTCAGTCTAGTTTACAAATCCGACGCAAGATTGGCAGTTAATTTTATTTCTCCCATACTCTCAATTACGATGGAACACACATACTGCGATGGTTTTCAGAACATCGTCTTCCAGCAGATTTATCTCTGAGCATGCCTGGTTCACCACATGATCGTTCTCCTGCGAGTAAAGTTTCGGGAATCCGACGCAAATTTGACAGTTAATTGAGACATTCCCACCATCCTAATGACGATGCAACACAGAAATTGCGTCGCGATTCAATACATTGGTCACTAGCCGACTTATCTCCGAGGGTCTAACGCTGCCTCCTACCAGATGTTGTACAATTTGGCTGTCAAGTTTCTTGTCTCCGACTCAAAACTCTCAGCTAATTCTCACCGTCATATCCTGGTATGGACGATTGAACACACAAATAGCGTCGCGATTTAATACATCGATGTCTAGCGTAATTATCTATAAGGCTCTATTGGTGCCTCGGTCACCGGATGTTTGCTCTTTGTCAGTCTTGTTTTCAAATCCGACGCAAATTTGACAGTTAATTGCGACATTCCCACCATCCTAATGACGTTGCAACACAGAAATTGCGTCGCGATTCAATACATTGGTCACTAGCCGACTTATCTCGGAGGGTCTATCGATGCCTCATACCAGATGGACGTATTCTTTGGCAGTCAAGTTTGTTTTCTCCCGCTCATTACTCACAGCTAATTCTTACCGTCAGATCCTGGTATTGACGATGGAACACACAAATAGCGTCGCGATTCAATAGATCGATGTCCAGCGTAACTATCTACAAGGGTCTACTGGTGCCTCGGTCACCGGATGGTCGCGTTTTGTCATCTAGTTTTCAAATCCGACGCAAATTTGACAATTAATTGCGACATTCCCACCATCCTAACGACGTTGCAACACAGAAATTCCGTCGCGATTAAATACATTGGTCACTAGCCGACTTATCTCCGAGGGTCTATCGCTGCCTCATACCAGATGGACGTACTCTTTGGCAGTCAAGTTTGTTTTCTCCCTCTCATAACACACGGTTAATTCTTACCGTCAGATCCTGGTATTGACGATGGAACACACAAATGGCGTCGCGATTCAATAGATCGATGTATAGCGTAACAATCTACAAGGGTCTATTGGTGCCTCGGTCACCGGATTGTCGCGTTTTGTCAGTCTAGATTACATATCCGACGCAAGATTGGCAGTTAATTTTATTCCTCCCATACTCTCAATTACGATGGAACACACATACTGCGATGGTTTTCAGAACATCGTCTTCCAGCAGATTTATCTCTGAGCATGCCTGGTTCACCACATGATCGTTCTCCTCCGAGTAAAGTTTCGGGAATCCGACGCAAATTTGACAGTTAATTGAGACATTCCCACCATCCTAATAACGATGCAACACAGAAATTGCGTCGCGATTCAATACATTGGTCACTAGCCGACTTATCTCCGAGGGTCTAACGCTGCCTCCTACCAGATGTTGTACAATTTGGCTGTCAAGTTTCTTGTCTCCGACTCAAAACTCTCAGCTAATTCTCACCGTCAGATCCTGGTATGGACGATTGAACACACAAATAGCGTCGCGATTTAATACATCGATGTCTAGCGTAACTATCTATAAGGGTCTATTGGTGCCTCGGTCACCGGATGTTCGCTCTTTGTCAGTCTTGTTTTCAAATCCGACGCAAATTTGACAGTTAATTGCGACATTCCCACCATCCTAAGGACGTTGCAACACAGAAATTGCGTCGCGATTCAATACATTGGTCACTAGCCGACTTATCTCGGATGGTCTATCGCTGCCTCATACCAGATGGACGTACTCTTTGGCAGTCAAGTTTGTTTTCTCCCTCTCATAACTCACAGTTAATTCTTACCGTCAGATTCTGGTATTGACGATGGAACACACAAATAGCGTCGCGATTCAATAGATCGATGTCCAGCGTAACTATCTACAAGGGTCTACTGGTGCCTCGGTCACCGGATGGTCGCGTTTTGTCATCTAGTTTTCAAATCCGACGCAAGGCTGACAGTTAATTTATGTTCTCTCATCCTCTCAGTGACGATGGAACACACATACTGCGATGGTTTTCAGAACATCGTCTTCCAGCAGATTTATCTCCGAGCATGCCTGGTTCACCACATGATCGTTCTCCTGCGAGTAAAGTTTCGGGAATCCGACGCAAATTTGACAGTTAATTGAGACATTCCCACCATCCTAATGACGATGCAACACAGAAATTGCGTCGCGGTTCATTACATTGGTCACTAGCCGATATATCTCCGAGGGTCCTACGCTGCTCATACCAGATGGATGTACAATTTGGCTGTCAAGTTTCTTGTCTCCGTTTCAAAACTCACAGCTAATTCTTACCGTCAGATCCTGGTATCTACTATGGAACACACAAATAGCCTCGGGATTCAATACATCAATGTCTAGCGTAACTATCTACAAGGGTCTATTGGTGCCTCGGTCACCGGATGGTCGCGCTTTGTCAGTCTAGTTTTCAAATCCGACGCAAAACTGATAGTTAATTTTATTCCTCAAGTACTCTCAATTACGATGGAACACACATACTGCGTTGGTTTTCAGAACATCGTCTTCCAGCTGATTTATCTCCGAGCATGCCTGGTTCACCACATGATCGTTCTCCTGCGAGTAAAGTTTCGGGAATCCGACGCAAATTTGACAGTTAATTGAGACATTCCCACCATCCTAATGACGACGCAACACACAAATAGCGTCGCGATTGTATACATCGATGTCCAGCATAACTATCAACAAGGGTCTATTGGTGCCTCGGTCACCGGATGTGCTCTCTTTGTCAGTCTAGTTTTCAAATCCGACGCAAATTTGACAGTTAATTGCGACATTCCCACCATCCTAACGACGTTGCAACACAGAAATTGCGTCGCGATTCAATACTTTGGTCACTAGCAGACTTATCTCCGAGGTTCTATCGCTGCATCATACCAGATGGACGTATTCTTTGGCAGTCAAGTTTGTTTTCTCCCTCCTCCAGTTAATTCTTACCGTCAGATCTTGGTATTGACGATGGAACACAAAAATGGCGTCGCGATTCAATAGATCGATGTCCAGCGTAACTATCTACAAGGGTCTACTGGTGCCTCGGTCACCGGATGGTCGCGTTTTGTCATCTAGTTTTCAAATCCGACGCAAGGCTGACAGTTAATTTATGTTCTCTCATCCTCTCAATGACGATGGAACACACATACTGCGATGGTTTTCAGAACATCGTCTTCCAGCAGATTTATCTCCGAGCATGCCTGGTTCACCACATGATCGTTCTCCTGCGAGTAAAGTTTCGGGAATCCGACGCAAATTTGACAGTTAATTGAGACATTCCCACCATCCTAATGACGATGCAACACACAAATAGCGTCGCGATTGTATACATCGATGTCCAGCATAACTATCTACAAGGGTCTATTGGTGCCTCGGTCACCGGATGTTCTCTCTTTGTCAGTCTAGTTTTCAAATCCGACGCAAATTTGACAGTTAATTGCGACATTCCCACCATCCTAACGACGTTGCAACACAGAAATTGCGTCGCGATTCAATACTTTGGTCACTAGCCGACTTATCTCCGAGGTTCTATCGCTGCATCATACCAGATGGACGTATTTTTTGGCAGTCAAGTTTGTTTTCTCCCTCCTCCAGTTAATTCTTACCGTCAGATCTTGGTATTGACGATGGAACACAAAAATGGCGTCGCGATTCAATAGATCGATGTCCAGCGTAACTATCTACAAGGGTCTATTGGTGCCTCGGTCACCGGATGGTCGCGTTTTGTCAGTCTAGTTTACAAATCCGACGCAAGATTGGCAGTTAATTTTATTCCTCCCATACTCTCAATTACGATGGAACACACATACTGCGATGGTTTTCAGAACATCGTCTTCCAGCAGATTTATCTCTGAGCATGCCTGGTTCACCACATGATCGTTCTCCTCCGAGTAAAGTTTCGGGAATCCGACGCAAATTTGACAGTTAATTGAGACATTCCCACCATCCTAATGACGATGCAACACAGAAATTGCGTCGCGATTCAATACATTGGTCACTAGCCGACTTATCTCCGAGGGTCTAACGTTGCCTCCTACCAGATGTTGTACAATAGGGCTGTCAAGTTTCTTGTCTCCGACTCAAAACTCTCAGCTAATTCTCACCGTCAGATCCTGGTATGGACGATTGAACACACAAATAGCGTCGCGATTTAATACATCGATGTCTAGCGTAACTATCTATAAGGGTCTTTTGGTGCCTCGGTCACCGGATGTTCGCTCTTTGTCAGTCTTGTTTTCAAATCCGACGCAAATTTGACAGTTAATTGCGACATTCCCACCATCCTAAGGACGTTGCAACACAGAAATTGCGTCGCGATTCAATACATTGGTCACTAGCCGACTTATCTCGGAGGGTCTATCGCTGCCTCATACCAGATGGACGTATTCTTTGGCAGTCAAGTTTGTTTTCTCCCGCTCATAACTCACAGCTAATTCTTACCGTCAGATCCTGGTACTGACGATGGAACACACAAATAGCGTCGCGATTCAATAGATCGATGTCCAGCGTAACTATCTACAAGGGTCTACTGGTGCCTCGGTCACCGGATGGTCGCGTTTTGTCATCTAGTTTTCAAATCCGACGCAAGGCTGACAGTTAATTTATGTTCTCTCATCCTCTCAATGACGATGGAACACACATACTGCGATGGTTTTCAGAACATCGTCTTCCAGCAGATTTATCTCCGAGCATGCCTGGTTCACCACATGATCGTTCTCCTGCGAGTAAAGTTTCGGGAATCCGACGCAAATTTGACAGTTAATTGAGACATTCCCACCATCCTAATGACGATGCAACACAGAAATTGCGTCGCGGTTCAATACATTGGTCACTAGCCGATATATCTCCGAGGGTCCTACGCTGCTCATACCAGATGGATGTACAATTTGGCTGTCAAGTTTCTTGTATCCGTTTCAAAACTCACAGCTATTTCTTACCGTCAGATCCAGGTATCTACTATGGAACACACAAATAGCGTCGGGATTCAATACATCAATGTCTAGCGTAACTATCTACAAGGGTCTATTGGTGCCTCGGTCACCGGGTGGTCGCGCTTTGTCAGTCTAGTTTCTCAAATCCGACGCAAAACTGACAGTTAATTTTATTTTCTCTCATCCTCTCAATGACGATAGAACACATACTGCGATGGTTTTCAGTACATCGTCTACCAGCAGATATATCTCCAAGCATTTATTACTGCCTGGGTCACCACATGATCGTTCTCCTGCGAGTAAAGTTTCGGGAATCCGACGCAAATTTGACAGTTAATTGAGACATTCCCACCATCCTAATGACGATGCAACACAGAAATTGCGTCGCGATTCAATACATTGGTCACTAGCCGACTTATCTCCGAGGGTCTAACGCTGCCTCATACCAGATGGATGCACAATTTGGCTGTCAAGTATCCTGTCTCCGACTCGTAACTCACAGTTAATTCTTACCGTCAGATCCTGGTATCGACCATGGAACACACAAATAGCGTCGCGATTCAGTACATCGATGTCTGGCATAACTATCTACAAGGGTCTATTGGTGCCTCGGTCACCGGATGTTCTCTCTTTGTCAGTCTAGTTTTCAAATCCGACGCAAATTTGACAATTGATTGCGACATTCCCACCATCCTAACGACGTTGCAACACAGAAATTGCGTCGCGATTAAATACATTGGTCACTAGCCGACTTATCTCCGAGGGTCTATCGCTGCCTCATACCAGATGGACGTACTCTTTGGCAGTCAAGTTTGTTTTCTCCCTCTCATAACTCACAGTTAATTCTTACCGTCAGATCCTGGTATTGACGATGGAACACACAAATATCGTCGCGATTCATTAGATCGATGTCCAGCGTAACTATCTACAAGGGTCTATTGGTGCCTCGGTCACCGGATGGTCGCGTTTTGTCATCTAGTTTTCAAATCCGACGCAAAACTGACAGTTAATTTTATTTTCTCTCATCCTCTCAATGACGATAGAACACATACTGCGATGGTTTTCAGTACATCGTCTACCAGCAGATTTATCTCCAAGCATCTATTAGTGCCTGGGTCACCACATGAACGTTGTCCTACGAGTAAAGTTTCGGGAATCCGACGCAAATTTGACAGTTAATTGCGACATTCCCACCATCCTAATGACGATGCAACACAGAAATTGCGTCGCGATTCAATACATTGGTCACTAGCCGACCTAACTCCGAGGGTCTAACGCTGCTTCATACCAGATGGATGTACAATTTGGCTGTCAAGTTTCTTGTCTCCGACTCAAAACTCTCAGCTAATTCTCACCGTAAGATCCTGGTATGGTCGACGGAACACACAAATAGCGTCGCGATTCAGTACATTGATGTCTAGCGTAACTATCTATAAGGGTCTATTGGTGCCTCGGTCACCGGATGTTCGCTCTTTGTCAGTCTTGTTTTCAAATCCGACTCAAATTTGACAGTTAATTGCGACATTCCCACCATCCTAACGACGTTGCAACACAGAAATTGCGTCCCGATTCAATACATTGGTCACTAGCCGACTTATCTCCGTGGGTCTAACGCTGCTTCATACCAGATGGATGTACAATTTGGCTGTCAAGTTTCTTGTCTCCGACTCAAAACTCTCAGCTAATTCTCACCGTCAGATTCTGGTATGGACGACGGAACACACAAATAGCGTCGCGATTCAGTACACTGATGTCTAGCGTAACTATCTATAAGGGTCTATTGGTGCCTCGGTCATCGGATGTTCGCTCTTTGTCAGTCTTGTTTTCAAATCCGACGCAAATTTGACAGTTAATTGCGACATTCCCACCATCCTAACGACGTTGCAACACAGAAATTGCGTCGCGATTCAATACATTGGTCACTAGCCGACTTATCTCCGAGGGTCTATCGCTGCATCATACCAGATGGACGTATTCTTTGGCAGTCAAGTTTGTTTTCTCCCTCTCATAACTCACAGTTAATTCTTACCGTCAGATCTTGGTATTGACGATGGAACACAAAAATGGCGTCGGGATTCAATACATCAATGTCTAGCGTAACTATCTACAAGGGTCTATTGGTGCCTCGGTCACCGGATGGTCGCGCTTTGTCAGTCTAGTTTTCAAATCCGACGCAAAACTGATAGTTAATTTTATTCCTCAAGTACTCTCAATTACGATGGAACACACATACTGCGATAGTTTTCAGAACATCGTCTTCCAGCAGATTTATCTCCAAGCATGTCTGGGTCACCACATGATCGTTCTCCTGCGAGTAAAGTTTCGGGATCCGATGCAAATTTGACAGTTAATTGAGACATTCCCACCATCCTAATGACGATGCAACACAGAAATTGCGTCGCGATTCAATACATTGGTCACTAGCCGACTTATCTCCGACGGTCTAACGCTGCCTCATACCAGATGGATGTACAATTTGGCTGTCAAGTTTCTTGTCTCCGACTCGTAACTCACAGTTAATTCTTACCGTCAGATCCTGGTATCGACCATGGAACACACAAATAGCGTCGCGATTCAGTACATCGATGTCTAGCGTAACTATCTACAAGGGTCCATTGGTGCCTCGGTCACCGGATGTTCTCTCTTTGTCAGTCTAGTTTTCAAATCCGACGCAAATTTGACAATTAATTGCGACATTCCCACCATCCTAACGACGTTGCAACACAGAAATTGCGTCGCGATTAAATTCATTGGTCACTAGCCGACTTATCTCCGAGGGTCTATCGCTGCCTCTTACCAGATGGATGTACAATTTGGCTGTCAAGTTTCTTGTCTCCGACTCGTAACTCACAGTTAATTCTTACCGTCAGATCCTGGTATCGACCATGGAACACACAAATAGCGTCGCGATTCAGTACATCGATGTCTAGCGTAACTATCTACAAGGGTCTATTGGTGCCTCGGTCACCGGATGTTCTCTCTTTGTCAGTCTAGTTTTCAAATCCGACGCAAATTTGACAATTAATTGCGACATTCCCACCATCCTAACGACGTTGCAACACAGAAATTGCGTCGCGATTAAATACATTGGTCACTAGCCGACTTATCTCCAGGGTCTAACGCTGCCTCATACCAGATGGATGTACAATTTGGCTGTCAAGTATCTTGTCTCCGACTCGTAACTCACAGTTAATTCTTACCGTCAGATCCTGGTATCGACCATGGAACACACAAATAGCGTCGCGATTCAGTACATCGATGTCTAGCGTAACTATCTACAAGGGTCTATTGGTGCCTCGGTCACCGGATGTTCTCTCTTTGTCAGTCTAGCTTTTAAATCCGACGCAAATTTGACAATTAATTGCGACATTCCCACCATCCTAATGACGATGCAACACAGAAATTGCGTCGCGATTCAATACATTGGTCACTAGCCGACCTAACTCCGAGGGTCTAACGCTGCTTCATACCAGATGGATGTACAATTTGGCTGTCAAGTTTCTTGTCTCCGACTCAAAACTCTCAGCTAATTCTCACCGTCAGATTCTGGTATGGTCGACGGAACACACAAATAGCGTCGCGATTCAGTACATTGATGTCTAGCGTAACTATCTATAAGGGTCTATTGGTGCCTCGGTCACCGGATGTTCGCTCTTTGTCAGTCTTGTTTTCAAATCCGACGCAAATTTGACAATTAATTGCGACATTCCCACCATCCTAATGACGATGCAACACAGAAATTGCGTCACGATTCAATACATTGGTCACTAGCCGACCTAACTCCGAGGGTCTAACGCTGCTTCATACCAGATGGATGTACAATTTGGCTGTCAAGTTTCTTGTCTCCGACTCAAAACACTCAGCTAATTCTCACCGTCAGATCCTGGTATGGACGACGGAACACACAAATATCGTCGCGATTCAGTACATTGATGTCTAGCGTAACTATCTACAAGGGTCTAATTGTGCTTCGGTCACCGGATGGTCGCGCTTTGTCAGTCTAGTTTTCAAATCCGACGCAAAACTGACAGTTAATTGTATTCCTCTCATACTCTCAATTACGATGGAACACACATTCGGCGATGGTTTCCAGAACATCGTCTTCCAGCATATTTATCTCCAAGCATCTATTACTGCCTGGGTCACCACATGAACGTTGTCCTACGAGTAAAGTTTCGGGAATCCGACGCAAATTTGACAGTTAATTGCGACATTCCCACCATCCTAATGACGATGCAACACAGAAATTGCGTCGCGATTCAATACATTGGTCACTAGCCGACCTAACTCCGAGGGTCTAACGCTGCTTCATACCAGATGGATGTACAATTTGGCTGTCAAGTTTCTTGTCTCCGACTCAAAACTCTCAGCTAATTCTCACCGTCAGATCCTGGTATGGTCGACGGAACACACAAATAGCGTCGCGATTCAGTACATTGATGTCTAGCGTAACTATCTATAAGGGTCTATTGGTGCCTCGGTCACCGGATGTTCGCTCTTTGTCAGTCTTGTTTTCAAATCCGACTCAAATTTGGCAGTTAATTGCGACATTCCCACCATCCTAACGACGTTGCAACACAGAAATTGCGTCCCGATTCAATACATTGGTCACTAGCCGACTTATCTCCGAGGGTCTAACGCTGCTTCATACCAGATGGATGTACAATTTGGCTGTCAAGTTTCTTGTCTCCGACTCAAAACTCTCAGCTAATTCTCACCGTCAGATTCTGGTATGGACGACGGAACACACAAATAGCGTCGCGATTCAGTACACTGATGTCTAGCGTAACTATCTATAAGGGTCTATTGGTGCCTCGGTCATCGGATGTTCGCTCTTTGTCAGTCTTGTTTTCAAATCCGACGCAAATTTGACAGTTAATTGCGACATTCCCACCATCCTAACGACGTTGCAACACAGAAATTGCGTCGCGATTCAATACATTGGTCACTAGCCGACTTATCTCCGAGGGTCTATCGCTGCATCATACCAGATGGACGTATTCTTTGGCAGTCAAGTTTGTTTTCTCCCTCTCATAACTCACAGTTAATTCTTACCGTCAGATCTTGGTATTGACGATGGAACACAAAAATGGCGTCGGGATTCAATACATCAATGTCTAGCGTAACTATCTACAAGGGTCTATTGGTGCCTCGGTCACCGGATGGTCGCGCTTTGTCAGTCTAGTTTTCAAATCCGACGCAAAACTGATAGTTAATTATATTCCTCAAGTACTCTCAATTACGATGGAACACACATACTGCGATGGTTTTCAGAACATCGTCTTCCAGCAGATTTATCTCCAAGCATGTCTGGGTCACCACATGATCGTTCTCCTGCGAGTAAAGTTTCGGGATCCGATGCAAATTTGACAGTTAATTGAGACATTCCCACCATCCTAATGACGATGCAACACAGAAATTGCGTCGCGATTCAATACATTGGTCACTAGCCGACTTATCTCCGAGGGTCTAACGCTGCTTCATACCAGATGGATGTACAATTTGGCTGTCAAGTTTCTTGTCTCCGACTCGTAACTCACAGTTAATTCTTACCGTCAGATCCTGGTATCGACCATGGAACACACAAATAGCGTCGCGATTCAGTACATCGATGTCTAGCGTAACTATCTACAAGGGTCCATTGGTGCCTCGGTCACCGGATGTTCTCTCTTTGTCAGTCTAGTTTTCAAATCCGACGCAAATTTGACAATTAATTGCGACATTCCCACCATCCTAACGACGTTGCAACACAGAAATTGCGTCGCGATTAAATTCATTGGTCACTAGCCGACTTATCTCCGAGGGTCTATCGCTGCCTCATACCAGATGGATGTACAATTTGGCTGTCTAGTTTCTTGTCTCCGACTCGTAACTCACAGTTAATTCTTACCGTCAGATCCTGGTATCGACCATGGAACACACAAATAGCGTCGCGATTCAGTACATCGATGTCTAGCGTAACTATCTACAAGGGTCTATTGGTGCCTCGGTCACCGGATGTTCTCTCTTTGTCAGTCTAGTTTTCAAATCCGACGCAAATTTGACAATTAATTGCGACATTCCCACCATCCTAACGACGTTGCAACACAGAAATTGCGTCGCGATTAAGTACATTGGTCACTAGCCGACTTATCTCCGAGGGTCTAACGCTGCCTCATACCAGATGGATGTACAATTTGGCTGTCAAGTATCTTGTCTCCGACTCGTAACTCACAGTTAATTCTTACCGTCAGATCCTGGTATCGACCATGGAACACACAAATAGCGTCGCGATTCAGTACATCGATGTCTAGCGTAACTATCTACAAGGGTCTATTGGTGCCTCGGTCACCGGATGTTCTCTCTTTGTCAGTCTAGCTTTCAAATCCGCCGCAAATTTGACAATTAATTGCGACATTCCCACCATCCTAATGACGATGCAACACAGAAATTGCGTCGCGATTCAATACATTGGTCACTAGCCGACCTAACTCCGAGGGTCTAACGCTGCTTCATACCAGATGGATGTACAATTTGGCTGTCAAGTTTCTTGTCTCCGACTCAAAACTCTCAGCTAATTCTCACCGTCAGATTCTGGTATGGACGACGGAACACACAAATAGCGTCGCGATTCAGTACATTGATGTCTAGCGTAACTATCTATAAGGGTCTATTGGTGCCTCGGTCACCGGATGTTCGCTCTTTGTCAGTCTTGTTTTCAAATCCGACGCAAATTTGACAGTTAATTGCGACATTCCCACCATCCTAACGACGTTGCAACACAGAAATTGCGTCGCGATTCAATACATTGGTCACTAGCCGACTTATCTCCGAGGGTCTATCGCTGCATCATACCAGATGGACGTATTCTTTGGCAGTCAAGTTTGTTTTCTCCCTCTCATAACTCACAGTTAATTCTTACCGTCAGATCTTGGTACTGACGATGGAACACAAAAATGGCGTCGGGATTCAATACATCAATGTCTTGCGTAACTATCTACAAGGGTCTATTGGTGCCTCGGTCACCGGATGGTCGCGCTTTGTCAGTCTAGTTTTCAAATCCGACGCAAAACTGATAGTTAATTTTATTCCTCAAGTACTCTCAATTACGATGGAACACACATACTGCGATGGTTTTCAGAACATCGTCTTCCAGCAGATTTATCTCCAAGCATGTCTGGGTCACCACATGATCGTTCTCCTGCGAGTAAAGTTTCGGGATCCGATGCAAATTTGACAGTTAATTGAGACATTCCCACCATCCTAATGACGATGCAACACAGAAATTGCGTCGCGATTCAATACATTGGTCACTAGCCGACTTATCTCCGAGGGTCTAACGCTGCTTCATACCAGATGGATGTACAATTTGGCTGTCAAGTTTCTTGTCTCCGACTCGTAACTCACAGTTAATTCTTACCGTCAGATCCTGGTATCGACCATGGAACACACAAATAGCGTCGCGATTCAGTACATCGATGTCTAGCGTAACTATCTACAAGGGTCTATTGGTGCCTCGGTCACCGGATGTTCTCTCTTTGTCAGTCTAGTTTTCAAATCCGACGCAAATTTGACAATTAATTGCGACATTCCCACCATCCTAATGACGATGCAACACAGAAATTGCGTCGCGATTCAATACATTGGTCACTAGCCGACCTAACTCCGAGGGTCTAACGCTGCTTCATACCAGATGGATGTACAATTTGGCTGTCAAGTTTCTTGTCTCCGACTCAAAACTCTCAGCTAATTCTCACCGTCAGATTCTGGTATGGTCGACGGAACACACAAATAGCGTCGCGATTCAGTACATTGATGTCTAGCGTAACTATCTATAAGGGTCTATTGGTGCCTCGGTCACCGGATGTTCGCTCTTTGTCAGTCTTGTTTTCAAATCCGACGCAAATTTGACAGTTAATTGCGACATTCCCACCATCCTAACGACGTTGCAACACAGAAATTGCGTCGCGATTCAATACATTGGTCACTAGCCGACTTATCTCCGAGGGTCTATCGCTGCCTCATACCAGATGGACGTATTCTTTGGCAGTCAAGTTTGTTTTCTCCCTCTCATAACTCACAGTTAATTCTTACCGTCAGATCCTGGTATTGACGATGGAACACACAAATAGCGTCGCGATTCAATAGATCGATGTCCAGCGTAACTATCTACAAGGGTCTACTGGTGCCTCGGTCACCAAATGGTCGCGTTTTCTCATCAAGTTTTCAAATCCGACGCAAAATTGACAGTTAATTGCGACATTCCCACCATCCTAACGACGTTGCAACACAGAAATTGCGTCGCGATTCAATACATTGGTCACTAGCCGACTTATCTCCGAGGGTCTATCGCTGCATCATACCAGATGGACGTATTCTTTGGCAGTCAAGTTTGTTTTCTCCCTCTCATAACTCACAGTTAATTCTTACCGTCAGATCCTGGTATTGACGATGGAACACACAAATAGCGTCGCGATTCAATAGATCGATGTCCAGCGTAACTATCTACAAGGGTCTACTGGTGCCTCGGTCACCAAATGGTCGCGTTTTCTCATCAAGTTTTCAAATCCGACGCAAAATTGACAGTTAATTGCGACATTCCCACCATCCTAACGACGTTGCAACACAGAAATTGCGTCCCGATTCAATACATTGGTCACTAGCCGACTTATCTCCGAGGGTCTAACGCTGCCTCATACCAGATGGATGTACAGTTTGGCTGTCAAGTTTCTTGTCTCCGACTCGTAACTCACAGTTAATTCTTACCGTCAGATCCTGGTATCGACCATGGAACACACAAATAGCGTCGCGATTCAGTACATCGATGTCTAGCGTAACTATCTACAAGGGTCTATTGGTGCCTCGGTCACCTGATGTTCTCTCTTTGTCAGTCTAGTTTTCAAATCCGACGCAAATTTGACAATTTATTGCGACATTCCCACCATCCTAATGACGATGCAACACAGAAATTGCGTCGCGATTCAATACATTGGTCACTAGCCGACCTAACTCCGAGGGTCTAACGCTGCTTCATACCAGATGGATGTACAATTTGGCTGTCAAGTTTCTTGTGTCCGACTCAAAACTCTCAGCTAATTCTCACCGTCAGATTCTGGTATGGTTGACGGAACACACAAATAGCGTCGCGATTCAGTACATTGATGTCTAGCGTAACTATCTATAAGGGTCTATTGGTGCCTCGGTCACCGGATGTTCGCTCTTTGTCAGTCTTGTTTTCAAATCCGACGCAAATTTGACAGTTAATTGCGACATTCCCACCATCCTAACGACGTTGCAACACAGAAATTGCGTCCCGATTCAATACATTGGTCACTAGCCGACTTATCTCCGAGGGTCTAACGCTGCTTCATACCAGATGGATGTACAATTTGGCTGTCAAGTTTCTTGTCTCCGACTCAAAACTCTCAGCTAATTCTCACCGTCAGATTCTGGTATGGACGACGGAACACAAAAATAGCGTCGCTATTCAGTACACTGAAGTCTAGAGTAACTATCTATAAGGGTCTATTGGTGCCTCGGTCATCGGATGTTCGCTCTTTGTCAGTCTTGTTTTCAAATCCGACGCAAATTTGACAGTTAATTGCGACATTCCCACCATCCTAACGACGTTGCAACACAGAAATTGCGTCGCGATTCAATACATTGGTCACTAGCCGACTTATCTCCGAGGGTCTAACGCTGCTTCATACCAGATGGATGTACAATTTGGCTGTCAAGTTTCTTGTCTCCGACTCAAAACTCTCAGCTAATTCTCACCGTCAGATTCTGGTATGGACGAAGGAACACAAAAATAGCGTCGCTATTCAGTACACTGAAGTCTAGAGTAACTATCTATAAGGGTCTATTGGTGCCTCGGTCATCGGATGTTCGCTCTTTGTCAGTCTTGTTTTCAAATCCGACGCAAATTTGACAGTTAATTGCGACATTCCCACGCTCCTAACGACGTTGCAACACAGAAATTGCGTCGCGATTCAATACATTGGTCACTAGCCGACTTATCTCCGAGGGTCTATCGCTGCATCATACCAGATGGACGTATTCTTTGGCAGTCAAGTTTGTTTTCTCCCTCTCATAACTCACAGTTAATTCTTACCGTCGGATCTTGGTATTGACGATGGAACACAAAAATGGCGTCGGGATTCAATACATCAATGTCTAGCGTAGCTATCTACAAGGGTCTATTGGTGCCTCGGTCACCGGATTTTCGGGCTTTGTCAGTCTAGTTTTCAAATCCGACGCAAAACTGATAGTTAATTTTATTCCTCAAGTACTCTCAATTACGATGGAACACACATACTGCGATGGTTTTCAGAACATCGTCTTCCAGCAGATTTATCTCCAAGCATGTCTGGGTCACCACATGATCGTTCTCCTGCGAGTAAAGTTTCGGGATCCGACGCAAAATTGACAGTTAATTGAGACATTCCCACCATCCTAATGACGTTGCAACACAGAAATTGCGTCGCGATTCAATACATTGGTCACTAGCCGACTTATCTCCGAGGGTCTAACGCTGCCTCATACCAGATGGATGTACAATTTGGCTGTGAAGTTTCTTGTCTCCGACTCGTAACTGACAGTTAATTCTTACCGTCAGATCCTGGTATCGACCATGGAACACACAAATAGCGTCGCGATTCAGTACATCGATGTCTAGCGTAACTATCTACAAGCGTCTATTGGTGCCTCGGTCACCGGATGTTCTCTCTTTGTCAGTCTAGTTTTCAAATCCGACGCAAATTTGACAATTAATTGCGACATTCCCACCATCCTAACGACGTTGCAACACAGAAATTGCGTCGCGATTAAATACATTGGTCACTAGCCGACTCATCTCCGAGGGTCTATCGCTGCCTCATACCAGATGGACGTACTCTTTGGCAGTCAAGTTTGTTTTCTCCCTCTCATAACTCACAGTTAATTGTTACCGTCAGATCCTGGTATTGACGATGGAACACACAAATAGCGTCGCGATTCAATAGATCGATGTCCAGCGTAACTATCTACAAGGGTCTACTGGTGCCTCGGTCACCGGATGGTCGCGTTTTGTCATCTAGTTTTGAAATCCGACGCAAAACTGACAGTTAATTTTATTTTCTCTCATCCTCTCAATGACGATAGAACACATACAGTACATCGTCTACCAGCAGATTTATCTCCAAGCATCTATTACTGCCTGGGTCACCACATGAACGTTGTCCTACGAGTAAAGTTTCGGGAATCCGACGCAAATTTGACAGTTAATTGCGACATTCCCACCATCCTAATGACGATGCAACACAGAAATTACGTCACGATTCAATACATTGGTCACTAGCCGACCTAACTCCGAGGGTCTAACGCTGCTTCATACCAGACGGATGTACAATTTGGGTGTCAAGTTTCTTGTCTCCGACTCAAAACTCTCAGCTAATTCTCACCGTCAGATCCTGGTATGGTCGACGGAACACACAAATAGCGTCGCGATTCAGTACATTGATGTCTAGCGTAACTATCTATAAGGGTCTATTGGTGCCTCGGTCACCGGATGTTCGCTCTTTGTCAGTCTTGTTTTCAAATCCGACGCAAATTTGACAGTTAATTGCGACATTCCCACCATCCTAACGACGTTGCAACACAGAAATTGCGTCCCGATTCAATACATTGGTCACTAGCAGACTTATCTCCGAGGGTCTATCACTGCCTCATACCAGAAGGACGTATTCTTTGGCAGTCAAGTTTGTTTTCTCCCTCTCATAAGTCACAGTTAATTCTTACCGTCACATCCTGGTATTGACGATGGAACACACTAATAGCGTCGCGATTCAATAGATCGATGTCCAGCGTAACTATCTACAAGGGTCTACTGGTGCCTCGGTCACCGGATGGTCGCGTTTTGTCATCAAGTTTTCAAATCCGACGCAAAATTGACATTTAATTGCGACATTCCCACCATCCTAACGACGTTGCAACACAGAAATTGCGTCCCGATTCAATACATTGGTCACTAGCCGACTTATCTCCGAGGTTCTAACGCTGCTTCATACCAGATGGATGTACAATTTGGCTGTCAAGTTTCTTGTCTCCGACTCAAAACTCTCAGCTAATTCTCACCGTCAGATTTTAGTATGGACGACGGAACCCACAAATAGCGTCGCTATTCAGTACACTGATGTCTAGCGTAACTATCTATAAGGGTCTATTGGAGCCTCGGTCATCGGATGTTCGCTCTTTGTCAGTCTTGTTTTCAAATCCGACGCAAATTTGACAGTTAATTGCGACATTCCCACCATCCTAACGACGTTGCAACACAGAAATTGCGTCGCGATTCAGTACATTGGTCACTAGCCGACTTATCTCCGAGGGTCTATCGCTGCATCATACCAGATGGACGTATTCTTTGGCAGTCAAGTTTGTTTTCTCCCTCTCATAACTCACAGTTAATTCTTACCGTCAGATCTTGGTATTGACGATGTAACACAAAAATGGCGTCGGGATTAAATACATCAATGTCTAGCGTAACTATCTACAAGGGTCTATTGGTGCCTCGGTCACCGGATGGTCGCGCTTTGTCAGTCTAGTTTTCAAATCCGACGCAAAACTGATAGTTAATTTTATTCCTCAAGTACTCTCAATTACGATGGAACACACCTACTGCGATGGTTTTCAGAATATCGTCTTCCAGCAGATTTATCTCCAAGCATGTCTGGGTCACCACATGATCGTTCTCCTGCGAGTAAAGTTGCGGGATCCGACGCAAATTTGACAGTTAATTGAGACATTCCCACCATCCTAATGTCGATGCAACACAGAAATTGCGTCGCGATTCAATACATTGGTCACTAGCCGACTTATCTCCGAGGGTCTATCGCTGCCTCATACCAGATGGACGTACTCTTTGGCAGACAAGTTTGTTTTCTCCCTCTCATAACTCACAGTTAATTCTTACCGTCAGATCCTGGTATTGACGATGGAACACACAAATAGCGTCGCGATTCAATAGATCGATGTCCAGCGTAACTATCTACAAGGGTCTATTGGTGCCTCGGTCACCGGATGGTCGCGTTTTGTCATCTAGTTTTCAAATGCGACGCAAAACTGACAGTTAATTTTATTTTCTCTCATCCTCTCAATGACGATAGAACACATACTGCGATGGTTTTCAGTACATCGTCTACCAGCAGATTTATCTCCAAGCATCTATTACTGCCTGGGTCACCACATGAACGTTGTCCTACGAGTAGAGTTTCGGGAATCCGACGCAAATTTGACAGTTAATTGCGACATTCCCACCATCCTAATGACGATGCAACACAGAAATTGCGTCGCGATTCAATACATTGTTCACTAGCCGACCTAACTCCGAGGGTCTAACGCTGCTTCATACCACATGGATGTACAATTTGGCTGTCAAGTTTCATGTCTCCGACTCAAAACTCTCAGCTAATTCTCACCGTCAGATCCTGGTATGGTCGACGGAACACACAAATAGCGTCGCGATTCAGTACATCGATGTCTAGCGTAACTATCTACAAGGTGCCTCGGTCACCGGATGTTCTCTCTTTGTCAGTCTAGTTTTCAAATCCGACTCAAATTTGACAATTAATTGCGACATTCCCACCATCCTAACGACGTTGCAACACAGAAATTGCGTCGCGATTAAATACATTGGTCACTAGCCGACTTATCTCGGATCGTCTATAGCTGCCTCATACCAGATGGACGTACTCTTTGGCAGTCAAGTTTGTTTTCTCCCTCTCATAACTCACAGTTAATTCTTACAGTCAGATCCTGGTATTGACGATGGAACACACAAATAGCGTCGCGATTCAATAGATCGATGTCCAGCGTAACTATCTACAAGGGTCTATTGGTGCCTCGGTCACCGGATGTTCTCTCTTTGTCAGTGTAGTTTTCAAATCCGACGCAAATTGACAATTAATTGCGACATTCCCACCATCCTAACGACGTTCCAACACAGAAATTGCGTCGCGACTAAATACATTGGTCACTAGCCGACTTATCTCCGAGGGTCTATCGCTGCCTCATACCAGATGGACGTACTCTTTGGCAGTCAAGTTTGTCATCTCCCTCTCAGAACTCACAGTGAATTCTTACCGTCAGATCCTGGTATTGACGATGGAACACACAAATAGCGTCGCGATTCAATGGATCGATGTCCAGCGTAACTATCTACAAGGGTCTATTGGTGCCTCGGTCACCGGATGGTCGCGTTTTGTCATCTAGTTTTCAAATCCGACGCAAAACTGACAGTTAATTTTATTTTCTCTCATCCTCTCAATGACGATGGAACACATACTGCGATGGTTTTCAGTACATCGTCTACCAGCAGATTTATCTCCAAGCATCTATTACTGCCTGGGTCACCACATGATCGTTCTCCTGCGAGTAAAGTTTCGGGAATCCGACGCAAATTTGACAGTTAATTGAGACATTCGTATCATCCTAATGACGATGCAACACAGAAATTGCGTCGCGATTCAATACATTGGTCACTAGCCGACTTATCTCCGAGGGTCTAACGCTGCTTCATACCAGATGGATGTACAATTTGGCTGTCAAGTTTCTTGTCTCCGACTCAAACTCTCAGCTAATTCTCACCGTCAGGTTCTGGTATGGACGACGGAACACACAAATAGCGTCGCGATTCAGTACACTGATGTCTAGCGTAACTATCTATAAGGGTCTATTGGTGCCTCGGTCACCGGATGTTCGCTCTTTGTCAGTCTTGTTTTCAAATCCGACGCAAATTTGACAGTTAATTGCGACATTCCCACCATCCTAACGACGTTGCAACACAGAAATTGCGTCGCGATTCAATACATTGGTCACTAGCCGACTTATCTCCGAGGGTCTATCGCTGCATCATACCAGATGGACGTATTCTTTGGCAGTCAAGTTCGTTTTCTCCCTCTCATAACTCACAGTTAATTCTTACCGTCAGATCTTGGTATTGACGATGGAACACAAAAATGGCGTCGGGATTCAATACGTCAGTGTCTAGCGTAACTATCTACAAGGGTCTATTGGTGCCTCGGTCACCGGATGTTCTCTCTTTGTCAGTCTAGTTTTCAAATCCGACGCAAATTTGACAAGTAATTGCGACATTCCCACCATCCTAACGACGTTGCAACAAAGAAATTGCGTCGCGATTAAATACATTGGTCACTAGCCGACTTATCTCCGAGGGTCTATCGCTGCCTCATACCAGATGGACGTACTCTTTGGCAGTCAAGTTTGTTTTCTCCCTCTCATAACTCACAGTTAATTCTTACCGTCAGATCCTGGTATTGACGATGGAACACAAAAATAGCGTCGCGATTCAATAGATCGATGTCCAGCGTAACTATCTACAAGGGTCTGTTGGTGCCTCGGTCACCGGATGGTCGCGTTTTGTCAGTCTAGTTTACAAATCCGACGCAAGATTGGCAGTTAATTTTATTCCTCCCATACTCTCAATTACGATGGAACACACATACTGCGATGGTTTTCAGAACTTCGTCTTCCAGCAGATTTATCTCCGAGCATGCCTGGTTCACCACATGATCGTTCTCCTGCGAGTAAAGTTTCGGGAATCCGACGCAAATTTGACAGTTAATTGAGACATTCGTATCATCCTAATGACGATGCAACAGAGAAATTGCGTCGCGATTCAATACTTTGGTCACTAGCCGACTTATCTCCGAGGGTCTATCGCTGCCTCATACCAGATGGACGTACTGTTTGGCAGTCAAGTTTGTTTTCTCCCTCTCATAACTCACAGTTAATTCTTACCGTCAGATCCTGGTATTGACGATGGAACACACAAATAGCGTCGCGATTCAATAGATCGATGTCCAGCGTAACTATCTACAAGGGTCTACTGGTGCCTCGGTCACCGGATGGTCGCGTTTTGTCATCTAGTTTTCAAATCCGACGCAAAACTGACAGTTAATTTATGTTCTCTCATCCTGATGGTTTTCAGAACATCGTCTTCCAGCAGATTTATCTCCAAGCATCTATTACTGCCTGGGTCACCACATGAACGTTCTCCTGCGAGTAAAGTTTCGGGGATCCGGCACAAATTTGACAGTTAATTACGACATTCCAACCATCCTAATGACGATGCAACACAGAAATTGCGTCGCGATTCAATACATTGGTCACTAGCCGACTTATCTCCGAGGGTCTAACGCTGTCTCATACCAGATGGATGTACAATTTGGCTGTCAAGTTTCTTGTCTCCCACTCAAAACTCACAGCTAATTCCTACCGTCAGATCTCCGTATTGAAGATGGAACACATAAATAGCGGCGCGATTCTATACATCGATGTCCAGCGGAACTATCTAGAAGGGTCTATTTGTGCCTCGGACACCGGATGTTCGCGCTTTGTCAGTCTTGTTTTCAAATCCGACGCAAAACTGACAGTTAATTTTATTCCTCCCATAGTCTCAATTACGATGGAACTCACATTCTGTGATGGTTTTCTGAACATCGTCTTCCATCATATTTATCTCCAAGTATCTATTACTGCCTGGGTCACCACATGAACGTTGTCCTACGAGTAAAGTTTCGGGAATCCGATGCAAATTTGACAGTTAATTGCGACATTCCCACCATCCTAATGACGATGCAACACAGAAATTGCGTCGCGATTCAATACATTGGTCACTAGCCGACCTAACTCCGAGGGTCTAACGCTGCTTCATACCAGATGGATGTAGAATTTGGCTGTCAAGTTTCTTGTCTCCGACTCAAAACTCTCAGCTAATTCTCACCGTCAGATCCTGGTATGGACGACGGAACACACAAATATCGTCGCGATTCAGTACATTGATGTCTAGCGTAACTATCTAGAAGGGTATATTTGTGCCTCGGTCACCGGATGTTCGCTCTTTGTCAGTCTTGTTTTCAAATCCGACGCAAATTTGACAGTTAATTGCGACATTCCCACCATCCTAACGACGTTGCAACACAGAAATTGCGTCCCGATTCAATACATTGGTCACTAGCCGACTTATCTCCGAGGGTCTATCGCTGCCTCATACCAGATGGACGTATTCTTTGGCAGTCAAGTTTGTTTTCTCCCTCTCATAACTCACAGTTAAATCTTACCGTCAGATCTTGGTATTGACGATGGAACACAAAAATGGCGTCGCGATTCAATAGATCGATGTCCAGCGTAACTATCTACAAGGGTCTATTGGTGCCTCGGTCACCGGATGGTCGCGTTTTGTCAGTCTAGTTTACAAATCCGACGCAAGATTGGCAGTTAATTTTATTCCTCCCATACTCTCAATTACGATGGAACACACATACTGCGATGGTTTTCAGAACTTCGTCTTCCAGCAGATTTATCTCCGAGCATGCCTGGTTCACCACATGATCGTTCTCCTGCGAGTAAAGTTTCGGGAATCCGACGCAAATTTGACAGTTAATTGAGACATTCGTATCATCCTAATGACGATGCAACACAGAAATTGCGTCGCGATTCAATACATTGGTCACTAGCCGACTTATCTCCGAGGGTCTATCGCTGCCTCATACCAGATGGACGTACTGTTTGGCAGTCAAGTTTGTTTTCTCCCTCTCATAACTCACAGTTAACTCTTACCGTCAGATCCTGGTATTGACGATGGAACACACAAATAGCGTCGCGATTCAATAGATCGATGTCCAGCGTAACTATCTACAAGGGTCTACTGGTGCCTCGGTCACCGGATGGTCGCGTTTTGTCATCTAGTTTTCAAATCCGACGCAAAACTGACAGTTAATTTATGTTCTCTCATCCTGATGGTTTTCAGAACATCGTCTTCCAGCAGATTTATCTCCAAGCATCTATTACTGCCTGGGTCACCACATGAACGTTCTCCTGCGAGTAAAGTTTCGGGGATCCGGCACAAATTTGACAGTTAATTACGACATTCCCACCATCCTAATGACGATGCAACACAGAAATTGCGTCGCGATTCAATACATTGGTCACTAGCCGACTTATCTCCGAGGGTCTAACGCTGTCTCATACCAGATGGATGTACAATTTGGCTGTCAAGTTTCTTGTCTCCCACTCAAAACTCACAGCTAATTCCTAACGTCAGATCTCCGTATTGAAGATGGAACACACAAATAGCGGCGCGATTCGATACATCGATGTCCAGCGGAACTATCTAGAAGGGTCTATTTGTGCCTCGGTCACCGGATGTTCGCGCTTTGTCAGTCTTGTTTTCAAATCCGACGCAAAACTGACAGTTAATTTTATTCCTCCCATAGTCTCAATTACGATGGAACTCACATTCTGCGATGGTTTTCTGAACATCGTCTTCCATCATATTTATCTCCAAGTAACTATTACTGCCTGGGTCACCACATGAACGTTGTCCTACGAGTAAAGTTTCGGGAATCCGATGCAAATTTGACAGTTAATTGCGACATTCCCACCATCCTAATGACGATGCAACACAGAAATTGCGTCGCGATTCAATACATTGGTCACTAGCCGACTTATCTCCGAGGGTCTATCGCTGCCTCATACCAGATGGACGTACTCTTTGGTAGTCAAGTTTGTTTTATCCCTCTCATAACTCACAGTTAATTCTTACCGTCAGATCCTGGTATTGACGATGGAATACACAAATAGCGTCGCGATTCAATAGATCGATTTCCAGCGTAACTATCTACAAGGGTCTATTGGTGCCTCGGTCACCGGATGGTCGCGTTTTGTCATCTAGTTTTCAAATCCAACGCAAAACTGACAGTTAATTTTATTTTCTCTCATCCTCTCAATGACGATAGAACACATACTGCGATGGTTTTCAGTACATCGTCTATCAGCAGATTTATCTCCAAGCATCTATTACTGCCTGGGTCATCACATGAACGTTGTCCTACGAGTAAAGTTTCGGGAATCCGACGCAAATTTGACAGTTAATTGCGACATTCCCACCATCCTAATGACGATGCAACACAGAAATTGCGTCGCGATTCAATACATTGGTCACTAGCCGACCTAACTCCGAGGGTCTAACGCTGCTTCATACCAGATGGATGTACAATTTGGCTGTCAAGTTTCTTGTCTCCGACTCAAAACTCTCAGCTAATTCTCACCGTCAGATCCTGGTATGGTCGACGGAACACACAAATAGCGTCGCGATTCAGTACATTGATGTCTAGCGTAACTATCTATAAGGGTCTATTGGTGCCTCGGTCACCGGATGTTCGCTCTTTGTCAGTCTTG
Source organism: Schistocerca gregaria (assembly GCF_023897955.1). Lineage (NCBI taxonomy): Eukaryota > Metazoa > Arthropoda > Insecta > Orthoptera > Acrididae > Schistocerca > Schistocerca gregaria. The sequence continues at coordinate 240,148 of NW_026061713.1, read as the reverse complement.
TTTTCAAATCCGACGCAAATTTGACAGTTAATTGCGACATTCCCACCATCCTAACGACGTTGCAACACAGAAATTGCGTCGCGATTCAATACATTGGTCACTAGCCGACTTATCTCCGAGGGTCTATCGCTGCCTCATACCAGATGGACGTATTCTTTGGCAGTCAAGTTTGTTTTCTCCCTCTCATAACTCACAGTTAATTCTTACCGTCAGATCTTGGTATTGACGATGGAACACAAAAATGGCGTCGCGATTCAATAGATCGATGTCCAGCGTAACTATCTACAAGGGTCTATTGGTGCCTCATTCACCGGATGGTCGAGCTTTGTCAGTCTAGTTTTCAAATCCGACGCAAAACTGATAGTTAATTTTATTCCTCAAGTACTCTCAATTACGATGGAACACACATACTGCGATGGTTTTCAGAACATCGTCTTCCAGCAGATTTATCTCCAAGCATGCCTGGGTCACCACATGATCGTTCTCCTGCAAGTAAAGTTTCGGGAATCCGACGCAAATTTGACAGTTAATTGACACATTCCCACCATCCTAATGACGATGCAACACAGAAATTGCGTGGCGATTCAATACATTGGTCACTAGCCGACTTATCTCCGAGGGTCATTCGCTGCTTCATACCAGATGGATGTACAATTTGGCTGTCAAGTTTCTTGTCTCCGACTCAAAACGCTCAGCTAATTCTCACCGTCAGATCCTGCTATGGACGACGGAACACACAAATAGCGTCGCGATTCAGTACATTGGTGTCTAGCGTAACTATCTATAAGGGTCTATTGGTGCCTCGGTCACCGGATGTTCGCTCTTTGTCAGTCTTGTTTTCAAATCCGACGCAAATTTGACAGTTAATTGCGACATTCCCACCATCCTAACGACGTTGCAACACAGAAATTGCGTCGCGATTCAATACATTGGTCACTGGCCGATTTATCTCCGAGGGTCTATCGCTGCCTCATACCTGATGGACGTATTCTTTGGCAGTCAAGTTTGTTTTCTCCCTCTCATAACTCACAGTTAATTCTTACCGTCAGATCTTGGTATTGACGATGGAACACAAAAATGGCGTCGCGATTCAATAGATCGATGTCCAGCGTAACTATCTACAAGGCTCTACTGGTGTCTCGGTCACCGGATGGTCGCGTTTTGTCATCTAGTTTTCAAATCCGACGCAAAACTGACAGTTAATTTATGTTCTCTCATCCTCTCAATGACGATGGAACACACATACTGCGATGGTTTTCAGAACATCGTCTTCCAGCAGATTTATCTCCGAGCATGCCTGGTTCACCACATGATCGTTCTCCTGCGAGTAAAGTTTCGGGAATCCGACGCAAATTTGACAGTTAATTGAGACATTCCCACCATCCTAATGACGATGCAACACAGACATTGCGTCGCGATTCAATTCATTGGTCACTAGCCGACTTATCTCCGAGGGTCTATCACTGCCTCATACCAGATGGACGTATTCTTTGGCAGTCAAGTTTGTTTTCTCCCTCTCATAACTCACAGTTAATTCTTACCGTCAGATCCTGGTATCTACTATGGAACACACAAATAGCGTCGCGATTCAGTACATTGATGTCTAGCGTAACTATCTATAAGGGTCTATTGGTGCCTCGGTCACCGGATGGTCGCGTTTTGTCAGTCTGGTTTACAAATCCGACGCAAGATTGGCAGTTAATTTTATTCCTCCCATACTCTCAATTACGATGGAACACACATACTGCGATGGTTTTCAGAACATCGTCTTCCAGCAGATTTATGTCCGAGCATGCCTGGTTCACCACATGATCGTTCTCCTGCGAGTAAAGTTTCGGGAATCCGACGCAAATTTGACAGTTAATTGAGACATTCCCACCATCATAATGACGATGCAACACAGAAATTGCGTCGCGATTCAATACATTGGTCACTAGCCGACTTATCTCCGAGGGTCTAACGCTGCCTCCTACCAGATGGATGTACAATTTGGCTGTCAAGTTTCTTGTCTCCGACTCAAAACGCTCAGCTAATTCTCACCATGAGATCCTGGTATGGACGACGGAACACACAAATAGCGTCGCGATTCAGTACATTGATGTCTAGCGTAACTATCTATAAAGGTCTATTGGTGCCTCGGTCACCGGATGTTCGCTCTTTGTCAGTCTTGTTTTCAAATCCGACGCAAATTTGAAAGTTAATTGCGACATTCCCACCATCCTAACGACGTTGCAACACAGAAATTGCGTCGCGATTCAATACATTGGTCACTAGCCGACTTATCTCCGAGGGTCAATCGCTGCCTCATACCAGATGGACGTATTCTTTGGCAGTCAAGTTTGTTTTCTCCCTCTCATAACTCACAGTTAATTCTTACCGTCAGATCTTGGTATTGACGACGGAACACAAAAATGGCGTCGCGATTCAATAGATCGATGTCCTGCGTAACTATCTACAAGGGTCTATTGGTGCGTCGGTCACCGGATGGTCGCGTTTTGTCAGTCTAGTTTACAAATCCGACGCAAGATTGGCAGTTAATTTTATTCCTCCCATACTCTCAATTACGATGGAACACACATACTGCGATGGTTTTCAGAACATCGTCTTCCAGCAGATTTATCTCCGAGCATGCCTTGGTCACCACATGATCGTTGTCCTACGAGTAAAGTTTCGGGAATCCGAAGCAAATTTGACAGTTAATTGCGACATTCGCACCATCCTAATGACGATGCAACACAGAAATTGCGTCGCGATTCAATTCATTGGTCACTAGCCGACTTATCTCCGAGGGTCTAACGCTGCCTCATACCAGATGGATGTACAATGTGGCAGTCAAGTTTCTCTTCTCCCTCTCATAACTCACAATTAAATCTTACCGTTAGATCCTGGTATTGACGATGGAACACACAAATAGCGTCGCGATTCTATACATCGATGTCCAGCGTAACTATCTACAAGGGTCTATTGCTGCCTCGGTCACCGGATGTTCTCTCTTTGTCAGTCTAGTTTTCAAATCCGACGCAAATTTGACAGTTAATTGCGACATTCCCACCATCCTAACGACGTTGCAACACAGAAATTGCGTCGCGTTTAAATACGTTGGTCAGTAGCCGACTTATCTCCGAGGGTCTAACGCTGCCTCATACCAGATGGACGTACTCTTTGGCAGTCAAGTTTGTTTTCTCCCTCTCATAACTCACAGTTAATTCTTACCGTCAGATCCTGGTATTGACGATGGGACACACAAATAGCGTCGCGATTCAATAGATCGATGTCCAGCGTAACTATCTACAAGGGTCTATTGGTGCCTCATTCACCGGATGGTCGAGCTTTGTCAGTCTAGTTTTCAAATCCGACGCAAAACTGACAGTTAATTTATGTTCTCTCATCCTCTCAATGACGATGGAACACACATACTGCGATGGTTTTCAGAACATCGTCTTCCAGCAGATTTATCTCCAAGCATGCCTTTGTCACCACATGATCGTTCTCCTGCGAGTAAAGTTTCGGGAATCCGACGCAAATTTGACAGTTAATTGAGACATTCCCACCATCCTAATGACGATGCAATACAGAAATTGCGTCGCGATTCAATACATTGGTCACTAGCCGACTTATCTCCGAGGGTCTAACGCTGCCTCCTACCAGATGGATGTACAATTTGGCTGTCAAGTTTCTTGTCTCCGACTCAAAACGCTCAGCTAATTCTCACCGTCAGATCCTGGAATGGACGACGAAACACACAAATAGCGTCGCGATTCAGTACATTGATGTCTAGCGTAACTATCTATTAGGGTCTATTGGTGCCTCGGTCACCGGATGTTCGCTCTTTGTCAGTCTTGTTTTCAAATCCGACGCAAATTTGTCAGTTAATTGCGACATTCGCACCATCCTAACGACGTTGCAACACAGAAATTGCGTCGCGATTCAATACATTGGTCACTAGCCGACTTATCTCCGAGGGTCTATCGCTGCCTCATACCAGATGGACGTATTCTTTGGCAGTCAAGTTTGTTTTCTCCCTCTCATAACTCACAGTTAATTCTTACCGTCAGATCTTGGTATTGACGATGGAACACAAAAATGGCGTCGCGATTCAATAGATCGATGTCCAGCGTAACTATCTACAAGGGTCTACTAGTGCCTCGGTCACCGGATGGTCGCGTTTTGTCATCTAGTTTTCAAATCCGACGCAAAACTGACAGTTAATTTATGTTCTCTCATCCTCTCAATGACGATGGAACACACATACTGCGATGGTTTTCAGAACATCGTCTTCCAGCAGATTTATCTCCGAGCATGCCTGGTTCACCACATGATCGTTCTCCTGCGAGTAAAGTTTCGGGAATCCGACGCAAATTTGACAGTTAATTGAGACATTCCCACCATCCTAATGACGATGCAACACAGAAATTGCGTCGCGATTCAATACATTGGTCACTAGCCGACTTATCTCCGAGGGTCTAACGCTGCTTCATACCAGATGGATGTACAATGTGGCAGTCAAGCTTCTCTTCTCCCTCTCATAACTCACAATTAATACTTACCGTTAGATCCTGGTATTGACGATGGAACACACAAATAGCGTCGCGATTCTATACATCGATGTCCAGCGTAACTATCTACAAGGGTCTATTGGTGCCTCGGTCACCGGATGTTCTCTCTTTGTCAGTCTAGTTTTCAAATCCGACGCAAATTTGACAGTTAATTGCGACATTCCCACCATCCTAACGAAGTTGCAACACAGATATTGCGTCGCGATTAAATACATTGGTCACTAGCCGACTTATCTCCGAGGGTCTATCGCTGCCTCATACCAGATGGACGTACTCTTTGGCAGTCAAGTTTGTTTTCTCCCTCTCATAACTTACAGTTAATTCTTACCGTCAGATCCTGGTATTGACGATGGAACACACAAATAGCGTCGCGACTCAATAGATCGATGTCCAGCGTAACTATCTACAAGGGTCTATTGGTGCCTCGGACACCGGATGGTCGCGTTTTGTCATCTAGTTTTCAAATCCGACGCAGAACTGACAGTTAGTTTTATTTTCTCTCATCCTCTCAATGACGATAGAACACATACTGCGATGGTTTTCAGTACGTCGTCTACCAGCAGATTTATCTCCAAGCATCTATTACTGCCTGGGTCACCAAATGAACGTTGTCCTACGAGTAAAGTTTCGGGAATCCGACGCAAATTTGACAGTTAATTGCGACATTCCCACCATCCTAACGACGTTGCAACGGAGAAATTGTATCGCGATTCAATACATTGGTCACTAGCCGACTTATCTCCGAGGGTCTAACGCTGCTTCATACCAGTTAGATGTACAATTTGGCTGTCAAGTATCTTGTCTCCGACTCAAAACGCTGAGCTAATTCTCACCGTCAGATCCTGGTATGGACGACGGAACACACAAATAGCGTCGCGATTCAGTACATTGATGTCTAGCGTAACTATCTATAAGGGTCTATTGGTGCCTCGGTCACCGGATGTTCGCTCTTTGTCAGTCTTCTTTTCAAATCCGACGCAAATTTGACAGTTAATTGCGACATTCCCACCATCCTAACGACGTTGCAACACAGAAATTGCGTCGCGATTCAATACATTGGTCACTAGCCGACTTATCTCCGAGGGTCTATCGCTGCCTCATACCAGATGGACGTATTCTTTGGCAGTCAAGTTTGTTTTCTCCCTCTCATAACTCACAGTTAATTCTTACCGTCAGATCTTGGTATTGACGATGGAACACAAAAATGGCGTCGCGATTCAATAGATCGATGTCCAGCCTAACTATCTACAAGGGTCTATTGGTGCCTCGGTCACCGGATGGTCGCGTTTTGTCAGTCTGGTTTACAAATCCGACGCAAGATTGGCAGTTAATTTTATTCCTCCCATACTCTCAATTACGATGGAACACACATACTGCGATGGTTTTCAGAACATCGTCTTCCAGCAGATTTATCTCCGAGCATGCCTGGTTCACCACATGATCGTTCTCCTGCGAGTAAAGTTTCGGGAATCCGACGCAAATTTGACAGTTAATTGATACATTCCCACCATCCTAATGACGATGCAACACAGAAATTGCGTCGCGGTTCAACACATTGTCACTATCCGACTTATCTCCGAGGGTCTAACGCTGCCTCCTACCAGATGGATGTACAATTTGGCTGTCAAGTTTCTTGTCTCCGACTCAAAACGCTCAGCTAATTCTCACCGTGAGTACCTGGTATGGACGACGGAACACACAAATAGCGTCGCGATTCACTACATTGATGTCTAGCGTAACTATCTATAAGAGTCTACTGGTGCCTCGGTCACCGGATTATCGCGTTTTGTCATCTAGTTTTCAAATCCGACGCAAAACTGACAGTTAATTTATGTTCTCTCATCCTCTCAATGACGATGGAACACACATACTGCGATGGTTTTCAGAACATCGTCTTCCAGCAGATTTATCTCCGAGCATGCCTGGTTTACCACATGATCGTTCTCCTGCGAGTAAAGTTTCGGGAATCCGACGCAAATTCCCACCACCCTAATGACGATGCAACACAGAAATTGCGTCGCGATTCAATACGTTGGTCACTAGCCGACTTATCTCCGAGGGTCTAACGCTGCTCATACCAGATGGATGTACAATTTGGCTGTCAAGTTTCTTGTCTCCGTCTCAAAACTCACAGTTAATTCTTACCGTCAGATCCTGGTATCTACTATGGAACACACAAATAGCGTCGGGATTCAATACATCAATGTCTAGCGTAACTATCTACAAGGGTCTATTGGTGCCTCGGTCACCGGATGGTCGCGCTTTGTCAGTCTAGTTTTCAAATCCGACGCAAAACTGATAGTTAATTTTATTCCACAAGTACTCTCAATTACGGTGGAACACACATACTGCGATGGTTTTAAGAACATCGTCTTCCAGCAGATTTATCTCCAAGCATGCCTGGGTCACCACATGATCGTTCTCCTGCGAGTAAAGTTTCGGGAATCCGACGCAAATTTGACAGGTAATTGAGACATTCCCACCATCCTAACGACGTTGCATCACAGAAATTGCGTCGCGATTCAATACATTGGTCACTAGCCGACTTATCTCCGAGGGTCTATCGCTGCCTCATACCAGATGGACGTACTCTTTGGCAGTCAAGTTTGTTTTCTCTCTCTCATAACTCACAGTTAATTCTTATTGTCAGATCCTGGTATTGAGATGGAACACACAAATGGCGTCGCGATTCAATAGATCGATGTCCAGAGTAACTATCTACAAGGGTCTATTGGTGCGTCGGTCACCGGATGGTCGCGTTTTGTCAGTCTAGTTTACAAATCCGACGCAAGATTGGCAGTTAATATTATTCCTCCCATACTCTCCATTACGATGGAACACACATACTGCGATGGTTTTCAGAACATCGTCTTCCAGCAGATTTATCTCCGAGCATGCCTTGGTCACCACATGATCGTTGTCCTACGAGTAAAGTTTCGGGAATCCGACGCAAATTTGACAGTTAATTGCGACATTCGCACCATCCTAATGACGATGCAACACAGAAATTGCGTCGCGATTCAATTCATTGGTCACTAGCCGACTTATCTCCGAGGGTCAACGCTGCCTCATACCAGATGGATGTACAATGTGGCAGTCAAGTTTCTCTTCTCCCTCTCATAAATCACAATTAATACTTACCGTTAGATCCTGGTATTGACGATGGAACACACAAATAGCGTCGCGATTCTATACATCGATGTCCAGCGTAAGGGTCTATTGCTGCCTCGGTCACCGGATGTCTTTGTCAGTCTAGTTTTCAAATCCGACGCAAATTTGACAGTTAATTGCGACATTCCCACCATCCTAACGACGTTGCAACGGAGAAATTGTGTCGCGATTCAATACATTGGTCACTAGCCGACTTATCTCCGAGGGTCTAACGCTGCTTCATACCAGATGGATGTACAATTTGGCTGTCAAGTTTCTTGTCTCCGACTCAAAACGCTCAGCTAATTCTCACCGTCAGATCCTGGTATGGACGACGGAACACACAAATAGCGTCGCGATTCAGTACATTGATGTCTAGCGTAACTATCTATAAGGGTCTATTGGTGCCTCGGTCACCGGATGTTCGCTCTTTGTCAGTCTTCTTTTCAAATCCGACGCAAATTTGACAGTTTATTGCGACATTCCCACCATCCTAACGACGTTGCAACACAGAAATTGCGTCGCGATTCAATACATTGGTCACTAGCCGACTTATCTCCGAGGGTCTATCGCTGCCTCATACCAGATGGACCTATTGTTTGGCAGTCAAGTTTGTTTTCTCCCTCTCATAACTCACAGTTAATTCTTACCGTCAGATCTTGGTATTGACGATGGAACACAAAAATGGCGTCGCGATTCACTAGATCGATGTCCAGCGTAACTATCTACAAGGGTCTATTGGTGCCTCGGTCACCGGATGGTCGCGTTTTGTCAGTCTGGTTTACAAATCCGACGCAAGATTGGCAGTTAATTTTATTCCTCCCATACTCTCAATTACGATGGAACACACATACTGCGATGGTTTTCAGAACATCGTCTTCCAGCAGATTTATCTCCGAGCATGCCTGGTTCACCACATGATCGTTCTCCTGCGAGTAAAGTTTTGGGAATCCGACGCAAATTTGACAGTTAATTGAGACATTCCCACCATCCTAATGACGATGCAACACAGAAATTGCGTCGCGATTCAATACATTGGTCACTAGCCGACTTATCTCCGAGGGTCTAACGCTGCCTCCTACCAGATGGATGTACAATTTGTCTGTCAAGTTTCTTGTCTCCGACTCAAAACGCTCAGCTAATTCTCACCGTCAGATCCTGGTATGGACGACGGAACACACAAATAGCGACGCGATTCAGTACATTGATGTCTAGCGTAACTATCTATAAGGGTCTATTGGTGCCTCGGTCACCGGATGTTCGCTCTTTGTCAGTCTTGTTTTCAAATCCGACGCAAATTTGACAGTTAATTGCGACATTCCCACCATCCTAACGACGTTGCAACACAGAAATTGCGTCGCGATTCAATACATTGGTCACTAGCCGACTTATCTCCGAGGGTCTATCGCTGCCTCATACCAGATGGACGTATTCTTTGGCAGTCAAGTTTGTTTTCTCCCTCTCATAACTCACAGTTAATTCTTACCGTCAGATCTTGGTATTGACGATGGAACACAAAAATGGCGTCGCGATTCAATAGATCGATGTCCTGCGTAACTATCTACAAGGGGCTATTGGTGCGTCGGTCACCGGATGGTCGCGTTTTGTCAGTCTAGTTTACAAATCCGACGCAATATTGGCAGTTAATATTATTCATCCCATACTCTCAATTACGATGGAACACACATACTGCGATGGTTTTCAGAACATCGTCTGCCAGCAGATTTATCTCCGAGCATGCCTTGGTCACCACATGATCGTTGTCCTACGAGTAAAGTTTCGGGAATCCGAAGCAAATTTGACAGTTAATTGCGACATTCGCACCATCCTAATGACGATGCAACACAGAAATTGCGTCGCGATTCAATTCATTGGTCACTAGCCGACTTATCTCCGAGGGTCTAACGCTGCCTCATACCAGATGGATGTACAATGTGGCAGTCAAGTTTCTCTTCTCCCTCTCATAACTCACAATTAAATCTTACCGTTAGATCCTGGTATTGACGATGGAACACACAAATAGCGTCGCGATTCTATACATCGATGTCCAGCGTAACTATCTACAAGGGTCTATTGCTGCCTCGGTCACCGGATGTTCTCTCTTTGTCAGTCTTGTTTTCAAATCCGACGCAAATTTGACAGTTAATTGCGACATTCCCACCATCCTAACGACGTTGCAACACAGAAATTGCGTCGCGTTTAAATACGTTGGTCAGTAGCCGACTTATCTCCGAGGGTCTAACGCTGCCTCATACCAGATGGACGTACTCTTTGGCAGTCAAGTTTGTTTTCTCCCTCTCATAACTCACAGTTAATTCTTACCGTCAGATCCTGGTATTGACGATGGGACACACAAATAGCGTCGCGATTCAATAGATCGATGTCTCGCGTAACTATCTACAAGGGTCTATTGGTGCCTCATTCACCGGATGGTCGAGCTTTGTCAGTCTAGTTTTCAAATCCGACGCAAAACTGACAGTTAATTTATGTTCTCTCATGCTCTCAATGACGATGGAACACACATACTGCGATGGTTTTCAGAACATCGTCTTCCAGCAGATTTATCTCCAAGCATGCCTGGGTCACCACATGATCGTTCTCCTGCGAGTAAAGTTTCGGGAATCCGACGCAAATTTGACAGTTAATTGAGACATTCCCACCATCCTAATGACGATGCAATACAGAAATTGCGTCGCGATTCAATACATTGGTCACTAGCCGACTTATCTCCGAGGGTCTAACGCTGCCTCCTACCAGATGGATGTACAATTTGGCTGTCAAGTTTCTTGTCTCCGACTCAAAACGCTCAGCTAATTCTCACCGTCAGATCCTGGTATGGACGACGAAACACACAAATAGCGTCGCGATTCAGTACATTGATGTCTAGCGTAACTATCTATTAGGGTCTATTGGTGCCTCGGTCACCGGATGTTCGCTCTTTGTCAGTCTTGTTTTCAAATCCGACGCAAATTTGACAGTTAATTGCGACATTCCCACCATCCTAACGACGTTGCAACACAGAAATTGCGTCGCGATTCAATAGATCGATGTCCAGCCTAACTATCTACAAGGGTCTATTGGTGCCTCGGTCACCGGATGGTCGCGTTTTGTCAGTCTGGTTTACAAATCCGACGCAAGATTGGCAGTTAATTTTATTCCTCCCATACTCTCAATTACGATGGAACACACATACTGCGATGCTTTTCAGAACATTGTCTTCCGGCAGATTTATCTCCGAGCATGCCTGGTTTACCACATGATCGTTCTCCTGCGAGTAAAGTTTCGGGAATCCGACGCAAATTTGACAGTTAATTGCGACATTCGCACCATCCTAATGACGATGCAACACAGAAATTGCGTCGCGATTCAATTCATTGGTCACTAGCCGACTTATCTCCGAGGGTCTAACGCTGCCTCATACCAGATGGATGTACAATGTGGCAGTCAAGTTTCTCTTCTCCCTCTCATAACTCACAATTAAATCTTACCGTTAGATCCTGGTATTGACGATGGAACACACAAATAGCGTCGCGATTCTATACATCGATGTCCAGCGTAACTATCTACAAGGGTCTATTGCTGCCTCGGTCACCGGATGTTCTCTCTTTGTCAGTCTTGTTTTCAAATCCGACGCAAATTTGACAGTTAATTGCGACATTCCCACCATCCTAACGACGTTGCAACACAGAAATTGCGTCGCGTTTAAATACGTTGGTCAGTAGCCGACTTATCTCCGAGGGTCTAACGCTGCCTCATACCAGATGGACGTACTCTTTGGCAGTCAAGTTTGTTTTCTCCCTCTCATAACTCACAGTTAATTCTTACCGTCAGATCCTGGTATTGACGATGGGACACACAAATAGCGTCGCGATTCAATAGATCGATATCCAGCGTAACTATCTACAAGGGTCTATTGGTGCCTCATTCACCGGATGGTCGAGCTTTGTCAGTCTAGTTTTCAAATCCGACGCAAAACTGACAGTTAATTTATGTTCTCTCATGCTCTCAATGACGATGGAACACACATACTGCGATGGTTTTCAGAACATCGTCTTCCAGCAGATTTATCTCCAAGCATGCCTGGGTCACCACATGATCGTTCTCCTGCGAGTAAAGTTTCGGGAATCCGACGCAAATTTGACAGTTAATTGAGACATTCCCACCATCCTAATGACGATGCAATACAGAAATTGCGTCGCGATTCAATACATTGGTCACTAGCCGACTTATCTCCGAGGGTCTAACGCTGCCTCCTACCAGATGGATGTACAATTTGGCTGTCAAGTTTCTTGTCTCCGACTCAAAACGCTCAGCTAATTCTCACCGTCAGATCCTGGTATGGACGACGAAACACACAAATAGCGTCGCGATTCAGTACATTGATGTCTAGCGTAACTATCTATTAGGGTCTATTGGTGCCTCGGTCACCGGATGTTCGCTCTTTGTCAGTCTTGTTTTCAAATCCGACGCAAATTTGACAGTTAATTGCGACATTCCCACCATCCTAACGACGTTGCAACACAGAAATTGCGTCGCGATTCAATACATTGGTCACTAGCCGACTTATCTCCGAGGGTCTATCGCTGCCTCATACCAGATGGACGTATTCTTTGGCAGTCAAGTTTGTTTTCTCCCTCTCATAACTCACAGTTAATTCTTACCGTCAGATCTTGGTATTGACGATGGAACACAAAAATGGCGTCGCGATTCAATAGATCGATGTCCAGCGTAACTATCTACAAGGGTCTATTGGTGCCTCGGTCACCGGATGGTCGCGTTTTGTCATCTAGTTTTCAAATCCGACGCAAAACTGACAGTTAATTTATGTTCTCTCATCCTCTCAATGACGATGGAACACACATACTGCGATGGTTTTCAGAACATCGTCTTCCAGCAGATTTATCTCCGAGCATGCCTGGTTCACCACATGATCGTTCTCCTGCGAGTAAAGTTTCGGGAATCCGACGCAAATTTGACAGTTAATTGAGACATTCCCACCATCCTAACGACGTTGCAACACAGAAATTGCGTCGCGATTCAATACATTGGTCACTAGCCGACTTATCTCCGAGGGTCTATCGCTGCCTCATACCAGATGGACGTATTCTTTGGCAGTCAAGTTTGTTTTCTCCCTCTCATAACTCACAGTTAATTCTTACCGTTAGATCTTGGTATTGACGATGGAACACAAAAATGGCGTCGCGATTCAATAGATCGATGTCCAGCCTAACTATCTACAAGGGTCTATTGGTGCCTCGGTCACCGGATGGTCGCGTTTTGTCAGTCTGGTTTACAAATCCGACGCAAGATTGGCAGTTAATTTTATTCCTCCCATACTCTCAATTACGATGGAACACACATACTGCGATGGTTTTCAGAACATCGTCTTCCAGCAGATTTATCTCCGAGCATGCCTGGTTCACCACATGATCGTTCTCCTGCGAGTAAAGTTTCGGGAATCCGACGCAAATTTGACAGTTAATTGATACATTCCCACCATCCTAATGACGATGCAACACAGAAATTGCGTCGCGGTTCAACACATTGTCACTAGCCGACTTATCTCCGAGGGTCTAACGCTGCCTCCTACCAGATGGATGTACAATTTGGCTGTCAAGTTTCTTGTCTCCGACTCAAAACGCTCAGCTAATTCTCACCGTCAGTAAATGGTATGGACGACGGAACACACAAATAGCGTCGCGATTCAGTACATTGATGTCTAGCGTAACTATCTATAAGAGTCTACTGGTGCCTCGGTCACCGGATGGTCGCGTTTTGTCATCTAGTTTTCAAATCCGACGCAAAACTGACAGTTAATTTATGTTCTCTCATCCTCTCAATGACGATGGAACACACATACTGCGATGGTTTTCAGAACATCGTCTTCCAACAGATTTATCTCCGAGCATGCCTGGTTTACCACATGATCGTTCTCCTGCGAGTAATGTTTCGGGAATCCGACGCAAATTCCCACCACCCTAATGACGATGCAACACAGAAATTGCGTCGCGATTCAATACGTTGGTCACTAGCCGACTTATCTCCGAGGGTCTAACGCTACTCATACCAGATGGATGTACAATTTGGCTGTCAAGTTTCTTGTCTCCGTCTCAAAACTCACAGTTAATTCTTACCGTCAGATCCTGGTATCTACTATGGAACACACAAATAGCGTCGGGATTCAATACATCAATGTCTAGCGTAACTATCTACAAGGCTCTACTGGTGCCTCGGTCACCGGATGGTCGCGTTTTGTCATCTAGTTTTCAAATCCGACGCAAAACTGACAGTTAATTTATGTTCTCTCATCCTCTCAATGACGATGGAACACACATACTGCGATGGTTTTCAGAACATCGTCTTCCAGCAGATTTATCTCCGAGCATGCCTGGTTTACCACATGATCGTTCTCCTGCGAGTAAAGTTTCGGGAATCCGACGCAAATTTGACAGTTAATTGAGACATTCCCACCATCCTAATGACGATGCAACACAGAAATTGCGTCGCGATTCAATACATTGGTCACTAGCGGACTTATCTCCGAGGGTCTAACGCTGCTCATACCAGATGGATGTACAATTTGGCTGTCAAGTTTCTTGTCTCCGTCTCAAAACTCACAGTTAATTCTTACCGTCAGATCCTGGTATCTACTATGGAACACACAAATAGCGTCGGGATTCAATACATCAATGTCTAGCGTAACTATCTACAAGGGTCTATTGGTGCCTCGGTCACCGGATGGTCGCGCTTTGTCAGTCTAGTTTTCAAATCCGACGCAAAACTGATAGTTAATTTTATTCCACAAGTACTCTCAATTACGGTGGAACACACATACTGCGATGGTTTTCAGAACATCGTCTTCCAGCAGATTTATCTCCAAGCATGCCTGGGTCACCACATGATCGTTCTCCTGCGAGTAAAGTTTCGGGAATCCGACGCAAATTTGACAGTTAATTGAGACATTCCCACCATCCTAATGACGATGCAACACAGAAATTGCGTCGCGATTCAATACATTTGTCACTAGCCGACTTATCTCCGAGGGTCTAACGTTGCTTCATACCAGATGGATGTATAATTTGGCTGTCAAGTTTCTTGTCTCCGACTGAAAACTCTCAGCTAATTCTCACCGTCAGATCCTGGTATGGACGACGGAACACACAAATAGCGTCGCGATTCAGTACATTGATGTCTAGCGTAACTATCTATAAGGGTCTATTGGTGCCTCGGTCACTGGATGTTCACTCTTGGTCAGTCTTGTTTTCAAATCCGACGCAAATTTGACAGTTAATTGCGACATTCCCACCATCCTAACGACGTTGCATCACAGAAATTGCGTCGCGATTCAATACATTGGTCACTAGCCGACTTATCTCCGAGGGTCTATCGCTGCCTCATACCAGATGGACGTACTCTTTGGCAGTCAAGTTTGTTTTCTCTCTCTCATAACTCACAGTTAATTCTTATTGTCAGATCCTGGTATTGAGATGGTACACACAAATGGCGTCGCGATTCAATAGATCGATGTCCAGAGTAACTATCTACAAGGGTCTATTGGTGCGTCGGTCACCGGATGGTCGCGTTTTGTCAGTCTAGTTTACAAATCCGACGCAAGATTGGCAGTTAATATTATTCCTCCCATACTCTCCATTACGATGGAACACACATACTGCGATGGTTTTCAGAACATCGTCTTCCAGCAGATTTATCTCCGAGCATGCCTTGGTCACCACATGATCGTTGTCCTACGAGTAAAGTTTCGGGAATCCGACGCAAATTTGACAGTTAACTGCGACATTCGCACCATCCTAATGACGATGCAACACAGAAATTGCGTCGCGATTCAATTCATTGGTCACTAGCCGACTTATCTCCGAGGGTCTAACGCTGCCTCATACCAGATGGATGTACAATGTGGCAGTCAAGTTCCTCTTCTCCCTCTCATAAATCACAATTAATACTTACCGTTAGATCCTGGTATTGACGATGGAACACACAAATAGCGTCGCGATTCTATACATCGATGTCCAGCGTAACTATCTACAAGGGTCTATTGCTGCCTCGGTCACCGGATGTTCTCTCTTTGTCAGTCTAGTTTTCAAATCCGACGCAAATTTGACAGTTAATTGCGACATTCCCACCATCCTAACGACGTTGCAACGGAGAAATTGTGTCGCGATTCAATACATTGGTCACTAGCCGACTTATCTCCGAGGGTCTATCGCTGCCTCATACCAGATGGACGTATTGTTTGGCAGTCAAGTTTGTTTTCTCCCTCTCATAACTCACAGTTAATTCTTACCGTCAGATCTTGGTATTGACGATGGAACACAAAAATGGCGTCGCGATTCAATAGATCGATGTCCAGCGTAACTATCTACAAGGGTCTATTGGTGCCTCGGTCACCGGATGGTCGCGTTTTGTCAGTCTGGTTTACAAATCCGACGCAAGATTGGCAGTTAATTTTATTCCTCCCATACTCTCAATTACGATGGAACACACATACTGCGATGGTTCTCAGAACATCGTCTTCCAGCAGATTTATCTCCGAGCGTGCCTGGTTCACCATATGATCGTTCTCCTGCGAGTAAAGTTTTGGGAATCCGACGCAAATTTGACAGTTAATTGAGACATTCCCACCATCCTAATGACGATGCAACACAGAAATTGCGTCGCGATTCAATACATTGGTCACTAGCCGACTTATCTCCGAGGGTCTAACGCTGCCTCCTACCAGATGGATGTACAATTTGGCTGTCAAGTTTCTTGTCTCCGACTCAAAACGCTCAGCTAATTCTCACCGTCAGATCCTGGTATGGACGACGGAACACACAAATAGCGTCGCGATTCAGTACATTGATGTCTAGCGTAACTATCTATAAGGGTCTATTGGTGCCTCGGTCACCGGATGTTCGCTCTTTGTCAGTCTTGTTTTCAAATCCGACGCAAATTTGACAGTTAATTGCGACATTCCCACCATCCTAACGACGTTGCAACACAGAAATTGCGTCGCGATTCAATACATTGGTCACTAGCCGACTTATCTCCGAGGGTCTAACGCTGCCTCATACCAGATGGACGTATTCTTTTTCAGTCAAGTTTGTTTTCTCCCTCTCATAACTCACAGTTAATTCTTACCGTCAGATCTTGGTATTGACGATGGAACACAAAAATGGCGTCGCGATTCAATAGATCGGTGTCCTGCGTAACTATCTACAAGGGTCTATTGGTGCGTCGGTCACCGGATGGTCGCGTTTTGTCAGTCTAGTTTACAAATCCGACGCAAGATTGGCAGTTAATATTATTCATCCCATACTCTCAATTACGATGGAACACACATACTGCGATGGTTTTCAGAACATCGTCTGCCAGCAGATTTATCTCCGAGCATGCCTTGGTCACCACATGATCGTTGTCCTACGAGTAAAGTTTCGGGAATCCGAAGCAAATTTGACAGTTAATTGCGACATTCGCACCATCCTAATGACGATGCAACACAGAAATTGTGTCGCGATTCAATTCATTGGTCACTAGCCGACTTATCTCCGAGGGTCTAACGCTGCCTCATACCAGATGGATGTACAATGTGGCAGTCAAGTTTCTCTTCTCCCTCTCATAACTCACAATTAAATCTTACCGTTAGATCCTGGTATTGACGATGGAACACACAAATAGCGTCGCGATTCAATAGATCGATGTCCAGCGTAACTATCTACAAGGGTCTATTGGTGCCTCGGTCACCGGATGGTCGCGTTTTGTCATCTAGTTTTCAAATCCGACGCAAAACTGACAGTTAATTTATGTTCTCTCATCCTCTCAATGACGATGGAACACACATACTGCGATGGTTTTCAGAACATCGTCTTCCAGCAGATTTATCTCCAAGCATGCCTGGGTCACCACATGATCGTTCACCTGCGAGTAAAGTTTCGGGAATCCGACGCAAATTTGACAGTTAATTGAGACATTCCCACCATCCTAATGACGATGCAACACAGAAATTGCTCGCGATTCAATACATTGGTCACTAGCCGACTTATCTCCGAGGGTCTAACGCTGCTCATACCAGATGGATGTACATTTTGGCTGTCAATTTTCTTGTCTCCGTCTCAAAACTCACCGTTAATTCTTACCGTCAGATCCTGGTATCTACTATGGAACATACAAATAGCGTCGGGATTCAATACATCAATGTCTAGCGTAACTATCTACAAGGGTCTATTGGTGCCTCAGTCACCGGATGGTCGCGCTTTGTCAGTCTAGTTTTCAAATCCGACGCAAAACTGATAGTTAATTTTATTCCACAAGTACTCTCAATTACGATGGAACACACATACTGCGATGGTTTTCAGAACATCGTCTTCCAGCAGATTTATCTCCAAGCATGCCTGGGTCACCACATGATCGTTCTCCTGCGAGTAAAGTTTCGGGAATCCGACGCAAATTTGACAGTTAATTGAGACATTCCCACCATCCTAATGACGATGCAACACAGAAATTGCGTCGCGATTCAATACATTGGTCACTAGCCGACATATCTCCGAGAGTCTAACGCTGCCTCCTACCAGATGGATGTACAATTTGGCTGTCAAGTTTCTTGTCTCCGACTCAAAACGCTCAGCTAATTCTCACCGTCAGATCCTGGTATGGACGACGGAACACACAAATAGCGTCTCGATTCAGTACATTGATGTCTAGCGTAACTATCCATAATGGTCTATTGGTGCCTCGGTCACCGGATGTTCGCTGTTTGTCAGTCTAGTTTTCAAATTCGACGCAAATTTAACAGTTAATTGCGACATTCCCACCACCCTAATGACGATGCAACACAGAAATTGCGTCGCGTTTCGATACATTGGTCACTAGTCGACTTATCTCCGAAGGTCTATCGCTGCCTCTTACCAGATAGACGTACTCTTTGGCAGTCAAGTTTGTTTTCTCCCTGTCATAACTCACAGTTAATTTCTACCGTCAGATCCTGGTATTCACGATGGAACACACTACTAGCGTCGCGATACAATAGATCGATGTAGACCGTAACTATCTACAAGGGTCTATTGGTGCCTCGGTCACCGAATGTTCGCTCTTTGTCAGTCTAGTTTTCAAATCCGACGCAAATTTAACAGTTAATTGCGACATTCCCACCATCCTAACGACGTTGCAAAACAGACATTGCGTCGCGATTAAATACATTGCTCACTAGCCGACTTATCTCCGACGGTCTATGGATGCCTCATACCAGTTGGACGTACTCTTTGGCAGTCAAGTTTGTTTTCTCCCTCTCATAACTCACAGTTAATTCTTACCGTCAGATCCTGGTATTGACGATGGAACACACAAATAGCGTCGCGATTAAATAGATCGATGTCCAGCGTAACTATCTACAAGGGTCTATTGGTGCCTCGGTCACCGGATGGTCGCGTTTTGTCATCTAGTTTTCAAATCCGACGCAAAACTGACAGTTAATTTTATTCCTCCCATACTCTCAATTACGGTGGAACACACATTCAGCGATGGTTTTCAGGACATCGTATTCCATCAGATTTATGTCCAAGTATCTATTACTGCCTGGGTCACCAAATGAACGTTCTCCTGCGAGTAAAGTTTCGGAAATCCGACGCAAATTTGACAGTTAATTGCGACGTTCCCACCATCCTAATGACGATGCAACACAGAAATTGTGTCGCGATTAAGTATATTGGTCACTAGCCGACTTATCTCCGAGGGTCTACCGTTGCCTCATACCAGATGGACGTACTCTTTGGCAATCAAGTTTGTTTTTTCCCTCTCATAACTCACAGTTAATTCTTACCGGCATATCCTGGTATCGACCATGGAAGACACAAATAGCGTCGCGATTCAATACATCGATGTCTAGCGTAACTGTTGACAAGGGTCTATTGGTGCCTCGGTTACCGGATGGTCGCGCTTTGTCATTCTAGTTTTCAAATCCGACTCAAATTTACAGTTAATTGCGACATTCCCACCAGACTAATGACGATGCAACACAGAAATTGGTCACTAGCCGACTTATCACCGAGGGTCTATAGCTGCCTCATACCAGTTGGACGTACTCTTTCGCAGTCAAGTTTGTTTTCTCCCTCTCATAACTAACAGTTAATTCTTACCGTCAGATCCTGGTATTGACGATGGAACACACAAATAGCGTCGCGATTCTATACATCGATGTCCAGCGTAACTATCTAGAAGAGTCTATTTGTGCTTTGGTCTGCGGATGGTCGCGCTTTGTCAGTCTAGTTTTCAAATCCGACGCAAAACTGACAGTTAATTTTATTCATCCCATACTCTCAATTGCGTTGGAACACACATTCTGCGATGGTTTTTAGAACATCGTCTTCCAGCAGATTTATCTCCAAGCATCTATTACTGCCTGGGTCACCACATGGTCGTTCTCCTACGAGTAAAGTTTCGGGAATCCGACGCAAATTTGACAGTTAATTGCGACATTCCTACCATCCTAATGCCGATGCAACACAGAAATCGCGTCGCGATTCAATACATTGGTCACTAGCCCACTTATCTCCGAGGGTCTAACGCTGCCTCATACCAGATGGATGTACAATTTAGCTGTCTAGTATCTTGTCTCCGACTCAAAACTCACAGTTAATTCTTACCGGCATATCCTGCTATCGACCATGGAAGACACAAATAGCGTCGCGATTCAATACATCGATGTCTAGCGTAACTATTTACAAGGGTCTATTGGTGCCTCGGTTACCGGATGGTCGCGCTTTGTCATTCTAGTTTTCAAATCCGACGCAAATTTGACAGTTAATTGCGGCATTCCCACCAGACTAATGGCGATGCAACACAGAAATAGGTCACTAGCCGACTTATCACCGAGGGTCTATCGCCGCCTCATACCAGATGGACGTACCCTTTGGCAGTCAAGTTTGTTTTCTCCCTCTCATAACTCACAGTTAATTCTTACCGTCAGATCCTGGTACTGACGATGGAACACACAGGTAGCATCGCGATTCTATACATCGATGTCCAGCGTAATTATCTAGAGGGGACTATTTTTGCCTCGGTCACCGGATGGTCGCGTTTTGTCAGTCTAGTTTACAAATCCGACGCAAAACTGGCAGTTAATTTTATTCCTCCCATACTCTCAATTACGATGGAACACACATACTTCGATGGTTTTCAGAACATCGTCTTCCAGCAGCTTTATCTCAGAGCATGCCTGGGTCACCACATGATCGTTCAACTGCGAGTAAAGTTTCGGGAATCCGACGCAAATTTGACAGTTAAATGAGACATTCCCACAATCCTAATGACGATGCAACACAGAAATTGCGTCGCGGTTCAATACATTGGTCACTAGCCGACTTATCTCCGAGAGTCTAACGCTGCATCATACTATATGGATGTGCAATTTGGCTGTCAAGTTTCTTGTCTCCGACTCAAAACTCACAGCTAATTCTTACCGTCAGATCCTGGTATTGACGATGGAACACACAAATAGCGTCGCGATTCTATACATCGATGTCCAGCGTAACTATCTAGATGGGTCTATTTGTGCCTCGGTCACCGGATGGTCGCGTTTTGTCATCTAGTTTACAAATCCGACGCAAAACTGACAGTTAGTTTATGTTCTCTCATCATCTCAATGACGATGGAACACACATACTGCGATGGTTTTCAGAACATCGTCTACAAGCAGATTTATCTCCAAGCATCTATTACTGCCTGTCTAGCGTAACTATTTACAAGGGTCTATTGGTGCCTCGATCACCGGATGTTCGTGCTTTGTCATTCTAGTTTTCAAATCCGACGCAAATTTGACAATTAATTGCGACATTCCCAACAGACTAATGACGATGCAACACAGGAATTGCGTCGCGATTCAATACATTGGACACTAGCCGACTTATCTGCGATGGTCTATCGCTGCCTCTTACCAGATGGACGTACTCTTTGGCAGTCAAGCTTGTTTTGTCCGTCTCATAACTCACAGTTAATTCTTACCGTCAGTTCCTGGTGTTGACGATGGAACACACAAATAGCGTCGCGATTCAATAGATCGATGTCCACCGTAACTATCTACAAGGGTCTATTGGTGCCTCGGTCACCGGATGGACGCGTTTTGTCATCTAGTTTTCAAATCCGACGCAAAACTGACACTTAATTTATGTTCTCTCATCCTCTCAATGACGATGGAACACACATACTGCGATGGTTTTCAGAACATCGTCTTCCAGCAGATTTATCTCCAAGCATTTATTACTGCCTGGGTCACCACATGATCGTTGTCCTACGAGTAAAGTTTCGGGAATCCGACGCAAATTTGACAGTTAATTGCGACATTCCCACCATCCTAATGACGATGCAACACAGAAAATGCGTCGCGATAAAATACATTGGTCACTAGGCGACTTACCTACGAGGGTCTATCCCTGCCTCATACCAGTTGGACGTACTCTTTGGCAGTCAAGTTTGTTTTCTCCCTCTCATCACTCACAGTTAATTCTTACCGTCAGATCCTGGTATTGGAGATGGAACACACAAATAGCATCGCGATTCTATACATCGATGTCCAGCGTAAGTATCTAGTGGGGTCTATTTGTGCCTCGGTCACCGGAAGGTCGCGTTTTTTCAGTCTAGTTTACAAATCCGACGCTAAACTGGAAGTTAATTTTATTTCTCCCATACTCACAATTACGATGGAACACACATATTGCGATGGTTTTCAGAACATCGTCATCCAGCAGATTTATCTCCAAGCATGCCTGGGTCACCACATGATTGTTCTCCTGCGAGTAAAGTTACAGGAATCCGACGCAATTTTCACAGTTAATTGCGACATTCCCACCAGACTAATGACGATGCAACACAGAAATTGCGTTGCGATTCAATACATTGGACATTAGCCGACTTATCTCCGATGGTCTATCGCTGCCTCTTACCAGATGGACGTACTCTTTGGCAGTCAAGCTTGTTTTGTCCGTCTCATAACTCACAGTTAATTCTTACCGTCAGTTCCTGGTGTTGACGATGGAACACACAAATAGCGTCGCGATTCAATAGATCGATGTCCACCGTAACTATCTACAAGGGTCTATTGGTGCCTCGGTCACCGGATGGACGCGTTTTGTCATCTAGTTTTCAAATCCGACGCAAAACTGACACTTAATTTATGTTCTCTCATCCTCTCAATGACGATGGAACACACATACTGCGATGGTTTTCAGAACATCGTCTACAAGCAGATTTATCTCCAAGCATCTATTACTGCCTGGGTCACCAAATGAACGTTCTCCTCCGAGTAAAGTTTCGGAAATCCGACGCAAATTTGACAGTTTTTGCGACATTCCCACCATCCTAATGCCGATGCAACACAGAATTCGCGTCGCGATTTAATACATTGGTCACTAGCCGACTTATCTCCGAGGGTCTAACGCTGCCTCATACCAGATGGATGTACAGTTTAGCTGTCAAGTTTCTTGTCTCCGACTCAGAACTCACAGCTAATTCTTACCGTCATATCCTGTTATTGACGATGGAACACACAAATAGCGTCGCGATTCTATACATCGATGTCCAGCGTAACTATCTAGAGGGGTCTATTTGTGCCTCGGTCACCGGATGGTCGCGTTTTGTCAGTCTAGTTTACAAATCCGACGCAAAACTGGCAGTTAATTTTATTCCTCCCATACTCTCATTTACGATGGAACACACATACTGCGATGGTTTTCAGATCATCGCCTTCCAGCAGATATATCTCCAAGCACGCATGATCGTTCTCCTGCGAGTAAAGTTACGGGAATCCGACGCAAATTAAACAGTTAATAGCGACATTCCCACCATCCTATTGACGATGCAACACAGAAATTGCGTCTCGATTCAATACATTGGTCACTAGCCGACTTATCTCCGAGGGTCTAACGCTGCCTCATAACAGATGGATGTACAATTTGGCTGTCAAGTTTCTTGTCTCCGACTCAAAACTCACAGCTAATTCTTACTGTCAGATCCTGGTATTGACGATGGAATACACAAATAGCTTCGCGATTCTCTACATCGATGTCCAGCGTAACTATCTAGAAGGGTCTATTTGTGCCTCGGTCACGGGATGTTCGCGCTTTGTCAGTCTAGTTTTCAAATCCGACGCAAAACTGACAGTTAATTTAATTCCTCCCATACTCTCAATTACGATGGAACACACATTCTGCGATGGTTTTCTGGACATCCGTCTTCCAGCAGATTTATCTCCAAGTATCTATTACTGCCTGAGTCACCACATCAACGTTCTCCTGCGAGTAAAGTTTCGGAAATCCGACGCAAATTTGACAGTTAATTGCGACATTCCCACCATCCTAATGAAGATGCAACACAGAAATTGGTCACTAGCCGACTTATCACCGAGGGTCTATAGCTTCCTCATACCAGATGGACGTACTCTTTGGCAGTCAAGTTTGTTTTCTCCCTCTCATAACTCACAGTTAATTCTTACCGTCAGATCCTGGTATTGACGATGGAACACACAAATAGCGTCGCGATTCTATACATCGATGTCCAGCGTAACTATCTAGATGGGTCTCTTTGTGCCTCGGTCACCGGATGGTCGCGATTTGTCATCTAGTTTACAAATCCGACGCAAAACTGACAGTTAATTTATGTTTTCTCATCATCTCAATGACGATGGAACCCTCATACTGCGATGGTTTTCAGAACATCATCTACCAGCAGATTTATCTCCAAGCATCTATTACTGCCTGAGTCACCACATCAACGTTCTCCTGCGAGTAAAGTTTCGGAAATCCGACGCAAATTTGACAGTTAATTGCGACATTCCCACCATCCTAATGAAGATGCAACACAGAAATTGCGTCGCGGTTCAATACATTGGTCACTAGCCGACTTATCACCGAGCCTCTAACACTGCCTCATACCAGATGGATGTACAATTTGGCTGTCAAGTTTCTTGTCTCCGACTCAAAACTCACAGCTAATTCTTACCGTCAGATCCTAGCATCGACGATGGAACACACAAATAGCGTCTCGATTCAGTACATCGATGTCTAGCGTAACTATCTACAAGGGTCTATTGGTGCCTCGGTCACCGAATGTTCGCTCTTTGTCAGTCTAGTTTTCAAATTCGACGCAAATTTAACAGTTAATTGCGACATTCCCACCACCCTAATGACGATGCAACACAGAAATTGCGTCGTGTTTCGATACATTGGTCACTAGTCGACTTATCTCCGAGGGTCTATCGCTGCCTCTTACCAGATAGACGTACTCTTTGGCAGTCAAGTTTGTTTTCTCCCTGTCATAACTCACAGTTAATTTCTACCGTCAGATCCTGGTGTTGACGATGGAACACACAAATAGCGTCGCGATTCAATAGATCGATGTCCAGCGTAACTATCTACAAGGGTCTATTGGTGCCTCGGTCACCGGATGGTCGCGTATTGTCATCTAGTTTTCAATCCGACGCAAAACTGACAGTTAATTTTATTCCTCCCATACTCTCAATTACGATGGAACACAC
Organism: Schistocerca gregaria; assembly: GCF_023897955.1. NCBI lineage: Eukaryota > Metazoa > Arthropoda > Insecta > Orthoptera > Acrididae > Schistocerca > Schistocerca gregaria. Next base: position 214,924 of record NW_026061713.1, on the reverse strand, counting down.
ATTCAGCGATGGTTTTCAGGACATCGTATTCCATCAGATTTATGGCCAAGTATCTATTACTGCCTGGGTCACCAAATGAACGTTCTCCTGCGAGTAAAGTTTCGGAAATCCGAAGCAAATTTGACAGTTAATTGCGACGTTCCCACCATCCTAATGACGATGCAACACAGAAATTGCGTCGCGATTAAGTATATTGGTCACTAGCCGACTTATCTCCAAGGGTCTACCGTTGCCTCATACCAGATGGACGTACTCTTTGGCAGTCAAGTTTGTTTTTTCCCTCTCATAACTCACAGTTAATTCTTACCGGCATATCCTGGTATCGACCATGGAAGACACAAATAGCGTCGCGATTCAATACATCGATGTCTAGCGTAACTGTTGACAAGGGTCTATTGGTGGCTCGGTTACCGGATGGTCGCGCTTTGTCATTCTAGTTTTCAAATCCGACTCAAATTTGACAGTTAATTGCGACATTCCCACCAGACTAATGACGATGCAACACAGATATTGGTCACTAGCCGACTTATCACCGAGGGTCTATAGCTGCCTCATACCAGATGGACGTACTCTTTGGCAGTCAAGTTTGTTTTCTCCCTCTCATAACTCACAGTTAATTCTTACCGTCAGATCCTGGTATTGTCGATGGAACACACAAGTAGCGTCGCGATTCTATACATCGATGTCCAGCGTAATTATCTAGATTGGTCTATTTTTGCCTCGGTCACCGGATGGTCGCGATTTGTCAGTCTAGTTTGCAAATCCGACGCAAAACTGGCAGTTAATGTTATTCCTCCCATACTCTCAATTACGATGGAACAGACATACTGCGATGGTTTTCAGAACATCGTGTACCAGCAGATTTATCTCCAAGCATCTATTACTGCCTGGGTCACCACATGATCGTTATCCTACGAGTAAAGTTTCGGGAATCCGACTCAAATTTGACAGTTAATTGCGACATTCCTACTTTCCTAATGCCGATGCAACACAGAAATTGCGTCGCGGTTCAATACATTGGTCACTAGCCGACTTATCTCCGAGAGTCTAACGCTGCCTCATACCAGATGGATGTACAATTTGGCTGTCAAGTTTCTTGTCTCCGACTCAAATCTCACAGCTAATTCTTACCGTCAGATCCTGGTATTGACGATGGAACACACAAATAGCGTCGCGATTCTATACATCGATGTCCAGCGTAACTATCTAGATGGGTCTCTTTGTGCCTCGGTCACCGGATGGTCGCGTTTTGTCATCTAGTTTACAAATCCGAAGCAAAACTGACAGTTAATTTATGTTTTCTCATCATCTCAATGACGATGGAACACACATACTGCGATGGATTTCAGAACATCATCTACCAGCAGATTTATCTCCAAGCATCTATTACTGCCTGGGTCACCACATGATCGTTGTCCTACGAGTAAAGTTTCGGGAATCCGACGCAAATTTGACAGTTAATTGCGACATTCCCACCATCCTAATGACGATGCAACACAGAAATCGCGTCGCGATTCAATACATTGGTCGCTAGCCCACTTATATCCGAGGGTCTAACGATGCCTCATACCAGATGGACGTACTCTTTGGCAGTCAAGTTTGTTTTCTCCCTCTCATAACTCACAGTTAATTCTTACCGTCAGATCCTGGTATTGACGATGGAACACACAAATACCGTCGCCATTCTATACACCGATGTCCAGCGTAACTATCTAGAAGGGTCTATTGGTGCCTCAATCACCGGATGGTCGCGTTTTGTCAGTCTAGTTTACAAATCCGACGCAAAACTGGCAGATAATTTTATTCCTCCCATACTCTCAATTACGATGGAACACACATACTGCGATGGTTTTCAGATCATCGCCTTCCAGCAGATATATCTCCAAGCACGCATGATCGTTCTCCTGCGAGTAAAGTTACGGGAATCCGACGCAAATTAAACAATTAATAGCGACATTCCCACCATCCTATTGACGATGCAACACAGAAATTGCGTCTCGATTCAATACATTGGTCACTAGCCGACTTATCTCCGAGGGTCTAACGCTGCCTCATACCAGATTGACGTACTCTTTGGCAGTCAAGTTTGTTTTCTCCCTCTCATAACTCACTGTTAATTCTTACCGTCAGATCCTGGTATTGACGATGGAACACACAAATAGCGTCGCGATTCTATACATCGATGTCCAGCGTAACTATCTAGATGGGTCTCTTTGTGCCTCGGTCACCGGATGGTCGCGATTTGTCATCTAGTTTACAAATCCGACGCAAAACTGACAGTTAATTTATGTTTTCTCATCATCTCAATGACGATGGAACACACATACTGCGATGGTTTTCAGAACATCATCTACCAGCAGATTTATCTCCAAGCATCTATTACTGCCTGAGTCACCACATCAACGTTCTCCTGCGAGTAAAGTTTCGGAAATCCGACGCAAATTTGACAGTTAATTGCGACATTCCCACCATCCTAATGAAGATGCAACACAGAAATTGCGTCGCGGTTCAATACATTGGTCACTAGCCGACTTATCACCGAGCCTCTAACACTGCCTCATACCAGATGGATGTACAATTTGGCTGTCAAGTTTCTTGTCTCCGACTCAAAACTCACAGCTAATTCTTACCGTCAGATCCTAGTATCGACGATGGAACACACAAATAGCGTCTCGATTCAGTACATCGATGTCTAGCGTAACTATCTACATGGGTCTATTGGTGCCTCGGTCACCGGATGGTCGCGTTATGTCATCTAGTTTTCAATCCGACGCAAAACCGACAGTTAATTTTATTCCTCCCATACTCTCAATTACGATGGAACACACATTCAGCGATGGTTTTCAGGACATCGTATTCCATCAGATTTATGGCCAAGTATCTATTACTGCCTGGGTCACCAAATGAAAGTTCTCCTGCGAGTAAAGTTTCGGAAATCCGACGCAAATTTGACAGTTAATTGCGACGTTCCCACCATCCTAATGACGATGCAACACAGAAATTGCGTCGCGATTAAGTATATTGGTCACTAGCCGACTTATCTCCGAGGGTCTACCGCTGCCTCATACCAGATGGACGTACTCTTTGGCAGTCAAGTTTGTTTTTTCCCTCTCATAACTCACAGTTAATTCTTACCTGCATATCCTGGTATCGACCATGGAAGACACAAATAGCGTCGCGATTCAATACATCGATGTCTAGCGTAACTGTTGACAAGGGTCTATTGGTGGCTCGGTTACCGGATGGTCGCGCTTTGTCATTCTAGTTTTCAAATCCGACTCAAATTTGACAGTTAATTGCGACATTCCCACCAGACTAATGACGATGCAACACAGATATTGGTCACTAGCCGACTTATCACCGAGGGTCTATAGCTGCCTCATACCAGATGGACGTACTCATGGCAGTCAAGTTTGTTTTCTCCCTCTCATAACTCACAGTTAATTCTTACCGTCAGATCCTGGTATTGACGATGGAACACACTAGTAGCGTCGCGATTCTATACATCGATGTCCAGCGTAATTATCTAGATTGGTCTATTTTTGCCTCGGTCACCGGATGGTCGCGATTTGTCAGTCTAGTTTGCAAATCCGACGCAAAACTGGCAGTTAATGTTATTCCTCCCATACTCTCAATTACGATGGAACAGACATACTGCGATGGTTTTCAGAACATCGTGTACCAGCAGATTTATCTCCAAGCATCTATTACTGCCTGGATCACCACATGATCGTTATCCTACGAGTAAAGTTTCGGGAATCCGACGCAAATTTGACAGTTAATTGCGACATTCCTACCATCCTAATGCCGATGCAACACAGAAATCGCGTCGCGATTCAATACATTGGTCGCTAGCCCACTTATATCCGAGGGTCTAACGGTGCCTCATACCAGATGGATGTACAATTTGGCTGTCAAGTTTCTTGTCTCCGACTCAAAACTCACAGTTAATTCTTACCGGCATATCCTGGTATCGACCATGGAAGACACAAATAGTGTCGCGATTCAATACATCGATGTCTAGCGTAACTATTTACAAGGGTCTATTGGTGCCTCGGTCACCGGATGGTCGCGTTTTGTCAGTCTAGTTAAAAATCCGACACAAAACTGGCAGTTAATTTTATTCCTCCCATACTCTCAATTACGATGGAACACACATACTTCGATGGTTTTCAGAACGTCGTCTTCCAGCAGATTTATCTCAGAGCATGCCTGGGTGACCAAATGATCGTTCAACTGCGAGTAAAGTTTCGGGAATCCGACGCAAATTTGACAGTTAAACGAGACATTCCCACCATCCTAATGACGATGCAACACAGAAATTGCATCGCGGTTCAATACATTGGTCACTAGCCGACTTATCTCCGAGAGTCTAACGCTGCCTCATACTAGATGGATGTACAATTTGGCTGTCAAGTTTCTTGTCTCCGACTCAAATCTCACAGCTAATTCTTACCGTCAGATCCTGGTATTGACGATGGAACACACAAATAGCGTCGCGATTCTATACATCGATGTCCAGCGTAACTATCTAGATGGGTCTCTTTGTGCCTCGGTCACCGGATGGTCGCGTTTTGTCATCTAGTTTACAAATCCGACGCAAAACTGACAGTTAATTTATGTTTTCTCATCATCTCAATGACGATGGAACACACATACTGCGATGGTTTTCAGAACATCATCTACCAGCAGATTTATCTCCAAGTATCTATTACTGCCTGGGTCACCACATGATCGTTGTCCTACGAGTAAAGTTTCGGGAATCCGACGCAAATTTGACAGTTAATTGCGACATTCCCACCATCCTAATGACGATGCAACACAGAAATCGCGTCGCGATTCAATACATTGGTCGCTAGCCCACTTATATCCGAGGGTCTAACGATGCCTCATACCAGATGGACGTACTCTTTGGCAGTCAAGTTTGTTTTCTCCCTCTCATAACTCACAGTTAATTCTTACCGTCAGATCCTGGTATTGACGATGGAACACACAAATACCGTCGCGACTCTATACACCGATGTCCAGCGTAACTATCTACAAGGGTCTATTGGTGCCTCGGTCACCGGATGGTCGCGTTTTGTCAGTCTAGTTTACAAATCCGACGCAAAACTGGCAGATAATTTTATTCCTCCCATACTCTCAATTACGATGGAACACACATACTGCGATTGTTTTCAGAACATCGTCTTCCAGCAGATTTATCTCCAAGCATGCCTGGGTCACCACATGATCGTTCTCCTGCGAGTAAAGTTTCGGGAATCCGAAGCAAATTTGACAGTTAATTGCGACGTTCCCACCATCCTAATGACGATGCAACACAGAAATTGCGTCGCGATTAAGTATATTGGTCACTAGCCGACTTATCTCCAAGGGTCTACCGTTGCCTCATACCAGATGGACGTACTCTTTGGCAGTCAAGTTTGTTTTCTCCCTCTCATAACTCACAGTTAATTCTTACCGTCAGATCCTGGTATTGTCGATGGAACACACAAGTAGCGTCGCGATTCTATACATCGATGTCCAGCGTAATTATCTAGATTGGTCTATTTTTGCCTCGGTCACCGGATGGTCGCGATTTGTCAGTCTAGTTTGCAAATCCGACGCAAAACTGGCAGTTAATGTTATTCCTCCCATACTCTCAATTACGATGGAACAGACATACTGCGATGGTTTTCAGAACATCGTGTACCAGCAGATTTATCTCCAAGCATCTATTACTGCCTGGGTCACCACATGATCGTTATCCTACGAGTAAAGTTTCGGGAATCCGACTCAAATTTGACAGTTAATTGCGACATTCCTACCTTCCTAATGCCGATGCAACACAGAAATTGCGTCGCGGTTCAATACATTGGTCACTAGCCGACTTATCTCCGAGAGTCTAACGCTGCCTCATACCAGATGGATGTACAATTTGGCTGTCAAGTTTCTTGTCTCCGACTCAAATCTCACAGCTAATTCTTACCGTCAGATCCTGGTATTGACGATGGAACACACAAATAGCGTCGCGATTCTATACATCGATGTCCAGCGTAACTATCTAGATGGGTCTCTTTGTGCCTCGGTCACCGGATGGTCGCGTTTTGTCATCTAGTTTACAAATCCGAAGCAAAACTGACAGTTAATTTATGTTTTCTCATCATCTCAATGACGATGGAACACACATACTGCGATGGATTTCAGAACATCATCTACCAGCAGATTTATCTCCAAGCATCTATTACTGCCTGGGTCACCACATGATCGTTGTCCTACGAGTAAAGTTTCGGGAATCCGACGCAAATTTGACAGTTAATTGCGACATTCCCACCATCCTAATGACGATGCAACACAGAAATCGCGTCGCGATTCAATACATTGGTCGCTAGCCCACTTATATCCGAGGGTCTAACGATGCCTCATACCAGATGGACGTACTCTTTGGCAGTCAAGTTTGTTTTCTCCCTCTCATAACTCACAGTTAATTCTTACCGTCAGATCCTGGTATTGACGATGGAACACACAAATACCGTCGCCATTCTATACACCGATGTCCAGCGTAACTATCTAGAAGGGTCTATTGGTGCCTCGGTCACCGGATGGTCGCGTTTTGTCAGTCTAGTTTACAAATCCGACGCAAAACTGGCAGATAATTTTATTCCTCCCATACTCTCAATTACGATGGAACACACATACTGCGATTGTTTTCAGAACATCGTCTTCCAGCAGATTTATCTCCAAGCATGCCTGGGTCACCACATGATCGTTCTCCTGCGAGTAAAGTTTCGGGAATCCGAAGCAAATTTGACAGTTAATTGCGACGTTCCCACCATCCTAATGACGATGCAACACAGAAATTGCGTCGCGATTAAGTATATTGGTCACTAGCCGACTTATCTCCAAGGGTCTACCGTTGCCTCATACCAGATGGACGTACTCTTTGGCAGTCAAGTTTGTTTTCTCCCTCTCATAACTCACAGTTAATTCTTACCGTCAGATCCTGGTATTGTCGATGGAACACACAAGTAGCGTCGCGATTCTATACATCGATGTCCAGCGTAATTATCTAGATTGGTCTATTTTTGCCTCGGTCACCGGATGGTCGCGATTTGTCAGTCTAGTTTGCAAATCCGACGCAAAACTGGCAGTTAATGTTATTCCTCCCATACTCTCAATTACGATGGAACAGACATACTGCGATGGTTTTCAGAACATCGTGTACCAGCAGATTTATCTCCAAGCATCTATTACTGCCTGGGTCACCACATGATCGTTATCCTACGAGTAAAGTTTCGGGAATCCGACTCAAATTTGACAGTTAATTGCGACATTCCTACCTTCCTAATGCCGATGCAACACAGAAATTGCGTCGCGGTTCAATACATTGGTCACTAGCCGACTTATCTCCGAGAGTCTAACGCTGCCTCATACCAGATGGATGTACAATTTGGCTGTCAAGTTTCTTGTCTCCGACTCAAATCTCACAGCTAATTCTTACCGTCAGATCCTGGTATTGACGATGGAACACACAAATAGCGTCGCGATTCTATACATCGATGTCCAGCGTAACTATCTAGATGGGTCTCTTTGTGCCTCGGTCACCGGATGGTCGCGTTTTGTCATCTAGTTTACAAATCCGAAGCAAAACTGACAGTTAATTTATGTTTTCTCATCATCTCAATGACGATGGAACACACATACTGCGATGGATTTCAGAACATCATCTACCAGCAGATTTATCTCCAAGCATCTATTACTGCCTGGGTCACCACATGATCGTTGTCCTACGAGTAAAGTTTCGGGAATCCGACGCAAATTTGACAGTTAATTGCGACATTCCCACCATCCTAATGACGATGCAACACAGAAATCGCGTCGCGATTCAATACATTGGTCGCTAGCCCACTTATATCCGAGGGTCTAACGATGCCTCATACCAGATGGACGTACTCTTTGGCAGTCAAGTTTGTTTTCTCCCTCTCATAACTCACAGTTAATTCTTACCGTCAGATCCTGGTATTGACGATGGAACACACAAATACCGTCGCCATTCTATACACCGATGTCCAGCGTAACTATCTAGAAGGGTCTATTGGTGCCTCGGTCACCGGATGGTCGCGTTTTGTCAGTCTAGTTTACAAATCCGACGCAAAACTGGCAGATAATTTTATTCCTCCCATACTCTCAATTACGATGGAACACACATACTGCGATGGTTTTCAGATCATCGCCTTCCAGCAGATATATCTCCAAGCACGCATGATCGTTCTCCTGCGAGTAAAGTTACGGGAATCCGACGCAAATTAAACAGTTAATAGCGACATTCCCACCATCCTATTGACGATGCAACACAGAAATTGCGTCTCGATTCAATACATTGGTCACTAGCCGACTTATCTCCGAGGGTCTAACGCTGCCTCATACCAGATTGACGTACTCTTTGGCAGTCAAGTTTGTTTTCTCCCTCTCATAACTCACTGTTAATTCTTACCGTCAGATCCTGGTATTGACGATGGAACACACAAATAGCGTCGCGATTCTATACATCGATGTCCAGCGTAACTATCTAGATGGGTCTCTTTGTGCCTCGGTCACCGGATGGTCGCGATTTGTCATCTAGTTTACAAATCCGACGCAAAACTGACAGTTAATTTATGTTTTCTCATCATCTCAATGACGATGGAACACACATACTGCACATGATCGTTGTCTTACGAGTAAAGTTTCGGGAATCCGACGCAAATTTGCTAGTTAATTGCGACATTCCCACCATCCTAATGCCGATGCAACACAGAAATCGCGTCGCGATTTAATACATTGGTCACTAGCCGACTTATCTCCGAGGGTCTAACGATGCCTCATACCAGATGGACGTACTCTTTGGCAGTCAAGTTTGTTTTCTCCCTCTCATAACTCACAGTTAATTCTTACCGTCAGATCCTGGTATTGACGATGGAACACACAAATAGCGTCGCGATTCTATACACCGATGTCCAGCGTAACTATCTACAAGGGTCTATTGGTGCCTCGATCACCGGATGGTCGCGTTTTGTCAGTCTAGTTTACAAATCCTACTCAAAACTGGCAGATAATTTTATTCCTCCCATACTCTCAATTACGATGGAACACACATACTGCGATTGTTTTCAGAACATCGTCTTCCAGCAGATTTATCTCCAAGCATGCCTCGGTCACCACATGATCGTTCTCCTGCGAGTAAAGTTACGGGAATCCGACGCAAATTTGACAGTTAATTGCGACATTCCCACCATCCTAACGACGTTGCAACACAGAAATTGCGTCGCGATTCAATACATTGGTCACTAGCCGACTTTTCTCCGAGGGTCTATCGTTGCCTCATAGCAGATGGACGTACTCTTTGGCAGTTAAGTTTGTTTTGTCCCTCTCATAACTCACAGTTAATTCTTACCGTCAGATCCTGGTGTTGACGATGGAACACACAAATAGCGTCGTGATTCAATAGATCGATGTCCAGCGTAACTATCTACAAGGGTCTATTGGTGCCTCGGTCACCGGATGGTCGCGATTTGTCATCTAGTTTACAAATCCGACGCAAAACTGACAGTTAATTTATGTTCTCTCATCATCTCAATGACGATGGAACACACATACTGCGTTGGTTTTCAAAACATCGTCTTCCAGCAGATTTATCTCCAAGCATCTATTACTGCCTGGGTCACCACATGATCGTTGTCCTACGAGTAAAGTTTCGGGAATCCGACGCAAATTTGACAGTTAATTGCGACATTCCAACCATCCTAATGCCGATGCAACACAGAAATCGCGTCGCGATTTAATACATTGGTCACTAGCCGACTTATCTCCGAGGGTCTAACGATGCCTCATACCAGATGGACGTACTCTTTGGCAGTCAAGTTTGTTTTCTCCCTCTCATAACTCACAGTTAATTCTTACCGTCAGATCCTGGTATTGACGATGGAACACACAAATAGCGTCGCGATTCTATACATCGATGTCCAGCGTAACTATCTAGAAGGGTCTATTTGTGCCTCGGTCACCGGATGGTCGCGTTTTGTCATCTAGTTTACAAATCCGACGCAAAACTGACAGTTAATTTATGTTCTCTCATCATCTCAATGACGATGGAACACACATACTGCGATGGTTTTCAAAACATCGTCTTCCAGCAGATTTATCTCCAAGCATCTATTACTGCCTGGGTCACCACATGATCGTTGTCCTACGAGTAAAGTTTCGGGAATCCGACGCAAATTTGACAGTTAATTGCGACATTCCCACCATCCTAATGCCGATGCAACACAGAAATCGCGTCGCGATTTAATACTTTGGTCACTAGCCGACTTATCTCCGAGGGTCTAACGATCCCTCATACCAGATGGACGTACTCTTTGGCAGTCAAGTTTGTTTTCTCCCTCTCATAACTCACACTTAATTCTTACCGTCAGATCCTGGTATTGACGATGGAACACACAAATAGCGTCGCGATTCTATACATCGATCTCCAGCATAACTATCTAGAAGGGTCTATTTGTGCCTCGGTCACCGGATGTTCGCGCTTTGTCAGTCTAGTTTTCAAATCCGACGCAAAACTCACAGTTAATTTTATTCCGCCCATACTCTCAATTTAGATGGAACACACATTCTGCGATGGTTTTCAGAACATCGTCTTCCATCGGATTTGTCTCCAAGAATCTATTACTGCCTGGGTCTACCACATGAACGTTCTCCTGCGAGTAAAGTTTCGGGAATCCGACGCAAATTTGACAGTTAATTGCGACATTCCCACCATCCTAATGACGATGCAACACAGAAATTGCGTCGCGATTCAGTACATTCGTCACTAGCGGATTTATCTCCGAGGGTCTATCGCTGTTTCATATCAAATGGACGTACTGTTTGGCAGTCAAGTTCGTTTTCTCCCTCTCATAACTCACAGATAATTCTTACCGTCAGATCCTGGTATTGACGATGGAACACACAAATACCGTCGCGATTCTATACACCGATGTCCAACGTAACTATCTACAAGGGTCTATTGGTGCCTCGGTCACCGGATGGTCGCGTTTTGTCAGTCTAGTTTACAAATCCGATGCAAAACTGGCAGATAATTTTATTCCTCCCATACTCTCAATTACGATGGAACACACATACTGCGATGGTTATCAGAACATCGTCTTCCATCAGATTTATATCAGAGCATGCCTGGGTCACCACATGATCGTTCAACTGCGAGTAAAGTTTCGGGAATCCGACGCAAATTTGACAGTTAAACGAGACATTCCCTCCATCCTAATGACGATGCAACACAGAAATTGCGTCGCGGTTCAATACATTGGTCACTAGCCGAATTATCACCGAGGGTCTATCGCTGCCTCATACCAGATGGACGTACTCTTTGGCAGTCAAGTTTGTTTTCTCCCTCTCATAACTCACAGTTAATTCTTACCGTCAGATCCTGGTATTGACGATGGAACACACAAATAGCGTCGCGATTCTATACATCGATGTCCTGCGTAACTATCTAGAAGGGTCTATTGGTGCCTCGGTCACCGGATGGTTGCGTTTTGTCATCTAGTTTACAAATCCGACGCAAAACTGACAGTTAATTTATGTTCTCTCATCATCTCAATGACGATGGAACACACATTCTGCGATGGTTTTCAAAACATCGTCTTCCAGCAGATTTATCTCCAAGCATCTATTACTGCCTGGGTCACCACATGATCGTTGTCCTACGAGTAAAGTTTCGGGAATCCGACGCAAATTTGACAGTTAATTGCGACATTAGCACCATCCTAATGCCGATGCAACACAGAAATCGCGTCGCGATTTAATACATTGGTCACTAGCCGACTTATCTCCGAGGGTCTAACGATGCCTCATACCAGATGGACGTACTCTTTGGCAGTCAAGTTTATTTTCTCCCTCTCATAACTAACAGTTAATTCTTACCGTCAGATCCTGGTATTGACGATGGAACACACAAATAGCGTCGCGATTCTATACATCGATGTCCAGCGTAACTATCTAGAAGGGTCTATTTGTGCCTCGGTCACCGGATGTTCGCGCTTTGTCAGTCTAGTTTTCAAATCCGACGCAAAACTGACAGTTAATTTTATTCCGCCCATACTCTCAATTACGATGGAACACACATTCTGCGATGGTTTTCAGAACATCGTCTTCCATCGGATTTGTCTCCAAGAATCTATTACTGCCTGGGTCTACCACATGAACGTTCTCCTGCGAGTAAAGTTTCGGGAATCCGACGAAAATTTGACAGTTAATTGCGACATTCCCACCATCCTAATGACGATGCAACACAGAAATTGCGTCGCGATTCAGTACATTGGTCACTAGCGGATTTATCTCCGAGGGTCTATCACTGCCTCATATCAGATGGACGTACTGTTTGGCAGTCAAGTTTGTTTTCTCCCTCTCATAACTCACAGATAATTCTTACCGTCAGATCCTGGTATTGACGATGGAACACACACATACCGTCGCGATTCTATACACCGATGTCCAGCGTAACTATCTACAAAGGTCTATTGGTGCATCGGTCACCGGATGGTCGCGTTTTGTCAGTCTAGTTTACAAATCCGATGCAAAACTGGCAGATAATATTATTCCTCCCATACTCTCAATTACGATGGAACACACATACTGCGATGGTTATCAGAACATCGTCTTCCTGCAGATTTATCTCCAAGCATGCATGATCGTTCTCCTGCCAGTAAAGTTACGGGAATCCGACGCAAATTAAACAGTTAATTGCGACATTCCCACCATCCTAATGACGATGCAACACAGAAATTGCGTCGCGATTCAATACATTGGTCACTAGCCGACTTATCTCCGAGGGTCTAACGCTGCCTCATACCAGATGGATGTACAATTTGGCTGTCAAGTTTCTTGTCTCCGAGTCAGAACTCACTGCTAATTCTTACCTTCAGATCCTGGTATCGACGATGGAACACACTAATAGCGTCGCGATTCAATACATCGATGTCTAGCGTAACTATCTACAAGGGTCTATTGGTGCCTCGGTCACCGGATGTTGGAGACAAGAAACTTGAAAGCCAAATTGTACACCCATCTGGTATGAGCAGCGTTAGACCCTCGGAGAAAAGTCGGCTAGTGACCAATGTATTAATCGCGACGCAATTTCTGTGTTGCAACGTCGTTAGGATGGTGGGAATGTCGCAATTAACTGTCAAATTTGCGTCGGATTTGAATACTAGACTGACAAAGAAAGAACATCCGGTGACCGAGGCACCAATAGACCCTTGTAGATAGTTACGCTAGACATCGATGTAGTGAATCGCGACGCTATTTATGTGTCCCATGGTCGATACCAGGATCTGACGGTAAGAATTAACTGTGAGTTATGAGTCGGAGACAAGAAACTTGACAGCCAAATTGAACATCCATCTGGTATGAGGCAGCGTGAGACCCTCGGAGATAAGTCGGCTAGTGACCAATGTATTGAATCGCGACGCAATTTCTGTGTTGCATCGTCATTAGGATGTTGGGAATGTCGCAATTAACTGTCAAATTTGCGTCGGATTCCCGAAACTTTACTCGTAGGACAACGATCATTTGGTGACCCAGGCATGCTCGGAGATAACTCTGCTGGAAGACAATGTTCTGAAAACCATCGCAGTATGTGTGTTCCATCGTAATTGAGAGTATGGGAGGAATAAAATTAACTGCCAATCTTGCGTCGGATTTGTAAACTAGACTGACAAAACGCGACCATCCGGTGACCGAGGCACCAATAGACCCTTGTAGATAGTTACGCTGGACATCGATCTATTGAATCGCGACGCCATTTGTGTGTTCCATCGTCAATACCAGGATCTGACGGTAAGAATTAACTGTGAGTTATGAGAGGAGAAAACAAACTTGACTGCCAAAGAGTACGTCCATCTGGTATGAGGCAGCGATAGACCCTCGGAGATAAGTCGACTAGTGACCAATGTATTGAATCGCGACGCAATTTCTGTGATGCAACGTCGTTAGGATGGTGGGAATGTCGCAATTATCTGTCAAATTTGCGTCGGATTTGAAAACAAGACTGACAAAGAGCGAACATCCGGTGACCGAGGCACCAATAGACCCTTATAGATAGTTACGCTAGACATCAATGTACTGAATCGCGACGCTATTTGTGTGTTCCGTCGTCCATACCAGGATCTGACGGTGAGAATTAGCTGAGAGTTTTGAGTCGGAGACAAGAAACTTGACAGCCAAATTGTACATCCATCTGGTATGAAGCAGCGTTAGACCCTCGGAGATAAGTCGGCTAGTGACCAATGTATTGAATCGCGACGCAATTTCTGTGTTGCATCGTCATTAGGATGGTGGGAATGTCGCAATTAACTGTCAAATTTGCGTCGGATTCCCGAAACTTAACTCGTAGGACAACGTTCATGTTGTGACCCAGGCAGTAATAAATGCTTGGAGATAAATCTGCTGGTAGACGATGTACTGAAAACCATCGCAGTATGTGTTCTATCGTCATTGAGAGGATGAGAGAAAATAAAATTAACTGACAGTTTTGCGTCGGATTTGAAAACTAGATGACAAAACGCGACAATCCGGCGACCGAGGCACCAATAGACCCTTGTAGATAGTTACGCTGGACATCGATGTATTGAATCGCGACGCTATTTGTGTGTTCCATCGTCAATACCAACATCTGACGGTAAGAATTATCTGTGAGTTATGAGGGAGAAAACAAACTTGACTGCCAAAGAGTACGTCCATCTGGTATGAGGCAGCGATAGACCCTCGGAGATAAGTCGGCTAGTGACCAATGTATTTAATCGCGACGCAATTTCTGTGTTGCAACGACGTTAGGATGGTGGGAATGTCGCAATTAACTGTCAAATTATCGTCGGATTTGAAAACTAGACTGACAAAGAGAGAACATCCGGTGACCGAGGCACAAAAGACCCTTGTAGATAGTTACGCTAGACATCGATGTACTGAATCGCGACGCTATTTGTGTGTCCCATGGTCGATACCAGGATCTGACGGTAAGAATTAACTGTGAGTTATGAGTCGGAGACAAGAAACTTGACAGCCAAATTGTACATCCATCTGGTATGAGGCAGCGATAGACCCTCGGAGATAAATCGACTAGTGACCAATGTATTGAATCGCGACGCAATTTCTGTGTTGCATCGTCATTAGGATGGTGGGAATGTCGCAATTAACTGTCAAATTGGCGTCGGATTCCCGAAACTTTACTCGTAGGACAACGATCATGTGGTGACCAAGTCATGCTCGGAGATAAATCTGCTGGAAGACGATGTTCTGAAAACCATCGCAGTATGTGTGTTCCATCGTAATTGAGAGTATGGGAGGAATAATATTAACTGCCAATCTTGCGTCGGATATGTAAACTTGACTGACAAAACGCGACCATCCGGTGACCGAGGCACCAATAGACCCTTGTAGATAGTTACGCTATACATCGATCTATTGAATCGCGACGCCATTTGTGTGTTCCATCGTCAATACCAAGATCTGACAGTAAGAATTAACTGTGAGTTATGAGAGGGAGAAAACAAACTTGACTGCCAAAGAGTACGTCCATCTGGTATGAGGCAGCGATAGACCCTCGGAGATAAGTCGGCTAGTGACCAATGTATTTAATCGCGACGCAATTTCTGTGTTGCAACGTCGTTAGGATGGTGGGAATGTCGCAATAAATTGTCAAATTTGCGTCGGATTTGAAAACTAGACTGACAAAGAGAGAACATCCGGTGACCGAGGCACCAATAGACCCTTGTAGATAGTTACGCTAGACATCGATGTACTGTATCGCGACGCTATTTGTGTGTTCCATGGTCGATACCAGGATCTGACGGTAAGAATTAACTGTGAGTTATGAGTCGGAGACAAGAAACTTGACAGCCAAATTGTACATCCATCTGGTATGAGGCAGCGTTAGACCCTCGGAGATAAGTCGGCTAGTGACCAATGTATTGAATCGCGACGCAATTTCTGTGTTGCATCGTCATTAGGATGGTGGGAATGTCGCAATTAACTGTCAAATTGGCGTCGGATTCCCGAAACTTTACTCGTAGGACAACCATCATGTGGTGACCCAGGCATACTCGGAGATAAATCTGCTGGAAGACAATGTTCTGAAAACCATCGCAGTATGTGTGTTCCATCGTAATTGAGAGTTGGGAGGAATAAAATTAACTGCCAATCTTGCGTCGGATTTGTAAACTAGACTGACAAAACGCGACCATCCGGTGACCGAGGCACCAATAGACCATTGTAGATAGTTACGCTGGACATCGATCTATTGAATCGCGACGCCATTTGTGTGTTCCATCGTCAATACCAGGATATGACGGTAAGTATTAACTGTGAGTTATGAGAGGGAGGAAACAAACTTGACTGCCAAAGAGTACGTCCATCTGGTATGAGGCAGCGATAGACCCTCGGAGATAAGTCGACTAGTGACCAATGTATTGAATCGCGACGCAATTTCTGTGATGCAACGTCGTTAGGAAGGTGGGAAAGTCGCAATTAACTGTCAAATTTGCGTCGGATTTGAAAACAAGACTGACAAAGAGCGAACATCCGGTGACCGAGGCACCAATAGACCCTTATAGATAGTTACGCTAGACATCAATGTACTGAATCGCGACGCTATTTGTGTGTTCCGTCGTCCATACCAGGATCTGACGGTGAGAATTAGCTGAGAGTTTTGAGTCGGAGACAAGAAACTTGACAGCCAAATTGTACATTCATCTGTTATGAAGCAGCGTTAGACCCTCGGAGATAAATCGGCTAGTGACCAATGTATTGAATCGCGACGCAATTTCTGTGTTGCATCGTCATTAGGATGGTGGGAATGTCGCAATTAACTGTCAAATTTGCGTCGGATTCCCGAAACTTTACTCGTAGGACAACGTTCATGTGGTGACCCAGGCATAATAAATCCTTGGAGATAAATCTGCTGGTAGACGATGTACTGAAAACCATCGCAGTATGTGTTCTATCGTCATTGAGAGGATGAGAGAAAATAAAATTAACTGTCAGTTTTGCGTCGGATTTGAAAACTAGATGACAAAACGCGACCATCCGGTGACCGAGGCACCAATGGACCCTTGTAGATAGTTACGCTGGACATCGATCTATTGAATCGCGACGCTATTTGTGTGTTCCATCGTCAATACCAGGATCTGACGGTAAGAATTAACTGTGAGTTATGAGGGAGAAAACAAACTTGACTGCCAAAGAGTACGTCCATCTGGTATGAGGCAGCGATAGACCCTCGGAGATAAGTCGGCTAGTGACCAATGTATTTAATCGCGACGCAATTTCTGTGTTGCAACGTCGTTAGGATGGTGGGAATGTCGCAATTATTTGTCAAATTTGCGTCGGATTTGAAAACTAGACTGACAAAGAGAGAACATCCGGTGACCGAGGCACCAATAGACCCTTGTAGATAGTTACGCTAGACATCGATGTACTGAATCGCGACCTATTTGTGTGTTCCATGGTCGATACCAGGATCTGACGGTAAGAATTAACTGTGAGTTATGAGTCGGAGACAAGAAACTTGACAGCCAAATTGTACATCCATCTGGTATGAAGCAGCGTTAGACCCTCGGAGATAAGTCGGCAAGTGACCAATGTATTGAATCGCGACGCAATTTCCGTGTTGCATCGTCATTAGGATGGTGGGAATGTCGCAATTAACTGTCAAATTTGCGTCGGATTCCCGAAACTTTACTCGTAGGACAACGATCATGTGGTGACCAAGGCATGCTCGGAGATAAATCTGCTGGAAGACGATGTTCTGAAAACCATCGCAGTATGTGTGTTCCATCGTAATATAGAGTATGGGAGGAATAATATTACCTGCCAATCTTGCGTCGGATATGTAAACTAGACTGACAAAACGCGACCATCCGGTGACCGAGGCACCAATAGACCCTTGTAGATAGTTACGCTATACATCGATCTATTGAATCGCGACGCCATTTGTGTGTTCCATCGTCAATACCAGGATCTGACGGTAAGTATTAACTGTGAGTTATGAGAGGGAGAAAACAAACTTGACTGCCAAAGAGTTCGTCCATCTGGTATGAGGCAACGATAGACCCTCGGAGATAAGTCGACTAGTGACCAATGTATTGAATCGCGACGCAATTTCTGTGATGCAACGTCGTTAGGATGGTGGGAATGTCGCAATTAACTGTCAAATTTGCGTCGGATTTGAAAACAAGACTGACAAAAAGCGAACATCCGGTGACCGAGGCACCAATAGACCCTTATAGATAGTTACGCTAGACATCAATGTACTGAATCGCGACGCTATTTGTGTGTTCCGTCGTCCATACCAGGATCTGACGGTGAGAATTAGCTGAGAGTTTTGAGTCGGAGACAGGAAACTTGACAGCCAAATTGTACATCCATCTGGTATGAAGCAGCGTTAGACCCTCGGAGATAAGTCCGCTAGTGACCAATGTATTGAATCGCGACGCAATTTCTGTGTTGCATCGTCATTAGGATGGTGGGAATGTCGCAATTAACTGTCAAATTTGCGTCGGATTCCCGAAACTTAACTCGTAGGACAACGTTCATGTTGTGACCCACGCAGTAATAAATGCTTGGAGATAAATCTGCTGGTAGACGATGTACTGAAAACCATCGCAGTATGTGTTCTATCGTCATTGAGAGGATGAGAGAAAATAACATTAACTGACAGTTTTGCGTCGGATTTGAAAACTAGATGACAAAACGCGACAATCCGGCGACCGAGGCACCAATAGACCCTTGTAGATAGTTACGCTGGACATCGATCAATTGAATCGCGACGCTATTTGTGTGTTCCATCGTCAATACCAACATCTGACGGTAAGAATTAACTGTGAGTTATGAGGGAGAAAACAAACTTGACTGCCAAAGAGTACGTCCATCTGGTATGAGGCAGCGATAGACCCTCGGAGATAAGTCGGCTAGTGACCAATGTATTTAATCGCGACGCAATTTCTGTGTTGCAACGACGTTAGGATGGTGAGAATGTCGCAATTATCTGTCAAATTATCGTCGGATTTGAAAACTAGACTGACAAAGAGAGAACATCCGGTGACCGAGGCACCAATAGACCCTTGTAGATAGTTACGCTAGACATCGATGTACTGAATCGCGACGCTATTTGTGTGTCCCATGGTCGATACCAGGATCTGACGGTAAGAATTAACTGTGAGTTATGAGTCGGAGACAAGAAACTTGACAGCCAAATTGTACATCCATCTGGTATGAGGCAGCGATAGACCCTCGGAGATAAGTCGACTAGTGACCAATGTATTGAATCGCGACGCAATTTCTGTGATGCAACGTCGTTAGGATGGTGGGAATGTCGCAATTAATTGTCAAATTTGCGTCGGATTTGAAAACAAGACTGACAAAGAGCGAACATCCGGTGACCGAGGCACCAATAGACCCTTATAGATAGTTACGCTAGACATCAATGTACTGAATCGCGACGCTATTTGTGTGTTCCGTCGTCCATACCAGGATCTGACGGTGAGAATTAGCTGAGAGTTTTGAGTCGGAGACAAGAAACTTGACAGCCAAATTGTACATCCATCTGGTATGAAGCAGCGTTAGACCCTCGGAGATAAGTCGGCTAGTGACCAATGTATTTAATCGCGACGCAATTTCTGTGTTGCAACGTCGTTAGGATGGTGGGAATGTCGCAATTAACTGTCAAATTTGCGTCGGATTTGAATACTAGACTGACAAAGAGAGAACATCCGGTGACCGAGGCACCAATAGACCCTTGTAGATAGTTACGCTAGACATCGATGTAGTGAATCGCGACGCTATTTATGTGTCCCATGGTCGATACCAGGATCTGACGGTAAGAATTAACTGTGAGTTATGAGTCGGAGACAAGAAACTTGACAGCCAAATTGAACATCCATCTGGTATGAGGCAGCGTTAGACCCTCGGAGATAAGTCGGCTAGTGACCAATGTATTGAATCGCGACGCAATTTCTGTGTTGCATCGTCATTAGGATGTTGCGAATGTCGCAATTAACTGTCAAATTTGCGTCGGATTCCCGAAACTTTACTCGTAGGACAACGATCATTTGGTGACCCAGGCATGCTCGGAGATAAATCTGCTGGAAGACAATGTTCTGAAAACCATCGCAGTATGTGTGTTCCATCGTAATTGAGAGTATGGGAGGAATAAAATTAACTGCCAATCTTGCGTCGGATTTGTAAACTAGACTGACAAAACGCGACCATCCGGTGACCGAGGCACCAATAGACCCTTGTAGATAGTTACGCTGGACATCGATCTATTGAATCGCGACGCCATTTGTGTGTTCCATCGTCAATACCAGGATCTGACGGTAAGAATTAACTGTGAGTTATGAGAGGGAGAAAACAAACTTGACTGCCAAAGAGTACGTCCATCTGGTATGAGGCAGCGATAGACCCTCGGAGATAAGTCGACTAGTGACCAATGTATTGAATCGCGACGCAATTTCTGTGATGCAACGTCGTTAGGATGGTGGGAATGTCGCAATTATCTGTCAAATTTGCGTCGGATTTGAAAACAAGACTGACAAAGAGCGAACATCCGGTGACCGAGGCACCAATAGACCCTTATAGATAGTTACGCTGGACGTCAATGTACTGAATCGCGACGCTATTTGTGTGTTCCGTCGTCCATACCAGGATCTGACGGTGAGAATTAGCTGAGAGTTTTGAGTCGGAGACAAGAAACTTGACAGCCAAATTGTACATCCATCTGGTATGAAGCAGCATTAGACCCTCGGAGATAAGTCGGCTAGTGACCAATGTATTGAATCGCGACGCAATTTCTGTGTTGCATCGTCATTAGGATGGTGGGAATGTCGCAATTAACTGTCAAATTTGCGTCGGATTCCCGAAACTTTACTCGTAGGTCAATGTTCATGTGGTGACCCAGGCAGTAATAAATGCTTGAGGATAAATCTGCAGGTAGACGATGTACTGAAAACCATCGCAGTATGTGTTCTATCGTCATTGAGAGGATGAGAGAAAATAAAATTAACTGTCAGTTTTGCGTCGGATTTGAAAACTAGATGACAAAACGCAACCATCCGGTGACCAAGGCACCAATAGACCCTTGTAGATAGTTACGCTGGACATCGATCTATTGAATCGCGGCGCAATTTGTGTGTTCCATCGTCAATACCAGGATCTGACGGTAAGAATTAACTGTGAGTTATGAGGGAGAAAACAAACTTGACTGCCAAAGAGTACGTCCATCTGGTATGAGGCAGCGATAGACCCTCGGAGATAAGTCGGCTAGTGACCAATGTATTTAATCGCGACGCAATTTCTGTGTTGAAACGTCGTTAGGATGGTGGGAATGTCGCAATTAATTGTCAAATTTGCGTCGGATTTGAAAACTAGACTGACAAAGAGAGAACATCCGGTGACCGAGGCACCAATAGACCCTTGTAGATAGTTACGCTAGACATCGATGTACTGAATCGCGACGCTATTTGTGTGTTCCATGGTCGATACCAAGATCCGACGGTAAGTATTAACTGTGAGTTATGAGTCGGAGACAAGAAACTTGACAGCCAAATTGTACATCCATCTGGTATGAGGGAGCGTTAGACCCTCGGAGATAAGTCGGCTAGTGACCAATGTATTGAATCGCGACGCAATTTCTGTGTTGCATCGTCATTAGGATGGTGCGAATGTCGCAATTAACTGTCAAATTTGCGTCGGATTCCCGAAACTTTACTCGTAGGACAACGTTCATGTGGTGACCCAGGCAGTAATAGATGCTTGGAGATAAATCTGCTGGTAGACGATGTACTGAAAACCATCGCAGTATGTGTTGTATCGTCATTGAGAGGATGAGCGAAAATAAAAGTAACTGTCAGTTTTGCGTCGGATTTGAAAACTAGATGACAAAACGCGACCATCCGGTGACCGAGGCACCAATAGACCCTTGTAGATAGTTACGCTGGACATCGATCGCGACGCTATTTGTGTGTTCCATCGTCAATAACAGGTTCTGACGGTAAAATTAACTGTGAGTTATGAGAGGGAGAAAACAAACTTGACTGCCAAAGAGTACGTCCATCTGGTATGAGGCAGCGATAGAACCTCGGAGATAAGTCGGCTAGTGACCAATGTATTTAATCGCGACGCAATTTCTGTGTTGCAACGTCGTTAGGATGGTGGGAATGTCGCAATTAATTGTCAAATTTGCGTCGGATTTGAAAACTAGACTGACAAAGAGAGAACATCCGGTGACCGAGGCACCAATAGACCCTTGTAGATAGTTACGCTAGACATCGATGTACTGAATCGCGACGCTATTTGTGTGTTCCATGGTCGATACCAGGATCTGACGGTAAGAATTAACTGTGAGTTACGAGTCGGAGACAAGAAACTTGACAGCCAAATTGTACATCCATCTGGTATGAGGCAGCGTTAGACCCTCGGAGACAAGTCGGCTAGTGACCAATGTATTGAATCGCGACGCGATTTCTGTGTTGCATCGGCATTAGGATGGTGGGATAGTCGCAATTAACTCTAAAATTTGCGTCGGATCCCCGAAACTTTACTCGTAGGACAACGATCATGTGGTGACCCAGGCAGTAATAGATGCTTGGAGATAAATCTGCTGGAAGACGATGTTCTGGAAACCACCGCAGAATGTGTGTTCCATCGTAATTGAGAGTATGAGAGGAATACAATTAACTGTCAGTTTTGCGTCGGATTTGAAAACTAGACTGACAAAGCGCGACATCCGGTGACCGAAACACAAATAGACTCATCTAGATAGTTACGCTAGACATCAATGTACTGAATCGAGACGCTATATGTGTGTTCCGTCGTCCATACCAGGACCTGCGGTGAGAATTAGCTGAGAGTATTGGGTCGGAGACAAGAAACTTCACAGCCAAATTGTACATCCATCTGGTATGAAGCAGCGTTAGACCCTCGGAGATAAGTCGGCTAGTGACCAATATATTGAATCGCGACGCAATTTCTGTGTTGCATCGTCATTAGGATAGTGGGAATGTCGCAACTATCTGTCAAATTTGCGTCGGATTCCCGAAACTTTACTCGTAGGTCAACGATCATGTGGTGACCAAGGCATGCTCGGAGATAAATCTGCTGGAAGACGATGTTCTGAAAACCATCGCAGTATGTGTGTTCCATCGTAATTGAGAGTATGGGAGGAATAATATTAACTGCCAATCTTGCGTCGGATATGTAAACTAGACTGACAAAACGCGACCATCCGGTGACCGAGGCACCAATAGACCCTTGTAGATAGTTACGCTATACATCGATCTATTGAATCGCGACGCCATTTGTGTGTTCCATCGTCAATACCAGGATCTGACGGTAAGTATTAACTGTGAGTTATGAGAGGGAGAAAACAAACTTGACTGCCAAAGAGTTCGTCCATCTGGTATGAGGCAACGATAGACCCTCGGAGATAAGTCGACTAGTGACCAATGTATTGAATCGCGACGCAATTTCTGTGATGCAACGTCGTTAGGATGGTGGGAATGTCGCAATTAACTGTCAAATTTGCGTCGGATTTGAAAACAAGACTTACAAAGAGCGAACATCCGGTGACCGAGGCACCAATAGACCCTTATAGATAGTTACGCTAGACATCAATGTACTGAATCGCGACGCTATTTGTGTGTTCCGTCGTCCATACCAGGATCTGACGGTGAGAATTAGCTGAGAGTTTTGAGTCGGAGACAGGAAACTTGACAGCCAAATTGTACATCCATCTGGAATGAAGCAGCGTTAGACCCTCGGAGATAAGTCGGCTAGTGACCAATGTATTGAATCGCGACGCAATTTCTGTGTTGCATCGTCATTAGGATGGTGGGAATGTCGCAATTAACTGTCAAATTTGCGTCGGATTCCCGAAACTTTACTCGGAGGACAACGTTCATGTTGTGACCCAGGCAGTAATAAATGCTTGGAGATAAATCTGCTGGTAGACGATGTACTGAAAACCATCGCAGTATGTGTTCTATCGTCATTGAGAGGATGAGCGAAAATAAAATTAACTGTCAGTTTTGCGTCGGATTTGAAAACTAGATGACAAAACGCGACCATCCGGTGACCGAGGCACCAATAGACCCTTGTAGATAGTTACGCTGGACATCGATCTATTGAATCGCGACGCTATTTGTGTGTTCCATCGTCAATACCAGGATCTGACGGTAAGAATTAACTGTGAATTATGAGAGGGAGAAAACAAACTTGACTGCCAAAGAGTCGTCCATCTGGTATGAGGCAGCGATAGACCCTCGGAGATAAGTCGGCTAGTGACCAATGTATTTAATCGCGACGCAATTTCTGTGTTGCAACGTCGTTAGGATAGTGGGAATGTCGCAATTAATTGTCAAATTTGCGTCGGATTTGAAAACTAGACTGACAAAGAGAGAACATCCGGTGACCGAGGCACCAATAGACCCTTGTAGATAGTTACGCTAGACATCGATGTACTGAATCGCGACGCTATTTGTGTGTTCCATCGTCGATACCAGGATCTGACGGTAAGAATTAACTGTGAGTTATGAGGCGGAGACAAGAAACTTGACAGCCAAATTGTACATCCATCTGGTATGAGGCAGCGTTAGACCCTCGGAGATAAGTCGGTTAGTGACCAATGTATTGAATCGCGACGCAATTTCTGTGTTGCATCGTCATTAGGATGGTGGGAATGTCGCAATTATCTGTCAAATTTGCGTCGGATTCCCGAAACTTTACTCGTAGGACAACCATCATGTGGCGACCCAGGCATACTCGGAGATAAATCTGCTGGAAGACAATGTTCTGAAAACCATCGCAGTATGTGTGTTCCATCGTAATTGAGAGTTGGGAGGAATAAAATTAACTGCCAATCTTGCGTCGAATTTGTAAACTAGACTGACAAAACGCGACCATCCGGTGACCGAGGCACCAATAGACCCTTGTAGATAGTTACGCTGGACATCGATCTATTGAATCGCGACGCCATTTGTGTGTTCCATCGTCAATACCAGGATATGACGGTAAGTATTAACTGTGAGTTATGAGAGGGAGGAAACAAACTTGACTGCCAAAGAGTACGTCCATCTGGTATGAGGCAGCGATAGACCCTCGGAGATAAGTCGACTAGTGACCAATGTATTGAATCGCGACGCAATTTCTGTGATACAACGTCGTTAGGAAGGTGGGAAAGTTGCAATTAACTGTCAAATTTGCGTCGGATTTGAAAACAAGACTGACAAAGAGCGAACATCCGGTGACCGAGGCACCAATAGACCCTTATAGATAGTTACGCTAGACATCAATGTACTGAATCGCGACGCTATTTGTGTGTTCCGTCGTCCATACCAGGATTGACGGTGAGAATTAGCTGAGAGTTTTGAGTCGGAGACAAGAAACTTGACAGCCAAATTGTACATTCATCTGTTATGAAGCAGCGTTAGACCCTCGGAGATAAGTCGGCTAGTGACCAATGTATTGAATCGCGACGCAATTTCTGTGTTGCATCGTCATTAGGATGGTGGGAATGTCGCAATTAACTGTCAAATTTGCGTCGGATTCCCGAAACTTTACTCGTAGGACAACGTTCATGTGGTGACCCAGGCAGTAATAAATCCTTGGAGATAAATCTGCTGGTAGACGATGTACTGAAAACCATCGCAGTATGTGTTCTATCGTCATTGAGAGGATGAGAGAAAATAAAATTAACTGTCAGTTTTGCGTCGGATTTGAAAACTAGATGACAAAACGCGACCATCCGGTGACCGAGGCACCAATGGACCCTTGTAGATAGTTACGCTGGACATCGATCTATTGAATCGCGACGCTATTTGTGTGTTCCATCGTCAATACCAGGATCTGACGGTAAGAATTAACTGTGAGTTATGAGGGAGAAAACAAACTTGACTGCCAAAGAGTACGTCCATCTGGTATGAGGCAGCGATAGACCCTCGGAGATAAGTCGGCTAGTGACCAATGTATTTAATCGCGACGCAATTTCTGTGTTGCAACGTCGTTAGGATGGTGGGAATGTCGCAATTATTTGTCAAATTTGCGTCGGATTTGAAAACTAGACTGACAAAGAGAGAACATCCGGTGACCGAGGCACCAATAGACCCTTGTAGATAGTTACGCTAGACATCGATGTACTGAATCGCGACGCTATTTGTGTGTTCCATCGTCGATACCAGGATCTGACGGTAAGAATTAACTGTGAGTTATGAGTCGGAGACAAGAAACTTGACAGCCAAATTGTACATCCATCTGGTATGAAGCAGCGTTAGACTCTCGGAGATAAGTCGGCTAGTGACCAATATATTGAATCGCGACGCAATTTCTTTGTTGCATCGTCATTAGGATGGTGGGAATGTCGCAATTATCTGTCAAATTTGCGTCGGATTCCCGAAACTTTACTCGTAGGACAACGATCATGTGGTGACCAAGGCATGCTCGGAGATAAATCTGCTGGAAGACGATGTTCTGAAAACCATCGCAGTATGTGTGTTCCATCGTAATTGAGAGTATGGGAGGAATAATATTAACTGCCAATCTTGCGTCGGATATGTAAACTAGACTGACAAAACGCGACCATCCGGTGACCGAGGCACCAATAGACCCTTGTAGATAGTTACGCTATACATCGATCTATTGAATCGCGACGCCATTTGTGTGTTCCATCGTCAATACCAGGATCTGACGGTAAGTATTAACTGTGAGTTATGAGAGGGAGAAAACAAACTTGACTGCCAAAGAGTTCGTCCATCTGGTATGAGGCAACGATAGACCCTCGGAGATAAGTCGACTAGTGACCAATGTATTGAATCGCGACGCAATTTCTGTGATGCAACGTCGTTAGGATGGTGGGAATGTCGCAATTAACTGTCAAATTTGCGTCGGATTTGAAAACAAGACTGACAAAGAGCGAACATCCGGTGACCGAGGCACCAATAGACCCTTATAGATAGTTACGCTAGACATCAATGTACTGAATCGCGACGCTATTTGTGTGTTCCGTCGTCCATACCAGGATCTGACGGTGAGAATTAGCTGAGAGTTTTGAGTCGGAGACAGGAAACTTGACAGCCAAATTGTACATCCATCTGGTATGAAGCAGCGTTAGACCCTCGGAGATAAGTCGGCTAGTGACCAATGTATTGAATCGCGACGCAATTTCTGTGTTGCATCGTCATTAGGATGGTGGGAATGTCTCAATTAACTGTCAAATTTGCGTCGGATTCCCGAAACTTTACTCGTAGGACAACGTTCATGTTGTGACCCAGGCAGTAATAAATGCTTGGAGATAAATCTGCTGGTAGACGATGTACTGAAAACCATCGCAGTATGTGTTCTATCGTCATTGAGAGGATGAGAGAAAATAAAATTAACTGTCAGTTTTGCGTCGGATTTGAAAACTAGATGACAAAACGCGACCATCCGGTGACCGAGGCACCAATAGACCATTGTAGATAGTTACGCTGGACATCGATCAATTGAATCGCGACGCTGTTTGTGTGTTCCATCGTCAATACCAGGTTCTGACGGTAAGAATTAACTGTGA
The DNA here is from genome assembly GCF_023897955.1 of Schistocerca gregaria. Taxonomy (NCBI): domain Eukaryota; kingdom Metazoa; phylum Arthropoda; class Insecta; order Orthoptera; family Acrididae; genus Schistocerca; species Schistocerca gregaria. The sequence goes on along the minus strand of NW_026061713.1, from coordinate 187,317 downwards.
GTTATGAGAGGGAGAAAACAAACTTGACTGCCAAAGAGTACGTCCATCTGGTATGAGGCAGCGATAGACCCTCGGAGATAATTCGGCTAGTGACCAATGTATTTAATCGCGACGCAATTTCTGTGTTGAACGTCGTTAGGATGGTGGGAATGTCGCAATTAATTGTCAAATTTGCGTCGGATTTGAAAACTAGACTGACAAAGAGAGAACATCCGGTGACCGAGGCACCAATAGACCCTTGTAGATAGTTACGCTAGACATCGATGTACTGAATCGCGACGCTATTTGTGTGTTCCATCGTCGATACCAGGATCTGACGGTAAGAATTAACTGTGAGTTATGAGTCGGAGACAAGAAACTTGACAGCCAAATTGTACATCCATCTGGTATGAAGCAGCGTTAGACTCTCGGAGATAAGTCGGCTAGTGACCAATATATTGAATCGCGACGCAATTTCTTTGTTGCATCGTCATTAGGATGGTGGGAATGTCGCAATTATCTGTCAAATTTGCGTCGGATTCCCGAAACTTTACTCGTAGGACAACGATCATGTGGTGACCAAGGCATGCTCGGAGATAAATCTGCTGGAAGACGATGTTCTGAAAACCATCGCAGTATGTGTGTTCCATCGTAATTGAGAGTATGGGAGGAATAATATTAACTGCCAATCTTGCGTCGGATATGTAAACTAGACTGACAAAACGCGACCATCCGGTGACCGAGGCACCAATAGACCCTTGTAGATAGTTACGCTATACATCGATCTATTGAATCGCGACGCCATTTGTGTGTTCCATCGTCAATACCAGGATCTGACGGTAAGTATTAACTGTGAGTTATGAGAGGGAGAAAACAAACTTGACTGCCAAAGAGTTCGTCCATCTGGTATGAGGCAACGATAGACCCTCGGAGATAAGTCGACTAGTGACCAATGTATTGAATCGCGACGCAATTTCTGTGATGCAACGTCGTTAGGATGGTGGGAATGTCGCAATTAACTGTCAAATTTGCGTCGGATTTGAAAACAAGACTGACAAAGAGCGAACATCCGGTGACCGAGGCACCAATAGACCCTTATAGATAGTTACGCTAGACATCAATGTACTGAATCGCGACGCTATTTGTGTGTTCCGTCGTCCATACCAGGATCTGACGGTGAGAATTAGCTGAGAGTTTTGAGTCGGAGACAGGAAACTTGACAGCCAAATTGTACATCCATCTGGTATGAAGCAGCGTTAGACCCTCGGAGATAAGTCGGCTAGTGACCAATGTATTGAATCGCGACGCAATTTCTGTGTTGCATCGTCATTAGGATGGTGGGAATGTCTCAATTAACTGTCAAATTTGCGTCGGATTCCCGAAACTTTACTCGTAGGACAACGTTCATGTTGTGACCCAGGCAGTAATAAATGCTTGGAGATAAATCTGCTGGTAGACGATGTACTGAAAACCATCGCAGTATGTGTTCTATCGTCACTGAGAGGATGAGAGAAAATAAAATTAACTGTCAGTTTTGCGTCGGATTTGAAAACTAGATGACAAAACGCGACCATCCGGTGACCGAGGCACCAATAGACCATTGTAGATAGTTACGCTGGACATCGATCAATTGAATCGCGACGCTGTTTGTGTGTTCCATCGTCAATACCAGGTTCTGACGGTAAGAATTAACTGTGAGTTATGAGAGGGAGAAAACAAACTTGACTGCCAAAGAGTACGTCCATCTGGTATGAGGCAGCGATAGACCCTCGGAGATAATTCGGCTAGTGACCAATGTATTTAATCGCGACGCAATTTCTGTGTTGCAACGTCGTTAGGATGGTGGGAATGTCGCAATTAATTGTCAAATTTGCGTCGGATTTGAAAACTAGACTGACAAAGAGAGAACATCCGGTGACCGAGGCACCAATAGACCCTTGTAGATAGTTACGCTAGACATCGATGTACTGAATCGCGACGCTATTTGTGTGTTCCATGGTCGATACCAGGATCTGACGGTAAGAATTAACTGTGAGTTACGAGTCGGAGACAAGAAACTTGACAGCCAAATTGTACATCCATCTGGTATGAGCCAGCGTTAGACCCTCGGAGATAAGTCGGCTAGTGACCAATGTATTGAATCGCGACGCGATTTCTGTGTTGCATCGTCATTAGGATGGTGGGAATGTCGCAATTAACTGTCAAATTTGCGTCGGATTCCCGAAACTTTACTCGTAGGACAACGATCATGTGGTGACCAAGGCATGCTCGGAGATAAATCTGCTGGAAGACGATGTTCTGAAAACCATCGCAGTATGTGTGTTCCATCGTAATTGAGAGTATGGGAGGAATAATATTAACTGCCAATCTTGCGTCGGATATGTTAACTAGACTGACAAAACGCGACCATCCGGTGACCGAGGCACCAATAGACTCTTATAGATAGTTACGCTAGACATCAATGTACTGAATCGCGACGCTATTTGTGTGTTCCGTCGTCCATACCAGGATCTGACGGTGAGAATTAGCTGAGAGTTTTGAGTCGGAGACAAGAAACTTGACAGCCAAATTGTACATCCATCTGGTATGAAGCAGCGTTAGACCCCCGGAGATAAGTCGGCTAGTGACCAATGTATTTAATCGCGACGCAATTTCTGTGTTGCAACGTCGTTAGGTTGGTGGGAATGTCGCTATTAATTGTCAAATTTGCGTCGGATTCCCGAAACTTTACTCGTAGGACAACGTTCATGTGGTGACCCAGGCAGTAATAGATGCTTGGAGATAAATCTGCTGGTAGACGATGTACTGAAAACCATCGCAGTATGAGTTCTATCGTCATTGAGAGGATGAGAGAAAATAAAATTAACTGTCAGTTTTGCGTCGGATTTGAAAACTAGATGACAAAACGCGACCATCCGGTGACCGAGGCACCAATAGACCCTTGTAGATAGTTACGCTGGACATCGATATATTGAATCGCGACGCCATTTGTGTGTTCCGTCGTCAATACCAGGATCTGACGGTAAGAATTAACTGTGAGTTATGAGAGGGAGAAAACAAACTTGACTGCCAAAGAGTACGTCCATCTGGTATGAGGCAGCGATAGACCCTCGGTGATAAGTCGGCTAGTGACCAATGTATTGAATCGCGACGCAATTTCTGTGATGCAACGTCGTTAGGATGGTGGGAATGTCGCATTTAACTGTCAAATTTGCGTCGGATTTGAAAACAAGACTGACCAAGAGCGAACATCCGGTGACCGAGGCACCAATAGACCCTTATAGATAGTTACGCTAGACATCAATGTACTGAATCGCGACGCTATTTGTGTGTTCCGTCGTCCATACCAGGATCTGACGGTGAGAATTAGCTGAGAGTTTTGAGTCGGAGACAAGAAACTTGACAGCCAAATTGTACATCCATCTGGTATGAAGCAGCGTTAGACCCTCGGAGATAAGTCGCCTAGTGACCAATGTATTGAATCGCGACGCAATTTCTGTGTTGCATCGTCATTAGGATGGTGCGAATGTCGCAATTAACTGTCAAATTTGCGTCGGATTCCCGAAACATTACTCGTAGGACAACGATCATGTGGTGACCAAAGCAACTCGGAGATAAATCTGCTGGAAGACGATGTTCTGAAAACCATCGCAGTATGTGTGTTCCATCATAATTGAGAGTATGGGAGGAATAAATAACCAATCTTGCGTCGGATATGTAAACTAGACTGACAAAACGCGACCATCCGGTGACCGAGGCACCAATAGACCCTTGTAGATAGTTACGCTATACATCGATCTATTGAATCGCGACGCCATTTGTGTGTTCCATCGTCAATACCAAGATCTGACAATAAGAATTAACTGTGAGTTATGAGTGGGAGAAAACAAAATTGACTGCCAAAGAGTACGTCCATCTGGTATGAGGCAGCGATAGACCCTCGGAGATAAGTCGGCTAGTGACCAATGTATTGAATCGCGACGCTATTTCTGTGATGCAACGTCGTTAGGATGGTGGGAATGTCGCATTTAACTGTCAAATTTGCGTCGGATTTGAAAACAAGACTGACCAAGAGCGAACATCCGGTGACCGAGGCACCAATAGACCCTTATAGATAGTTACGCTAGACATCAATGTACTGAATCGTGACGCTATTTGTGTGTTCCGTCGTCCATACCAGGATCTGACGGTGAGAATTAGCTGAGAGTTTTGAGTCGGAGACAAGAAACTTGACAGCCAAATTGTACATCCATCTGGTATGAAGCAGCGTTAGACCTTCGGAGATAAGTCGGCTAGTGACCAATGTATTGAATCGCGACGCAATTTCTGTGTTGCATCGTCATTAGGTTTGTGGTAATGTCGAAATTAATTGTCAAATTTGTGTCGGATTCCCGAAACTTTACTCGTAGGACAACGATCATGTGGTGACCAAGGCATGCTCGGAGATAAATCTGCTGGAAGACATGTTCTGAAAAGCATCGCAGTATGTGTGTTCCATCGTAATTGAGAGTATGGGAGGAATAATATTAACTGCCAATCTTGCGTCGGATATGTAAACTAGACTGACAAAACGCGACCATCCGGTGACCGAGGCACCAATAGACCCTTGCAGATAGTTACGCTGGACATCGATCTATTGAATCGCGACGCCATTTGTGTGTTCCATCGTCAATACCAGGATCTGACGGTAAGAATTAACTGTGAGTTATGAGAGGGAGAAAACAAACTTGACTGCCAAAGAGTACGTCCATCTGGTATGAGGCAGCGATAGACCCTCGGAGATAAGTCGACTAGTGACCAATGTATTGAATCGCGACGCAATTTCTGTGATGCAACGTCGTTAGGAAGGTGGGAAAGTTGCAATTAACTGTCAGTTTTGCGTCGGATTTGAAAACTAGATGACAAAACGCGACCATCCGGTGACCGAGGCACCAATGGACCCTTGTAGATAGTTACGCTGGACATCGATCTATTGAATCGCGACGCTATTTGTGTGTTCCATCGTCAATACCAGGATCTGACGGTAAGAATTAACTGTGAGTTATGAGGGAGAAAACAAACTTGACTGCCAAAGAGTACGTCCATCTGGTATGAGGCAGCGATAGACCCTCGGAGATAAGTCGGCTAGTGACCAATGTATTTAATCGCGACGCAATTTCTGTGTTGCAACGTCGTTAGGATGGTGGGAATGTCGCAATTATTTGTCAAATTTGCGTCGGATTTGAAAACTAGACTGACAAAGAGAGAACATCCGGTGACCGAGGCACCAATAGACCCTTATAGATAGTTACGCTAGACATCAATGTACTGAATCGCGACGCTATTTGTGTGTTCCGTCGTCCATACCAGGATCTGACGGTGAGAATTAGCTGAGAGTTTTGAGTCGGAGACAGGAAACTTGACAGCCAAATTGTACATCCATCTGGTATGAAGCAGCGTTAGACCCTCGGAGATAAGTCGGCTAGTGACCAATGTATTGAATCGCGACGCAATTTCTGTGTTGCATCGTCATTAGGATGGTGGGAATGTCTCAATTAACTGTCAAAATTGCGTCGGATTCCCGAAACTTTACTCGTAGGACAACGTTCATGTTGTGACCCAGGCAGTAATAAATGCTTGGAGATAAATCTGCTGGTAGACGATGTACTGAAAACCATCGCAGTATGTGTTCTATCGTCATTGAGAGGATGAGAGAAAATAAAATTAACTGTCAGTTTTGCGTCGGATTTGAAAACTAGATGACAAAACGCGACCATCCGGTGACCGAGGCACCAATAGACCATTGTAGATAGTTACGCTGGACATCGATCAATTGAATCGCGACGCTGTTTGTGTGTTCCATCGTCAATACCAGGTTCTGACGGTAAGAATTAACTGTGAGTTATGAGAGGGAGAAAACAAACTTGACTGCCAAAGAGTACGTCCATCTGGTATGAGGCAGCGATAGACCCTCGGAGATAATTCGGCTAGTGACCAATGTATTTAATCGCGACGCAATTTCTGTGTTGCAACGTCGTTAGGATGGTGGGAATGTCGCAATTAATTGTCAAATTTGCGTCGGATTTGAAAACTAGACTGACAAAGAGAGAACATCCGGTGACCGAGGCACCAATAGACCCTTGTAGATAGTTACGCTAGACATCGATGTACTGAATCGCGACGCTATTTGTGTGTTCCATGGTCGATACCAGGATCTGACGGTAAGAATTAACTGTGAGTTACGAGTCGGAGACAAGAAACTTGACAGCCAAATTGTACATCCATCTGGTATGAGCCAGCGTTAGACCCTCGGAGATAAGTCGGCTAGTGACCAATGTATTGAATCGCGACGCGATTTCTGTGTTGCATCGTCATTAGGATGGTGGGAATGTCGCAATTAACTGTCAAATTTGCGTCGGATTCCCGAAACTTTACTCGTAGGACAACGATCATGTGGTGACCAAGGCATGCTCGGAGATAAATCTGCTGGAAGACGATGTTCTGAAAACCATCGCAGTATGTGTGTTCCATCGTAATTGAGAGTATGGGAGGAATAATATTAACTGCCAATCTTGCGTCGGATATGTTAACTAGACTGACAAAACGCGACCATCCGGTGACCGAGGCACCAATAGACTCTTATAGATAGTTACGCTAGACATCAATGTACTGAATCGCGACGCTATTTGTGTGTTCCGTCGTCCATACCAGGATCTGACGGTGAGAATTAGCTGAGAGTTTTGAGTCGGAGACAAGAAACTTGACAGCCAAATTGTACATCCATCTGGTATGAAGCAGCGTTAGACCCCCGGAGATAAGTCGGCTAGTGACTAATGTATTTAATCGCGACGCAATTTCTGTGTTGCAACGTCGTTAGGTTGGTGGGAATGTCGCTATTAATTGTCAAATTTGCGTCGGATTCCCGAAACTTTACTCGTAGGACAACGTTCATGTGGTGACCCAGGCAGTAATAGATGCTTGGAGATAAATCTGCTGGTAGACGATGTACTGAAAACCATCGCAGTATGAGTTCTATCGTCATTGAGAGGATGAGAGAAAATAAAATTAACTGTCAGTTTTGCGTCGGATTTGAAAACTAGATGACAAAACGCGACCATCCGGTGACCGAGGCACCAATAGACCCTTGTAGATAGTTACGCTGGACATCGATCTATTGAATCGCGACGCCATTTGTGTGTTCCGTCGTCAATACCAGGATCTGACGGTAAGAATTAACTGTGAGTTATGAGAGGGAGAAAACAAACTTGACTGCCAAAGAGTACTTCCATCTGGTATGAGGCAGCGATAGACCCTCGATGATAAGTCGGCTAGTGACCAATGTATTGAATCGCGACGCAATTTCTGTGATGCAACGTCGTTAGGATGGTGGGAATGTCGCATTTAACTGTCAAATTTGCGTCGGATTTGAAAACAAGACTGACCAAGAGCTAACATCCGGTGACCGAGGCACCAATAGACCCTTATAGATAGTTACGCTAGACATCAATGTACTGAATCGCGACGCTATTTGTGTGTTCCGTCGTCCATACCAGGATCTGACGGTGAGAATTAGCTGAGAGTTTTGAGTCGGAGACAAGAAACTTGACAGCCAAATTGTACATCCATCTGGTATGAAGCAGCGTTAGACCCTCGGAGATAAGTCGGCTAGTGACCAATGTATTGAATCGCGACGCAATTTCTGTGTTGCATCGTCATTAGGATGGTGCGAATGTCGCAATTAACTGTCAAATTTGCGTCGGATTCCCGAAACATTACTCGTAGGACAACGATCATGTGGTGACCAAAGCATGCTCGGAGATAAATCTGCTGGAAGACGATGTTCTGAAAACCATCGCAGTATGTGTGTTCCATCGTAATTGAGAGTATGGGAGGAATAAATAACCAATCTTGCGTCGGATATGTAAACTAGACTGACAAAACGCGACCATCCGGTGACCGAGGCACCAATAGACCCTTGTAGATAGTTACGCTATACATCGATCTATTGAATCGCGACGCCATTTGTGTGTTCCATCGTCAATACCAAGATCTGACAATAAGAATTAACTGTGAGTTATGAGTGGGAGAAAACAAAATTGACTGCCAAAGAGTACGTCCATCTGGTATGAGGCAGCGATAGACCCTCGGAGATAAGTCGGCTAGTGACCAATGAATTTAATCGCGACGCAATTTCTGTGATGCAACGTCGTTAGGATGGTGGGAATGTCGCATTTAACTGTCAAATTTGCGTCGGATTTGAAAACAAGACTGACCAAGAGCGAACATCCGGTGACCGAGGCACCAATAGACCCTTATAGATAGTTACGCTAGACATCAATGTACTGAATCGTGACGCTATTTGTGTGTTCCGTCGACCATACCAGGATCTGACGGTGAGAATTAGCTGAGAGTTTTGAGTCGGAGACAAGAAACTTGACAGCCAAATTGTACATCCATCTGGTATGAAGCAGCGTTAGCCCTTCGGAGATAAGTCGGCTAGTGACCAATGTATTGAATCGCGACGCAATTTCTGTGTTGCATCGTCATTAGGTTTGTGGGAATGTCGAAATTAACTGTCAAATTTGCGTCGGATTCCCGAAACTTTACTCGTAGGACAATGATCATGTGGTGACCAAGGCATGCTCGGAGATAAATCTGCTGGAAGACGATGTTCTGAAAAGCATCGCAGTATGTGTGTTCCATCGTAATTGAGAGTATGGGAGGAATAATATTAACTGCCAATCTTGCGTCGGATATGTAAACTAGACTGACAAAACGCGACCATCCGGTGACCGAGGCACCAATAGACACTTGCAGATATATACGCTGGACATCGATCTATTGAATCGCGACGCCATTTGTGTGTTCCATCGTCAATACCAGGATCTGACGGTAAGAATTAACTGTGAGTTATGAGAGGGAGAAAACAAACTTGACTGCCAAAGAGTACGTCCATCTGGTATGAGGCAGCGATAGACCCTCGGAGATAAGTCGGCTAGTGACCAATGTATTTAATCGCGACGCAATTTCTGTGTTGCAACGTCGTTAGGATGGTGGGAATGTCGCAATTAACTGTCAAATTTGCGTCGGATTTGAAAACAAGACTGACCAAGAGCGAACATCCGGTGACCGAGGCACCAATAGACCCTTATAGATAGTTACGCTAGACATCAATGTACTGAATCACGACGCTATTTGTGTTTTCCGTCGTCCATACCAGGATCTGACGGTGAGAATTAGCTGAGAGTTTTGAGTCGGAGACAAGAAACTTGACAGCCAAATTATACATGCATCTGGTATGAAACAGCGTTAGACCCTCGGAGATAAGTCGGCTAGTGACCAATGTATTTAATCGCGACGCAATTTCTGTGTTGCAACGTCGTTAGGTTGGTGGGAATGTCGCTATTGATTGTCAAATTTGCGTCGGATTTGAAAACTAGACTGACAAAGAGAGAACATCCGGTGACCGAGGCACCAATAGACCCTAGTAGATAGTTACGCTAGACATCGATGTACTGAATCGCGACGCTATTTGTGTGATCCATGGTCGATACCAGGATCTGACGGTAAGATTTAACTGTGAGTTACGAGTCGGAGACAAGAAACTTGACAGCCAAATTGTACATCCATCTGGTATGAGGCAGCGTTAGACCCTCGGAGATAAGTCGGCTAGTGACCAATGTATTGAATCGCGACGCGATTTCTGTGTTGCATCGGCATTAGGATGGTGGGATAGTCGCAATTAACTCTCAAATTTGCGTCGGATCCCCGAAACTTTACTCGTAGGACAACGATCATGTGGTGACACAGGCAGTAATAGATGCTTGGAGATAAATCTGCTGGAAGACGATGTTCTGGAAACCATCGCAGAATGTGTGTACCATCGTAATTGAGAGTATGAGAGGAATACAATTAACTGTCAGTTTTGCGTCGGATTTGAAAACTAGACTGACAAAGCGCGACCATCCGGTGACCGAAGCACAAATAGACTCTTCTAGATAGTTACGCTAGACATCAATGTACTGAATCGAGACGCTATTTGTGTGTTCCGTCGTCCATACCAGGATCTGACGGTGAGAATTAGCTGAGAGTTTTGAGTCGGAGACAAGAAACTTGACAGCCAAATTGTACATCCATCTGGTATGAAGCAGCGTTAGACCCTCGGAGATAAGTCGGCTAGTGACCAATGTATTGAATCGCAACGCAATTTCTGTGTTGCATCGTCATTAGGTTTGTGGGAATGTCGCAATTAACTGTCAAATTTCCGTCGGATTCCCGAAACTTTACTCGTAGGACAACGATCATATGGTGACCAAGGCATGCTCGGAGATAAATCTGCCGGAAGACAATGTTCTGAAAAGCATCGCAGTATGTGTGTTCCATCGTAATTGAGAGTATGGGAGGAATAATATTAACTGCCAATCTTGCGTCGGATATGTAAACTAGACTGACAAAACGCGACCATCCTGTGACCGAGGCACCAATAGACCCTTGCAGATAGTTACGCTGGACATCGATCTATTGAATCGCGACGCCATTTGTGTGTTCCATCGTCAATACCAAGATCTGACAATAAGAATTAACTGTGAGTTATGAGAGGGAGAAAACAAACTTGACTGCCAAAGAGTACGTCCATCTGGTATGAGGCAGCGATAGACCCTCGGAGATAAGTCGGCTAGTGACCAACGTATTGAATCGCGACGCAATTTCTGTGATGCAACGTCGTTAGGATGGTAGGAATGTCGCAATTAACCGTCAAATTTGCGTCGGATTTGAAAACAAGACTGACCAAGAGCGAACATCCGGTGACCGAGGCACCAATAGACCCTTATTGATAGTTACGCTAGACATCAATGTACTGAATCGCGACGCTATTTGTGTGTTCCGTCGTCCATACCAGGATCTGACGGTGAGAATTAGCTGAGAGTTTTGAGTCGGAGACAAGAAACTTGACAGCCAAATTGTACATCCATCTGGTATGAAGCAGCGTTAGACCCTCGGAGATAAGTCGGCTAGTGACCAATGTATTGAATCGCGACGCAATTTCTGTGTTGCATCGTCATTAGGATGGTGGGAATGTCGCAATTAACTGTCAAATTTGCGTCGGATTCCCGAAACTTTACTCGTAGGACAACGTTCATGTGGTGACCCAGGCAGTAATAGATGCTTGGAGATAAATCTGCTGGTAGACGATGTACTGAAAACCATCGCAGTATGTGTTCTATCGTCATTGAGAGAATGAGAGATAATAAAATTAACTGTCAGTTTTGCGTCGGATTTGAAAACTAGATGACAAAACGCGACCATCCGGTGACCGAGGCACCAATAGACCCTTGTAGATAGTTACGCTGGACATCGATCTATTGAATCGCGACGCTATTTGTGTGTTCCATCGCCAATACCAGGATCTAACGGTAAGAATTAACTGTGAGTTATGAGAGGGAGAAAACAAACTTGACTGCCAAAGAGTACGTCCATCTGGTATGAGGCAGCGATAGACCCTAGGAGATAAGTCGGCTAGTGACCAATGTATTTAATCGCGACGCAATTTCTGTGTTGCAACGTCGTTAGGTTGGTGGGAATGTCGCTATTGATTGTCAAATTTGCGTCGGATTTGAAAACTAGACTGACAAAGAGAGAACATCCGGTGACCGAGGCACCAATAGACCCTTGTAGATAGTTACGCTAGACATCGATGTACTGTATCGCGACGCTATTTGTGTGATCCATGGTCGATACCAGGATCTGACGGTAAGAATTAACTGTGAGTTACGAGTCGGGGACAAGAAACTTGACAGCCAAATTGTACATCCATCTGGTATGAGGCAGCGTTAGACCCTCGGAGATAAGTCGGCTAGTGACCAATGTATTTAATCGCGACGCAATTTCTGTGTTGCAACGTCGTTAGGATGGTGGGAATGTCGCAATTAATTGTCAAATTTGCGTCGGATTTGAAAACTAGACTGACAAAGAGAGAACATCCGGTGACCGAGGCTCCAATAGACCCTTGTAGATAGTTACGCTAGACATCGATGTACTGAATCGCGACGCTATTTGCGTGTTCCATGGTCGATACCAGGATCTGACGGTAAGAATTAACTGTGAGTTACGAGTCGGAGACAAGAAACTTGACAGCCAAATTGTACATCCATCTGGTATGAGGCAGCGTTAGACCCTCAGAGATAAGTCGGCTAGTGACCAATGTATTGAATCGCGACGCGATTTCTGTGTTGCATCGGCATTAGGATGGTGGGATAGTCGCAATTTACTCTCAAATTTGCGTCGGATCCCCGAAACTTTACTCGTAGGACAACGATCATGTGGTGACCCAGGCAGTAATAGATGCTTGGAGATAAATCTGCTGGAAGACGATGTTCTGGAAACCATCGCAGAATGTGTGTTCCATCGTAATTGAGAGTATGAGAGGAATACAATTAACTGTCAGTTTTGCGTCGGATTTGAAAACTAGACTGACAAAGCGCGAACATCCGGTGACCGAAGCACAAATAGACTCTTCTAGATAGTTACGCTAGACATCAATGTACTGAATCGAGACGCTATTTGTGTGTTCGGTCGTCCATACCAGGATCTGACGGTGAGAATTAGCTGAGAGTTTTGAGTCGGAGACAAGAAACTTGACAGCCAAATTGTACATCCATCTGGTATGAAGCAGCGTTAGACCCTCGGAGATAAGTCAGCTAGTGACCAATGTATTGAATCGCGACGCAATTTCTGTGTTGCATCGTCATTAGGATGGTGGGAATGTCGCAATTAACTGTCAAATTTGCGTCGGATTCCCGAAACATTACTCGTAGGACAACGATCATGTTGTGACCAAGGCATGCTCGGAGATAAATCTGCTGGAAGACGATGTTCTGAAAACCATCGCAGTATGTATGTTCCATCGTAATTGAGAGTATGGGAGGAATAATATTAACTGCCAATCTTGCGTCGGATATGTAAACTAGACTGACAAAACGCGACCATCCGGTGACCGAGGCACCAATAGACACTTGCAGATAGTTACGCTATACATCGATCTATTGAATCGCGACGCTATTTGTGTGTTCCATCGTCAATACCAAGATCTGACAATAAGAATTAACTGTGAATTATGAGAGGGAGAAAACAAACTTGACTGCCAAAGAGTACGTCCATCTGGTATGAGGCAGCGATAGACCCTCGGAGATAAGTCGGCTAGTGACCATTGTATTGAATCGCGACGCAATTTCTGTGATGCAACGTCGTTAGGATGGTGGGAATGTCGCAATGAACTATCAAATTTGCGTCGGATTTGAAAACAAGACTGACCAAGAGCGAACATCCGGTGACCGAGGCACCAATAGACCCTTATAGATAGTTACGCTACACATCAATGTACTGAATCACGACGCTATTTGTGTGTTCCGTCGTCCATACCAGGATCAGACGGTGAGAATTAGCTGAGAGTTTTGAGTCGGAGACAAGAAACTTGACAGCCAAATTATACATCCATCTGGTATGAAGCAGCGTTAGACCCTCGGAGATAAGTCGGCTAGTGACCAATGTATTGAATCGCGACGCAATTTCTGTGTTGCATCGTCATTAGGATGGTGCGAATGTCGCAATTAACTGTCAAATTTGCGTCGGAATCCCGAAACTTTACTCGTAGTACAACGATCATGTGGTGACCCAGGCATGCTCAGAGATAAATCTGCTGGAAGACAATGTTCTGAAAACCATCGCAGTATGTGTGTTCCATCGTAATTGAGAGTATGGGAGGAATAAAATTAACTGCCAATCTTGCGTCGGATTTGTAAACTAGACTGACAAAACGCGACCATCCGGTGACCGAGGCACCAATAGACACTTGTAGATAGTTGCGCTGGACATCGATCTATTGAATCGCGACGCCATTTGTGTGTTCCATCGTCAATACCAGGATCTGACGGTAAGAATTAACTGTGAGTTATGAGAGGGAGAAAACAAACTTGACTGCCAAAGAGTACGTCCATCTGGTATTAGGCAGCGATAGACCCTCGGATATAAGTCGGCTAGTGACCAATGTATTGAATCGCGACGCAATTTCTGTGATGCAACGTCGTTAGGATGGTAGGAATGTCGCAATTAACTGTCAAATTTGCGTCGGATTTGAAAACAAGACTGACCAAGAGCGAACATCCGGTGACCGAGGCACCAATAGACCCTTATAGATAGTTACGCTACACGTCAATGTCCTGAATCACAACGCTATTTGTGTGTTCCGTCGTCCATACCAGGATCTGACGGTGAGAATTAGCTGAGAGTTTTGAGTCGGAGACAAGAAACTTGACAGCCAAATAGTACATCCATCTGGTATGAAGCAGCGTTAGACCCTCGGAGATAAGTCGGCTAGTGACCAATGTATTGAATCGCGACGCAATTTCTGTGTTACATCGTCATTAGGATGGTGGGAATGTCGCAATTAACTGTCAAATTTGCGTCGGATTCCCGAAACTTTACTGGTAGGACAACGTTCATGTGGTGACCCAGGCAGTAATAGATGCTTGGAGATAAATCTGCTGGTAGACGATGTACTGAAAACCATCGCAGTATGTGTTTTATCGTCATTGAGAGGATGAGAGAAAATTAACTGTCAGTTTTGCGTCGGATTTGAAAACTAGACTGACAAAACGCGACCATCCGGTGACCGAGGCACCAATAGACCCTTGTAGATAGTTACGCTGGACATCGATCTATTGAATCGCGACGCTATTTGTGTGTTCCATCGTCAATACCAGGATCTGACGGTAAGAATTAACTGTGAGTTATGAGAGGGAGAAAACAAACTTGACTGCCAAAGAGTACGTCCATCTGGTATGAGGCAGCGATAGACCCTCGGAGATAAGTCGGCTAGTGACCAATGTATTAAATCGCGACGCAATTTCTGTGATGCAACGTCGTTAGGATGATAGGAATGTCGCAATTAACTGTCAAATTTGCGTCGGATTTGAAAACAAGACTGACCAAGAGCGAACATCCGGTGACCGAGGCACCAATAGACCCTTATAGATAGTTACGCTACACATCAATGTACTGAATCACGACGCTATTTGTGTGTTCCGTCGTCCATACCAGGATCTGACGGTGAGAATTAGGTGAAAGTTTTGAGTCGGAGACAAGAAACTTGACAGCCAAATTGTACAACATCTGGTAGGAGGCCGCGTTAGACCCTCGGAGATAAGTCGGCTAGTGACCAATGTATTGAATCGCGACGCAATTTCTGTGTTGCATCGTCATTAGGATGGTGGGAATGTCTCAATTAACTGTCAAATTTGCGTCGGATTCCCGAAACTTTACTCGCAGGAGAACGATCATATGGTGAATCAGGCATGCTCGGAGATAAATCTGCTGGAAGACGATGTTCTGAAAACCATCGCAGTATGTGTGTTCCATCGTAATTGAGAGTATGGGAGGAATAATATTAACTGCCAATCTTGCGTCGGATATGTAAACTAGACTGACAAAACGCGACCATCCGGTGACCGAGGCACCAATAGAACCTTGTAGATAGTTACGCTATACATCGATCTATTGAATCGCGACGCCATTTGTGTGTTCCATCGTCAATACCAAGATTAAAGATTAATAGGAATTAAGATTAATAAGAATTAACTGTGAGTTATGAGAGGGAGAAAACAAACTTGACTGCCAAAGAGTACGTCCATCTGGTATGAGGCAGCGATAGACCCTCGGAGATAAGTCGACTAGTGACCAATGTATTGAATCGCGACGCAATTTCTGTGTTGCATCGTCATTAGGATGGTGCGAATGTCGCAATTAACTGTCAAATTTGCGTCGGATCCCCGAAACTTTACTCGTAGGACAACGATCATGTGGTGACCCAGGCATGCTCGGAGATAAATCTGCTGGAAGACAATGTTCTGAAAACCATCGCAGTATGTGTGTTTCATCGTAATTGAGAGTGTGGGAGGAATAAAATTAACTGCCAATCTTGCGTCGGATTTGTAAACTAGACTGACAAAACGCGACCATCCGGTGACCGAGGCACCAATAGACCCTTGTAGATAGTTACGCTGGACATCGATCTATTGAATCGCGACGCCATTTGTGTGTTCCATCGTCAATACCAGGATCTGACGGTAAGAATTAACTGTGAGTTATGAGAGGGAGAAAACAAACTTGACTGCCAAAGAGTACGTCCATCTGGTATGAGTCAGCGATAGACCCTCGGAGATAAGTCGACTAGTGACCAATGTATTGAATCGCGACGCAATTTCTGTGATGCAACGTCGTTAGGATGGTGGGAATGTCGCAATTAACTGTCAAATTTGCGTCGGATTTGAAAACAATACTGACAAAGAGCGAACATCCGGTGAGCGAGGCACCAATAGACCCTTGTAGATAGATACGCTAGACATCAGTGTACTGAATCGCGACGCTATTTGTGTGTTCCGTCGTCCATACCAGGATCTGACGGTGAGAATTAGCTGAGAGTTTTGAGTCGGAGACAAGAAACTTGACAGCCAAATTGTACATCCATCTGGTATGAAGCAGCGTTAGACCCTCGGAGATAAGTCGGCTAGTGACCAATGTATTGAATCGCGACGCAATTTCTGTGTTGCATCGTCATTAGGATGGTGGGAATGTCGCAATTAACTGTCAAATTTGCGTCGGATTCCCGAAACTTTACTGGTAGGACAACGTTCATGTGGTGACCCAGGCAGTAATAGATGCTTGGAGATAAATCTGCTGGCAGACGATGTACTGAAAACCATCGCAGTATGTGTTGTATCGTCATTGAGCGGATGAGAGAAAGTAAAATTAACTGTCAGTTTTGCGTCGGATTTGAAAACTAGATGACAAAACGCGACCATCCGGTGACCGAGGCACCAATAGACCCTTGTAGATAGTTACGCTGGACATCGATCTATTGAATCGCGACGCTATTTGTGTGTTCCATCTGACGGTAAGAATTAACTGTGTTATGAGAGGGGGAAAACAAACTTGACTGCCAAAGAGTACGTCCATCTGGTATGAGGCAGCGATAGACCCTCGGAGATAAGTCGACTAGTGACCAATGTATTGAATCGCGACGCAATTTCTGTGATGCAACGTCGTTAGGATGATAGGAATGTCGCAATTAACTGTCAAATTTTCGTCGGATTTGAAAACAAGACTGACCAAGAGCGAACATCCGGTGACCGAGGCACCAATAGACCCTTATGGATAGATACGCTAGACATCAATGTACTGAATCGCGACGCTATTTGTGTGTTCCGTCGTCCATACCAGGATCTGACGGTGAGAATTAGCTGAGAGTTTTGAGTCGGAGACAAGAAACTTGACAGCCCAATTGTACATCCATCTGTTATGAAGCAGCGTTAGACCCTCGGAGATAAGTCGGCTAGTGACCAATGTATTGAATCGCGACGCAATTTCTGTGTTGCATCGTCATTAGGATGGTGGGAATGTCGCAATTAACTGTCAAATTTGCGTCGGATTCCCGAAACTTTACTCGTAGGACAACGTTCATGTGGTGACCCAGGCAGTAATAGATGCTTGGAGATAAATCTGCTGGTAGACGATGTACTGAAAACCATCGCAGTATGTGTTGTATCGTCATTGAGAGGATGAGAGAAAATAAAATTAACTGTCAGTTTTGCGTCGGATTTGAAAACTAGATGACAAATCGCGACCATCCGGTGACCGAGGCACCAATAGACCCTTGTAGATAGTTACGCTAGACATCGATGTACTGAATCGCGACGCTATTTGTGTGTTCCATGGTCGATACCAGGATCTGACGGTAAGAATTAACTGTGAGTTACGAGTCGGAGACAAGAAACTTGACAGCCAAATTGTACATCCATCTGGTATGAGGCAGCGTTAGACCCTCGGAGATAAGTCGGCTAGTGACCAATGTATTGAATCGCGACGCGATTTCTGTGTTGCATCGGCATTAGGATGGTGGGATAGTCGCAATTTACTCTCAAATTTGCGTCGGATCCCCGAAACTTTACTCGTAGGACAACGATCATGTGGTGACCCAGGCAGTAATAGGTGCTTGGAGATAAATCTGCTGGAAGACGATGTTCTGGAAACCATCGCAGAATGTGTGTTCCATCGTAATTGAGAGTATGGGAGGAATAAAATTAACTGCCAATCTTGCGTCGGATTTGTAAACTAGACTGAGAAAACGCGACCATCCGGTGACCGAGGCACCAATAGACCCTTGTAGATAGTTACGCTGGACATCGATCTATTGAATCGCGACGCCATTTGTGTGTTCCATCGTCACTACCAGGATCTGACGGTAAGAATTAACTGTGAGTTATGAGAGGGAGAAAACAAACTTGACTGCCAAAGAGTACGTCCATCTGGTATGAGTCAGCCATAGACCCTCGGAGATAAGTCGACTAGTGACCAATGTATTGAATCGCGACGCAATTTCTGTGATGCAACGTCGTTAGGATGGTGGGAATGTCGCAATTAACTGTCAAATTTGCGTCGGATTTGAAAACAATACTGACAAAGAGCGAACATCCGGTGACCCAGGCACCAATAGACCCTTGTAGATAGATACGCTAGACATCAGTGTACTGAATCGCGACGCTATTTGTGTGTTCCGTCGTCCATACCAGGATCTGACGGTGAGAATTAGCTGAGAGTTTTGAGTCGGAGACAAGAAACTTGACAGCCAAATTGTACATCCATCTGGTATGAAGCAGCGTTAGACCCTCGGAGATAAGTCGGCTAGTGACCAATGTATTGAATCGCGACGCAATTTCTGTGTTGCATCGTCATTAGGATGGTGGGAATGTCGCAATTAACTGTCAAATTTGCGTCGGATTCCCGAAACTTTACTCGTAGGACAACGTTCATGTGGTGACCCAGGCAGTAATAGATGCTTGGAGATAAATCTGCTGGTAGACGATGTACTGAAAACCATCGCAGTATGTGTTGTATCGTCATTGAGAGGATGAGAGAAAGTAAAATTAACTGTCAGTTTTGCGTCGGATTTGAAAACTAGATGACAAAACGCGACCATCCGGTGACCGAGGCACCAATAGACCCTTGTAGATAGTTACGCTGGACATCGATCTATTGAATCGCGACGCTATTTGTGTGTTCCATCGTCAATACCAGGATCTGACGGTAAGAATTAACTGTGAGTTATGAGAGGGAGAAAACAAACTTGACTGCCAAAGAGTACGTCCATCTGGTATGAGGCAGCGATAGACCCTCGGAGAAAAGTCGGCTAGTGACCAATGTATTTAATCGCAACGCAATTTCTGTGTTGCAACGTCGTTAGGAAGGTGGGAATGTCGCAATTAATTGTCAAATTTGCGTCGGATTTGAAAACTAAACTGACAAAGAGAGAACATCCGGTGACCGAGGCACCAATAGACCCTTGTAGATAGTTACGCTAGACATCGATGTACTGAATCGCGACGCTATTTGTGTGTTCCATGGTCGATACCAGGATCTGACGGTAAGAATTAACTGTGAGTTACGAGTCGGAGACAAGAAACTTGACAGCCAAATTGTACATCCATCTGGTATGAAGCAGCGTTAGACCCTCGGAGATAAGTCGGCTAGAGACCTATGTATTGAATCGCGACGCAATTTCTGTGTTGCATCGTCATTAGGATGGTTGGAATGTCGCAATTAACTGTCAAATTTGCGTCGGATTCCCGAAACTTTACTCGTAGGACAACGTTCATGTGGTGACCCAGGCAGTAATAGATGCTTGGAGATAAATCTGCTGGTAGACGATGTACTGAAAACCATCGCAGTATGTGTTGTATCGTCATTGAGAGGATGAGAGAAAATAAAATTAACTGTCAGTTTTGCGTCGGATTTGAAAACTAGATGACAAAACGCGACCATCCGGTGACCGAGGCACCAATAGACCCTTGTAGATAGTTACGCTGGACATCGATCTATTGAATCGCGACGCCATTTGTGTGTTCCATCGTCAATACCAGGATCTGACGGTAAGAATTAACTGTGAGTTATGAGAGGGAGAAAACAAACTTGACTGCCAAAGAGTACGTCCATCTGGTATGAGGCAGCGATAGACCCTCGGAGATAAGTCGACTAGTGACCAATGTATTGAATCGCGACGCAATTTCTGTGATGCAACGTCGTTAGGATGGTGGGAATGTCGCAATTAACTGTCAAATTTGCGTCGGATTTGAAAACAAGACTAACAAAGAGCGAACATCCGGTGACCGAGTCACCAATAGACCCTTATAGATAGATACGCTAGACATCAATGTACTGAATCGCGACGCTATTTGTGTGTTCCGTCGTCCATACCAGGATCTGACGGTGAGAATTAGCTGAGAGTTTTGAGTCGGAGACATGAAACTTGACAGCCAAATTGTACATCCATCTGGTATGAAGCAGCGTTTAGACCCTCGGAGATAAGTCGGCTAGTGACCAATGTATTGAATCGCGACGCAATTTCTGTGTTGCATCGTCATTAGGATGGTGGGAATGTCGCAATTAACTGTCAAATTTGCGTCGGATTCCCGAAATTTACTCGTAAGACAACGATCATGTGGTGACCAAGGCATGCTCGGAAATAAACCTGCTGGAAGACGATGTTCTGAAAACCATCGCAGTATGTGTGTTCCATCGTAATTGAGAGTATGGGAGGAATAATATTAACTGCCAATCTTGTGTCGGATTTGTAAACTAGACTGACAAAACGCGACCATCCGGTGACCGAGCACCAATAGACCTTTGTAGATAGTTACGCTATACATCGATCTATTGAATCACGACGCCATTTGTGTGTTCCATCGTCAATACCTGGATCTGACAATAAGAATTAACTGTGAGTTACGAGAGGGAGAAAACAAACTTGACTGCCAAAGAGTACGTCGATCTGGTATGAGGCAGCGATAGACCCTCGGAGATAAGTCGGCTAGTGACCAATGTGACCAATCGCGACGCCAATTTCTGTGTTGCATCGTCATTAGGATGGTGGGAATGTCGCAATTAACCGTCAAATTTGCGTCGGATTCCCGAAACTTTACTCGTAGGACAACGTTCATGGGGTGACCCAGGCAGTAATAGATGCTTGGAGATAAATCAGCTGGTAGACGATGTACTGAAAACCATCGCAGTATGTGTTGTATCGTCATTGAGAGGATGAGAGAAAATAAAATTAACTGCCAATCTTGCGTCGGATTTGAAAACTAGACTGACAAAGAGAGAACATCCGGTGACCGAGGCACCAATAGACCCTTGTAGATAGTTACGCTAGACATCGATGTACTGAATCGCGACGCTATTTGTGTGTTCCATGGTCGATACCAGGATCTGACGGTAAGAATTAACTGTGAGTTACGAGTCGGAGACAAGAAACTTGACAGCCAAATTGTACATCCATCTGGTATGAAGCAGCGTTAGACCCTCGGATATAAGTCGGCTAGTGACCAATGTATTGAATCGCGACGCAATTTCTGTGTTGCATCGTCATTAGGATGGTGCGAATGTCGCAATTAACTGTCAAATTTGCGTCGGATTCCCGAAACTTTACTTGTAGGACAACGATCATGTGGTGACCCAGGCATGCTCGGAGATAAATCTGCTGGAAGACAATGTTCAGAAAACCATCGCAGTATGTGTGTTCCATCGTAATTGAGAGTATGGGAGGAATAAAATTAACTGCCAATCTTGCGTCGGATTTGTAAACTAAACTGACAAAACGCGACCATCCGGTGACCGAGGCACCAATAGACCCTTGTAGATAGTTACGCTGGACATCGATCTATTGAATCGCGACGCCATTTGTGTGTTCCATCGTCAATACCAGGATCTGACGGTAAGAATTAACTGTGAGTTATGAGAGGGAGAAAACAAACTTGACTGCCAAAGAGTACGTCCATCTGGTATGAGGCAGCGATAGACCCTCGGAGATAAGTCGACTAGTGACCAATGTATTGAATCGCGACGCAATTTCTGTGATGCAACGTCGTTAGGATGGTGGGAATGTCGCAATTAACTGTCAAATTTGGGTCGGATTTCAAAACAAGACTGACAAAGAGCGAACATCCGGTGACCGAGGCACCAATAGACCCTTATGGATAGATACGCTAGACATCAATGTACTGAATCGCGACGCTATTTGTGTGTTCCGTCGTCCATACCAGGATCTGACGGTGAGAATTAGCTGAGAGTTTTGAGTCGGAGACAAGAAACTTGACAGCCCAATTGTACATCCATCTGGTATGAAGCAGCGTTAGACCCTCGGAGATAAGTCGGCTAGTGACCAATGTATTGAATCGCGACGCAATTTCTGTGTTGCATCGTCATTAGGATCGTGGGAATGTCGCAATTAACTGTCAAATTTGCGTCGGATTCCCGAAACTTTACTCGTAGGACAACGTTCATGTGGTGACCCAGGCAGTAATAGATGCTTGGAGATAAATCTGCTGGTAGACGATGTACTGAAAACCATCGCAGTATGTGTTGTATCGTCATTGAGAGGATGAGAGAAAATAAAATCAACTGTCAGTTTTGCGTCGGATTTGAAAACTAGATGACAAATCGCGACCATCCGGTGACCGAGGCACCAATAGACCCTTGTAGATAGTTACGCTAGACATCGATGTACTGAATCGCGACGCTATTTGTGTGTTCCATGGTCGATACCAGAATCTGACGGTAAGAATTAACTGTGAGTTACGAGTCGGAGACAAGAAACTTGACAGCCAAATTGTACATCCATCTGGTATGAGGCAGCGTTAGACCCTCGGAGATAAGTCGGCTAGTGACCAATGTATTGAATCGCGACGCAATTTCTGTGTTGCATCGTCATTAGGATGGTGGGAATGTCGCAATTAACTGTCAAATTTGCGTCGGATTCCCGAAACTTTACTCGTAGGACAACGTTCATGTGGTGACCCAGGCAGTAATAGATGCTTGGAGATAAATCTGCTGGTAGACGATGTACTGAAAACCATCGCAGTATGTGTTGTATCGTCATTGAGAGGATGAGAGAAAATAAAATCAACTGTCAGTTTTGCGTCGGATTTGAAAACTAGATGACAAATCGCGACCATCCGGTGACCGAGGCACCAATAGACCCTTGTAGATAGTTACGCTAGACATCGATGTACTGAATCGCGACGCTATTTGTGTGTTCCATGGTCGATACCAGAATCTGACGGTAAGAATTAACTGTGAGTTACGAGTCGGAGACAAGAAACTTGACAGCCAAATTGTACATCCATCTGGTATGAGGCAGCGTTAGACCCTCGGAGATAAGTCGGCTAGTGACCAATGTATTGAATCGCGACGCAATTTCTGTGTTGCATCGTCATTAGGATGGTGGGAATGTCGCAATTAACTGTCAAATTTGCGTCGGATTCCCGAAACTTTACTCGTAGGACAACGTTCATGTGGTGACCCAGGCAGTAATAGATGCTTGGAGATAAATCTGCTGGTAGACGATGTACTGAAAACCATCGCAGTATGTGTTGTATCGTCATTGAGAGGATGAGAGAAAATAAAATTAACTGTCAGTTTTGCGTCGGATTTGAAAACTAGATGACAAATCGCGACCATCCGGTGACCGAGGCACCAATAGACCCTTGTAGATAGTTACGCTAGACATCGATGTACTGAATCGCGACGCTATTTGTGTGTTCCATGGTCGATACCAGGATCTGACGGTAAGAATTAACTGTGAGTTACGAGTCGGAGACAAGAAACTTGACAGCCAAATTGTACATCCATCTGGTATGAGGCAGCGTTAGACCCTCGGAGATAAGTCGGCTAGTGACCAATGTATTGAATCGCGACGCGATTTCTGTGTTGCATCGGCATTAGGATGGTGGGATAGTCGCAATTTACTCTCAAATTTGCGTCGGATTCCCGAAATTTACTCGTAAGACAACGATCATGTGGTGACCAAGGCATGCTCGGAGATAAATCTGCTGGAAGACGATGTTCTGAAAACCATCGCAGTATGTGTGTTCCATCGTAATTGAGAGTATGGGAGGAATAATATTAACTGCCAATCTTGCGTCGGATTTGTAAACTAGACTGACAAAACGCGACCATCCGGTGACCGAGGCACCAATAGACCCTTGTAGATAGTTACGCTGGACATCGATCTATTGAATCGCGACGCTATTTGTGTGTTCCATCGTCAATACCAGGTTTCTGACGGTAAGAATTAACTGTGAGTTATGAGAGGGAGAAAACAAACTTGACTGCCAAAGAGTACGTCCATCTGGTATGAGGCATCGTTAGACCCTCGGAGATAAGTAGGCTAGTGACCAATGTATTGAATCGCGACGCAATTTCTGTGTTGCATCGTCATTAGGATTTTGCGAATGTCGCAATTAACTGTCAAATTTGCGTCGGATTTGAAAACAATACTGACAAAGAGCGAACATCCGGTGACCCAGGCACCAATAGACCCTTGTAGATAGATACGCTAGACATCAGTGTACTGAATCATGACGCTATTTGTGTGTTCCGTCGTCCATACCAGGATCTGACGGTGAGAATTAGCTGAGAGTTTTGAGTCGGAGACAAGAAACTTGACAGCCAAATTGTACATCCATCTGGTATGAAGCAGCGTTAGACCCTCGGAGATAAGTCGGCTAGTGACCAATGTATTGAATCGCGACGCAATTTCTGTGTTGCATCGTCATTAGGATGGTGCGAATGTCGCAATTAACTGTCAAATTTGCGTCGGATTCCCGAAACTTTACTCGTAGGACAACGTTCATGTGGTGACCCAGGCAGTAATAGATGCTTGGAGATAAATCTGCTGGTAGACGATGTACTGAAAACCATCGCAGTATGTGTTGTATCGTCATTGAGAGGATGAGAGAAAGTAAAATTAACTGTCAGTTTTACGTCGGATTTGAAAACTAGATGACAAAACGCGACCATCCGGTGACCGAGGCACCAATAGACCCTTGTAGATAGTTACGCTGGACATCGATCTATTGAATCGCGACGCTATTTGTGTGTTCCATCGTCAATACCAGGATCTGACGGTAAGAATTAACTGTGAGTTATGAGAGGGAGAAAACAAACTTGACTGCCAAAGAGTACGTCCATCTGGTATGAGGCAGCGATAGACCCTCGGAGAAAAGTCGGCTAGTGACCAATGTATTTAATCGCAACGCAATTTCTGTGTTGCAACGTCGTTAGGAAGGTGGGAATGTCGCAATTAATTGTCAAATTTGCGTCGGATTTGAAAACTAGACTGACAAAGAGAGAACATCCGGTGACCGAGGCACCAATAGACCCTTGTAGATAGTTACGCTAGACATCGATGTACTGAATCGCGACGCTATTTGTGTGTTCCGTCGTCCATACCAGGATCTGACGGTGAGAATTAGCTGAGAGTTTTGAGTCGGAGACATGAAACTTGACAGCCAAATTGTACATCCATCTGGTATGAAGCAGCGTTTAGACCCTCGGAGATAAGTCGGCTAG
The DNA here is from genome assembly GCF_023897955.1 of Schistocerca gregaria. NCBI lineage: Eukaryota > Metazoa > Arthropoda > Insecta > Orthoptera > Acrididae > Schistocerca > Schistocerca gregaria. The sequence goes on along the minus strand of NW_026061713.1, from coordinate 161,901 downwards.
TGACCAATGTATTGAATCGCGACGCAATTTCTGTGTTGCATCGTCATTAGGATGGTGGGAATGTCGCAATTAACTGTCAAATTTGCGTCGGATTCCCGAAATTTACTCGTAAGACAACGATCATGTGGTGACCAAGGCATGCTCGGAGATAAATCTGCTGGAAGACGATGTTCTGAAAACCATCGCAGTATGTGTGTTCCATCGTAATTGAGAGTATGGGAGGAATAATATTAACTGCCAATCTTGCGTCGGATTTGTAAACTAGACTGACAAAACGCGACCATCCGGTGACCGAGGCACCAATAGACCCTTGTAGATAGTTACGCTGGACATCGATCTATTGAATCGCGACGCTATTTGTGTGTTCCATCGTCAATACCAGGATCTGACGGTAAGAATTAACTGTGAGTTATGAGAGGGAGAAAACAAACTTGACTGCCAAAGAGTACGTCCATCTGGTATGAGGCAGCGTTAGACCCTCGGAGATAAGTAGGCTAGTGACCAATGTATTGAATCGCGACGCAATTTCTGTGTTGCATCGTCATTAGGATTTTGCGAATGTCGCAATTAACTGTCAAATTTGCGTCGGATTCCCGAAACTTTACTCGTAGGACAACGATCATGTGGTGACCAAGGCATGCTCGGAAATAAACCTGCTGGAAGACGATGTTCTGAAAACCATCGCAGTATGTGTGTTCCATCGTAATTGAGAGTATGGGAGGAATAATATTAACTGCCAATCTTGTGTCGGATTTGTAAACTAGACTGACAAAACGCGACCATCCGGTGACCGAGCACCAATAGACCTTCGTAGATAGTTACGCTATACATCGATCTATTGAATCACGACGCCATTTGTGTGTTCCATCGTCAATACCAGGATCTGACAATAAGAATTAACTGTGAGTTACGAGAGGGAGAAAACAAACTTGACTGCCAAAGAGTACGTCGATCTGGTATGAGGCAGCGATAGACCCTCGGAGATAAGTCGGCTAGTGACCAATGTATTGAATCGCGACGCCAATTTCTGTGATGCAACGTCGTTAGGATGGTGGGAATGTCGCAATTAACTGTCAAATTTGCGTCGGATTTGAAAACAAGACTGACCAAGAGCGAACATCCGGTGACCGAGGCACCAATACACCCTTATAGATACTTACGCTAGACATCAATGTACTGAATCGCGACGCTATTTGTGTGTTCCGTCGTCCATACCAGGATCTGACGGTGAGAATTAGCTGAGAGTTTTGAGTCGGAGACAAGAAACTTGACACCCAAATTATACATCCATCTGGTATGAGGCAGCGTTAGACCCTCGGAGATAAGTCGGCTAGTGACCAATGTATTGAATCGCGACGCGATTTCTGTGTTGCATCGGCATTAGGATGGTGGGAATGTCTCAATTAACTGTCAAATTTGCGTCGGATAACCGAAACTTTACTCGCATGAGAACGATCATGTGGTGACCCAGGCATGCTTGGAGATAAATCTGCTGGAAGACGATGTTCTGAAAACCATCGCAGTATGTGTGTTCCATCGTCATTGAGAGGATGACAGAACATAAATTAACTGTCAGTTTTGCGTCGGATTTGAAAACTAGATGACAAAACGCGACCATCCGGTGACCGAGTCACCAGTAGACCCTTGTAGATAGTTACGCTGGACATCGATCTATTGAATCGCGACGCTATTTGTGTGTTCCATCGTCAATACCAGGATCTGACGGTAAGAATTAACTGTGAGTTATTAGTCGGAGACAAGAAACTTGACAGCCAAATTGTACATCCATCTGGTATGAGGCAGCGTTAGACCCTCGGAGATAAGTCGGCTAGTAACCAATGTATTGAATCGCGACGCAATTTCTGTGTTGCATCGTCATTAGGATTTTGCGAATGTCGCAATTAACTGTCAAATTTGCGTCGGATTCCCGAAACTTTACTCGTAGGACAACGATCATGTGGTGACCAAGGCATGCTCGGAAATAAACCTGCTGGAAGACGATGTTCTGAAAACCATCGCAGTATGTGTGTTCCATCGTAATTGAGAGTATGGGAGGAATAATATTAACTGCCAATCATGCGTCGGATTTGTAAACTAGACTGACAAAACGCGACCATCCGGTGAACGAGGCACCAATAGAGCTTTGTAGATAGTTACGCTACACATCGATCTATTGAATCGCGACGCCATTTGTGTGTTCAATCGTTCATACCAGGATCTGACAATAAGAATTAACTGTGAGTTATGAGAGGGAGAAAACAAACTTGGCTGCCAAAGAGTACGTCCATCTGGTATGAGGCAGCGATAGACCCTCGGAGATAAGTCGGCTAGTGACCAATGTATTGAATCGCGACGCAGTTTCTGTGATGCAACGTCGTTAGGATGGTGGGAATGTCGCAATTAACTGTCACATTTGCGTCGGATTTGAAAACAAGACTGACCAAGAGCGAACATCCGGTGACCGAGGCACCAATAGATCCTTATAGATACTTACGCTAGACATCAATGTACTGAATCGCGACGCTATTTGTGTGTTCCGTCGTCCATACCAGGATCTGACGGTGAGAATTAGCTGAGAGTTTTGAGTCGGAGACAAGAAACTTGACACCCAAATTATACATCCATCTGGTATGAGGCAGCGTTAGACCCTCGGAGATAAGTCGGCTAGTGACCAATGCATTGAATCGCGACGCAATTTCTGTGTTGCAACGTTTTAGGATGGTGGGAATGTCGCAATTAACTGTCAAATTTGCGTCGGATTTGAAAACAAGACTGACAAAGAGCGAACATCCGGTGACCGAGGCACCAATAGACCCTTATAGATAGTTACGCTAGACATCGATGTATTAAATCGCGACGCTATTTGTGTGTTCCATCGTCCATACCAGGATCTGACGGTGAGAATTAGCTGAGAGTTTTGAGTCGGAGACAAGAAACTTGACAGCCAAATTGTACAACATCTGGTAGGAGGCCACGCTAGACCCTCGGAGATAAGTCGGCTAGTGACCAATGTATTGAATCGCGACGCAATTTCTGTGTTGCATCGTCATTAGGATGGTGGGAATGTCTCAATTAACTGTCAAATTTGCGTCGGATTCCCGAAACTTTACTCGCAGGAGAACGATCATGTGGTGAATCAGGCATGCTCGGAGATAAATCTGCTGGAAGACGATGTTCTGAAAACCATCGCAGTATGTGTGTTCCATCGTAATTGAGAGTATGGGAGGAATAAAATTAACTGCCAATCTTGCGTCGGATGTGTAAACTAGACTGACAAAACGCGACCATCCGGTGACCGAGGCACCAATTGACCCTTGTAGATAGTTACGCTGGACATCGATCTATTGAAACGCGACGCCATTTTTGTGTTCCATCGTCAATACCAAGATCTGACAGTAAGAATTAACTGTGAGTTATGAGAGGGAGAAAACAAACTTGATTGCCAAAGAATACGTCCATCTGGTATGATGCAGCGAAAGACCCTCGGAGATAAGTCGGCTAGTGAACAATGTATTGAATCGCGACGCAATTTCTGTGTTGCAACGTCGTTAGGATGGTGGGATTGTCGCAATTAACTGTCAAATTTGCGTCGGATTTGAAAACCAGACTGACAAAGAGCGAACATCCGGTGACCGAGGCACCAATAGACCCTTAAAGATAGTTACGCTAGACATCAGTGTACTAAATCGCGACGCTATTTGTGTGTTCCGTCGTCCATACCAGGATCTGACGGTGAGAATTAGCTGAGAGTTTTGAGTCGGAGACAAGAAACTTGACACCCAAATTATACATCCATCTGGTATGAAGCAGCGTTAGACCCTCGGAGATAAGTCGGCTAGTGAACAATGTATTGAATCGCGACGCAATTTCTGTGTTGCATCGTCATTAGGATGGTGGGAATGTCTCAATTAACTGTCAAATTTGCGTCGGATAACCGAAACTTTACTCGCAGGAGAACGATCATGTGGTGACCCAGGCATGCTTGGAGATAAATCTGCTGGAAGACGATGTTCTGAAAACCATCGCAGTATGTGTGTTCCATCGTAATTTAGAGTACTTGAATAAAATTAACAATCAGTTTTGCGTCGGATTTGAAAACTAGACTGACAAAGCGCGACCATCCGGTGACCGAGGCATCAATAGACCCTTGTAGATAAGTTACGCTAGACATTGATGTATTGAATCCCGACGCTATTTGTGTGTTCCATAGTAGATACCAGGATCTGACGGTAAGAATTAACTGTGAGTTTTGAAACGGAGACAAGAAACTTGACAGCCAAATTGTACATCCATCTGGTATGAAGCAGCGTTAGACCCTCGGAGATAAGTCGGCTAGTGACCAATGTATTGAACCGCGACGCAATTTCTGTGTTGCATCGTCATTAGGATGGTGGGAATGTCGCGATTAACTGTCAAATTTGCGTCGGATTCCCGAAACTTTACTCGTAGGACAACGATCATGTGGTGACGAAGGCATGCTCGGAGATAAATCTGCTGGAAGACGATGTTCTGAAAACCATCGCAGTATGTGTGTTCCATCGTCATTGAGAGGATGACAGAACATAAATTAACTGTCAGTTTTGCGTCGGATTTGAAAACTAGATGACAAAACGCGACCATCCGGTGACCGAGGCACCAGTAGACCCTTGTAGATAGTTACGCTGGACATCGATCTATTGAATCGCGACGCTATTTGTGTGTTCCATCGTCAATACCAGGATCTGACGGTAAGAATTAACTGTGAGTTATTAGTCGGAGACAAGAAACTTGACAGCCAAATTGTACATCCATCTGGTATTAGGCAGCGTTAGACCCTCGGAGATAAGTCGGCTAGTGACCAATGTATTGAATCGCGACGCAATTTCTGTGTTGCATCGTCATTAGGATTTTGCGAATGTCGCAATTAACTGTCAAATTTGCGTCGGATTCCCGAAACTTTACTCGTAGGACAACGATCATGTGGTGACCAAGGCATGCTCGGAAATAAACCTGCTGGAAGACGATGTTCTGAAAACCATCGCAGTATGTGTGTTCCATCGTAATTGACAGTATGGGAGGAATAATATTAACTGCCAATCATGCGTCGGATTTGTAAACTAGACTGACAAAACGCGACCATCCGGTGACCGAGGCACCAATAGAGCTTTGTAGATAGTTACGCTACACATCGATCTATTGAATCGCGACGCCATTTGTGTGTTCCATCGTTCATACCAGGATCTGACAATAAGAATTAACTGTGAGTTATGAGAGGGAGAAAACAAACTTGACTGCCAAAGAGTACGTCCATCTGGTATGAGGCAGCGATAGACCCTCGGAGATAAGTCGGCTAGTGACCAATGTATTGAATCGCGACGCAATTTCTGTGATGCAACGTCGTTAGGATGGTGGGAATGTCGCAATTAACTGTCACATTTGCGTCGGATTTGAAAACAAGACTGACCAAGAGCGATTATCCGGTGACCGAGGCACCAATAGACCCTTATAGATAGTTACGCTAGACATCGATGTATTAAATCGCGACGCTATTTGTGTGTTCCATCGTCCATACCAGGATCTGACGGTGAGAATTAGCTGAGAGTTTTGAGTCGGAGACAAGAAACTTGACAGCCAAATTGTACAACATCTGGTGGGAGGCCGCGTTAGACCCTCGGAGATAAGTCGGCTAGTGACCAATGTATAGAATCGCGACGCAATTTCTGTGTTGCATCGTCATTAGGATGGTGGGAATGTCTCAATTAACTGTCAAATTTGCGTCGGATTCCCGAAACTTTACTCGTAGGACAACGATCATGTGGTGACCAAGTCATGCTCGGAGATAAATCTGCTGGAAGACGATGTTCTGAAAACCATCGCAGTATGTGTGTTCCATCGTAATTGAGAGTATGGGAGGAATAAAATTAACTGCCAATCTTGCGTCGGATTTGTAAACTAGACTGACAAAACGCGACCATTTGGTGACCGAGGCACCAATAGACCCTTGTAGATAGTTACGCTGGACATCGATCTATTGAAACGCGACGCCATTTTTGTGTTCCATCGTCAATACCAAGATCTGACGGTAAGAATTAACTGTGAGTTATGAGAGGGAGAAAACAAACTTGACTGCCAAAGAATACGTCCATCTGGTATGATGCAGCGAAAGACCCTCGGAGATAAGTCGGCTAGTGAACAATGTATTGAATCGCGACGCAATTTCTGTGTTGCAACGTCGTTAGGATGGTGGGAATGTCGCAATTAACTGTCAAATTTGCGTCGGATTTGAAAACCAGACTGACAAAGAGCGAACATCCGGTGACCGAGGCACCAATAGACCCTTATAGATAGTTACGCTAGACATCAGTGTACTAAATCGCGACGCTATTTGTGTGTTCCGTCGTCCATACCAGGATCTGACGGTGAGAATTAGCTGAGAGTTTTGAGTCGGAGACAAGAAACTTGACAGCCAAATTGTACATCCATTTGGTATGAAGCAGCGTTAGACCCTCGGAGATAAGTCGGCTAGTGACCAATGTATTGAATCGCGACGCAATTTCTGTGTTGCATCGTCATTAGGATGGTGGGAATGTCGCAATTAACTGTCAAATTTGCGTCGGATTCCCGAAACTTTACTCGTAGGACAACGTTCATGTGGTGACCCAGGCAGTAATAGATGCTTGGAGATAAATCTGCTGGTAGACGATGTACTGAAGACCATCGCAGTATGTGTTCTATCGTCATTGAGAGGATGAGAGAAAATAAAATTAACTGTCAGTTTTGCGTCGGATTTGAAAACTAGATGACAAAACGCGACCATCCGGTGACCGAGGCACCAATAGACCCTTGTAGATAGTTACGCTGGACATCGATCTATTGAATCGCACCGCTATTTGTGTGTTCCATCGTCAATACCAGGATCTGACGGTAAGAATTAACTGTGAGTTATGAGAGGGAGAAAACAAACTTGACTGCCAAAGAGTACGTCCATCTGGTATGAGGCAGCGATAGACCCTCGGAGATAAGTCGGCTAGTGACCAATGTATTTAATCGCGACGCAATTTCTGTGTTGCAACGTCGTTAGGATGGTGGGAATGTCCCAATTAATTGTCAAATTTGCGTCGGATTTGAAAACTAGACTGACAAAGAGAGAACATCCGGTGACCGAGGCACCAATAGACCCTTGTAGATAGTTACGCTAGACATCGATGTACTGAATCGCGACGCTATTTGTGTGTTCCATGGTCGATACCAGGATCTGACGGTAAGATTTAACTGTGAGTTACGAGTCGGAGACAAGAAACTTGACAGCCAAATTGTACATCCATCTGGTATGAGGCAGCGTTAGACCCTCGGAGATAAGTCGGCTAGTGACCAATGTATTGAATCGCGACGCGATTTCTGTGTTGCATCGGCATTAGGATGGTGGGATAGTCGCAATTAACTGTCAAATTTGCGTCGGATCCCCGAAACTTTACTCGTAGGACAACGATCATGTGGTGACCCAGGCAGTAATAGATGCTTGGAGATAAATCTGCTGGAAGACGATGTTCTGGAAACCATCGCAGAATGTGTGTTCCATCGTAATTGAGAGTATGAGAGGAATACAATTAACTGTCAGTTTTGCGTCGGATTTGAAAACTAGATGACAAAGCGCGACCATCCGGTGACCGAAGCACAAATAGACTCTTCTAGATAGTTACGCTAGACATCAATGTACTGAATCGAGACGCTATTTGTGAGTTCCATACCAGGATCTGACGGTGAGAATTAGCTGAGAGTTTTTAGTCGGAGACAAGAAACTTGACAGCCAAATTGTACATCCATCTGGTATGAAGCAGCGTTAGACCCTCGGAGATAAGTCGGCTAGTGACCAATGTATTGAATCGCGACGCAATTTCTGTGTTGCATCGTCATTAGGATGGTGGGAATGTCGCAATTAACTGTCAAATTTGCGTCGGATTCCCGAAACTTTACTCGTAGGAAAACGATCATGTGGTGACCAAGGCATGCTCGGAGATAAATTTGCTGGAAGACGATGTTCTGAAAAGCATCGCAGTATGTGTGTTCCATCGTAATTGCGAGTATGGGAGGAATAATATTAACTGCCAATCTTGCGTCGGATATGTAAACTAGACTGACAAAACGCGACCAACCGGTGACCGAGGCACCAATAGACCCTTGTAGATAGTTACGCTGGACATCGATCTATTGAATCGCGACGCTATTTGTGTGTTCCATCGTCAATACCAGGATCTGACAATAAGAATTAACTGTGAGTTATGAGAGGGAGAAAACAAACTTGACTGCCAAAGAGTACGTCCATCTGGTATGAGGCAGCGATAGACCCTCGGAGATAAGTCGGCTAGTGAACAATGTATTGAATCGCGACGCAATTTCTGTGATGCAACGTCGTTAGGATGGTGGGAATGTCGCAATTAACTGTCAAATTTGCGTCGGATTTGAAAACAAGACTGACCAAGAGCGAACATCCGGTGACCGAGGCACCAATAGACCCTTATAGATAGTTACGCTAGACATCAGTGTACTGAATCGCGACGCTATTTGTGTGTTCCGTCGTCCATACCAGGATCTGACGGTGAGAATTAGCTGAGAGTTTTGAGTCGGAGACAAGAAACTTGACACCCAAATTATACATCCATCTGGTATGAGGCAGCGTTAGACAATCGGAGATAAATCGGCTAGTGACCAATGTATTGAATCGCGACGCAATTTCTGTGTTGCATCGTCATTAGGATGGTGGGAATGTCTCAATTAACTGTCAAATTTGCGTAGGATTCCCGAAACTTTACTCGCAGGAGAACGATCATGTGGTGACCCAGGCATGCTTGGAGATAAATCTGCTGGAAGACGATGTTCTGAAAACCATCGCAGTATGTGTGTTCCATCGTAATTGAGAGTACTTGAGGAATAAAATTAACTATCAGTTTTGCGTCGGATTTGAAAACTAGACTGACAAAGGGCGACCATCCGGTGACCGAGGCACCAATAGACCCTTGTAGATAGTTACGCTAGACATTGATGTATTGAATCCCGACGCTATTTGTGTGTTCCATAGTAGATACCAGGATCTGACGGTAAGAATTAACTGTGAGTTTTGAAACGGAGACAAGAAACTTGACAGCCAAATTGTACATCCATCTGGTATAAGGCAGCGTAGGACCCTCGGAGATAAGTCGGCTAGTGACCAATGTATTGAATCGCGACGCAATTTCTGTGTTGCAACGTCGTTAGGATGGTGGGAATGTCGCAATTAACTGTCAAATTTGCGTCGGATTTGAAAACAAGACTGACAAAGAGCGAACATCCGGTGACCGAGGCACCAATAGACCATTATAGATAGTTACGCTAGACATCGATGTATTAAATCGCGACGCTATTTGTGTGTTCCATCGTCCATACCATGATCTGACGGTGTGAATTAGCTGAGAGTTTTGAGTCGGAGACAAGAAACTTGACAGCCAAATTGTACAACATCTGGTAGGAGGCAGCGTTAGACCCTCGTAGATAAGTCAGCTAGTGACCAATGTATTGAATCGCGACGCAATTTCTGTGTTGCATCGTCATTAGGATGGTGCGAATGTCGCAATTAACTGTCAAATTTGCGTCGGATTCCCGAAACTTAACTCGCAGGAGAACGATCATGTGGTGAACCAGGCATGCTCGGAGATAAACCTGCTGGAAGACGATGTTCTGAAAACCATCGCAGTATGTGTGTTCCATCGTAATTGAGAGTATGGGAGGAATAAAATTAACTGCCAATCTTGCGTCGGATTTGTAAACTAGACTGACAAAACGCGACCATCCGGTGACCGAGGCACCAATAGACCCTTGTAGATAGTTACGCTGGATATCGATCTATTGATTCGCGACGCCATTTTTGTGTTCCATCGTCAATACCAAGATCTGACGGTAAGAATTAACTGTGAGTTATGAGGGGGAGAAATCAAACTTGACTGCCAAAGAATACGTCCATCTGGTATGAGGCAGCGATAGACCCTCGGAGATAAGTCGGCTAGTGACCAATGTATTGAATCGCGACGCAATTTCTGTATTGCAACGTCGTTAGGATGGTGGGAATGTCGCAATTAACTGTCAAATTTGCGTCGGATTTGAAAACAAGACTGACCAAGAGCGAACATCCGGTGACCGAGGCACCAATAGACCCTTATAGATAGTTACGCTAGACATCAATGTACTGAATCGCGACGCTATTTGTGTGTTCCGTCGTCCATACCAGGATCTGACGGTGTGAATTAGCTGAGAGTTTTGAGTCGGAGACAAGAAACTTGACAGCCAAATTGTACATCCATCTGGTATGAAGCTGCGTTAGACCCTCGGAGATAAGTCGGCTAGTGACCAATGTATTGAATCGCGACGCAATTTCTGTGTTGCATCGTCATTAGGATCGTGGGAATGTCGCAATTAACTGTCAAATTTGCGTCGGATTCCCGAAACTTCACTCGTAGGACAACGTTCATGTGATGACCCAGGCAGTAATAGATGCTTGGAGATAAATCTGCTGGTAGACGATGTACTGAAAACCATCGCAGTATGTGTTGTATCGTCATTGAGAGGATGAGAGAAAATAAAATTAACTGTCAGTTTTGCGTCGCATTTGAAAACTAGATGACAAAACGCGACCATCCGGTGACCGAGGCACCAATAGACCCTTGTAGATAGTTACGCTGGACATCGATCTATTGAATCGCGACGCTATTTGTGTGTTCCATCGTCAATACCAGGATCTGACGGTAAGAATTAACTGTGAGTTATGAGAGGGAGAAAACAAACTTGACTGCCAAAGAGTACGTCCATCTGGTATGAGGCAGCGATAGACCCTCGGAGATAAGTCGGCTACTGACCAATGTATTTAATCGCGACGCAATTTCTGTGTTGCAACGTCGTTAGGATGGTGGGAATGTCGCAATTAATTGTCAAATTTGCGTCGGATTTGAAAACTAGACTGACAAAGAGAGAACATCCGGTGACCGAGGCACCAATAGACCCTTGTAGATAGTTACGCTAGACATCGATGTACTGAATCGCGACGCTATTTGTGTGTTCCATGGTCGATACCAGGATCTGACGGTAAAACTAACTGTGAGTTATGAGTCGGAGACAAGAAACTTGACAGCCAAATTGTACATCCATCTGGTATGAGGCAGCGTTAGACCCTCGGAGATAAGTCGGCTAGTGACCAATGTATTGAATCGCGACGCAATTTCTGTGTTGCATCGTCATTAGGATGGTGCGAATGTCGCAATTAACTGTCAAATTTGCGTCGGATTCCCGAAACTTTACTCGTAGGACAACGATCATGTGGTGACCAAGGCATGCTCGGAGATAAATCTGCTGGAAGACGATGTTCTGAAAACCATCGCAGTATGTGTGTTCCATCGTAATTGAGAGTATGGGAGAAATAATATTAAGTGCCAATCTTGCGTCGGATTTGTAAACTAGACTGACAAAACGCGACCATCCGGCGACCGAGGCACCAATAGATCCTTGTAGATAGTTACGCTATACATCGATCTATTGAATCGCGACGCCATTTGTGTGCTCCATCGTCAATACCAGGATCTGACAATCAGAATTAACTGTGAGTTATGTGAGGGAGAAAACAAACTAGACTGCCAAATTGTACATCCATCTGGTATGAAGCAGCGTTACACCTTCGGAGATAAGTCGGCTAGTGACCAATGTATTGAATCGCGACGCAATTTCTGTGTTGCATCGTCATTAGGATGGTGGGAATGTCGCAATTAACTGTCAAATTTGCGTCGGATTCCCGAAACTTTATCGTAGGACAACGTTCATGTGGTGACCCAGGCAGTAATAGATGCTTGGAGATAAATCTGCTGGTAGACGATGTACTGAAAACCATCGCAGTATGTGTTCTATCGTCATTGAGAGGATGAGAGAAAATAAAATTAACTGTCTGTTTTGCGTCGGATTTGAAAACTAGGTGACAAAACGCGACCATCCGGTGACCGAGGCACCAATAGACCCTTGTAGATAGTTACGCTGGACATCGATCTATTGAATCGCGACGCTATTTGTGTGTTCCATCGTCAATACCAGGATCTGACGGTAAGAATTAACTGTGAGTTATGAGAGGGAGAAAACAAACTTGACTGCCAAAAAGTACGTCCATCTGGTATGAGGCAGCGATAGACCCTCGGAGATAAGTCGGCTAGTGACCAATGTATTTAATCGCGACGCAATTTCTGTGTTGCAACGTCGTTAGGATGGTGGGAATGTCGCAATTATTTGTCAAATTTGCGTCGGATTTGAAAACTAGACTGACAAAGAGAGAACATCCGGTGACCGAGGCACCAATGGACCCTTGTAGATAGTTACGCTAGACATCGATGTACTGAATCGCGACGCTATTTGTGTGTTCCATGGTCGATACCAGGATCTGACGGTAAGAATTAACTGTGAGTTACGAGTCGGAGACAAGAAACTTGACAGCCAAATTGTACATCCATCTGGTATGAGGCAGCGTTAGACCCTCGGAGATAAGTCGGCTAGTGACCAATGTATTGAATGGCGACGCGATTTCTGTGTTGCATGGGCATTAGGATGGTGGGATAGTCGCAATTAACTCTCAAATTTGCGTCGGATCCCCGAAACTTTACTCGTAGGACAACGATCATGTGGTGACCCAGGCAGTAATAGATGCTTGGAGATATATATGCTGGAAGACGATGTTCTGGAAACCATCGCAGAATGTGTGTTCCATCGTAATTGAGAGTATGGGAGGAATAAAATTAACTGCCAATCTTGCGTCGGATTTGTAAACTAGACTGACAAAACGCGACCATCCGGTGACCGAGGCACCAATAGACCCTTGTAGACGCTATAAATCGAACTATTCAATCGCGACGCCATTTGTGTGTTCCATCGTCAATACCAGGATCTGACAATAAGAATTAACTGTGAGTTATGAGGGGAGAAAACATAGTTGACTGCCAAAGAGTACGTCCATCTGGTATGAGGCAGCGATAGGCCCTTGGAGATAAGTCGGCTAGTGACCAATGTATTGAATCGCGACGCAATTTCTGTGATGCAACGTCGTTAGGATGGTAGGAATGTCGCAATTAACTGTCAAATTTGCGTCGGATTTGAAAACAAGACTGACCAAGAGCGAACATCCGGTGACCGAGGCACCAATAGACCCTTATAGATAGTTACGCTAGACATCAATGTACTGAATTGCGACGCTATTTGTGTGTTCCGTCGTACATACCAGGATCTGACGGTGAGAATTAGCTGTGAGTTTTGAGTCGGAGACAAGAAACTTGACACCCAAATTATACATCCATCTGGTATGAGGCAGCGTTAGACCCTGGGAGATAAGTCGGCTAGTGACCAATGTATTGAATCGCGACGCAATTTCTGTGTTGCATCGTCATTAGGATGGTGGGAATGTCGCAATTAACTGTCAAATTTGCGTCGGATAACCGAAACTTTGCTCGCAGGAGAACGATCATGTGGTGACCCAGGCATGCTTGGAGATAAATCTGCTGGAAGACGATGTTCTGAAAACCATCGCAGTATGTGTGTTCCATCGTAATTGAGAGTACTTGAGGAATAAAATTAACTATCAGTCTTGCGTCGGATTTGAAAACTAGACTGACAAAGCGCGACCATCCGGTGACCGAGGCACCAATAGACCCTTGTAGATAGTTACGCTGGACATCGATCTATTGAATCGCGACGCTATTTGTGTGTTCCATCGTCAATACCAAGATTTGACAATAAGATTTAACTGTGAGTTATGAGAGGGAGAAAACAAACTTGACTGCCAAAGAGTACGTCCATCTGGTATGAGGCAGCGATAGACCCTCGGAGATAAGTCGGCTAGAGACCAATGTATTGAATCGCGACGCAATTTCTGTGTTGCAACGTCGTTAGGATGGTGGGAATGTCGCAATTAACTGTCAAATTTGCGTCGGACTTGAAAACAAGACTGACAAAGAGCGAAAATCCGGTGACCGAGGCACCAATAGTCCCCTTATAGGTAGTTACGCTAGACATCGATGTATTAAATCGCGACGCTGTTTGTGTGTTCCATCGTCCATACCAGGATCTGACGGTGAGAATTAGCTGAGAGTTTTGAGTCGGAGACATGAAACTTGACAGCCAAATTGTACAACATCTGGTAGGAGGCAGCGTTAGACCCTCGGAGATAAGTCGGCTAGTGACCAATGTATTGAATCGCGACGCAATTTCTGTGTTGCATCGTCATTAGGATGGTGGGAATGTCTCAATTAACTGTCAAATTTGCGTCGGATTCCCAAAACATTACTCGCAGGAGAACGATCATGTGGTGAACCAGGCATGCTCGGAGATAAATCTGCTGGAAGACGATGTTCTGAAAACCATTGCAGTATGTGTGTTCCATCGTAATTGAGAGTATGGCAGGAATAAAATTAACTGCCAATCTTGCGTCGGATTTGTAAACTAGACTGACAAAACGCGACCATCCGGTGACCGAGGCACCAATAGACCCTTGTAGATAGTTACGCTGGACATCGATCTATTGAATCGCGACGCCATTTTTGTGTTCCATCGTCAATACCAAGATCTGACGGTAAGAATTAACTGTCAGTTATGAGTCGGAGACAAGAAACTTGACAGCCAAATTGTACATCCATCTGGGATGAGGCAGCGTTAGACCCTCGGAGATAAGTCGGCTAGTGACCAATGTATTGAATCGCGACGCAATTTCTGTGTTGCATCGTCATTAGGATGGTGCGAATGTCGCAATTAACTGTCAAATTTGCGTCTGATCCCGAAACTTTACTCGTAGGACAACGATCATGTGGTGACCAAGGCATGCTCGGAGATAAATCTGCTGGAAGACGATGTTCTGAAAACCATCGCAGTATGTGTGTTCCATCGTAATTGAGAATATGGGAGGAATAATATTAACTGCCAATCTTGCGTCGGATTTGTAAACTAGACTGACAAAACGCGACCATCCGGTGACCGAGGCACCAATAGACCATTGTAGATAGTTACGCTGGACATCGATCTATTGAATCGCGACGCTATTTGTGTGTTCCATCGTCAATACCAGGATCTGACGGTAAGAATTAACTGTGAGTTATGAGAGGGAGAAAACAAACTTGACTGCCAAAGAGTACGTCCATCTGGTATGAGGCAGCGATAGACCCTCGGAGATAAGTCGGCTAGTGACCAATGTATTGAATCGCGACGCAATTTCTGTGATGCAACGTCGTTAGGATGGTGGGAATGTCGCAATTAACTGTCAAATTTGCGTCGGATTTGAAAACAAGACTGACCAAGAGCGAACATACGGTGACCGAGGCACCAATAGACCCTTATAGATAGTTACGCTAGACATCAATGTACTGAATCACGACGCTATTTGTGTGTTCCGTCGTACATACCAGGATCTGACGGTGAGAATTAGCTGAGAGTTTTGAGTCGGAGACAAGAAACTTGACACCCAAATTATACATCCATCTGGTATGAGGCAGCGTTAGACCCTGGGAGATAAGTCGGCTAGTGACCAATGTATTTAATCGCTACGCAATTTCTGTGTTGCAACGTCGTTAGGATGGTGGGAATGTCGCAATTAATTGTCAAATTTGCGTCGGATTTGAAAACTAGACTGACAAAGAGAGAACATCCGGTGACCGAGGCACTAATAGACCCTTGTAGATAGTTACGCTAGACATCGATGTACTGAATCGCGACGCTATTTGTGTGTTCCATGGTCGATACCAGGATCTGACGGTAAGAATTAACCGTGAGTTATGAGTCGGAGACAAGAAACTTGACAGCCAAATTGTACATCCATCTGGTATGAGGCAGCGTTAGACCCTCGGAGATAAGTCGGCTAGTGACCAATGTATTGAATCGCGACGCAATTTCTGTGTTGCATCGTCATTAGGATGGTGCGAATGTCGCAATTAACTGTCAAATTTGCGTCGGATTCCCGAAACTTTACTCTTAGGACAACGATCATGTTGTGACCAAGGCATGCTCGGAGATAAATCTGCTGGAAGACCATGTTCTGAAAACCATCGCAGTATGTGTGTTCCATCGTAATTGAGAAAATGGGAGGAATAATATTAACTGCCAATCTTGCGTCGGATTTGTAAATTAGACTGACAAAACGCGACCATCCGGTGACCGAGGCACCAATAGACCCTTGTAGACGCTATACATCGATCTATTGAATCGCGACGCCATTTGTGTGTTCCATCGTCAATACCAGGATCTGACAATAAGAATTAACTGTGAGTTATGAGAGGGAGAAAACAAACTTGACTGCCAAAGAGTACGTCCATCTGGTATGAGGCAGCGATAGACCCTCGGAGATAAGTCGGCTAGTGACCAATGTATTGAATCGCGACGCAATTTCTGTGATGCAACGTCGTTAGGATGGTGGGAATGTCGCAATTAACTGTCAAATTTGCGTCGGATTTGAAAACAAGACTGACCAAGAGCGAACATACGGTGACCGAGGCACCAATAGACCCTTATAGATAGTTACGCTAGACATCAATGTACTGAATCACGACGCTATTTGTGTGTTCCGTCGTACATACCAGGATCTGACGGTGAGAATTAGCTGAGAGTTTTGAGTCGGAGACAAGAAACTTGACACCCAAATTATACATCCATCTGGTATGAGGCAGCGTTAGACCCTCGGAGATAAGTCGGCTAGTGACCAATGTATTGAATCGCGACGCAATTTCTGTGTTGCATCGACATTAGGATGGTGGGAATGTCGCAATTAACTGTCAAATTTGCGTCGGATAACCGAAACTTTACTCGCAGGAGAACGATCATGTGGTGACCCAGGCATGCTTGGAGATAAATCTGCTGGAAGACGATGTTCTGAAAACCATCGCAGTATGTGTGTTCCATCGTAATTGAGAGTACTTGAGGAACAAAATTAACTATCAGTTTTGCGTCGGATTTGAAAACTAGACAGACAAAGCGCGACCATCCGGTGACCGAGGCACCAATAGACCCTTGTAGATAGTTACGCTAGACATTGATGTATTGAATCCCGACGTTATTTGTGTGTTCCATAGTAGATACCAGGATCTGACGGTAAGAATTAACTGTGAGTTTTGAAACGGAGACAAGAAACTTGACAGCCAAATTGTACATCCATCTGGTATGAGCAGCGTAGGACCCTCGGAGATAAGTCGGCTAGTGACCAATGTATTGAACCGCGACGCAATTTCTGTGTTGCATCGTCATTAGGATGGTGGGAATGTCTCAATTAACTGTCAAATTTGCGTCGGATTCCTGAAACTTTACTCGCACGAGGACGATCATGTGGTGAACCAGGCATGCTCGGAGATAAATCTGCTGGAAGACGATGTTCTGAAAACCATCGCAGTATGTGTGTTCCATCGTCATTGAGAGAATGAGAGAACATAAATTAACTGTCAGTTTTGCGTCGGATTTGAAAACTAGATGACAAAACGCGACCATCCGGTGACCGAGGACCCAATAGACCATTGTAGATAGTTACGCTGGACATCGATCTATTGAATCGCGACGCCATTTTTGTGTTCCATCGTCAATACCAAGATCTGACGGTAAGAATTAACTGTGAGTTATGAGTCGGAGACAAGAAACTTGACAGCCAAATTGTACATCCATCTGGTATGAGGCAGCGTTAGACCCTCGGAGATAAGTCGGCTAGTGACCAATGTATTGAATCGCGACGCAATTTCTGTGTTGCATCGTCATTAGGATGGTGCGAATGTCGCAATTAACTGTCAAATTTGCGTCGGATTCCCGAAACTTTACTCGTAGGACAACGATCATGTGGTGACCAAGGCATGCTCGGAGATAAATCTGCTGGAAGACGATGTTCTGAAAACCATCGCAGTATGTGTGTTCCATCGTAATTGAGAATATGGGAGGAATAATATTAACTGCCAATCTTGCGTCGGATTTGTAAACTAGACTGACAAAACGCGACCATCCGGTGACCGAGCCACCAATAGACCATTGTAGATAGTTACGCTGGACATCGATCTATTGAATCGCGACGCTATTTGTGTGTTCCATCGTCAATACCAGGATCTGACGGTAAGAATTAACTGTGAGTTATGAGAGGGAGAAAACAAACTTGATTGCCAAAGAGTACGTCCATCTGGTATGAGGCAGCGATAGACACTCGGAGATAAGTCGGCTAGTGACCAATGTATTTAATCGCTACGCAATTTCTGTGTTGCAACGTCGTTAGGATGGTGGGAATGTCGCAATTAACTGTCAAATTTGCGTCGGATTTGAAAACTAGACTGACAAAGAGAGAACATCCGGTGACCGAGGCACTAATAGACCCTTGTAGATAGTTACGCTAGACATCGATGTACTGAATCGCGACGCTATTTGTGTGTTCCATGGTCGATACCAGGATCTGACGGTAAGAATTAACTGTGAGTTATGAGTCGGAGACAAGAAACTTGACAGCCAAATTGTACATCCATCTGGTATGAGGCAGCGTTAGACCCTCGGAGATAAGTCGGCTAGTGACCAATGTATTGAATCGCGACGCAATTTCTGTGTTGCATCGTCATTAGGATGGTGCGAATGTCGCAATTAACTGTCAAATTTGCGTCGGATTCCCGAAACTTTACTCGTAGGACAACGATCATGTGGTGACCAAGGCATGCTCGGAGATAAATCTGCTGGAAGACGATGTTCTGAAAACCATCGCAGTATGTGTGTTCCATCGTAATTGAGAATATGGGAGGAATAATATTAACTGCCAATCTTGCGTCGGATTTGTAAATTAGACTGACAAAACGCGACCATCCGGTGACCGAGGCACCAATAGACCCTTGTAGACGCTATACATCTATCTATTGAATCGCGACGCCATTTGTGTGTTCCATCGTCAATACCAGGATCTGACAATAAGAATTAACTGTGAGTTATGAGAGGGAGAAAACAAACTAGACTGCCAAAGAGTACGTCCATCTGGTATGAGGCAGCGATAGACCCTCGGAGATAAGTCGGCTAGTGACCAATGTATTGAATCGCGACGCAATTTCTGTGATGCAACGTCGTTAGGATGGTGGGAATGTCGCAATTAACTGTCAAATTTGCGTCGGATTTGAAAACAAGACTGACCAAGAGCGAACATCCGGTGACCGAGGCACCAATAGACCCTTATAGATGGTTACGCTAGACATCAATGTATTGAATCGCGACCCTATTTGTGTGTTCCGTCGTACATACCAGGATCTGACGGTGAGAATTAGCTGAGAGTTTTGAGTCGGAGACAAGAAACTTGACACCCAAATTATACATCCATCTGGTATGAGGCAGCGTTAGAACCTCGGAGATAAGTCGGCTAGTGACCAATGTATTGAATCGCGACGCAATTTCTGTGTTGCATCGTCATTAGGATAGTGGGAATGTCGCAATTAACTGTCAAATTTGCGTCGGATAACCGAAACTTTACTCGTAGGACAACGATCATGTGGTGACCAAGGCATGCTCGGAGATAAATCTGCTGGAAGACGATGTTCTGAAAACCATCGCAGTATGTGTGTTCCATCGTAATTGAGAGTATGGGAGGAATAATATTAACTGCCAATCTTGCGTCGGATATGTAAACTAGACTGACAAAACGCGACCATCCGGTGACCGAGGCACCAATAGACCCTTGTAGACGCTATACATCGATCTATTGAATCGCGACGCCATTTGTGTGTTCCATCGTCAATACCAAGATTTGACAATAAGAATTAACTGTGAGTTATGAGAGGGAGAAAACAAACTTGACTGCCAAAGAGTACGTCCATCTGGTATGAGGCAGCGATAGACCCTCATAGATAAGTCGGCTAGTGACCAATGTATTGAATCGCGACGCAATTTCTGTGATGCAACGTCGTTAGGATGGTGGGAATGTCGCAATTAACTGTCAAATTTGCGTCGGATTTGAAAACAAGACTGACCAAGAGCGAACATCCGGTGACCGAGGGACCAATAGACCCTTATAGATAGTTACGCTACACATCAATGTACTGAATCACGACGCTATTTGTGTGTTCCGTCGTCCATACCAGGATCTGACGGTGAGAATTAGCTGAGAGTTTTGAGTCGGAGACAAGAAACTTGACAGCCAAATTATACATCCATCTGGTATGAAGCAGCGTTAGACCCTCGGAGATAAGTCGGCTAGTGACCAATGTATTGAATCGCGACGCCATTTTTGTGTTCCATCGTCAATACCAAGATCTGACGGTAAGAATTAACTGTCAGTTATGAGTCGGAGACAAGAAACTTGACAGCCAAATTGTACATCCATCTGGTATGAGGCAACGTTAGACCCTCGGAGATAAGTCGGCTAGTGACCAATGTATTGAATCGCGACGCAATTTCTGTGTTGCATCGTCATTAGGATGGTGCGAATGTCGCAATTAACTGTCAAATTTGCGTCGGATTCCCGAAACTTTACTCGTAGGACAACGATCATGTGGAGACCAAGGCATGCTCGGAGATAAATCTGCTGGAAGACGATGTTCGGAAAACCATCGCAGTATGTGTGTTCCATCGTAATTGAGAATATGGGAGGAATAATATTAACTGCCAATCTTGCGTCGGATTTGTAAACTAGACTGACAAAACGCGACCATCTGGTGACCGAGGCACCAATAGACCATTGTAGATAGTTACGCTGGACATCGATCTATTGAATCGCGACGCTATTTGTGTGTTCCATCGTCAATACCAGGATCTGACGGTAAGAATTAACTGTGAGTTATGAGAGGGAGAAAACAAACTTGACTGCCAAAGAGAACGTCCATCTGGTATGAGGCAGCGATAGACCCTCGGAGATAAGTCGGCTAGTGACCAATGTATTGAATCGCGACGCAATATCTGTGTTGCAACGTCGTTAGGATGGTGGGAATGTCGCAATTAATTGTCAAATTTGCGTCGGATTTGAAAACTAGACTGACAAAGAGAGAACATCCGGTGACCGAGGCACCAATAGACCCTTGTAGATAGTTACGCTAGACATCGATGTACTGAATCGCGACGCTATTTGTGTGTTCCATGGTCGATACCAGGATCTGACGGTAAGAATTAACCGTGAGTTATGAGTCGGAGACAAGAAACTTGACAGCCGAATTGTACATCCATCTGGTATGAGGCAGCATTAGGCCCTCGGAGATAAGTCGGCTAGTGACCAATGTATTGAATCGCGACGCAATTTCTGTGTTGCATCGTCATTAGGATGGTGCGAATGTCGCAATTAACTGTCAAATTTGCGTCGGATTCCCGAAACTTTACTCGTAGGACAACGATCATGTGGTGACCAAGGCATGCTCGGAAATAAATCTGCTGGAAGACGATGTTCTGAAAACCATCGCAGTATGTGTGTTCCATCGTAATTGAGCATATGGGAGGAATAATATTAACTGCCAATCTTGCGTCGGATTTGTAAATTAGACTGACAAAACGCGACCATCCGGTGACCGAGGCACCAATAGACCCTTGTAGACGCTATACATCGATCTATTGAATCGCGACGCCATTTGTGTGTTCCATCGTCAATACCAGGATCTGACAATAAGAATTAACTGTGAGTTATGAGAGGGAGAAAACAAACTTGACTGCCAAAGAGTACGTCCATCTGGTATGAGGCAGCGATAGACCCTCGGAGATAAGTCGGCTAGTGACCAATGTATTGAATCGCGACGCAATTTCTGTGATGCAACGTCGTTAGGATGGTGGGAATGTCGCAATTAACTGTCAAATTTGCGTCGGATTTGAAAACAAGACTGACCAAGAGCGAACATCCGGTGACCGAGGCACCAATAGACCCTTATAGATAGTTACGCTAGACATCAATGTACTGAATCACGACGCTATTTGTGTGTTCCGTCGTACATACCAGGATCTGACGGTGAGAATTAGCTGAGAGTTTTGAGTCGGAGACAAGAAACTTGACACCCAAATTATACATCCATCTGGTATGAGGCAGCGTTAGACCCTCGGAGATAAGTCGGCTAGTGACCAATGTATTGAATCGCAACGCAATTTCTGTGTTGCATCGTCATTAGGATGGTGGGAATGTCGCAATTAACTGTCAAATTTGCGTCGGATAACCGAAACTTTACTCGCAGGAGAACGATCATGTGGTGACCCAGGCATGCTTGGAGATAAATCTGCTGGAAGACGATGTTCTGAAAACCATCGCAGTATGTGTGTTCCATCGTAATTGAGAGTACTTGAGGAATAAAATTAACTATCAGTTTTGCGTCGGATTTGAAAACTAGACTGACAAAGCGCGACCATCCGGTGACCTAGGCACCAATAGACCCTTGTAGATAGTTACGCTAGACATTGATGTATTGAATCCCGACGCTATTTGTGTGTTCCATAGTAAATACCAGGATCTGACGGTAAGAATTAACTGTGAGTTTTGAAACGGAGACAAGAAACTTGACAGCCAAATTGTACATCCGTCTGGTATGAGCAGCGTAGGACCCTCGGAGATAAGTCGGCTAGTGACCAATGTATTGAACCGCGACGCAATTTCTGTGTTGCATCGTCATTAGGATGGTGGGAATGTCTCAATTAACTGTCAAATTTGCGTCGGATTCCCGAAACTTTACTCGCACGAGAACGATCATGTGGTGAACCAGGCATGCTCGGAGATAAATCTGCTGGAAGACGATGTTCTGAAAAGCATCGCAGTATGTGTGTTCCATCGTCATTGAGAGGATGAGAGAACATAAATTAACTGTTAGTTTTGCGTCGGATTTGAAAACTAGATGACAAAACGCGACCATCCGGTGACCGAGGCACCAGTAGAACCTTGTAGATAGTTACGCTGGACATCGATCTATTGAATCGCGACGCTATTTGTGTGTTCCATCGTCAATACCAAGATTTGACAATAAGAATTAACTGTGAGTTATGAGAGGGAGAAAACAAACTTGACTGCCAAAGAGTACGTCCATCTGGTATGAGGCAGCGATAGACCCTCGGAGATAAGTCGGCTAGTGACCAATGTATTGAATCGCGACGCAATTTCTGTGTTGCAACGTCGTTAGGATGGTGGGAATGTCGCAATTAACTGTCAAATTTGCGTCGGACTTGAAAACAAGACTGACAAAGATCGAACATCCGGTGACCGAGGCACCAATAGACCCTTATAGGTAGTTACGCTAGACATCGATGTACTGAATCGCGACGCTATTTGTGTGTTCCATGGTCGATACCAGGATCTGACGGTAAGAATTAACCGTGAGTTATGAGTCGGAGACAAGAAACTTGACAGCCGAATTGTACATCCATCTGGTATGAGGCAGCATTAGGCCCTCGGAGATAAGTCGGCTAGTGACCAATGTATTGAATCGCGACGCAATTTCTGTGTTGCATCGTCATTAGGATGGTGCGAATGTCGCAATTAACTGTCAAATTTGCGTCGGATTCCCGAAACTTTACTCGTAGGACAACGATCATGTGGTGACCAAGGCATGCTCGGAAATAAATCTGCTGGAAGACGATGTTCTGAAAACCATCGCAGTATGTGTGTTCCATCGTAATTGAGAATATGGGAGGAATAATATTAACTGCCAATCTTGCGTCGGATTTGTAAATTAGACTGACAAAACGCGACCATCCGGTGACCGAGGCACCAATAGACCCTTGTAGACGCTATACATCGATCTATTGAATCGCGACGCCATTTGTGTGTTCCATCGTCAATACCAGGATCTGACAATAAGAATTAACTGTGAGTTATGAGAGGGAGAAAACAAACTTGACTGCCAAAGAGTACGTCCATCTGGTATGAGGCAGCAATAGACCCTCGGAGATAAGTCGGCTAGTGACCAATGTATTGAATCGCGACGCAATTTCTGTGATGCAACGTCGTTAGGATGGTGGGAATGTCGCAATTAACTGTCAAATTTGCGTCGGATTTGAAAACAAGACTGACCAAGAGCGAACATCCGGTGACCGAGGCACCAATAGACCCTTATAGATAGTTACGCTAGACATCAATGTACTGAATCACGACGCTATTTGTGTGTTCCGTCGTACATACCAGGATCTGACGGTGAGAATTAGCTGAGAGTTTTGAGTCGGAGACAAGAAACTTGACACCCAAATTATACATCCATCTGGTATGAGGCAGCGTTAGACCCTCGGAGATAAGTCGGCTAGTGACCAATGTATTGAATCGCAACGCAATTTCTGTGTTGCATCGTCATTAGGATGGTGGGAATGTCGCAATTAACTGTCAAATTTGCGTCGGATAACCGAAACTTTACTCGCAGGAGAACGATCATGTGGTGACCCAGGCATGCTTGGAGATAAATCTGCTGGAAGACGATGTTCTGAAAACCATCGCAGTATGTGTGTTCCATCGTAATTGAGAGTACTTGAGGAATAAAATTAACTATCAGTTTTGCGTCGGATTTGAAAACTAGACTGACAAAGCGCGACCATCCGGTGACCTAGGCACCAATAGACCCTTGTAGATAGTTGCGCTAGACATTGATGTATTGAATCCCGACGCTATTTGTGTGTTCCATAGTAAATACCAGGATCTGACGGTAAGAATTAACTGTGAGTTTTGAAACGGAGACAAGAAACTTGACAGCCAAATTGTACATCCGTCTGGTATGAGCAGCGTAGGACCCTCGGAGATAAGTCGGCTAGTGACCAATGTATTGAACCGCGACGCAATTTCTGTGTTGCATCGTCATTAGGATGGTGGGAATGTCTCAATTAACTGTCAAATTTGCGTCGGATTCCCGAAACTTTACTCGCACGAGAACGATCATGTGGTGAACCAGGCATGCTCGGAGATAAATCTGCTGGAAGACGATGTTCTGAAAAGCATCGCAGTATGTGTGTTCCATCGTCATTGAGAGGATGAGAGAACATAAATTAACTGTTAGTTTTGCGTCGGATTTGAAAACTAGATGACAAAACGCGACCATCCGGTGACCGACGCACCAGTAGAACCTTGTAGATAGTTACGCTGGACATCGATGTATTGAATCGCGACGCTATTTGTGTGTTCCATCGTCAATACCAAGATTTGACAATAAGAATTAACTGTGAGTTATGAGAGGGAGAAAACAAACTTGACTGCCAAAGAGTACGTCCATCTGGTATGAGGCAGCGATAGACCCTCGGAGATAAGTCGGCTAGTGACCAATGTATTGAATCGCGACGCAATTTCTGTGTTGCAACGTCGTTAGGATGGTGGGAATGTCGCAATTAACTGTCAAATTTGCGTCGGACTTGAAAACAAGACTGACAAAGATCGAACATCCGGTGACCGAGGCACCAATAGACCCTTATAGGTAGTTACGCTAGACATCGATGTATTAAATCGCGACGCTATTTGTGTGTTCCATCGTCCATACCAGGATCTGACGGTGAGAATTAGCTGAGAGTTTTGAGTCGGAGACAAGAAACTTGACAGCCAAATTGTACAACATCTGGTAGGAGGCAGCGTTAGACCCTCGGAGATAAGTCGGCTAGTGACCAATGTATTGAATCGCGACGCAATTTCTGTGTTGCATCGTCATTAGGATGGTGGGAATGTCTCAATTAACTGTCAAATTTGCGTCGGATTCCCGAAACATTACTCGCAGGAGAACGATCATGTGGTGAACCAGGCATGCTCGGAGATAAATCTGCTGGAAGACGATGTTCTGAAAACCATTGCAGTATGTGTGTTCCATCGTAATTGAGTGTATGGCAGGTATAAAATTAACTGCCAATCTTGCGTCGGATTTGTAAACTAGACTGACAAAACGCGACCATCCGGTGACCGAGGCACCAATAGACCCTTGTAGATAGTTACGCTGGACATCGATCTATTGAATCGCGACGCTATTTGTGTGTTCCATCGTCAATACCAGGTTCTGACGGTAAGAATTAACTGTGAGTTATGAGAGGGAGAAAACAAACTTGACTGCCAAAGAGTACGTCCATCTGGTATGAGGCAGCGATAGACACTCGGAGATAAGTCGGCTAGTGACCAATGTATTGAATCGCGACGCAATTCCTGTGTTGCAACGTCGTTAGGATGGTGGGAATGTCGCAATTAATTGTCAAATTTGCGTCGGATTTGAAAACTAGACTGACAAAGAGAGAACATCCGGTGACCGAGGCACTAATAGACCCTTGTAGATAGTTACGCTAGACATCGATGTACTGAATCGCGACGCTATTTGTGTGTTCCATGGTCGATACCAGGATGTGACGGTAAGAATTAACCGTGAGTTATGAGTCGGAGACAAGAAACTTGACAGCCAAATTGTACATCCATCTGGTATGAGGCAGCGTTAGACCCTCGGAGATAAGTCGGCTAGTGACCAATGTATTGAATCGCGACGCAATTTCTGTGTTGCATCGTCATTAGGATGGTGCGAATGTCGCAATTAACTGTCAAATTTGCGTCGGATTCCCGAAACTTTACTCTTAGGACAACGATCATGTTGTGACCAAGGCATGCTCGGAGATAAATGTGCTGGAAGACAATGTTCTGAAAACCATCGCAGTATGAGTGTTCCATCGTAATTGAGAATATGGGAGGAATAATATTAACTGCCAATCTTGCGTCGGATTTGTAAATTAGACTGACAAAACGCGACCATCCGCTGACCGAGGCACCAATAGACCCTTGTAGACGCTATACATCGATCTATTGAATCGCGACGCCATTTGTGTGTTCCATCGTCAATACCAGGATCTGACAATAAGAATTAACTGTGAGTTATGAGAGGGAGAAAACAAACTTGACTGCCAAAGAGTACGTCCATCTGGTATGAGGCAGCGATAGACCCTCGGAGATAAGTCGGCTAGTGACCAATGTATTGAATCGCGACGCAATTTCTGTGATGCAACGTCGTTAGGATGGTGGGAATGTCGCAATTAACTGTCAAATTTGCGTCGGATTTGAAAACAAGACTGACCAAGAGCGAACATCCGGTGACCGAGGCACCAATAGACCCTTATAGATAGTTACGCTAGACATCAATGTACTGAATCGCGACGCTATTTGTGTGTTCCGTCGTACATACCAGGATCTGACGGTGAGAATTAGCTGAGAGTTTTGAGTCGGAGACAAGAAACTTGACACCCAAATTATACATCCATCTGGTATGAGGCAGCGTTAGACCCTCGGAGATAAGTCGGCTAGTGACCAATGTATTGAATCGCGACGCAATTTCTGTGTTGCATCGTCATTAGGATGGTGGGAATGTCGCAATTAACTGTCAAATTTGCGTCGGATAACCGAAACTTTACTCGCAGGAGAACGATCATGTGGTGACCCAGGCATGCTTGGAGATAAATCTGCTGGAAGACGATGTTCTGAAAACCATCGCAGTATGTGTGTTCCATCGTAATTGAGAGTACTTGAGGAATAAAATTAACTATCAGTTTTTCGTCGGATTTGAAAACTAGACTGACAAAGCGGGACCATCCGGTGACCGAGGCACCAATAGACCCTAATAGAAAGTTACGCTCGACATTGATGTATTGAATCCCGACGCTATTTGTGTGTTCCATAGTAGATACCAGGATCTGACGGCAAGAATTAACTGTGAGTTTTGAAACGGAGACAAGAAACTTGACAGCCAAATTGTACATCCATCTGGTATGAGCAGCGTAGGACCCTCGGAGATAAGGCGGCTAGTGACCAATGTATTGAACCGCGACGCAATTTCTGTGTTGCATCGTCATTAGGATGGTGGGAATGTCTCAATTAACTGTCAAATTTGCGTCGGATTCCCGTAACTTTACTCGCACGAGAACGATCATGTGGTGAACCAGGCATGCTCGGAGATAAATCTGCTGGAAGACGATGTTCTGGAAACCATCGCAGTATGTGTGTTCCATCGTCATTGAGAGGATGAAAGAACATAAATTAACTGTCAGTTTAGCGTCGGATTTGAAAACTAGATGACAAAACGTGACCATCCGGTGACCGAGGCACCAGTAGACCCTTGTAGATAGTTACGCTGGACATCGATCTATTGAATCGCGACGCTATTTGTGTGTTCCATCGTCAATACCAGGATCTGACGGTAAGAATTAACTGTGAGTTATGAGAGGGAGAAAAGAAACTTGACTGCCAAAGAGTACGTCCATCTGGTATGAGGCAGCGATAGACCCTCGGAGATAAGTCGGCTAGTGACCAATGTATTTAATCGCGACGCAATTTCTGTGATGCAACGTCGTTAGGATGGTGGGAATGTCGCAATTAACTGTCAAATTTGCGTCGGATTTGAAAACAAGTCTGACAAAGAGCGAATATCCGGTGTCCGAGGCACCAATAGACCCTTATAGATAGTTACGCTAGACATCAATGTACTGAATCGCGACGCTATTTGTGTGTTCCGTCGTCCATACCAGGATCTGACGGTGAGAATTAGCTGAGAGTTTTGAGTCGGAGACAAGAAACTTGACAGCCAAATTGTACATCCATCTGGTATGAAGCAGCGTTAGACCCTCGTAGATAAGTGGGCTAGTGACCAATGTATTGAATCGCGACGCAATTTCTGTGTTGCATCGTTATTAGGATGGTCTGAATGTCGCAATTAACTGTCAAATTTGCGTCGGATTCCCGAAACTTTACTCGTAGGACAACGTTCATGTGGTGACCCAGGCAGTAATGAATGCTTGGAGATAAATCTGCTGGTAGACGATGTACAGAAAACCATCGCAGTATGTGTTGTATCGTTATTGAGAGGATGAGAGAAAATAAAATTAACTGTCAGTTATGCGTCGGATTTGAAAACTAGATGACAAAACGCGACCATCCGGTGACCGAGGCACCAATAGACCCTTGTAGATAGTTACGCTGGACATCGATCTATTGAATCGCGACGCTATTTGTGTGTTCCATCGTCAATACCAGGATCTGACGGTGAGAATTAACTGAGAGTTTTGAGTCGGAGACAAGAAACTTGACAGCCAAATTGTACATCCATCTGGTATGAAGCAGCGATAGACCCTCGGAGATAAGTCGGCTAGTGACCAATGTATTGAATCGCGACGCAATTTCTCTGTTGCAACGTCGTTAGGATGGTGGGAATGTCGCAATTAACTGTCAAATTTGCGTCGGATTCCCGAAACTTTACTCGTAGGACAACGATCATCTATTGAATGCTCGGAGATAAATCTGCTGGAAGACGATGTTCTGAAAACCATCGCAGTATGTGTGTTCCATCGTAATTGAGAGTATGGGAGGAATAATATTAACTGCCAATCTTGCGTCGGATATGTAAACTAGACTGACAAAACGCGACCATCCGGTGACCGAGGCACCAATAGACCCTTGTAGATAGTTACGCTGGACATCGATCTATTAAATCGCGACGCTATTTGTGTGTTCCATCGTCAATACCAGGATCTGACGGTAAGAATTAACTGTGAGTTATGAGAGGGAGAAATCAAACTTGACTGCCAAAGAGTACGTCCATCTGGTATGAGGCAGCGATAGACCCTCGGAGATAAGTCGACTAGTGACCAATGTATTGAATGGCGACGCAATTTCTGTGATGGAACGTCGTTAGGATGGTGGGAATGTCGCAATTAACTGTCACATTTGCGTCGGATTTGAAAACAAGACTGACAAAGAGCGAACATCCGGTGACCCAGGCACCAATAGACCCTTATAGATAGTTACGCTAGACATCAATGTACTGAATCGCGACGCTATTTGTGTGTTCCGTCGTCCATACCAGGATCTGACGGTGAGAATTAGCTGAGAGTTTTGAGTCGGAGACAAGAAACTTGACAGCCAAACTGTACATCCATCTGGTATGAAGCAGCGTTAGACCCTCGGAGATAAGTCGGCTAGTGACCAATGTATTGAATCGCGACGCAATTTCTGTGTTGCATCGTCATCAGGATGGTGGGAATGTCGCTTTTAACTGTCAAATTTGCGTCGGATTCCCGAAGCTTTACTCGTAGGACAACGTTCATGTGGTGACCCAGGCAGTAATAAATGCTTGGAGATAAATCTGCTGGTAGAAGATGTACTGAAAACCATCGCAGTATGTGTTCTATCGTCATTGAGAGGATGAGAGAAAATAAAATTAACTGTCAGTTTTGCGTCGGATTTGAAAACTAGATGACAAAACGCGACCATCCGGTGACCGAGGCACCAATAGACCCTTGTAGATAGTTACGCTGGACATCGATCTATTGAATCGCGACGCTATTTGTGTGTTCCATCGTCAATACCAGGATCTGACGGTAAGAATTAACTGTGAGTTATGAGAGGGAGAAAACAAACTAGACTGCCAAAGAGTCGTCCATCTGGTATGAGGCAGCGATAGACCCTCGGAGATAAGTCGGCTAGTGACCAATGTATTTAATCGCGACGCAATTTCTGTGTTGCAACGTCGTTAGGATGGTGGGAATGTCGCAATTAATTGTCAAATTTGCGTCGGATTTGAAAACTAGACTGACAAAGAGAGAACATCCGGTGACCGAGGCACCAATAGACCCTTGTAAATAGTTACGCTAGACATCGATGTACTGAATCGCGACGCTATTTGTGTGTTCCATGGTCGATACCAGGATCTGACGGTAAGAATTAACTGTGAGTTACGAGTCGGAGACAAGAAACTTGACAGCCAAATTGTACATCCAGCTGGTATGAAGCAGCGTTAGACCCTCGGAGATAAGTCGGCTAGTGACCAATGTATTGAATCGCGACGCAATTTCTGTGTTGCATCGTCATTAGGATGGTGGGAATGTCTCAATTAACTGTCAAATTTTCGTCGGATTCCCGAAACTTTACTCGTAGGACAACGATCATGTGGTGAGCAAGGCATGCTCGGAGATAAATCTGCTGGAAGACGATGTTCTGAAAACCATCGCACTATGTGTGTTCCATCGTAATTGAGAGTATGGGAGGAATAATATTAACAGCCAATCTTGCGCCGGATATGTAAACTAGACTGACAAAACGCGACCATCCGGTGACCGAGGCACCAATAGACCCTTGTAGATAGTTACGCTGGACATCGATCTATTGAATCGCGACGCTATTTGTGTGCTCCATCGTCAATACCAGGATCTGACGGTGAGAATTAACTAAGAGTTTTGAGTCGGAGAGAAGAAACTTGACAGCCAAATTGTACATCCATCTGGTATGAAGCAGCGATAGACCCTCGGAGATAAGTCGGCTAGTGACCAATGTATTGAATCGCGACGCAATTTCTGTGTTGCAACGTCGTTAGGATGGTGGGAATGTCGCAATTAACTGTCAAATTTGCGTCGGATTCCCGAAACTTTACTCGTAGGACAACGATCATGTGGTGACCAAGGCATGCTCTGAGATAAATCTGCTGGAAGACGATGTTCTGAAAACCATCGCAGTATGTGTGTTCCATCGTAATTGAGAGTATGGGAGGAATAATATTAACTGCCAATCTTGCGTCGGATATGTAAACTAGACTGACAAAACGCGACCATCCGGTGACCGAGGCACCAATAGACCCTTGTAGATAGTTACGCTGGACATCGATCTATTAAATCGCGACGCTATTTGTGTGTTCCATCGTCAATACCAGGATCTGACGGTAAGAATTAACTGTGAGTTATGAGAGGGAGAAATCAAACTTGACTGCCAAAGAGTACGTCCATCTGGTATGAGGCAGCGATAGACCCTCGGAGATAAGTCGGCTAGTGACCAATGTATTTAATCGCGACGCAATTTCTGTGTTGCAACGTCGTTAGGATGGTGGGAATGTCGCAATTAACTGTCAAATTTGCGTCGGATTCCCGAAACTTTACTCGTAGGACAACGATCATGTGGTGACCAAGGCATGCTCGGAGATAAATCTGCTGGAAGACGATGTTCTGAAAACCATCGCAGTATGTGTGTTCCATCGTAATTGAGAGTATGGGAGGAATAATATTAACTGCCAATCTTGCGTCGGATATGTAAACTAGACTGACAAAACGCGACCATCCGGTGACCGAGGCACCAATAGACCCTTGTAGATAGTTACGCTATACATCGATCTATTGAATCGCGACGCCATTTGTGTGTTCCATCGTCAACACCAAGATCTGACAATAAGAATTAACTGTGAGTTATGAGAGGGAGAAAACAAACTTGACTGCCAAAGAGTACGTCCATCTGGTATGAGGCAGCGATAGACCCTCGGAGATAAGTCGACTAGTGACCAATGTATTGAATCGCGACGCAATTTCTGTGATGCAACGTCGTTAGGATGGTGGGAATGTCGCAATTAACTGTGAAATTTGCGTCGGATTTGAAAACAAGACTGACAAAGAGCGAACATCCGGTGTCCGAGGCACCAATAGACCCTTATAGATAGTTACGCTAGACATCAATGTACTGAATCGCGACGCTATTTGTGTGTTCCGTCGTCCATACCAGGATCTGACGGTGAGAATTAGCTGAGAGTTTTGAGTCGGAGACAAGAAACTTGACAGCCAAATTGTACATCCATCTGGTATGAAGCAGCGTTAGACCCTCGGAGATAAGTCGGCTAGTGACCAATGTATTGAATCGCGACGCAATTTCTGTGTTGCATCGTTATATAGGATGGTGGGAATGTCGCAATTAACTGTCAAATTTGCGTCGGATTCCCGAAACTTTACTCGTAGGACAACGTTCATGTGGTGACCCAGGCAGTAATGAATGCTTGGAGATAAATCTGCTGGTAGACGATGTACTGAAAACCATCGCAGTATGTGTTGTATCGTCATTGAGAGGATGAGAGAAAATAAAATTAACTGTCAGTTTTGCGTCGGATTTGAAAACTAGATGACAAAACGCGACCATCCGGTGACCGAGGCACCAATAGACCCTTGTAGATAGTTACGCTGGACATCGATCTATTGAATCGCGACGCTATTTGTGTGCTCCATCGTCAATACCAGGATCTGACGGTGAGAATTAACTAAGAGTTTTGAGTCGGAGAGAAGAAACTTGACAGCCAAATTGTACATCCATCTGGTATGAAGCAGCGATAGACCCTCGGAGATAAGTCGGCTAGTGACCAATGTATTGAATCGCGACGCAATTTCTGTGTTGCAACGTCGTTAGGATGGTGGGAATGTCGCAATTAACTGTCAAATTTGCGTCGGATTCCCGAAACTTTACTCGTAGGACAACGATCATGTGGTGACCAAGGCATGCTCTGAGATAAATCTGCTGGAAGACGATGTTCTGAAAACCATCGCAGTATGTGTGTTCCATCGTAATTGAGAGTATGGGAGGAATAATATTAACTGCCAATCTTGCGTCGGATATGTAAACTAGACTGACAAAACGCGACCATCCGGTGACCGAGGCACCAATAGACCCTTGTAGATAGTTACGCTGGACATCGATCTATTAAATCGCGACGCTATTTGTGTGTTCCATCGTCAATACCAGGATCTGACGGTAAGAATTAACTGTGAGTTATGAGAGGGAGAAATCAAACTTGACTGCCAAAGAGTACGTCCATCTGGTATGAGGCAGCGATAGACCCTCGGAGATAAGTCGGCTAGTGACCAATGTATTTAATCGCGACGCAATTTCTGTGTTGCAACGTCGTTAGGATGGTGGGAATGTCGCAATTAACTGTCAAATTTGCGTCGGATTCCCGAAACTTTACTCGTAGGACAACGATCATGTGGTGACCAAGGCATGCTCGGAGATAAATCTGCTGGAAGACGATGTTCTGAAAACCATCGCAGTATGTGTGTTCCATCGTAATTGAGAGTATGGGAGGAATAATATTAACTGCCAATCTTGCGTCGGATATGTAAACTAGACTGACAAAACGCGACCATCCGGTGACCGAGGCACCAATAGACCCTTGTAGATAGTTACGCTATACATCGATCTATTGAATCGCGACGCCATTTGTGTGTTCCATCGTCAACACCAAGATCTGACAATAAGAATTAACTGTGAGTTATGAGAGGGAGAAAACAAACTTGACTGCCAAAGAGTACGTCCATCTGGTATGAGGCAGCGATAGACCCTCGGAGATAAGTCGACTAGTGACCAATGTATTGAATCGCGACGCAATTTCTGTGATGCAACGTCGTTAGGATGGTGGGAATGTCGCAATTAACTGTCAAATTTGCGTCGGATTTGAAAACTAGACTGACAAAGAGAGAACATCCGGTGACCGAGGCACCAATAGACCCTTGTAGATAGTTACGCTAGACATCGATGTACTGAATCGCGACGCTATTTGTGTGCTCCATCGTCAATACCAGGATCTGACGGTGAGAATTAACTGTGAGTTATGAGTCGGAGACAAGAAACGTGACAGCCAAATTGTACATCCATCTGGTATGAGGCAGCGTTAGACCCTCGGAGATAAGTCGGCTAGGGACCAATGTATTGAATCGCGACGCAATTTCTGTGTTGCATCGTCATTAGGATGGTGGGAATGTCTCAATTAACTGTCAGTTTTGCGTCGGATTTGAAAACTAGATGACAAAACGCGACCATCCGGTGACCGAGGCACCAATAGACCCTTGTAGATAGTTACTCTGGACATCGATCTATTGAATCGCGACGCTATTTGTGTGTTCCATCGTCAATACCAGGATCTGACGGTAAGAATTAACTGTGAGTTATGAGAGGGAGAAAACAAACTTGACCGCCAAAGAGTACGTCCATCTGGTATGAGGCAGCGATAGACCCTCGGAGATAAGTCGGCTAGTGACCAATGTATTTAATCGCGACGCAATTTATGTGTTGCAACGTCGTTAGGATGGTGGGAATGTCGCAATTAACTGTCAAATTTGCGTCGGATTTGAAAACTAGACTGACAAAGAGAGAACATCCGGTGACCGAGGCACCAATAGACCCTTGTAGATAGTTACGCTAGACATCGATGTACTGAATCGCGACGCTATTTGTGTGCTCCATCGTCAATACCAGGATCTGACGGTGAGAATTAACTGTGAGTTATGAGTCGGAGACAAGAAACGTGACAGCCAAATTGTACATCCATCTGGTATGAGGCAGCGTTAGACCCTCGGAGATAAGTCGGCTAGGGACCAATGTATTGAATCGCGACGCAATTTCTGTGTTGCATCGTCATTAGGATGGTGGGAATGTCTCAATTAACTGTCAAATTTGCGTCGGATTCCCAAAACTTTACTCGCAGGAGAACGATCATGTGGTGAACCAGGCACGCTCGGAGATAAATCTGCTGGAAGACGATGTTCTGAAAACCATCGCAGTATGTGTGTTCCATCGTAATTGAGAGTATGAGAGGAATACAATTAACTGTCAGTTTTGCGTCGGATTTGAAAACTAGACTGACAAAGCGCGACCATCCGGTGCCCGAAGCACAAATAGACCCATCTAGATAGTTACGCTAGACATCAATGTACTGAATCGAGACGCTATTTGTGTGTTTCGTCGTCCATACCAGGATCTGACGGTGAGAATTAGCTGAGAGTTTTGAGTCGGAGACAAGAAACTTGACAGCCAAATTGTACATCCATCTGGTATGAAGCAGCGATAGACCCTCGGAGATAAGTCGGCTAGTGACCAATGTATTGAATCGCGACGCAATTTCTGTGTTGCATCGTCATTAGGATGGTGGGACTGTCGCAATTAACTGTCAAATTTGCGTCGGATTCCCGAAACTTTACTCGTAGGACAACGATCATGTGGTGACCAAGGCATGCTCGGAGATAAATCTGCTGGAAGACGATGTTCTGAAAACCATCGCAGTATGTGTGTTCCATCGTAATTGAGAGTATGGGAGGAATTATATTAACTGCCAATCTTGCGTCGGATATGTAAACTAGACTGACAAAACGCGACCATCCGGTGACCGAGGCACCAATAGACACTTGTAGATAGTTACGCTATACATCGATCTATTGAATCGCGACGCCATTTGTGTGTTCCATCGTCCATACCAGGATCTGACGGTGAGAATTAGCTGAGAGTTTTGAGTCGGAGACAAGAAACTTGACAGCCAAATTGTACGACATCTGGTAGGAGGCAGCGTTAGACCCTCGGAGATAAGTCGGCTAGTGACCAATGTATTGAATCGCGACGCAATTTCTGTGTTGCATCGTCATTAGGATGGTGGGAATGTCTCAATTAACTGTCAAATTTGCGTCGGATTCCCGAAACATTACTCGCAGGAGAACGATCATGTGGTGAACCAGGCATGCTCGGAGATAAATCTGCTGGAAGACGTTTTTCTGAAAACCATTGCAGTATGTGTGAGGAATAAAATTAACTGCCAATCTTGCGTCGGATTTGTAAACTAGACTGACAAAACGCGACCATCCGGTGACCGAGGCACCAATAGACCCTTGTAGATAGTTACGCTGGACATCGATTTATTGATTCGCGACGCCATTTTTGTGTTCCATCGTCAATACCAAGATCTGACGGTAAGAATTAACTGTGAGTTATGAGTCGGAGACAAGAAACTTGACAGCCAAATTGTACATCCATCTGGTATGAGGCAGCGTTAGACCCTCGGAGATAAGTCGGCTAGTGACCAATGTATTGAATCGCGACGCAATTTCTGTGTTGCATCGTCATTAGGATGGTGCGAATGTCGCAATTAACTGTCAAATTTGCGTCGGATTCCCGAAACTTTACTCGTAGGACAACGATCATGTGGTGACCAAGGCATGCTCGGAGATAAATCTGCTGGAAGACGATGTTCTGAAAACCATCGCAGTATGTGTGTTCCATCGTAATTGAGAATATGGGAGGAATAATATTAACTGCCAATCTTGCGTCGGATTTGTAAACTAGACTGACAAAACGCGACCATCCGGTGACCGAGGCACCAATAGACCATTGTAGATAGTTACGCTGGACATCGATCTATTGAATCGCGACGCTATTTGTGTGTTCCATCGTCAATACCAGGATCTGACGGTAAGAATTAACTGTGAGTTATGAGAGGGAGAAAACAAACTTGACTGCCAAAGAGTACGTCCATCTGGTATGAGGCAGCGATAGACCCTCGGAGATAAGTCGGCTAGTGACCAATGTATTTAATCGCTACGCAATTTCTGTGTTGCAACGTCGTTAGGATGGTGGGAATGTCGCAATTAATTTTCAAATTTGCGTCGGATTTGAAAACTAGACTGACAAAGAGAGAACATCCGGTGGCCGACCCACTAATAGACCCTTGTAGATAGTTACGCTAGACATCGATGTACTGAATCGCGACGCTATTTGTGTGTTCCATGGTCGATACCAGGATGTGGCGGTAAGAATTAACCGTGAGTTATGAGTCGGAGACAAGAAACTTGACAGCCAAATTGTACATCCATCTGGTATGAGGCAGCGTTAGACCCTCGGAGATATGTCGGCTAGTGACCAATGTATTGAATCGCGACGCAATTTCTGTGTTGCAACGTCGTTAGGATGGTGGGAATGTCGCAATTAACTGTCAAATTTGCGTCGGATTTGAAAACAAGACTGACCAAGAGCGAACATCCGGTGACCGAGGCACCAATAGACCCTTATAGATAGTTACGCTAGACATCAATGTACTGAATCGCGACGCTATTTGTGTGTTCCGTCGTACATACCAGGATCTGACGGTGAGAATTAGCTGAGAGTTTTGAGTCGGACACAAGAAACTTGACACCCAAATTATACATCCATCTGGTATGAGGCAGCGTTAGACCCTCGGAGATAAGTCGGCTAGTGACCAATGTATTGAATCGCGACGCAATTACTGTGTTGCATCGTCATTAGGATGGTGGGAATGTCGCAATTAACTGTCAAATTTGCGTCGGATAACCGAAACTTTACTCGCAGGAGAACGATCATGTGGTGACCCAGGCATGCTTGGAGATAAATCTGTTGGAAGACGATGTTCTGAAAACCATCGCAGTATGTGTGTTCCATCGTAATTGAGAGTACTTGAGGAATAAAATTAACTATCAGTTTTGCGTCGGATTTGAAAACTAGACTGACAAAGCGCGACCATCCGGTGACCGAGGCACCAATAGACCCTTGTAGATAGTTACGCTAGACATTGATGTATTGAATCCCGACGTTATTTGTGTGTTCCATAGTAGATACCAGGATCTGACGGTAAGAATTAACTGTGAGTTTTGAAACGGAGACAAGAAACTTGACAGCCAAATTGTACATCCATCTGGTATGAGCAGCGTAGGACCCTAGGAGATAAGTCGGCTAGTGACCAATGTATTGAACCGCGACGCAATTTCTGTGTTGCATCGTCATTAGGATGGTGGGAATGTCTCAATTAACTGTCAAATTTGCGTCGGATTCCCGAAACTTTACTCGCACGAGAACGATCATGTGGTGAACCAGGCATGCTCGGAGATAAATCTGCTGGAAGACGATGTTCTGAAAACCATCGCAGTATGTGTGTTCCATCGTCATTGAGAGGATGAGAGAACATAAATTAACTGTCAGTTTTGCGTCGGATTTGAAAACTAGACGACAAAACGCGACCATCCGGTGACCGAGGCACCAGTAGACCCTTGTAGATAGTTACGCTGGACATCGATCTATTGAATCGCGACGCTATTTCTGTGTTCCATCGTCAATACCAGGATCTGAAGGTAAGAATTACCTGTGAGTTATGAGAGGGAGAAAACAAACTTGACTGCCAAAGAGTACGTCCATCTGCTATGAGGCAGCGATAGACCCTCGGAGATAAGTCGGCTAGTGACCAATGTATTGAATCGCGACGCAATTTCTGTGTTGCAACGTCGTTAGGATGGTGGGAATGTCGCAATTAACTGTCAAATTTGCGTCGGACTTGAAAACAAGACTGACAAAGAGCGAACATCCGGTGACCGAGGCACCAATAGACCCTTATAGGTAGTTACGCTAGACATCGATGTATTAATTCGCGACGCTATTTGTGTGTTCCATCGTCCATACCAGGATCTGACGGTGAGAATTAGCTGAGAGTTTTGAGTCGGAGACAAGAAACTTGACAGCCAAATTGTACAACATCTGGTAGGAGGCAGCGTTAGAGTCTCGTAGATAAGTCGGCTAGTGACCAATGTATTGAATCGCGACGCAATTTCTGTGTTGCATCGTCATTAGGGTGGTGGGAATGTCTCAATTAACTGTCAAATTTGCGTCGGATTCCCGAAACATTACTCGCAGGAGAACGATCATGTGGTGAACCAGGCATGCTCGGAGATAAATCTGCTGGAAGACGTTGTTCTGAAAACCATCGCAGTATGTGTGTTCCATCGTAATTGAGAGTATGGGAGGAATAAAATTAACTGCCAATCTTGCGTCGGATTTGTAAACTAGACTGACAAAACGCGACTATCCGGTGACCGAGGCACCAATAGACCCTCTGTAGATAGTTACGCTGGACATCGATCTATTGAATCGCGACGCTATTTGTGTGTTCCATGGTCGATACCAGGATCTGACAATAAGAATTAACTGTGAGTTATGAGAGGGAGAAAACAAACTTGACTGCCAAAGAGTACGTCCATCTGGTATGAGGCAGCGATAGACCCTCGGAGATAAGTCGGCTAGTGACCAATGTATTGAATCGCAACGCAATTTCTGTGATGCAACGTCGTTAGGATGGTGGGAATGTCGCAATTAACTGTCAAATTTGCGTCGGATTTGAAAACAAGACTGACCAAGAGCGAACATCCGGTGACCGAGGCACCAATAGACCCTTATAGATAGTTACGCTAGACATCAATGTACTGAATCGCGACGCTATTTGTGTGTTCCGTCGTCCATACCAGGATCTGACGGTGAGAATTAGCTGAGAGTTTTGAGTCGGAGACAAGAAACTTGACACCCAAATTATACATCCATCTGGTATGAGGCAGCGTTAGACCCTCGGAGATAAGTCGGCTAGTGACCAATGTATTGAATCGCGACGCAATTTCTGTGTTGCATCGTCATTAGGATGGTGGGAATGTCTCAATTAACTGTCAAATTTGCGTCGGATTCCCGAAACTTTACTCGTAGGACAACGATCATGTGGTGACCAAGGCATGCTCGGAGATAAATCTGCTGGAAGACGATGTTCTGAAAACCATCGCAGTATGTGTGTTCCATCGTAATTGAGAGTATGGGAGGAATAATATTAACTGTCAATCTCCCGTCGGATATGTAAACTAGACTGACAAAACGCGACCATCCGGTGACCGAGGCACCAATAGACCCTTGTTGATAGTTACGCTATACATCGATCTATTGAATCGCGACGCCATTTGTGTGTTCCATCGTCAACACCAAGATCTGACAATAAGAATTAACTGTGAGTTATGAGAGGGAGAAAACAAACTTGACTGCCAAAGAGTACGTCCATCTGGTATGAGGCAGCGATAGACCCTCGGAGATAAGTCGACTAGTGACCAATGTATTGAATCGCGACGCAATTTCTGTGATGCAACGTCGTTAGGATGGTGGGAATGTCGCAATTAATTGTCAAATTTGCGTCGGATTTGAAAACTAGACTGACAAAGAGCGAACATCCGGTGACCGAGGCACCAATAGACCCTTGTAGATAGTTACGCTAGACATCGATGTACTGAATCGCGACGCTATTTGTGTGTTCCATGGTCGATACCAGGATCTGACGGTAGGAATTAACTGTGAGTTACGAGTCGGAGACAAGAAACTTGACAGCCAAATTGTACATCCAGCTGGTATGAAGCAGCGTTAGACCCTCGGAGATAAGTCGGCTAGTGACCAATGTATTGAATCGCGACGCAATTTCTGTGTTGCATCGTCATTAGGATGGTGGGAATGTCTCAATTAACTGTCAAATTTGCGTCGGATTCCCGAAACTTTACTCGTAGGACAACGATCATGTGGTGACCAAGGCATGCTCGGAGATAAATCTGCTGGAAGACGATGTTCTGAAAACCATCGCAGTATGTGTGTTCCATCGTAATTGAGAGTATGGGAGGAATAATATTAACTGCCAATCTCGCGTCGGATATGTAAACTAGACTGACAAAACGCGACCATCCGGTGACCGAGGCACCAATAGACCCTTGTAGATAGTTACGCTATACATCGATCTATTGAATCGCGACGCCATTTGTGTGTTCCATCGTCAACACCAAGATCTGACAATAAGAATTAACTGTGAGTTATGAGAGGGAGAAAACAAACTTGACTGCCAAAGAGTACGTCCATCTGGTATGAGGCAGCGATAGACCCTCGGAGATAAGTCGACTAGTGACCAATGTATTGAATCGCGACGCAATTTCTGTGATGCAACGTCGTTAGGATGGTGGGAATGTCGCAATTAACTGTCAAATTTGCGTCGGATTTGAAAACAAGACTGACAAAGAGCGAACATCCGGTGTCTGAGGCACCAATAGACCCTTATAGATAGTTACGCTAGACATCAATGTACTGAATCGCGACGCTATTTGTGTGTTCCGTCGTCCATACCAGGATCTGACGGTGAGAATTAGCTGAGAGTTTTGAGTCGGAGACAAGAAACTTGACAGCCAAATTGTACATCCATCTGGTATGAAGCAGCGTTAGACCCTCGGAGATAAGTCGGCTAGTGACCAATGTATTGAATCGCGACGCAATTTCTGTGTTGCATCGTTATATAGGATGGTGGGAATGTCGCAATTAACTGTCAAATTTGCGTCGGATTCCCGAAACTTTACTCGTAGGACAACGTTCATGTGGTACCCAGGCAGTAATGAATGCTTGGAGATAAATCTGCTGGTAGACGATGTACTGAAAACCATCGCAGTATGTGTTGTATCGTCATTGAGAGGATGAGAGAAAATAAAATTAACTGTCAGTTTTGCGTCGGATTTGAAAACTAGATGACAAAACGCGACCATCCGGTGACCGAGGCACCAATAGACCCTTGTAGATAGTTACGCTGGACATCGATCTATTGAATCGCGACGCTATTTGTGTGTTCCATCGTCAATACCAGGATCTGACGGTGAGAATTAACTGAGAGTTTTGACTCGGAGACAAGAAACTTGACAGCCAAATTGTACATCCATCTGGTATGAAGCAGCGATAGACCCTCGGAGATAAGTCGGCTAGTGACCAATGTATTGAATCGCGACGCAATTTCTGTGTAGCATCGTCATTAGGATGGTGGGAATGTCGCAATTAACTGTCAAATTTGCGTCGGATTCCCGAAACTTTACTCGTAGGACAACGATCATGTGGTGACCAAGGCATGCTCGGAGATAAATCTGCTGGAAGACGATGTTCTGAAAACCATCGCAGTATGTGTGTTCCATCGTAATTGAGAGTATGGGAGGAATAATATTAACTGCCAATCTTGCGTCGGATATGTAAACTAGACTGACAAAACGCGACCATCCGGTGACCGAGGCACCAATAGACCCTTGTAGATAGTTACGCTGGACATCGATCTATTAAATCGCGACGCTATTTGTGTGTTCCTTCGTCAATACCAGGATCTGACGGTAAGAATTAACTGTGAGTTATGAGAGGGAGAAATCAAACTTGACTGCCAAAGAGTACGTCCATCTGGTATGAGGCAGCGATAGACCCTCGGAGATAAGTCGGCTAGTGACCAATGTATTTAATCGCGACGCAATTTCTGTGTTGCAACGTCGTTAGGATGGTGGGAATGTCGCAATTAACTGTCAAATTTGCGTCGGATTCCCGAAACTTTACTCGTAGGACAACGATCATGTGGTGACCAAGGCATGCTCGGAGATAAATCTGCTGGAAGACGATGTTCTGAAAACCATCGCAGTATGTGTGTTCCATCGTAATTGAGAGTATGGGAGGA
The DNA here is from genome assembly GCF_023897955.1 of Schistocerca gregaria. Classification (NCBI taxonomy): domain Eukaryota; kingdom Metazoa; phylum Arthropoda; class Insecta; order Orthoptera; family Acrididae; genus Schistocerca; species Schistocerca gregaria. Next base: position 119,134 of record NW_026061713.1, on the reverse strand, counting down.
ATAATATTAACTGCCAATCTTGCGTCGGATATGTAAACTAGACTGACAAAACGCGACCATCCAGTGACCGAGGCACCAATAGACCCTTGTAGATAGTTACGCTATACATCGATCTATTGAATCGCGACGCCATTTGTGTGTTCCATCGTCAATACCAAGATCTGACAATAAGAATTAACTGTGAGTTATGAGAGGGAGAAAACAAACTTGACTGCCAAAGAGTACGTCCATCTGGTATGAGGCAGCGATAGACCCTCGGAGATAAGTCGACTAGTGACCAATGTATTGAATCGCGACGCAATTTCTGTGATGCAACGTCGTTAGGATGGTGGGAATGTCTCAATTAACTGTCACATTTGCGTCGGATTTGAAAACAAGACTGACAAAGAGCGAACATCCGGTGACCGAGGCACCAATAGACCCTTATAGATAGTTACGCTAGACATCAATGTACTGAATCGCGACGCTATTTGTGTGTTCCATCGTCAATACCAGGATCTGACGGTAAGAATTAACTGTGAGTTATGAGAGGGAGAAAACAAACTTGACTGCCAAAGAGTTCGTCCATCTGGTATGAGGCAGCGATAGACCCTCGGAGATAAGTCGGCTAGTGACCAATGTATTTAATCGCGACGCAATTTCTGTGTTGCAACGTCGTTAGGATGGTGGGAATGTCGCAATTAATTGTCAAATTTGCGTCGGATTTGAAAACTAGACTGACAAAGAGAGAACATCCGGTGACCGAGGCACCAATAGACCCTTGTAGATAGTTACGCTAGACATCGATGTACTGAATCGCGACGCTATTTGTGTGTTCCATGGTCGATACCAGGATCTGACTTTAAGAATTAACTGTGAGTTATGAGTCGGAGACAAGAAACGTGACAGCCAAATTGTACATCCATCTGGTATGAGGCAGCGTTAGACCCTCGGAGATAAGTCGGCTAGTGACCAATGTATTGAATCGCGACGCAATTTCTGTGTTGCATCGTCATTAGGATGGTGCGAATGTCGCAATTAACTGTCAAATTTGCGTCAGATTCCCGAAACTTTTCTCGTAGGACAACGATCATGTGGTGACCAAGGCATGCTTGGAGATAAATCTGCTGGAAGACGATGTTCTGAAAACCATCGCAGTATGTGTGTTCCATCGTAATTGAGAGTTCTTGAGGAATAAAATTAACTATCAGTTTTGCGTCGGATTTGAAAACTAGACTGACAAAGCGCGACCATCCGGTGACCGAGGCACCAATAGACCCTTGTAGATAGTTACGCTAGACATTGATGTATTGAATCCCGACGCTATTTGTGTGTTCCATAAAAGATACCAGGATCTGACGGTAAGAATTAACTGTGAGTTTTGAAACGGAGACAAGAAACTTGACAGCCAAATTGTACATCCATCTGGTATGAGCAGCGTAGGACCCTCGGAGATAAGTCGGCTAGTGCCCAATGTATTGAACCGCGACGCAATTTCTGTGTTGCATCGTCATTAGGATGGTGGGAATGTCTCAATTAACTGTCAAATTTGCGTCGGATTCCCAAAACTTTACTCGCAGGAGAACTATCATGTGGTGAACCAGGCACGCTCGGAGATAAATCTGCTGGAAGACGATGTTCTGAAAACCATCGCAGTATGTGTGTTCCATCGTAATTGAGAGTATGAGAGGAATACAATTAACTGTCAGTTTTGCGTCGGATTTGAAAACTAGACTGACAAAGCGCGACCATCCGGTGACCGAAGCACAAATAGACTCTTCTAGATAGTTACGCTAGACATCAATGTACTGAATCGAGACGCTATTTGTGTGTTCCGTCGTCCATACCAGGATCTGACGGTGAGAATTAGCTGAGAGTTTTGAGTCGGAGACAAGAAACTTGACAGCCAAATTGTACATCCATCTGGTATGAGGCAGCGTTAGACCCTCGGAGATAAGTCGGCTAGTGACCAATGTATTGAATCGCGACGCAATTTCTGTGTAGCATCGTCATTAGGATGGTGGGAATGTCGCAATTAACTGTCAAATTTGCGTCGGATTCCAGAAACTTTACTCGTAGGACAACGATCATGTGGTGACCAAGGCATGCTCGGAGATAAATCTGCTGGAAGACGATGTTCTGAAAACCATCGCAGTATGTGTGTTCCATCGTAATTGAGAGTATGGGAGGAATAATATTAACTGCCAATCTTGCGTCGGATATGTAAACTAGACTGACAAAACGCGACCATCCGGTGACCGAGGCACCAATAGACCCTTGTAGATAGTTACCCTATACATCGATCTATTGGATCGCGACGCCATTTGTGTGTTCCATCGTCAATACCAAGATCTGACAATAAGAATTAACTGTGAGTTATGAGAGGGAGAAAACAAACTTGACTGCCAAAGAGTACGTCCATCTGGAATGAGGCAGCGATAGACCCTCGGAGATACGTCGGCTAGTGACCAATGTATTGAATCGCGACGCAATTTCTGTGTTGCATCGTCATTAGGATGGTGGGAATGTCGCAATTAACTGTCAAATTTGCGTCGGATTCCCGAAACTTTACTCGTAGGACAACGATCATGTGGTGACCAAGGCATGCTCGGAGATAAATCTGCTGGAAGACGATGTTCTGAAAACCATCGCAGTATGTGTGTTCCATCGTAATTGAGAGTATGGGAGGAATTATATTAACTGCCAATCTTGCGTCGGATATGTAAACTAGACTGACAAAACGCGACCATCCGGTGACCGAGGCACCAATAGACCCTAGTAGATAGTTACGCTGGACATCGATCTATTGAATCGCGACGCTATTTGTGTGTTCCATCGTCAATACCAGGATCTGACGGTAAGAATTAACTGTGAGTTATGAGAGGGAGAAAACAAACTTGACTGCCAAAGAGTCGTCCATCTGGTATGAGGCAGCGATAGACCCTCGGAGATAAGTCGACTAGTGACCAATGTATTTAATCGCGACGCAATTTCTGTGTTGCAACGTCGTTAGGATGGTGGGAATGTCGCAATTAATTGTCAAATTTGCGTCGGATTTGAAAAGTAGACTGACAAATAGAGAACATCCGGTGACCGAGGCACCAATAGACCCTTGTAGATAGTTACGCTAGACATCGATGTACTGAATCGCGACGCTATTTGTGTGTTCCATGGTCGATACCAGGATCTGACGGTAAGAATTAACTGTGAGTTACGAGTCGGAGACAAGAAACTTGACAGCCAAATTGTACATCCATCTGGTATGAAGCAGCGTTAGACCCTCGGAGATAAGTCGGCTAGTGACCAATGTATTGAATCGCGACGCAATTTCTGTGTTGCATCGTCATTAGGATGGTGGGAATGTCGCAATTAACTGTCAAATTTGCGTCGGATTCCCGAAACTTTACTCGTAGGACAACGATCATGTGGTGACCAAGGCATGCTGGGAGATAAATCTGCTGGAAGACGATGTTCTGAAAACCATCGCAGTATGTGTGTTCCATCGTAATTGAGAGTATGGGAGGAATAATATTAACTGCCAATCTTTCGTCGGATATGTAAACTAGACTGACAAAACGCGACCATCCGGTGACCGAGGCACCAATAGACCCTTATAAATAGTTACGCTAGACATCAATGTACTGAATCGCGACGCTATTTGTGTGTTCCGTCGTCCATACCAGTATCTGACGGTGAGAATTAGCTGAGAGTTTTGAGTCGGAGACAAGAAACTTGACAGCCAAATTGTACATCCATCTGGTATGAAGCAGCGTTAGACCCTCGGAGACAAGTCGGCTAGTGACCAATGTATTGAATCGCGACGCAATTTCTGTGTTGCATCGTCATTAGGATGGTGGGAATGTCGCAATTAACTGTCAAATTTGCGTCGGATTCCCGAAACTTTACTCGTAGGACAACGTTCATGCGGTGACCCAGGCAGTAATAAATGCTTGGAGATAAATCTGGTGGTAGACGATGTACTGAAAACCATCGCAGTATGTGTTCTATCGTCATTGAGAGGATGAGCGAAAATAAAATTAACTGTCAGTTTTGCGTCGGATTTGAAAACTAGATGACAAAACGCGACCATCCGGTGACAAAGGCACCAATAGACCCTAGTAGATAGTTACGCTGGGCATCGATCTATTGAATCGCGACGCTATTTGTGTGTTCCATCGTCAATACCAGGATCTGACGGTAAGAATTAACTGTGAGTTATGAGAGGGAGAAAACAAACTTGACTGCCAAAGAATCGTCCATCTCGTATGAGGCAGCGATAGACCCTCGGAGATAAGTCGGCTAGTGACCAATGTATTTAATCGCGACGCAATTTCTGTGTTGCAACGTCGTTAGGATGGTGGGAATGTCGCAATTAATTGTCAAATTTGCGTCGGATTTGAAAAGTAGACTGACAAAGAGAGAACATCCGGTGACCGAGGCACCAATAGACCCTTGTAGATAGTTACGCTAGACATCGATGTACTGAATCGCGACGCTATTTGTGTGTTCCATGGTCGATACCAGGATCTGACGGTAAGAATTAACTGTGAGTTACGAGTCGGAGACAAGAAACTTGACAGCCAAATTGTACATCCATCTGGTATGAAGCAGCGTTAGACCCTCGGAGATAAGTCGGCTAGTGACCAATGTATTGAATCGCGACGCAATTTCTGTGTTGCATCGTCATTAGGATGGTGGGAATGTTGCAATTAACTGTCAAATTTGCGTCGGATTCCCGAAACTTTACTCGTAGGACAACGATCATGTGGTGACCAAGGCATGCTCGGAGATATATCTGCTGGAAGACGATGTTCTGAAAACCATCGCAGTATGTGTGTTCCATCGTAATTGAGAGTATGGGAGGAATAATATTAACTGCCAATCTTGCGTCGGATATGTAAACTAGACTGACAAAACGCGACCATCCGGTGACCGAGGCACCAATAGACCCTTATAGACAGTTACGCTAGACATCAATGTACTGAATCGCGACGCTATTTGTGTGTTCCGTCGTCCATACCAGGATCTGACGGTGAGAATTAGCTGAGAGTTTTGAGTCGGAGACAAGAAACTTGACAGCCAAATTGTACATCCATCTGGTATGAAGCAGCGTTAGACCCTCGGAGACAAGTCGGCTAGTGACCAATGTATTGAATCGCGACGCAATTTCTGTGTTGCATCGTCATTAGGATGGTGGGAATGTCGCAATTAACTGTCAAATTTGCGTCGGATTCCCGAAACTTTACTCGTAGGACAACGTTCATGTGGTGACCCAGGCAGTAATAAATGCTTGGAGATAAATCTGGTGGTAGACGATGTACTGAAAACCATCGCAGTATGTGTTCTATCGTCATTGAGAGGATGAGAGAAAATAAAATTAACTGTCAGTTTCGCGTCGGATTTGAAAACTAGATGACAAAACGCGACCATCCGGTGACCGAGGCACCAATAGACCCTTGTAGATAGTTACGCTGGACATCGATCTATTGAATCGCGACGCTATTTGTGTGTTCCATCGTCAATACCAGGATCTGACGGTAAGAATTAACTGTGAGTTATGAGAGGGAGAAAACAAACTTGACTGCCAAAGAGTACGTCCATCTGGTATGAGGCGGCGATAGACCCTCGGAGATAAGTCGGCTAGTGACCAATGTATTTAATCGCGACGCAATTTCTGTGTTGCAACGTCGTTAGGATGGTGGGAATGTCGCAATTAATTGTCAAATTTGCGTCGGATTTGAAAAGTAGACTGACAAAGAGAGAACATCCGGTGACCGAGGCACCAATAGACCCTTGTAGATAGTTACGCTAGACATCGATGTACTGAATCGCGACGCTATTTGTGTGTTCCATGGTCGATACCAGGATCTGACTTTAAGAATTAACTGTGAGTTATGAGTCGGAGACAAGAAACTTGACAGCCAAATTGTACATCCATCTGGTATGAGGCAGCGTTAGACCTTCGGAGATAAGTCGGCTAGTGACCAATGTATTGAATCGCGACGCAATTTCAGTGTTGCATCGTCATTAGGATGTTGGGAATGTCGCAATTAACTGTCAAATTTGCGTCGGATTCCCGAAACTTTGCTCGTAGGACAACGTTCATGTGGTGACCCAGGCAGTAATAAATGCTTGGAGATAAATCTGCTGGTAGACGATGTACTGAAAACCATCGCAGTATGTGTTCTATCGTCATTGAGAGGATGAGAGAAAATAAAATTAACTGTCAGTTTTGCGTCGGATTTGAAAACTAGATGACAAAACGCGACCATCCGGTGGCCGAGGCACCAATAGACCCTTGTAGATAGTTACGCTGGACATCGATCTATTGAATCGCGACGCTATTTGTGTGTTCCATCGTCAATACCAGGATCTGACGGTAAGAATTAACTGTGAGTTATGAGAGGGAGAAAACAAACTTGACTGCCAAAGAGTACGTCCATCTGGTATGAGGCAGCGATAGACCCTCGGAGATAAGTCGGCTAGTGACCAATGTATTTAATCGCGACGGAATTTCTGTGTTGCAACGTCGTTAGGATGGTGGGAATGTCGCAATTAATTGTCAAATTTGCGTCGGATTTGAAAACTAGACTGACAAAGAGAGAACATCCGGTGACCGAGGCACCAATTGACCCTTGTAGATAGTTACGCTAGACATCGATGTACTGAATCGCGACGCTATTTGTGTGTTCCATGGTCGATACCAGGATCTGACTTTAAGAATTAACTGTGAGTTATGAGTCGGAGACAAGAAACGTGACAGCCAAATTGTACATCCATCTGGTATGAGGCAGCGTTAGACCCTCGGAGATAAGTCGGCTAGTGACCAATGTATTGAATCGCGACGCAATTTCTGTGTTGCATCGTCATTAGGATGGTGCGAATGTCGCAATTAACTGTCAAATTTGCGTCGGATTCCCGAAACCTTTCTCGTAGGACAACGATCATGTGGTGACCCAGGCATGCTTGGAGATAAATCTGCTGGAAGACGATGTTCTGAAAACCATCGCAGTATGTGTGTTCCATCGTAATTGAGAGTACTTGAGCAATAAAATTAACTATCTGTTTTGCGTCGGATTTGAAAACTAGACTGACAAAGCGCGACCATCCGGTGACCGAGGCACCAATAGACCCTTGTAGATAGTTACGCTAGACATTGATGTATTGAATCCCGACGCTATTTGTGTGTTCCATAAAAGATACCAGGATCTGACGGTAAGAATTAACTGTGAGTTTTGAAACGGAGACAAGAAACTTGACAGCCAAATTGTACATCCATCTGGTATGAGCAGCGTAGGACCCTCGGAGATAAGTCGGCTAGTGCCCAATGTATTGAACCGCGACGCAATTTCTGTGTTGCATCGTCATTAGGATAGTGCGAATGTCTCAATTAACTGTCAAATTTGCGTCGGATTCCCAAAACTTTACTCGTAGGACAACGATCATGTGGTGACCAAGGCATGCTCGGAGATAAATCTGCTGGAAGACGATGTTCTGAAAACCATCGCAGTATGTGTGTTCCATCGTAATTGAGAGTATGGGAGGAATAATATTAACTGCCAATCTTGCGTCGGATATGTAAACTAGACTGACAAAACGCGACCATCCGGTGACCGAGGCACCAATAGACCCTTATAGACAGTTACGCTAGACATCAATGTACTGAATCGCGACGCTATTTGTGTGTTCCGTCGTCCATACCAGGATCTGACGGTGAGAATTAGCTGAGAGTTTTGAGTCGGAGACAAGAAACTTGACAGCCAAATTGTACATCCATCTGGTATGAAGCAGCGTTAGACCCTCGGAGACAAGTCGGCTAGTGACCAATGTATTGAATCGCGACGCAATTTCTGTGTTGCATCGTCATTAGGATGGTGGGAATGTCGCAATTAACTGTCAAATTTGCGTCGGATTCCCGAAACTTTACTCGTAGGACAACGTTCATGTGGTGACCCAGGCAGTAATAAATGCTTGGAGATAAATCTGGTGGTAGACGATGTACTGAAAACCATCGCAGTATGTGTTCTATCGTCATTGAGAGGATGAGAGAAAATAAAATTAACTGTCAGTTTCGCGTCGGATTTGAAAACTAGATGACAAAACGCGACCATCCGGTGACCGAGGCACCAATAGACCCTTGTAGATAGTTACGCTGGACATCGATCTATTGAAACGCGACGCTATTTGTGTGTTCCATCGTCAATACCAGGATCTGACGGTAAGAATTAACTGTGAGTTATGAGAGGGAGAAAACAAACTTGACTGCCAAAGAGTACGTCCATCTGGTATGAGGCGGCGATAGACCCTCGGAGATAAGTCGGCTAGTGACCAATGTATTTAATCGCGACGCAATTTCTGTGTTGCAACGTCGTTAGGATGGTGGGAATGTATCAATTAATTGTCAAATTTGCGTCGGATTTGAAAAGTGGACTGACAAAGAGAGAACATCCGGTGACCGAGGCACCAATAGACCCTTGTAGATAGTTACGCTAGACATCGATGTACTGAATCGCGACGCTATTTGTGTGTTCCATGGTCGATACCAGGATCTGACTTTAAGAATTAACTGTGAGTTATGAGTCGGAGACAAGAAACTTGACAGCCAAATTGTACATCCATCTGGTATGAGGCAGCGTTAGACCTTCGGAGATAAGTCGGCTAGTGACCAATGTATTGAATCGCGACGCAATTTCAGTGTTGCATCGTCATTAGGATGTTGGGAATGTCGCAATTAACTGTCAAATTTGCGTCGGATTCCCGAAACTTTGCTCGTAGGACAACGTTCATGTGGTGACCCAGGCAGTAATAAATGCTTGGAGATAAATCTGCTGGTAGACGATGTACTGAAAACCATCGCAGTATGTGTTCTATCGTCATTGAGAGGATGAGAGAAAATAAAATTAACTGTCAGTTTTGCGTCGGATTTGAAAACTAGATGACAAAACGCGACCATCCGGTGGCCGAGGCACCAATAGACCCTTGTAGATAGTTACGCTGGACATCGATCTATTGAATCGCGACGCTATTTGTGTGTTCCATCGTCAATACCAGGATCTGACGGTAAAAATTAACTGTGAGTTATGAGAGGGAGAAAACAAACTTGACTGCCAAAGAGTACGTCCATCTGGTATGAGGCAGCGATAGACCCTCGGAGATAAGTCGGCTAGTGACCAATGTATTTAATCGCGACGGAATTTCTGTGTTGCAACGTCGTTAGGATGGTGGGAATGTCGCAATTAATTGTCAAATTTGCGTCGGATTTGAAAACTAGACTGACAAAGAGAGAACATCCGGTGACCGAGGCACCAATAGACCCTTGTAGATAGTTACGCTAGACATCGATGTACTGAATCGCGACGCTATTTGTGTGTTCCATGGTCGATACCAGGATCTGACTTTAAGAATTAACTGTGAGTTATGAGTCGGAGACAAGAAACGTGACAGCCAAATTGTACATCCATCTGGTATGAGGCAGCGTTAGACCCTCGGAGATAAGTCGGCTAGTGACCAATGTATTGAATCGCGACGCAATTTCTGTGTTGCATCGTCATTAGGATGGTGCGAATGTCACAATTAACTGTCAAATTTGCGTCGGATTCCCGAAACCTTTCTCGTAGGACAACGATCATGTGGTGACCCAGGCATGCGTGGAGATAAATCTGCTGGAAGACGATGTTCTGAAAACCAGCGCAGTATGTGTGTTCCATCGTAATTGAGAGTACTTGAGCAATAAAATTAACTATCAGTTTTGCGTCGGATTTGAAAACTAGACTGACAAAGCGCGACCATCCGGTGACCGAGGCACCAATAGACCCTTGTAGATAGTTACGCTAGACATTGATGTATTGAATCCCGACGCTATTTGTGTGTTCCATAAAAGATACCAGGATCTGACGGTAAGAATTAACTGTGAGTTTTGAAACGGAGACAAGAAACTTGACAGCCAAATTGTACATCCATCTGGTATGAGCAGCGTAGGACCCTCGGAGATAAGTCGGCTAGTGCCCAATGTATTGAACCGCGACGCAATTTCTGTGTTGCATCGTCATTAGGATGGTGGGAATGTCTCAATTAACTGTCAAATTTGCGTCGGATTCCCAAAAGTTTACTCGCAGGAGAACTATCATGTGGTGAACCAGGCACGCTCGGAGATAAATCTGCTGGAAGACGATGTTCTGAAAACCATCGCAGTATGTGTGTTCCATCGTAATTGAGAGTATGAGAGGAATACAATTAACTGTCAGTTTTGCGTCGGATTTGAAAACTAGACTGACAAAGCGCGACCATCCGGTGACCGAAGCACAAATAGACTCTTCTAGATAGTTACGCTAGACATCAATGTACTGAATCGAGACGCTATTTGTGTGTTCCGTCGTCCATACCAGGATCTGACGGTGAGAATTAGCTGAGAGTTTTGAGTCGGAGACAAGAAACTTGACAGCCAAATTGTACATCCATCTGGTATGAAGCAGCGTTAGACCCTCGGAGATAAGTCGGCTAGTGACCAATGTATTGAATCGCGACGCAATTTCTGTGTAGCATCGTCATTAGGATGGTGGGAATGTCGCAATTAACTGTCAAATTTGCGTCGGATTCCAGAAACTTTACTCGTAGGACAACGATCATGTGGTGACCAAGGCATGCTCGGAGATAAATCTGCTGGAAGACGATGTTCTGAAAACCATCGCAGTATGTGTGTTCCATCGTAATTGAGAGTATGGGAGGAATAATATTAACTGCCAATCTTGCGTCGGACTAGACTGACAAAACGCGACCATCCGGTGACCGAGGCACCAATAGACCCTTGTAGATAGTTACGCTATACATCGATCTATTGAATCGCGACGCCATTTGTGTGTTCCATCGTCAATACCAAGATCTGACAATAAGAATTAACTGTGAGTTATGAGAGGGAGAAAACAAACTTGACTGCCAAAGAGTACGTCCATCTGGTGTGAGGCAGCGATAGACCCTCGGAGATAAGTCGACTAGTGACCAATGTATTGAATCGCGACGCAATTTCTGTGATGCAACGTCGTTAGGATGGTGGGAATGTCGCAATTAACTGTCAATTTTGCGTCGGATTTGAAAACAAGACTGACAAAGAGCGAACATCCGGTGACCGAGGCACCAATAGACCCTTATAGGTAGTTACGCTAGACATCAATGTACTGAATCGCGACGCTATTTGTGTGTTCCGTCGTCCATACCAGGAGATGACGGTGAGAATTAGCTGAGAGTTTTGAGTCGGAGACAAGAAACTTGACAGCCAAATTGTACATCCATCTGGTATGAAGCAGCGATAGACCCTCGGAGATAAGTCGGCTAGTGACCAATGTATTGAATCGCGACGCAATTTCTGTGTTGCATCGTCATTAGGATGGTGGGAATGTCGCAATTAACTGTCAAATTTGCGTCGGATTCCCGAAACTTTACTCGTAGGACAACGATCATGTGGTGACCAAGGCATGCTCGGAGATAAATCTGCTGGAAGACGATGTTCTGAAAACCATCGCAGTATGTGTGTTCCATCGTAATTGAGAGTATGGGAGGAATTATATTAACTGCCAATCTTGCGTCGGATATGTAAACTAGACTGACAAAACGCGACCATCCGGTGACCGAGGCACCAATAGACCCTTGTAGATAGTTACGCTATACATCGATCTATTGAATCGCGACGCCATTTGTGTGTTCCATCGTCAATACCAAGATCTGACAATAAGAATTAACTGTGAGTTATGAGAGGGAGCAACAAACTTGACTGCCAAAGAGTACGTCCATCTGATATGAGGCAGCGATAGACCCTCGGAGATAAGTCGACTAGTGACCAATGTATTGAATCGCGACGCAATTTCTGTGATGCAACGTCGTTAGGATGGTGGGAATGTCGCAATTAACTGTCAAATTTGCGTCGGATTTGAAAACAAGACTGACAAAGAGCGAACATCCGGTGGCCGAGGCACCAATAGACCCTTATAGATAGTTACGCTAGACATCAATGTACTGAATCGCGACGCTATTTGTGTGTTCCGTCGTCCATACCAGGATCTGACGGTGAGAATTAGCTGAGAGATTTGAGTCGGAGACAAGAAACTTGACAGCCAAATTGTACATCCATCTGGTATGAAGCAGCGTTAGACCCTCGGAGACAAGTCGGCTAGTGACCAATGTATTGAATCGCGACGCAATTTCTGTGTTGCATCGTCATTAGGATGGTGGGAATGTCGCAATTAACTGTCAAATTTGCGTCGGATTCCCGAAACTTTACTCGTAGGACAACGATCATGTGGTGACCAAGGCATGCTCGGAGATAAATCTGCTGGAAGACGATGTTCTGAAAACCATCGCAGTATGTGTGTTCCATCGTAATTGAGAGTATGGGAGGAATTATATTAACTGCCAATCTTGCGTCGGATATGTAAACTAGACTGACAAAACGCGACCATCCGGTGACCGAGGCACCAATAGACCCTAGTAGATAGTTACGCTGGACATCGATCTATTGAATCGCGACGCTATTTGTGTGTTCCATCGTCAATACCAGGATCTGACGCTAAGAATTAACTGTGAGTTATGAGAGGGAGAAAACAAACTTGACTGCCAAAGAGTCGTCCATCTGGTATGAGGCAGCGATAGACCCTCGGAGATAAGTCGGCTAGTGACCAATGTATTTAATCGCGACGCAATTTCTGTGTTGCAACGTCGTTAGGATGGTGGGAATGTCGCAATTAATTGTCAAATTTGCGTCGGATTTGAAAAGTAGACTGACAAAGAGAGAACATCCGGTGACCGAGGCACCAATAGACCCTTGTAGATAGTTACGCTAGACATCGATGTACTGAATCGCGACGCTATTTGTGTGTTCCATGATCGATACCAGGATCTGACGGTAAGAATTATCTGTGAGTTACGAGTCGGAGACAAGAAACTTGACAGCCAAATTGTACATCCATCTGGTATGAAGCAGCGTTAGACCCTCGGAGATAAGTCGGCTAGTGACCAATGTATTGAATCGCGACGCAATTTCTGTGTTGCATCGTCATTAGGATGGTGGGAATGTCGCAATTAACTGTCAAATTTGCGTCGGAATCCCGAAACTTTACTCGTAGGACAACGTTCATGCGGTGACCCAGGCAGTAATAAATGCTTGGAGATAAATCTGGTGGTAGACGATGTACTGAAAACCATCGCAGTATGTGTTCTATCGTCATTGAGAGGATGAGCGAAAATAAAATTAACTGTCAGTTTTGCGTCGGATTTGAAAACTAGATGACAAAACGCGACCATCCGGTGACAAAGGCACCAATAGACCCTAGTAGATAGTTACGCTGGGCATCGATCTATTGAATCGCGACGCTATTTGTGTGTTCCATCGTCAATACCAGGATCTGACGGTAAGAATTAACTGTGAGTTATGAGAGGGAGAAAACAAACTTGACTGCCAAAGAGTCGTCCATCTCGTATGAGGCAGCGATAGACCCTCGGAGATAAGTCGGCTAGTGACCAATGTATTTAATCGCGACGCAATTTCTGTGTTGCAACGTCGTTAGGATGGTGGGAATGTCGCAATTAATTGTCAAATTTGCGTCGGATTTGAAAAGTAGACTGACAAAGAGAGAACATCCGGTGACCGAGGCACCAATAGACCCTTGTAGATAGTTACGCTAGACATCGATGTACTGAATCGCGACGCTATTTGTGTGTTCCATGGTCGATACCAGGATCTGACGGTAAGAATTAACTGTGAGTTACGAGTCGGAGACAAGAAACTTGACAGCCAAATTGTACATCCATCTGGTATGAAGCAGGGTTAGACCCTCGGAGATAAGTCGGCTAGTGACCAATGTATTGAATCGCGACGCAATTTCTGTGTTGCATCGTCATTAGGATGGTGGGAATGTCGCAATTAACTGTCAAATTTGCGTCGGATTCCCGAAACTTTACTCGTAGGACAACGATCATGTGGTGACCAAGGCATGCTCGGAGATAAATCTGCTGGAAGACGATGTTCTGAAAACCATCGCAGTATGTGTGTTCCATCGTAATTGAGAGTATGGGAGGAATAATATTAACTGCCAATCTTGCGTCGGATATGTAAACTAGACTGACAAAACGCGACCATCCGGTGACCGAGGCACCAATAGACCCTTATAGACAGTTACGCTAGACATCAATGTACTGAATCGCGACGCTATTTGTGTGTTCCGTCGTCCATACCAGGATCTGACGGTGAGAATTAGCTGAGAGTTTTGAGTCGGAGACAAGAAACTTGACAGCCAAATTGTACATCCATCTGGTATGAAGCAGCGTTAGACCCTCGGAGACAAGTCGGCTAGTGACCAATGTATTGAATCGCGACGCAATTTCTGTGTTGCATCGTCATTAGGATGGTGGGAATGTCGCAATTAACTGTCAAATTTGCGTCGGATTCCCGAAACTTTAGTCGTAGGACAACGTTCATGTGGTGACCCAGGCAGTAATAAATGCTTGGAGATAAATCTGGTGGTAGACGATGTACTGAAAACCATCGCAGTATGTGTTCTATCGTCATTGAGAGGATGAGAGAAAATAAAATTAACTGTCAGTTTCGCTTCGGATTTGAAAACTAGATGACAAAACGCGACCATCCGGTGACCGAGGCACCGATAGACCCTTGTAGATAGTTACGCTGGACATCGATCTATTGAATCGCGACGCTATTTGTGTGTTCCGTCGTCCATACCAGGATCTGACTTTAAGAATTAACTGTGAGTTATGAGTCGGAGACAAGAAACGTGACAGCCAAATTGTACATCCATCTGGTATGAGCAGCGTAGGACCCTCGGAGATAAGTCGGCTAGTGACCAATGTATTGAACCGCGACGCAATTTCTGTGTTGCATCGTCATTAGGATGGTGGGAATGTCTCAATTAAGTGTTAAATTTGCGTCGGATTCAGAAAACTTTACTCGCAGGAGAACGATCATGTGGTGAACCAGGCACGCTCGGAGATAAATCTGCTGGAAGACGATGTTCTGAAAACCATCGCAGTATGTGTGTTCCATCGTAATTGAGAGTATGAGAGGAATACAATTAACTGTCAGTTTTGCGTCGGATTTGAAAACTAGACTGACAAAGCGCGACCATCCGGTGACCGAAGCACAAATAGACTCTTCTAGATAGTTACGCTAGACATCAATGTACTGAATCGAGACGCTATTTGTGTGTTCCGTCGTCCATACCACGATCTGACGGTGAGAATTAGCTGAGAGTTTTGAGTCGGAGACAAGAAACTTGACAGCCAAATTGTACATCCATCTGGTGTGAAGCAGCGTTAGACCCTCGGAGATAAGTCGGCTAGTGACCAATGTATTGAATCGCGACGCAATTTCTGTGTTGCATCGTCGTTAGGATGGTGGGAATATCGCAATTAACTGTCAAATTTGCGTCGGATTCCCGAAACTTTACTCGTAGGACAACGATCATGTGGTGACCAAGGCATGCTCGGAGATAAATCTGCTGGAAGACGATGTTCTGAAAACCATCGCAGTATGTGTGTTCCATCGTAATTGAGAGTATGGGAGGAATTATATTAACTGCCAATCTTGCGTCGGATATGTAAACTAGACTGACAAAACGCGACCATCCGTTGACCGAGGCACCAATAGACCCTTGTAGATAGTTACGCTATACATCGATCTATTGAATCGCGACGCCATTTGTGTGTTCCATCGTCAATACCAACATCTGACAATAAGAATTAACTGTGAGTTATGAGAGGGAGAAAACAAACTTGACTGCCAAAGAGTACGTCCATCTGGTATGAGGCAGCGATAGACCCTCGGAGATAAGTCGACTAGTGACCAATGTATTGAATCGCGACGCAATTTCTGTGATGCAACGTCGTTAGGATGGTGGCAATGTCGCAATTAACTGTCAAATTTGCGTCGGATTTGAAAACAAGACTGACAAAGAGCGAACATCCGGTGACCGAGGCACCAATAGACCCTTATAGATAGTTACGCTAGACATCAATGTACTGAATCGCGACGCTATTTGTGTGTTCCATCGTCAATACCAGGATCTGACGGTAAGATTTAACTGTGAGTTATGAGAGGGAGAAAGCAAACTTGACTGCCAAAGAGTACGCCCATCTGGTATGAGGCAGCGATAGACCCTCGGAGATAAGTCGGCTAGTGACCAATGTATTTAATCGCGACGCAATTTCTGTGTTGCAACGCCGTTAGGATGGTGGGAATGTCGCAATTAATTGTCAAATTTGCGTCGGATTTGAAAACTAGACTGACAAAGAGAGAACATCCGGTGACCGAGGCACCAATAGACCCTTGTAGATAGTTACGCTAGACATCGATGTACTGAATCGCGACGCTATTTGTGTGTTCCATGGTCGATACCAGGATCTGACTTTAAGAATTAACTGTGAGTTATGAGTCGGAGACAAGAAACTTGACAGCCAAATTGTACATCCATCTGGTATGAGGCAGCGTAAGACCCTCGGAGATAAGTCGGCTAGTGACCAATGTATTGAATCGCGACGCAATTTCTGTGTTGCATCGTCATTAGGATGGTGCGAATGTCGCAACTAACTGTCAAATTTGAGTCGGATTCCCGAAACTTTACTCGTAGGACAACGATCATGTGGTGACCCAGGCATGCTTGGAGATAAATCTGCTGGAAGACGATGTTCTGAAAACCATCGCAGTATGTGTGTTCCATCGTAATTGAGAGTACTTGAGGAATAAAATTAACTATCAGTTTTGCGTCGGATTTGAAAACTAGACTGACAAAGCGCGACCATCCGGTGACCGAGGCACCAATAGACCCTTGTAGATATTTACGCTAGACATTGATGTATTGAATCCCGACGCTATTTGTGTGTTCCATAGTAGATACCAGGATCTGACGGTAAGAATTAACTGTGAGTTTTGAAACGGAGACAAGAAACTTGACAGCCAAATTGTACATCCATCTGGTATGAGCAGCGTAGGACCCTCGGAGATAAGTCGGCTAGTGACCAATGTATTGAACCGCGACGCAATTTCTGTGTTGCATCGTCATTAGGATGGTGGGAATGTCTCAATTAAATGTTAAATTTGCGTCGGATTCAGAAAACTTTACTCGCAGGAGAACGATCATGTGGTGAACCAGGCACGCTCGGAGATAAATCTGCTGGAAGACGATGTTCTGAAAACCATCGCAGTATGTGTGTTCCATCGTAATTGAGAGTATGAGAGGAATACAATTAACTGTCAGTTTTGCGTCGGATTTGAAAACTAGACTGACAAAGCGCGACCATCCGGTGACCGAAGCACAAATAGACTCTTCTAGATAGTTACGCTAGACATCAATGTACTGAATCGAGACGCTATTTGTGTGTTCCGTCGTCCATACCACGATCTGACGGTGAAAATTAGCTGAGAGTTTTGAGTCGGAGACAAGAAACTTGACAGCCAAATTGTACATCCATCTGGTGTGAAGCAGCGTTAGACCCTCGGAGATAAGTCGGCTAGTGACCAATGTATTGAATCGCGACGCAATTTCTGTGTTGCATCGTCGTTAGGATGGTGGGAATATCGCAATTAACTGTCAAATTTGCGTCGGATTCCCGAAACTTTACTCGTAGGACAACGATCATGTGGTGACCAAGGCATGCTCGGAGATAAATCTGCTGGAAGACGATGTTCTGAAAACCATCGCAGTATGTGTGTTCCATCGTAATTGAGAGTATGGGAGGAATTATATTAACTGCCAATCTTGCGTCGGATATGTAAACTAGACTGACAAAACGCGACCATCCGTTGACCGAGGCACCAATAGACCCTTGTAGATAGTTACGCTATACATCGATCTATTGAATCGCGACGCCATTTGTGTGTTCCATCGTCAATACCAACATCTGACAATAAGAATTAACTGTGAGTTATGAGAGGGAGAAAACAAGCTTGACTGCCAAAGAGTACGTCCATCTGGTATGAGGCAGCGATAGACCCTCGGAGATAAGTCGACTAGTGACCAATGTATTGAATCGCGACGCAATTTCTGTGATGCAACGTCGTTAGGATGGTGGGAATGTCGCAATTAACTGTCAAATTTGCGTCGGATTTGAAAACAAGACTGACAAAGAGCGAACATCCGGTGACCGAGGCACCAATAGACCCTTATAGATAGTTACGCTAGACATCAATGTACTGAATCGCGACGCTATTTGTGTGTTCCATCGTCAATACCAGGATCTGACGGTAAGAATTAACTGTGAGTTATGAGAGGGAGAAAACAAACTTGACTGCCAAAGAGTACGTCCATCTGGTATGAGGCAGCGATAGACCCTCGGAGATAAGTCGGCTAGTGACCAATGTATTTAATCGCGACGCAATTTCTGTGTTGCAACGCCGTTAGGATGGTGGGAATGTCGCAATTAATTGTCAAATTTGCGTCGGATTTGAAAACTAGACTGACAAAGAGAGAACATCCGGTGACCGAGGCACCAATAGACCCTTGTAGATAGTTACGCTAGACATCGATGTACTGAATCGCGACGCTATTTGTGTGTTCCATGGTCGATACCAGGATCTGACTTTAAGAATTAACTGTGAGTTATGAGTCGGAGACAAGAAACTTGACAGCCAAATTGTACATCCATCTGGTATGAGGCAGCGTAAGACCCTCGGAGATAAGTCGGCTAGTGACCAATGTATTGAATCGCGACGCAATTTCTGTGTTGCATCGTCATTAGGATGGTGCGAATGTCGCAATTAACTGTCAAATTTGAGTCGGATTCCCGAAACTTTACTCGTAGGACAACGATCATGTGGTGACCCAGGCATGCTTGGAGATAAATCTGCTGGAAGACGATGTTCTGAAAACCATCGCAGTATGTGTGTTCCATCGTAATTGAGAGTACTTGAGGAATAAAATTAACTATCAGTTTTGCGTCGGATTTGAAAACTAGACTGACAAAGCGCGACCATCCGGTGACCGAGGCACCAATAGACCCTAGTAGATATTTACGCTAGACATTGATGTATTGAATCCCGACGCTATTTGTGTGTTCCATAGTAGATACCAGGATCTGACGGTAAGAATTAACTGTGAGTTTTGAAACGGAGACAAGAAACTTGACAGCCAAATTGTACATCCATCTGGTATGAGCAGCGTAGGACCCTCGGAGATAAGTCGGCTAGTGACCAATGTATTGAACCGCGACGCAATTTCTGTGTTGCTTCGTCATTAGGATGGTGGGAATGTCTCAATTAACTGTCAAATTTGCGTCGGATTCCCAAAACTTTACTCGCAGGAAAACGATCATGTGGTGAACCAGGCACGCTCGGAGATAAATCTGCTGGAAGACGATGTTCTGAAAACCATCGCAGTATGTGTGTTCCATCGTAATTGAGAGTATGAGAGGAATACAATTAACTGTCAGTTTTGCGTCGGATTTGAAAACTAGACTGACAAAGCGCGACCATCCGGTGACCGAAGCACAAATAGACTCTTCTAGATAGTTACGCTAGACATCAATGTACTGAATCGAGACGTTATTTGTGTGTTCCGTCGTCCATACCAGGATCTGACGGTGAGAATTAGCTGAGAGTTTTGAGTCGGAGACAAGAAACTTGACAGCCAAATTGTACATCCATCTGGTATGAAGCAGCGTTAGACCCTCGGAGATAAGTCGGCTAGTGACCAATCTATTGAATCGCGACGCAATTTCTGTGTTGCATCGTCATTAGGATGGTGGGAATATCGCAATTAACTGTCAAATTTGCGTCGGATTCCCGAAACTTTACTCGTAGGACAACGTTCATGTGGTGACCCAGGCAGTAATAAATGCTTGGAGATAAATCTGCTGGTAGACGATGTACTGAAAACCATCGCAGTATGTGTTCTATCGTCATTGAGAGGATGAGCGAAAATAAAATTAACTGTCAGTTTTGCGACGGATTTGAAAACTAGATGACAAAACGCGACCATCCGGTGACCGAGGCACCAATAGACCCTTGTAGATAGTTACGCTGGACATCGATCTATTAAATCGCGACGCTATTTGTGTGTTCCATCGTCAATACCAGGATCTGACGGTAAGAATTAACTGTGAGTTATGAGAGGGAGACAACAAACTTGACTGCCAAAGAGTACGTCCATCTGGTATGAGGCAGCGATAGACCCTTGGAGATAAGTCGGCTAGTGACCAATGTATTGAATCGCGACGCAATTTCTGTGTTGCATCGTCATTAGGATGGTGGGAATGTCGCAATTAACTGTCAAATTTGCGTCGGATATCGAAACTTTACTCGTAGGACAACGATCATGTGGTGACCAAGGCATGCTCGGAGATAAATCTGCTGGAAGACGATGTTCTGAAAACCATCGCAGTATGTGTGTTCCATCGTAATTGAGAGTATGGGAGGAATAATATTAACTGCCAATCTTGCGTCGGATATGTAAACTAGACTGACAAAACGCGACCATCCGGTGACCGAGGCACCAATAGACCCTTGTAGATAGTTACGCTATACATCGATCTATTGAATCGCGACGCCATTTGTGTGTTCCATCGTCAATACCAACATCTGACAATAAGAATTAACTGTCAGTTATGAGAGGGAGAAAACAAACTTGACTGCCAAAGAGTACGTCCATCTGGTATGAGCCGGCGATAGACCCTCGGAGATAAGTCGACTAGTGACCAATGTATTGAATCGCGACGCAATTTCTGTGATGCAACGTCGTTAGGATTGTGCGAATGTCGCAATTAACTGTCACATTTGCGTCGGATTTGAAAACAAGACTGACAAAGAGCGAACATCCGGTGACCGAGGCACCAATAGATCCTTATAGATAGTTACGCTAGACATCAATGTACTGAATCGCGACGCTATTTGTGTGTTCCGTCGTCCATACCAGGATCTGAAGGTGAAAATTGGCTGAGAGTTTTGAGTCGGAGACAAGAAACTTGACAGCCAAATTGTACATCCATCTGGTATGAAGCAGCGTTAGACCCTCGGAGATAAGTCGGCTAGTGACCAATGTATTGAATCGCGACGCAATTTCTGTGTTGCATCGTCATTAGGATGGTGGGAATGTCGCAATTATCTGTCAAATTTGCGTTGGATTCCCGGAACTTTACTCGTAGGACAACATTCATGTGGTGACGCAGGCAGTACTAGATGCTTGGAGATAAATCTGCTGGTAGACGATGTACTGAAAACCATCGCAGTATGTGTGTTCCATCGTAATCGAGAGTATGGGAGGAATAATATTAACTGCCAATCTTGCGTCGGATTTGTAAACTAGACCGACAAAACGCGTCCATCCGGTGACCGAGGCACCAATAGACCCTTGTAGATAGTCAAGCGGGACATCGATATATTGAATCGCGACGCCATTTGTGTGTTCCATCGTCAATACCAGGATCTGACAATAAGAATTAACTGTGAGTTATGAGAGGGAGAAAACAAACTTGACTGCCAAAGAGTACGTCCATCTGGTATGAGCCGGCGATTGACCCTCGGAGATAAGTCGACTAGTGACCAATGTATTGAATCGCGACGCAATTTCTGTGATGCAACGTTGTTAGGATGGTGGGAATGTCGCAATTAACTGTCACATTTGCGTCGGATTTGAAAACAAGACTGACAAAGAGCGAACATCCGGTGACCGAGGCACCAATAGACCCTTATAGATACTTACGCTAGACATCAATGTACTGAATCGCGACGCTATTTGTGTGTTCCGTCGTCCATACCAGGATCTGACGGTGAAAATTGGCTGAGAGTTTTGAGTCGGAGACAAGAAACTTAACAGCCAAATTGTACATCCATCTGGTATGAAGCAGCGTTAGACCCTCGGAGATAAGTCGGCTAGTGACCAATGTATTGAATCGCGACGCAATTTCTGTGTTGCATCGTCATTAGGATGGTGGGAATGTCGCAATTAACTGTCAAATTTGCGTCGGATATCGAAACTTTACTCGTAGGACAACGATCATGTGGTGACCAAGGCATGCTCGGAGATAAATCTGCTGGAAGACGATGTTCTGAAAACCATCGCAGTATGTGTGTTCCATCGTAATTGAGAGTATGGGAGGAATAATATTAACTGCGAATCTTGCGTCGGATATGTAAACTAGACTGACAAAACGCGACCATCCGGTGACCGAGGCACCAATAGACCCTTGTAGATAGTTACGCTATACATCGATCTATTGAATCGCGACGCCATTTGTGTGTTCCATCGTCAATAACAAGATCTGACAATAAGAATTAACTGTGAGTTATGAGAGGGAGAAAACAAACTTGACTGCCAAAGAGTACGTCCATCTGGTATGAGGCAGCGATAGACCCTCGGAAATAAGTCGACTAGTGACCAATGTATTGAATCGCGACGCAATATCTGTGATGCAACGTCGTTAGGATGGTGGGAATGTCGCAATTAACTGTCAAATTTGCGTCGGATTTGAAAACAAGACTGACAAAGAGCAAACATCCGGTGACCGAGGCACCAATAGACCCTTATAGATAGTTACGCTAGACATCAATGTACTGAATCGCGACGCTATTTGTGTGTTCCGTCGTCCATACCAGGATCTGACGGTGAGAATTAGCTGAGAGTTTTGAGTCGGAGACAAGAAACTTGACAGCCAAATTGTACATCCATCTGGTATGAAGCAGCGTTAGACCCTCGGAGACAAGTCGGCTAGTGACCAATGTATTGAATCGCGACGCAATTTCTGTGTTGCATCGTCATTAGGATGGTGGGAATGTCGCAATTAACTGTCAAATTTGCGTCGGATTCCCGAAACTTTACTCGTAGGACAACGTTCATGTGGTGACCCAGGCAGTAACAAATGCTTGGAGATAAATCTGCTGGTAGACGATGTACTGAAAACCATCGCAGTATGTGTTCTATCGTCATTGAGAGGATGAGAGAAAATAAAATAAACTGTCAGTTTTGCGTCGGATTTGAAAACTAGATGACAAAACGCGACCATCCGGTGACCGAGGCACCAATAGACCCTTGTAGATAGTTACGCTGGACATCGATCTATTGAATCGCGACGCTATTTGTGTGTTCCATCGTCAGTACCAGGATCTGACGGTAAGAATTAACTGTGAGTTATGAGAGGGAGAAAACAAACTTGACTGCCAAAGAGTCGTCCATCTGGTTTGAGGCAGCGATAGACCCTCGGAGATAAGTCGGCTAGTGACCAATGTATTTAATCACGACGCAATTTCTGTGTTGCAACGTCGTTAGGATGGTGGGAATGTCGCAATTAATTGTCAAATTTGCGTCGGATTTGAAAACTAGACTGACAAAGAGAGAACATCCGGTGACCGAGGCACCAATAGACCCTTGTAGATAGTTACGCTAGACATCGATGTACTGAATCGCGACGCTATTTGTGTGTTCCATGGTCGATACCAGGATCTGACGGTAAGAATTAACTGTGAGTTACGAGTCGGAGACAAGAAACTTGACAGCCAAATTGTACATCCATCTGGTATGAAGCAGCGTTAGACCCTCGGAGATAAGTCGGCTAGTGACCAATGTATTGAATCGCGACGCAATTTCTGTGTTGCATCGTCATTAGGATGGTGGGAATGTCGCAATTAACTGTCAAATTTACGTCGGATATCGAAACTTTACTCGTAGGACAACGATCATGTGGTGACCAAGGCATGCTCGGAGATAAATCTGCTGGAAGACGATGTTCTGAAAACCATCGCAGTATGTGTGTTCCATCGTAATTGAGAGTATGGGAGGAATAATATTAACTGCCAATCTTGCGTCGGATATGTAAACTAGACTGACAAAACGCGACCATCCGGTGACCGAGGCACCAATAGACCCTTGTAGATAGTTACGCTAGACATTGATGTATTGAATCCCGACGCTATTTGTGTGTTCCATAGTAGATACCAGGATCTGACGGTAAGAATTAACTGTGAGTTTTGAAACGGAGACAAGAAACTTGACAGCCAAATTGTACATCCATCTGGTATGAGCAGCGTAGGACCCTCGGAGATAAGTCGGCTGGTGACCAATGTATTGAACCGCGACGCAATTTCTGTGTTGCATCGTCATTAGGATGGTGGGAATGTCTCAATTAACTGTCAAATTTGCGTCGGATTCCCAAAACTTTACTCGCAGGAGAACGATCATGTGGTGAACCAGGCACGCTCGGAGATAAATCTGCTGGAAGACGATGTTCTGAAAACCATCGCAGTATGTGTGTTCCATCGTAATTGAGAGTATGAGAGGAATACAATTAACTGTCAGTTTTGCGTCGGATTTGAAAACTAGACTGACAAAGCGCGACCATCCGGTGACCGAAGCACAAATAGACTCTTCTAGATAGTTACGCTAGACATCAATGTACTGAATCGAGACGCTATTTGTGTGTTCCGTCGTCCATACCACGATCTGACGGTGAGAATTAGCTGAGAGTTTTGAGTCGGAGACAAGAAACTTGACAGCCAAATTGTACATCCATCTGGTATGAAGCAGCGTTAGACCCTCGGAGATAAGTCGGCTAGTGACCAATGTATTTAATCGCGACGCAATTTCTGTGTTGCAACGTCGTTAGGATGGTGGGAATGTCGTCATTAACTGTCAAATTTGCGTCGGATTCCCGAAACTTTACTCGTAGGACAACGTTCATGTGGTGACCCAGGCAGTAATAAATGCTTGGAGATAAATCTGCTGGTAGACGATGTACTGAAAACCATCGCAGTATGTGTTCTATCGTCATTGAGAGGATGAGAGAAAATAAAATTAACTGTCAGTTTTGCGTCGGATTTGAAAACTAGATGACAAAACGCGACCATCCGGTGACCGAGGCACCAATAGACCCTTGTAGATAGTTACGCTATACATCGATCTATTGAATCGCGACGCCATTTGTGTCTTCCATGGTCAATACCAACATCTGACAATAAGAATTAACTGTGAGTTATGAGAGGGAGAAAACAAACTTGACTGCCAAAGAGTACGTCCATCTGGTATGAGCCGGCGATAGACCCTCGGAGATAAGTCGACTAGTGACCAATGTATTGAATCGCGACGCAATTTCTGTGATGCAACGTCGTTAGGATGGTGGGAATGTCGCAATTAACTGTCACATTTGCGTCGGATTTGAAAACAAGACTGACAAAGAGCGAACATCCGGTGACCGAGGCACCAATAGACCCTTATAAATAGTTACGCTAGACATCAATGTACTGAATCGCGACGCTATTTGTGTGTTCCGTCGTCCATACCAGGATCTGACGGTGAAAATTGGCTGAGAGTTTTGAGTCGGAGACAAGAAACTTGACAGCCAAATTGTACATCCATCTGGTATGAAGCAGCGTTAGACCCTCGGAGATAAGTCGGCTAGTGACCAATGTATTGAATCGCGACGCAATTTCTGTGTTGCATCGTCATTAGGATGGTGGGAATGTCGCAATTAACTGTCAAATTTGCGTCGGATTCCCGAAACTTTACTCGTAGGACAACGTTCATGTGGTGACGCAGGCAGTAATAGATGCTTGGAGATAAATCTGCTGGTAGACGATGTACTGAAAACCATCGCAGTATGTGTTCTATCGTCATTGAGAGGATGAGAGAAAATAAAATTAACTGTCAGTTTTGCGTCGGATTTGAAAACTAGATGACAAAACGCGACCATCCGGTGACCGAGGCACCAATAGATAGATAGTTACGCTGGACATCGATCTATTGAATCGCGACGCTATTTGTGTGTTCCATCGTCAATACCAGGATCTGACGGTAAGAATTAACTGTGAGTTATGAGAGGGAGAAAACAAACTTGACTGCCAAAGAGTCGTCCATCTGGTATGAGGCAGCGATAGACCCTCGGAGATAAGTCGGCTAGTGACCAATGTATTTAATCACGACGCAATATCTGTGTTGCAACGTCGTTAGGATGGTGGGAATGTCGCAATTAATTGTCAAATTTGCGTCGGATTTGGAAACTAGACTGACAAAGAGAGAACATCCGGTGACCGAGGCACCAATAGACCCTTGTAGATAGTTACGCTAGACATCGATGTACTGAATCGCGACGCTATTTGTGTGTTCCATGGTCGATACCAGGATCTGACGGTAAGAATTAACTGTGAGTTACGAGTCGGAGACAAGAAACTTGACAGCCAAATTGTACATCCATCTGGTATGAAGCAGCGTTAGACCCTCGGAGATAAGTCGGCTAGTGACCAATGTATTGAATCGCGACGCAATTTCTGTGTTGCATCGTCATTAGGATGGTGGGAATGTCGCAATTAACTGTCAAATTTGCGTCGGATATCGAAACTTTACTCGTAGGACAACGATCATGTGGTGACCAAGGCATGCTCGGAGATAAATCTGCTGGAAGACGATGTTCTGAAAACCATCGCAGTATGTGTGTTCCATCGTAATTGAGAGTATGGGAGGAATAATATTAACTGCCAATCTTGCGTCGGATATGTAAACTAGACTGACAAAACGCGCCCATCCGGTGACCGAGGCACCAATAGACCCTTGTAGATAGTTACGCTAGACATTGATGTATTGAATCCCGACGCTATTTGTGTGTTCCATAGTAGATACCAGGATCTGACGGTAAGAATTAACTGTGAGTTTTGAAACGGAGACAAGAAACTTGACAGCCAAATTGTACATCCATCTGGTATGAGCAGCGTAGGACCCTCGGAGATAAGTCGGCTGGTGACCAATGTATTGAACCGCGACGCAATTTCTGTGTTGCATCGTCATTAGGATGGTGGGAATGTCTCAATTAACTGTCAAATTTGCGTCGGATTCCCAAAACTTTACTCGCAGGAGAACGATCATGTGGTGAACCAGGCACGCTCGGAGATAAATCTGCTGGAAGACGATGTTCTGAAAACCATCGCAGTATGTGTGTTCCATCGTAATTGAGAGTATGAGAGGAATACAATTAACTGTCAGTTTTGCGTCGGATTTGAAAACTAGACTGACAAAGCGCGACCATCCGGTGACCGAAGCACAAATAGACTCCTCTAGATAGTTACGCTAGACATCAATGTACTGAATCGAGACGCTATTTGTGTGTTCCGTCGTCCATACCAGGATCTGACGGTGAGAATTAGCTGAGAGTTTTGAGTCGGAGACAAGAAACTTGACAGCCAAATTGTACATCCATCTGGTATGAAGCAGCGTTAGACCCTCGGAGATAAGTCGGCTAGTGACCAATGTATTTAATCGCGACGCAATTTCTGTGTTGCAACGTCGTTAGGATGGTGGGAATGTCGCAATTAACTGTCAAATTTGCGTCGGATTCCCGAAACTTTACTCGTAGGACAACGTTCATGTGGTGACCCAGGCAGTAATAAATGCTTGGAGATAAATCTGCTGGTAGACGATGTACTGAAAACCATCGCAGTATGTGTTCTATCGTCATTGAGAGAATGAGAGAAAATAAAATTAACTGTCAGTTTTGCGTCGGATTTGAAAACTAGATGACAAAACGCGACCATCCGGTGACCGAGGCACCAGTAGACCCTTGTAGATAGTTACGCTAGACATTGATGTATTGAATCCCGACGCTATTTGTGTGTTCCATAGTAGATACCAGGATCTGACGGTAAGTATTAACTGTGAGTTATGAGAGGGAGAAAACAAACTTGACTGCCAAAGAGTACGTCCATCTGGTATGAGGCAGCGATATACCCTCGGAGATAAGTCGGCTAGTTACCAATGTATTGAATCGCGACGCAATGTCTGTGTTGCAACGTCGTTAGGATGGTGGGAATGTCTCAATTAACTGTCAAATTTGCGTCGGAATCCCGAAACTTTACTCGCAGGAGAACGATCATGTGGTGAACCAGGCATGCTCGGAAATAAATCTGCTGGAAGACGATGTTCTGAAAACCATCGCAGTATGTGTGTTCCATCGTAATTGAGAGTATGAGAGGAATAAAATTAACTGCCAATCTTGCGTCGGATTTGTAAACTAGACTGACAAAACGCGACCATCCGGTGACCGAGGCACCAATAGACCCTTGTAGATAGTTACGCTATACATCGATCTATTGAATCGCGACGCCATTTTTGTGTTCCATCGTCAATACCAAGATCTGACGGTAAGAATTAACTGTGAGTTATGAGAGGGAGAGAACAAACTTGACTGCCAAAGAATACGTCCATCTGGTATGATGCAGCGATAGACCCTCGGAGATAAGTCGGCTAGTGACCTAAGTATTGAATCGCGACGCAATTTCTGTGTTGCAACGTCTTTAGCATGGTGGGAATGTCGCAATTAACTGTCAAATTTGCGTCGGATTTGAAAACAAGACTGACAAAGAGCGAACATCCAGTGACCGAGGCACCAATAGACCCTTGTAGATAGTTACGCTAGACATCGATGTACTGAATCGCGACGCTATTTGTGTGTTCCATGGTCGATACCAGTTATTGTCAGTCTAGTTTTCAAATCCGACGCAAAACTGATAGTTAATTTTATTCCTCAAGTACTCTCAATTACGATGGATCACACATACTGCTATGGTTTTCAGAACATCGTCTTCCAGCAGATTTATCTCCAAGCATGCCTGGGTCACCACATGATCGTTCTCCTGCGAGTAAAGTTTCGGTTATCCGACGCAAATTTGACAGTTAATTGCGACATTCCCACCATCCTAATGACGATGCAACACAGAAATTGCGTCGCGATTCAATACATTGGTCACTAGCCGACTTATCTCCGAGGGTCTAACGCTGCTTCATACCAGATGGATGTACAATTTGGCTGTCAAGTTTCTTGTCTCCGACTCAAAACTCTCAGCTAATTCTCACCGTCAGATCCTGGTATGGACGACGGAACACACAAATAGCGTCGCGATTCAGTACATTGATGTCTAGCGTAACTATCTATAAGGGTCTATTGGTGCCTCGGTCACCGGATGTTCGCTCTTTGTCAGTCTTGTTTTCAAATCCGACGCAAATTTGACAGTCAATTGCGACATTCCCACCATCCTAACGACGTTGCATCACAGAAATTGCGTCGCGATTCAATACATTGGTCACTAGCCGACTTATCTCCGAGGGTCTATCGCTGCCTCATACCAGATGGACGTACTCTTTGGCAGTCAAGTTTGTTTTCTCCCTCTCATAACTCACAGTTAATTCGTATTGTCAAATCTTGGTATTGACGATGGAACACACAAATGGCGTCGCGATTCAATAGATCGATGTATAGCGTAACTATCTACAAGGGTCTATTGGTGCCTCGGTCACCGGATGGTCGCGTTTTGTCAGTCTCGTTTACATACCCGACGCAAGATTGGCAGTTAATATTATTCCTCCCATACTCTCAATTACGATGGAACACACATACTGCGAAGGTTTTCAGAACATCGTCTTCCAGCAGATTTATCTCCGAGCATGCCTTGGTCATCACATGATCGTTGTCCTACGAGTAAAGTTTCTGGAATCCGACGCCAATTTGACAGTTAATTGCAACATTCCCACCATCATAATGACGATGCAACACAGAAATTGCGTCGCGATTCAATACATTGGTCACTAGCCGACTTATCTCCGAGGGTCTAACGCTGCTTCATACCAGATGGATGTACAATTTGGCTGTCACGTTTCTTGTCTCCGACTCAAAACTCTCAGCTAATTCTCACCGTCAGATCCTGGTATGGACGACGGAACACACAAATAGCGTCTCGATTCAGTACATTGATGTCTAGCGTAACTATCTAGAAGAGTCAATTTGTGCTTCGGTCACCGGATGGTCGCGCTTTGTCAGTCTAGTTTTCAAATCCGACGCAAAACAGACAGTTTATTGTATTCCTCTCATATTCCTAATTACGATGGAACACACATTCTGCGATGTTTTCCAGAACATCGTCTTCCAGCAGATTTATCTCCAAGCATCTATTACTGCCTGGGTCACCACATGATCGTTGTCCTACGAGTAAAGTTTCGGGGATCCGACGCAAATTTGAGAGTTAATTGCGACTATCCCACCATCCTAATGCCGATGCAACACAGAAATCGCGTCGCGATTCAATGCATTGGTCACTAGTCGACTTATCTCCGAGGGTCTAACGCTGCCTCATACCAGATGGATTTGGCTGTCAAGTTTCTTGTCTCCGACTCGTAACTCACAGTTAATTCTTACCGTCAGATCCTGGTATCGACCATGGAACACGCAAATAGCGTCGCGATTCAGTACATTGATGTCTAGCGTAACTATCTATAAGGGTCTATTGGTGCCTCGGTCACCGGATGTTCGCTCTTGGTCAGTCTTGTTTTCAAATCCGACGCAAATTTGACAGTTAATATGCGACATTCCCACCATCCTAACGACGTTGCATCACAGAAATTGCGTCGCGATTCTATACATTGGTCACTAGTCGACTTATCTCCGAGGGTCTATCGCTGCCTCATACCAGATGGACGTACTCTTTAGCAGTCAAGTTTGTTTTCTCCCTCTCATAACTCACAGTTAATTCTTACCGTCAGATCCTGGTATTGACGATGGAACACACAAATGGCTTCGCGATTCAATAGATCGATGTCCAGCGTAACTATCTACAAGGGTTTATTGGTGCCTCGGTCACCGGATGGTCGCGTTTTGTCAGTCTAGTTTACAAATCCGACGCAAGATTGGCAGTTAATTTTATTCCTCCCATACTCTCAATTACGATGGAACACACATACTGCGATGGTTTTCAGAACATTGTCTTCCAGCAGATTTATCTCCGAGCATGCCTGGGTCACCACATGATCGTTGTCCTACGAGTAAAGTTTCGGGAATCCGACGCAAATTTGACAGTTAATTGCGACATTCGCACCATCCTAATGACGATGCAACACAGAAATTGCGTCGCGATTCAATACATTGGTCACTAGCCGACTCATCTCCGAGGGTCTAACGCTGCTTCATACCAGATGGATATATAATTTGGCTGTCAAGTTTCTTGTCTCCGACTAAAACTCTCAGCTAATTCTCACCGTCAGATCCTGGTATGGACGACGGAACACACAAATAGCGTCGTGATTCAGTACTTTGATGTGTAGCGTAACTATCTATAAGGGTCTATTGGTGCCTCGGTCACCGGATGTTCGCTCTTGGTCAGTCTTGTTTTCAAATCCGACGCAAATTTGACAGTTAATTGCGACATTCCCACCATTCTAACGACGTTGCATCACAGAATTTGCGTCGCGATTCAATACATTGGTCACTAGCCGACTTATCTCCGAGGGTCTATCGCTGCCTCATACCAGATGGACGTACTCTTTGGCAGTCAAGTTTGTTTTCTCCCTCTCATAACTCACAGTTAATTCTTATTGTCAGATCTTGGTATTGACGATGGAACACACAAATTACGTCGCGATTCATTAGATCGATGTATAGCGTAACTATCTTCAAGTGTCTATTGGTGCCTCGGTCACCGGATGGTCGCGTTTTGTCAGTCTAGTTTACATATCCGACGCAAGATTGGCAGTTAATTTTATTCCTCCCATACTCTCAATTACGATGGAACACACATACTGCGATGGTTTTCAGAACATCGTCTTCCAGCAGATTTATCTCCGAGCATGCCTTGGTCACCACATGATCGTTGTCCTACGAGTAAGGTTTCGGGAATCCGACGCAAATTTGACAGTTAATTGCGACATTCCCACCATCCTAATGACGATGCAACACAGAAATTGCGTCGTGATTCAATACATTGGTCACTAGCCGACTTATCTCCGAGGGTCTAACGCTGCTTCATACCAGATGGATGTACAATTTGGCTGTCAAGTTTCTTGTCTCCGACTCAAAACTCTCAGCTAATTCTCACCGTCAGATCCTGGTATCGACGACGGAACACACAAATAGCGTCTCGATTCAGTACGTTGATGTCTAGCGTAACTATCTAGAAGAGTCTATTTGTGCTTCGGTCACCGGATGGTCGCGCTTTGTCAGTCTAGTTTTCAAATCCGACGCAAAACTGACAGTTAATTGTATTCCTCTCATTCTCTCAATGACGATGGAACACATACTGCGATGGTTTGCAGAACATCGTCTTCCAGCAGATTTATCTCCGAGCATGCCTGGTTCACCACATGATCGTTCTCCTGCAAGTAAAGTTTCGGGAATCCGACGCAAATTTGACAGTTAATTGAGACATTCCCACCATCCTAATAACGATGCAACACAGAAATTGCGTCGCGGTTCAATACATTGGTCACTAGCCGACTTATCTCCGAGCTCCTACGCTGCTCATACCAGATGGATGTACAATTTGGCTGTCAAGTTTCTTGTCTCCGTTTCAAAACTCACAGTTAATTCTTACCGTCAGATCCTTGTATCTACTATGGAACACACAAATAGCGTCGAGATTCAATACATCAATGTCTAGCGTAACTATCTACAAGGGTCTATTGGTGCCTCGGTCACCGGATGGTCGCGCTTTGTCAGTCTAGTTTTCAAATCCGACGCAAAACTGATAGTTAATTTTATTCCTCAAGTACTCTCAATTACGATGGAACACACATACTGCGATGGTTTTCAGAACATCGTCTTCCAGCAGATTTATCTCCAAGCATGGATGGGTCACTACATGATCGTTGTCCTACGTGTAAAGTTTCGGGAATCCGACGCAAATTTGACAGTTAATTGCGACATTCGCACCATCCTAATGACGATGCAACACAGAAATCGCGTCGCCATTCAATACATTGGTCACTAGCCGACTTATCTCCGAGGGTCTAACGCTGCCTCATACCAGATGGATGTACAATTTGGCTGTCAAGTTTCTTGTCTCCGACTCATAACTGACAGTTAATTCTTAAAGTCAGATCCTGGTATCGACCATGGAACACACAAATAGCGTCGCATTCAGTACATCGATGTCTAGCGTAACTATCTACAAGGGTCTATTGGTGCCTCGGTCACCGGATGTTCTCTCTTTGTCAGTCTAGTTTTCAAATCCGACGCAAATTTGACAATTAATTGCGACATTCCCACCATCCTAACGACGTTGCAACACAGAAATTGCGTCGCGATTAAATACATTGGTCACTAGCCGACTTATCTCCGAGGGTCTATCGCTGCCTCATACCAGATGGACGTACTCTTTGTCAGTCAAGTTTGTTTTCTCCCTCTCATAACTCACAGTTAATTCTTACCGTCAGATCCTGGTATTGACGATGGAACACACAAATAGCGTCGCGATTCAATAGATCGATGTCCAGCGTAACTATCTACAAGGGTCTATTGGTGCCTCGGTCACCGGATGGTCGCGTTTTGTCATTTAGTTTTCAAATCCGACGCAAAACTGACAGTTAATTTTATTTTCGCACATCCTCTCAATGACGATAGAACACATACTGCGATGGTTTTCAGTACATCGTCTACCAGCTGATTTATCTCCAAGCATCTATTACTGCTTGGGTACCACATGAACGTTGTCCTACGAGTAAAGTTTCGGGAATCCGACGCAAATTTGACAGTTAATTGCGACATTCCCACCATCCTAATGACGATGCAACACAGAAATTGCGTCGCGATTCAATACATTGGTCACTAGCCGACTTATCTCCGAGGGTCTAACGCTGCTTCATACCAGATGGATGTACAATTTGGCTGTCAAGTTTCTTGTCTCCGACTCAAAACTCTCAGCTAATTCTCACCGTCAGATCCTGGTATGGACGACGGAACACACAAATAGCGTCACGATTCAGTACATTGATGTCTAGCGTAACTATCTATAAGGGTCTATTGGTGCCTCGGTCACCGGATGTTCGCTCTTGGTCAGTCTTGTTTTCAAATCCGACGCAAATTTGACAGTTAATTGCGACATTCCCACCATCCTAACAACGTTGCATCACAGAAATTGCGTCGCGATTCAATACATTGGTCACTAGCCGACTTATCTCCGAGGGTCTATCGCTGCCTCATACCAGATGGACGTACTCCTTGGCAGTCAAGTTTGTTTTCTCCCTCTCATAACTCACAGTTAATTCTTATTGTCAGATCCTGGTATCGCCCATGGAACACACAAATAGCGTCGCGATTCAGTACATCGATGTCTAGCGTAACTATCTACAAGGGTCTATTGGTGCCTCGGTTACCGGATGGTCGCGTTTTGCCAGTCTAGTTTACAAATCCGACGCAAGATTGGCAGTTACTATAATTCCTCCCATACTCTCAATTACGAAGGAACACACATACTGCGATGCTTTTCAGAACATTGTCTTCCAGCAGATTTATCTCCGAGCATGCCTGGGTCACCACATGATCGTTGTCCTACGAGTAAAGTTTCGGGAATCCGACGCAAATTTGACAGTTAATTGCGACATTCGCACCATCCTAATGACGATGCAACACAGAAATTGCGTCGCGATTCAATACATTGGTCACTAGCCGACTTATCTCCGAGGGTCTAACGCTGCCTCATACCAGATGGATGTACAATTTGGCTGTCAAGTTTCTTGTCTCCGACTCATCACTCACAGTTAATTCTTACCGTCAGATCCTGCTATCGACCATGGAACACACAAATAGCGTCGCGATTCAGTACATCGATGTCTAGCGTAACTATCTACAAGGGTCTATTGGTGCCTCGGTCACCGGATGTTCTCTCTTTGTCAGTCTAGTTTTCAAATCCGACGCAAATTTGACAATTAATATGCGACATTCCCACCATCCTAACGACGTTGCATCACAGAAATTGCGTCGCGATTCTATACATTGGTCACTAGTCGACTTATCTCCGAGGGTCTATCGCTGCCTCATACCAGATGGACGTACTCTTTGGCAGTCAAGTTTGTTTTCTCCCTCTCATAACTCACAGTTAATTCTTACCGTCAGATCCTGGTATTGACGATGGAACACACAAATGGCGTCGCGATTCAATAGATCGATGTCCAGCGTAACTATCTACAAGGGTTTATTGGTGCCCCGGTCACCGGATGGTCGCGTTTTGTCAGTCTAGTTTACAAATCCGACGCAAGATTGGCAGTTAATTTTATTCCTCCCATACTCTCAATTACGATGGAACACACATACTGCGATGGTTTTCAGAACATTGTCTTCCAGCAGATTTATCTCCGAGCATGCCTGGGTCACCACATGATCGTTGTCCTACGAGTAAAGTTTCGGGAATCCGACGCAAATTTGACAGTTAATTGCGACATTCGCACCATCCTAATGACGATGCAACACAGAAATTGCGTCGCGATTCAATACATTGGTCACTAGCCGACTCATCTCCGAGGGTCTAACGCTGCTTCATACCAGATGGATATATAATTTGGCTGTCAAGTTTCTTGTCTCCGACTCAAAACTCTCAGCTAATTCTCACCGTCAGATCCTGGTATGGACGACGGAACACACAAATAGCGTCGTGATTCAGTACTTTGATGTGTAGCGTAACTATCTATAAAGGTCTATTGGTGCCTCGGTCACCGGATGTTCGCTCTTGGTCAGTCTTGTTTTCAAATCCGACGCAAATTTGACAGTTAATTGCGACATTCCCACCATTCTAACGACGTTGCATCACAGAATTTGCGTCGCGATTCAATACATTGGTCACTAGCCGACTTATCTCCGAGGGTCTATCGCTGCCTCATACCAGATGGACGTCCTCTTTGGCAGTCAAGTTTGTTTTCTCCCTCTCATAACTCACAGTTAATTCTTATTGTCAGATCTTGGTATTGACGATGGAACACACAAATGACGTCGCGATTCAATAGATCGATGTCTAGCGTAACTATCTAGAAGAGTCTATTTGTGCTTCGGTCACCGGATGGTCGCGCTTTGTCAGTCTAGTTTTCAAATCCGACGCAAAACTGACAGTTAATTGTATTCCTCTCATACTCTCAATGACGATGGAACACATACTGCGATGGTTTGCAGAACATCGTCTTCCAGCAGATTTATCTCCGAGCATGCCTGGTTCACCACATGATCGTTCTCCTGCAAGTAAAGTTTCGGGAATCCGACGCAAATTTGACAGTTAATTGAGACATTCCCACCATCCTAATAACGATGCAACACAGAAATTGCGTCGCGGTTCAATACATTGGTCACTAGCCGACTTATCTCCGAGCTCCTACGCTGCTCATACCAGATGGATGTACAATTTGGCTGTCAAGTTTCTTGTCTCCGTTTCAAAACTCACAGTTAATTCTTACCGTCAGATCCTGGTATCTACTATGGAACACACAAATAGCGTCGAGATTCAATACATCAATGTCTAGCGTAACTATCTACAAGGGTCTATTGGTGCCTCGGTCACCGGATGGTCGCGCTTTGTCAGTCTAGTTTTCAAATCCGACGCAAAACTGATAGTTAATTTTATTCCTCAAGTACTCTCAATTACGATGGAACACACATGCTGCGATGGTTTTCAGAACATCGTCTTCCAGCAGATTTATCTCCAAGCATGGATGGGTCACTACATGATCGTTGTCCTACGAGTAAAGTTTCGGGAATCCGACGCAAATTTGACAGTTAATTGCGACATTCGCACCATCCTAATGACGATGCAACACAGAAATCGCGTCGCGATTCAATACATTGGTAACTAGCCGACTTATCTCCGAGGGTCTAACGCTGCCTCATACCAGATGGATGTACAATTTGGCTGTCAAGTTTCTTGTCTCCGACTCATAACTCACAGTTAATTCTTAAAGTCAGATCCTGGTATCGACCATGGAACACACAAATAGCGTCGCATTCAGTACATCGATGTCTAGCGTAACTATCTACAAGGGTCTATTGGTGCCTCGGTCACCGGATGTTCTCTCTTTGTCAGTCTAGTTTTCAAATCCGACGCAAATTTGACAATTAATTGCGACATTCCCACCATCCTAACGACGTTGCAACACAGAAATTGCGTCGCGGTTAAATACATTGGTCACTAGCCGACTTATCTCCGAGGGTCTATCGCTGCCTCATACCAGATGGACGTACTCTTTGTCAGTCAAGTTTGTTTTCTCCCTCTCATAACTCACAGTTAATTCTTACCGTCAGATCCTGGTATTGACGATGGAACACACAAATGGCGTCGCGATTCAATAGATCGATGTCCAGCGTAACTATCTACAACGGTCTATTGGTGCCTCGGTCACCGGATGGTCGCGTTTTGTCATTTAGTTTTCAAATCCGACGCAAAACTGACAGTTAATTTTATTTTCGCACATCCTCTCAATGACGATAGAACACATACTGCGATGGTTTTCAGAACATCGTCTTCCAGCAGATTTATCTCCGAGCATGCCTGGTTCACCACATGATCGTTCTCGTGCGAGTAAAGTTACGGGAATCCGACGCAAATTTGACAGTTAATTGAGACATTCCCACCATCCTAATGACGATGCAACACAGAAATTGCGTCGCGGTTCAATACATTGGTCACTAGCCGACTTATCTCCGAGGGTCCTACGCTGCGCATACCAGATGGATGTACAATTTGGCTGTCAAGTTTCTTGTCTCCGTTTCAAAACTCACAGTTAATTCTTTCCGTCAGATCCTGGTATCTACTATGGAACACAAAAATAGCGTCGGGATTCAATACATCAATGTCTAGCGTAACTATCTACAAGGGTCTATTGGTGCCTCGGTCACCGGATGGTCGCGCTTTGTCAGTCTAGTTTTCAAATCGGACGCAAAACTGATAGTTAATTTTATTCCTCAAGTACTCTCAATTACGATGGAACACACACACTGTGATGGTTTTCAGAACATCGTCTTCCAGCAGATTTATCTCCAAGCATGCCTGGGTCACCACATGATCGTTCTCCTGCGAGTAAAGTTTCGGTTATCCGACGCAAATTTGACAGTTAATTGCGACATTCCCACCATCCTAATGACGATGCAACACAGAAATTGCGTCGCGATTCAATACATTGGTCACTAGCCGACTTATCTCCGAGGGTCTAACGCTGCCTCATACCAGATGGATGAATAATTTGGGTGTCAAGTTTCTTGTCTCCGACTCAAAACTCTCAGCTAATTCTGACCGTCAGATCCTGGTATGGTCGACGCAACACACAAATAGCGTCGCGATTCAGTACATTGATGTCTAGCGTAACTATCTATAAGGGTCTATTGGTGCCTCGGTCACCGGATGTTCGCTCTTGGTCAGTCTTGTTTTCAAATCCGACGCAAATTTGACAGTTAATTGCGACATTCCCACCATCCTAACGACGTTGTATCACAGAAATTGCGTCGCGATTCAATACATTGGTCACTAGCCGACTTATCTCCGAGGGTCTATCGCTGCCTCATACCAGATGGACGTACTCCTTGGCAGTCAAGTTTGTTTTCTCCCTCTCATAACTCACAGTTAATTCTTATTGTCAGATCCTGGTATCGACCATGGAACACACAAATAGCGTCGCGATTCAGTACATCGATGTCTAGCGTAACTATCTACAAGGGTCTATTGGTGCCTCGGTCACCGGATGTTCTCTCTTTGTCAGTCTAGTTTTCAAATCCGACGCAAATTTGACAATTAATTGGGACATTCCCACCATCCTAACAACGTTGCAACACAGAAATTGCTTCGCGATTAAATACATTGGTCACTAGCCGACTTATCTCCGAGGGTCTATCGCTGCCTCATACCAGATGGACGTACTCTTTGGCAGTCAAGTTTGTTTTCTCCCTCTCATAACTCACAGTTAATTCTTACCGTCAGATCCTGGTATTGACGATGGAACACACAAATAGCGTCGCGATTCAATAGATCGATGTCCAGCGTAACTATCTACAAGGGTCTATTGGTGCCTCGGTCACCGGATGGTCGCGTTTTGTCATCTAGTTTTCAAATCCGACGCAAAACTGACAGTTAATTTTATTTTCGCTCATCCTCTCAATGACGATAGAACACATACTGCGATGGTTTTCAGTACATCGTCTACCAGCAGATTTATCTCCAAGCATCTATTACTGCCTGGGTCACCACATGAACGTTGTCCTACGAGTAAAGTTTCGGGAATCCGACGCAAATTTGACAGTTAATTGCGACATTCCCACCTTCCTAATGACGATGCAACACAGAAATTGCGTCGCGATTCAATACATTGGTCACTAGCCGACTTATCTCCGAGGGTCTAACGCTGCTTCATACCAGATGGATGTACAATTTGGCTGTCAAGTTTCTTGTCTCCGACTCAAAACTCTCAGCTAATTCTCACCGTCAGATCCTGGTATGGACGACGGAACACACAAATAGCGTCGCGATTCAGTACACTGATGTCTAGCGTAACTATCTATAAGGGTCTATTGGTGCCTCGGTCACCGGACGTTCGCTCTTTGTCAGTCTTGTTTTCAAATCCGACGCAAATTTGACAGTTAATTGCGACATTCCCACCATCCTAACGACGTTGCAACACAGAAATTGCGTCGCGATTCAATACATTGGTCACTAGCCGACTTATCTCCGAGGGTCTATCGCTGCATCATACCAGATGGACGTATTCTTTGGCAGTCAAGTTTGTTTTCTCCCTCTCATAACTCACAGTTAATTCTTACCGTCAGATCCTGGTATTGACGATGGAACACACAAATAGCGTCTCGATTCAATAGATCGATGTCCAGCGTAACTATCTACAAGGGTCTACTGGTGCCTCGGTCACCGGATGGTCGAGTTTTGTCATCTAGTTTTCAAATCCGACGCAAAACTGACAGTTAATTTATGTTCTCTCATCCTCTCAATGACGATGGAACACACATACTGCGATGGTTTTCAGAACATCGTCTTCCAGCAGATTTATCTCCGAGCATGCCTGGTTCACCACATGATCGTTCTCGTGCGAGTAAAGTTACGGGAATCCGACGAAATTTTGACAGTTAATTGAGACATTCCCACCATCCTAATGACGATGCAACACAGAAATTGCGTCGCGATTCAATACATTGGTCACTAGTCGACTTATCTCCGAGGGTCCTACGCTGCTCATACCAGATGGATGTACAATTTGGCTGTCAAGTTTCTTGTCTCCGTTTCAAAACTCACAGTTAATTCTTGCCGTCAGGTCCTGGTATCTACTATGGAACACACAAATAGCGTCGGGATTCAATACATCAATGTCTAGCGTAACTATCTACAAGGGTCTATTGGTGCCTCGGTCACCGGATGGTCGCGCTTTGTCAGTCTAGTTTTCAAATCCGACGCAAAACTGATAGTTAATTTTATTCCTCAAGTACTCTCAATTACGAAGGAACATACATACTGCGATGGTTTTCAGAACATCGTCTTCCAGCAGATTTATCTCCAAGCATGCCTGGGTCACCACATGATCGTTCTCCTGCGAGTAAAGTTTCGATTATCAGACGCAAATTTGACAGTTAATTGCGACATTCCCACCATCCTAATGACGATGCAACACAGAAATTGCGTCGCGATTCAATACATTGGTCACTAGCCGACTTATCTCCGAGGGTCTAACGCTGCCTCATACCAGATGGATGTATAATTTGGGTGTCAAGTTTCTTGTCTCCGACTCAAAACTCTCAGCTAATTCTCACCGTCAGATCCTGGTATGGACGACGGAACACACAAATAGCGTCGCGATTCAGTACATTGATGTCTAGCGTAACTATCTATAAGTGTCTATTGGTGCCTCGGTCACCGGATGTTCGCTCTTGGTCAGTCTTGTTTTCAAATCCGACGCAAATTTGACAGTTAATTGCGTCATTCCCACCATCCTAACGACGTTGCATCTCAGAAATTGCGTCGCGATTCAATACATTGGTCACTAGCCGACTTATCTCCGAGGGTCTATCGCTGCCTCATACCAGATGGACGTACTCCTTGGCAGTCAAGTTTGTTTTCTCCCTCTCACAACTCACAGTTAATTCTTATTGTCAGATCCTGGTATCGACCATGGAACACACAAATAGCGTCGCGATTCAGTACATCGATGTCTAGCGTAACTATCTACAAGGTTCTATTGGTGCCTCGGTCACCGGATGTTCTCTCTTTGTCAGTCTAGTTTTCAAATCCGACGCAAATTTGACAATTAATTGCGACATTCCCACCATCCTAACGACGTTGCAACACAGAAATTGCGTCGCGATTAAATACATTGGTCACTAGCCGACTTATCTCCGAGGGTCTATCGCTGCCTCATACCAGATGGACGTACTCTTTGGCAGTCAAGTTTGTTTTCTCCCTCTCATAACTCACAGTTAATTCTTACCGTCAGATCCTGGTATTGACGATGGAACACACAAATAGCGTCGCGATTCAATAGATCGATGTCCAGCGTAACTATCTACAAGGGTCTATTGGTGCCTCGGTCACCGGATGGTCGCGTTTTGTCATCTAGTTTTCAAATCCGACGCAAAACTGACAGTTAATTTTATTTTCTCTCATCCTCTCAATGACGATAGAACACATACTGCGATGGTTTTCAGTACATCGTCTACCAGCAGATTTATCTCCAAGCATCTATTACTGCCTGGGTCACCACATGAACGTTGTCCTACGAGTAAAGTTTCGGGAATCCGACGCAAATTTGACAGTTAATTGCGACATTCCCACCATCCTAATGACGATGCAACACAGAAATTGCGTCGCGATTCAATACATTGGTCACTAGCCGACTTATCTCCGAGGGTCTAACGCTGCTTCATACCAGATGGATGTACAATTTGGCTGTCAAGTTTCTTGTCTCCGACTCAAAACTCTCAGATAATTCTCCCCGTCAGATCCTGGTATGGACGACGGAACACACAAATAGCGTCGCGATTCAGTACATTGATGTCTAGCGTAACTATCTATAAGGGTCTATTGGTGCCTCGGTTCCGGATGTTCGCTCTTTGTCAGTCTTGTTTTCAAATCCGACGCAAATTTGACAATTAATTGCGACATTCCCACCATCCTAACGACGTTGCAACACAGAAATTGCGTCGCGATTCAATACATTGGTCACTAGCCGACTTATCTCCGTGGGTCTATCGCTGCATCATACCAGATGGATGTATTCTTTGGCAGTCAAGTTTGTTTTCTCCCTCTCATAACTCACAGTTAATTCTTACCGTCAGATCTTGGTATTGACGATGGAACACAAAAATGGCGTGGCGATTCAATAGATCGATGTCCAGCGTAACTATCTACAAGGGTCTATTGGTGCCTCGGTCACCGGATGGTCGCGTTTTGTCAGTCTAGTTTACAAATCCGACGCAAGATTGGCAGTTAATTTTATTCCTCCCATACTCTCAATTACGATGGAACACACATACTGCGATGCTTTTCAGAACATCGTCTTCCAGCAGATTTATCTCCGAGCATGCCTGGTTCACCACATGATCGTTCTCCTGCGAGTAATGTTTCGGGAATCCGACGCAAATTTGACAGTTAATTGAGACATTCCCACCATCCTAATGACGATGCAACACAGAAATTGCGTCGCGATTCAATACATTGGTCACTAGCCGACTTATCTCCGAGGGTCTATCGCTGCCTCATACCAGATGGACGTACTCTTTGGCAGTCAAGTTTGTTTTCTCCCTCTCATAACTCACAGTTAATTCTTACCGTCAGATCCTGGTATTGACGATGGAACACACAAATAGCGTCGCGATTCAATAGATCGATGTCCAGTGTAACTATCTACAAGTGTCTACTGGTGCCTCGGTCACCGGATGGTCGCGTTTTGTCATCTAGTTTTCAAATCCGACGCAAAACTGACAGTTAATTTATGTTCTCTCATCCTCTCAATGACGATGGAACACACATACTGCGATGGTTTTCAGAACATCGTCTTCCAGCAGATTTATCTCCGAGCATGCCTGGTTCACCACATGATCGTTCTCGTGCGAGTAAAGTTACGGGAATCCGACGCAATTTTGACAGTTAATTGAGACATTCCCACCATCCTAATGACGATGCAACACAGAAATTGCGTCGCGATTCAATACATTGGTCACTAGCCGACTTATCTCCGAGGGTCCTACGCTGCTCATACCAGATGGATGTACAATTTGGCTGTCAAGTTTCTTGTCTCCGTTTCAAAACTAACAGTTAATTCTTGCCGTCAGGTCCTGGTATCTACTATGGAACACACAAATAGCGTCGGGATTCAATACATCAATGTCTAGCGTAACTATCTACAAGGGTCTATTGGTGCCTCGGTCACCGGATGGTCGCGCTTTGTCAGTCTAGTTTTCAAATCCGACGCAAAACTGATAGTTAATTTTATTCCTCAAGTACTCTCAATTACGATGGAACACACATACTGCGATGGTTTTCAGAACATCGTCTTCCAGCAGATTTATCTCCAAGCATGCCTGGGTCACCACATGATCGTTCTCCTGCGAGTAAAGTTTCGGTTATCCGACGCAAATTTGACAGTTAATTGCGACATTCCCACCATCCTAATGACGATGCAACACAGAAATTGCGTCGCGATTCAATACATTGGTCACTAGCCGACTTATCTCCGAGGGTCTAACGCTGCCTCATACCAGATGGATGTACAATTTGGCTGTCAAGTTTCTTGTCTCCGACTCAAAACTCTCAGCTAATTCTCACCGTCAGATCCTGGTATGGACGACGGAACACACAAATAGCGTCGCGATTCAGTACACTGATGTCTAGGTCTAGGTCTATTGGTGCCTCGGTCACCGGATGTTCGCTCTTTGTCAGTCTTGTTTTCACATCCGACGCAAATTTGACAGTTAATTGCGACATTCCCACCATCCTAACGACGTTGCAACACAGAAATTGCGTCGCGATTCAATACATTGGTCACTAGCCGACTTATCTCCGAGGGTCTAT
The DNA here is from genome assembly GCF_023897955.1 of Schistocerca gregaria. Taxonomy (NCBI): domain Eukaryota; kingdom Metazoa; phylum Arthropoda; class Insecta; order Orthoptera; family Acrididae; genus Schistocerca; species Schistocerca gregaria. The sequence continues at coordinate 75,390 of NW_026061713.1, read as the reverse complement.
CGCTGCATCATACCTGATGGACGTATTCTTTGGCAGTCAAGTTTGTTTTCTCCCTCTCATAACTCACAGTTAATTCTTACCGTCAGATCTTGGTATTGACGATGGAACACAAAAATGGCGTGGCGATTCAATAGATCGATGTCCAGCGTAACTATCTACAAGGGTCTATTGGTGCCTCGGTCACCGGATGGTCGCGTTTTGTCAGTCTAGTTTACAAATCCGACGTAAGATTGGCAGTTAATTTTATTCCTCCCATACTCTCAATTACGATGGAACACACATACTGCGATGGTTTTCAGAACATCGTCTTCCAGCAGATTTATCTCCGAGCATGCCTGGTTCACCACATGATCGTTCTCCTGCGAGTAATGTTTCGGGAATCCGACGCAAATTTGACAGTTAATTGAGACATTCCCACCATCCTAATGAAGATGCAACACAGAAACTGCGTCGCGATTCAATTCATTGGTCACTAGCCGACTTATCTCCGAGGGTCTAACGCTGCCTCCTACCACATGTTGTACAATTTGGCTGTCAAGTTTCTTGTCTCCGACTCAAAACTCTCAGCTAATTCTCACCGTCAGATCCTGGTATGGACGATGGAACACACAAATAGCGTCGCGATTTATTACATCGATGTCTAGCGTAACTACCTATAAGGGTCTATTGGTGCCTCGGTCACCGGATGTTCGCTCTTTGTCAGTCTTGTTTTCAAGTCCGACGCAAATTTGACAGTTAATTGCGACATTCCCACCATCCTAACGACGTTGCAACACAGAAATTGCGTCGCGATTCAATACATTGGTCACTAGCCGACTTATCTCCGAGGGTCTATCGCTGCCTAATACCAGATGGACGTACTCTTTGGCAGTCAAGTTTGTTTTCTCCCTCTCATAACTCACAGTTAATTCTTACCGTCAGATCCTGGTATTGACGATGGAACACACAAATAGCGTCGCGATTCAATAGATCGATGTCCAGCGTAACTATCTACAAGGGTCTACTGGTGCCTCGGTCACCGGATGGTCGCGTTTTGTCATCTAGTTTTCAAATCCGACGCAAAACTGACAGTTAATTTATCTTCTCTCATCCTCTCAATGAAGATGGAACACACATACTGCGATGGTTTTCAGAACATCGTCTTCCAGCAGATTTATCTCCAAGCATGCCTGGGTCACCACATGATCGTTCTCCTGCGAGTAAAGTTTCGGTTATCCGACGCAAATTTGACAGTTAATTGGGACATTCCCACCATCCTAATGACAATGCAACACAGAAATTGCGTCGCGATTCAATACATTGGTCACTAGCCGACTTATCTCCGAGGGTCTAACGCTGCCTCATACCAGATGGATGTATAATTTGGGTGTCAAGTTTCTTGTCTCCGACTCAAAACTCTCAGCTAATTCTCACCGTCAGATCCTGGTATGGACGACGGAACACACAAATAGCGTCGCGATTCAGTACATTGATGTCTAGCGTAACTATCTATAAGGGTCTATTGGTGCCTCGGTCACCGGATGTTCGCTCTTTGTCAGTCTTGTTTTCAAATCCGACGCAAATTTGACAATTAATTGCGACATTCCCACCATCCTAACGACGTTGCAACACAGAAATTGCGTCGCGATTCAATACATTGGTCACTAGCCGACTTATCTCCGTGGGTCTATCGCTGCATCATACCAGATGGATGTATTCTTTGGCAGTCAAGTTTGTTTTCTCCCTCTCATAACTCACAGTTAATTCTTACCGTCAGATCTTGGTATTGACGATGGAACACAAAAATGGCGTGGCGATTCATTAGATCGATGTCCAGCGTCTAACTATCTACAAGGGTCTATTGGTGCCTCGGTCACCGGATGGTCGCGTTTTGTCAGTCTAGTTTACAAATCCGACGCAAGATTGGCAGTTAATTTTATTCCTCCCATACTCTAAATTACGATGGAACACACATACTGCGATGCTTTTCAGAACATCGTCTTCCAGCAGATTTATCTCCGAGCATGCCTGGTTCACCACATGATCGTTCTCCTGCGAGTAATGTTTCGGGAATCCGACGCAAATTTGACAGTTAATTGAGACATTCCCACCATCCTAATGACGATGCAACACAGAAATTGCGTCGCGATTCAATACATTGGTCACTAGCCGACTTATCTCCGAGGGTCTATCGCTGCCTCATACCAGATGGACGTACTCTTTGGCAGTCAAGTTTGTTTTCTCCCTCTCATAACTCACAGTTAATTCTTACCGTCAGATCCTGGTATTGACGATGGAACACACAAATAGCGTCGCGATTCAATAGATCGATGTCCAGTGTAACTATCTACAAGTGTCTACTGGTGCCTCGGTCACCGGATGGTCGCGTTTTGTCATCTAGTTTTCAAATCCGACGCAAAACTGACAGTTAATTTATGTTCTCTCATCCTCTCAATGACGATGGAACACACATACTGCGATGGTTTTCAGAACATCGTCTTCCAGCAGATTTATCTCCGAGCATGCCTGGTTCACCACATGATCGTTCTCGTGCGAGTAAAGTTACGGGAATCCGACGCAATTTTGACAGTTAATTGTGACATTCCCACCATCCTAATGACGATGCAACACAGAATTTGCGTCGCGATTCAATACATTGGTCACTAGCCGACTTATCTCCGAGGGTCCTACGCTGCTCATACCAGATGGATGTACAATTTGGCTGTCAAGTTTCTTGTCTCCGTTTCAAAACTAACAGTTAATTCATGCCGTCAGGTCCTGGTATCTACTATGGAACACACAAATAGCGTCGGGATTCAATACATCAATGTCTAGCGTAACTATCTACAAGGGTCTATTGGTGCCTCGGTCACCGGATGGTCGCGCTTTGTCAGTCTAGTTTTCAAATCCGACGCAAAACTGATAGTTAATTTTATTCCTCAAGTACTCTCAATTACGATGGAACACACATACTGCGATGGTTTTCAGAACATCGTCTTCCAGCAGATTTATCTCCAAGCATGCCTGGGTCACCACATGATCGTTCTCCTGCGAGTAAAGTTTCGGTTATCCGACGCAAATTTGACAGTTAATTGCGACATTCCCACCATCCTAATGACGATGCAACACAGAAATTGCGTCGAGATTCAATACATTGGTCACTAGCCGACTTATCTCCGAGGGTCTAACGCTGCCTCATACCAGATGGATGTACAATTTGGCTGTCAAGTTTCTTGTCTCCGACTCAAAACTCTCAGCTAATTCTCACCGTCAGATCCTGGTATGGACGACGGAACACACAAATAGCGTCGCGATTCAGTACACTGATGTCTAGGTCTAGGTCTATTGGTGCCTCGGTCACCGGATGTTCGCTCTTTGTCAGTCTTGTTTTCACATCCGACGCAAATTTGACAGTTAATTGCGACATTCCCACCATCCTAACGACGTTGCAACACAGAAATTGCGTCGCGATTCAATACATTGGTCACTAGCCGACTTATCTCCGAGGGTCTATCGCTGCATCATACCTGATGGACGTATTCTTTGGCAGTCAAGTTTGTTTTCTCCCTCTCATAACTCACAGTTAATTCTTACCGTCAGATCTTGGTATTGACGATGGAACACAAAAATGGCGTGGCGATTCAATAGATCGATGTCCAGCGTAACTATCTACAAGGGTCTATTGGTGCCTCGGTCACCGGATGGTAGCGTTTTGTCAGTCTAGTTTACAAATCCGACGTAAGATTGGCAGTTAATTTTATTCCTCCCATACTCTCAATTACGATGGAACACACATACTGCGATGGTTTTCAGAACATCGTCTTCCAGCAGATTTATCTCCGAGCATGCCTGGTTCACCACATGATCGTTCTCCTGCGAGTAATGTTTCGGGAATCCGACGCAAATTTGACAGTTAATTGAGACATTCCCACCATCCTAATGAAGATGCAACACAGAAATTGCGTCGCGATTCAATACATTGGTCACTAGCCGACTTATCTCCGAGGGTCTAACGCTGCCTCCTACCACATGTTGTACAATTTGGCTGTCAAGTTTCTTGTCTCCGACTCAAAACTCTCAGCTAATTCTCACCGTCAGATCCTGGTATGGACGATGGAACACACAAATAGCGTCGCGTTTAATTACATCGATGTCTAGCGTAACTACCTATAAGGGTCTATTGGTGCCTCGGTCACCGGATGTTCGCTCTTTGTCAGTCTTGTTTTCAAGTCCGACGCAAATTTGACAGTTAATTCCGACATTCCCACCATCCTAACGACGTTGCAACACAGAAATTGCGTCGCGATTCAATACATTGGTCACTAGCCGACTTACCTCCGAGGGTCTATCGCTGCCTAATACCAGATGGACGTACTCTTTGGCAGTCAAGTTTGTTTTCTCCCTCTCATAACTCACAGTTAATTCTTACCGTCAGATCCTGGTATTGACGATGGAACACACAAATAGCGTCGCGATTCAATAGATCGATGTCCAGCGTAACTATCTACAAGTGTCTACTGGTGCCTCGGTCACCGGATGGTCGCGTTTTGTCATCTAGTTTTCAAATCCGACGCAAAACTGACAGTTAATTTATCTTCTCTCATCCTCTCAATGAAGATGGAACACACATACTGCGATGGTTTTCAGAACATCGTCTTCCAGCAGATTTATCTCCAAGCATGCCTGGGTCACCACATGATCGTTCTCCTGCGAGTAAAGTTTCGGTTATCCGACGCAAATTTGACAGTTAATTGGGACATTCCCACCATCCTAATGACGATGCAACACAGAAATTGCGTCGCGATTCAATACATTGGTCACTAGCCGACTTATCTCCGAGGGTCTAACGCTGCCTCATACCAGATGGATGTATAATTTGGGTGTCAAGTTTCTTGTCTCCGACTCAAAACTCTCAGCTAATTCTCACCGTCAGATCCTGGTATGGACGACGGAACACACAAGTAGCGTCGCGATTCAGTACATTGATGTCTAGCGTAACTATCTATAAGGGTCTATTGGTGCCTCGGTCACCGGATGTTCGCTCTTGGTCAGTCTTGTTTTCAAATCCGACGCAAATTTGACAGTTAATTGCGACATTCCCACCATCCTAATGACGATGCAACACAGAAATTTCGTCGCGATTCAATACATTGGTCACTAGCCGACTTATCTCCGAGGGTCTATCGCTGCCTCATACCAGATGGACGTACTCTTTGGCAGTCAAGTTTGTTTCCTCCCTCTCATAACTCACAGTTAATTCTTACCGTCAGATCCTGGTATTGACGATGGAACACACAAATAGCGTCGCGATTCAATAGATCGATGTCCAGCGTAACTATCTACAAGGGTCTACTGGTGCCTCGGTCACCGGATGGTCGCGTTTTGTCATCTAGTTTTCAAATCCGACGCAAAACTGATAGTTAATTTTATTCCTCAAGTACTCTCAATTACGATGGAACACACACACTGCGATGGTTTTCAGAACATCGTCTTCCAGCAGATTTATCTCCAAGCATGCCTGGGTCACCACATGATCGTTCTCCTGCGAGTAAAGTTTCGGTTATCCGACGCAAATTTGACAGTTAATTGCGACATTCCCACCATCCTAATGACGATGCAACACAGAAATTGCGTCGCGATTCAATACATTGGTCACTAGCCGACTTATCTCGGAGGGTCCTACGCTGCTCATACCAGATGGATGTACAATTTGGCTGTCAAGTTTCTTGTCTCCGACTCAAAACCCTCAGCTAATTCTCACCGTCAGATCCTGGTATGGACGACGGAACACACAAATAGCGTCGCGATTCAGTACATTGATGTCAAGCGTAACTATCTATAAGTGTCTATTGGTGCCTCGGTCACCGGATGTTCGCTCTTGGTCAGTCTTGTTTTCAAATCCGACGCAAATTTGACAGTTAATTGCGACATTCCCACCATCCTAATGACGATGCAACACAGAAATTGCGTCGCGGTTCAATACATTGGTCACTAACCGACTTATCTCCGAGGGTCCTATGCTGCTCATACCAGATGGATGTACAATTTGGCTGTCAAGTTTCTTGTCTCCGTTTCAAAACTCACAGTTAATTCTTGCCGTCAGATCCTGGTATCTACTATGGAACACACAAATAGCGTCGGGATTCAATACATCAATGTCTAGCGTAACTATCTACAAGGGTCTATTGGTGCCTCGGTCACCGGATGGTCGCGCTTTGTCAGTCTAGTTTTCAAATCCGACGCAAAACTGATAGTTAATTTTATTCCTCAAGTACTCTCAATTACGATGGAACACACACACTGCGATGGTTTTCAGAACATCGTCTTCCAGCAGATTTATCTCCAAGCATGCCTGGGTCACCACATGATCGTTCTCCTGCGAGTAAAGTTTCGGTTATCCGACGCAAATTTGACAGTTAATTGCGACATTCCCACCATCCTAATGACGATGCAACACAGAAATTGCGTCGCGATTCAATACATTGGTCACTAGCCGACTTATCTCCGAGGGTCTAACGCTGCCTCATACCTGATGGATTAATAATTTGGGTGTCAAGTTTCTTGTCTCCGACTCAAAACTCTCAGCTAATTCTCACCCTCACATCCTGGTATGGACGACGGAACACACAAATAGCGTCGCGATTCAGTACATTGATGTCTAGCGTAACTATCTATAAGGGTCTATTGGTGCCTCGGTCATCGGATGTTCGCTCTTGGTCAGTCTAGTTTTCAAATCCGACGCAAATTTGACAGTTAATTGCGACATTCCCACCATCCTAACGACGTTGCATCACAGAAATTGCGTCGCGATTCAATACATTGGTCACTAGCCGACTTATCTCCGAGGGTCTATCGCTGCCTCATACCAGATGGACGTACTCCCTGGCAGTCAAGTTTGTTTTCTCCCTCTCATAACTCACAGTTAATTCTTATTGTCAGATCCTGGTATCGACCATGGAACACACAAATAGCGTCACGATTCAGTACATCGATGTCTAGCGTAACTATCTACAAGGGTCTATTGGTGCCTCGGTCACCGGATGTTCTCTCTTTGTCAGTCTAGTTTTCAAATCCGACGCAAATTTGACAATTAATTGCGACATTCCCACCATCCAAACGACGTTGCAACACAGAAATTGCTTCGCGATTAAATACATTGGTCACTAGCCGACTTATCTCCGAGGGTCTATCGCTGCCTCATACCAGATGGACGTACTCCCTGGCAGTCAAGTTTGTTGTCTCCCTCTCATAACTCACAGTTAATTCTTGCCGTCAGATCCTGGTATCTACTATGGAACACACAAATAGCGTCGCGATTCAATAGATCGATGTCCAGCGTAACTATCTACAAGGGTCTATTGGTGCCTCGGTCACCGGATGGTCGCGTTTTGTCATCTAGTTTTCAAATCCGACGCAAAACTGACAGTTAATTTTATTTTCGCTCATCCTCTCAATGACGATAGAACACATACTGCGATGGTTTTAAGTACATCGTCTACCAGCAGATTTATCTCCAAGCATCTATTACTGCCTGGGTCACCACATGAACGTTGTCCTACGAGTAAAGTTTCGGGAATCCGACGCAAATTTGACAGTTAATTGCGACATTCCCACCATCCTAATGACGATGCAACACAGAAATTGCGTCGCGATTCAATACATTGGTCACTAGCCGACTTGTCTCCGAGGGTCTAACGCTGATTCATACCAGATGGATGTACAATTTGGCTGTCAAGTTTCTTGTCTCCGACTCAAAACTCTCCGCTAATTCTCACCGTCAGATCCTGGTATGGACGACGGAACACACAAATAGCGTCGCTATTCAGTACACTGATGTCTAGCGTAACTATCTATAAGGGTCTATTGGTGCCTCGGTCACCGGATGTTCGCTCTTTGTCAGTCTTGTTTTCAAATCCGACGCAAATTTGACAGTTAATTGCGACATTCCCACCATCCTAACGACGTTGCAACACAGAAATTGCGTCGCGATTCAATACATTGGTCACTAGCCGACTTATCTCCGAGGGTCTATCGCTGCATCATACCAGATGGACGTATTCTTTGGCAGTCAAGTTTGTTTTCTCCCTCTCATAACTCACAGTTAATTCTTACCGTCAGATCTTGGTATTGACGATGGAACACAAAAATGGCGTCGCGATTCAATAGATGGATGTCCAGCGTAACTATCTACAAGGGTCTATTGGTGCCTCGGTCACCGGATGGTCGCGTTTTGTCAGTCTAGTTTACAAATCCGACGCAAGATTGGCAGTTAATTTTATTCCTCCCATACTCTCAATTACGATGGAACACACATACTGCGATGGTTTTCAGAACATCGTCTTCCAGCAGATTTATCTCCGAGCATGCCTGGTTCACCACATGATCGTTCTCCTGCGAGTAATGTTTCGGGAATCCGACGCAAATTTGACAGTTAATTGAGACATTCCCACCATCCTAATGACGATGCAACACAGAAATTGCGTCGCGATTCAATACATTGGTCACTAGCCGACTTATCTCCGAGGGTCCTACGCTGCTCATACCAGATGGATGTACAATTTGGCTGTCAAGTTTCTTGTCTCCGTTTCAAAACTCACAGTTAATTCTTGCCGTCAGGTCCTGGTATCTACTATGGAACACACAAATAGCGTCGGGATTCAATACATCAATGTCTAGCGTAACTATCTACAAGGGTCTATTGGTGCCTCGGTCACCGGATGGTCGCGCTTTGTCAGTCTAGTTTTCAAATCCGACGCAAAACTGATAGTTAATTTTATTCCTCAAGTACTCTTAATTACGATGGAACACACATACTGCGATGGTTTTCAGAACATCGTCTTCCAGCAGATTTATCTCCAAGCATGCCTGGGTCACCACATGATCGTTCTCCTGCGAGTAAAGTTTCGATTATCCGACGCAAATTTGACAGTTAATTGCGACATTCCCAGCATCCTAATGACGATGCAACACAGAAATTGCGTCGCGATTCAATACATTGGTCACTAGCCGACTTATCTCCGAGGGTCTATCGCTGCCTCATACCAGATGGACGTACTCCTTGGCAGTCAAGTTTGTTTTCTCCCTCTCACAACTCACAGTTAATTCTTATTGTCAGATCCTGGTATCGACCATGGAACACACAAATAGCGTCGCGATTCAGTACATCGATGTCTAGCGTAACTATCTACAAGGGTCTATTGGTGCCTCGGTCACCGGATGTTCTCTCTTTGTCAGTCTAGTTTTCAAATCCGACGCAAATTTGACAATTAATTGCGACATTCCCACCATCCTAACGACGTTGCAACACAGAAATTGCGTCGCGATTAAATACATTGGTCACTAGCCTACTTATCTCCGAGGGTCTATCGCTGCCTCATACCAGATGGACGTACTCTTTGGCAGTCAAGTTTGTTTTCTCCCTCTCATTACTCACAGTTAATTCTTACCGTCAGATCCTGGTATTGACGATGGAACACACAAATAGCGTCGCGATTCAATAGATCGATGTCCAGCGTAACTATCTACAAGGGTCTATTGGTGCCTCGGTCACCGGATGGTCGCGTTTTGTCATGTAGTTTTCAAATCCGACGCAAAACTGACAGTTAATTTTATTTTCTCTCATCCTCTCAATGACGATAGAACACATACTGCGATGGTTTTCAGTACATCGTCTACCAGCAGATTTATCTCCAAGCATCTATTACTGCCTGGGTCACCACATGAACGTTGTCCTACGAGTAAAGTTTCGGGAATCCGACGCAAATTTGACAGTTAATTGCGACATTCCCACCATCCTAATGACGATGCAAAACAGAAATTGCGTCGCGATTCAATACATTGGTCACTAGACGACTTATCTCCGAGGGTCTAACGCTGCTTCATACCAGATGGATGTACAATTTGGCTGTCAAGTTTCTTGTTTCCGACTCAAAACTCTCAGCTAATTCTCACCGTCAGATCCTGGTATGGACGACGGAACAGACAAATAGCGTCGCGATTCAGTACACTGATGTCTAGCGTAACTATCTATAAGGGTCTATTGGTGCATCGGTCACCGGATGTTCGCTCTTTGTCAGTCTTGTTTTCACATCCGACGCAAATTTGACAGTTAATTGCGACATTCCCACCATCCTAACGACGTTGCAACACAGAAATTGCGTCGCGATTCAATACATTGGTCACAAGCCGACTTATCTCCGAGGGTCTATCGCTGCATCATACCAGATGGACGTATTCTTTGGCAGTCAAGTTTGTTTTCTCCCTCTCATAACTCACAGTTAATTCTTACCGTCAGATCTTGGTATTGACAATGGAACACAAAAATGGCGTGGCGATTCAATAGATCGATGTCCAGCGTAACTATCTACAAGGGTCTATTGGTGCCTCGGTCACCGAATGTTCGCTCTTGGTCAGTCTTGTTTTCAAATCCGACGCAAATTTGATGGTTAATTGCGACATTCCCACCATCCTAACGACGTTGCATCACAGAAATTGCGTCGCGATTCAATACATTGGTCACTAGCCGACTTATCTCCGAGGGTCTATCGCTGCCTCATACCAGATGGACGTACTCTTTGGCAGTCAAGTTTTTTTCCTCCCTCTCATAACTCACAGTTAATTCTTATTGTCAGATCATGGTATCGACCATGGAACACACAAATAGCGTCGGGATTCAGTACATCAATGTCTAGCGTAACTATCTACAAGGGTCTATTGGTGCCTCGGTCACCGGATGGTCGCGCTTTGTCAGTCTAGTTTTCAAATCCGACGCAAAACTGATAGTTAATTTTATTCCACAAGTACTCTCAATTACGATGGAACACACATACTGCGATGGTTTTCAGAACATCGTCTTCCAGCAGATTTATCTCCAAGCATGCCTGGGTCACCACATGATCGTTCTCCTGCGAGTAAAGTTTCGATTATCCGACGCAAATTTGACAGTTAATTGCGACATTCCCACCATCCTAATGACGATGCAACACAGAAATTGCGTCGCGATTCAATACATTGGTCACTAGCCGACTGATCTCCGAGGGTCCTACGCTGCTCATACCAGATGGATGTACAATTTGGCTGTCAAGTTTCTTGTCTCCGACTCAAAACTCTCAGCTAATTCTCACCGTCAGATCCTGGTATGGACGACGGAACACACAAATAGCGTCGCGATTCAGTACATTGATGTCAAGCGTAACTATCTATAAGTGTCTATTGGTGCCTCGGTCACCGGATGTTCGCTATTCGTCAGTCTTGTTTTCAAATCCGACGCAAATTTGACAGTTAATTGCGACATTCCCACCATCCTAATGACGATGCAACACAGAAATTGCGTCGCGATTCAATACATTGGTCACTAGACGACTTATCTCCGAGGGTCTAACGCTGCTTCATACCAGATGAATGTACAATTTGGCTGTCAAGTTTCTTGTCTCCGACTCAAAACTCTCAGCTAATTCTCACCGTCAGATCCTGGTATGGACGACGGAACACACAAATAGCGTCGCGATTCAGTACACTGATGTCTAGCGTAACTATCTATAAGGGTCTATTGGTGCCTCGGTCACCGGATGTTCGCTCTTTGTCAGTCTTGTTTTCATATCCGACGCAAATTTGACAGTTAATTGCGACATTCCCACCATCCTAACGACGTTGCAACACAGAAATTGCGTCGCGATTCAATACATTGGTCACTAGCCTACTTATCTCCGAGGGTCCTACGCTGCTCATACCAGATGGATGTACAATTTGGCTGTCAAGTTTCTTGTCTCCGTTTCAAAACTCACAGTTAATTCTTGCCGTCAGGTCCTGGTATCTACTATGGAACACACAAATAGCGTCGGGATTCAATAGATCGATGTCCAGCGTAACTATCTACAAGGGTCTATTGGTGCCTCGGTCACCGGATGGTCGCGTTTTGTCATCTAGTTTTCAAATCCGACGCAAAACTGACAGTTAATTTTATTTTCTCTCATCCTCTCAATGACGATAGAACACATACTGCGATGGTTTTCAGTACATCGTCTACCAGCAGATTTATCTCCAAGCATCTATTACTGCCTGGGTCACCACATGAACGTTGTCCTACGAGTAAGGTTTCGGGAATCCGACGCAAATTTGACAGTTAATTGCGACATTCCCACCATCCTAATGACGATGCAACACAGAAATTGCGTCGCGATTCAATACATTGGTCACTAGCCGACTTATCTCCGAGGGTCTAACGCTGCTTCATACCAGATGGATGTACAATTTGGCTGTCAAGTTTCTTGTTTCCGACTCAAAACTCTCAGCTAATTCTCACCGTCAGATCCTGGTATGGACGACGGAACAGACAAATAGCGTCGCGATTCAGTACACTGATGTCTAGCGTAACTATCTATAAGGGTCTATTGGTGCCTCGGTCACCGGATGTTCGCTCTTTGTCAGTCTTTTTTTCACATCCGACGCAAATTTGACAGTTAATTGCGACATTCCCACCATCCTAACGACGTTGCAACACAGAAATTGCGTCGCGATTCAATACATTGGTCACTAGCCGACTTATCTCCGAGGGTCTATCGCTGCATCATACCAGATGGACGTATTCTTTGGCAGTCAAGTTTGTTTTCTCCCTCTCATAACTCACAGTTAATTCTTACCGTCAGATCTTGGTATTGACAATGGAACACAAAAATGGCGTGGCGATTCAATAGATCGATGTCCAGCGTAACTATCTACAAGGGTCTATTGGTGCCTCGGTCACCGGATGGTCGCGTTTTGTCAGTCTAGTTTACAAATCCGACGTAAGATTGGCAGTTAATTTTATTCCTCCCATACTCTCAATTACGATGGAACACACATACTGCGATGGTTTTCAGAACATCGTCTTCCAGCAGATTTATCTCCGAGCATGCCTGGTTCACCACATGATCGGTCTCCTGCGAGTAATGTTTCGGGAATCCGACGCAAATTTGACAGTTAATTGAGACATTCCCACCATCCTAATGACGATGCAACACAGAAATTGCGTCGCGATTCAATACATTGGTCACTAGCCGACTTATCTCCGAGGGTCTAACGCTGCCTCCGACCACATGTTGTACAATTTGGCTGTCAAGTTTCTCGTCTCCGACTCAAAACTCTCAGCTAATTCTCACCGTCAGATCCTGGTATGGACGATGGAACACACAAATAGCGTCGCGATTTAATACATCGATGTCTAGCGTAACTACCTATAAGGGTCTATTGGTGCCTCGGTCACCGGATGTTCGCTCTTTGTCAGTCTTGTTTTCAAGTCCGACGCAAATTTGACAGTTAATTGCGACATTCCCACCATCCTAACGACGTTGCAACACAGAAATTGCGTCGCGATTCAATACATTGGTCACTAGCCGACTTATCTCCGAGGGTCTATCGCTGCCTAATACCAGATGGACGTACTCTTTGCCAGTCATGTTTGTTTTCTCCCTCTCATAACTCACAGTTAATTCTTACCGTCAGATCCTGGTATTGACGATGGAACACACAAATAGCGTCGCGATTCAATAGATCGATGTCCAGCGTAACTATCTACAAGGGTCTACTGGTGCCTCGGTCAACGGATGGTCGCGTTTTGTCATCTAGTTTTCAAATCCGACGCAAAACTGACAGTTAATTTATGTTCTCTCATCCTCTCAATGACGATGGAACACACATACTGCGATGGTTTTCAGAACATCGTCGTCCAGCAGATTTATCTCCAAGCATGTCTGGGTCACCACATGATCGTTCTCCTGCGAGTAAAGTTTCGGTTATCCGACGCAAATTTGACAGTTAATTGCGACATTCCCACCATCCTAACGACGTTGCATCACAGAAATTGCGTCGCGATTCAATACATTGGTCACTAGCCGACTTATCTCCGAGGGTCTATCGCTGCCTCATACCTGATGGACGTACTCTTTGGCAGTCAAGTTTTTTTTCTCCCTCTCATAACTCACAGTTAATTCTTATTGTCAGATCCTGGTTTCGACCATGGAACACACAAATAGCGTCGCGATTCAGTACATCAATGTCTAGCGTAACTATCTACAAGGGTCTATTGGTGCCTCGGTCACCGGATGTTCTCTCTTTGTCAGTCTAGTATTCAAATCCGACGCAAATTTGACAATTAATTGCGACATTCCCACCATCCTAACGACGTTGCAACACAGAAATTGCGTCGCGATTAAATACATTGGTCACTAGCCGACTTATCTCCGAGGGTCTATCGCTGCCTCAGATGGACGTACTCTTTGGCAGTCAAGTTTGTTTTCTCCCTCTCATAACTCACAGTTAATTCTTACCGTAGATCCTGGTATTGACGATGGAACACACAAATAGCGTCGCGATTCAATAGATCGATGTCCAGCGTAACTATCTACAAGGTTCTATTGGTGCCTCGGTCACCGGATGGTCGCGTTTTGTCATCTAGTTTTCAAATCCGACGCAAAACTGACAGTTAATTTTATTTTCTCTCATCCTCTCAATGACGATAGAACACACATACTGCGATGGTTTTCAGAACATCGTCTACCAGCAGATTTATCTCCAAGCATCTATTACTGACTGGGTCACCACATGAACGTTGTCCTACGAGTAAAGTTTCGGGTATCCGACGCAAATTTGACAGTTAATTGCGACATTCCCACCATCCTAATGACGATGCAACACAGAAATTGCGTCGCGATTCAATACATTGGTCACTAGCCGACTTATCTCCGAGGGTCTAAAGCTGCTTCATACCAGATGGATGTACAATTTGGCTGTCAAGTTTCTTGTCTCCGACTCAAAACTCTCAGCTAATTCTCACCGCCAGATCCTGGTATGGACGACGGAACACACAAATAGCGTCGGGATTCAATACATCAATGTCTAGCGTAACTATCTACAAGGGTCTATTGGTGCCTCGGTCACCGGATGGTCGCGCTTTGTCAGTCTAGTTTTCAAATCCGACGAAAAACTGATAGTTAGTTTTATTCCTCAAGTACTCTCAATTACGATGGAACACACATACTGCTATGGTTTTCAGAACATCGTCTTCCAGCAGATTTATCTCCAAGCATGCCTGGGTCACCACATGATCGTTCTCCTGCGAGTAAAGTTTCGGTTATCCGACGCAAATTTGACAGTTAATTGCGACATTCCCACCATCCTAATGACGATGCAACACAGAAATTGCGTCGCGATTCAATACATTGGTCACTATCCGTCTTATCTCCGAGGGTCTAACGCTGCGTCATACCAGATGGATGTATAATTTGGCTGTCAAGTTTCTTGTCTCCGACTCAAAACTCTCAGCTAATTCTCACCGTCAGATCCTGGTATGGACGACGGAACACACAAATAGCGTCGCGATTCAGTACACTGATGTCTAGCGTAACTATCTATATGGGTCTATTGGTGCCTCGGTCACCGGATGTCCGCTCTTGGTCAGTCTTGTTTTCAAATCCGACGCAAATTTGACAGTTAATTGCGACATTCCCACCATCCTAATGACGTTGCATCACAGAAATTGCGTCGCGATTCAATACATTGGTCACTAGCCGATTCATCTCCGAGGGTCTATCGCTGCCTAATACCAGATGGACGTACTCTTTGGCAGTCAAGTTTGTTTTCTCCCTCTCATAACTCACAGTTAATTCTTATTGTCAGATCCTGGTATTGACGATGGAACACACAAATGGCGTCGCGATTCAATAGATCGATGTATAGCGTAACTATCTACAAGGGTCTATTGGTGCCTCGGTCACCGGATGATCGCGTTCTGTCAGTCTAGTTTACAAATCCGACGCAAGATTGGCAGTTAATATTATTCCTCCCTTATTCTCAATTACGATGGAACACACATACTGCGATGGTTTTCAGAACATCGTCTTCCAGCAGATTTATCTCCGAGCATGCCTTGGTCACCACATGATCGTTGTCCTACGAGTAAAGTTTCGGGAATCCGACGCCAATTTGACAGTTAATTGCGACATTCGCACCATCCTAATGACGATGCAACACAGAAATTGCGTCGCGATTCAATACATTGGTCACTAGCCGACTTATCTCCGAGGGTCTAACGCTGCCTCATACCAGATGGATGTACAATTTGGCTGTCAAGTTTCTTGTCTCCGACTCATAACTCACAGTTAATTCTTACCGTCAGATCCTGGTATCGACCATGGAACACACAAATAGCGTCGCGATTCAGTACATCGATGTCTAGCGTAACTATCTACAAGGGTCTATTGGTGCCTCGGTCACCGGATGTTCACTCTTTGTCAGTCTAGTTTTCAAATCCGACGCAAATTTGACAATTAATTGCGACATTCCCACCATCCTAACGACGTTGCAACACAGAAATTGCGTCGCGATTCAATACATTGGTCACTAGCCGACTTATCTCCGATGGTCTAACGCTGCTTCATACCAGATGGATGTACAATTTGGCTGTCAAGTTTCTTGTCTCCGACTCAAAACTCTCAGCTAATTCTCACCGTCAGATCCTGGTATGGACGACGGAACACACAAATAGCGTCGCGATTCAGTACACTGATGTCTAGCGTAACTATCTATAAGGGTCTATTGGTGCCTCGGTCACCGGATGTTCGCTCTTTGTCAGTCTTGTTTTCAAATCCGACGCAAATTTGACAGTTAATTGCGACATTCCCACCATCCTAACGACGTTGCAACACAGAAATTGCGTCGCGATTCAATACATTGGTCACTAGCCGACTTATCTCCGAGGGTCTATCGCTGCATCATACCAGATGGACGTATTCTTTGGCAGTCAAGTTTGTTTTCTCCCTCTCATAACTCACAGTTAATTCTTACCGTCAGATCTTGGTATTGACGATGGAACACAAAAATGGCGTCGCGATTCAATAGATCAATGTCCAGCGTAACTATCTACAAGGGTCTACTGGTGCCTCGGTCACCAGATGGTCTCGTTTTGTCATCTAGTTTTCAAATCCGACGCAAAACTGACAGTTAATTTATGTTCTCTCATCCTCTCAATGACGATGGAACACACTGCGATGGTTTTCAGTACATCGTCTACCAGCAGATTTATCTCCAAGCATTTATTACTGCCTGGGTCACCACATGATCGTTGTCCTACGAGTTAAGTTTCGGGAATCCGACGCAAATTTGACAGTTAATTGCGACATTCCCACCATCCTAATGACGATGCAACACAGAAATTTTGTCGCGATTCAATACATTGGTCACTAGCCGACTTATCTCCGAGGGTCTAACGCTGCTTCATACCAGATGGATGTACAATTTGGCTGTCAAGTTTCTTGTCTCCGACTCAAAACTCTCAGCTAATTCTCACCGTCAGATCCTGGTATGGACGACGGAACACACAAATAGCGCCTCGATTCAGTACATTGATGTCTAGCGTAACTATCTAGAAGAGTCTATTTGTGCTTCGGTCACCGGATGGTCGCGCTTTGTCAGTCTAGTTTTCAAATCCGACGCAAAACTGACAGTTAATTGTATTCCTCTCATACTCTCAATTACGATGGAACACACATTCTGCGATGGTTTCCAGAACATCGTCATCCAGCAGATTTATCTCCAAGCATCTATTACTGCCTGGGTCACCACATGATCGTTGTCCTACGAGTAAAGTTTCGGGAATCCGACGCAAATTTGACAGTTAATTGCGACATTCCCACCATCCTAATGCCGATGAACACAGAAATTGCGTCGCGATTCAATACATTGGTCACTAGCCGACTTATCTCCGAGGGTCTAACGCTGCTTCATACCAGATGGATGTACAATTTGGCTGTCAAGTTTCTTGTCTCCGACTCGTAACTCACAGTTAATTCTTACCGTCAGATCCTGGTATCGACCATGGAACACACAAATAGCGTCGCGATTCAGTACATCGATGTCTAGCGTAACTATCTACAAGGGTCTATTGGTGCCTCGGTCACCGGATGTTCTCTCTTTGTCAGTCAAGTTTTCAAATCCGACGCAAATTTGACAATTAATTGCGACATTCCCACAATCCTAACGACGTTGCAACACAGAAATTGCGTCGCGATTCAATACATTGGTCACTAGCCGACTTATCTCCGAGGGTCTAACGCTGCTTCATACCAGATGGATGTACAATTTGGCTGTCAAGTTTCTTGTCTCCGACTCAAAACTCTCAGCTAATTCTCACCGTCAGATCCTGGTATGGACGACGGAACACACAAATAGCGTCTCGATTCAGTACATTGATGTCTAGCGTAACTATCTAGAAGAGTCTATTTGTGCTTCGGTCACCGGATGGTCGCGCTTTGTCATCTAGTTTTCAAATCCGACGCAAAACTCACAGTTAAATGTATTCCTCTCATACTCTCAATTACGATGGAACACACATTCTGCGATGGTTTCCAGAACATCGTCTTCCAGCAGTTTTATCTCCAAGCATCTATTACTGCCTGGGTCACCACATGATCGTTGTCCTGCGAGTAAAGTTTCGGGGATCCGACGCAAATTTGACAGTTAATTGCGACTATCCCACCATCCTAATGCCGATGCAACACAGATATCGCGTCGCGATTCAATACATTGGTCACTAGCCGACTTATCTCCGAGGGTCTAACGCTGCCACATACCAGATGGATGTACAATTTGGCTGTCAAGTTTCTTGTCTCCGACTCGTAACTCACAGTTAATTCTTACCGTCAGATCCTGGTATCGACCATGGAACACACAAATAGCGTCGCGATTCAATAGATCGATGTCCAGCGTAACTATCTACAAGGGTCTATTGGTGCCTCGGTCACCGGATGGTCGCGTTTTGTCATCTAGTTTTCAAATCCGACGCAAAACTGACAGTTAATTTTATTTTCTCTCATCCTCTCAATGACGATAGAACACGTACTGCGATGGTTTTTAGTATATCGTCTACCAGCAGATTTATCTCCAAGCATCTATTACTGCCTGGGTCACCACATGAACGTTGTCCTACAAGTAAAGTTTCGGGAATCCGACGCAAATTTGACAGTTAATTGCGACATTCCCACCATCCTAATGACGATGCAACACAGAAATTGCGTCGCGATTCAATACATTGGTCACTAGCCAACTTATCTCCGAGGGTCTAACGCTGCTTCATTCCAGATGGATATACAATTTGGCTGTCAAGTTTCTTGTCTCCGACTCAAAACTCTCAGATAATTCTCACCGTCAGATCCTGGTATGGACGACGGAACACACAAATAGCGTCGCGATTCAGTACACTGATGTCTAGCGTAACTATCTATAAGGGTCTATTGGTGCCTCGGTCACCGGATGTTCGCTCTTTGTCAGGCTTGTTTTCAAATCCGACACAAATTTGACAGTTAATTGCGACATTCCCACCATCCTAACGAAGTTGCAACACAGAAATTGCGTCGCGATTCAATACATTGGTCACTAGCCGACTTATCTCCGAGGGTCTATCGCTGCATCATACCAGATGGACGTATTCTTTGGCAGTCAAGTTTGTTTTCTCCCTCTCATAACTCACAGTTAATTCTTACCGTCAGATCTTGGTATTGACGATGGAACACAAAAATGGCGTCGCGTTTCAATAGATCGATGTCCAGCGTAACTATCTACAAGGGTCTATTGGTGCCTCGGTCACCGGATGGTCGCGTTTTGTCAGTCTAGTTTACAAATCCGACGCAAGATTGGCAGTTAATTTTATTCCTCCCATACTCTCAATTACGATTGAACACACATACTGCGATGGTTTTCAGAACATCGTCTTCCAACAGATTTATCTCCGAGCATGCCTGGTTCACCACATGATCGTTCTCCTGCGAGTAAAGTTTCGGGAATCCTACGCAAATTTGACAGTTAATTGAGACATTCCCACCATCCTAATGACGATGCAACACAGAAATTGCGTCGCGATTCAATACATTGGTCACTAGCCGATTTATCTCCGAGGGTCTAACGCTGCCTCCTACCAGATGTTGTACAATTTGGTTGTCAAGTTTCTTGTCTCCGACTCAAAACTCTCAGCTAATTCTCACCGTCAGATCCTGGTATGGACGATGGAACACACAAATAGCGTCGCGATTTAATACATCGATGTCTAGCGTAACTATCTATAAGGGTCTATTGGTGCCTCGGTCACCGGATGTTCGCTCTTTGTCAGTCTTGTTTTCAAATCCGACGCAAATTTGACAATTAATTGCGACATTCCCACCATCCTAACGACGTTGCAACACAGAAATTGCGTCGCGATTCAATACATCAATGTCTAGCGTAACTATCTACAAGGGTCTATTGGTGCCTCGGTCACCGGATGGTCGCGCTTTGTCAGTCTAGTTTTCAAATCCGACGCAAAACTGATTGTTAATTTTATTCCTCAAGTACTCTCAATTACGATGGAACACACATACTGCGATGGTTTTCAGAACATCGGATTCCAGCAGATTTATCTCCAAGCATGCCTGGGTCACCACATGATCGTTCTCCTGCGAGTAAAGTTTCGGTTATCCGACGCAAATTTGACAGTTAATTGAGACATTCCCACCATCCTAATGACGATGCAACACAGAAATTGCGTCGCGATTCAATACATTGCTCACTAGCCGACTTATCTCCGAGGGTCTAACGCTGCCTCATACCAGATGGATGTATAATTTGGCTGTCAAGTTTCTTCTCTCCGACTCAAAACTCTCAGCTAACTCTCACCGTCAGATCCTGGTATGGACGACGGAACACACAAATAGCGTCGCGATTCAGTACATTGATGTCTAGCGTAAGTATCTATAAGGGTCTATTGGTGCCTCGGTCACCGGATGTTCGCTCTTGGTCAGTCTTGTTTCCAAATCCGACGCAAATTTGACAGTTAATTGCGACATTCCAACCATCCTAACGACGTTGCATCACAGAAATTGCGTCGCGATTCAATACATTGGTCATTAGCCGACTTATCTCCGAGGGTCTATCGCTGCCTCATACCAGATGGACGTACTCTTTGGCAGTCAAGTTTGTTTTCTCCCTCTCATAACTCACAGTTAATTCTTATTGTCAGATCCTCGTTTTGACGATGGAACACACAAATGGCGTCGCGATTCAATAGATCGATGTATAGCGTAACTATCTACAAAGGTCTATTGGTGCTTCGGTCACCGGATGGTCGCGTTTTGTCAGTCTAGTTTACAAATCCGACGCAAGATTGGCAGTTAATATTATTCCTCCCATACTCTCAATTACGATGGAACACACATACTGCGATGGTTTTCAGAACATCGTCTTCCAGCAGATTTATTTCCTAGCATGCCTTGGTCACCACATGATCGTTGTCCTACGAGTAAAGTTTCGGGAATCCGACGCAAATTTGACAGTTAATTGCGACATTCGCAAAATCCTAATGACGATGCAACACAGAAATTGCGTCGCGATTCAATACATTGGTCACTAGCCGACTTATCTCCGAGGGTCTAACGCTGCCTCATACCAGATGGATGTACAATTTGGCTGTCAAGTTTCTTGTCTCCGACTAATAACTCACAGTTAATTCTTACCGTCAGATCCTGGTATCGACCATGGAACACACAAATAGCGTCGCGAATCAGTACATCGATGTCTAGCGTAACTATCTACAAGGGTCTATTGGTGCCTCGGTCAGCGGATGTTCTCTCTTTGTCAGTCTAGTTTTCAAATCCGACGCAAATTTGACAATTAATTGCGACATTCCCACCATCCTAACGACGTTGCAACACAGAAATTGCGTCGCGATTCAATACATTGGTCACTAGCCGACTTATCTCCGAGGGTCTATCGCTGCCTCATACCAGATGGACGTACTCTTTGGCAGTCAAGTTTGTTTTCTCCCTCTCATAACTCACAGTTAATTCTTACCGTCAGATCCTGGTATTGACGATGGAACACACAAATAGCGTCGCGATTCAATAGATCGATGTCCAGCGTAACTATCTACAAGGGTCTATTGGTGCCTCGGTCACCGGATGGTCGCGTTTTGTCATCTAGTTTTCAAATCCGACGCAAAACTGACAGTTAATTTTATTTTCTCTCATCCTCTCAATGACGATACAACACATACTGCGATGGTTTTCAGTACATCGTCTACCAGCAGATTTATCTCCAAGCATCTATTACTGCCTGGGTCACCACATGAATGTTGTCCTACGAGTAAAGTTTCGGGAATCCGACGCAAATTTGACAGTTAATTGCGACATTCCCACCATCCTAATGACGATTTAACACAGAAATTGCATCGCGATTCAATACATTGGTCACTAGCCGACTTAACTCCGAGGGTCTAACGCTGCTTCATACCAGATGGATGTACAATTTGGCTGTCAAGTTTCTTGTCTCCGACTCAAAACTCTGAGCTAATTCTCACCGTCAGATCCTGGTATGGACGACGGAACACACAAATAGCGTCCCGATTCAGTACATTGATGTCTAGCGTAACTATCTATGTCTATTGGTTCCTCGGTCACTGGATGTTCGCTCTTTGTCAGTCTTGTTTTCAAATCCGACGCAAATTTGACAGTTAATTGCGACATTCCCACCATCCTAACGACGTTGCATCACAGAAATTGCGTCGCGATTCAATACATTGGTCACTAGTCGACTTATGTCCGAGGGTCTATCGCTGCCTCATACCAGATGGACGTACTCTATGGCAGTCAAGTTTGTTTTCTCCCTCTCATAACTCACAGTTAATTCTTACCGTCAGATCCTGGTATTGACGATGGAACACACAAATGGCGTCGCGATTCAATAGATCGATGTCCAGCGTAACTATCTACAAGGGTCTATTGGTGCCTCGGTCATCGGATGGTCGCGTTTTGTCAGTCTAGTTTACAAATCCGACCCAAGATTGGCAGTTAATATTATTCCTCCCATACTCTCAATGACGATGGAACACACATACTGCGATGGTTTTCAGAACATTGTCTTCCAGCAGATTTATCTCCGAGCATGCCTGGGTCACCACATGATCGTTGTCCTACGAGTAAAGTTTCGGGAATCCGACGCAAAATTGACAGTTCATTGCGACATTCGCACCATCCTAATGACGATGCAACACAGAAATTGCGTCGCGATTCAATACATTGGTCACTAGCCGACTTATCTCCGAGGGTCTAACGCTGCTTCATACCAGATGGAAGTATAATTTGGCTGTCAAGTTTCTTGTCTCCGACTCAAAACTCTCAGCTAATTCTCACCGTCAGATCCTGGTATGGACGACGGAACACACAAATAGCGTCGCGATTCAGTACATTGATGTGTAGCGTAACTATCTATAAGGGTCTATTGGTGCCTCGGTCACCGGACGTTCGCTCTTGGTCAGTCTTGTTTTCAAATCCGACGCAAATTTGACAGTTAATTGCGACATTCCCACCATCCTAACAACGTTGCATCACAGAAATTGCGTCGCGATTCAATACATTGGCCACTAGTCGACTTATCTCCGAGGGTCTATCGCTGCCTCATACCAGATGGACGTACTCTTTGGCAGTCAAGTTTGTTTTCTCCCTCTCATAACTCACAGTTAATTCTTATTGTCAGATCTTGGTATTGACGATGGAACACACAAATGGCGTCGCGATTCAATAGATCGATGTATAGCGTAACTATCTGCAAGGGTCTAATGGTGCCTCGGTCACCGGATGGTCGCGTTTTGTCAGTCTAGTTTACAAATCCGACGCAAGATTGGCAGTTAATATTATTCCTCCCATACTCTCAATTACGATGGAACACACATACTGCGATGGTTTTCAGAACATCGTCTTCCAGGAGATTTATCTCCGAGCATGCCTTGGTTACCACATGATCGTTGTCTTACTAGTAAAGTTTCGGGAATCCGACGCAAATTTGAAAGTTAATTGCGACATTCCCACCATCCTAATGACGTTGCATCACAGAAATTGCGTCGCGATTCAATACATTGGCCACTAGTCGACTTATCTCCGAGGGTCTATCGCTGTCTCATACCAGATGGATGTACTCTTTGGCAGTCAAGTTTGTTTTCTCCCTCTCATAACTCACAGTTAATTCTTATTGTCAGATCTTGGTATTGACGATGGAACACACAAATGGCGTCGCGATTCAATAGATCGATGTCAAGCGTAACTATCTACAAGGGTCTATTGGTGCCTCGGTCACCGGATGGTCGCGTTTTGTCATCTAGTTTTCAAATCCGACGCAAAACTGACAGTTAATTTTATTTTCTCTCATCCTCTCAATGACGATAGAACACGTACTGCGATGGTTTTTAGTATATCGTCTACCAGCAGATTTATCTCCAAGCATCTATTACTGCCTGGGTCACCACATGAACGTTGTCCTACAAGTAAAGTTTCGGGAATCCGACGCAAATTTGACAGTTAATTGCGACATTCCCACCATCCTAATGCCGATGAACACAGAAATTGCGTCGCGATTCAATACATTGGTCACTAGCCGACTTATCTCCGAGGGTCTAACGCTGCTTCATACCAGATGGATGTACAATTTGGCTGTCAAGTTTCTTGTCTCCGACTCGTAACTCACAGTTAATTCTTACCGTCAGATCCTGGTATCGACCATGGAACACACAAATAGCGTCGCGATTCAGTACATCGATGTCTAGCGTAACTATCTACAAGGGTCTATTGGTGCCTCGGTCACCGGATGTTCTCTCTTTGTCAGTCAAGTTTTCAAATCCGACGCAAATTTGACAATTAATTGCGACATTCCCACAATCCTAACGACGTTGCAACACAGAAATTGCGTCGCGATTCAATACATTGGTCACTAGCCGACTTATCTCCGAGGGTCTAACGCTGCTTCATACCAGATGGATGTACAATTTGGCTGTCAAGTTTCTTGTCTCCGACTCAAAACTCTCAGCTAATTCTCACCGTCAGATCCTGGTATGGACGACGGAACACACAAATAGCGTCTCGATTCAGTACATTGATGTCTAGCGTAACTATCTAGAAGAGTCTATTTGTGCTTCGGTCACCGGATGGTCGCGCTTTGTCATCTAGTTTTCAAATCCGACGCAAAACTCACAGTTAAATGTATTCCTCTCATACTCTCAATTACGATGGAACACACATTCTGCGATGGTTTCCAGAACATCGTCTTCCAGCAGTTTTATCTCCAAGCATCTATTACTGCCTGGGTCACCACATGATCGTTGTCCTGCGAGTAAAGTTTCGGGGATCCGACGCAAATTTGACAGTTAATTGCGACTATCCCACCATCCTAATGCCGATGCAACACAGATATCGCGTCGCGATTCAATACATTGGTCACTAGCCGACTTATCTCCGAGGGTCTAACGCTGCCACATACCAGATGGATGTACAATTTGGCTGTCAAGTTTCTTGTCTCCGACTCGTAACTCACAGTTAATTCTTACCGTCAGATCCTGGTATCGACCATGGAACACACAAATAGCGTCGCGATTCAATAGATCGATGTCCAGCGTAACTATCTACAAGGGTCTATTGGTGCCTCGGTCACCGGATGGTCGCGTTTTGTCATCTAGTTTTCAAATCCGACGCAAAACTGACAGTTAATTTTATTTTCTCTCATCCTCTCAATGACGATAGAACACATACTGCGATGGTTTTTAGTATATCGTCTACCAGCAGATTTATCTCCAAGCATCTATTACTGCCTGGGTCACCACATGAACGTTGTCCTACAAGTAAAGTTTCGGGAATCCGACGCAAATTTGACAGTTAATTGCGACATTCCCACCATCCTAATGACGATGCAACACAGAAATTGCGTCGCGATTCAATACATTGGTCACTAGCCAACTTATCTCCGAGGGTCTAACGCTGCTTCATTCCAGATGGATATACAATTTGGCTGTCGATGTTTCTTGTCTCCGACTCAAAACTCTCAGATAATTCTCACCGTCAGATCCTGGTATGGACGACGGAACACACAAATAGCGTCGCGATTCAGTACACTGATGTCTAGCGTAACTATCTATAAGGGTCTATTGGTGCCTCGGTCACCGGATGTTCGCTCTTTGTCAGGCTTGTTTTCAAATCCGACGCAAATTTGACAGTTAATTGCGACATTCCCACCATCCTAACGAAATTGCAACACAGAAATTGCGTCGCGATTCAATACATTGGTCACTAGCCGACTTATCTCCGAGGGTCTATCGCTGCATCATACCAGATGGACGTATTCTTTGGCAGTCAAGTTTGTTTTCTCCCTCTCATAACTCACAGTTAATTCTTACCGTCAGATCTTGGTATTGACGATGGAACACAAAAATGGCGTCGCGTTTCAATAGATCGATGTCCAGCGTAACTATCTACAAGGGTCTATTGGTGCCTCGGTCACCGGATGGTCGCGTTTTGTCAGTCTAGTTTACAAATCCGACGCAAGATTGGCAGTTAATTTTATTCCTCCCATACTCTCAATTACGATTGAACACACATACTGCGATGGTTTTCAGAACATCGTCTTCCAACAGATTTATCTCCGAGCATGCCTGGTTCACCACATGATCGTTCTCCTGCGAGTAAAGTTTCGGGAATCCTACGCAAATTTGACAGTTAATTGAGACATTCCCACCATCCTAATGACGATGCAACACAGAAATTGCGTCGCGATTCAATACATTGGTCACTAGCCGATTTATCTCCGAGGGTCTAACGCTGCCTCCTACCAGATGTTGTACAATTTGGTTGTCAAGTTTCTTGTCTCCGACTCAAAACTCTCAGCTAATTCTCACCGTCAGATCCTGGTATGGACGATGGAACACACAAATAGCGTCGCGATTTAATACATCGATGTCTAGCGTAACTATCTATAAGGGTCTATTGGTGCCTCGGTCACCGGATGTTCGCTCTTTGTCAGTCTTGTTTTCAAATCCGACGCAAATTTGACAATTAATTGCGACATTCCCACCATCCTAACGACGTTGCAACACAGAAATTGCGTCGCGATTCAATACATCAATGTCTAGCGTAACTATCTACAAGGGTCTATTGGTGCCTCGGTCACCGGATGGTCGCGCTTTGTCAGTCTAGTTTTCAAATCCGACGCAAAACTGATTGTTAATTTTATTCCTCAAGTACTCTCAATTACGATGGAACACACATACTGCGATGGTTTTCAGAACATCGGATTCCAGCAGATTTATCTCCAAGCATGCCTGGGTCACCACATGATCGTTCTCCTGCGAGTAAAGTTTCGGTTATCCGACGCAAATTTGACAGTTAATTGAGACATTCCCACCATCCTAATGACGATGCAACACAGAAATTGCGTCGCGATTCAATACATTGGTCACTAGCCGACTTATCTCCGAGGGTCTAACGCTGCCTCATACCAGATGGATGTATAATTTGGCTGTCAAGTTTCTTCTCTCCGACTCAAAACTCTCAGCTAACTCTCACCGTCAGATCCTGGTATGGACGACGGAACACACAAATAGCGTCGCGATTCAGTACATTGATGTCTAGCGTAAGTATCTATAAGGGTCTATTGGTGCCTCGGTCACCCGATGTTCGCTCTTGGTCAGTCTTGTTTCCAAATCCGACGCAAATTTGACAGTTAATTGCGACATTCCAACCATCCTAACGACGTTGCATCACAGAAATTGCGTCGCGATTCAATACATTGGTCATTAGCCGACTTATCTCCGAGGGTCTATCGCTGCCTCATACCAGATGGACGTACTCTTTGGCAGTCAAGTTTGTTTTCTCCCTCTCATAACTCACAGTTAATTCTTATTGTCAGATCCTCGTTTTGACGATGGAACACACAAATGGCGTCGCGATTCAATAGATCGATGTATAGCGTAACTATCTACAAAGGTCTATTGGTGCTTCGGTCACCGGATGGTCGCGTTTTGTCAGTCTAGTTTACAAATCCGACGCAAGATTGGCAGTTAATATTATTCCTCCCATACTCTCAATTACGATGGAACACACATACTGCGATGGTTTTCAGAACATCGTCTTCCAGCAGATTTATTTCCTAGCATGCCTTGGTCACCACATGATCGTTGTCCTACGAGTAAAGTTTCGGGAATCCGACGCAAATTTGACAGTTAATTGCGACATTCGCAAAATCCTAATGACGATGCAACACAGAAATTGCGTCGCGATTCAATACATTGGTCACTAGCCGACTTATCTCCGAGGGTCTAACGCTGCCTCATACCAGATGGATGTACAATTTGGCTGTCAAGTTTCTTGTCTCCGACTAATAACTCACAGTTAATTCTTACCGTCAGATCCTGGTATCGACCATGGAACACACAAATAGCGTCGCGAATCAGTACATCGATGTCTAGCGTAACTATCTACAAGGGTCTATTGGTGCCTCGGTCAGCGGATGTTCTCTCTTTGTCAGTCTAGTTTTCAAATCCGACGCAAATTTGACAATTAATTGCGACATTCCCACCATCCTAACGACGTTGCAACACAGAAATTGCGTCGCGATTCAATACATTGGTCACTAGCCGACTTATCTCCGAGGGTCTATCGCTGCCTCATACCAGATGGACGTACTCTTTGGCAGTCAAGTTTGTTTTCTCCCTCTCATAACTCACAGTTAATTCTTACCGTCAGATCCTGGTATTGACGATGGAACACACAAATAGCGTCGCGATTCAATAGATCGATGTCCAGCGTAACTATCTACAAGGGTCTATTGGTGCCTCGGTCACCGGATGGTCGCGTTTTGTCATCTAGTTTTCAAATCCGACGCAAAACTGACAGTTAATTTTATTTTCTCTCATCCTCTCAATGACGATACAACACATACTGCGATGGTTTTCAGTACATCGTCTACCAGCAGATTTATCTCCAAGCATCTATTACTGCCTGGGTCACCACATGAATGTTGTCCTACGAGTAAAGTTTCGGGAATCCGACGCAAATTTGACAGTTAATTGCGACATTCCCACCATCCTAATGACGATGCAACACAGAAATTGCATCGCGATTCAATACATTGGTCACTAGCCGACTTAACTCCGAGGGTCTAACGCTGCTTCATACCAGATGGATGTACAATTTGGCTGTCAAGTTTCTTGTCTCCGACTCAAAACTCTGAGCTAATTCTCACCGTCAGATCCTGGTATGGACGACGGAACACACAAATAGCGTCCCGATTCAGTACATTGATGTCTAGCGTAACTATCTATGTCTATTGGTTCCTCGGTCACTGGATGTTCGCTCTTTGTCAGTCTTGTTTTCAAATCCGACGCAAATTTGACAGTTAATTGCGACATTCCCACCATCCTAACGACGTTGCATCACAGAAATTGCGTCGCGATTCAATACATTGGTCACTAGTCGACTTATGTCCGAGGGTCTATCGCTGCCTCATACCAGATGGACGTACTCTATGGCAGTCAAGTTTGTTTTCTCCCTCTCATAACTCACAGTTAATTCTTACCGTCAGATCCTGGTATTGACGATGGAACACACAAATGGCGTCGCGATTCAATAGATCGATGTCCAGCGTAACTATCTACAAGGGTCTATTGGTGCCTCGGTCATCGGATGGTCGCGTTTTGTCAGTCTAGTTTACAAATCCGACCCAAGATTGGCAGTTAATATTATTCCTCCCATACTCTCAATGACGATGGAACACACATACTGCGATGGTTTTCAGAACATTGTCTTCCAGCAGATTTATCTCCGAGCATGCCTGGGTCACCACATGATCGTTGTCCTACGAGTAAAGTTTCGGGAATCCGACGCAAATTTGACAGTTCATTGCGACATTCGCACCATCCTAATGACGATGCAACACAGAAATTGCGTCGCGATTCAATACATTGGTCACTAGCCGACTTATCTCCGAGGGTCTAACGCTGCTTCATACCAGATGGAAGTATAATTTGGCTGTCAAGTTTCTTGTCTCCGACTCAAAACTCTCAGCTAATTCTCACCGTCAGATCCTGGTATGGACGACGGAACACACAAATAGCGTCGTGATTCAGTACATTGATGTGTAGCGTAACTATCTATAAGGGTCTATTGGTGCCTCGGTCACCGGACGTTCGCTCTTGGTCAGTCTTGTTTTCAAATCCGACGCAAATTTGACAGTTAATTGCGACATTCCCACCATCCTAACAACGTTGCATCACAGAAATTGCGTCGCGATTCAATACATTGGCCACTAGTCGACTTATCTCCGAGGGTCTATCGCTGCCTCATACCAGATGGACGTACTCTTTGGCAGTCAAGTTTGTTTTCTCCCTCTCATAACTCACAGTTAATTCTTATTGTCAGATCTTGGTATTGACGATGGAACACACAAATGGCGTCGCGATTCAATAGATCGATGTATAGCGTAACTATCTGCAAGGGTCTAATGGTGCCT
Source organism: Schistocerca gregaria (assembly GCF_023897955.1). Lineage (NCBI taxonomy): Eukaryota > Metazoa > Arthropoda > Insecta > Orthoptera > Acrididae > Schistocerca > Schistocerca gregaria. The sequence goes on along the minus strand of NW_026061713.1, from coordinate 45,090 downwards.
CGGTCACCGGATGGTCGCGTTTTGTCAGTCTAGTTTACAAATCCGACGCAAGATTGGCAGTTAATATTATTCCTCCCATACTCTCAATTACGATGGAACACACATACTGCGATGGTTTACAGAACATCGTCTTCCAGGAGATTTATCTCCGAGCATGCCTTGGTTACCACATGATCGTTGTCTTACTAGTAAAGTTTCGGGAATCCGACGCAAATTTGAAAGTTAATTGCGACATTCCCACCATCCTAATGACGTTGCATCACAGAAATTGCGTCGCGATTCAATACATTGGCCACTAGTCGACTTATCTCCGAGGGTCTATCGCTGTCTCATACCAGATGGATGTACTCTTTGGCAGTCAAGTTTGTTTTCTCCCTCCCATAACTCACAGTTAATTCTTATTGTCAGATCTTGGTATTGACGATGGAACACACAAATGGCGTCGCGATTCAATAGATCGATGTCAAGCGTAACTATCTACAAGGGTCTATTGGTGCCTCGGTCACCGGATGGTCGCGTTTTGTCATCTAGTTTTCAAATCCGACGCAAAACTGACAGTTAATTTATATTGTCCCATCCTCTCAATGACGACGGAACACATATACTGCAATGGTTTTCAGAACATCGTCTTCCAGCAGATTTATCTCCGAGCATGCCTGGGTCACCACATGATCGTTGTCCTACGAGTAAAGTTTCGGGAATCCGACGCAAATTTGACAGTTAATTGCGACATTCGCACCATGCTAATGACGATGCAACACAGAAATTGCGTCGCGATTAAATACATTGGTCACTAGCCGACTTATCTCCGAGGGTCTATCGCTGCCTCATACAAGATGGACGTACTCTTTGGCAGTCAAGTTTGTTTTCTCCCTCTCATAACTCACAGTTAATGCTTATCGTCAGATCCTGGTATTGACGATGGAAGACACAAATAGCGTCGCGAATCAATAGATCGATGTCCAGCGTAACTATCTACAGGGGTCTATTGGTGCCTCGGTCACCGGATGGTCGCGTTTTGTCATCTAGTTTTCAAATCCGACGCAAAACTGACAGTTAATTTTATTTTCTCTCATCCTCTCAATGACGATAGAACACATACTGCGATGGTTTTCAGTACATTGTCTACCAGCAGATTTATCTCCAAGCATCTATTACTGCCTGGGTCACCACATGAACGTTGTCCTACGAGTAAAGTTTCGGGAATCCGACGCAAATTTGACAGTTAATTGCGACATTCCCACCATCCTAATGACGATGCAACACAGAAATTGCGTCGCGATTCAATACATTGGTCACTAGCCGACTTATCTCCGAGGGTCTAACGCTGCTTCATACCAGATGGATGTACAATTTGGCTGTCACGTTTCTTGTCTCCGACTCAAAACTCTCAGCTAATTCTCACCGTCAGATCCTGGTATGGACGACGGAACACACAAATAGCGTCGCGATTGAGTACATTGATGTGTAGCGTAACTATCTATAAGGGTCTATTGGTGCCTCGGTCACCAGATGTTCGCTTTTTGTCAGTCTTGTTTTCAAATCCGACGCAAATTTGACAGTTAATTGCGACATTCCCACCATCCTAACGACGTTGCATCACAGAAATTGCGTCGCGATTCAATACATTGGTCACTAGTCGACTTATCTCCGAGGATCTATCGCTGCCTCATACCAGATGGACGTACTCTTTGGCAGTCAAGTTTGTTTTCTCCCTCTCATAACTCACAGTTAATTCTTATTGTCAGATCTTGGTATTGACGATGGAACACACAAATGGCGTCGCGATTCAATAGATCGATGTATAGCGTAACTATCTACAAGGGTCTATTGGTGCCTCAGTCACCGGATGGTCGCGTTTTGTCAGTCTAGTTTACATATCCGACGCAAGATTGGCAGTTAATATTATTCCTCCCATACTCTCAATTACGATGGAACACACATACTGCGATGGTTTTCAGAACATCGTCTTCCAGCAGATTTATCTCCGAGCATGCCTTGGTCACCACATGATCGTTGTCCTACGAGTAAAGTTTCGGGAATGCGACGCAAATTTGACAGTTAATTGCGACATTCGCACCATCCTAATGACGATGCAACACAGAAATTGCGTCGCGATTCAATACATTGGTCACTAGCCGACTTATCTCCGAGGGTCTAACGATGCTTCATACCAGATGGATGTACAATTTGGCTGTCAAGTTTCTTGTCTCCGACTCAAAACTCTCAGCTAATTCTCACCGTCAGATCCTGGTATGGACGACGGAACACACAAATAGCGTCTCGATTCAGTACATTGATGTCTAGCGCAACTATCTAGATGGGTCTATTTGTGCTTCGGGAACCGGATGGTCGCGCTTTGTCAGTCTAGTATTCAAATCCGACGCAAAACTGACAGTTAATTGTATTCCTCTCATACTCTCAATTACGATGGAACACACATTCTGCGATGGTTTCCAGAACATCGTCTTCCAGCAGATTTATCTCCAAGCATCTATTACTGCCTGTGTCACCACATGATCGTTGTCCTACGAGTAAAGTTTCGGGGATCCGACGCAAATTTGAGAGTTAATTGCGACTATCCCACCATCCTAATGCCGATGCGACACAGAAATCGCGTCGCGATTCAATACATTGGTCACTAGCCGACTTATCTCCGAGGGTCTAACGCTGCCTCATACCAGATGGATGTGCAATTTGGCTGTCAAGTTTCTTGTCTCCGACTCGTAACTCACAGTTAATTCTTACCGTCAGATCCTGGTATCGACCATGGAACACACAAATAGCGTCGCGATTCAGTACATCGATGTCTAGCGTAACTATCTACAAGGGTCTATTGGTGCCTCGGTCACCGGATGTTCTCTCTTTGTCAGTCTAGTTTTCAAATCCGACGCAAATTTGACAATTAATTGCGACATTCCCACCATCCTAACGATGTTGCAACACAGAAATTGCGTCGCGATTAAATACATTGGTCACTAGCCGACTTATCTCCGAGGGTCTATCGCTGTCTCATACCAGATGGACGTACTCTTTGGCAGTCAAGTTTGTTTTCTCCCTCTCATAACTCACAGTTAATTCTTACCGTCAGATCCTGGTATTGACGATGGAACACAGAAATAGCGTCGCGATTCAATAGATCGATGTCCAGCGTAACTATCTACAAGGGTCTATTGGTGCCTCGGTCACCGGATGGTCGCGTTTTGTCATCTAGTTTTCAAATCCGACGCAAAACTGACAGTTAATTTTATTTTCTCTCATCCTCTCAATGACGATAGAACACATACTGCGATGGTTTTCAGTACATTGTCTACCAGCAGATTTATCTCCAAGCATTTATTACTGCCTGGGTCACAACATGAACGTTGTCCTACGAGTAAAGTTTCGGGAATCCGACGCAAATTTGACAGTTAATTGCGACATTCCCACCATCCTAATGACGATGCAACACAGAAATTGCGTCGCGATTCAATACATTGGTCACTAGCCGACTTATCTCCGAGGGTCTAACGCTGCTTCATACCAGATGGATGTACAATTTGGCTGTCAAGTTTCTTGTCTCCGACTCAAAACTCTCAGCTAATTCTCACCGTCAGATCCTGGTATGGACGACGGAACACACAAATAGCGTCGCGATTCAGTACATTGATGTGTAGCGTAACTATCTATAAGGGTCTATTGGTGCCTCGGTCACCGGATGTTCGCTCTTTGTCAGTCTTGTTTTCAAATCCGACGCAAATTTGACAGTTAATTGCGACATTCCCACCATCCTAACGACGTTGCATCACAGAAATTGCGTCGCGATTCAATACATTGGTCACTAGTCGACTTATCTCCGAGGGTCTATCGTTGCCCCATACCAGATGGACGTAATCTTTGGCAGTCAAGTTTGTTTTCTCCCTCTCATAACTCACAGTTAATACTTACCGTCAGATCCTGGTATTGACGATGGAACACACAAATGGCGTCGCGATTCAATAGATCGATGTCCAGCGTAACTATCTACAAGGGTCTATTGGTGCCTCGGTCACCGGATGGTCGCGTTTTGTCAGTCTAGTTTACAAATCCGACGCAGATTGGCAGTTAATTTTATTCCTCCCATACTCTCAATTACGATGGAACACACATACTGCGATGGTTTTCAGAACATAGTCTTCCAGCAGATTTATCTCCGAGCATGCCTGGGTCACCACATGATCGTTGTCCTACGAGTAAAGTTTCGGGAATCCGTCGCAAATTTGACAGTTAATTGCGACATTCGCACCATCCTAATGACGATGCAACACAGAAATTGCGTCGCGATTCAATACATTGGACACTAGCCGACTTATCTCCGAGGGTCTAACGCTGCTTCATACCAGATGGATGTACAATTTGGCTGTCAAGTTTCTTGTCTCCGACTCAAAACTCTCAGCTAATTCTCACCGTCAGATCCTGGTATGAACGACGGAACACACAAATAGCGTCGCGATTCAGTACATTGATGTCTAGCGTAACTATCTATAAGGGCCTATTGGTGCCTCGGTCACCGGATGTTCGCTCTTTGTCAGTCTTGTTTTCAAATCCGACGCAAATTTGACAGTTAATTGCGACATTCCCACCATCCTAACGACGTTGCATCACAGAAATTGCGTCGCGATTCAATACAATGGTCACTAGTCGACTTATCTCCGAGGATCTATCGCTGCCTCATACCAGATGGACGTACTCTTTGGCAGTTAAGTTTGTTTTCTCCCTCTCATAACTCACAGTTAATTCTTACCGTCAGATCCTGGTATTGACGATGGAACACACAAATGGCGTCGCGATTCAATAGATCGATGTCCAGCGTAACTATCTACAAGGGTCTATTGGTGCCTCGGTCACCGGATGGTCGCGTTTTGTCAGTCTAGTTTACAAATCCGACGCAAGATTGGCAGTTAATTTTATTCCTCCCATACTCTCAATTACGATGGAACACACATACTGCGATGGTTTTCAGAACATTGTCTTCCAGCAGATTTATCTCCGAGCATGCCTGGGTCACCACATGATCGTTGTCCTACGAGTAAAGTTTCGGGAATCCGACGCAAATTTGACAGTTAATTGCGACATTCGCACCATCCTAATGACGATGCAACACAGAAATTGCGTCGCGATTCAATACATTGGTCACTAGCCGACTTATCTCCGAGGGTCTAACGCTGTTTCATACCAGATGGATGTATAATTTGGCTGTCAAGTTTCTTGTCTCCGACTCTAAACTCTCAGCTAATTCTCACCGTCAGATCCTGGTATGGACGACGGAACACACAAATAGCGTCGTGATTCAGTACATTGATGTGTAGCGTATCTATTTATAAGGGTCTATTGGTGCCTCGGTCACCGGATGTTCGCTCTTGGTCAGTCTTGTTTTCAAATCCGACGCAAATTTGACAGTTAATTGCGACATTCCCACCATCCTAACGACGTTGCATCACAGAAATTGCGTCGCGATTCAATACATTGGTCACTAGCCGACTTATCTCCGAGGGTCTATCGCTGCCTCATACCAGATGGACGTACTCTTTGGCAGTCAAGTTTGTTTTCTCCATCTCATAACTCATAGTTAAATCTTATTGTCAGATCTTGGTATTGACGATGGACCACACAAATGGCGTCGCGATTCAATAGATCGATGTATAGCGTAACTATCTACAAGGGTCTATTGGTGCCTCGGTCGCCGGATGGTCGCGTTTTGTCAGTCTAGTTTACACATCCGACGCAAGATTGGCAGTTAATATTATTCCTCCCATACTCTCAATTACGATGGAACACACATACTGCGATGGTTTTCAGGACATCGTCTTCCAGCAGATTTATCTCCGAGCATGCCTTGGTCACCACATGATCGTTGTCCTACGAGTAAAGTTTCGGGAATCCGACGCAAATTTGACAGTTAATTGCGACATTCCCACCATCCTAATCACGATGCAACACAGAAATTGCGTCGCGATTCAATACATTGGTCACTAGCCGACTTATCTCCGAGGGTCTAACGCTGCTTCATACCAGATGGATGTACAATTTGGCTGTCAAGTTTCTTGTCTCTGACTCAAAACTCTCAGGTAATTCTCACCGTCAGATCCTGGTATGGACGACGGAACACACAAATAGCGTCTCGATTCAGTACATTGATGTCTAGCGTAACTATCTAGATGAGTCTATTTGTGCTTCGGTCACCGGATGGTCGCGCTTTTTCAGTCTAGTTTTCAAATCCGACGCAAAACTGACAGTTAATTGTATTCCTCTCATACTCTCAATTACGATGGAACACACATTCTGCGATGGTTTCCAGAACATCGTCTTCCAGCAGATTTATCTCCAAGCATCTATTACTGCCTGGGTCACCACATGATCGTTGTCCTACGAGTAAAGTTTCGGGGATCCGACGCAAATTTGAGAGTTAATTGGGACTATCCCACCATCCTAATGCCGATGCAACACAGAAATCGCGTCGCGATTCAATACATTGGTCACTAGCCGACTTATCTCCGAGGGTCTAACGCTGCCTCATACCAGATGGATGTACAACTTGGCTGTCAAGTTTCTTGTCTCCGACTCATAACTCGCAGTTAATTCTTAGCGTCAGATCCTGGTATCGACCATGGAACACACAAATAGCGTCGCGATTCAGTACATCGATGTCTAGCGTAACTATCTACAAGGGTCTATTGGTGCCTCGGTCACCGGATGTTCTCTCTTTGTCAGTCTAGTTTTCAAATCCGACGCAAATTTGACAATTAATTGCGACATTCCCACCATCCTAACGACGTTGCAACACAGAAATTGCGTCGCGATTAAATACATTGGTCACTAGTCGACTTATCTCCGAGGGTCTATCGCTGCCTCATACCAGACTGCCAAAGAGTATCGTCATTGAGAGGATGAGAGAAAATAAAATTAACTGTCAGTTTTGCGTCGGATTTGAAAACTAGATGACAAAACGCGACCATCCGGTGACCGAGGCACCAATAGACCCTTGTAGATAGTTACGCTGGACATCGATCTATTGAATCGCGACGATATTTGTGTGTTCCATGGTCGATACCAGGATCTGACGGTAAGAATTAACTGTGAGTTACGAGTCGGAGACAAGAAACTTGACAGCTAAATTGTACATCCATCTGGTATGAGGCAGCGTTAGACCCTCGGAGATAAGTCGGCTAGTGACCAATGTATTGAATCGCGACGCGATTTCTGTGTTGCATCGTCATTAGGATGGTGGGAATGTCGCAATTAACTGTCAAATTTGCGTCGGATTCCCGAAACTTTACTCGTAGGACAACGATCATGTGGTGACCAAGGCATGCTCGGAGATAAATCTGCTGGAAGACGATGTTCTGAAAACCATTGCAGTATATGTGTTCCGTCGTCATTGAGAGGATGGGACAATATAAATTAACTGTCAGTTTTGCGTCGGATTTGAAAACTAGATGACAAAACGCGACCATCCGGTGACCGAGGCACCAATAGACCCTTGTAGATAGTTACGCTTTACATCGATCTATTGAATCGCGACGCCATTTGTGTGTTCCATCGTCAATACCAAGATCTGACAATAAGAATTAACTGTGAGTTATGAGAGGGAGAAAACAAACTTGACTGCCAAAGAGTACGTCCATCTGGTATGAGGCAGCGATAGACCCTCGGAGATAAGTCGGCTAGTGACCAATGTAATGAATCGCGACGCAATTTCTGTGATGCAACGTCGTTAGGATGGTGGGAATGTCGCAATTAACTGTCAAATTTGCGTCGGATTTGAAAACAAGACTGACCAAGAGCGAACATCCGGTGACCGAGGCACCAATAGACCCTTATAGATAGTTACGCTACACATCAATGTACTGAATCGCGACGCTATTTGTGTGTTCCGTCGTCCATACCAGGATCTGACGGTGAGAATTAGCTGAGAGTATTGAGTCGGAGACAAGAAACTTGACAGCCAAATTATACATCCATCTGGTATGAAGCAGCGTTAGACCCTCGGAGATAAGTCGGCTAGTGACCAATGTATTGAATCGCGACGCAATTTCTGTGTTGCATCGTCATTAGGATGGTGAGAATGTCGCAATTAACTGTCAAATTTGCGTCGGATTCCCGAAACTTTACTCGTAGGACAACAGTCATGTGGTGACCATTGCATGCTCGGAGATAAATCTGCTGGAAGACTATGTTCTGAAAACCATCGCAGTATGTGTGTTCCATCGTAATTGAGAGTATGGGAGGAATAAAATTAACTGCCAATCTGCGTCGGATTTGTAAACTAGACTGACAAAACGCGACCATCCGGTGACCGAGGCACCAATAGACCCTTGTAGATAGTTACGCTGGACATCGATCTATTGAATCGCGACGCCATTTGTGTGTTCCATCGTCAATACCAGGATCTGACGGTAAGTATTAACTGTGAGTTATGAGAGGGAGAAAACAAACTTGACTGCCAAAGATTACGTCCATCTGGTATGGGGCAACGATAGACCCTCGGAGATAAGTCGACTAGTGACCAATGTATTGAATCGCGACGCAATTTCTGTGATGCAACGTCGTTAGGATGGTGGGAATGTCGCAATTAACTGTCAAATTTGCGTCGGATTTGAAAACTAGACTGACAAAGAGCGAACATCCGGTGACCGAGGCACCAATAGACCCTTATAGATAGTTACGCTACACATCAATGTACTGAATCGCGACGCTATTTGTGTGTTCCGTCGTCCATACCAGGATCTGACGGTGAGAATTAGCTGAGAGTTTTGAGTCGGAGACAAGAAACTTGACAGCCAAATTGTACATCCATCTGGTATGAAGCAGCGTTAGACCCTCGGAGATAAGTCGGCTAGTGACCAATGTATTGAATCGCGACGCAATTTCTGTGTTGCATCGTCATTAGGATGGTGGGAATGTCGCAATTAACTGTCAAATTTGCGTCGGATTCCCGAAACTTTACTCGTAGGACAACGTTCATGTTGTGACCCAGGCAGTAATAAATGCTTGGAGGTAAATCTGCTGGTAGACAATGTACTGAAAACCATCGCAGTATGTGTTCTATCGTCATTGAGAGGATGAGAGAAAATAAAATTAACTGTCAGTTTTGCGTCGGATTTGAAAACTAGATGACAAAACGCGACCATCCGGTGACCGAGGCACCAATAGACCCTTGTAGATAGTTACGCTGGACATCGATCTATTGAATCGCGACGCTATTTCTGTGTTCCATCGTCAATACCAGGATCTGACGGTAAGAATTAACTGTGAGTTATGAGAGGGAGAAAACAAACTTGACTGCCAAAGAGTACGTCCATCTGGTATGAGACAGCGATAGACCCTCGGAGATAAGTCGGCTAGTGACCAATGTATTTAATCGCGACGCAATTTCTGTGTTGCAACGTCGTTAGGATGGTGGGAATGTCGCTATTAATTGTCAAATTTGCGTCGGATTTGAAAACTAGACTGACAAAGAGAGAACATCCGGTGACCGAGGCACCAATAGACCCTTGTAGATAGTTACGCTAGACATCGATGTACTGAATCGCGACGCTATTTGTGTGTTCCATGGTCGATACCAGGATCTGACGGTAAGAATTAACTGTGAGTTACGAGTCGGAGACAAGAAACTTGACAGCCAAATTGCACATCCATCTGGTATGAGGCAGCGTTAGACCCTCGGAGATAAGTCGGCTAGTGACCAATGTATTGAATCGCGACGCGATTTCTGTGTCGCATCGGCATTAGGATGGTGGGATAGTCGCAATTAACTCTCAAATTTGCGTCGGATCCCCGAAACTTTACTCGTAGGACAACGATCATGTGGTGACACAGGCAGTAATAGATGCTTGGAGATAAATCTGCTGGAAGACGATGTTCTGGAAACCATCGCAGAATGTGTGTTCCATCGTAATTGAGAGTATGAGAGGAATACAATTAACTGTCAGTTTTGCGTCGGATTTGAATACTAGACTGACAAAGCGCGACCATCCGGTTCCCGAAGCACTAATAGACCCATCTAGATAGTTACGCTAGACATCAATGTACTGAATCGAGACGCTATTTGTGTGTTCCGTCGTCCATACCAGGATCTGACGGTGAGAATTAGCTGAGAGTTTTGAGTCGGAGACAAGAAACTTGACAGCCAAATTGTACATCCATCTGGTATGAAGCATCGTTAGACCCTCGGAGATAAGTCGGCTAGTGACCAATGTATTGAATCGCGACGCAATTTCTGTGTTGCATCGTCATTAGGATGGTGCGAATGTCGCAATTAACTGTCAAATTTGCGTCGCATTCCCGAAACTTTACTCGTAGGACAACGATCATGTGGTGACCAAGGCATGCTCGGAGATAAATCTGCTGGAAGACGATGTTCTGAAAACCATCGCAGTATGTGTGTTCCATCGTAATTGAGAGTATGGGAGGAATAATATTAACTGCCAATCTTGCGTCGGATATGTAAACTAGACTGACAAAACGCGACCATCCGGTGACTGAGGCACCAATAGACCCTTGTAGATAGTTACGCTATACATCGATCTATTGAATCGCGACGCCATTTGTGTGTTCCATCGTCAATACCAAGATCTGACAATAAGAATTAACTGTGAGTTATGAGAGGGAGAAAACAAACTTGACTGCCAAAGAGTACGTCCATCTGGTATGAGGCAGCGATAGATCCTCGGAGATAAGTCGACTAGTGACCAATGTATTGAATCGCGACGCAATTTCTGTGATGCAACGTCGTTAGGATGGTGGGAATGTCGCAATTAACTGTCAAATTTGCGTCGGATTTGAAAACAAGACTGACAAAAAGCGAACATCCGGTGACCGAGGCACCAATAGACCCTTATAGATAGTTACGCTACACATCAATGTACTCAATCGCGACGCTATTTGTGTGTTCCGTCGTCCATACCAGGATCTGACGGTGAGAATTAGCTGAGAGTTTTGAGTCGGAGACAAGAAACGTGATAGCCAAATTGTACATCCATCTGGTATGAAGCAGCGTTAGACCCTCGGAGATAAGTCGGCTAGTGACCAATGTATTGAATCGCGACGCAATTTCTGTGTTGCATCGTCATTAGGATGGTGGGAATGTCGCAATTAACTGTCAAATTTGCGTCGGATTCCCGAAACTTTACTCGTAGGACAACGTTCATGTGGTGACCCAGGCAGTAATAGATGCTTGGAGATAAATCTGCTGGTAGACAATGTACTGAAAACCATCGCAGTATGTGTTCTATCGTCATTGAGAGGATGAGAGAAAATAAAATTAACTGTCAGTTTTGCGTCGGATTTGAAAACTAGATGACAAAACGCGACCATCCGGTGACCGAGGCACCAATAGACCCCTGTAGATAGTTACGCTGGACATCGATCTATTGATTCGCGACGCTATTTGTGTCTTCCATCGTCGATACCAGGATCTGACGGTAAGCATTAACTGTGAGTTATGAGAGGGAGAAAACAAACTTGACTGCCAAAGAGTACGTCCATCTGGTATGGGGCAGCGAGAGACCCTCGGAGATAAGTCGGCTAGTGACCAATGTATTTAATCGCGACGCAATTTCTGTGTTGCATCGTCATTAGCATGGTGCGAATGTCGCAATTAACTGTCAAATTTGCGTCGGATTCCCGAAACTTTACTCGTAGGACAACGATCATGTGGTGACCAAGGCATGCTCGGAGATAAATCTGCTGGAAGACGATGTTCTGAAAACCATCGCAGTATGTGTGTTCCATCGTAATTGAGAGTATGGGAGGAATAATATTAACTGCCAATCTTGCGTCGGATATGTAAACTAGACTGACAAAACGCGACCATCCGGAGACCGAGGCACCAATAGACCCTTGTAGATATTTACGCTGGACATCGATCTATTGAATCGCGACGCCATTTGTGTGTTCCATCGTCAATACCAGGATCTGACGGTAAGTATTAACTGTGAGTTATGAGAGGGAGAAAACAAACTTGACTGCCAAAGATTACGTCCATCTGGTATGAGGCAACGATAGACTTTCGGAGATAAGTCGGCTAGTGACCAATGTATTTAATCGCTACGCAATTTCTGTGTTGCAACGTCGTTAGGATGGTGGGAATGTCGCAATTAATTGTCAAATTTGCGTCGGATTTGAAAACTAGACTGACAAAGAGAGAACATCCGGTGACCGAGTCACCAATAGACCCTTGTAGATAGTTACGCTAGACATCGATGTACTGAATCGCGACGCTATTTGTGTGTTCCATGGTCGATACCAGGATCTGACGATAAGAATTAACTGTGAGTTACGAGTCGGAGACAAGAAACTTGACAGCCAAATTGTACATCCATCTGGTATGAGGCAGCGTTAGACCCTCGGAGATAAGTCGGCTAGTGACCAATGTATTGAATCGCGACGCGATTTCTGTGTTGCATCGGCATTAGGATGGTGGGATAGTCGCAATTAACTCTCAAATTTGCGTCGGATCCCCGAAACTTTACTCGTAGGACAACGATCATATGGTGACCCAGGCAGTAATAGATGCTTGGAGATAAATCTGCTGGTAGACAATGTACTGAAAACCATCGCAGTATGTGTTCTATCGTCATTGAGAGGATGAGAGAAAATAAAATTAACTGTCAGTTTTGCGTCGGATTTGAAAACTAGATGACAAAACGCGACCATCCGGTGACCGAGGCACCAATAGACCCTTGTAGATAGTTACGCTGGACATCGATCTATTTAATCGCGACGCTATTTGTGTGTTCCATCGTCAATACCAAGATCTGACAATAAGAATTAACTGTGAGTTATGAGAGGGAGAAAACAAACTTGACTGCCAAAGAGTACGTCCATCTGGTATGAGGCAACGACAGACCCTCGGAGATAAGTCGGCTAGAGACCAATGTATTGAATCGCGACGCAATTTCTGTGATGCAACGTCGTTAGGATGGTGGGAATGTCGCAATTAACTGTCAAATTTGCGTCGGATTTGAAAACAAGACTGATCAAGAGCGAACATCCGGTGACCGAGGCACCAATAGACCCTTATAGATAGTTACGCTACACATCAATGTACTGAATCGCGACGCTATTTGTGTGTTCCGTCGTCCATACCAGGATCTGACGGTGAGAATTAGCTGAGAGTTTTGAGTCGGAGACAAGAAACTTGACAGCCAAATTGTACATCCATCTGGTATGAAGCAGCGTTAGACCCTCGGAGATAAGTCGGCTAGTGACCAATGTATTGAATCGCGACGCAATTTCTGTGTTGCATCGTCATTAGGATGGTGGGAATGTCGCAATTAACTGTCAAATTTGCGTCGGATTCCCGAAACTTTACTCGTAGGACAACGTTCATGTGGTGACCCAGGCAGTAATAGATGCTTGGAGATAAATCTGCTGGTAGACGATGTACTGAAAACCATCGCAGTATGTGTTCTATCGTCATTGAGAGGATGAGAGAAAATAAAATTAACTGTCAGTTTTGCGTCGGATTTGAAAACTAGATGACAAAACGCGACCTTCCGGTGACCGAGGCACCAATAGACCCTTGTAGATAGTTACGCTGGACATCGATCTATTGAATCGCGACGCCATTTGTGTGTTCCATCGTCAATACCAGGATCTGACGGTAAGAATTAACTGTGAGTTATGAGAGGGAGAAAACAAACTTGACTGCCAAAGAGTACGTCCATCTGGTATGAGGCAGCGATAGACCCTCGGAGATAAGTCGGCTAGTGACCAATGTATTTAATCGCGACGCAATTTCTGTGTTGCAACGTCGTTAGGATGGTGGGAATGTCGCTATTAATTGTCAAATTTGCGTCGGATTTGAAAACTAGACTGACAAAGAGAGAACATCCGGTGACCGAGGCACCAATAGACCCTTGTAGATAGTTACGCTAGACATCGATGTACTGAATCGCGACGCTATTTGTATGTTCCATGGTCGATACCAGGATCTGACGGTAAGAATTAACTGTGAGTTACGAGTCGGAGACAAGAAACTTGACAGCCAAATTGTACATCCATCTGGTATGAGGCAGCGTTAGACCCTCGGAGATAAGTCGGCTAGTGACCAATGTATTGAATCGCGACGCGATTTCTGTGTTGCATCGGCATTAGGATGGTGGGATAGTCGCAATTAACTCTCAAATTTGCGTCGGATCCCCGAAACTTTACCCGTAGGACAACGATCATGTGGTGACACAGGCAGTAATAGATGCTTGGAGATAAATCTGCTGGAAGACGATGTTTTGGAAACCATCGCAGAATGTGTGTACCATCGTAATTGAGAGTATGAGAGGAATACAATTAACTGTCAGTTTTGCGTCGGATTTGAAAACTAGACTGACAAAGCGCGACCATCCGGTGACCGAAGCACAAGTAGACTCTTCTAGATAGTTACGCTAGACATCAATGTACTGAATTGAGACGCTATTTGTGTGTTCCGTCGTCCATACCAGGATCTGACGGTGAGAATTAGCTGAGAGTTTTGAGTCGGAGACAAGAAACTTGACAGCCAAATTGTACATCCATCTGGTATGAAGCAGCGTTAGACCCTCGGAGATAAGTTGGCTAGTGACCAATGTATTGAATCGCGACGCAATTTCTGTGTTGCATCGTCATTAGGATGGTGCGATGTCGCAATTAACTGTCAAATTTGCGTCGCATTCCCGAAACTTTACTCGTAGGACAACGATCATGTGGTGACCAAGGCATGCTCGGAGATAAATCTGCTGGAAGACGATGTTCTGAAAACCATCGCAGTATGTGTGTTCCATCGTAATTGAGAGTATGGGAGGAATAATATTAACTGCCAATCTTGCGTCGGATACGTAAACTAGACTGACAAAACGCGACCATCCGGAGACCGAGGCACCAATAGACCCTTGTAGATAGTTACGATGGACATCGATCTATTGAATCGCGACGCCATTTGTGTGTTCCATCGTCAATACCAGGATCTGACGGTAAGTATTAACTGTGAGTTATGAGAGGGAGAAAACAAACTTGACTGCCAAAGATTACGTCCATCTGGTATGAGGCAACGATAGACCCTCGGAGATAAGTCGGCTAGTGACCAATGTATTTAATCGCGACGCAATTTCTGTGTTGCAACGTCGTTAGGATGGTGGGAATGTCGCAATTAATTGTCAAATTTGCGTCGGATTTGAAAACTAGACTGACAAAGAGACAACATCCGGTGACCGAGGCACCAATAGACCCTTGTACATAGTTACGCTAGACATCGATGTACTGAATCGCGACGCTATTTGTGTGTTCCATGGTCGATACCAGGATCTGACGATAAGAATTAACTGTGAGTTACGAGTCGGAGACAAGAAACTTGACAGCCAAATTGTACATCCATCTGGTATGAGGCAGCGTTAGACCCTCGGAGATAAGTCGGCTAGTGACCAATGTATTGAATCGCGACGCGATTTCTGTGTTGCATCGGCATTAGGATGGTGGGATAGTCGCAATTAACTCTCAAATTTGCGTCGGATCCCCGAAACTTAACTCGTAGGACAACGATCATGTGGTGACCCAGGCAGTAATAGATGCTTGGAGATAAATCTGCTGAAAGACGATGTTCTGGAAACCATCGCAGAATGTGTGTTCCAGTCAGTTTTGCGTCGGATTTGAAAACTAGACTGACAAAGCGCGACCATCCGGTGACCGAATCACAAATAGACTCTTCTAGATAGTTACGCTAGACATCAATGTACTGAATCGAGACGCTATTTGTGTGTTCCGTCGTCCATACCAGGATCTGACGGTGAGAATTAGCTGAGAGTTTTGAGTCGGAGACAAGAAACTTGACAGCCAAATTGTACATCCATCTGGTATGAAGCAGCGTTAGACCCTCGGAGATAAGTCGGCTAGTGACCAATGTATTGAATCGCGACGCAATTTCTGTGTTGCATCGTCATTAGGATGGTGGGAATGTCGCAATTAACTGTCAAATTTGCGTCGGATTCCCGAAACTTTACTCGTAGGACAACGTTCATGTGGTGACCCAGGCAGTAATAGATGCTTGGAGATAAATCTGCTGGTAGACGATGTACTGAAAACCATCGCAGTATGTGTTCTATCGTCATTCAGAGGATGAGAGAAATTAAAATTAACTGTCAGTTTTGCGTCGGATTTGAAAACTAGATGACAAAACGCGACCATCCGGTGACCGAGGCACCAATAGACCCTTGTAGATAGTTACGCTGGACATCGATCTATTGAATCGCGACGCTATTTGTGTCTTCCATCGTCAATACCAGGATCTGACGGTAAGCATTAACTGTGAGTTATGAGAGGGAGAAAACAAACTTGACTGCCAAAGAGTACGTCCATCTGGTATTAGGCAGCGATAGACCCTCGGAGATAAGTCGACTAGTGACCAATGTATTGAATCGCGACGCAATTTCTGTGATGCAACGTCGTTAGGATGGTGGGAATGTCGCAATTAACTGTCAAATTTGCGTCGGATTTGAAAACAAGACTGACAAAGAGCGAACATCCGGTGACCGAGGCACCAAAAGACCCTTATAGATAGTTACGCTAGACATCAATGTACTGAATCGCGACGCTATTTGTGTGTTCCGTCGTCCATACCAGGATCTGACGGTGAGAATTAGCTGAGGGTTTTGAGTCGGAGACAAGAAACTTGACAGCCAAATTGTACATCCATCTGGTATGAAGCAGCGTTAGACCCTCGGAGATAAGTCGGCTAGTGACCAATGTATTGAATCGCGACGCAATTTCTGTGTTGCATCGTCATTAGGATGGTGGGAATGTCGCAATTAACTGTAAAATTTGCGTCGGATTCCCGAAACATTATTCGTAGGACAACGATCATGTGGTAACCAAGGCATGCTCGGAGATAAATCTGCTGGAAGACGATGTTCTGAAAACCATCGCAGTATGTGTGTTCCATCGTAATTGAGAGTATGGGAGGAATAATATTAACTGCCAATCTTGCGTCGGATATGTAAACTAGACTGACAAAACGCGACCATCCGGTGACCGAGGCACCAATAGACCCTTGCAGATAGTTACGCTATACATCGATCTATTGAATCGCGACGCCATTTGTGTGTTCCATCGTCAATACCAAGATCTGACAATAAGAATTAACTGTGAGTTATGAGATCGAGAAAACAAACTTGACTGCCAAAGAGTACGTCCATCTGGTATGAGGCAGCGATAGATCCTCGGAGATAAGTCGACTAGTGACCAATGTATTGAATCGCGACGCAATTTCTGTGATGCAACGTCGTTAGGATGGTGGGAATGTCGCAATTAACTGTCAAATTTGCGTCGGATTTGAAAACAAGACTGACAAAAAGCGAACATCCGGTGACCGAGGCACCAATAGGCCCTTATAGATAGTTACGCTAGACATCAATGTACTGAATCGCGACGCTATTTGTGTGTTCCGTCGTCCATACCAGGATCTGACGGTGAGAATTAGCTGAGAGTTTTGAGTCGGAGACAAGAAACTTGACAGCCAAATTGTACATCCATCTGGTATGAAGCAGCGTTAGACCCTCGGAGATAAGTCGGCTAGTGACCAATGTATTGAATCGCGACGCAATTTCTGTGTTGCATCGTCATTAGGATGGTGTGAATGTCGCAATTAACTGTCAAATTTGCGTCGGATTACCGAAACTTTACTCGTGGGACAACGATCATGTGGTGACCAAGGCATGCTCGGAGATAAATCTGCTGGAAGACGATGTTCTGAAAACCATCGCAGTATGTGTGTTCCATCGTAATTGAGAGTATGGGAGGAATAATATTAACTGCCAATCTTGCGTCGGATATGTAAACTAGACTGACAAAACGCGACCATCCGGTGACCGAGGCAACAATAGACCCTTGTAGATAGTAACGCTATACATCGATCTATTGAATCGCGACGCCATTTGTGTGTTCCATCGTCAATACCAAGATCTGACAATAAGAATTAACTGTGAGTTATGAGAGGGAGAAAACAAACTTGACTGCCAAAGAGTACGTCCATCTGGTATGAGGCAACGACAGACCCTCGGAGATAAGTCGGCTAGAGACCAATGTATTGAATCGCGACGCAATTTCTGTGATGCAACGTCGTTAGGATGGTGGGAATGTCGCAATTAACTGTCAAATTTGCGTCGGATTTGAAAACAAGACTGACCAAGAGCGAACATCCGGTGACCGAGGCACCAATAGACCCTTATAGATAGTTACGCTACACATCAATGTACTGAATCGCGACGCTATTTGTGTGTTCCGTCGTCCATACCAGGATCTGACGGTGAGAATTAGCTGAGAGTTTTGAGTCGGAGACAAGAAACTTGACAGCCAAATTGTACATCCATCTGGTATGAAGCAGCGTTAGACCCTCGGAGATAAGTCGGCTAGTGACCAATGTGTTGAATCGCGACGCAATTTCTGTGTTGCATCGTCATTAGGATGGTGGGAATGTCGCAATTAACTGTCAAATTTGCATCGGATTCCCGAAACTTTACTCGTAGGACAAAGTTCATGTGGTGACCCAGGCAGTAATAGATGCTTGGAGATAAATCTGCTGGTAGACGATGTACTGAAAACCATCGCAGTATGTGTTCTATCGTCATTGAGAGGATGAGAGAAAATAAAATTAACTGTCAGTTTTGCGTCGGATTTGAAAACTAGATGACAAAACGCGACCTTCCGGTGACCGAGGCACCAATAGACCCTTGTAGATAGTTACGCTGGACATCGATCTATTGAATCGCGACGCCATTTGTGTGTTCCATCGTCAATACCAGGATCTGACGGTAAGAATTAACTGTGAGTTATGAGAGGGAGAAAACAAACTTGACTGCCAAAGAGTACGTCCATCTGGTATGAGGCAGCGATAGACCCTCGGAGATAAGTCGGCTAGTGACCAATGTATTTAATCGCGACGCAATTTCTGTGTTGCAACGTCGTTAGGATGGTGGGAATGTCGCAATTAATTGTCAAATTTGCGTCGGATTTGAAAACTAGACTGACAAAGAGAGAACATCCGGTGACCGAGGCACCAATAGACCCTTGTACATAGTTACGCTAGACATCGATGTACTGAATGGCGACGCTATTTGTGTGTTCCATGGTCGATACCAGGATCTGACGATAAGAATTAACTGTGAGTTACGAGTCGGAGACAAGAAACTTGACAGCCAAATTGTACATCCATCTGGTATGAGGCAGCGTTAGACCCTCGGAGATAAGTCGGCTAGTGACCAATGTATTGAATCGCGACGCAATTTCTGTGTTGCATCGTCATTAGGATGGTGTGAATGTCGCAATTAACTGGCAAATTTGCGTCGCATTCCCGAAACTTTACTCGTAGGACAACGATCATGTGGTGACCAAAACATGCTCGGAGATAAATCTGCTGGAAGACGATGTTCTGAAAACCATCGCAGTATGTGTGTTCCATCGTAATTGAGAGTATGGGAGGAATAATATTAACTGCCAATCTTGCGTCAGATATGTAAACTAGACTGACAAAACGCGACCATCCGGTGACCGAGGCAACAATAGACCCTTGTAGATAGTAACGCTATACATCGATCTATTGAATCTCAACGCCATTTGTGTGTTCCATCGTCAATACCAAGATCTGACAATAAGAATTAACTGTGAGTTATGAGAGGGAGAAAACAAACTTGACTGCCAAAGAGTACGTCCATCTGGTATGAGGCAACGACAGACCCTCGGAGATAAGTCGGCTAGAGACCAATGTATTGAATCGCGACGCAATTTCTGTGATGCAACGTCGTTAGGATGGTGGGAATGTCGCAATTAACTGTCAAATTTGCGTCGGATTTGAAAACAAGACTGACAAAGAGCGAACATCCGGTGACCGAGGCACCAATAGACCCTTATAGATAGTTACGCTACACATCAATGTACTGAATCGCGACGCTATTTGTGTGTTCCGTCGTCCATACCAGGATCTGACGGTGAGAATTAGCTGAGAGTTTTGAGTCGGAGACAAGAAACTTGACAGCCAAATTGTACATCCATCTGGTATGAAGCAGCGTTAGACCCTCGGAGATAAGTCGGCTAGTGACCAATGTATTGAATCGCGACGCAATTTCTGTGTTGCATCGTCATTAGGATGGTGGGAATGTCGCAATTAACTGTCAAATTTGCGTCGGATTCCCGAAACTTTACTCGTAGGACAACGTTCATGTGGTGACCCAGGCAGTAATAGATGCTTGGAGATAAATCTGCTGGTAGACGATGTACTGAAAACCATCGCAGTATGTGTTCTATCGTCATTGAGAGGATGAGAGAAAATAAAATTAACTGTCAGTTTTGCGTCGGATTTGAAAACTAGATGACAAAACGCGACCTTCCGGTGACCGAGGCACCAATAGACCCTTGTAGATAGTTAGACCCAGGCAGTAATAGATGCTTGGAGATAAATCTGCTGAAAGACGATGTTCTGGAAACCATCGCAGAATGTGTGTTCCAGTCAGTTTTGCGTCGGATTTCAAAACTAGACTGACAAAGCGCGACCATCCGGTGACCGAATCACAAATAGACTCTTCTAGATAGTTACGCTAGACATCAATGTACTGAATCGAGACGCTATTTGTGTGTTCCGTCGTCCATACCAGGATCTGACGGTGAGAATTAGCTGAGAGTTTTGAGTCGGAGACAAGAAACTTGACAGCCAAATTGTACATCCATCTGGTATGAAGCAGCGTTAGACCCTCGGAGATAAGTCGGCTAGTGACCAATGTATTGAATCGCGACGCAATTTCTGTGTTGCATCGTCATTAGGATGGTGGGAATGTCGCAATTAACTGTCAAATTTGCGTCGGATTCCCGAAACATTATTCGTAGGACAACGATCATGTGGTAACCAAGGCATGCTCGGAGATAAATCTGCTGGAAGACGATGTTCTGAAAACCATCGCAGTATGTGTGTTCCATCGTAATTGAGAGTATGGGAGGAATAATATTAACTGCCAATCTTGCGTCGGATATGTAAACTAGACTGACAAAACGCGACCATCCGGTGACCGAGGCACCAATAGACGCTTGCAGATAGTTACGCTATACATCGATCTATTGAATCGCGACGCCATTTGTGTGTTCCATCGTCAATACCAAGATCTGACAATAAGAATTAACTGTGAGTTATGAGATCGAGAAAACAAACTTGACTGCCAAAGAGTACGTCCATCTGGTATGAGGCAGCGATAGATCCTCGGAGATAAGTCGACTAGTGACCAATGTATTGAATCGCGACGCAATTTCTGTGATGCAACGTCGTTAGGATGGTGGGAATGTCGCAATTAACTGTCAAATTTGCGTCGGATTCCCGAAACTTTACTCGTAGGACAACGTTCATGTGGTGACCCAGGCAGTAATAGATGCTTGGAGATAAATCTGCTGGTAGACGATGTACTGAAAACCATCGCAGTATGTGTTCTATCGTCATTCAGAGGATGAGAGAAATTAAAATTAACTGTCAGTTTTGCGTCGGATTTGAAAACTAGATGACAAAACGCGACCATCCGGTGACCGAGGCACCAATAGACCCTTGTAGATAGTTACGCTGGACATCGATCTATTGAATCGCGACGCTATTTGTGTCTTCCATCGTCAATACCAGGATCTGACGGTAAGCATTAACTGTGAGTTATGAGAGGGAGAAAACAAACTTGACTGCCAAAGAGTACGTCCATCTGGTATGAGGCAGCGATAGACCCTCGGAGATAAGTCGACTAGTGACCAATGTATTGAATCGCGACGCAATTTCTGTGATGCAACGTCGTTAGGATGGTGGGAATGTCGCAATTAACTGTCAAATTTGCGTCGGATTTGAAAACAAGACTGACAAAGAGCGAACATCCGGTGACCGAGGCACCAAAAGACCCTTATAGATAGTTACGCTAGACATCAATGTACTGAATCGCGACGCTATTTGTGTGTTCCGTCGTCCATACCAGGATCTGACGGTGAGAATTAGCTGAGGGTTTTGAGTCGGAGACAAGAAACTTGACAGCCAAATTGTACATCCATCTGGTATGAAGCAGCGTTAGACCCTCGGAGATAAGTCGGCTAGTGACCAATGTATTGAATCGCGACGCAATTTCTGTGTTGCATCGTCATTAGGATGGTGGGAATGTCGCAATTAACTGTCAAATTTGCGTCGGATTCCCGAAACATTATTCGTAGGACAACGATCATGTGGTAACCAAGGCATGCTCGGAGATAAATCTGCTGGAAGACGATGTTCTGAAAACCATCGCAGTATGTGTGTTCCATCGTAATTGAGAGTATGGGAGGAATAATATTAACTGCCAATCTTGCGTCGGATATGTAAACTAGACTGACAAAACGCGACCATCCGGTGACCGAGGCACCAATAGACCCTTGCAGATAGTTACGCTATACATCGATCTATTGAATCGCGACGCCATTTGTGTGTTCCATCGTCAATACCAAGATCTGACAATAAGAATTAACTGTGAGTTATGAGATCGAGAAAACAAACTTGACTGCCAAAGAGTACGTCCATCTGGTATGAGGCAGCGATAGATCCTCGGAGATAAGTCGACTAGTGACCAATGTATTGAATCGCGACGCAATTTCTGTGATGCAACGTCGTTAGGATGGTGGGAATGTCGCAATTAACTGTCAAATTTGCGTCGGATTTGAAAACAAGACTGACAAAAAGCGAACATCCGGTGACCGAGGCACCAATAGGCCCTTATAGATAGTTACGCTAGACATCAATGTACTGAATCGCGACGCTATTTGTGTGTTCCGTCGTCCATACCAGGATCTGACGGTGAGAATTAGCTGAGAGTTTTGAGTCGGAGACAAGAAACTTGACAGCCAAATTGTACATCCATCTGGTATGAAGCAGCGTTAGACCCTCGGAGATAAGTCGGCTAGTGACCAATGTATTGAATCGCGACGCAATTTCTGTGTTGCATCGTCATTAGGATGGTGTGAATGTCGCAATTAACTGTCAAATTTGCGTCGGATTCCCGAAACTTTACTCGTGGGACAACGATCATGTGGTGACCAAGGCATGCTCGGAGATAAATCTGCTGGAAGACAATGTTCTGAAAACCATCGCAGTATGTGTGTTCCATCGTAATTGAGAGTATGGGAGGAATAATATTAACTGCCAATCTTGCGTCGGATATGTAAACTAGACTGACATAACGCGACCATCCGGTGACCGAGGCAACAATAGACCCTTGTAGATAGTAACGCTATACATCGATCTATTGAATCGCGACGCCATTTGTGTGTTCCATCGTCAATACCAAGATCTGACAATAAGAATTAACTGTGAGTTATGAGAGGGAGAAAACAAACTTGACTGCCAAAGAGTACGTCCATCTGGTATGAGGCAACGACAGACCCTCGGAGATAAGTCGGCTAGAGACCAATGTATTGAATCGCGACGCAATTTCTGTGATGCAACGTCGTTAGGATGGTGGGAATGTCGCAATTAACTGTCAAATTTGCGTCGGATTTGAAAACAAGACTGACCAAGAGCGAACATCCGGTGACCGAGGCACCAATAGACCCTTATAGATAGTTACGCTACACATCAATGTACTGAATCGCAACGCTATTTGTGTGTTCCGTCGTCCATACCAGGATCTGACGGTGAGAATTAGCTGAGAGTTTTGAGTCGGAGACAAGAAACTTGACAGCCAAATTGTACATCCATCTGGTATGAAGCAGCGTTAGACCCTCGGAGATAAGTCGGCTAGTGACCAATGTATTGAATCGCGACGCAATTTCTGTGTTGCATCGTCATTAGGATGGTGGGAATGTCGCAATTAACTGTCAAATTTGCATCGGATTCCCGAAACTTTACTCGTAGGACAACGTTCATGTGGTGACCCAGGCAGTAATAGATGCTTGGAGATAAATCTGCTGGTAGACGATGTACTGAAAACCATCGCAGTATGTGTTCTATCGTCATTGAGAGGATGAGAGAAAATAAAATTAACTGTCAGTTTTGCGTCGGATTTGAAAACTAGATGACAAAACGCGACCTTCCGGTGACCGAGGCACCAATAGACCCATGTAGATAGTTACGCTGGACATCGATCTATTGAATCGCGATGCCAGTTGTGTGTTCCATCGTCAATACCAGGATCTGACGGTAAGAATTAACTGTGAGTTATGAGAGGGAGAAAACAAACTTGACTGCCAAAGAGTACGTCCATCTGGTATGAGGCAGCGATAGACCCTCGGAGATAAGTCGGCTAGTGACCAATGTATTTAATCGCGACGCAATTTCTGTGTTGCAACGTCGTTAGGATGGTGGGAATGTCGCTATTAATTGTCAAATTTGCGTCGGATTTGAAAACTAGACTGACAAAGAGAGAACATCCGGTGACCGAGGCACCAATAGACCCTTGTAGATAGTTACGCTAGACATCGATGTACTGAATCGCGACGCTATTTGTATGTTCCATGGTCGATACCAGGATCTGACGGTAAGAATTAACTGTGAGTTACGAGTCGGAGACAAGAAACTTGACAGCCAAATTGTACATCCATCTGGTATGAGGCAGCGTTAGACCCTCGGAGATAAGTCGGCTAGTGACCAATGTATTGAATCGCGACGCGATTTCTGTGTTGCATCGGCATTAGGATGGTGGGATAGTCGCAATTAACTCTCAAATTTGCGTCGGATCCCCGAAACTTTACCCGTAGGACAACGATCATGTGGTGACACAGGCAGTAATAGATGCTTGGAGATAAATCTGCTGGAAGACGATGTTTTGGAAACCATCGCAGAATGTGTGTACCATCGTAATTGAGAGTATGAGAGGAATACAATTAACTGTCAGTTTTGCGTCGGATTTGAAAACTAGACTGACAAAGCGCGACCATCCGGTGACCGAAGCACAAGTAGACTCTTCTAGATAGTTACGCTAGACATCAATGTACTGAATTGAGACGCTATTTGTGTGTTCCGTCGTCCATACCAGGATCTGACGGTGAGAATTAGCTGAGAGTTTTGAGTCGGAGACAAGAAACTTGACAGCCAAATTGTACATCCATCTGGTATGAAGCAGCGTTAGACCCTCGGAGATAAGTGGGCTAGTGACCAATGTATTGAATCGCGACGCAATTTCTGTGTTGCATCGTCATTAGGATGGTGCGAATGTCGCAATTAACTGTCAAATTTGCGTCGCATTCCCGAAACTTTACTCGTAGGACAACGTTCATGTGGTGACCCAGGCAGTAATAGATGCTTGGAGATAAATCTGCTGGTAGACGATGTACTGAAAACCATCGCAGTATGTGTTCTATCGTCATTGAGAGGATGAGAGAAAATAAAATTAACTGTCAGTTTTGCGTCGGATTTGAAAACTAGATGACAAAACGCGACCTTCCGGTGACCGAGGCACCAATAGACCCTTGTAGATAGTTACGCTGGACATCGATCTATTGAATCGCGATGCCATTTGTGTGTTCCATCCTCAATACCAGGATCTGACGGTAAGAATTAACTGTGAGTTATGAGAGGGAGAAAACAAACTTGACTGCCAAAGAGTACGTCCATCTGGTATGAGGCAGCGATAGACCCTCGGAGATAAGTCGGCTAGTGACCAATGTATTTAATCGCGACGCAATTTCTGTGTTGCAACGTCGTTAGGATGGTGGGAATGTCGCTATTAATTGTCAAATTTGCGTCGGATTTGAAAACTAGACTGACAAAGAGAGAACATCCGGTGACCGAGGCACCAATAGACCCTTGTAGATAGTTACGCTAGACATCGATGTACTGAATCGCGACGCTATTTGTATGTTCCATGGTCGATACCAGGATCTGACGGTAAGAATTAACTGTGAGTTACGAGTCGGAGACAAGAAACTTGACAGCCAAATTGTACATCCATCTGGTATGAGGCAGCGTTAGACCCTCGGAGATAAGTCGGCTAGTGACCAATGTATTGAATCGCGACGCGATTTCTGTGTTGCATCGGCATTAGGATGGTGGGATAGTCGCAATTAACTCTCAAATTTGCGTCGGATCCCCGAAACTTTACCCGTAGGACAACGATCATGTGGTGACACAGGCAGTAATAGATGCTTGGAGATAAATCTGCTGGAAGACGATGTTTTGGAAACCATCGCAGAATGTGTGTACCATCGTAATTGAGAGTATGAGAGGAATACAATTAACTGTCAGTTTTGCGTCGGATTTGAAAACTAGACTGACAAAGCGCGACCATCCGGTGACCGAAGCACAAGTAGACTCTTCTAGATAGTTACGCTAGACATCAATGTACTGAATTGAGACGCTATTTGTGTGTTCCGTCGTCCATACCAGGATCTGACGGTGAGAATTAGCTGAGAGTTTTGAGTCGGAGACAAGAAACTTGACAGCCAAATTGTACATCCATCTGGTATGAAGCAGCGTTAGACCCTCGGAGATAAGTGGGCTAGTGACCAATGTATTGAATCGCGACGCAATTTCTGTGTTGCATCGTCATTAGGATGGTGCGAATGTCGCAATTAACTGTCAAATTTGCGTCGCATTCCCGAAACTTTACTCGTAGGACAACGATCATGTGGTGACCAAGGCATGCTCGGAGATAAATCTGCTGGAAGACGATGTTCTGAAAACCATCGCAGTATGTGTGTTCCATCGTAATTGAGAGTATGGGAGGAATAATATTAACTGCCAATCTTGCGTCTGATACGTAAACTAGACTGACAAAACGCGACCATCCGGAGACCGAGGCACCAATAGACCCTTGTAGATAGTTACGCTGGACATCGATCTATTGAATCGCGACGCCATTTGTGTGTTCCATCGTCAATACCAGGATCTGACGGTAAGTATTAACTGTGAGTTATGAGAGGGAGAAAACAAACTTGACTGCCAAAGATTACGTCCATCTGGTATGAGGCAACGATAGACCCTCGGAGATAAGTCGGCTAGTGACCAATGTATTTAATCGCGACGCAATTTCTGTGTTGCAACGTCGTTAGGATGGTGGGAATGTCGCAATTAATTGTCAAATTTGCGTCGGATTTGAAAACTAGACTGACAAAGAGAGAACATCCGGTGACCGAGGCACCAATAGACCCTTGTACATAGTTACGCTAGACATCGATGTACTGAATGGCGACGCTATTTGTGTGTTCCATGGTCGATACCAGGATCTGACGATAAGAATTAACTGTGAGTTACGAGTCGGAGACAAGAAACTTGACAGCCAAATTGTACATCCATCTGGTATGAGGCAGCGTTAGACCCTCGGAGATAAGTCGGCTAGTGACCAATGTATTGAATCGCGACGCGATTTCTGTGTTGCATCGGCATTAGGATGGTGGGATAGTCGCAATTAACTCTCAAATTTGCGTCGGATCCCCGAAACTTTACTCGTAGGACAACGATCATGTGGTGACCCAGGCAGTAATAGATGCTTGGAGATAAATCTGCTGAAAGACGATGTTCTGGAAACCATCGCAGAATGTGTGTTCCACACATTGTCAGTTTTGCGTCGGATTTGAAAACTAGACTGACAAAGCGCGACCATCCGGTGACCGAATCACAAATAGACTCTTCTAGATAGTTACGCTAGACATCAATGTACTGAATCGAGATGCTATTTGTGTGTTCCGTCGTCCATACCAGGATCTGACGGTGAGAATTAGCTGAGAGTTTTGAGTCGGAGACAAGAAACTTGACAGCCAAATTGTACATCCATCTGGTATGAAGCAGCGTTAGACCCTCGGAGATAAGTCGGCTAGTGACCAATGTATTGAATCGCGACGCAATTTCTGTGTTGCATCGTCATTAGGATGGTGGGAATGTCGCAATTAACTGTCAGATTTGCGTCGGATTCCCGAAACATTATTCGTAGGACAACGATCATGTGGTAACCAAGGCATGCTCGGAGATAAATCTGCTGGAAGACGATGTTCTGAAAACCATCGCAGTATGTGTGTTCCATCGTAATTGAGAGTATGGGAGGAATAATATTAACTGCCAATCTTGCGTCGGATATGTAAACTAGACTGACAAAACGCGACCATCCGGTGACCGAGGCACCAATAGACCCTTGCAGATAGTTACGCTATACATCGATCTATTGAATCGCGACGCCATTTGTGTGTTCCATCGTCAATACCAAGATCTGACAATAAGAATTAACTGTGAGTTATGAGATCGAGAAAACAAACTTGACTGCCAAAGAGTACGTCCATCTGGTATGAGGCAGCGATAGATCCTCGGAGATAAGTCGACTAGTGACCAATGTATTGAATCGCGACGCAATTTCTGTGATGCAACGTCGTTAGGATGGTGGGAATGTCGCAATTAACTGTCAAATTTGCGTCGGATTCCCGAAACTTTACTCGTAGGACAACGTTCATGTGGTGACCCAGGCAGTAATAGATGCTTGGAGATAAATCTGCTGGTAGACGATGTACTGAAAACCATCGCAGTATGTGTTCTATCGTCATTCAGAGGATGAGAGAAAATAAAATTAACTGTCAGTTTTGCGTCGGATTTGAAAACTAGATGACAAAACGCGACCATCCGGTGACCGAGGCACCAATAGACCCTTGTAGATAGTTACGCTGGACATCGATCTATTGAATCGCGACGCTATTTGTGTCTTCCATCGTCAATACCAGGATCTGACGGTAAGCATTAACTGTGAGTTATGAGAGGGAGAAAACAAACTTGACTGCCAAAGAGTACGTCCATCTGGTATGAGGCAGCGATAGACCCTCGGAGATAAGTCGACTAGTGACCAATGTATTGAATCGCGACGCAATTTCTGTGATGCAACGTCGTTAGGATTGTGGGAATGTCGCAATTAACTGTCAAATTTGCGTCGGATTTGAAAACAAGACTGACAAAGAGCGAACATCCGGTGACCGAGGCACCAAAAGACCCTTATAGATAGTTACGCTAGACATCAATGTACTGAATCGCGACGCTATTTGTGTGTTCCGTCGTCCATACCAGGATCTGACGGTGAGAATTAGCTGAGGGTTTTGAGTCGGAGACAAGAAACTTGACAGCCAAATTGTACATCCATCTGGTATGAAGCAGCGTTAGACCCTCGGAGATAAGTCGGCTAGTGACCAATGTATTGAATCGCGACGCAATTTCTGTGTTGCATCGTCATTAGGATGGTGGGAATGTCGCAATTAACTGTCAAATTTGCGTCGGATTCCCGAAACATTATTCGTAGGACAACGATCATGTGGTAACCAAGGCATGCTCGGAGATAAATCTGCTGGAAGACGATGTTCTGAAAACCATCGCAGTATGTGTGTTCCATCGTAATTGAGAGTATGGGAGGAATAATATTAACTGCCAATCTTGCGTCGGATATGTAAACTAGACTGACAAAACGCGACCATCCGGTGACCGAGGCACCAATAGACCCTTGCAGATAGTTACGCTATACATCG
This sequence comes from Schistocerca gregaria, assembly GCF_023897955.1. NCBI lineage: Eukaryota > Metazoa > Arthropoda > Insecta > Orthoptera > Acrididae > Schistocerca > Schistocerca gregaria. The sequence continues at coordinate 15,642 of NW_026061713.1, read as the reverse complement.
ATCTATTGAATCGCGACGCCATTTGTGTGTTCCATCGTCAATACCAAGATCTGACAATAAGAATTAACTGCGAGTTATGAGAGGGTGAAAACAAACTTGACTGCCAAAGAGTACGTCCATCTGGTATGAGGCAGCGATAGATCCTCGGAGATAAGTCGACTAGTGACCAATGTATTGAATCGCGACGCAATTTCTGTGATGCAATGTCGTTAGGATGGTGGGAATGTCGAAATTAACTGTCAAATTTGCGTCGGATTTGAAAACAAGACTGACAAAAAGCGAACATCCGGTGACCGAGGCACCAATAGGCCCTTATAGATAGTTACGCTAGACATCAATGTACTGAATCGCGACGCTATTTGTGTGTTCCGTCGTCCATACCAGGATCTGACGGTGAGAATTAGCTGAGAGTTTTGAGTCGGAGACAAGAAACTTGACAGCCAAATTGTACATCCATCTGGTATGAAGCAGCGTTAGACCCTCGGAGATAAGTCGGCTAGTGACCAATGTATTGAATCGCGACGCAATTTCTGTGTTGCATCGTCATTAGGATGGTGTGAATGTCGCAATTAACTGTCAAATTTGCGTCGGATTCCCGAAACTTTACTCGTGGGACAACGATCATGTGGTGACCAAGGCATGCTCGGAGATAAATCTGCTGGAAGACGATGTTCTGAAAACCATCGCAGTATGTGTGTTCCATCGTAATTGAGAGTATGGGAGGAATAATATTAACTGCCAATCTTGCGTCGGATATGTAAACTAGACTGACAAAACTCGACCATCCGGTGACCGAGGCAACAATAGACCCTTGTAGATAGTAACGCTATACATCGATCTATTGAATCGCGACGCCATTTGTGTGTTCCATCGTAAATACCAAGATCTGACAATAAGAATTAACTGTGAGTTATGAGAGGGAAAAACAAACTTGACTGCCAAAGAGTACGTCCATCTGGTATGAGGCAGCGATAGACCCTCGGAGATAAGTCGGCTAGAGACCAATGTATTGATTCGCGACGCAATTTCTGTGATGCAACGTCGTTAGGATGGTGGGAATGTCGCAATTAACTGTCAAATTTGCGTCGGATTTGAAAACAAGACTGACCAAGAGCGAACATCCGGTGACCGAGGCACCAATAGACCCTTATAGATAGTTACGCTAGACATCAATGTACTGAATCGCGACGCTATTTGTGTGTTCCGTCGTCCATACCAGGATCTGACGGTGAGAATTAGCTGAGAGTTTTGAGTCGGAGACAAGAAACTTGACAGCCAAATTGTACATCCATCTGGTATGAAGCAGCGTTAGACCCTCGGAGATAAGTCGGCTAGTGACCAATGTATTGAATCGCGACGCAATTTCTGTGTTGCATCGTCATTAGGATGGTGGGAATGTCGCAATTAACTGTCAAATTTGCGTCGGATTCCCGAAACTTTACTCGTAGGACAACGTTCATGTGGTGACCAGGCAGTAATAGATGCTTGGAGATAAATCTGCTGGTAGACGATGTACTGAAAACCATCGCAGTATGTGTTCTATCGTCATTGAGAGGATGAGAGAAAATAAAATTAACTGTCAGTTTTGCGTCGGATTTGAAAACTAGATGACAAAACGCGACCATCCGGTGACCGAGGCAACAATAGACCCTTGTAGATAGTTACGCTGGACATCGATCTATTGAATCGCGACGCTATTTGTGTCTTCCATCGTCAATACCAGGATCTGACGGTAAGCATTAACTGTGAGTTATGAGAGGGAGAAAACAAACTTGACTGCCAAAGAGTACGTCCATCTGGTATGAGGCAGCGATAGACCCTCGGAGATAAGTCGACTAGTGACCAATGTATAGAATCGCGACGCAATTTCTGTGATGCAACGTCGTTAGGATGGTGGGAATGTCGCAATTAACTGTCAAATTTGCGTCGGATTTGAAAACAAGACTGACAAAGAGCGAACATCCGGTGACCGAGGCACCAATAGACCCTTATAGATAGTTACGCTAGACATCAATGTACTGAATCGCGACGCTATTTGTGTGTTCCGTCGTCCATACCAGGATCTGACGGTGAGAATTAGCTGAGAGTTTTGAGTCGGAGACAAGAAACTTGACAGCCAAATTGTACATCCATCTGGTATGAAGCAGCGTTAGACCCTCGGAGATAAGTCGGCTAGTGACCAATGTATTGAATCGCGACGCAATTTCTGTGTTGCATCGTCATTAGGATGGTGGGAATGTCGCAATTAACTGTCAAATTTGCGTCGGATTCCCGAAACTTTACTCGTAGGACAACGTTCATGTGGTGACCCAGGCAGTAATAGATGCTTGGAGATAAATCTGCTGGTAGACGATGTACTGAAAACCATCGCAGTATGTGTTCTATCGTCATTGAGAGGATGAGAGAAAATAAGATTAACTGTCAGTTTTGCGTCGGATTTGAAAACTAGATGACAAAACGCGACCATCCGGTGACCGAGGCACCAATAGACCCTTGTAGATAGTTACGCTGGACATCGATCTATTGAATCGCGACGCTATTTGTGTGTTCCATCGTCAATACCAGGATCTGACGGTAAGAATTAACTGTGAGTTATGAGAGGGTGAAAACAAACTTGACTGCCAAAGAGTACGTCCATCTGGTATGAGGCAGCGATAGACCCTCGGAGATAAGTCGGCTAGTGACCAATGTATTTAATCGCGACGCAATTTCTGTGTTGCAACGTCGTTAGGATGGTGGGAATGTCGCAATTAATTGTCAAATTTGCGTCGGATTTGAAAACTAGACTGACAAAGGGAGAACATCCGGTGACCGAGGCACCAATAGACCTTTGTAGATAGTTACGCTAGACATCGATGTACTGAATCGCGACGCTATTTGTGTGTTCCATGGTCGATACCAGGATCTGACGATAAGAATTAACTGTGAGTTACGAGTCGGAGACAAGAAACTTGAAAGCCAAATTGTACATCCATCTGGAATGAGGCAGCGTTAGACCCTCGGAGATAAGTCGGCTAGTGACCAATGTTTTGAATCGCGACGCGATTTCTGTGTTGCATCGGCATTAGGATGGTGGGATAGTCGCAATTAACTGTCAAATTTGCGTCGGATTCCCGAAACTTTACTCGTAGGACAACGATCATGTGGTGACCAAGGCATGCTCGGAGATAAATCTGCTGGAAGACGATGTTCTGAAAACCATCGCAGTCTGTGTGTTCCATCGTAATTGAGAGTATGGGAGGAATAATATTAACTGCCAATCTTGCGTCGGATATGTAAACTAGACTGACAAAGCGCGACCATCCGGTGATCGAGGCACCAATAGACCCTTGTAGATAGTTACGCTATACATCGATCTATTGAATCGCGACGCCATTTGTGTGTTCCATCGTCAATACCAGGATCTGACGGTAAGAATTAACTGTGAGTTATGATAGGGAGAAAACAAACTTGACTGCAAAAGAGTATGTCCATCTGGTATGAGGCAGCGATAGACCCTCGTAGATAAGTCGACTAGTGACCAATGTATTGAATCGCGACGCAATTTCTGTGATGCAACCTCGTTAGGATGGTGGGATGTCGCAATTAACTGTCAAATTTGCGTCGGATTTGAAAACAAGACTGACAAAGAGCGAACATCCGGTGACCGAGGCACCAATAGACCCTTATAGATAGTTACGCTAGACATCAATGTACTGAATCGCGATGCTATTTGTGTGTTCCGTCGTCCATACCTGGATCTGACGGTGAGAATTAGCTGAGAGTTTTGAGTCGGAGACAAGAAACTTGACAGCCAAATTGTACATCCATCTGGTATGAAGCAGCGTTAGACCCTCGGAGATAAGTCGGCTAGTGACCAATGTATTGAATCGCGACGCAATTTCTGTGTTGCATCGTCATTAGGATGGTGGGAATGTCGCAATTAACTGTCAAATTTGCGTCGGATTCCCGAAACTTTACTCGTAAGACAACGATCATGTGGTGACCAAGGCATGCTCGGAGATAAATCTGCTGGAAGACGATGTTCTGAAAACCATCGCAGTATGTGTGTTCCATCGTAATTGAGAGTATGGGAGGAATAATATTAACTGCCAATCTTGCGTCGAATTTGTAAACTAGACAGACAAAACGCGACCATAAGGTGACCGAGACACCAATAGACCCTTGTAGATAGTTACGCTGGACATCGATCTATTGAATCGCGACGCCATTTGTGTGTTCCATCGTCAATACCAGGATCTCACGGTAAGAATTAACTGTGAGTTATGAGAGGGAGAAAACAAACTTGACTGCCAAAGAGTACGTCCATCTGGTATGAGGCAGCGATAGACCCTCGGAGATAAGTCGATTAGTGACCAATTTATTGAATCGCGACGCAATTTCTGTGATGCAACGTCGTTAGGATGGTGGGACTGTCGCAATTAACTGTCAAATTTGCGTCGGATTTGAAAACAAGACTGACAAAGAGCGAACATCCGGTGACCGAGGCACCAATAGACCCTTATAGATAGTTACGCTAGACACCAATGTACTGAATCGCGACGCTATTTGTGTGTTCCGTCGTCCATACCAGGATCTGACGGTGAGAATTAGCTGAGAGTTTTGAGTCGGAGACAAGAAACTTGACAGCCAAATTGTACATCCATCTGGTATGAAGCAGCGTTAGACCCTCGGAGATAAGTCGGCTAGTGACCAATGTATTGAATCGCGACGCAATTTCTGTGTTGCATCGTCATTAGGATGGTGGGAATGTCGCAATTAACTGTCAAATTTGCGTCGGATTCCCGAAACTTTACTCGTAGACAACGTTCATGTGGTGACCCAGGCAGTAATAGATGCTTGGAGATAAATCTGCTGGTAGACGATGTACTGAAAACCATCGCAGTATGTGTTCTATCGTCATTGAGAGGATGAGAGAAAATAAAATTAACTGTCAGTTTTGCGTCGGATTTGAAAACTAGATGACAAAACGCGACCATCCGGTGACCGAGGCACCAATAGACCCTTGTAGATAGTTACGCTGGACATCGATCTATTGAATCGCGACGCTATTTGTGTGTTCCATCGTCAATACCAGGATCTGACGGTAAGAATTAACTGTGAGTTATGAGAGGGAGAAAACAAACTTGACTGCCAAAGAGTACGTCCATCTGGTATGAGGCAGCGATAGACCCTCGGAGATAAGTCGGCTAGTGACCAATGTATTGAATCGCGACGCAATTTCTGTGTTGCAACGTCGTTAGGATGGTGGGAATGTCGCAATTAATTGTCAAATTTGCGTCGGATTTGAAAACTAGACTGACAAAGAGAGAACATCCGGTGACCGAGGCACCAATAGACCCTTGTAGATAGTTACGCTAGACATCGATGTACTGAATCGCGACGCTATTTGTGTGTTCCATGGTCGATAGCAGGATCTGACGGAAAGGATTAACTGTGAGTTATGAGTCGGAGACAAGAAACTTGACAGCCAAATTGTACATCCATCTGGTATGAGGCAGCGTTAGACCCTCGGAGATAAGTCGGCTAGTGACCAATGTATTGAATCGCGACGCAATTTCTGTGTTGCATCGTCATTAGGATGGTGCGAATGTCGCAATTAACTGTAAAATTTGCGTCGGATTCCCGAAACTTTATTCGTAGGACAACGATCATGTGGTAACCAAGGCATGCTCGGAGATAAATCTGCTGGAAGACGATGTTCTGAAAACCATCGCAGTATGTGTGTTCCATCGTAATTGAGAGTATGGGAGGAATAATATTAACTGCCAATCTTGCGTCGGATATGAAAACTAGACTGACAAAACGCGACCATCCGGTGACCGAGGCACCAATAGACCCTTGCAGTTAGTTACGCTATACATCGATCTATTGAATCGCGACGCCATTTGTGTGTTCCATCGTCAATACCAGGATCTGACGGTAAGTATTAACTGTGAGTTATGAGAGGGAGAAAACAAACTTGACTGCCAAAGAGTACGTCCATCTGGTATGAGGCAACGATAGGCCCTCGTAGATAAGTCGACTAGTGACCAATGTATTGAATCGCGACGCAATTTCTGTGATGCAACGTCGTTAGGATGGTAGGAATGTCGCAATTAACTGTCAAATTTGCGTCGGATTTGAAAACAAGACTGACCAAGAGCGAACATCCGGTGACCGAGGCACCAATAGACCCTTATAGATAGTTACGCTAGACATCAATGTACTGAATCGCGACGCTATTTGTGTGTTCCGTCGTCCATACCAGGATCTGACGGTGAGAATTAGCTGAGAGTTTTGAGTCGGAGACAAGAAACTTGACAGCCAAATTGTACATCCATCTGGTATGAAGCAGCGTTAGACCCTCGGAGATAAGTCGGCTAGTGACCAATGTATTGAATCGCGACGCAATTTCTGTGTTGCATCGTCATTAGGATGGTGGGAATGTCGCAATTAACTGTCAAATTTGCGTCGGATTCCCGAAACTTTACTCGTAGGACAACGTTCATGTGGTGATGCAGGCAGTAATAGATGCTTGGAGATAAATCTGCTGGTAGACGATGTACTGAAAACCATCGCAGTATGTGTTCTATCGTCATTGAGAGGTTGAGAGAAAATAAAATTAACTGTCAGTTTTGCGTCGGATTTGAAAACTAGATGACAAAACGCGACCATCCCGTGACCGAGGCACCAATAGACCCTTGTAGATAGTTACGCTAGACATCGATGTACTGAATCGCGACGCTATTTGTGTGTTCCATGGTCGATACCAGGATCTGACGGTAAGAATTAACTGTGAGTTACGAGTCGCAGACAAGAAACTTGACAGAAAAATTGTACATCCATCTGGTATGAGGCAGCGTTAGACCCTCGGAGATAAGTCGGCTAGTGACCAATGTATTGAATCGCGACGCGATTTCTGTGTTACATCGGCATTAGGATGGTGGGATAGTCGCAAATAACTCTCAAATTTTCGTCGGATCCCCGAAACTTTACTCGTAGGACAACGATCATGTGGTGACCCAGGCAGTAATAGATGCTTGGAGATAAATCTGCTGGAAGACGATGTTCTGGAAACCATCGCAGAATGTGTGTTCCATCGTAATTGAGAGTATGAGAGGAATACAATTAACTGTCAGTTTTGCGTCGGATTTGAAAGCTAGACTGACAAAGCGCGACCATCCGGTGACCGAAGCACAAATAGACTCTTCTAGATAGTTACGCTAGACATGAATGTACTGAATCGAGACGATATTTGTGTGTTCCGTCGTCCATACCAGGATCTGACGGTGAGAATTAGCTGAGAGTTTTGAGTCGGAGACAAGAAACTTGACAGCCAAATTATACATCCATCTGGTATGAAGCAGCGTTAGACCCTCGGAGATAAGTCGGCTAGTGACCAATGTATTGAATCGCGACGCAATTTCTGTGTTGCATCGTCATTAGGATGGTGAGAATGTCGCAATTAACTGTCAAATTTGCGTCGGATTCCCGAAACTTTACTCGTAGGACAACGATCATGTGGTGACCAAGGCATGCTCGGAGATAAATCTGCTGGAAGACGATGTTCTGAAAACCATCGCAGTCTGTGTGTTCCATCGTAATTGAGAGTATGGGAGGAATAATATTAACTGCCAATCTTGCGTCGGATATGTAAACTAGACTGACAAAACGCGACCATCCGGTGACCGAGGCACCAATAGACCCTTGTAGATAGTTACGCTATACATCGATCTATTGAATCGCGACGCTTTTTGTGTGTTCCATCGTCAATACCAGGATCTGACGGTAAGAATTAACTGTGAGTTATGAGAGGGAGAAAACAAACTTGACTGCCAAAGAGTACGTCCATCTGGTATGAGGCAGCGATAGACCCTCGGAGATAAGTCGGCTAGAGACCAATGTATTGAATCGCGACGCAATTTCTGTGATGCAACGTCGTTAGGATGGTGGGAATGTCCCAATTAACTGTCAAATTTGCGTCGGATTTGAAAACAAGACTGACCAAGAGCGAACATCCGGTGACCGAGGCACCAATAGACCCTTATAGATAGTTACGCTAGACATCAATGTACTGAATCGCGACGCTATTTGTGTGTTCCGTCGTCCATACCAGGATCTGACGGTGAGAATTAGCTGAGAGTTTTGAGTCGGAGACAAGAAACTTGACAGCCAAATTGTACATCCATCTGGTATGAAGCAGCGTTAGACCCTCGGAGATAAGTCGGCTAGTGACCAATGTATTGAATCGCGACGCAATTTCTGTGTTGCATCGTCATTAGGATGGTGGGAATGTCGCAATTAACTGTCAAATTTGCGTCGGATTCCCGAAACTTTACTCGTAAGACAACGATCATGTGGTGACCAAGACATGCTCGGAGATAAATCTGCTGGAAGACGATGTTCTGAAAACCATCGCAGTATGTGTGTTCCATCGTAATTGAGAGTATGGGAGGAATAATATTAACTGCCAATCTTGCGTCGGATATGTAAACTAGACTGACAAAACGCGACCATCCGGTGACCGAGGCACCAATAGACCCTTGTAGATAGTTACGCTATACATCGATCTATTGAATCGCGACGCCATTTGTGTGTTCCATCGTCAATACCAAGAACTGACAATAAGAATTAACTGTGAGTTATGAGAGGGAGAAAACAAACTTGACTGCCAAAGAGTACGTCCATCTGGTATGAGGCAGCGATAGACCGTCGGAGATAAGTATTGAATCGCGACGCAATTTCTGTGATGCAACGTCGTTAGGATGGTAGGAATGTCGCAATTAACTGTCAAATTTGCGTCGGATTTGAAAACAAGACTGACCAAGAGCGAACATCCGGTGACCGAGGCACCAATAGACCCTTATAGATAGTTACGCTACACGTCAATGTACTGAATCACGACGCTATTTGTGTGTTCCGTCGTCCATACCAGGATCTGACGGTGAGAATTAGCTGACAGTTTTGAGTCGGAGACAAGAAACTTGACAGCCAAATTATACATCCATCTGGTAAGAAGCAGCGTTAGACCCTCGGAGATAAGTCGGCTAGTGACCAATGTATTGAATCGCGACGCAATTTCTGTGTTGCATCGTCATTAGGATGGTGAGAATGTCGCAATTAACTGTCAAATTTGCGTCGGATTCCCGAAACTTTACTCGTAGGACAACGATCAGGTGGTGACCCAGGCAAGCTCGGAGATAAATCTGCTCGAAGACAATGTTCTGAAAACCATCGCAGTATGTGTGTTCCATCGTAATTGAGAGTATGGGAGGAATAAAATTAACTGCCAATCTTGCGTCGAATTTGTAAACTAGACTGACAAAACGCGACCATCCGGTGACCGAGGCACCAATAGACCCTTGTAGATAGTTACGCTATACATCGATCTATTGAATCGCGACGCCATTTGTGTGTTCCATCGTCAATACCAGGATCTGACGGTAAGAATTAAATGTGAGTTATGAGAGGGAGAAAACAAACTTGACTGCCAAAGAGTACGTCCATCTGGTATGAGGCAGCGATAGACCCTCGGAGATAAGTCGACTAGTGACCAATGTATTGAATCGCGACGCAATTTCTGTGATGCAACGTCGTTAGGATGGTGGGACTGTCGCAATTAACTGTCAAATTTGCGTCGGATTTGAAAACAAGACTGACAAAGAGCGAACATCCGGTGACCGAGGCACCAATAGACCCTTATAGATAGTTACGCTAGACATCAATGTACTGAATCGCGACGCTATTTGTGTGTTCCGTCGTCCATACCAGGATCTGACGGTGAGAATTAGCTGAGAGTTATGAGTCGGAGACAAGAAACTTGACAGCCAAATTGTACATCCATCTGGTATGAAGCAGCGTTAGACCCTCGGAGATAAGTCGGCTAGTGACCAATGTATTGAATCGCGACGCAATTTCTGTGTTGCATCGTCATTAGGATGGTGGGAATGTCGCAATTAACTGTCAAATTTGCGTCGGATTCCCGAAACTTTACTCGTAGGACAACGATCATGTGGTGACCAAGGCATGCTCGGAGATAAATCTGCTGGAAGACGATGTTCTGAAAACCATCGCAGTATGTGTGTTCCATCGTAATTGAGAGTATGGGAGGAATAATATTAACTGCCAATCTTGCGTCGGATATGTAAACTAGACTGACAAAACGCGACCATCCGGTGACCGAGGCACCAATAGACCCTTGTAGATAGTTACGCTATACATCGATCTATTGAATCGCGACGCCATTTGTGTGTTCCATCGTCAATACCAAGATCTGACAATAAGAATTAACTGTGAGTTATGAGAGGGAGAAAACAAACTTGACTGCCAAAGAGTACGTCCATCTGGTATGAGGCAACGATAGACCCTCGGAGATAAGTCGGCTAGTGACCAATGTATTGAATCGCGACGAAATTTCTGTGATGCAACGTCGTTAGGATGGTGGGAATGTCCCAATTAACTGTCAAATTTGCGTCGGATTTGAAAACAAGACTGACCAAGAGCGAACATCCGGTGACCGAGGCACCAATAGACCCTTATAGAGAGTTACGCTACACATCAATGTACTGAATCATGACGCTATTTGTGTGTTCCGTCGTCCATACCAGGATCTGACGGTGAGAATTAGCTGAGAGTTTTGAGTCAGAGACAAAAAACTTGACAGCCAAATTATACATCCATCTGGTAAGAAGCAGCGTTAGACCCTCGAAAATAATTCGGCTAGTGACCAATGTATTGAATCGCGACGCAATTTCTGTGTTGCATCGTCATTAGGATGGTGCGAATGTCGCAATTAACTGTCAAATTTGCGTCGGATTCCCGAAACTTTACTCGTAGGACAATGTTCATGTGATGACCCAGGCAGTAATAGATGCTTGGACATAAATCTGCTGGTAGACGATGTAATGAAAACCATCGCAGTATGTGTTCTATCGTCATTGAGAGGATGAGAGAAAATAAAATTAACTGTCAGTTTTGCGTCGGATTTGAAAACTAGATGACAAAACGCGACCATCCGGTGACCGAGGCACCAATAGACCCTTGTAGATAGTTACGCTGGACATCGATCTATTGAATCGCGACGCTATTTGTGTGTTCCATCGTCAATACCAGGATCTGACGGTAAGAATTAACTGTGAGTTATGAGAGGGAGAAAACAAACTTGACTGCCAAAGAGTACGTCCATCTGGTATGAGGCAGCGATAGACCCTCGGAGATAAGTCGGCTAGTGACCAATGTATTTAATCGCGACGCAATTTCTGTGTTGCAACGTCGTTAGGATGGTGGGAATGTCGCAATTAATTGTCAAATTTGCGTCGGATTTGAAAACTAGACTGACAAAGAGAGAACATCTGGTGACCGAGGCACCAATAGACCCTTTTAGATAGTTACGCTAGACATCGAAGTAGTGAATCGCGACGCTATTTGTGTGTTCCATGGTCGATACCAGGATCTGACGGTAAGAATTAACTGTGAGTTACGAGTCGGAGACAAGAAACTTGACAGCCAAATTGTACATCCATCTTGTATGAGGCAGCGTTAGACCCTCGGAGATAAGTCGGCTAGTGACCAATGTATTGAATCGCGACGCGATTTCTGTGTTGCATCGGCATTAGGATGGTGGGATAGTCGCAATTAACTCTCCGTCGGAGACAAGAAACTTGACAGCCAAATTGTACATCCATCTGTTATGAAGCAGCGTTAGACCCTCGAAGATAAGTCGGCTAGTGACCAATGTATTGAATCGCGACGCAATTTCTGTGTTGCATCGTCATTAGGATGGTGGGAATGTCGCAATTAACTGTCAAATTTGCGTCGGATTCTGGAAACTTTACTCGTAGGACAACGTTCATGTGGTGACCCAGGCAGTAATAAATGCTTGGAGATAAATCTGCTGGTAGACGATGTACTGAAAACCATCGCAGTATGTGTTCTATCGTCATTGAGAGGATGAGAGAAAATAAAATTAACTGTCAGTTTTGCGTCGGATTTGAAAACTAGATGACAAAACGCGACCATCCGGTGACCGAGGCACCAATAGACCCTTGTAGATAGTTACGCTGGACATCGATCTATTGAATCGCGACGCTATTTGTGTGGTTAGGTTAGGTTAGGTTAGGTTAGGTTAGGTTAGGTTAGGTTAGGTTAGGTTAGGTTAGGTTAGGTTAGGTTAGATTAGGTTAGGTTAGGTTAGGTTAGGTTAGGTTAGGTTAGGTTAGGTTAGGTTAGGTTAGGTTCGGTTAGGTTAGGTTCGGTTCGGTTCGGTTCGGTTAGGTTCGGTTAGGTTAGCTTAGGTTCGGTTAGGTTCGGTTAGGTTAGGTTAGGTTAGGTTAGGTTAGGTTAGGTTAGGTTAGGTTAGGTTAGGTTAGGTTAGGTTAGGTTAGGTTAGGTTCGGTTAGGTTAGGTTAGGTTAGGTTAGGTTAGGTTAGTTTAGGATCGGTTCGGTTAGGTTCGGTTAGGTTAGGTTCGGTTCGGTTCGGTTCGGTTGGGTTCGGTTAGGTTAGGTTAGGTTAGGTTAGGTTCGGTTAGGTTAGGTTAGGCTAGGTTAGGTTCGGTTAGGTTAGGTTAGGTTAGGTTAGGTTAGGTTAGGTTAGGTTAGGTTAGGTTAGGTTAGGTTAGGTTAGGTTAGGTTAGGTTATGTTAGTATTAGGTTAGTACTAGGTTAGGTTAGGTTAGTGTTAGGTTAGGTTAGGTTAGTGTTAGGTTAGTGTTAGGTTAGGTTAGATTTGTGTTAGGTTTGGTTAGGTTAGTGTTAGGTTAGGTTAGTGTTAGGTTAGGTTAGTTTAGGTTAGGTTAGGTTAGGTTAGGTTAGGTTAGGTTAGGTTAGGTTAGGTTAGGTTAGTGTTAGCTTAGTGTTAGGTTAGGTTAGGTTAGGTTAGGTTAGTTTAGGTTAGGTTAGGTTAGGTTAGGTTAGGTTAGGTTAGTGTTAGGTTAGTGATAGGTTAGGTTAGGTTAGTGTTATGTTAGGTTAGGTTAGTGTTAGGTTAGGTTAGTGTTAGGTTAGTGTTAGGTTAGGTTAGGTTAGGTTCGGTTAGGTTAGGTTAGGTTAGGTTAGGTTAGGTTAGTTTAGGATCGGTTCGGTTAGGTTCGGTTAGGTTAGGTTCGGTTCGGTTCGGTTCGGTTAGGTTCGGTTAGGTTAGGTTAGGTTAGGTTAGGTTCGGTTAGGTTAGGTTAGGCTAGGTTAGGTTCGGTTAGGTTAGGTTAGGTTAGGTTAGGTTAGGTTAGGTTAGGTTAGGTTAGGTTAGGTTAGGTTAGGTTAGGTTAGGTTAGGTAAGGTTAGGTTAGGTTAGGTTAGGTTAGGTTAGGTTAGGTTAGGTTAGGTTAGGTTAGGTTAGGTTAGGTTAGGTTAGGTTAGGTTAGGTTAGGTTAGGTTCGGTTAGGTTAGGTTAGGTTAGGTTAGGTTAGGTTAGGTTAGGTTAGGTTAGGTTAGGTTAGGTTAGGTTAGGTTCGGTTAGGTTAGGTTCGATTAGGTTCGGTTAGGTTCGGTTCGGTTAGGTTCGGTTAGGTTAGGTTAGGTTCGGTTAGGTTAGGTTAGGTTAGGTTAGGTTAGGTTAGGTTAGGTTAGGTTAGGTTAGGTTAGGTTAGGTTAGGTTAGGTTAGGTTAGGTTAGGTTAGGTTAGGTTAGTGTTAGGTTAGGTTAGTGTTAGGTTAGTGTTAGGTTAGGTTAGGTTAGTGTTAGGTTAGGTTAGGTTAGGTTAGGTTAGGTTAGGTTAGGTTAGGTTAGTGTTAGGTTAGTGTTAGGTTAGTGTTAGGTTAGGTTAGGTTAGGTTAGGTTAGTGTTAGGTTAGGTTAGTGTTAGGTTAGTGTTAGGTTAGTGTTAGGTTAGGTTAGGTTAGGTTAGGTTAGGTTAGTTTAGGTTAGGTTAGGTTAGGTTAGGTTAGGTTAGGTTAGGTTAGGTTATGTTAGTATTAGGTTAGTACTAGGTTAGGTTAGGTTAGTGTTAGGTTAGGTTAGGTTAGTGTTAGGTTAGTGTTAGGTTAGGTTAGATTTGTGTTAGGTTTGGTTAGGTTAGTGTTAGGTTAGGTTAGTGTTAGGTTAGGTTAGTTTAGGTTAGGTTAGGTTAGGTTAGGTTAGGTTAGGTTAGGTTAGGTTAGGTTAGTGTTAGCTTAGTGTTAGGTTAGGTTAGGTTAGGTTAGGTTAGTTTAGGTTAGGTTAGGTTAGGTTAGGTTGAGTTAGGTTAGGTTAGTGTTAGGTTAGTGATAGGTTAGGTTAGGTTAGTGTTAGGTTAGGTTAGGTTAGTGTTAGGTTAGGTTAGTGTTAGGTTAGTGTTAGGTTAGGTTAGTGTTAGGTTAGGTTAGGTTAGTGTTAGGTTAGTGTTAGGTTAGGTTAGGTTAGTGTTAGGTTAGTGTTAGGTTAGGTTAGGTTAGTGTTAGGTTAGGTTAGGTTAGGTTAGGTTAGGTTAGGTTAGGTTAGGTTAGGTTAGGTTAGGTTAGGTTAGGTTAGGTTAGGTTAGGTTAGGTTAGGTTAGGTTAGGTTAGGTTAGGTTAGGTTAGGTTAGGTTAGGTTAGGTTAGGTTAGGTTAGGTTCGGTTAGGTTCGGTTAGGTTAGGTTAGGTTAGGTTAGGTTAGGTTAGGTTAGGTTAATTTAGGTTAGGTTAGGTTAGGTTCGGTTAGGTTCGGTTCGGTTAGGTTCGGTTAGGTTCGGTTCGGTTAGGTTCAGTTAGGTTAGGTTAGGTTCGGTTAGGTTAGGTTAGGTTAGGTTAGGTTAGGTTAGGTTAGGTTAGGTTAGGTTAGGTTAGGTTAGGTTAGGTTAGGTTAGGTTAGGTTAGGTTAGGTTAGGTTAGGTTAGGTTAGTGTTAGGTTAGGTTAGTGTTAGGTTAGTGTTAGGTTAGGTTAGGTTAGTGTTAGGTTAGGTTAGGTTAGGTTAGGTTAGGTTAGGTTAGGTTAGTGTTAGGTTAGTGTTGGGTTAGTGTTAGGTTAGGTTAGGTTAGGTTAGGTTAGGTTAGTGTTAGGTTAGGTTAGTTTTAGGTTAGTGTTAGGTTAGTGTTAGGTTAGGTTAGGTTAGGTTAGGTTAGGTTAGGTTAGGTTAGGTTAGGTTAGGTTAGGTTAGGTTAGGTTAGGTTAGGTTAGGTTAGGTTAGGTTAGGTTAGGTTAGGTTAGGTTATGTTAGTATTAGGTTAGTACTAGGTTAGGTTAGGTTAGTGTTAGGTTAGGTTAGGTTAGTGTTAGGTTAGTGTTAGGTTAGGTTAGATTTGTGTTAGGTTTGGTTAGGTTAGTGTTAGGTTAGGTTAGTGTTACGTTAGGTTAGGTTAGGTTAGGTTAGGTTAGGTTAGGTTAGGTTAGGTTAGGTTAGGTTAGGTTAGGTTAGGTTAGGTTAGGTTAGTGTTAGCTTAGTGTTAGGTTAGGTTAGGTTAGGTTAGGTTAGTTTAGGTTAGGTTAGGTTAGGTTAGGTTAGGTTAGGTTAGGTTAGTGTTAGGTTAGTGTTAGGTTAGGTTAGGTTAGTGTTAGGTTAGCTTAGGTTAGTGTTAGGTTAGGTTAGTGTTAGGTTAGTGTTAGGTTAGGTTAGGTTAGGTTAGGTTAGGTTAGGTTAGGTTAGGTTAGGTTACGTTAGGTTAGGTTAGGTTAGGTTAGGTTAGGTTAGTGTTAGGTTAGGTTAGTGTTAGGTTAGGTTAGGTTAGTGTTAGGTTAGGTTAGTGTTAGGTTAGGTTAGGTTAGGTTAGGT